>NC_058521.1:483320675-484570675 GCF_904849725.1 Hordeum vulgare subsp. vulgare
TTATGGAACGAGTAAAGAGACTTGCCGGTAATGAGATTGAAGTAGGTATAGATATACTAACGATCGAATCTCGGGCAAGTAACATACTGATAAACAAAGGGAATAGGATACTGGATTGATCGAATCCTTGACATCATGGTTCGATCGATAAAGATCTTCGTAGAATATGTAGGAGCCAATATGGACATCCAGGTCCTACTATTGGTTATTGGTCCGAGAGTGTCTCGATCATGTCTACATAGTTCTCGAACCCGTAGGGTCTGCACACTTAAGGTTTGATGACGATTTGGTATTAATGAGTTATGTGTGGTAGTAACCGAAAGTTTTTCGGAGTCATGGATGAGATCTCGAACGTTGCACGGAGCTCCGGAATGGTCCGGGGGTAATATTTATATATGGGAAGTCACATTTTGGCTACCGGAAAAGTTTCGGGTTTTTCCGGTATTTTATCGGGAAGCTTCTAGAACATTCTGGAAACTTCCGTAGGAGTCCAAAAGTCCAACAAGGGTTCCACCACGTCCCAAGGGTTTGCATGGGCTGAGGGGAGACATCGTGGCCTTATTGGGCAAAGCGCACAAGTCCCTCAAGGCCCATGCAGTTGGGAAAGGTGGGAAGTCCACCTTTGTATGGAAGGGAAGGAAGGGGACTACGATTCCACCTCCTCCCCCTTGGATGTGCCCTAGGGCTTGTGAAAGGAAGTCGATGTCGCCTAGAGGGGGATGAATAGGCACTTTAAAATAATTACGGTTTAGGCTTGAACAAATGCGGAATAAAACTAACGTGTAATTTGTCAAGCACAAAACCTACAAACAACTAGGCTCACCTATGTGCACCAACAACTTATGCTAAGCAAGATAAGCAACTAAGTGATAGCAAGATATATGACACTAAACAATATGGTTATCACAAAGTAAAGTGCATAAGTAAATGGTTTGGGTAAGAGATAACCGAGGCACGCGGAGACGATGATGTATCCCGAAGTTCACACCCTTGCGGATGCTAATCTCCGTTGGAGCGGTCTGGAGGCACAATGCTCCCCAAGATGCCACTAAGGCCACCGTAATCTCCTCACGCCCTCACACAATGCAAGATGCCGTGATTCCACTAAGGGACCCTTGAGGGCGGTCATCGAACCCGTACAAATGGCAACCCTTGGGGGTGGTTACCGGTACCCGTACAAATTGCTCGGGGCAATCTCCACAATCCAATCGGAGACCCCGACGCTTGCCCGGAGATTTACACCACAATGATTGAGCTCCAAGACACCACCAAGCTTCTAGGACGCCAAAGCATCCACGAAGAACAATCTCTAGGGTACTAAGTACCAAAGGGTAATAAGCTTCTCAACTTCTCACTTCCACGTATCACCGTGGAGAACTCAAACCTATGCAACTAATGCAATGGCAAGAACACACAAAGTGGTCAAGTCCCTCACACTCAAATCCCTCCACAACAACAAAATCTATGGAGAAATGTGAGAGGAAGAACAAGGAGCTTACAAAGAACTCCGAGATCTAGATCCAAGGGGTTACCCTCACATCGAGGAGAAAGTGATTGGTGGAGATGTGGATCTAGATCTCCTCTCTCTTTTCCCTCAAGAACAAGCAAGAATCAATGCAGGGATTGAGAGTTAGCAAGCTCTAAGAAGGTCAACAATGGGGGAAGAACACGAGCTCAACAGATCAGTCAAGATCAAGGGGGCAGAAGACCCCCTTTATATAGTGGGGGAAGAAATCAGACCGTTACCCCCACTTACAGCCCGAGCCCAGCGGTACTACTGCTGACCCTCCAGCGGTACTACCGCTGGCTGCACCGGTACCACCGCTGAGTCCATGGTAGTGCAAAGATACTACCGGGACAACCACCGCCAAGAAAGTCTTCGCAAAAAGTCCGACGTAGTACAGCCGCAAGGATGATGGTATTAAAGTCCTGGAGCGGTACTACCACTGACCAGGGGCGGTACTACCGCTGGGACAGCGGTACTACCGCCAGCTCTAGCGGTACTACCGCCAGCTCTAGCGGTACTACCGCTAGGGCCAGCGATACTACCGCTAGGTCCTGCGGTACTACCGCTCGCCAGTGAAACAAGCATAACTATCGTATACGAGCTCCGAATCGAGCAAACCCAAGCTTGTTGGATTCAGGCCGACAAGAGCTATCCAAACAGCTCCAAATCTTAAGACCATGCAGATATGAAAATGCGAATGATATAGAGATGTGAGACCTCCATGAATGAAGAACCGGCAAAAACTCCATCATCGAAAACATCATAGTAGATGCATATGGACTCCGTTTTCGATGAACTTGAGCTTGTCATGAAGATGACCATAAGCTCTAAAACTCACAAAGAGAAACACCAAATAAGAACCAAGCAGTATGATGCAAGGATGCAAATGGTTTGAGCTCTCAACTATCGATACGATCAAGCTACTCACTTGAGAGTCCCCCTTGACAGTACAGCAATCTATCCTAAAACAGAAAACCTATCAAGGGAAAACCTATACCTTGCACCTCGACCTCTTGAGCTAGATGATGATTATCTTGGCTTCCTCAAGATGGACCACCTTTCTTGATTGCGTTGGCTTGATGAAGACTAGTTGATTGCTCCCCCATACTCACTATGGGTGAGCCACTCTTCAGCATATCTTCACAAGTCCATTGCCACCACAATGGACGGCAAGCATCAACATGATATATTCGTGCTGATCCACTTGAACTTGCACACCGCAATCTTGATGACGATCACCACTTGACGTCATCCTTCATGGGTTGTATGAGATCTTCCTTTTGACGCAAGCCCATGGAAACACACCTAACCCCCACATAGAACTCTCACGAAGACCATGGGTTAGTACACAAACACGTAATGGACAATGCTTACCATACCATGGGATCACTTGATCCCTCTCGGTACATCTTGTACGCTTTGTGTGTTGATCATCTTGATTAACTTTTTGTGTGAGATCTTGATCAACCTTGTGTCTCTATGAACATTCTTTGGATAATACCTTGAATACCATCTTGGTCATCATATAAACTCCTTGAACCCAACAGATGAACTTCAAGAAGTGCCTATGGACAAATCCTATAAATATAACTTAAGGCAACCATTAGTCCATAGGAATTGTCATCAATTACCAAAACCACATATGGAGATATATGCTCTAACAATCTCCCCCATTTTGGTAATTGATGACAACCACTTCAAGAGAGTTTATATGAGGAAATAAGCATAACCAAGCGCACACATACAAAGCAATAATGCATGCGTGCAAGATGTAAATGCTTACGCAATAAAAGCAAAACCCTCTAAACATATCCAAAGTAAACTCTCTAAACTTCTCCCCCATTGGCATCGATTGCCAAAATGGACGAAAAGTTTAGAAAGCCAATATAGTAGGTGGTCCTCCACAAAGTGTGTACTTCTTAGCAAATCAGTGCAAAGAAATACACAAATACAATGATAAGTAGTTGGAGGAAAACAAACTATATTGAGGACCCAAAGATTGCAAAGAAAAGGATCATATGCCACAAAGACATACAAAAATAGAGGCAAGCAATCAAAAGATACCGGATGGAACAAACAATCATATGGTCCTTCAAACCACGTGAATAAAAGATATTATGATAAAGGCAACAGAGTGTTTTATCAACACTAGAGAAGCTCCCAATGATTTGTGCACTAATACGAGATTTTTGTATTTGATACAAGTGCACAAAATAGGATCGTTGCTCCCCCAAAATTAATAAAAACACACAACGAGTGCAAGAAGATAGATCAGACAATAAGCATATCACTTGCACAAAACAAATGGTTGAGCAACATGAAAAAGAAGCAACTTAAGAATAGGCTCAACCAAAATAATGTGTGTGAGTCATGGCAAAGCACTTGAGAAGACTAAGATAAGGATGAGCATTACTCATCAACATAGTCTTGATAAAATGAGACACAAAGTGCAAGACATATCATGCCCACACACACATACTAGAAAATGGGTTCACAAGCTTACTAATAAACAAAATAAGACCCAACGCTTGTGACAACCCATGGTGAAGATAGGAAATAAAAACCTTGTCAAGAAGAGGGATACCAATCGAAATGGTAAAACCCTCATCAAGACAAGCATGAGGAAAAATAATCTTCACGGCCAAAGAGTGCATCAAGATGTAGGACAATAAGATACACACCCAAGACAAATCCTTTCACGAAGCCACCAAAAACTGAAAAAGGAAATGCAATGGTGGACGTAAAAGAAAAGAGGATATTAATTAGAGATGTAACTTCTCTCATGTGTAAAAGATTCTAAGTAGAAGACAATCAAGATGATATATATCCATAAAGAAGGATGTACACACGAAATGGTTACAAGAAGGAACAAACTAGATATCCAAAAGGAAGTCATAAATATATCAATAAGATCTTTGCTTGGAAGCATAGCACATGGTCTAATATTTTCTTATTGTACAATATCAACTTCCAACATACGAACATCAAAGACATCCCAACTAGTAATAAGACATCATCATTCGGATGCTTTGAGAAAGGAAACAAGTACTACAAGAACGAATCAAGAGATTCATGCCATGATGCAACCAGGAAAAGAAAAGACAGGTTTGGGCCTTTGCAAGAAAAGAATGCATGAAGTAGATACTTGTTACCAAGACAACATTGGATTGATGTAGTAGATAGTTGTTCATTTATCATCCTAACTTGGCTCCAATAATCACATGGTCTCAACACCTTCCTTATAGGTGAGTCGAGCATCAATGCATCTCCAATTGTTCCTAGAACAACAAAGACAAACAAAATGGTGCCCAAGCTCATTGGGACCAAAGAGTTAGAAAACCAACAATACATAGGACAAACTCCACATACATATGTGCACATAGATATGAATTTAAATTTCATGCACACTTTAGCCAATTTATGACAAGGTGGAGTTTCCCCTATATATTGGGTCAAAGAAAGAAAGCAAGCAAAAGAAGTTGTATATAGTAAATATGCATGCTCAAGGCTTTTCAAGAATCAACTCAACACAAAGTTGATAATACAAAAAAAGACAAGGTATCAAGTGATAATAAGATACCAAACGAAAAACTATCACTTGAAGGATATCAATGAAAAGATACCTCAAGGAATGAGATATCCATTGACACATGCCAAATAAAAGGAAACAAGATACCAATTGAAGGAAAACAAACACGAGGTATCTAGTTTCCAAAAGAGAGCTAGGTTCCAAAAAACCAAACCCTCGACAAATTTTCGTGATGGCACAAAGCATCATAAGGAGCAACACTTTCCTCCCATCAACACACACTTGATGGGGATCAAAAGATTTTATGATGGGCGAGTAAAGAGAGTGTTCTAAAGAAAATAGGATAGCTCCCCCAAGAGATATGCATTATATAGAATTTGCATTTAAATACAAAATGCACAAGATGGGATCATCACTTTCTCTATATCTATAAAAACACTAGACATGTTAAAATAGATCCACAAGAGGCAAGGAAGACAAACAAAACACAAAATCCAATGTAAAGACGATTAGCAATTCTTACCACATGATGGGAATACCAATTGTCAAGGACAATAAGTATTTTGGAAATAATACTCATTGGTAGATCGTAAATATATCCAACATCATCTTTACCCATAAAACACAAGCAAATGACACTTGTAGGGCTAACATGCCACCTAGGAACAAGATAATTTACAATATCAACACTAAGTGGCAATACCTCAAATGTACACATTTTCTAGGCTTGTAATATGCACATAGCATATTACTCCCCCATAATGTGATTAGCCCAACAATATTAACAAGTAGAAAATTAAAACCAACAAGAGCTAATTAATGGACCATATAGAATTTGAATTTCTCATGAGTAAGACATACCACTTAGAAACTAGATAATCTTGAAATATCAATACTAAGTGGTATTCCCCATGTATACACATTTATAGGATTGTGAGGTGTGCAAAGCACATCACTCCCCCACAATGGGATAATCCATTAAGCTCTCACAAGAGCCAACAAAGATACACACAAGATATAATAAGGCTCAATACAAGACTCACATGTACATGATATGCAAACCAACATACACGTACTCGATTACTCAAGATAAGCAAGTTGGAAGCACAACATATACAAACACATACAAGGTACAAAACCACAACATGCAAAGGGGCAAGCAACTAACAATGTAAACAGTTTAAGTACAAGTTACCGTAAGGAGGCACATTGGATATAAGATAGAAACTCGATGATCCAAATGACTTGGCTTGAGATAATATGAATGATGAAGACCCATTAATTCTTCATTATGTATCCAAGTCTCTAATATCCTCCACAAACACCTATTGATCAAGTTTGAGCTTGTTGGTCCCCAACCACGCTGGGTCCTAAGAGGTTAGTCACAATAGGCTTGGCAACCCAAATGGTGCTTTTCTTGACACCACTTTGAGTACCAACAAACTTGGAAAACACATTGCCAACCTTATCCTTCCCAAGAGAATAGATATCATCAATAATGATTGGGTTGGATAAATTACCTTTCGTGCAAGAAGAAGCGAAGTGACCCTTCTCATGACATAAGTAGCAACATCTACCCTTTAATTTCTTCCCTATTGATTTCTCAACATGAGGAGTGTTGGCTTGGGTCTTCTTGGGAAGAGGCCTTTCTTCAACTTGTAGTTGAGTATGTGATTGAACTTGTGGCCGCTTCCCTTGTTGCTTGCGACTTTGGGACTTCTTCTTTACTGGGCAAGATCTAACATGGTGCCCTTCAATTTTGCACTTGAAGCAAATAATCTTGGTCGAATTCTTTACTTGTTCTTGGCCCTTCTTCTTTAAGTGTTTGGACTTCTTCTTCTTGTTGGAGTTGAATCCAAGTCCATATTTGTCATTTGGGGATTTTTGCCCACACACAACATTGTTGAGTGTGGACATTCCTTCATGACTCTTTTCCAAGTCTTTCTTCAAGGAAGTGACTTGGGCCTTGAGTTCTTTGATTTCCTCTACATGGTTAGTATCAACACAAGTACTAGAGGAAGTATAAGCTTCATTATTAGAGCAACAAGGCATGGAAAGTAATTCATCACAAGATGTAGCAACATTATGAGTAGATGAATTACGAGGACTAGCACATGGCAATATAGCTTTTTGACTAGAAGTAGTGCTAATGTCCACATGAGGCTCAATCGATGTTACCTTGGTAGTAATAGCCTCATGAGCTAATTTTAGCACATTATGGGATACTTGAAGATCATCATGAGAGCTTGTGAGCATTACATGACTTTCTTCCAATTTCCCATAATTGCTAGATAGCAACTCGAGTTGAGCCCTTAGCTCAACATTCTCCTTTAAAATGGATGCTTCACAAGAAGTAGACTTAGTAGCACAAGCATCATTATTAACAATAAGAGGAGAAGGCAACTTGGCAAGCTCTTTAGCATATGAAGCTTCAAGTTGAGCATGAGACTCGGTGAGTTCGATGAGCGAACTCTTAATAGCCTTTGAGCCATTTTCGAGGTGCTCATAGTCCTCAACGAGTTTAGCATGTGCAACTTCAAGCTTATCGTTTTTAGTTCTAAAATTATTAGCCACCTCGAGATCTCTATCATGGGATTCCTTTTATCTAGATAATTCTATAGCAAAGGTTTCCTCAAGAGATTCCTTGGTGGTTTGTTCATTTTCGAGAGCTTGAGATAGCTCCACGATCTCGTTAGCGTATTCACGCTCATGACCTTCCATTGTCTCAATGGTGGCCTCATGCTCCTCGAGATGAGCTTCCAACTCCTCAATGTATTTCTTGCCCTCAGTGGCAATATACATGATTTCCAAGAAGTTGGAACAAGCAAGTTTATTCCTATAAAGAGATTTAAAAATCATTTCACCCTTAATTTTTAAGGATGCAATATTATCACTCTCTTCATCATTATTCTCATCCCCATTACCATTAACATCATCGTCATGAGATATATTGGGATTCAAAGTAGGAGATACCTTTGAAGCCTTAGCCATAAGGCAAAAGTGAGTCACAACAGATGATGATGTAGGATCCCTTGAAACATCATTCAAGGCCACATCTTGTTCCATGGAGTGATGAACTTCCTCTACATTGTTAGCACAACAACTCGAGAAAATATTTACATTTTTATCATGGCAACAAGATATAGGAAGCATATCATCATGAGATTTAGTCAAGCAGTTTTTACATGATATGCAAGGACTATCAACACAAGCATGTAAAACATTTAGAGTGCTCGAAGTGTTAATGCCCAAAGATGAAGCATTGCAATAATATAGTGATGAAGGATCATCAACAATAAACCCACTATCATCGTTGCAATGATCACCACTACTCACCATATCATTACCTTGTGGCAATCCACATGTAGGTGAAGTAGATGAAGTTGAGAAGACCACACGACCGGAGGTGGAGGGAGAACAATCATTCCCACAAATCTTGGACATACCATATTTATCTTGAAGCTTTGTCCACAACTCATGAGCATCCCGGAATGGCATGAGTTGAAATATAACTACATTGCTCAAAGCATCAAAAAGCACATTAGAAGCTTGAGCATTGAGATAAGAGTTTTTCTCATCCTCTAAAGATATATTTTGAGAATCCTTTGGAGGAGAAAAACCCATATCTACAATTCGCTCTAAATTTGGGTCCAAGACCCAAAAGTGATTAAGCATGTGAATTACCCAAACATCAAATTTTGTGTCATCGAAACTAAGAGTGTCAGTGAATCCTAAACCCCTAGTCAACATCCTTACTCTCTAGGTGGTTACACCTAATAAAGAGAGACCTAGCTCTGATACCAATTGAAAGGACGTGGATGTCGCTCACAGGGGGGGTGAATAGGCACTTTAAAATAATTACGGTTTAGGCTTGAACAAATGCGGAATAAAACTAACGTTTAATTTGTCAAGCACAAAACCTACAAACAACTAGGCTCACCTATGTGCACCAACAACTTATGCTAAGCAAAATAAACAACTAAGTGATAGCAAGATATATGACACTAAACAATATGGCTATCACAAAGTAAAGTGCATATGTAAAGGATTCGGGTAAGAGATAACCGAGGCACGCGGAGACGATGATGTATCCCGAAGTTCACACCCTTGCGGATGCTAATCTCCGTTGGAGCGGTGTGGAGGCACAATGCTCCCCAAGATGCCACTAAGGTCACCGTAATCTCCTCACACCCTCGCACAATGCAAGATGTCGTGATTCCACTAAGGGACCCTTAAGGGCGGTCACCGAACCCATACAAATGGCAACCCTTGGGGGCGGTTACCGGTACCCGTACAAATTGCTCGGGGCAATCTCCACGATCCAATTGGAGACCCCGACGCTTGCCCGGAGCTTTACACCACAACGATTGAGCTCCAAGACACCACCAAGCTTCTAGGACGCCAAAGCATTCACGAAGAACAATCTCTAGGGTACTAAATACCAAAGGGTAATAAGCTTCTCAACTTCTCACTTCCACGTATCACCGTGGAGAACTCAAACCGATGCAACTAATGCAATGGCAAGAACACATGAAGTGGTCAAGTCCCTCACACTCAAATCCCTCCACAACAACAAAAGCTATAGAGAAATATGAGAAGAAGAACAAGGAGCTCAAAAAGAACTCCAAGATCTAGATCCAAGGGGTTCCCCTAACATAGAGGAGAAAGTGATTGGTGGAGATGTGGATCTAGATCTCCTCTCTCTTTTCCCTCAAGAACAAGCAAGAATCATTGGAGGGATTGAGATTTAGCAAGCTCTAAGAAGGTCAACAATGGGGGAAGAACACGAGCTCAACAGATGAGTCAAGACCAAGGGGGAAGAAGACCCCCTTTATATAGTGGGGGAAGAAATCAGACCATTACCCCCACTAACAGCCCGAGCCCAGCGGTACTACCGCTGGCTGCAGCGGTACTACCGCTGACCCTCCAGCGGTACTACCACTGGGTGCAGCGGTATTACCGCTGAGCCCATGGTAGTGCAAAGATACTACCGGGCCAACCACCGCCAAGAAAGTCTTTGCAAAAAGTCCGACATAGTACAACCGCAGGGATGACGGTACTAAAGTCGTGAAGCGGTACTACCGCTGACCAGGGGCGGTACTACCGCTGGGACAGCGGTACTACCGCCATCTCTAGCGGTACTACCGCTAGGGCGAGCGGTAATACTGCTAGATCCACCCGTACTACCTGTTAGAGCATATATCTCCATATGTGGTTTTGGTAATTGATGACAATTCCTATGGACTAATGGTTGCCTTAAGTTATATTTATAGGATTTGTCCATAGGCATTTCTTGAAGTCCATCTGTTGGGTTCAAGGAGTTTATATGATGACCAAGATGGTATTCAAGGTATTATCCAAAGAATGGTCATAGAGACACTAGGTTGATCAAGATCTCAGACAAAGAGTAAATCAAGATGATAAACACATAAAGCGTATAAGAGGTATGGAGAGGGATCAAGTGATCCCATGGTATGGTAAGCATTGTCCATTACGTGTTTGTGTACTAACCCATGGTCTTTGTGAGAGTCCTATGTGGGGGTTAGGTGTGCTTCCATGGGCTTGCGTCAAAAGGAAGATCCCATACAACCCATGAAGGATGACGTCAAGTGGCGATCGTCATCAAGATTGTGGTGTGCAAGTTTCAAGTGGATCAGCACGAATATATCATTGAAACTATTGTTAAGGATCATGTGTTGATAAGGACAAGCTCTCATGTGCTAACAAGGACAAGATCAAGATAAGCATTCCTGAGCACTACATGCTTGATTCTTGTGGATGTTCACATGGTGGACAAATGAAGATGAATACATAAGCTAGGCTTTCCACATTGTGTATGGGAGAGCTACTTGAAGACTTCATCATGTCTTGCTTTCAACTTGAGCCAAGAAGGAACAACAACATCAAGCTCAAGTGAAAGGGCTAACTCAAAGGTATCAGTTCCTTTGACGTTAGTTGTGCGGAGTGATGATCAGCGAATAAAAGTATACACTCAAGTATGGATCATCAGTACCCTTTTATGATTCTTGAGTCCTTAGGGATCCCGCACTATTAAGAGGGGATCACAGGTTTTGCGATGAACTTGCTCAAACTACATCTCCACTGTTCTGCTCAATACCACATATTCTCTACTTTGCTCCTATCTCAAAACAGGTCTACTGCCTCGGACTTCCGACTCCCTCCGGACATCCGAGGACCGGTCAAGGGTCGGACGACCGACATGCTACGGAAATCCAGAGCTCTGCACCAGAAGAAATTGAGCTCTATAACTCGGATTTCCGGCTCACTTCGGACATCCGAGGGCCGGATGACCGACCAGCTTCGGAAATCCGGAGCCCTGCACCAGAAGTACATGAGCTCTATAACTCGGATTTCCGGCTCCCTCCGGACGTCCGAGGGCCGGACGTCCGTCCCCTTTCGGAAATCCGGAACCTCCCACCAGAAGAAGTTGAGTCGAATAACTCGGATTTCTGGTCCTCTCGAGACGTCCGGTCGCTGTTCAATTCACAGTATTTTCAGTGATATCTACAGGCCTCAGACGATCGACCCCTGTCGGACGTCCGACCCCTCGCGGACGCCCGGACTTCCGGAAACTGTCGGACGTCCGGACCCTGTGTGACTTAAAGTGTCCCCAACGGCTGTTTTTCTCTCCCCACTATAAATACCCCCCTCCCACTTCGTGAGAGGGCAGCCCAACACAACCTTATCCTCATAAGAACACACTTCTACCTCACACACATTTGCTCACACCAAATCTTACATCCCAAGAGTATTTGTGAGCCCCTTTGAGAGTTGTTCCAATCAAAAGATAGATCGTCTCCCTCTCCTCCTCTCAACCCAAGCTATTTGAGATTTGAGCAAGTTTTGAGCATTCCCCGTGATCTTGTTACTCTTGGAGGTTGGAGACTCCTAGGCGGTAGGAGTTCTTCGGAGAGGAATCAATCCGTGTGATTACCCCCCGGAAAAGTTTGTGAGGGTTTGGAAGCCACCTCAAAGGCTTACCACTAGTGGTTGAGAAACGCCTTCGTGGTGTTATCTCAAAGGGAGAATAGGGTGAGCCTTCGTGGCGTTGGTGTGCCTTCGTGGTAACATCCACCTCTCTAACGGTGACTAGCTTCCCTCCAAGGAAGTGAACATCGGGATACATCTTCGTCTCAGTGACCTTGGTTATCCTTAACCCTAACTCCTTACTTGTGGTTTATTTGTGTTACTTGAGCATACATACATTGCATATTGTTTGTGCTCATTATATTGTGTTGGCTATTTCTTGTACAAGATTAATCATTCAAGCATACCTTCTATATCCACACGTTCATACTTGCAGCTTTTGATATATCGTGTGATATAGTGTGATCTAGTATCTTGTGTTGTTCACCTACTTGTCGTGTGATATAGCTCAAGTAAGTTTTTGTAACTTACTTGTGCTTGTTAGTAACTGTATTGTGTCCATCTTGGTAGATCGTGTTGTTGATACACGTTGAAGTGCCTAGTGCATTTAGGATTTGTGCTTGACAAGTACCCTCTTAGTTTATTTCCGCATTAGTTTCAAGCCAAATCCGAAGAAGTTTTTAAATAGCCTATTCACCCCCCCCCTCTAGGCGTCATCGAGGTCTTTTCAATTGGTATCAGAGCTAGGTCTCTCGTTAATTAGGTTTCACGACCTAGAGAGTATCGATGTCGACTATTGGATTAGTGCACAATGGCATCTTTGACTTTGATGGCACAAATTATACCGTATGGAGAATTCGTATGCTTCATCACTTTCGGGCCATGGGCCCAAATACTTTACGAATTGTTCTTGTAGGGATTGCCGACAAAAAGGATGATGCATCTTCATCTACTAATGAGATGTATCTTGATTGTGAGGCTTTTCTTGCCATTCATCGAACCATAAGTCCTGAAGTGTTTAAGTCTATCTCGACTTGCAAGTCAGCTCATGAAGTTTGGACTAAACTTGAAGATATATATGGTGGGTCCAATCTTGATGAAGACGGTATTATGATGAAGGAGTTGGGTGCATGAGCTCTTCACTCTTTTCGATCTTAAAGAGTCCACCACTACTTCCATATCCGATTGCTTGCACACCTCAGCATCTTCAATCTCACAAGGTAATGACATGGTGAGTGAAGAAATATGTGTTGATGAAAATGTCATAGCCTCTATGGACACGAGCATATCTAGCACCACACATAGTGTAAATTATTGTGCTGATAGGTCATGCATTTCACCTAAAGATCCCTCGACAAATGTCTGTGGTGATATGCCTGTCTCCTCGTGTCCTCTTGATCAAAATATCGTGTTTCTCCCTAGTTGCTCTATGACTAATCATTTAGGGGAAATCAAGAAATATGAAGTACTTTTGACTAATGAAGAATCTGATTCACCAAAAGAATCATCATCAACTCCTCCAGTTCACATGTGCCTCATGGCAAGAGGTAATAATGAGGTATCATCTTCCCTGTGCAATAACGATGATATTTGCGATGAGGATGATGATGATGATTTGACCGAAAATATCTATGTGATCAGTAAAATTCTTCATAAAGCTAAAAATAACGCTCTTCAAAGATTCCAAGATGTTCTTGCTTACTTTGAAAATTGTAATGATTCACTTAATCATGAACAAGCTAAAAGTGAACAACTTGAGCATGAACTTGAGAATAGTCATCAAGCATGTAGAGACTTAAGATCTTCAAAAGGAGAGATTTAAGTTGCTCATGATAAACTTAAAAAGGATTTTGAGGTTCTTCTCCTTGAATGCAATAATGTCAAGGGAGAGCTCATCAAAACCTCTAAGATCTGTGAGGAGCTTCAATCTACTCATGAGAAGTCTCTATTTGCTACTTACTCCTCTCATATTGTTGATGATACTTGTACATCTAACTCTACCTCATTTGAAGTATCAACATTGAAGGAGAATATTGAGCTACATGCTCAACTTGATTTACTAACTAGCAATTATGGTAAGTTGGAAGAAAACCATGTAATGCTCACAAGCTCTCATGCCGATCTTCTAACATCCTATAATGTGCAAAAGTTAGCTCATGAGGCTATCATCACCAAGGTAACATAAAATAAGCCTCATGTGGACAATGGCACTACTTCTAGTCAAAGTACTATATTTCCATGTGTTAGTCCTCGTAATTCGTCTACTCATAATGTTGCTACCTCGTGTGATGAATTACTTTCCTTGCCTTGTTGCTCTAACAATGAAACTTACACTTCCTCTAGTATTTGCATTAAAACTAACCATGCAGAGGAAATCGAAGAGCTCAAGGCCCAAGTCACTTCTTTGAAGAAAGACTTGGAACAGTGTCATGAAGGGATGTCCACACTCAACAACGTCCTGTGTGAGCAAACATCTCCGAATGACAAAAATGACATTGGAGTAAACTCAAACAAGAACAAGAGTGGCCTAGAACGAGTTAAGAATTCGGCCAAAATCATTTGCTTCAAGTGCAAAGTTAAAGGGCACCATGTTAGATCTTGCCCTTTGAAGACGAAGTCTCAAAGTCACAAGCAACAAGGGAAGCGGCCACAAACTCAATCACACACTCAGCTACAAGTTGAAGGAAGGCCTCTTCCCAATAAGACCCAATCCAACACTCCCCAAGGTGAGAAATCAACTGGGAAGAAAACAAAGAGTAGATGTTGCTACTTATGTCGTGAGAAGGGTCACGTCGCTTCGTCTTGCACGAGAGGTAACTTATCCAACCCAATCACTATTGATGATATCTATTCCCTTGGGAAGGATAAGGTTGGCAATGTGTTTGCCAAGTTTGTTGGTACTCAAAATGGTGTCAAGAAAAGAACCATTTGGGTTGCCAAGCCTATTGTGATTAACCTCTTAGGACCCAACGTAGTTGGGGACCAACAAGCTCAAACTTGATCAATAGGTGACTATGGAGGACATTAGAGACTTGGATACATAATGAAGAATTAAGGGGTCTTCATCATTCATATTATCTCAAGCCAAGTCATTTGTATTATCGAGTTTCTATCTTATATCCAATGTGCCTCATTACGGTAACTTATACTTAAACTGTTTACATTGTTAGGTTCTTGCACCTTTGCATGTTGTGGTTTTGTACCTTCCATGCGTTTGTATATGTTGTGCTTCCAACTTGCTTATCTTGAGTAATCGAGTATGGGTATGTTGGTTTGCATATCATGTACATGTGAGTCTCGTATTGAGCCTTTTTGCATCTTGTTTATATTTTTTTTGTTGGCTCTTGTGAGAGATTAATGGATTATCCCATTGTGGGGAGTGATGTGCTTTGCACACCTCACAATCCTATAAATGTGTATACATGGGGAATACCACTTAGTTTTGATACTTCAAGATTATCTAGTTTCTATGTGGTATGTCTTACTCATGAGAAATTCAAATTCTATATGGTCCATTAAGTATCTCTTGTTGGTTTTAATTTTCCACTTGTTAATGTTGTTGGTTTATCACATTATGGGGGAGTAATATGCTATGTGCATATTACAAACCTAGAAAATGTGTACATTTGACGTGTTGCCACTTAGTGTTGATATTGTAAATTATCTTGTTCCTAGGTGGCATGTTAGCTCTACAAGTGTCATTTGCTTGCGTTTTATGGGTAAAGATGATCTCGGATATATTTGTGATCTACCAATGAGTATCACTTCGAAAATACTTCTTGTCCTTGACAATTGGTATTCCCATCATGTGATAGGAATTGCTAATCATCTTTACATTGGATTTCGTGTTTCGTTTGTCTTCCTTGCCTCTTATGAATCTATTTTAACATGTCTAGTGTTTTTATAGATATAGAGAAAGTGATGATACCATCGTGTGCGTTTTGTATTTAAATGCAAAGTCTATATAATGCACGTCCCTTGGGGGAGCTATCGTATTTTCTTTAAAACACTCTCTTTATTCACCCATCATAAAATCTTTTGATCCCCATCAAGTGTGTGTTGATGGGAGGCAAGTCTTGCTCTTTACGATGCTTTGTGCCATCATGAAAATTTGTCGAGGGCTTGGTTTGGTGGAATCTAGCTCTCTTTTGGAAACTAGATACCTCGTGTTTGTTTTCCTTCAATTGGTTTCTTGTTGCCTTCTATTTGGCATATGTCAATGGATATCTCACTCCTTGAGGTATCTTTTAATTGATATCCTTCAAGTGATAGTTCTTTTTGTTTTAGGATCTTATTATCACTTGATACCTTGTCTTTTGGTGACTTATCAACTTTGTGTTGAGTTGATTCTTGAGAGTCTTGAGCATGCGTATCTAGCTATTATATACAACTTATTTTGCTTGCTTTCCTTCTTTGACCCAATATATAGGGGAAACTCCACCTTGTCATAAATTGGCTAAAGTGTGCATGAAATTCAAATTCATATCTATATGCACATATGTATGTGGAGTTTGTCCTATGTATTGCTGGTTTTCTAACTCTTTGGTCCCAATGAGTTTGGGCACCATTTTGTTTGTTTTGTTGTTCTAGGAACAACTGGAGATGCATTGGATGCTCGGCTCACCTATAAGGAAGATGTTGAGACCATGTGATTATTGGAGCCAAGTTAGGATGATCAAAGAACAACTATCAACTACATCAATCCAATGTTGTCTCGGTAACAAGTATCCACTTCATGCATTCTTTTCTTGCAAAGGACCCAACCTGTCTTTTCTTTTCCAGGTTGCATCATGGCATGAATCTCTTGATTTGTTCTCGTAGTACTTGTTTGCTTCTCAAAGCATCCAAACGATGATGTCTTACTACTAGTTGGGATGTCTTTGATGTTCGTATGTTGGAAGTTCATATTGTACAATAAGAAAATATTAGGCCATGTGCTATGCTTCCAAGCAAAAGATTTCATTGATATATTTATGACTTCCTTTTGGATATCTAGTTTGTTCCTTCTTGTAACCATTTCGTGTGTACATCCTTCTTTGTGGATATATATCATCATGATTGTCTTCTACTTAGAATATTTTACACATGAGAGAAGTTACATCTCTAATTAATATCCTCTTTTCTTTCACGATCATCATTGCATTTCCTTTTTCAGCTTTTGGTGGCTTCGTGAAAGGTTTTATTTTGAGTGCGTATCTTATTTTCCTACATCCTGATGCACTCTTTGGCCGTGAAGATTATTTTTCCTCATGCTTGTCTTGATGGGGGTTTTGCCATTTCAATTAGTATCTCTCCTCTTGACAAGGTTCTTACTTTTTATCTTCACAATGGGTTGTCACAAGCGTTGGTTCTTATTTTGTTTATTAGTAAGCTTGTGAACCCATTTTCTAGTATGTGTGTGTGCGAATGATATGTCTTGCACTTTGTATCTCATTTCATCAAGACTATGTTGATGAGTAATGCTCATCCTTATCTTAGTCTTCTCAAGTGATTTGCCATGACTCACACACATTACTTTGGTTGAGCCTATTCTTAAGCTGCTTCTTTTACATGTTGCTCAACCATTTGTTTTGTGCAATTGATATGCTTATTGTCTCATCTATCTTCTTGGACTCGTTGTGTGTGTTTTAATTGTGGGGGAGCAATGACCATATTTTGTGCACCTGTATCAAATACAACAACCTCGTATTTGTGCACAGATCATGGGGAGCTTCTCTAGTTTTTGATAAAACACTATGTTGCCTTTATCATAATATCTTTTATTCATGTGGTTCGAAGGATCATATGATTGTTTGTTCCATCTGGAATCTTTTGATTGCTTGCCTCTATCTTTGTATGTCTTTGTGGCATACGATCCTTTTATTTGCAATCTTTGGGTCCTCAATATAGTTTGTTTTCCTCCAACTACTTATCATTGTATTTGTGTATTTTTCCGCACTCATTTGCTGAGAAGTACACACCTTTTGGAGGACCACCTACTATATTGGCTTTCTAAACTTTTTGTCCATTTTGGCAATCGATGCCAATGGGGGAGCAGTTTAGAGAGTTTACTTTGGATATGTTTAGAGGGTTTTGCTTTTATTGCGTAAGCATTTACATCTTCACGCATGCATTATTACCTTGTATGTGTGCGCTTGGTTATGCTTATTTCCTTATATAAACTCTCTTTAAGTGGTTGTATTCAATTACCAAAATGGGGGAGATTGTTAGAGCATATATCTCCATATGTGGTTTTGGTAATTGATGACAATTCCTATGGACTAATGGTTGCCTTAAGTTATATTTATAGGATTTGTCCATAGGCACTTCTTGAAGTCCATCTGTTGGGTTCAAGGAGTTTATATGATGACCAAGATGGTATTCAAGGTATTATCCAAAGAATGGTCATAGAGACACTAGGTTGATCAAGATCTCAGACAAAGAGTAAATCAAGATGATAAACACACAAAGCGTATAAGATGTACCGAGAGGGATCAAGTGATCCCATGGTATGGTAAGCATTGTCCATTACGTGTTTGTGTACTAACCCATGGTCTTTGTGAGAGTCCTATGTGGGGGTTAGGTGTGCTTCCATGGGCTTGCGTCAAAAGGAAGATCCCATACAACCCATGAAGGATGACGTCAAGTGGCGATCGTCATCAAGATTGTGGTGTGCAAGTTTCAAGTGGATCAGCACGAATATATCATTGAAACTATTGTTAATGATCATGTGTTGATAAGGACAAGCTCTCATGTGCTAACAAGGACAAGATCAAGATAAGCATTCCTGAGCAATACATGCTTGATTCTTGTGGATGTTCACATGGTGGACAAATGAAGATGAATACATAAGCTAGGCTTTCCACATTGTGCATGGGAGAGCTACTTGAAGACTTCATCATGTCTTGCTTTCAACTTGAGCCAAGAAGGAACAACAACATAAAGCTCAAGTGAAAGGGCTAACTCAAAGGTATCAGTTCCTTTGACGTTAGTTGTGCGGAGTGATGATCAGCGAATAAAAGTATACACTCAAGTATGGATCATCAGTACCCTTTTATGATTCTTGAGTCCTTAGGGATCCCGCACTATTAAGAGGGGATCACAGGTTTTGCGATGAACTTGCTCAAACTACATCTCCAGTGTTCTGCTCAATACCACATATTCTCTACTTTGCTCCTATCTCAAAACAGGTCTACTGCCTCGGACTTCCGACTCCCTCCGGACGTCCGAGGACCGGTCAAGGGTCGGACGACCGACATGCTACGGAAATCCACAGCTCTGCACCAGAAGAAATTGAGCTCTATAACTCGGATTTCCGGCTCACTCCGGACATCCGAGGGCCGGACGACCGACCAGCTTCGGAAATCCGGAGCCCTGCACCAGAAGTATGTGAGCTCTATAACTCGGATTTCCGGCTCCCTCCGGACGTCCGAGGGCCGGACGTCCGTCCCCTTTCGGAAATCCGGAACCTCCCACCAGAAGAAGTTGAGTCGAATAACTCGGATTTCCGGTCCTCTCCAGACGTCCGGTCGCTGTTCAATTCACAGTATTTTCAGTGATATCTACAAGCCTCGGACGACCGACCCGTGTCGGACGTCCGACCCCTCGCGGACGCCTGGACTTCCGGAAACTGTCGGACGTCCGGACCGTGTGTGACTTAAAGTGTCCCCAACGGCCGTTTTTCTCTCCCCACTATAAATACCCCCCCTCCCACTTCGTGAGAGGGCAGCCCAACACAGCCTTATCCTCATAAGAACACACTTCTACCTCACACACATTTGCTCACACCAAATCTTAGATCCCAAGAGCATTTGTGAGCCCCTTTGAGAGTTGTTCCAATCAAAAGATATATCGTCTCCCTCTCCTCCTCTCAACCCAAGCTATTCGAGATTTGAGCAAGTTTTGAGCATTCCCCGTGATCTTGTTACTCTTGGAGGTTGGAGACTCCTAGGCGGTAGGAGTTCTTCGGAGAGGAATCAATCCGTGTGATTACCCCCCGGAAAAGTTTGTGAGGGTTTGGAAGCCACCTCAAAGGCCTACCACTAGTGGTTGAGAAACACCTTCGTGGTGTTATCTCAAAGGGAGAATAGGGTGAGCCTTCGTGGCGTTGGTGTGCCTTCGTGGTAACATCCACCTCTCTAACGGTGACTAGCTTCCCTCCAAGGAAGTGAACATCGGGATACATCTTCGTCTCAGTGACCTTGGTTATCCTTAACCCTAACTCCTTACTTGTGGTTTATTTGTGTTACTTGAGCATACATACATTGCATATTGTTTGTGCTCATTATATTGTGTTGGCTATTTCTTGTACAAGATTAATCATTCAAGCATACCTTCTATATCCACAAGTTCATACTTGCAGCTTTTGATATATCGTGTGATATAGTATGATCTAGTATCTTGTGTTGTTCACCTAATTGTCGTGTGATATAGCTCAGGTAAGTTTTTGTAACTTACTTGTGCTTGTTAGTAACTCTATTGTGTCCATCTTGGTAGATCGTGTTGTTGATACACGTTGCAGTGCCTAGTGCATTTCGGATTTGTGTTTGACAAGTACCCTCTTAGTTTATTTCCGCATTAGTTTCAAGCTAAATCCGAAGAAGTTTTTAAATAGCCTATTCACCCCCCCCCCCTCTAGGCGTCATCGAGGTCTTTTCACTACCGCTTGCCACTGAAACAGCCATAACTATCGCATACGAGCTCCGAATCGAGCAAACCCAAGCTTGTTGGATTCAGGACGACAAGAGCTATCCAAACAGCTCCAAGTCTTAAGACCATGCAGATATGAAAATGCCAATGATATAGAGATGTGAGACCTCCATGAATGAAGAACCGGCAAAAACTCCATCATCGAAAACATCATAGTAGATGCATATGGACTCCGTTTTCGATGAACTCGAGCTTGTCATGAAGATGACCATAAGCTCTAAAACTCACAGAGAGAAACACCAAATAAGAACCAAGCAGTATGATGCAAGGATGCAAATGGTTTGAGCTCTCAACGATCGATACGATCAAGCTACTCACTTGAGAGTCCCTCTTGACAGTACAACAATCTATCCTAAAACAGAAAACCTATCAAGGGCAAACCTATACCTTGCACCTCGACCTCTTGAGCTAGATGATGATGATCTTGGCTTCCTCAAGATGGACCACCTTTCTTGATTGCGTTGGCTTGATGAATACTAGTTGATTGCTCCCCCATACTCACTATGGGTGAGCCACTCTTCAGCATATCTTCACAAGTCCATTGCCACCAAATGGACGGCAAGCATCAAGCATGATATATTCGTGCTGATCCACTTGAACTTGCACACCGCAATCTTGATGACGATCACCACTTGACGTCATCCTTCATGGGTTGTATGAGATCTTCCTTTTGATGCAAGCCCATGGAAACACACCGAACCCCCACATAGAACTCTCACGAAGACCATGGGTTAGTACACAAACACGTAATGGACAATGCTTACCATACCATGGGATCACTTGATCCCTCTCGGTACATCTTGTACGCTTTTTGTGTTGATCATTTTGATTTACTCTTTGTCTGAGATCTTGATCAACCTTGTGTCTCTATGACCATTCTTTGGATAATACCTTGAATACCATCTTGTTCATCATATAAACTCCTTGAACCTAACATATGGACTTCAAGACGGGCTTATGGACAAATCCTATAAATATAACTTAAGGCAACCATTAGTCCATAGGAATTGTCATCAATTACGAAAACCAGATATGGAGATATATGCTCTAACGGCTTGGAGGGGTTGTTTCCCATGCCCCTCCACCTATATATAGAGGGGAGGGGCGCCCCAAGAGGACACACGAAGCCCTTGGCGCCCCTCTCTTTCCCTAGATTGTTTTCTCCTCCGTTCGCGGTTTCGATAGTGCTAGGCGTAGCCCTGCCAAGATACCATCACCACCGCCGCCACCACGCCATCGTGTTGCCGGAGAGCTCATCTACTACTCTGCCCTCGCTCACTGGATCGAGGAGGCGGAGATCGTCATCAAGATGTACGTGTGCTGAACACGGAGGTGACGTCCGTACGGCACTAGATCGGGATGGATCGTGATACGGGACGGATCATGATAAGATCGCGGGACGGACTGCGATTTGTATCGCAAAGATGTTCGACTACATCAACCATGTTATATACGCTTCCGCTTAGCAATCTACAAGGGTATGTGGACCCGATCTCTCCTCTCATAGATGGTCATAACCATGGATAGATCTTATGTGTGCGTAGGATTTTTTTTGTTTCCCATGCAACATTCCCCGACAGAGGCACAACACAACACAACCCTACAAAATAAAAGAAACCATCTAATTAGGCTCTGGTGGAGGTGGAGGGGGCGATGGAGTGATGGAGGTCACGCGGGAACGGAGACCAGTGTTGATGATGTCGCTGAACCTGTGCTGCCATCGCATGCTAAGTGGTCGCCATAGCTGCAAGAAGTCATACAGTTTATATATGACCATTGTCGAGGAAATCGGTAACTGGTAACTGCTCGGTTGGCTTGGCAGTAGCAATTAATCGGTGAATCGGCCTATTAACTGGATTAACTGGTTGACCATAGATCAAATATGAACCCGCCAACATATGTCTAGCTTTTTATGTATTATGTCATACTTTCATGGTCCCAGTTATATAATATACAAAAACATTATACGGTATGCATATAAAAAACATAGGCAAGAGGTAAAATTGATAATCCTTATGCATGCAAACATGCAAAATCTCAAAATTCAAAAGTACCAATTAAACATTTAAACTTGTCCACATACTTAACAAGATATAGATAAAACCTATGCTAAAATAACAACCCATAGCAATAGTTCCATCCACTAATCTACAAATTTGTAAGTTGCAATCTAATAATCTATGAATGTTGGATTACCAAATGAGAGAGTGAAGATGGTAGTACCTTTCTCGCTGGTGACGGCATGAAGGAAGGGGTTGGGAAGTAGCCGTCGGGAGGGGCTAGGGAGAAGTCGGTGGGTCAAGCGATGGGGTGTAGCCCTCGGGAGAGAATGGGGAGTAGCCAACCGGAAGGGATGAGGTCCATGCATGCAACTCAAGCGATGAAGGTGTTGGATCTTGAAGATTTAGTGCATGCTTAGCATCACCGGGGATCTCGACACACACTAGCTAGGTCGAGAGGGGATGAAATGAGCATGAGGGGGCAGGAGGAGGTGTGAACCTAGCTATTGAGGAGCGAGAGGGGTGGGAGGGTTTATGGGCCAAAATTTTGGGCTTTGTTTACTCACGAGTTAGCGGGCGAGCAACAATTAATCGATCTGGCAAGGGATTAATCGGCCTAACAAGTGATTAATTGGTGTGATAGACCTACTAATCGGTCTGACAAGTTAACACGATGAATAGATGCTATTCGATTCGGTCACCCAACGAGTAGCGATTAACTAGCAAGTTAACTGATTAATCGGGCGAATTCTTGAACAGTGTATATGACGTTAGTCATGCGTTGTGAAATCACATGCTCGAGGATTAAGGGGGTGCTTCTGAGAGAGGAGGCGAGAGGAGTCTTGTGTGTGAAAGAAGAGAAAGAGCAAAGGGGTCGATGGTCGACACATTTTAACTTTTCCCATTCGACACAATACTTTTTCATTTTGTCTCCGTGTGTGATGACATGGATAGAAAGTGAGGCCCTTGCGTCTCACTTTTGTTGGATGTTATATGAGCTGAACACGTAAAAGGACCACCATACATATTCCACCCATTGCCCCGTGGGACGATGTAGTGCGTGAGGATTAGTTAGAAAGTTAAAACTTACGAATATTTGACTCATTTTGCGAAGAAAAATATCTACATTTAGATTATCAAAGACATATCATTACATACATCATGAGACATATTTTCATATTATATATATTTTGTATTTTAGATATGGATAGCTTTCTCTCTAAATTTGGTTAAGATTTAATTTTATCTATTTTAAAATAAATCTACAGCATTACGTTATGAAAAAGAGAGTAGTGTGTACATATGTTTTATGCCCTTCAATGTTTGTGGGCGCACGACATATATTGCATCTAACTGTGTTAGCACGATAGTATTATGGGACGTGTACAATAAACATAGTCAATTAAAGTATAGATATACTACATCTCGTAAAAGATATACTACTAGTACTTAGAGTGACAGGTTCAGTGTTTTTTAAACTTAGAGCGCCATGCTAAATCCCTTGTGTTCTGTGAGAAGATAATCAATCAAGGACGCGTCTAACTAACACCCGTTGGTTCGCTAGCGCTCCCCGACACCCAGTAATTTTTGGAAAATGTTTGTCCATTTATCCTCATGAGGAAGGACTCCTCTCGTCCCAAGTGATTAAACAGAAAATAACCCATTAACATGTGTATTAAATGGTCCACATACATCCATTTGTGTCTTCTTTTAGTGCATGGATGTGAATTGCTTTCTACTCCTTCCGTTCCTAAATATAAGTCTATTTAGAGGTTTCACTAGTGGACTACATACGAATATATATAGACATACTTTAGAGTGTAGATTCAACTATTTTGTTCCGTTTGTAGACACCTAGTAAAATCGCTTAAAAGACTTATATTTCGGAACAGAGGGAGTATGATTTAATTCAAGATTTACAAATTTCAAAAAATCACAACTTCCAAAGCACACATCAAAATGAAGATACGTTTTCACCATTGGAACTCTTATAATGTGCTCTTCGAAACTAGACCCTGCATGGATATGTTTCGATAAACTTTTTTGTGAAAAATTTAGTACCCATTTTATGCAACTATCTAACAGTCGATGTGTAACTACCTGATAGTGGATGTGCAACTTCATGCCTACCTCGTGAACATGTAGTTTCACTGAACTCACCTCCATCCTAAAACTATCCCCTTTCAATGAGATGTGCAACTTCGTTTGTTGCCCAGGACAACTGCCTAGTATTTGATATGCAACTTTCCCCCTGTGCGTGGATGTGCTTTCACTGTTTACTTCCATCGGCCATCTGCCTAGCACTAGACGTGCAACTTCGGATACTGCCACAGACAACTATCTAAGAGTAATGTGCAACTTTTTATCGTATCTCCATGGATGTGTAGTTTTCCCTGCTAGCAACCGGCCGAGATCACCCATGCTAGTGAGATTTGCAACTTTAGTGTCATGTCTATATGAAGGTGTCCACTACCCTTGTGAATGTGGAATTTTCACCATCCAACTATCCCTACGTGTGAAATGTGCAATTTTGCATGTTTTTTGCCAACTGCCTAGCAGATTATGTGCAACTCCATCTGTTACCCCCGCCAACTGAAAGTACATATCCACAAATAGGGAGGGCAAAAAGTGTTGCACATTGACTATAGATCAATATAGATAGTTGGCTTGAACAACATAATAAATTGCAAATATCGCTGGTATGAGAGGTGGGGCAAGGTGTGTGAACGTGAAAAACATCCACAAGTAGGGAGGAGGGTTGCACATCTAGTACTAAATAATTGCCCGGAGTAGTAGACTAGTTACACATCATGTTGTCGTGGTTGCTAGGTTAAAACCTAATAGGAAGTTAGATCATGCAACTTCAAAAATTGATTTTGGAAGAAGTTGCATCATATTGTACTAAAGTTGCATCATGCAGTAGTAAAGTTGTACCATACAACATTAAAGTTGGTATGAAAAAAATTCATCAAAACATATCCATACAGGACTTAGGCCCTGTTTGGATACACTCAGATTATATAATCCGGTTTTTATAATCTATTATGTCTCCAAACAGGACAGATTATATTGCAGTTTATAAAAACTAGATGGCCAGATTATTAAAAACTCATAATCTACTCTATCCCAGCTAAAATCAGATTATGAATTACTAATGACCCATCACCCTTGGAAACTTGGAGATAATTACCTACTGCCACCGCCATCGTCCTCCAAACATGCCCATCTAGATTATTACCTTTGCAGTTAAAAAACAGAGGACATACATGTCATTGTACAATATAAAATCTAGATTACAGTTTATATAATCTGGCCTCCAAACATGCCCACCTAGATTATTTTTATAAACCAGATTATATAATCTATCTTCATAATCCAGATTATTATAATCTATTATGATTTTAAACAGGACCTTAGTTTCAAAGATCTCGTCGCGAGAATTACAACAATGAAGACATATCCGAGATACCATACATATGCATTTTTTAGATCTCCATAAACCAGATACGTAGTTGGTAAACTATTTCGGATAATAGTCAAAATCAAGGGGTATATAAGTTTGCTCGAGAAAAGAAAGAGGAAGGATGTATCTTCTTTTGTAACACCGTATAAACACAAATACTCACACACATATGTACGCTTAGTTTTGTGAACGCGTACACACGTATTACTTTTAGGAGCACCTTGGAAAGATTGGCTGTCAGGTCTTAGGATTGATGAAGTTATAATCAGTGACAGACCGCTCACTACTGAAAGAAATAAAACCATAAATTCTGAATAAATAAATAAAAACTAAGCTATGTTTAGTTTGCCGGAGCGAATGGATTAAACTGGTGGAGCACGCAGGGGCGATTTTACCGTAGGGGCACCCTTCAGGCTGCAGGTGGGAGCCTGAGTTAAATGGGACTCCCGAGCCCATCTCACTTAAATTGCATTACTGGACCCCCATTTGAAAGGAAAAGGATTAAATGGGCTACCGCTATTACCTCGCCGGGAACCCATTTAACCCAGCAGCCCCTTCTTTGTCGTGGACAGAGAGGAAAGAGGCGCCGCCGCGCAGGCGTGCAACAGATCGAGGCAGATGCACTCTCGTCGCCGCCACATCCACTTCTCTTACTCCTTGCACACAGCTCAAACGCAGACAAGGATGGGCATGGCTCGGCATGCTGTCCTACTCGTGGCCATCGTCGCCGTGCTCCTCGCCCGCCGAGCCGCGGCCGAGTACCCATGGCCAGTCCTACTCCAAGGCAGCTTTGCGGCCAACGACAGTACGTACCTGCCGAGCACGTACCCATGGGTTCGATCTGTACCCACGGCGCGGGCTCTGCGTTCAGCAGCGCCTACAGCGATAACGCCACGGTGGTGTCGGCCCGGTTCGACGCGTCGCGGCGGCGCTCCTCAACGCCACCGCGGACTAAGCCGCGTACAACTCCTCTGCGACGCGGCTGTATGCGTCAAGGGTGATCCCCTTCGACCAGGAAATTCCGAAGGTGTACAGCTGGGCGCAGTGCAAGCCGGACCTCACGCCGGCGTGGTACAGTGCACTCCTACGGCGCCGCAACCTTAGGAGTCCTCCTGGGAACGGCGGCCGGCGGCCGGCGAGGTGTCCTCCTGGGAACGGCGGCCAGCAGGAAGCTGGGCGGCGAGGTGCCTGGACGGCAGGAATCTGGGCGGTTAGGAGGAGATCGTGGGCAGGAGGAGAAGCTGGGCGAGGTGCCGAGGTGGGCAGGGGGAGATCTGGGCGAGGTGGGTGGCGACGAGCTGGGCGAGGTGGGCGGAGACGAGCTTACGAAGGGGCTGTTTATTTCCCACCCTAAGAGCATCTCCAACAAACGTGCTTCACGTCGCACCTAAAAAACAAGTTTGCAGCGCGCTCGGCGACTGGTTTTGCGCGTCGCGCAGCGCTGGCTCCAGCAGTAGCGCTGGTTTGCAGCGCGCGCTTCGTTCCAGCAGCGCGCAAAAATGCAGCGCGCGCGGCTGCAGCATTGAAAAAAAAAACAAGAAAAATAAAGTTGGAATTTTTTTTCACATTGGGGGCATTTCATCAAACACGTGGTGCGCGTCCGCCGCCGGCTCAACGAGTGAGCTCACCGGCGCTTCGGTAGACGCCGCGCCCGGCCGGCGCACTGCAACCTTCTTCTTCGGCTTCGAGTTGCCGGAGCCGTCCGTCGTCTTCTTCTTCGCGGATGTTTTACCTTTCTTCCGCTCCAACGGTGCGGCGGCGGCACGGGACGGCGCCGGCGCGACGCCACCCGCCGGCGTGGTCGTCCGCGGCGGCAAGAAGAGGCTGCGCGCGAGGTCGACGGTCGGCGAAGCTTCGGCGGCGGCGGCGGCGCCAGCGCCAACGGCGGCCGCGCTAGGGTTTTCGGCGGAGGCGGCGGCGGCGGCAGCGGGGGGGGGGGGGGGGGGTCGCGGCTGTACAGCGGGGTCAGCGGGGCGTCGGTGTGCACGTCCATGGTGGCCGGGGCGCCGGCGCAGGCGCGCGCGGGAGAAAGGAGGGAAGAAAGGTAGAGTTCGCGCGCGCGCTCGAGTCTGCCGCGCGCCGAAGTGAGCGCCCGAAATACACAGCGCGGGATGGGGCTAGGACCAGCGCGCCCAAATCGTTTTAGCGCGCGCGGTTTTAGCGCGCGCGGTTTTAGCGCGCCCGTTGGAGCTGTCCTCTGCGTTGCGCGCGCGCTATATTAGCCTTTTTTGCCGCGCGGCGCTAGTATAGCGCGGCTGTTGGAGATACTCTAACAGCATCTTCAATAGGCGCGCTTCGTGCCGCGCCTAAAAAACAAGTTTGTCGCGCGCTGGTCGCCTGGTTTGGCGCATCGCGCAGCGCTGACTCCAGCAGTAGCTCTAAAATGCAGCGCGCGCGCTCCGCTCGTGCAAAAATACAGTGCGCGTGCCGCTGCAGCAGCGCCTAAATATATGGCATTTGGATAAAAAATAGTTCGAAACATTCATCAAAATGCAATGAACATGTGAAATTTAACACAAACAAGTTGATGAATAAAAGTCATGCCCACAAGTTCATCCAACCAAGTCCAAAATGCAAACCAAGTTCAAAATACAAGTTCATCCAACAAAGTTGGAGACATATAACACATCAATAATCTTCCTCGTCGTCTTCCTCTTTTTTTGAAGACGATTCTTCCGCCTTCGAAGATGAATCTTCCTCCCTAACCTCATCACGCACCGCATCACGTGTAGCTTCGACGGTCTTGGCAAGATCTTCAACGGCATTTTCATGGGTATGTGTGTGAGGCACATCGAGAGACATTCCACCCATGGCCGGAGGTGCACCCATGCCTCCCATGAGGGAAGCAAAACTCATGCCACCCATGCCTCCCATAGCGTTGGAGGGTGCTCCAAAGCCACCCATGCCTCCCATAGCGTTGGAGGGTGCTCCAAAGCCACCCATGCCTCCCATAGCGTTGGAGCGTGGTCATCCGCGGCGGCAAGAAGAGGCTGCACGCGAGGCCGACGGTCGGCGGAGCTCCGGCGGCGGCGGCGGCGCCAGCGCCAACGCCCGCCGCGCTAGGGTTTTCGGCGGCGGCGGCGGGGGGGTCGCGGCTGTACAGCGGGGTCAGCGGGGTGCCGGTGTGCGCGTCCATGGTGGCAGGGGCGCTGGCGCCGGCGCGCGCGGGAGCAAAGGAGGAAGAAAAGGGGCGAGTTCGCGCGCAGCGCTCGAGTCTGCCGCGCGCGGAAGTGGACGCCCGAAATACACAGCGCGGGATGAGGCTATGGCCAGCGCGTCCAACTCGTTTTAGCGCGCGCGCGGTTTTTGCGCGCCCGCTGGAGCTGTCCGCCACGTTGCGCGCGCGCTATAATTGACTTTTTTGCGGCGCGACGCTAGTATAGCACGACTGTTGGAGATGCTCTAAGGTTGCCACGTCTAATCTTAGTCATGCCACAATATCTTAGGCATGTGTTTGGTTCATTGTCATACTTGTGGCTTGCCACACTTTTCTAGTTATATGGTTCACATGTCATACACTTAATTTTTTACCAAATCTTGCCACATTTGTGGTGTCCATTTTGTTAGCCACACTTTTTGTGGCAGCCACACTTTGCCTAAGGTTAGTTGTGGCAAAATTAGTCATGAACCAAACAGCCCTAAAATGTCCTTACAAATGTGAATGGAGGGAGTAGTTATTATTCACTAAACTTTGGTGGGACTAAGTGGGACCGTCGTGGGATGCCCAGGATCAGTCCCACCTACAGCCTAAGGCACCTGGACACGTATCCGGGCTCGTCTACATCGTTCACTTGAACACCTGCGATTAGCCCAAGTCATTAAATTTGTTAAAATCCTTGAAATACGTCAGAAAATCGCGAAATAAACGCTGTAAGCGAACGAAACGCTAATGGGGCGGCCTTTTGGGCCTTTCTCGCTATAACCAGGAGGCCATAGGCCATTCACTTGTTTCCTAACATGGGCATATGCCTTGCTTGCGTGGTGAACTGATTCTGATCGATCGATCCCAAAAAACCAAATCGAGAAGACTTGCAACGCCAAACGAAACTAACGCTCCCGCGACTCACCCATTGCCCTAGCTACTCCGGTCGACCTCGGGACTGGCCGCCGGCGAAGTGCAGAGTGACGGGGAGCGGCCTGCAAGAGATATGGCTCACGACAGGGCCTCGACTCCGGTGGTTGACGGTTGCAATCGAAAGCTCATGGTGGAGGGTCAAAGCGGCGACTCCTCCCATGGAAATTCCATCCCGACGCCAACGATGCACGACAACAAGGTTAGTTGTCTTCTGTAATTAATCAATAATTTTTGTAATTCTGCGCTGATTGTCCTCGATTTCAATTATACTTGTTTAATTTTTTTGTTTTCTGTTGACAGTACCAAGTGATGAACATGAACATAAACATTAGATTTGACATATTCTCACTGAAAAATTGAAAGGTTTGATTTTGTGGCCTGTGTTTAGGAAATTATCTATGAACAACAGTGTATATACTTTCTTTCGCGGGTGTGTATATTGCACATGGCGTTTAACTAAATATGATATCTCTAGTGTTCGGTATACCAAAGTAATCTTTAGTTATCTTTATCTTTACCTAATAATAAAGAGGCTATCGCTTCCGTCGGAAAACCCACCGAGGTGATTTTACAAAAAAAGCATTTACTGTTTATGATATTAAACTCGTAGTATATATTAAATATTTTTTTAAATACTCATATCTTTTAAACCGTAACTCCAAATTTAACATATTATACATGGAATTTGATTAGAAAAATATGTAGATTTTAAATATGATATTATTTTATCTGTTAAACGTTTAATAAAAATACTATCTAGGGTGCAATCTTAATAAATAAGTCATTATTCGTCTTTCTTTTATACCGATACTCATCCGGGTTGGGAATGAACACGTCAACAAAATCAGGATTAGAGATGAAACTGAAGGTCACTTGACTGATTCATTGTACGTATTAAATCTACATGCAAGCCGTGTTAAAATAGAAGACCTGTGAAATTTTGAACTGCATTTTTGTAGGATAAGACCATCTTTATTTGTATCGTAACTATAAATTCTCAAACTATAGACATTTTTTATAAATTAAGAGCGTGTGCCGTGTGGTATTTCTTTCTCCTGTTGCAACGCATGGACCCTTTTGCTATATATATATATATATATATATATATATATAATAAAGAGGCTACTGCTTCCGTCGGAAAACCCATCGCTGCCTTTTTAAAAAGCCCCTATCTTTTAGGTAATTAAACTGGAACGACATGAACCCGTCCGACACGATGCTCCCGCCGTAGTCGTCCCCGTCGCCGCACTCCAGGCTGCTGCCGGTCAGGTCTGCCTCCTCGTCCAGGTTGCCCCGCATGGCGCGCAGCGTCTTCCTCGCCATCTCGTGCCGGACGCCGCCGGGGGTCCCCTCCTCGGCCACGCAGCGGAGGGCCTTGTCCGCGCCGGCCGCGCGCGCCAGGCTGCGGAACCGGAGGCTGGCGCGGCTCAGCGCGTAGATCGCCGCCACGCACCACTCCTCCAGCTCGACGACGTCGTGGGAGGAGAGGAGGATGCCGGACACGGCCGCGACGACGCCCGCGTCCATCAGAGAGGCGCGGCCCTCCAAGCAGCCGCCCACGTTGCAGATCACCATGAGGGCCAGCCTGCGGATGGGCGTGGGCTCGGCGGCGCTGGACGCGACGCTGAGGAGCGCCTTGGATGCCCCCGGGAAGCGGGCGACCTTGGACTGGTTGACGGCGGCCAGCGAGAGGTGGTAGATGGCCATCCCGGCGTCGCGGCGCGCGCGGGTGATGGGCGGGGGAGGTCAGGAGGTCCAGCAGTGGAGGCACCGCGCCCAGCACGCCGATGGTGGCGCGGTTCTCCTCATTGAGCGCGAGGCCAAATTTACTATGTGGTGTCACGGGCTAGGTTAGGGGATTTAGGAGTGGGTAAGGCTGGGCATTGGCACGTCTAATGGACTGTGCAATACTATTATCTCTTTCCTTTAATTTCTTTCTCTAAATTCTTTAATTAAAAATATGTGGTATTATTTTTTCCCGTTGCAACGCACGGGTGCTTTTGCTAGTAGCTTATAATATGCCCAGGCTTTGGCAATTCGTCAGCTCCGTCACTGGGAGCACGTACCCCAATTAGCTCGCAACACATGCAGTCGTGTCAGTTCCAGGAAGTTCTAGTCCAACAATGCCCACTTACTCCATCCCTTTTTAAATACAAGTCTTTAATTTTTTAATAAAATATAGAATTTACTCTGTACGTAATCCCAACTATAAAATCTACGGACTAGAAGGAGTGTTTAATAAGATTATCTATCTATCGATCGTTGCCCGTAATAAACACAGTTGCTATCAACCAACGCAACTGATATTTCAGAGGAGAAGATCGATGTGTCCGGGTCCAACCGACCAAAATTAATTTAGGATTAAGCTCACCCAACGCGGTTTCGCATTCGGACGCCAGCTGCTTCCGGAACGACTGCGACATGATAAAATTTTCAACCGATAGAATGTTTGTCAAAATAAAAATTGTGAAAAATGTTAGCTTGATCCACTTATCGGGAACGAGACAAGCCGTCGGTTAATCAGGTGCTCGCCACATGAACAAAGCGCGAGCGCGCCTGACGCAACGCTGCCTGTCGGCTGCGGCTACACGTTCGTAGTTTTACCGACGGTGTCAAGTACAAACGGCCGACGTGAGAGAGAGCTAACTTTTCAACTTGCAGGCAAGACATGCCGCTCCCACGCGTTGGATTGCATTCGTGAGTCATTGTATTGTTTTAAATAGTATCATCGCATATTCGAGCATATACATGCACATTCCTATATCCACGATTTGCAAATCTAAACTCTCAAACGCCCCGCGAACGTGTCTGGTATTGTCTATCGATACTGACCAATCAGTCTTTAAATCTGTCCGTTCATATTCAAATCTCTCATATTTAAATCCTTAAATCCATATTAAGCATGCAAAAGAAAAAGACGTTGATAATCAACACATGTGTGGCACGAAACAACTTGGATCAAATGCCTCATCACCACATATCGTGCCATGTCACCGCACAAATGCATAATTGACAAAACTGATGTTGTTGACAAGAATTTTTTAGTTTTCAGTTTTTAAAATGCTTTATCTTTTAAATAAAAAGTTTAATTTAAAAATCATTTTCATCATTAAATCCGTCGCGACTAGGTCTTCAAAAACATTTCATATTAATATGTTTAGACGACTTTAAAAAATTGCTTTCTTTCTTGTTTCTAGGTGAAAGCAAACACTCGGTGTACGTAGAGTCGTATCAATGGTAGATAGAACTTGAGAGAATATTGATATTACATTTTGCTCATTGTTGGTTCGACACTTCATAATTAGCACTTTCATCTTTCAAAAGCGCTATGATGATTCCTTGCACTTGGGGATTATCAAACTCTTTTTTGGTGCCGTTGCCGGTTCATCTATGCTTCTTTGCTTTTATCACTAAGTAGATTTTATTTTTATTTTCTTGCTTTATTTCTTTAGTTGTGAGTGAAATAAACAAAATAAAAAATGCAAAATGCAAAATACCAAAAAATTACTTGCCTCTTATGCCTAGCTTAATGGCTTTAAAGAAAGCGTTGTCTCGGAGACAACCTAGAAGTTTTATGGAGTATTTTTCTTCTTTGGTGTAATATAAAATTTATTATGTGTGACATTAATTTTTCAAAAACCAAAATAAATAAAAATGTAAAAGAGGGGAACCTAAAACTTTTTCAAAAATACAAGCGATTGAAAAGTTTTGCATTGAAGAAGCGAGGGTCGACCTTAAACACTTGTGTTCGTTCTCATGGAAGCAATGTACAAATTTTCATGGAAGTCTTTCACAAAAATAATGATCACCTTGTACAAATCCATTGTATTATAAAAATAATATGCCAAATAAAGCTTTTGGATAATGTGGATAGTTGTTAGTTTGATTGTGTGCAAAAAATAGAAACTTTGATGTCCGGTATAAATATTCTTAAGAACATCAAAATATTCTAAAAACTTTACATAGTTTTTCTCTGCAAATTTCCTACTTCTCCTATTTTTCAGAATTTTCACATGTAGGGCAGTATGGTTTTAGTCCACATCTTTACAGAATGTTCTATTTTTAATACATTCTATTTTAGATACCTAGTTTGCTTGCTTTAGTGTTTTCGTAGCTTATATTTAGAAATATAAATTATGGGAATGATAAAATACATTAGGTGTTATGTGAGAACAATTATTAATCTTTCTTGTCAGTACCTAACTGAATGACCTTTTTTTTATTACAATAACCCATCTCATGAGTTCCGTTAAGTTTTTGTGTGGTTGAAGTTTTCAAGTTTTGGGAGACATACCGATATGAGAAGAATAAGGAGCGTCAAGGCGAGGATGCCCAAGCCATCCCAAGGTAATATTCAAAGAAGACTCAAGTGTCTAAGCTTGGGGATGCCCCAAAAGGCATCCCCTCTTTCGTCTCCAACACTATCATTTATCTTACTTGGGCTATATTTTTATTCATCGCATAATATGTGTTTTGCTTGGAGCATCACTTTATTTTGTTGAACTTTAATTTGTATTATTTATAATCATTTTTTCAATAAAAAGGATCAAGAACTGCCTTTAGGATGCTTGAATTGCACATTTGATGGGTGATGTACAAAAATAGAAACTTTTGCTCCAACGTTTGAACTTATTTATTTTACACAAACATGACAAGTTTATGAAATTTTTTACATAGTACTTTCATACAAATTCTTTATCATGTCCTAAAGTTTCAATTTTTTATGATACATAAGTATACTTTTAAAATTAACTTCTATAGTGTTCTACTTGGACAAATTGGTGACATAGTTTCGTTTTCTACGTATCGTAGAGTTTTCATGGCTTATATTGGTAAATATAAATTGTGGAAATGATAGTATACAATACCTAATGTTTGAAAAATATTTTGCAACTTGTCTAGGCGGTACATGAAGTGTTGATTTCTTTTTAAGTCCACTAACATATCTCGCGAGTTTTTGTTGAGCTTGTGTGGATGATGTTTTTAAGACTTAGGTGAAACCAGGATATGGTAGGAATTAGAAAGACACAAAAGCTCGAGCTTGGGTATGCCAAAGTCTACCCAAGTTAATATTACAAGAGGTCTCAAGCATCTAAGCTTGAAGATGCTACGCATTCCACCTCTCTTCGTCAACAACTATCGGTTAGCCTATGTAGATCCTAAGTTTTTATTTTTGTTCACATGATATGTGCTATTCTTCGAGTGCACTTTTGTTTTATTTGGTATTTGAAATAAATCTCACATATGAAATGTTTATTGAGAGAGTCCTCACATAGTTATTTCATTGTGTGACTACTCATTGTTCTTCACTTATATATTTTTAGAGTAGTTTGATGTTTACTCTTGTGCTTCACTTATATACTACGAGTAAATTGTGAATGAATTGAATATCATAAATCTTAAATTATCCATTTTCTATATGCTTCGTAGTAGCTTCACATTGGGTTTAGAAAGTAAAATCTATTAAAGTTTGACAATCGCAATATTGGTCATACAAGCAATTCTTGAATGATTAGTATGAGGAAGAGAACTTTCACATGAAAATATATTATCTTAATTATTTTCGAACTTGATCAAATTAGTTGAAGTTGGACGAGGAAAACAACATAATGAATTATGTTTGGGTATATTTGCATAGAAGTTATATTGTTATGGATGCTACAAGATGTGGTGCTTGTTTAGAACCTTTTGCTAGCCAAAAAATCGTACAATGTAGAGATACTGCTTGTGCACCTGTAATACATGAGCGAAGTTTCTTTCATAAGTGTCTGCTATACCTAGCTACATACGGTATTACCTCGCTGTTCCAAGTACATTTGCATGTGCCACCTCTAAAACCTTCAAATAACCTTATGTTTTGTGTGTCGTACCGCTCATGGAGCAATCGTGGCGGTCAGTATATTCCATGCTAGGGGCTATTCTCACGACGAGTGTTTATTCACTTGTCATTGCACGAGAGAGGTTGGTAAAAAGGATGCCCAATCCTGCATAATACAAGAAAAAACAAGAACTCCTCCTAGAAAGTTGATTGTTTGAAGGGCACCCATGGATATGGCTAGCCATGGAAAGTGTTTGAATGATGGAGGGGGGTAAACATTTCAATTATTTTTGGGACCACCAATAATGTGATTAGTATGGAAGATATTGAAGTCATGACCTAGACAGGAAAAGCACACCACCCAAAATACATTCATCTCTATCTTAAGCAATGAGTTCTAGCACATAAGCAAATCCCTGCTTCCCTCTCTGAATGGACCTTCTATTTACTTTTATGTTATTTAGTTTCATATTATTTAATTTTAATGTTGAGTCACCTTATTATTCCAAACTCAATCTCTAGTTGGAAAGCATCATGTGGTGGGGAAAGATACAAAGACATATATCCATTCAAATATATTTGATCATGAGTTATTATTGTTGACAATTATCTTTATGATAAGTGTCTTGGGAGGAGAAACAATAAGCCCCTATCTTTCTCTGTGTTCAATGAATGTTGTTTGTTCTAAAAATATGCTTTGAGTGAAATCATAGAGGAATACATGATAATTGAGTATGTGAATCTCTTAATTAGAAAATAAGATGAACTATAATTGTTTCATGACTAAGAACATAGGTTATTAAGTTTCAAGAGAATGTGTTGTTTGAACCATAATATGTGAATTGATTGATACTTTACCATGATGAGTTGATGTTATGATGCTAGGAAAAGTGATTCAAATTATCATTGATCAAACTGATGCACTATGGTAGCATTAACACTTCATAAATTATTTCTTTTGTCATTTACCTACTAGAGGACGAGCATGAATTAAGATGCATTGCTGATATGTCTACAACATATCTACAATTTATGTAGTATTCATGCCATGTTAGCAATAATTTTATATGGTTTTAGTGCACTTTTATATGATTTTTATCGACTAGCTTATTAATCTAGTGCCTACTGTAAGTTCTGGTTTTCTGCGTGTTTTTTAGCAGAAAAAACATACCAAATGAAGTCCAAACGCGATAAATTTTTAGGAAGAACTATTTTGGAATACATGTTATTTTTAGGAAGAATAATCAATGCAAGGCGATGACCGAGAGCCCCACAAGGAAAGAGTGCACGGCCACCCCTCTCGACGCGTCGGTTTGACTTGTGGGCACCTTGTAATGTGGTTGGATCCCTTCTTTCGCCACAAGAAATAAAAATTCTGGGTAAAAATCCCCACAAAATTTCAGCCCAATCTAAGTCATGGATCGTCGAGAATATAAGAAATGATGAAAGCCTAGAAAGCAGACACGAACCAGAGAAGAAAACTAAGAGATATCCAATCTCGGAGGGGCTCGCGCCCCTCCTGGTACCATGGAGTCCGAGGATCATAGATATAACCTCTCCCCATGTAGGGGGGAGGCCACAGAGGAGCAAGACGGGGGGAGCCTCTCTTCTCTTCTCTTTTGAGTTTTCCACTCTCCCGCATCCTGCTGTAATCCCTTACTTGAACATGGTGCTTTATGCCACATATTATTATTCAATGATGTCTTGCCATCGTATGATGTTTGAGTAGAGTTATTTTGTCCTTTGGGTTGTTTGGTGATCTTGTTTGGTTTGAGTTGTATGTTTTATTTTGGTGATGTCCTATGGTGCCTTCCATGCCGCACACACGTGGGGGATTCCTGTTGTTGGGTATTGCAATACATTCATAAATCGCTTATAGTGGGTGGCTAGGGTCACAAAAGCTTACATCCGAGTAAGGGGTTGTTGTGTATGGGAATAAAGGGGACTTGATACTTAATGCTATGGTTTGATTTACCTTAATGATTTATAGTAGTTGCACATTCTTGCTAGAGGTCCAATCATAAATTCATATGATCCAATTACGAAAAGTATGTTAGCTCATGCCTCTCACTCATATAAAATTGGAATGATGATTACCGATCTTGTTACCAATTGACTAGGACAATTCCGCACACCTTACCATCATTATTCCACACTCGCTTTTTTAATACTCCCTCTATCACAAAATAAGTGTCTCAAGCTTAGTACAAATTTATACTAGAGCTAGTACAAATTTAAGACACTTATTTTGGGTCGGAGGGAGTATATTCTGATATATTCTTAATTTATTTATGCAACACCTATTTTCATATTTTAGTTCTCCGATATCATGCAAAGCTATCATCTTTGTACCCACAACATAGTTTTATTTCTTGTTTCTAGATAAAAGAAAACACTCGGTGTACGTAGAGTCGTATCGGTGGCATGGACTTGAGAGAATATTGATCTTACCTGTAGCTCCTTCTGGGTTCAACACTCCATACTTACCACTTTCATCATTGTAAAGTGTTATAATGATTCCTTACACTTTGGGGATTATCATGGGGCGCCCGACAGTAGATGCTCTAAGCATATTTGAGATATTGGGCAACACCCTCACAAGTAAAATACGAGCTTGAGTGTTAAATCGAGGACTTAAAATTTGACGAGTTGGTTCCATCAAAGGAAACATAACTATGTGACCTACACTCAATTTCATATAACCCATCATATATAAGTTGCTATAGTACATATATAACATAAGATGTTTTGAAGGTTGATGCACAAAATTAGAGCCGTCATATTTTAGATGTTGCCTTGCATATTGTATTTACCAACTAAGGGCATCTTCAAGGAGGACCCTTGAAAGGATCCATATGGTTGGCTAGAGGGGGGGGGGTGAATAGACAACGACCACTTTTTAATTAATCTTAGCAAGTTAAGGTAAACACTATACGGGTTCACAAATAATATGACAATGAGGTGAACCCTATAGAAGCTAACAACGAGATCTATTAAGACAAGTAAGATATAGTCACAAGCATAAGCAAATACAAAGTAAAGGATAGAGATAACCACAAGTGGAACCGATGGAGACGAGGATGTGTTACCGAAGTTCCTTCCCTTTGACAGGCAATACGTCTCCGTTGGAGCAATGTGGAGGCACAATGCTCCCCAAAAAGACACTAAGGCCACCGTATTCTCCTCACGCCCTCGCACGATGCAAGGTACCGTGATTCCACTATAGGTGCCCTTGAAGGCGGCGACCGAACCTTTACAAACAAGGTTGGGGCAACTCCACACAAAGCTTGGAGGCTCCCAACTAAACCACGAAGCTTCACCACAATGGAATATGGCTTCGAGGTGACCTCAACCGTCTAGGATGCTCAAACACCCAAGAGTAACAAGATCCGCAAGGGATTGGTGGGGGAATCAACTTTTCTCTTGGTGGAAGTGTGGATCTAGGCCTTCTCAACCAATCCCTAAAGAATCAATAAGTTTGATTGGCTAGGGAGAGAGATCGGGCACTTTTGAGCTTGGGGCGCAACAATGGAGCTTAGAGAGGTGAGAGATGAAGTTCCTCAGCAAGAAGAACCCTTTATATAGTGGGGGGGGGGGAAATCAGACCGTTTTCCCACTCTCTGCCCGAGCTCCAGCGGTACTACCGCTGGCACTCCAGCGGTACTACCGCTGAACAGGGGCGGTACTACCGCTGCCTGGCGGTACTACCGCTGGGACTCCAGCGGTACTACCGCTGACACCAGTGGTACTACCGCTGGCCCCTTGGTAGTGCAAAAGCACTACTACCCGCCAAGAAAGTCTTCGCAAAAAGGTCCGTCCACGAACTACCGCTAGGTAGGTGGAACAAAGCACCTAGAGCGGTACTACCGCTGGCCAGGGGCGATACTACCGCCAGCTAGCGGTACTACCGCTGGCTACAGCGGTACTACCGCTAGCAGTCCAGCGGTACTACCGCTGGGGACCATTTTGCAAAGATGCGAGAAACAAAGTGGCAAGGGCCGCACCAAAGATAAAGTAAAGGGAGAATGAAGTGTGCGTGTGCAAAGATAGATTCCACCCAAACCATTCCACTATGGATCCCCTCTTAATAGTACGGCTTTCCTATGACTCAAATAAAGAGAATTGTAGAGAGCGCCATGCTTCCGTTCCATGAGAGAGGAGATGTGTCGTCTTGTGCCGTTGACGTGTGTTATCTGAAACCTTAACACACACGGTTAGTCCTGTACGGTACTGTCATCAATCACCAAAATTACTTAGGCATAAACTATGCCTCAACAATCTCCCCCTTTTTGGTGGATTGATGACAATACCGGATTTGCACAGAGAATAATATGAGAACAAAAAGATAGAGATTATGACAATACGGGGCATATGACTCACAGCATATGATGGAAATAAATCTCACATAAGATCATGTCTCACAAAAGATAGCAAACTAGAAGCAAACCAAGTTTGAAGCAAACCACACGAAATAAAGCAAAGCAACGCAAAGTTCGAATATGAAAGCAAATCCTAGACTCTCTCCCCCTTTGGCACAAGACACCAAAAAGGTGCACACCTAATGCCACAGGTAGCTACTCCTCATCTTCAGCATCCCCAGACTCATCTGTCCCCTCCTGATCGGTCTGCTCCTCCTCTTCCGCCTCATCGCCAGACCACTGGTATCCTTGAGCCTGCATCCAAGTAGCCTCAGGAGTGATGTTGTCCTCTGAGCCGCTGGAGATGTCCACATCCAGGGTCCTGAGAACACGCTTATGCCTCTGGCGGCTCTCCTTCTGAGCCACGTGCATCTGGTACTGACCCTTGGCCTGCATACAGAAAAGGGTCTTCATCTTGTCCTGCAGTTTGATAGCCCAAGATGGCATGGCAGACGAGCGGGACTAAGAGTCGGTTCCTCTGTCAGCAGCAGTCTCTGTATCAGTATCCATGTGCTGAGAGGAAGTGGATGGGTTGGCCCATTTGTCCTTGACGCGAAGCTTGATCGGGTCATGCACAATGTAGTCCGACTGAGCGTAGAGCACCTCCTCCGGAAAAGCCTCTTGCCACTTATGGCGAATATATGCGAACAGATAGGGCCCGTAGATGGGAACCTTACGCATGATGATGCAGTTCCATAGCTCCGTGAACATCACATCAGAAATATCCAGAGGGGCAGACTCCTGAGACATAGCCTCCTCACAAAGCAGAAGCATCTCAGCCAAGGAACCATGAACCTCGTCGAAGTTACCCATGCCAGGGAAGAGGGTGTTGCGAAGGATCCGGTGCATGATGTCCAGATGCTTGGGAAGCACACCCTTCCTCACATAGAGCTTCTGCAGTCTGTCCTTTGCGGGGGCCCTATCGGTGGGGGCTGCAGCATGAGGACGTAGCCCAAGTGGAGTGTCAGCTCCCTGGAAGTCAATGTTGAGGAATTGCATGAACTCACGCCAGGTACCGGTCATCTTCTGAGTCCCAGTCATCCATACCATAGAGCGCTCTGCATCAGGAGAGAAGTGGACCGTGACATAGAACTGAGCAACAGCAGTGGGATCAAAATCTGTCTTGTATGTGATGATGTCCTTGATGCCCAGTTTGTCAATCAGAGAGAGGGCATCACCAAAATAGTCCAGGTTCCGTTGAAGATGGGCTAGGTCAATCCACTGAACGGAGACATAGTTTTTCTTGAAATGTGCAACAACATCCCGGTAGATCCGGCACTGATCCCTTGCCCAGACATGGTCAACATCCTTGATCACAACCCGCTCGTTGAGATAGTGGTTCTGAGTGCGAAACTGCAAAAAGTCCTTGGGGGACATGGTACGGACATTGACCCTCTTCTCCTTGTGTGCGACCTTCTTGAAGGACTACCTTTTGGGTTGCAGACCTGAGGTGGCAGACCCCTCGGGAGCCTCTTGGTTGCGATACTGCTTTGACTGCGTGTCACGAGGGGGGTTCGAACGGCGAGAGCCACCTGTGACACAAAACACACAGCGAAAAGAGGCGACAAAAAGAGCCAAGGCAGCGAATCTTTGAAAACGCAGAAGAAATAAACACGCGTTGCTAAGCACATAAAAGGAATACACCGTGAATGCTCCTGGCGGTAGTACCGCCATCCCTGGCGGTAGTACCGCTGGGGCCTAGCGGTAGTACCGCTACCTCTGGCGGTAGTACCGCTGGGGGTCATAGCGGTAGTACCGCTACCCCGGGCGGTAGTACCGCTGGGGTCCTAGCGGTAGTACCGCTATCCATGGCGGTAGTACCGTTGGGGTTTGACTTTTCAGATCTGACAGATAAAAACCGTTACGAGGGCATGGGCCGTATATGAACATGAAGACTCCACCCCAACCCTACTTTACATGAGGAACACTAGTAACACGAAATATGTACATGCCTAGGCAAGAGAGAGCAGGTTTTAGATCTAATCCAAACAAAGTTCAAGAGCTAGATCTAAAACAAGTAAATCCTAGGGCATGGAAACATAATCAACAACAATCTATTGGACCTATACTCCCCTCAAATATCTCCTTCATGCCACCCAAGAACTAGCCATAAGATCAAAGATATGGATTCAATCCCCAAAGCTCCTATCTCTAGAACGAGAACATCAACCAAATAGAAGAAGGGAGGAGCTTTACCGGGATTCATGGCTCTTGGAGGAGGAAGGAGAGGTGGAGCAACCCTTCCAAACCAACGGGGAGAAGGAGCTCCACGAAACGAGATCCAAACAGGGAGTTTTCGGGCTAGGGGAGGGAGGAGCCGCGAGGAAGAAGAAACAGGAGAAAAACGGGCTCCCCCTCCTTTATATAGCCCAAGGGGTACGGGCCAGCGGTAGTACCGCTGAGGTCCCAGCGGTAGTACCGCTACCTGGCGGTAGTACCGCTGGGGTCCTGGCGGTAGTACCGCTCCCCCTAGCGGTAGTACCGCTCCCCCTTGAGGCAGCCCTAAAAATTTCCTAGCCGGTCGTGTTAGATGGGAATCCTAGTGGTAGTACCGCTACCCCTGGCGGTAGTACCGCTGGGGTCCTGGCGGTAGTACCGCTACCCCTGGCGGTAGTACCGCTGGGGTCCTGGCGGTAGTACCGCTACCCTGGCGGTAGTACCGCTGGGGTCCTGGCAGTAGTACCGCTACCCTGGCGGTAGTACCGCTGTGAATGTCGCAACGCGGCTAAGGAAAAGATATGAACTTGGGCACATGACAAGTGAGTAAAAGGATAGCATCTAGGAAAAAAGTAGTGACTTGTCATTGTATATCCTTTCTTCGATACGCAAGAAAGGGTGGAGGGGCTGTGGCCGAGGCCACCTTTGTTTGAGACAATGGTATGACACCGCGAAGAATTATCCTTGGGTTCATGACCAATGCTCGTCTTTGAAGCACAAGTGCCATTTGACAATGGCTAAAGTGAAAGACTAGATTGATTTATGCATAATGAGGGGAGGGAAAGTTCATTGAGAGAACAACACTCCCCCTATGTCCATGCCTACATCTAGGCCAAGATGGAATGCAAAGTGAGGTACAATATGCCTAGTTTCAATCCACATTACTTGAATCAATGATATTTAGCTCATGCCTTAACTCCCGGAACCTTGCTTCATCTAGAGGCTTAGTGAAAATCTCTGCAAGTTGCTCTTCAATGTTGATGAAGTGAACCTCGATATCACCTAGCTTGATATGTTCACGAATGAAGTGATGACGAATATCAATATGTTTGGTTTTGCTATGTTGCACTGGGTTGAGGGAAATCTTGATGGCGCTTTGATTGTCACATAGAAGAGGCACCTTGTCACAATTGACACCATAATCCTTTAAAGTCTGCCTCATCCATAGCAATTGTGCACAACAACTTGCAGCTGCCACATACTCAGCTTCGGTGGATGATAAGGAGACGCAATTCTGCTTCTTTGAAGACCAACTTACCAAAGAGCGACCAAGGAATTGGCATCCTCCAGACGTTGACTTCCTCTCCACACAATCTCCTGCCCAATCTGAGTCAGAATAGCCAACTAGATTGAAGTTTGCTCCTTTGGGATACCAGAGGCCAAAGTTTGGGGTATGAGCCAAATATCGAAAGATTCGCTTAACATCCATGTAATGACTTTCTTTTGGTGTGGATTGAAACCGTGCACACATCCCTACACTCAACATAATATCCGGTCTAGATGCACAAAGGTAAAGGAGGGATCCAATCATGGAGCGGTATACCTTTTGATCCACTGCTTTACCATTGGGATCACTGTCAAGCTTGCATCTTGTTGGCATGGGGAACTTGACCGGCTTGACATCTTCGAGCTCGAACTGTTTGAGCATGTCTTCTGTGTACTTGGCTTGTTTGATGAATGTCCCTTCTAGACCTTGTCTAATCTCGAACCCGAGGAAGAACTTCAACTCTCCCATCATGGACATCTCAAACTTCTCAGTCATTAGTGCAACAAATTCTTCATTGAATGAAATGTTAGGAGAGCCAAAGATAATATCATCAACATATAGTTGGCATATGAACAAATCCCCTTTAACCCTCTTAGTAAAAAGAGTGGGATCTATCTTCCCAATTTCAAACCCACGATCTTGTAACAGCTCAGTAAGATACTCATACCACGCGCGTGGGGCTTGTCTAAGGCCATAGAGTGCCTTATTAAGTTTGTACACATGATTGGGGAGCTTGGGATGTTCGAATCCCGGGGGTTGTTTGACATAGACCAACTCATTCAAAGGACCATTAAGAAATGCACTTTTCACATCCATTTGCTGTAATTTGAAGTTATGATGAGAAGCAAATGCAAGTAACATGCGAATAGATTCTAGACGAGCAAAAGGGGCAAAGGTTTCACCGTAGTCGATACCCTCGACTTGGGAGTAGCCTTGAGCCACCAATCTTGCCTTGTTTCGAATCACAATTCCATTGGCATCTTGCTTGTTCTTGAATATCCATTTGGTCCCGATGACATTATGTTCCTCCGTTGGCCGAGGCACTAAATCCCAGACTTGGTTGCGCTCGAAGTTGTTCAGTTCTTCGTGCATGGCCATAAGTCAATCCTCATCATCGGGCGCTTCCTGTACCTGTTGAGGTTCACAATACGAGACAAACGCATGATGCTCACAATAATTCCAAAGCTGTTGACGGGTGGATAATCCCCTTTTTAAACTGCCAAGTACATTCTTCATAAGATGTGACTTGACTCTCAGCTTGTTCGCATTCTTGGCTGCTCGACGCTCCAAGAGTTCTTCATTAGATAACGGGGGAGCATCGACTTGTTTCTTTTGCTTGCCCTTGCGTCTTGAGCCGGTTGTTGGAGCTCCAGACGGGAATTGTGAGACAGTCTCCTGATCATCTTGTCCTTCGACTTGAGCAGGTTCACTAGTTTGATCTTGTATTAGTGGTTGCTCTTGATCTTGGTCTTGAGTAGGTTCGGAGTCTTGGGGTAGTGCTTGAATATCATGGGGCACATCACCATTGTTAGGCAATTTATCTTGACCGTGAGCTTGATCAACTTGTTGAGAGTCTTCTCTTTGTTCATCGGAAGCGTGTGGGGCTTGTGGGGGTGATGGCTCCACTTGAGTAGAGCATTGTCCTTCTCCTTCGGCCACAAGGGGTTCCTCAATGGGGAGTATTTGACCAATCCCCATTCTTCTTATGGCTTCGGGAGGAATTTCATCACCTATATCACAAAGACCACTTTGCTCCACTTGGGAGCCATTATTTTGATCAAACTCTACGTTACACGTCTCCTCAATTAGTCCGATGGACTTGTTGAGGACACGGTAAGCATGAGAGTTTGTAGCATAACCAACAAAGATACCCTCATGTGCTCTAGAATCACATTTAGCTAACCGTGCTCCCTTTTTGAGAATGAAACACTTACAACCGAATACCCGGAAGTACTTGAGATTGGGTTTGTTTCCAGTTAGAATCTCATACGGAGTCTTGTTCAAGCCTTTGCGGATGTAGAGCCGATTGGATGCATGACATGCTGTGTTGATGGCCTCTGCCCAGAAGTTATATGGAGATTTGAATTCTGCCATCATTGTCCTTGCAGCGTCTATCAAGGTCCGGTTCTTCCTTTCTGCCACGCCGTTTTGCTGAGGGGTATATGGTGCACAATATTGGTGCTTTATTCCCTCATCACCTAGAAACTCATCTAGGGTGTAGTTCTTGAACTCGGTGCCGTTGTCACTCCTAATCATCAAGATCTTTGCTTCATGTTGACGTTGCGCTTCATTAGCAAAGTTGATGACCATTTGTTGAGTTTCACTCTTCCTTTTAAAGAAATATACCCAGGTATATCTTGAGTAGTCGTCAACAATCACTAAGCAATATTTTCTGCCTCCAAGACTATCAAATGTTGGAGGACCAAACAGATCCATATGGAGAAGTTCCAATGGCCTCTTAGTGTAGATAAGAGTCGTTGGACGATGAGCAGTTTCATGAATCTTTCCTTCAATGCAAGCACTGCAAACACAATCTTTAGCAAAGCTCACATTGGTTAGTCCACGAACATGGTCCCCTGTCAGAAGACTTTGCAAAGATCTCATATTGACATGAGCTAAACGGCGATGCCAAAGCCAGCCCACGTCAACTTTAGCCATTAAACATGTCGCAGTCTTAGTGGGTCGCTTTGAGAAGTTCACCACATAAAGACCATTTTCGACATGTCCAACATAGGCTACTTTAAGAGTCTTGCTCCTTAGGAGGACCACAGTGTCAATATTAAAGAATGTGGAAAAACCCATAATTGCAAGTTGACGAACCGAAAGTAAATTGTAGGCAAGTGACTCAACAAGCATGACCTTCTCAATAGATAAATCTTGAGAGACGACCACCTTACCAAATCCCAATACCTTTGACGTGGATGCATCGGCGAATTGGACATGGGTGGGCATAGATGGAGAAGGATGCACATCCACCACTAAGTCCTTGCTTCCGGTCATATGATTTGTTGCTCCACTATCGAGCAACCATGACACCCCACCGGAAGCAAACTCCTGCAATAGATCAAGGCTTGGTTTTAGGTACCCATTTTTTAATGGGTCCTTTCATGTTAGAGACAAGGGTCTTAGGAACCCAGATAGCCCATTCAATATCTTCATTGTAGGAACCAACAAATCTGGCATAAACATGCCCATCACTAGCACAACATAAAACATAAGAAGAATTGAGTTTGCCGGCTGTGTTAGTAGGAACGGTTTTGCCCTTCTTGGGGTTCCCATAGTCCACCTTGTTCCTGTTCACCTTCTGAGTCCCCTCACCCTCTTTGACAAAGATGTCCATGAGGGTGAGAGATCGTTTGTTCTTGTTCTTCCTTTTACCTTTTGACTTGGAGGTAAGTCCAAGTCCTTCCTTTCCTACAACACCCTTTTGAGTGCTCAAGAGATCGTTCAGACTCTTCTCACCTTGTCTGCATGCCACAAGGCCCTTCTCAAGTTTCTCCTTTAACTTGGCATTTTCCTCCACAAGATGAACATGCTCACAACAGGGGTTAGTTGCACAAGTATTATCAATTAACACAAAGGGAGGACAAGTAGAGATCTCCTTGGTAAGCTTTGCTTGGAGTTGATCACGAGACTCTTTCAGAGAGAAATGAGCACCTTTCAAGGCTTTGTAAGCCTTGTCAAGTATATCAAACTCCTCTTTGAGTCTGTCACGGCCAACCTCAAGAGCATACTTTTCAGATTTAAGCATGCGAGTAAGAACAACATCATGATCTAGTTTCTTTTGCATTTTAGCGCAGTCATCGTTATATGACTCCTCAAGAGCCAAACGAAGAGTGCGCTCTTCCTCTAGAGCACTAGATAATTCGGCAATTTCATCGGCATAGTCACGACTATGTCCTTGGAGCTCGGAGATGGTCTCCTCATGAGACTCAATGAGGTTAGTGGCCTCACCCAGTTGTTCTAAGAGAGCAACAAAATGCTTCTTGGGTTCTCCCTTAATAGTGCACAGAAACTTATCAAGATCATGCTCATTAAGTTCCCCAACATCACTATCTTCAACACAATTTAACAATGAAGGAGCAGAAGCAATGTTGGTCTTAATGATGGGAGTTACCTGATTGATACCTTTTGCCATGAGGCACTTGGTGATGTGGTTCTCGTTGGGGGCGTTGAAGAGAGACACCTTCTGGGGAGAGGTAGTGGCAATAGCAACAGTTGCCGTTGCCACTGTATCATCATCATCACCATCATCATCGGAAGGATACTCTTCCAGGGCCACCATCCCTTCTGGGTGAGGTTTCTTCACAAAGTTGTTCTTGATTGGAAATGATTTGGTTTTGTCTTTGCGAATGAGCTTGCCTCCGTTGTCTTCCCTTTTCTCATAGGGACATTCTGCCACGAAGTGACTCACGTTGCCACAGTTATAACATGTCCTTACTCGTTGTTTGGGTTGGAATCCACTCGAGTTGTTCTTGGTGAAGGTGGGTCTTGAGTTCCTTTTATTGCCCCAGAATTGCCTTGATGCAAGAGCCATGTGCTCATGATAGGCATACTTTGTGTCTTCAGGGCAGCTCTCCTCTTCCTCATCTTCTTCTTCTTCTTCTTCTTCACACATTGCTCTTGCTTTCAACGCAAGGTTGGGTGAAGTTGTCTTTGATCGAACACGAGCAAGTGCATTGTCGGCTGTTTCGTTCATGATTGACATTGCAATGAACTCATCCAACACCTCACTGGAAGATAAGGAGTGGAAGTCTGGCCGCTGACGTATGACAGATGACATGGCTTTGTTGAAAGGCATGATGGCTTTGAGGAACTTGCGCTTGACCCATGTATCATCCACATCCTTACTCCCATGATATTTTAGTGCCAGAGCAATAGCAGTCACCCTCCGATAGAGATCACGAGGGTCCTCGTCTTCCTTCATCACAAACTCATCGGCCTTATCAAGTATCACTTCATAGTTGGATCGTTAAATGCTTGAGCTTCCCTTGTACAACACCATAATATGCTCCCAACAGTCCTTGGCCAATGTGAAGGGACGTAAATGGGGAAGATCTTCAGGTGGCACAGCAGACTGAAGAATAAACAACGCAGAGTGATTATATTGGTTGTGTGCATCTTCTCTTGGAGTGAGGTTGCTTGGGTCATGAGGATAATATCCTTGCTCGATAATTCTCCACAAGTTTGTTGAGCTATGATTCAAATGAGACTTAATAGAAAATACCCAGTTAGCAAAGTCACCTTTCACAAGCTTAGGAGGAGGACCAACAGGATTAAGACGAGGTGCGGGAACGGATCCTCCATAGACCATGGGGGGTGGAACTGAGGCATATGTTCCAGTCCCATCCTTTTCGTGAGATAAAGTAGGTCGCATATCTTTAGCCGCTTCCTTAGAGGAGTTGGCCTCCGAATCAGGGATGGTGGGTTTAACCACTAAAGCCGGTTCGGGTGAACCTTTAAGGCCCTCAATTAACTCTTTAAGCATGGTCTTGACTTCGCTCGTCAAGGACGTCTTGAGGTCTGCCATAGCCGTATTCAAGTCGTCCCTTGTGACCGAAGTCAAGTCCATGTCCTCGGGTTGCCCATGGTTAACTTCCTCTCCGCCTTCCATACTCTTCGGGTGGTTAAACCCTTAATAAAGAGACGTGGCTCTGATACCAATTGAAAGGATCGATATGGTTGGCTAGAGGGGGGGGTGAATAGACAACGACCACTTTTTAATTAATCTTAGCAAGTTAAGGTAAACACTATACGGGTTCACAAATAATATGACAATGAGGTGAACCCTATAGAAGCTAACAACGAGAGCTATTAAGACAAGTAACATATAGTCACAAGCATAAGCAAATACAAAGTAAAGGATAGAGATAACCACAAGTGGAACCGATGGAGACGAGGATGTGTTACCGAAGTTCCTTCCCTTTGACAGGAAGTACGTCTCCGTTGGAGCGGTGTGGAGGCACAATGCTCCCCAAAAAGCCACTAAGGCCACCGTATTCTCCTCACGCCCTCGCACGATGCAAGGTACCGTGATTCCACTATAGGTGCCCTTGAAGGCGGCGATCGAACCTTTACAAACAAGGTTGGGGCAACTCCACACAAAGCTTGGAGGCTCCCAACTAAACCACGAAGCTTCACCACAATGGAATATGGCTTCGAGGTGACCTCAACCGTCTAGGATGCTCAAACACCCAAGAGTAACAAGATCCGCAAGGGATTGGTGGGGGAATCAACTTTTCTCTTGGTGGAAGTGTGGATCTAGGCCTTCTCAACCAATCCCTAAAGAATCAATAAGTTTGATTGGCTAGGGAGAGAGATCGGGCACTTTTGAGCTTGGGGTGCAACAATGGAGCTTAGAGAGGTGAGAGATGAAGTTCCTCAGCAAGAAGAACCCTTTATATAGTGGGGGAAAAATCATACCGTTTTCCCACTCTCTGCCCGAGCTCCAGCGGTACTACCGCTGGCACTCCAGCGGTACTACCGCTGAACAGGGGCGGTACTACCGCTGCCTGGCGGTACTACCGCTGGATGGAGCGGTACTACCGCTGGCCCCTTGGTAGTGCAAAAGCACTACTACCGCCAAGAAAGTCTTCGCAAAAAGGTCCGTCCACGAACTACCGCTAGGGAGGTGGAACAAAGCACCTGGAGCGGTACTACCGCTGGCCAGGGGCGGTACTACCGCCAGCTAGCGGTACTACCACTGGCTGCAGCGGTACTACCGCTAGCAGTCCAGCGGTACTACCGCTAGAACCAGCGGTACTACCGCTGGGGACCATTTTGCGAAGATGCGAGAAACAAAGTGGCGAGGGGCGCTCCAAAGATAAAGGAAAGGGAGAATGAAGTGTGTGTGTGCAAAGATAGATTCCACCCAAACCATTCCACTACGGATCCCCTCTTAATAGTACGGCTTTCCTATGACTCAAATAAAGAGAATCGTAGAGAGCACCGTGCTTCCGTTCCATGAGAGAGGAGATGTGTCGTCTTGTGCCGTTGACGTGTGTTATCTGAAACCTTAACACACACGGTTAGTCCTCTACGGTACTGTCATCAATCACCAAAATTACTTAGGCATAAACTATGCCTCAACAACCCTCAAAACACGGGTATATGTATGATCAAAAACTTTTATTCACTTTTAAAATCGAGCGCAATTCTGCATCAGTCCGTTAAGTGGTTTAGAAGTCCATTTTGTAGGGGAACGTTGCATGGGAAATAAAAAAATTCCTATGGACACGCAATACCTATCGATGGTGATGATCATCTACGAGAGGGGAGAGTGAATCTACATACCCTTGTAGATCGCTAAGTGGAAGCGTATATAACGCGGTTGATGTAGTGGAATATCTTCGCAATCCAAATTGCAGCCCGTCCCGCGATCTCATCATGATCCATCCCGTGATCCCATCACGATCCATCCCGATCTAGTGTCGAACGAACGGCACCTCCGCGTTCAGCACACGTACAGCTCGATGACGATCTCCGCCTTCTTGATCCAGCAAGAGGGGCGGAGAGGTAGATGAGTTCTCCAGCACGTCGGAGTGGTGGTGGTGGTGGTGAACTAATCCAGCAGGGCTTCCCCTAAGCACTGCCAAACTAGACTAGAGGAGAAACAGATCTAGAGAGAAGTAGAGGGAGCACGTGGCAATTGTTGTGTCTCAAAACCCTCAAAAGCTCTAGTATATATAGGAGGATGGGAGGGAGGCCACCGGCCCTAGGGCTGCCCCTTTGGGTTGGCCGAAGTGGGAGGAGAGGAGGAGTCCTCCTCCAATCCTACTTCTAGTAGGATTCCCCTTCCACTTGGAAACCTTTTCCACCTTTTGTATTTTCCTCTTATTTTCCACTCCAGACGCATGGGCCCTTAGAGGTGGCTTTGGCTAGCCTACCAGGGGCTGGTTTGCCTCCTCTCTTGGCCCATGAAGCCCTAGGGTCGTCACACACCCCTCCCGGTGGTTCCCCTGTACCCTCCCGGCACTCCCGGTACACTACCGATGAGCCCGAATCTTTTCCGGTGACCAAAACAGGAGTTCCTATATATCAATCTTTACCTACGGACCATTTCGGAGAACCTCATGACGTCCAGGATCTCATCCGGGACTCCGAACGACCTTCGGTCACGAACACCTATAGCTCAACTATATCGAAACATCATTGAACCTTAAGTGTGGAGACCCTGCGGGTTCGAGAACTATGCAGACATGACCGAGACACTCTCCGATCAATATCCAATAGTGGGACCTGGACATACATATTGGATCCTACATATTATACGAAGATCTTTATCGGTTGAACCTCTATGTTAAGGATTCAATTAATCCCGTATGCAGTTCCCTTTGTCCTTCGGTATGTTACTTCCCCGATATTCGATCGTCGGTATCTCTATACCTAGTTCAATCTCGTTACCGACAAGTCTCTTTACTCGTTCCGTAATACAAGATCCTATGACTAACTCCTTAGTCGCATTGCTTGCGAGGCTTGTTGTGATGTTGCATTGTTGAGTGGGCCCCGAGATACCTCTCTGTCACAGGGAGTGACAAATCCCAGTCTTGATCCATGCCAACCCATAGACACCTTCGGAGATACCTGTAGAGTACCTTTATAGTCACCCAGTAATGTTGCGACGTTTGATACATGCAAGGTATTACTCCGGTGTCCGGGAGTTGCACGATCTCATGGTCATAGGAACACATACATTGACATGCAGAAAACAGTAGCAATAAAGTGACACGATCATATGATACGTTCATAGTTTGGGTCTTGTCCATCACATCATTCTCCTAATGATGTGATCCCGTTATCAAGTGACAACACATGTCTACGGCCACGAAACCTTGACCATCTTTGATCAACGAGCTAGTCAACTAGAGGCTCACTAGGGACGGTGTGTTGTCTATGTATCCACACATGTATTTGAGTTTCCAATCAATACAATTCTAGCATGGATAATAAACGATTATCGTGAACAAGGAAATATAGCAATAACCAATTTATTATTGCCTCTAGGGTATATTTACAACAGTCTCCCACTTGCACTAGAGTCAATAATCTAGTTCACATCACTATGTGATTGTAATGAATCTAACACACATACTGTTCTGGGTTCGATCATGTCTTGCTTGTGAGAGAGGTTTTTAGTCAACAGGTTTGAACCTTTCAGATCCACGTGTTCTTTACAAATCTCTATGTCATCCTATAGATGCTACTACTACACGTCATTCGGAAACTATTCCCAATGACTGCTCCACTATACGAATCCGGTTTACTACTCAGAGTTTATCCGAATTAGTGTCAAAGCTTGCATCGATGTAACCCTTTATGACGAACTCTTTTATCACCTCCATAATCAAGAAAACTTCCTTATTCCACTAGTTACTAAGGATAACTTTGACCGATGTTCAATGATTTAATCCTGGATTACTTTTTGTACCCCTTCACAGACTCATGGCAAGGCACAAATCAGGTGCGATACACAGCATGGCATACTTTAGAGCCTATGGCTAAGGCATAAGGGACGACCTTCATCATTTTTCTTTCTTATGTCGTGGTAAGTTCTTCAGTCTTACTCAATACTCACACCTTATAACACAGCCAAGAACTTTTTCTTTGACTGATCTATTTTCAACTCCTTCAAAAACTTGTCAAGGCATGCATTTCATTGAAAGTTTTATTAAGCGTCTTAATCTATCTCTATAGATCTTGATGCTCAATGTTCAAGTAGCTTAATCCAGGTTTTCCATTTGAAAAATCCCTTTAAAACAACCCTTTATGCTTTCCATAAATTCTACATTATTTCCGATCAACAATATGTCAACCACATATACTCATCAGAAATTCTATAGTGCCCCCACTCACTTACTTGGAAATACAAGTTTCTCCTAAACTTTGTATAAATCCAAAAGCTTTGACCAACACATCAAAGCGTACATTCCAACTCCAAGGTGCTTGCTCTAATCCATAGAAGGATCGTTGGAGCTTGCATACTTGTTTGCATCTTTAGGATCGACAAAACCTTCTCGTTGTATCACATACAACCTTTTCGCAAAGAAACCATCGAGGAAACAATGTTTTGACATCCTATCTGCAATATTTCATAAATAATGCAGCAACGCTAACATAATTCCAACAGACTTTTAGCATCGCTACGAGTGAGAAAGTCTCATCATAGTCAACTCTTTGAACTTGTCGAAAACATCTTTGCGACAAGTTGAGCTTTCTTAATGGTGACTTTTCACCATCATCGTCTGTCTTTTTTCAAAGATCCATCTGCATTCAATAGTCTTACGACCATCAAGTAGTTCTTCCAAAGTCCACACTTTGTTTTCATACATGGATCCTCTCTCGGATTTCATGGCCTCCAGCCATTTTTCAGAATCCGGGCCCACCATCGCTTCTCCATAGATCGTAGGTTCATTGTTGTCCAACAACATGACCTCCAAGACAGGGTTACTGTACCACTCTGGAGTAGTACGTGACCTTGTCGACCTACGAGATTTGTAGTAACTTGATCCTGAAGCTTCATGATCACTATTATCAGCTTCCACTTCAATTTGTGTAGGTGCCATAGGAACAACTTCTTGCACCCTTCTACACACTGGTTGAAGTGATGGTTCAATAACCTCATCAAGTTCCACCATCCTCCCACTCAATTCTTTCAAGAGAAACTTTTCCTCAAGAAAGGACCCGTTTCTAGAAACAAACACTTTGCTTCTGGATCTGAGATAGGAGATGTACCCAACTATTTTGGGTATTCTATGAAGATGTTTTTATTTGATTTGGGTTCAAGCTTATCAGACTGAAACTTTTTCACATAAGCATCGCAGCCCCAAACTTTTAAGAAACGACATCTTAGGTTTCTCCAAACCATAGTTCATAGGGTGTCATCTCAACGGAATTACGTGGTGCCCTATTTAAAGTGAATGTGGTTGTCTCTAATACATAACCCAAAAACGATAGTGGTAATTCGATAAGAGCCATCATAGTATGAACCTATCCAATATGGTGTGGCTATGACGTTTGGACACACCATTACACCATGGTGTTCCAGGTGGCATTAGTTGTGAAACAATTTCCACATTGTCTTAAATGTGTACCAAATTTGCAACTCAGATATTCATCTCCATGATCATATCATAGACATTTTATCCTGTTGTTACGACGATCTTTAACTTCACTCTGAAATTACTTGAACCTTTCAATAATTCAGACTTGTGTTTCATCAAGTGAATATACCAATATCTACTCAAATCATGAGTGAAGTAAGAACATAATGATATCCACTACGTGCCTCAACACTCATTGGACTGTATACATCAAAATATATTACTTCCAACAAGTTACTCTCTTGTTCCATCTCACTGAAAAACGAGGCTTTCAGTCATCTTGCCCATGATTTGCATGTCTCAAGTGATTCAAAATCAAGTGAGTCCAAACGATCTATCTGCATGGAGTTTCTTCATGCTTCACACCAATAGGCATGGTTCGCATGTCTCAAACGATTCAAAAACGAGTGAGTCCAAAGATCCATCAGTATGGAGCTTCTTCATGCGTTTTACACCAATATGACTCAAGGGGCAGTGCCACTAGTAAGTAGTACTATCATTACTATTTTGTATCTTTTCGCATCAAATATTATGAACATGTGTATCACTATGATCGAAATTCAATAAACCATTGAAGTTATTTATTCAAGCAAATAGAATAACCATTATTCTCTTTAAATGAATAATCATATTGCAATAGACACGATCTAATCATGTTCATGCTCAACCAAATAATATTTATTTAGGTTCAACACTAATCCCGATGGTAGAGGGAGCGTGTGATGTTTGATCACATCAACCTTGAAATTTCTTCCAACACACATCATCACCTAACTTTTAGCTAGTCTCTGTTTATTTCCTATCTTTTATTTCGAGTTACTAACACTTAGCAATCAAACTGTTATCTAATACCCCGGTGCTACTAGGAGTACTAGTAAAGTACACATCAATATCATATATATATATATCCAATATACTTTTGTCGACTTCGCCAGCCTTCTCATCTACCAAGTAACTAGGGTAGTTCGGCTCTAGTGATCGTTCCCTCATAATATAAGCACTTAGTCTCTGGTTTGGGTTTAACCTTGGGTTTGTTCACTAGAGCGGCAACTGGTTTGCCTTTCATGAAGTATCCCTTCTTACCCTTTCCCTTCTCGAAACTAGTGGTTTTACTAACCATCAACACTTGATGCTCCTACTTGATTTCTACCTTCACAATGTCAAACATCGCGAATAACTCAAGGATCATCTCTATCCCTGATATGTTATAGTTCATCATGAAGCTCTAATAGCTTGGTGGCAGTGACTTTGGAGAACCATCACTACCTCATGTGGAAGATTAAATCCCACTCGATTCAAGTGATTGCATCACTCAGACAATCTGAGTACATGCTCAACGATTGAGCTTTTCTCCCTTACTTTGTAGACAAAGAATCTTTTTGGAGGTCTCATACCTCTCAACAAGTGCACGAGCCTGAAATCCCAATTTTATCTCTTGGAACATCTCGTATGTCCCTCAACGTTCGAAACGTCTTTAGCGCCTCAATTCTAAGCCGTTTAAGCATTATGCACTGAACTATCATGTAGTCATCAAAATGTGTATGTCAGATGTTCGCAACATCCACAGACGACGCTCGGGGTTTAGCACACTGAGCGGTGTATTAAGGACATAAGCCTTCTATGCAGCAATGAGGATAATCCTCAGTTTACGGACCCAGTCCGCATAATTGCTACTATCAACTTTCAACTAAATTTTCTCTAGGAACATATCTAAAACAGTAGAGCCACATCGCAAGCTACAACATAATTTGCAAAGAACTTTTGACTATGTTCATGATAATGAGTTCAATTAATAATATTACTTAAGAACTCCCACTCAAATAGACATCCCTCTAGTCATTCTAGTGGCACATGATCGAAATCCACTAACTCAAGTCTGATCATCACGTGAGTAGAGATTAGTTTCAATGGTGAACATCTCCATATTGATCATCTCAACTATATGATTCATGCTCGACCTTTCGGTCACTTGTGTTCCGAGGCCATGTCTATACATGCTAGGCTCGTCAAGTTTAACCCAAGTGGTCCGCGTGTGCAACTGTTTTGCACCCGTTGTATGTGAACAATGAGTCTAAGATACGTCTCCAATGTATCTATAATTTTTGATCGTTCCATGCTATTATATTATCAACTTTAGATGTTTTATATGCATGAATATGCTATTTTATATTATTTTTGAGACTAACCTGTTGACCTAGAGCCGAGTGCCAGTTCCAGTTTTTCCTTGTTTTTGACCTTTTTCAGATAGGAATATCAAACGGAGTCCAAAAGGAATAAAACTTTCGCCGTGATTTTTTATGGAAAATATCAAAAATACCAGAAGAGAAATATACCGGAGAGAGTCCCGAGGAAGCCACGAGCCAGGGAGGCGCGCCCACCCCCCTGGGCGCGCCTGGGGGGCTCGTGACTCCCTTCTGGGTCCCCCTGACTTGTTCTCGATGCCATCTGGTCTTATAAATACAGAAACCTACAGAAATAAACCTAGATCAGGAGTTCCGCCGCCTCAAGCCTCTGTAGCCACCAAAAACCAATCAGGAGCCCATTCCGGCACCCTGCCGGAGGGGGAATCCATCTCCGGTGGCCATATTCATCATCCCGGCGATCTCCATGACGAGGAGGGAGTAGTTCTCCCTCGGGGCTGAGGGTATGTACTAGTAGCTATGTGTTTGATCTCTCTCTCTCGTGTTCTTGAGATGTCATGATCTCGATGTACCGCGGGCTTTTCTACTATAGTTGGATCCTATGATGTTCTTCCCCCACTCCCTTCTTGTAATGAATTGAGTTTCCCCTTTGAAGTTATCTTATCATACTGAGTCTTTAAGAACACTTGATGTATGTCTTGCACGTGTCTATCTGTGGTGACAATGGGATATTCATGTGAGTACTTGATGTATGTTTTGGTGATCAACTTGCGGGTTTCGTGACATCGAGAACCTATGCATATGGGTTGGCACACGTTTTGAATCTCCGGTAGAAACTTTGGGGCACTCTTTGAAGTTCTATATGTTGGTTGAATAGATGATTCTAAGATTGTGTGATGCATATCGTATAATCATGCCCACGGATACTTGAGGTGATAATGGAGTATCTAGGTGACATTAGGGTCTTGGTTGATGTGTGTCTTAAGGTGTTATTCTAGTACGAACTATAGGATAGATTGATCAGAAAGAATAACTTTGTGGTGGTTTCGTACCCGACAATAATCTCTTCGTTTGTTCTCCGCTATTAGTGACTTTGGGAGTGACTCTTTGTTGAATGTTGAGGGCTAGTTATATGATCCAATTATGTTATTATTGTTGAGAGAACTTCACTAGTTAAAATATGAATCCTAGGCCTTGTTTCCACGCATTGCAATATCGTTCGTGCTCGCTTTTATTATTAATTACCTTTCTCTTTTTATAATTGCAGATTACACAAACCTATATCGACTATCCATATTGCACTTGTATCACCATCTCTTCGCTGAACTAGTGCACCTATACAATTTACCATTGTATTGGGTGTGTTGGGGACACAAGAGACTCTTTTTTATTTGGTTGCAGAGTTGCTTGAGAGAGACCATCTTCATCCTACGCCTCCCACGGATTGATAAACCTTAGGTCACCCACTTGAGGGAAAATTGCTACTGTCCTACAAACCTCTGCACTTGGAGGCCCAACAACGTCTACAAGGAGAAGGTTGTGTAGTAGACATCAAGCTCTTTTCTGGCGCCATTGCCGGGGAGGTTAGCGCTTGAAGGTATATCTTTAGATCTTGCAATCGAATCTTTTAGTTTCTTGTTTTTATCACTAGTTTAGTTTATTAAAAGAAAACTACAAACTAAAAAAAATCTATTAAGGTTGCCTCATATGCTTCATCTTTTGAATGTCTTTCGTGAAAATAATGGAAATGAAAATTGTGCTCAAGTGCTAAAAGAAGAATTACATAGAATGCTTGGCATAAAATATGTGAATGATGAACATGATTTCAATGTTGTTAGTATGAATTCTTTGAAGACCCATGATGCTAATGATATGCAAAGCCACAAGCTTGGGGATGCTATGTTTGATGAAGATGATCTTTTTAGTTCCCCCACTTTGAATGATCAAATTTATTATGATGAAAGCGTGCCCCCTATTTATGATTATTATTGTGATGATACTTATGTTATAAAGAAGAAAGATGATAAAACTTGTCACAATTATGAGTACCCTTTTACTGAACATTACTCTTTTAATGTGGAAACAATTCGTAGTGTTCAAGTCTTTTACGATACTCCGACTATTAATCATGAGAATAAATTCGCTATTGTGGAGAGTAGTAAAATTACTATGCTTGTAGATCATGAAAAGAATGTTGTAGGTGCTGGTTATATTGTTGAATTCATTCATGATGCTACTGAAAATTATTATGAGAGAGGATCATATGCTTCTACGTATTGCAATAATATCAAGTTTCCCCTCTATGTGTTGAAATTTTTGAAGCTATGCTTCTTTTGCCTTCCTATGCTAGATGATTCTTGATCCAATAAGTTGTTTTTTCACAAAGTCCCTATGCATAGGAAGTGGGTTAGACTTAAATGTGTTAGTCATATGCTTCATCATGCTCCCGTTATGTTTCAATTCTTATCTTCAATGTGAGCATCATTGAAATCATCATGCCTAGCTTGAAAGGCATTAAAGAAAAGTGCTTGTTGGGAGACAACCCAATATGTATCCTTAATGTTTTTGTGTGTTCACATGATTAAGCTACTGTATTAATCATGTTTTATTGCCTTAGTTTCAATAAAGTGCCAAGTAAAGCCTTTATGATTAGTTTGGGTGATAGTTGTTTGATCATGCTGAAAAAGACAGAAACTTTGCGCTCACGAAATTATTTTTCATTCCTATCCAGAGAGATATATTGAGCTGATTCTTTTTTCTGACGATTGATATACAAATTGACTTAATTTTCGTAATTGTTTCAGAATTTTTGGAGGTCCAGAAGTATGGTTATCATTCAGATCATTACAGACTGTTCTGTTCTTGACATATTCTGTTTTCAATGCATAGTTTGCTTGTTTTAGTGTTTCCATAAATTATATTAAGTGATATAAATTGTGGAAACGATAAGATACAATAGGCATTGTGTGGGAACATTTATGAATATTGTCTTGACAGTACCAAAATGAATGATTTGTCTTCATTATACTAACCCATCTCACGAAGTTCCGTTAAGTTTTGTGTTGTGAAGTTTACAAGTTTTGGGTAAAGTTCAGATGGACAAAGGAACAAGGAGTTTCAAGAGCCTAAGTTTGGGTATGCCCAAGGCATACCAAGCCATATTCAAGGATACCAAAAATCCTAAGCTTGGGGATGCCCCGGGAAGGCATCCCCTCTTTCGTCTTCAATCCATCGGTAACTTTACTTGGGGCTATACTTTTATTCACCACATGATATGTGTTTTGCTTGGAGCGTAATTTTTTTATTTGTAATTGCTTGCTATCATTTATATTAATGTTTTGCATCATTTATTTCAATAAAAATGTCAAGGATAGCCTTTACCATGCTTAATTTGCAAGTTTAGGAGTTGCTGTTCCAAAACAGAAAGTTTGCTTGTAGTGCAAAAATTTCCTAGAATTTTCTGTATGTCAGAATAACTTGAAATTTGGACACAGTATTCTATTATACATTCTCTACAGAGTGGAATGTTTTCAGATTTTTTGGAGTTAATTAAGTATGGATCTTGCTGCACCATTCACAGACTATTCTGTTTAGGCATATTGCTGTTATGTTTGCATTCTTCGCATATGTTTGCTTGTTTAATGGTTCCATTTGAGGATGGGAGTTTTAAATATGCAGAGGCATTTAGTATGCAATGTCAAATAATGATTTTAGTGATTTTCTATAGTAGAGGATGATAAAGTTTTGCATTGATTTATACTAACCTATCTCACAAGTTCTTGATTGAGTTTTGTGTGGATGAAGTTTTTAAGATTTCGGAAACCGTCATATGAGAGGAATTAAGGAGACACAAAAAGCTCAAGCTTGGGGATGCCCAAGTCACCCCCAATCCATATTTCAAGAAGTCTCAAGCGTCTAAGCTTGGGGATGCCCTGGTTGGCATCCCACTTTCTTCTACAACAATTATCAGTTAGTATCGCTTGAACCTAAGTTTTTGCTTCTTCACATGTTTCGTGCTATACTTGAAGTTTTTTTTTATTTTGTTTGAATAAGGTAATTAGGATATGAAATTATTAGATGGGAGAGTCTTCAGATAGCCAAATAATTATTCAACTACTCATTGAGCTTCACTTATATCTTGTGGAGTAGTTTGTCTTTTGCTCTAGTGCTTCACTTATATCTTTGTAGAGCATTGAAATGGTTTTATTTTATAGAAATAGTTGAACTCTCATGCTTCACTTATATTATTTTAAGAGTCTTAAACAGCATGGTAATTTTCTTAGGTTATAAATCTAGTCTTAATATGATGGGCATCCAAGAGGGATATAATAAAAACTTTCATATAGAGTGCATCGAATACTATGAGAAGTTTGATTCTTTGCATATAGTTTTGAGATATAAAGATGGTGATATTAGAGTCATTCTAGTGAGTAATTATGGATTGATAGAAATGCTTGTGTTAGAGTTTGTGATTCCCATAGCATGAACGTATGGTGAACCGCTATGCTAGGAAGTTGGAGCATGATATTTTTATTGATTGTCATCCTTTGTGTGGCTGTCGGGATCGTGCGATGGTTAACTCCTACCAACCCTTCCCCTAGGAGCATGCGTCTAGCACTTTGTTTTGATTACTAATAAAACTTTCGCAACAAGTATGTGAGTTCTCTCTGACTAATGTGAGTCCATGGTATACACGCACTCTCCCCCTTCCACCATTGCTAGCCTCTCTAGTGCCGCGAATTTTTGGCGGTGCATAAATCCACCATATGACTTCCTCAAAACAGCCACCATACCTACCTATGATGGCATTTCCATAGCCATTCCGAGATATATTGTCATGCAACTTCCACCGTTCCGTTTATTATGACACGCATCATCATTGTCATATTGCTTTGCACGATCATGTAGTTGACATCGTATTTGTGGCAAAGCCACCGTTACCTTTCATACATGTCACTCATGAGTCATTGCACATCCCGGTACACTTCCGGAGGCATTCATATAGAGTCATATCTTTGTTCTAAGTATCTAGTTGTAAGTAAATAAAAGTGTGATGATCATCATTATTAGAGCATTGTCCCATGTGAGGAAAAGACGGAAGCTATGATTCCCTCACAAGTTGGGATGAGACTCAGGACTTAAAATAAAAAGAAAATAAAAGAGGCTAAAGAGCCCACCAAAAAAATGAATGAAAAAAAATGAAAAAAAGGCCAAAGAGCCTAAACAAAAAAAAGAGAAAAAGAGAGAAGGGACAATGCTACTATCCTTTACCACACTTGTGCTTCAAAGTAGCACCATGATCTTCATGATAGAGAGTCTCATATATTGTCACTTTCATATACTAGTCGGAATTTTCGTTATAGAACTTGGCATGTATATTCTAATGATGGGCATCCTCAATTGCCCTAGGTCTTCGTGAGCAAGCGAGTTGGATGCACACCCACTTAGTTTCTTTTTGAGCTTTCATAAACTTATAGCTCTTGTGCATCTCTTGCATGGCAATCCCTACTCACTCACATTGATATCTATTGATGGGCATCTCCATAGCCCGTTGATACGCCTAGTTGATGTGACCATCTCCTCCTTTTTGCCTCACAACCACCAGCATATTCTATTCCACCTATAATGCTATGTCCATGACTCACACTCATGTATTGCGTGAGAGTTGAAAAGATTTGAGGAAGTCAAGGTGTGAAAACAATTGCTTGACTAATACCGGGGTTGTGCATGATCTAAATACGTTGTGTGGGGAAGATGGAGCATAGCCAGACTATATGATATTGTAGGGATAACTCTCTTTGGCCATGTTATTTTGAGAAGACATGATTGCTTTGTTAGTATGCTTGAAGTATTATTGTTCTTATGTCAACATTAAACTTTTTGTCTTGAATCATATGGATCTGAATATTCATGCCACAATATATGTTAGGTAGCATTCCACATCAAAAATTCTGTTTTTATCATTTACCTACTCGAGGATGAGCAGGAATTAAGCTTGGGGATGCTTGATACGTCTCCAACGTATCTATAATTTTTGATCGTTCCATGCTATTATATTATCAACTTTGGATGTTTTATATGCATGAATATGCTATTTTATATTATTTTTGGGACTAACCTATTGACCTAGAGCCCAATGTCAGTTCCTGTTTTTTCCTTGTTTTTGACCTTTTTCAGATAGGAATATCAAACGGAGTCCAAAAGGAATAAAACTTTCGTCGTGATTTTTTATGGAAAATATCAAAAATACCATAAGAAAAAGATACCGGAGAGGAGTCCCGAGGAAGCCACGAGCCAGGGAGGCGCGCCCACCCCCCTGGGCGTGCCAGGGGGCTCGTGACTCCCTCGTGGGTCCCCCTGACTTGTTCTCGATGCCATCTGGTCTTATAAATACAGAAACCTCCAGAAATAAACCTAGATCGAGAGTTCGACCACCGCAAGCCTCTGTAGACACCAAAAACCAATCGGGAGCCCGTTTCGGCACCTTGCCGGAGGGGAATCCATCTCCGGTGGCCATCTTCATCATCCCGGCGATCTCCATGACGAGGAGGAGTAGTTATCCCTCGGGGTTGAGGGTATGTACCAGTAGCTATGTGTTTGATCTCTCTCTTGTGTTCTTGAGATGTCATGATCTCGATGTACCGCGGGCTTTGCTACTATAGTTGGATCCTATGATGTTCTTCCCCCTCTCTCTTCTTGTAATGAATTGAGTTTCCCCTTTGAAGTTATCTTATCGGATTGAGTCTTTAAGAACACTTGATGTATGTCTTGCACGTGTCTATCTGTGGTGACAATGGGATATTCATGTGAGTACTTGATGTATGTTTTGGTGATCAACTTGCGGGTTTCATGACATCGGGAACCTATGCATATGGGTTGGCACACGTTTTGACTCTCCGGTAGAAACTTTGGGGCACTCTTTGAAGTTCTATGTGTTGGTTGAATAGATGATTCTGAGATTGTGTGATGCATATCGTATAATCATGCCCACGAATACTTGAGGTGACAATGGAGTATCTAGGTGACATTAGAGTCTTGGTTGATGTGTGTCTTAAGGTGTTATTCTAGTACGAACTCTATGATAGATTGATTAGAAAGAATAACTTTGTGGTGGTGTCGTACCCGACAATAATCTCTTCGTTTGTTCTCCGCTATTAGTGACTTTGGGAGTGACTCTTTGTTGCATGTTGAGGGCTAGTTATACGATCCAATTATGTTATCATTGTTGAGAGAACTTCACTAGTGAAAGTGTGAACCCTAGGCCTTGTTTCCACGCATTGCAATACCGTTCATGCTCACTTTTATTATTAATTACCTTGCTGTTTTTATAATTTCTGATAAAAAAAACCTATATCTACTGTCCATATTGCACTTGTATCACCATCTCTTCGCCGAACTAGTGCACCTATACAATTTACCATTGTATTGGGTGTGTTGGGGACACAAGAGACTCTTTGTTATTTGGTTGCAGGGTTGCTTGAGAGAGACCATCTTCATCCTACGCCTCCCGCGGATTGATAAACCTTAGGTCACCCACTTGAGGGAAAATTGCTACTGTCCTACAAACCTCTGCACTTGGAGGCCCAACAACGTCTACAAGGAGAAGGTTGCGTAGTAGACATTAGTCTATCACACCCGATCATCACGTGGTATCTCGAAACAACGAATTGTCGCAACCGTGCATAATCGGGGAGAACACAATTTTATCTTGAAATTTTAGTGAGGGATCACCTTATAATGCTACCGGCGACCTAAGCAAAATAAGGTGCATAAAAGAATTAACATCACCAAAGCACCGACATGATCTTCATCATCGTGCTGCCATCGAGGTTGTCGCGCTATCTATGATGTTACTACTAAACCTAAGAGCATCTGCAAGCGCAAAATAAATTTAAAGAAAACCCTATGGCTCCTGTCGGTTGCCGTAGCATTGACGTGCAAGTCGATATTTAACTATTACAACATGATCATCTCATACATCCAATATATCATATCTTGTCATTGGCCATATCACATCACAAGCATATGTTGCAAAAACAAGTTAGACGTCCTCTAATTTGTTGTTGCATGCTTTATGTGGATGCTATGGGTATCTAGTATGATCGCATCTTACTTACGCAAAGCCACAACGTGATATGCAAATTCCTTTTAAACCTTCTCCAAGGACCGCCTTGGTCAAATCCGATTCAACTAAATTTGAAGAAACAAACACCCGCCAGTCATCTTTATGCAACAAGTTGCATGCCAGTCGATGAAACCGGTCTCTCATAAGCGTACGAGTAAAGTTGGTCCGGGCACTTCAATCCAACAATGCCGCTGAATCAAGAAAAGACTAAGGAGGGCAGCAAATTGAACATCAATACCCACAAACTCTTTTGTGTTCTACTCGAGATATCATCTACGCATGAACCTAGCTCATGATGGCACTATAGGGGAACGTTGCATGGGAAACAAAAAAAATCCTACGCACACGCAATACCTATCCATGGTGATGATCATCTATGAGAGGGGAGAGTGAATCTACATACCCTTGTAGATCGCTAAGCAGAAGCGTATATAACACGGTTGATGTAGTGGAACATCTTCGTGATCCAAATCGCAGCCCGTCCCGCGATCTCATCATGATCCGTCCCGCGATCCCATCACGATCCATCCCGATCTACTGTCGAACGGACGACACCTCTGCGTTCAGCACACGTACAGCTCGATGACGATCTCCGCCTTCTTGATCCAGCAAGAGGGGAGAAGAGGTAGATGAGTTATCCATCACGGCGACGTGGTGGTGGTGGTGGTGAACTAATCCAGTAGGGCTTCGCCTAAGAACCGCCGAACTAGACTAGAGGAGAAACAGATCTAGAGACAAGTAGAGGGAGCACGTGGCAATTGTTGTGCCTCAAAATCCTCAAAGCTCTAGTATATATAGGAGGAGAGGAGGGAGGCCTCCGGCCCTAGGGCTTCCCCTTTGGGTCGGACGATGTGGGAGGAGAAGAGGAGTCCTCCTCCAATCCTACTCCTAGCCGCATGGGCCCTTAGAAACCTTTTCACTTGGAAACCTTTTCCACCTTTTGTATTTTTCCCTTATTTTCCACTGTAGCCGCATGGGACCTTAGAGGTGGCTTCGGCCAGCCCACCAGGGGATGGTTTGCCTCCTCTCTTGGCCCATGAAGCCCTAGGGTCGTCACACCCCTCCCGGTGGTCCCCCGGTACCCTCCCAGCACTCCTGGTACACTACCGATGAGTCCGAAACTTTTTCGGTGACCAAAATAGGACTTCCTATATATCAATCTTTACCTCCGGACCATTTCGGAAATCGTCATGACATACAGGATCTCATTAGGGACTCCAAACAACCTTAGATCACCAACATATATAACTCAACTATACCGAAACGTCATCGAACCTTAAGTGTGCAGACCCTGTGGTTTTGAGAACTATGTAGACATGACCGAGACACTCTCCGGTAAGTATCCAATGGAGGGACATGGACGTCCATATTGAATCCTACATATTCTACGAAGATCTTTATCGGTTGAACCTCTATGTCAAGGATTCAGCTAATCCTGTATGCAGTTCCCTTTGTCCTTCGGTATGTTACTTGCCCGAGATTCGATCGTCGGTATCTCTATGCCTAGTTCAATCTCGTTACCAGCAAGTCTCTTTACTCGTTCAGTAATACAAGATCCCGTGACTAACTCCTTAGTCACATTGCTTGCAAGGCTTGTTGTGATGTTGTATTACTGAGTGGGCCCCGAGATACCTCTCCGTCACACGGAGTGACAAATTCCAGTCTTGATCCATGCCAACCCAACAGAAACCTACGGAGATACCTATAGAGCACCTTTATAGTCACCCAGTAACGTTGCGACATTTGATACACACAAGGTATTCCTCCGGTGTCCGGGAGTTGCATGATCTCATGGTCATAGGAACACATACATTGACATGCAGAAAACAGTAGCAATAAACTGATACGATCATATGCTATGTTCATAGTTTGGGTCTTGTCCGTCACATCATTATCCTAATGATGTGATTCCGTTATCAAGTGACAACACTTGTATATGGCCAGGAAACCTTGACCATCTTTGATCAATGAGCTAGTCAACTAGAGGCTCACTAGGGACAGTGCCTTGTCTATGTATCCACACATGTATTTGAGTTTCCAATCAATACAATTCTAGAATGGATAATAAACAATTATCATGAACAAGGAAATATAATAATAACCAATTTATTATTGCCTCTAGGGCATATTTCCAACACATTTTCTGCCAAAGCGGTGTCAAACATGGGGGCCTATACTAGAGTACGGACATCCATTGACCAACCAAAAGCCTCCGTGTGGTCCTTCTCTTTTTCTCTCTCTTCACATGCATAGCCCCCCTCTTCTCTGCTCTTAACGAGACATCATACCCCAAATATCCCACCACATGCATGGTCCCCACTTACTTTTTCTCCTCCAAACCGGATACTTTATGATTAACATTTGATGGCTCACTCCGGCTTCATATCCGTGGACCACATCCGGACATATACCTGAGACTTTGCACATGAGTGTTGGGGATGCCCTAAGGTCATGTCCAACACTAACCCGCAAATTGGATCCCGCACTCGTCCGCGTATTGGGGAACCAATCCACAAGCATTAATGCAGGAGCTGACCATCCAAAGATATCATGTATATCTTCATCAGTAAAGAACAATTTGAATTTCAAATCAAGTGTGATCCATACTGAGCTCCGGATCACATCAGTGTCAGGTCACATGTTGTCAAAACCAAAAAGAGGCAAGTATGCTTCAATTTTATATGCCCAATAAAAAAAACATTAGTCTGACATTCCATGCAAAAAAGGAATTTCCCGCCCCATAGGACCCAGTCCGAGCCTCCATGCTCAAGGTGTCCTCGTTCGCATGGACCGGATCGAGGCTAGTGTCCAATCATGCATCACATAACAACTCATCGTCCCGCATGTTGAACATTTCTCCTCTATCCCTCTTCTATGGACCACTAACAAAATCATGTGGTTCATCGTCATCGCCGTCCTCCTCCTCCGGTTGTGTGGCGTCCTGATACGTTTCCAACGTATCTATAATTTTTGATTGTTCCATGCTATTATATTATTTGTTTTGGATGTTTTATATGCATTAATATACTGTTTTATATTATTTTTGGGACTAACCTATTAATCTAGAGCCTAGTGCCAGTATTTTTTTTCCATGTTTTTGAATATTGCAGATAAGGAATATTAAACGGAGTCCAAATGGAACAAAATCTCTGAAAAGATTTTTCTTGGACCAGAAGACACCCAGAAGACTTGTAGTAGGGGGCAAGGCAATTGCCGGGAGGCCACAAGCCTGCAGGGCGCGCCCTGGGGGTGGCCGCGCCCCCTGCAGGTCTCCTAACCCTATTTCTTGGCCTATAAATTCCGAAATACTCCCGTATCACAAAAGAGAGCCACGAGAATACTTTTACGCTGCCGGGAGCCTTTGTTCCTGAGAGATCTAATCTGGGAGCCTTTTCCGATAATTTGTCGGAGAGGGAATTGATCACGGAGGTCATCTACATCAACTCCATTGCCCCTCCTATGATGTGTGAGTCGTTCACCACAGACCTACGGGTCCATAGCTAGTAGCTAGATGGCTTCTTCTCTCTCTTTGATCTTCAATACCATGTTCTTCATGATCTTCATGGAGATCTATCCGATGTAATACTCTTTTGCGGTGTGTTTTCGAGATTCAATGAATTGTGAGTTTATGTTCAGATTATCTATGAATTTTATTTGAGTCTCTTCTGAATTCTTATATGCATGACTTCATATCTTTGCAAGTCTCTTTGAATTATTGGTTTGGTTTGGCCAACTAGATTGGTAATTCTTGCAACGGGAGAAGTGCTTAGTTTTGGGTTCAATCTTGTGGTGTCCTCACCCACTGACAGTAGGGGTAGCGAGGCACGTATTGTATTGTTGCCATCAAGGGTAAAAAGATGGGGGTTTCATCATATTCCTTGAGTTTATCCCTCTACATCATGTCACCTTACTTAATGCGTTACTCTGTTCTTCATGAGCTTAATACTCTAGATGCAGGCGGGAGTCCGTCGATGTGTGGAGTAATAGTAGTAGATGCAGAATCGTTTCGGTCTACTTGATATAGACGTGATACCTATATGCATAATCATTGCCTTTGATATCTTCATAATTATTTGCTTTTCTATCAAATTCTCGACAGTAATTTGTTCACCCACCGTATTATTTTCCTTTATGGGAGAAGCCTCTAGTGAAACCTATGGCCCCCAGGTCTATTTTCCATATTATATTTTCAGATCTATAAACCAAAAATACTTTCCTGCAATTTATTTACTTTTGTTTCTGCAATATTTTATATCGATCTCTATCAGATCTCATCCTTGCAAATAACTCTGAAGGGATTGACAACCCCTTTATAGCGTTGGGTGCAAGTGTTTGATTCCTTGTGTAGGTACTACTAATGGGGACTTGCTTGTTCCTCCTACTGGATTGATACATTGGTTCTCAACAAACTGAGGGAAATACTTATCTACTTCGCTGCATCACCCTTTCCTCTTCAAGGGAAAACCAACGCAAGCTCAAGAGGTAGCAAGAAGGATTTCTGGCGCCGTTGCCGGGGATGATACATAGCAAGATCACGCCTACCAAGTACCCATCACAAACTCATCTCTTACATTTACTTTATTTGCCATTTGCCTCTTGTTTTCCTCTCCCCCATTTCTAAAAAGATTTTCAGAAGATACCAAAAAGATTTGCCTTTTTATTCGCCCTTTTTCGTTCGTCTTTTTTGTTTGCTTGCTTGTGTGCTAGATTGCTTGCTTTGTCATGATGGCTCAAGAGAATACCAAGTTATGTGACTTTTCCACTACTAATAATAATGATTTTACTAGTACTCCGATTGCTCCCGCTACTAGTGCGGAATCTTGTGAAATTAATGCTGCTTTGCTCAATCTTGTTATGAAAGAACAATTTTCTGGCCTTCCTAGTGAAGATGATGCATCCCATCTAAACACTTTCGTTGAGTTTTGTGATATGCAAAACAATAAAGATGTGGATAATGAAATTGTTAAATTGAAGCTTTTTCCTCTCTCACCACGAGATCGTGCTCAAACTTGGTTGTCATCTTTACCTAAAAATAGTATTGATTCATGGAATAAGTGTAAAGATGCCTTCATTTCCAAGTACTTTCCGTCCGCTAAGATTATCTCCCTTAGGAACGATATAATGAATTTTAAGAAACTTGATCATGTGCATGTTGTAAAATCTTGGGAGAGTATGAAACTAATGATTAGGAATTGCCCCGCGCATGGTTTGAGTTTATGGATGATTATACAATTTTTTTATGCGGGATTGAATTTTCCTTCTAGAAATCTTTTAGATTCTGCTGCGGGTGGTACTTTTATGGAAATCACATTAGGTGAAGCTACTAAACTCCTAGATAATATTATGGCTAATTACTCTCAATGGCATACCGAAAGATCTCCTACTAGTAAAAAAGTGCATGCTACGGAAGAAATAAATACTTTGAGTAGAAAGATGGATGAATTAATGAAATTCTTTGCTAGTAAGAGTGCTCCTATTGATACCAATGATATGCCTTTGTCTTATTTGATTGTAAATAATAATGATCCTATGGATGTGAATTTTGTTGGTAGGAACAATTTTGGCAATAACGCGTATACATGTAATTTTAATCCTAGGCAGTTTCCTAGTAATTCCTCTAATAATTATGGTAATTCCTCCAAAAGTTCTTATGGAAATTATAACAAGATACCCTCTGATCTTGAGAATAATATTAAAGAATTCATTAGCTCTCAAAAAGGTTTCAATAATATGATTGAAGAAAAATTGCTCAAGATTGATGATTTGGCTAGGAACATTGATAGAATTTCTCTTGAGATTGATTCTTTAAAAAATAGATCTATTCCACCCAAGAATGTAATTAATGAGTGTTTAAAATCTTTGAGAATTTCTATTGATGAGTGTAAGTAAACAACCGCTAGAATACGTGCTAAGCGTGAATGGCTTGAAAAGGTGTTTTCTCGTGATAATAATGATGAAGATCTTAAAGTGATTGGTGTGACGCCTATTGAATATTTGTTTTCTAGTATAAATCTTGAAAAAGACGGGACTTGAGGTGAGTCAACTTTAGTTAAAAGGCGTCCCAATGATTCGGAGTTTTTAGATCTTAATGATAAGATTGATAAAAGTGAGATGGAAGAGGTCAAAACTTTAAATAGCAATGAGCCCACTCTTTCGGATTTCAAGGACTTTAATTATTATAGTTTCTCTTTGATTGATTTTGTTTCCTTGTTACAATCCATGTTGAATTCTCCGCATGCTTATAGTCAAAATAAAGTTTTTACTAAACATATTGTGGATGCCATGATGAAATATTTTGAAGAAAATATTGAGTTGAAAGTTTCTATACCTAGAAAGCTTTATGATGAGTGGGAACCTACTATTAAAATTAAAATTAAAGATTATAAGTGCCATGCTTTGTGTGATTTGGGTGCTAGTGTTTCCACGATTCCAAAAACTTTATGTGATGTGCTAGCATTTCGTGAATTTGATGATTGCTCTTTAAATTTGAACCTAGCGGATTCCACAATTAAGAAACCCATGGGAAGGATTAATGCTGTTCTTATTGTTGCAAATAGGAATTATGTGCGTGTAGATTTCATTGTTCTTGATATAGATTGCAATTCTACATGTCCTATTATTCTTGGTAGACCTTTCCTTAGAACTATTGGTGCAATTATTGATATGAAGGAAGGTAATATTAGATTAAAATTCCCATTAAGGAAAGGCATGGAGCACTTCCATAGAAATAAAATAATATTACCTTATGAATCTATAATGAGAGCTACCTATGGATTGCATACCAAAGATGATAATACCTAGATCTATTGCATTATCCCTAGCTAGGGGCGTTAAACAATAGCGCTTGTTGGGAGGCAACCCAATTTTATTTGTTTTGCTTTTGTTTTTGTTTCTATTCTTGAGTTCTGCACACATTATTACCTCTTTAATAATTACGTTTTCTTGTTTTAATTAGTGTTTGAGCCAAGTAAGACCTTTGGGTTGGTCTATGGTGTTTGCAAGTTAATTTTGCTGAAAAACAGAAACTTGCGCTCTCAGTCCAGGAATTTTATAAATTTGCTGGAACATTCGTTTGATTTGAATTTTTTACACAAGATTGTTTTACAAATTTCCCAGGTCTTCCTAATGTTTCATAATTTTTGGATTTACATAAGTATTCGAAGTAAACAGATTGCTACAGACTGTTCTGTTTTTGATAGATTCTGTTTTCTTTGTGTTGTTTGCTTATTTTGATGAATCTATGGGTTGTATCGGGGGGTATGAACTATGGAGAAGTTATAATACAGTAAATATTACATCAATATAAATAAAGAATTAGTTTACAACAGTACCTAAATGGTGATTTATTTTTCTTATACTAACGGATCTCATGAGTTTTCTGTTAGGTTTTGTGTTGTGAAGTTTTCAAGTTTTGGGTAAAGATTTGATGGACTACGGAATAAGGAGTGGCAAGATCCTAAGCTTGGGGATGCCCAAGGCACCCCAAGTCATATTAAAGGATAACAATGATCCTAAGCTTGGGGATGCCCCGGAAGGCATCCCCTCTTTCGTCTTATATCCATCGGTAAATTTACTTGAGGCTATATTTTTATTCACCACATGATATTTGTTTTGCTTGGAGCGTCTTGTATGATGTGAGTCTTTACTTTTTAGTTTGACACAATCATCCTTGCTGCACACATCTTTTGAGAGAGAGATAGACACGTTGAATCGTGAATTTATTAGAATATTCTTTGTGCTTCACTTATATCTTTTGAGCTAGGCAATGTTGCTCTAGTGTTCATTTATATCTTTTAGAGCACGGCAGTATTGTGTTTTATAGAAATTATTAATCTCCCGTACTTTAGTTATATTATTTTCAAAGTTCTTTAAATAGCTTGGTAATTGGTTTAGGTTATGAATTTAGTCCTAATACAATAGGCGTCCAAGAGGGATATAATAAAAAATTTCCATATTAAGTGCATTGAATATGATGAGAAGTTTGATTCCTTGCATATAGTTTTGAGATATGAAGATGGTAATATGAGAGTCATGCTAGTAAGTAATTGTGAATTATAAGAAATACTTGTGTTAAAGCTTGTGATTCCCGTAGCATGCACGTATGGTGAACCGTTATGTGATGAAGTCGGAGCATGATTTGTTTAATGATTGTCAACCTTTGTGTGGAGGTCAGGATCAGGCGATGGTTAACTCCTACCAACCCCCCCCCCCTAGGAGCATGCATCTAATACTTTGCTTCGATAACTAATAGGTTTTTGCAATAAGTATGTGAGTTCTTTATGACTAATGTTGAGTTCATGGATTATACGCACTCTCACACTTCCACCTTTGTTAGCCTCTCTAGTACCGCGCAAATTTCACCGGTACATTAAACCCACCTTCCTCAAAACAACAATCATATATTTTCCTAAAAACACCCACCATATTTACCTATTATGGTATTTTCATAGCCATTCCAAGATATATTGCCATGCAACACCACCGCCTTGTTTTTATGACACACACCATCATTTCCATATTGCTTATAGAGTCATACTTCGTTCAAGATATCGAGTTGTAAGCTTTTGAGTCTTAAGTTAATAAAAGTGTGATAATTTGCATTATTAGAGCATTGTCCCGTGTGAGAAAAGGATGATGGAAGTTATGATTCCCTCACAAGTTGGGATGAGTCTCCGGAATTTACAAAAAATAAAAGAGGCCAGCGAAACCCACAAAAAACAAAAGAGGCCATAGAAGCCCATTGAAAAAAAAGAAAAAGAAAAAAAATGAGAGAAATAGAGAAGGGACAATGCTACTATCTTTTTCTACACTTGTGCTTCAAAGTAGCACCATGTTCTTCATAGAGAGTCTTCTATTTTGTCACTTTCATATATCTAGTGGTATTACATCTTTTGCACAACCACTTAGTTTTCTTTTTGAGCTTTCTGTTGGGGAACGTCGCATGGGAAACAAAAAATTTCCTACGCGCACGAAGACCTATCATGGTGATGTCCATCTACGAGAGGGGATGAGTGATCTACGTACCCTTGTAGACCGTACAGCAGAAGCGTTAGAGAACGTGGTTGATGTAGTGGAACGTCCTCACGTCCCTCGATCCGCCCCGCGAACAATCCCGCGATCAGTCCCACGATCTAGTACCGAACGGACGGCACCTCCGCGTTCAGCACATGTACAGCTCGACGATGATCTCGGCCTTCTTGATCCAGAAAGAGAGATGGAGAGCTAGAAGAGTTCTCCGGCAGCGTGACGGCGCTCCGGAGGTTGGTGATGACCTTGTCTCAGCAGGGCTCCGCTCGAGCTCCGCAGAAACGCGATCTAGAGGAAAAACCGTGGAGGTATGTGGTCGGGCTGCCGTGGAAAAGTCGTCTCAAATCAGCCCTAAAACCTCCGTATATATAGGTGGGAGGGAGGGGGCCTTGCCTTGGGGCTCAAGGAGCCCCAAGGGGGTCGGCCGAGTCCAAGGGGGAGGACTCTCCCCCCCCCCCAAACCGAGTTGGACTAGGTTTGGTGGGAGGGAGTCCCCCTTCCTTCCCACCTCCTCCTTTTTTTTTCTTTCTCTCTTAACTTTCTTCTCCTTGGCGCATAGGGCACTTGTGGGCTGTCCCACCAGCCCACTAAGGGCTGGTGTGTCTCCCCCAAGGCCTATGGGCTTCCCCGGGGTGGGTTGCCCCCCCCGGTGAACCCCCGGAACCCATTCGTCATTCCCGGTACATTCCCGGTAACTCCGAAAACCTTCCGGTAATCAAATGAGGTCATCCTATATATCAATCTTCGTTTCCGGACCATTCCAGAAACCCTCGTGACGTCCGTGATCTCATCCGGGACTCCGAACAACATTCAGTAACCAACCATATAACTCAAATACGCATAAAACAACGTCGAACCTTAAGTGTGCAGACCCTGCGGGTTCGAGAACTATGTAGACATGACCCGAGAGACTCCTCGGTCAATATCCAATAGCGGGACCTGGATGCCCATATTGGATCCTACATATTCTACGAAGATCTTATCGTTTGAACCTCAGTGCCAAGGATTCGTATAATCTCGTATGTCATTCCCTTTGTCCTTCGGTATGTTACTTGCCCGAGATTCGATCGTCAGTATCCGCATACCTATTTCAATCTCGTTTACCGGCAAGTCTCTTTACTCGTTCCGTAATACAAGATCCCGCAACTTACACTAAGTTACATTGCTTGCAAGGCTTGTGTGTGATGTTGTATTACCGAGTGGGCCCCGAGATACCTCTCCGTCACACGGAGTGACAAATCCCAGTCTTGATCCATACTAACTCAACCAACACCTTCGGAGATACCTGTAGAGCATCTTTATAGTCACCCAGTTACGTTGCGACGTTTGATACACACAAAGCATTCCTCCGGTGTTAGTGAGTTATATGATCTCATGGTCATAGGAATAAATACTTGACATGCAGAAAACAGTAGCAACAAAATGACACGATCAACATGCTACGTCTATTAGTTTGGGTCTAGTCCATCACGTGATTCTCCCAATGACGTGATCCAGTTATCAAGCAACAACACCTTGTTCATAATCAGAAGACACTGACTATCATCGATCAACTGGCTAGCCAACTAGAGGCATGCTAGGGACGGTGTTTTGTCTATGTATCCACACATGTAAATGAGTCTTCATTCAATACAATTATAGCATGGATAATAAACTATTATCTTGATACAGGAATTATAATAATAACTATATTTATTATTGCCTCTAGGGCATAATTCCAACAGTCTCCCACTTGCACTAGAGTCAATAATCTAGCCCTCACATCACCATGTGAATTACATTGTAATAAATCTAACACCCATACAGTTCTGGTGTCGATCATGTTTTGGTCGTGGAAGAGGTTTAGTCAGCGGGTCTGCTACATTCAGATCCATGTGCACTTTGCATATATTTACGTCCTCTTCGTCGACGTAGTCGCGGATGAGGTTGAAGCGTCGTTTGATGTGTCTGGTCTTCTTGTGAAACCGTGGTTCCTTTGCTAAGGCAATGGCACCAGTGTTGTCACAGAACAAGGTTATTGGATTCAGTGCGCTTGGCACCACTCCAAGATCCGTCATGAACTACTTCATCCAGAAACCCTCCTTAGCCGCCTCCGAGGCAGCCATGTACTCCGCTTCACATGTAGAATCTGCTACGACGCTTTGCTTGGAACTGCACCAGCTTACTGCACCCCCATTAAGAATAAATACGTATCCGGTTTGCGACTTAGAGTCGTTCGGATCTGTGTCAAAGCTTGCATCGACGTAACCTTTTACGGCGAGCTCTTCGTCACCTCCATACACGAGAAACATCTCCTTAGTCCTTTTCAGGTACTTCAGGATATTCTTGACCGCTGTCCAGTGATCCACTCCTGGATTACTCTGGAACCTACCTGCCATACTTATGGCCAGGCTAACATCCGGTCTAGTGCACAACATTGCATACATGATAGAACCTATGGCTGAAGCATAGGGGACGGAGCGCATATGCTCTCTATCTTCATCAGTTGCTGGGCACTGAGTCTTACTCAATCTCGTACCTTGTAAAACTGGCAAGAACCCTTTCTTGGACTGTTCCATTTTGAACCTCTTCAAAACTTTATCAAGGTATGTGCTTTGTGAAAGTCCTATCAGGAGTTTTGATCTATCCCTATAGATCTTAATGCCTAGAATGTAAGCAGCTTCTCCTAGGTCCTTCATAGAGAAACTTTTATTCAAGTAACCTTTTATGCTCTCCAAAAGCTCTACGTTGTTTCCAATCAGTAATATGTCATCCACATACAATATTAGAAACGCCACAGAGCTCCCACTCACTTTCTTGTAAATACAAGATTCTCCAACCACTTGTATAAACCCAAATGCTTTGATCACCTCATCAAAGCGTTTGTTCCAACTCCGAAATGCTTGCACCAGTCCATAAATGGATCGCTGGAGCTTGCACACCTTGTTAGCACTCTTAGGATCGACAAAACCTTCGGGTTGCATCATATACAACTCTTCCTTAAGGAAACCGTTAAGGAACGCCGTTTTGACATCCATCTGCCAGATTTCATAATCGAAAAATGCAGCTATTGCTAACATGATTCTGACGGACTTAAGCATCGCTACGGGTGAGAAAGTCTCATCGTAGTCAACTCCTGGAACTTGTGAAAAAACCCTTTGCCACAAGTCGAGCTTTATAAACGGTCACATTACCGTCAGCGTCCGTCTTTTTCTTAAAGATCCATTTGTTCTGAATAGCCTTGCGGCCCTCAGGTAGTATCTCCAAAGTCCACACTTTGTTCTCATACATGGATCCTATCTCGGACTTCATGGCTTCTAGCCATTTGTTGGAATCTGGGCCCACCATTGCTTCTTCATAATTTGCAGGTTCATTGTTGTCTAACAACATGATTGATAAGACGGGATTACCGTACCACTCTGGAGCAGCGCGTGATCTCGTCGACCTGCGTGGTTCAACAGAAACTTGAACTGGAGTTTCATGATCATCATCATTAACTTCCTCCTCAACCGGCGTCGCAACGACAGAGGTTTCCCCTTGCCCTGCGCCACCATCCAGAGGGATGAGAGGTTCGACAACCTCGTCAAGTTCTATCTTCCTCCCACTCAATTCTCTCGAGAGAAACTCCTTCTCGAGAAAAGCTCCATTCTTAGCAACAAACACTTTGCCCTCGGATTTGAGATAGAAGGTGTACCCAACTGTCTCTTTTGGGTAACCTATGAAGACGCACTTTTCCGCTTTGGGTTCCAGCTTTTCAGGCTGAAGCTTTTTGACATAAGCATCACATCCCCAAACTTTAAGAAACGACAACTTTGGCCTTTTGCCATACCACAGTTCGTATGGTGTCGTCTCAACGGATTTTGATGGTGCCCTATTTAAAGTGAATGCAGCTGTTTCTAATGCATAACCCCAAAATGATAACGGCAAATCAGTAAGAGACATCATAGATCGCACCATCTCTAACAAAGTACGATTACGACGTTCGGACACACCATTACGCTGTGGTGTTCTAGGCGGTGTCAACTGTGAAACAATTCCACATTTTCTTAAGTGATCACCAAACTCGAAACTCAGATATTCACCCCCACGATCAGACCGTAGGAACTTGATCTTCTAGTTACGATGATTTTCCACTTCACTCTGAAATTGCTTGAACTTTTCAAATGTTTCAGACTTGTGCTTCATCAAGTAGACATAACCATACCTACTCAAACCGTCAGTGAAGGTGAGAAAATAACGATATCTGCCGCGTGCCTCCACGCTCATTGGACCACACACGTCAGTATGTATGATTTCCAATAAGCCACTTGCACGCTCCATTGTTCCGGAGAACGGAGTCTTAGTCATCTTGCCCATGAGGCATGGTTCGCACGTGTCAAGTGAATCAAAGTCAAGTGACTCCAAAAGTCCATCAGCATGGAGTTTCTTCATGCGCTTTACACCAATATGACCCAAGCGGCAGTGCCACAAAAATATGGCGCTATCATTGTTTACTCTAACTCTTTTGGTCTCAATGTTATGTATATGCGTATCGCTATCAAGATTCAATACGAACAATCCTCTCACATTCGGTGCATGACCATAAAAGATGTTACTCATAGAAATAGAACAACCATTATTCTCTGACTTAAAAGAGTAACCGTCTCGCAATAAACAAGATCCTGATATAATGTTCATGCTCAACGCAGGCACTAAATAACAATGATTTGAGTTCATCACTAATCCCGACGGTAGCTGAAGTGACACTGTGCCGACGGCGATTGCATCAACCTTGGAACCATTTCCTGCGCGCATCGTCACTTCATCTTTCGCCAGCCTTCGTCTATTCCGCAGTTCCTGTTTCGAGTTGCAAATATGAGCAACAGAACCGGTATCGAATACCCAGGCACTACTACGAGAGCCGGTTAAGTACACATCAATAACATGTATATCAAATATACCTGATTTTTCTTTGCCCGCCTTCTTATCTGCCAGATACTTGGGGCAATTGCGCTTCCAGTGACCCATACCCTTGCAATAGTAGCACTCCGTTTCAGGCTTAGGTCCAGCCTTGGGTTTCTTCGGCGGATTGGCAACAGGCTTGCCGCTCTTCTTCGAATTGCCCTTCTTGCCTTTGCCGTTTCTCTTGAAACTAGTGGTCTTATTCAGCATCAACACTTGATGCTCTTTACGGAGTTCAGACTCTGCGACTTTCAACATCGCAAACAACTCGCCGGGAGACTTGTTCATCCCTTGCATGTTGTAGTTCAACACAAAGCCTTTGTAGCTTGGCGGCAGTGATTGAAGGATTCTGTCAGTGATAGCTTCTTGCGGGAGTTCAATCCCCAGCTTAGCTAGACGGTTTGAGTACCCAGACATTTTGAGCACATGTTCACTGACAGACGAGTTTTCCTCCATCTTGCAAGCATAGAATTTATCGGAGGTCTCATACCTCTCGATCCGGGCGTTCTTCTGAAAGATAAACTCCAACTCCTGGAACATCTCAAATGCTCCATGACGCTCAAAGCGACGTTGAAGTCCCAGTTCTAAGCCATACAAGACTGCACATTGAACTATTGAGTAGTCCTCCTTACGTGCTAACCAAGCGTTCTTAACATCCTGATCAGCCGTAGCGGGTGGTTCATCTCCTAGCGCAGCACTAAGGACATAATCCTTCTTCCCAGCTTGTAAGATTAGCTTAAGATTACGAGCCCAGTCTACAAAGTTGCTACCATCATCTTTCAACTTAGCTTTCTCTAGGAACGTATTAAAATTCAGGATGACTGTCGCGTGAGCCATGATCTACAACACAAATATATTCAAAGTGGACTTAGACTATGTTCAAGATAATTAGAGTTTAACATAATCAAATTATATGCTAAACTCCCACTCAAAAAGTACATCTCTCTAGTCATTTGAGTGGTTTATGATCCACTTACACTATCCCAAGTCCGATCATCACGTGAGTTGAGTATACTTTCAGTGGTAAGCATCCCTATGCTAATCATATCATCTATATGATTCATGATCGACCTTTCGGTCTCATGTGTTCCGAGGCCATGTCTGCACATGCTAGGCTCGTCAAGCTTAACCCGAGTGTTCCGCGTGCGCAACTGTTTTGCACCCGTTGTATGTGAACGTTGAGTCTATCACACCCGATCATCACGTGGTATCTCGAAACGACGAACTGTAGCAACGGTGCACAGTCGGAGAGAACACAATTTCGTCTTGAAATTTTAGTGAGAGATCACCTCATAATGCTACCATCGTTCTAAGCAAAATAAGGTGCATAAAAGGATTAACATCACATGCAATTCATAAGTGACATGATATGGCCATCATCACGCGCTTCTTGATCTCCATCACCAAAGCACCGGCACGATCTTCTTGTCACCGGCGCCACACCATGATCATCCATCAACGTGTTGCCATCGGGGTTGTCGTGCTACTCATGCTATTACTACTAAAGCTACATCCTAGCAAAATAGTAAACGCATCTGCAAGCACAAACGTTAGTATAAAGACAACCCTATGGCTCCTGCCTGTTGCCGTACCATCGACGTGCAAGTCGATATTTCTATTACAGCATGATCATCTCATACATCCAATATATCACATCACATCGTTGGCCATATCACATCACAATCATACCCTGCAAAAACAAGTTAGACGTCCTCTAATTTTGTTGTTGCATGTTTTACGTGGTGACCATGGGTATCTAGTAGGATCGCATCTTACTTATGCAAACACCACAACGGAGATATATGAGTTGCTATTTAACCTCATCCAAGGACCTCCTCGGTCAAATCCGATTCAACTAAAGTTGGAGAAACCGACACTTGCCAGTCATCTTTGAGCAAAGGGGGTTACTCGTAACGATGAAACCAGTCTCTCGTAAGCGTACGAGTAATGTTGGTCCAAGCCGCTTCAATCCAACAATACCGCGGAATCAAGAAAAGACTAAGGAGGGCAGCAAAACGCACATCACCGCCCACAAGAACTTTTGTGTTCTACTCGAGAAGACATCTACGCATGAACCAAGCTCATGATGCCACTGTTGGGGAACGTCGCATGGGAAACAAAAAATTTCCTACGCGCACGAAGACCTATCATGGTGATGTCCATCTACAAGAGGGGATGAGTGATCTACGTACCCTTGTAGACCGTACAGCAGAAGCGTTAGAGAACGCGGTTGATGTAGTGGAATGTCCTCACGTCCCTCGATCCGCCCCGCGAACAATCCCGCGATCAGTCCCACGATCTAGTACCGAACGGACGGCACCTCCGCGTTCAGCACACGTACAGCTCGACGATGATCTCGGCCTTCTTGATCCAGCAAGAGAGACGGAGAGGTAGAAGAGTTCTCCGGCAGCGTGACGGCGCTCCGGAGGTTGGTGATGACCTTGTCTCAGCAGGGCTCCGCCCGAGCTCCGCAGAAACGCGATCTAGAGGAAAAACCGTGGAGGTATGTGGTCGGGCTGCCGTGGAAAAGTCGTCTCAAATCAGCCCTAAAACCTCCGTATATATAGGTGGGAGGGAGGGGGCCTTGCCTTGGGGCTCAAGGAGCCCCAAGGGGGTCGGCCGAGTCCAAGGGGGAGGACTCTCCCCCCCCAAACCGAGTTGGACTAGGTTTGGTGGGAGGGAGTCCCCCTTCCTTCCCACCTCCTCCTTTTTTTTCTTTCTCTCTTGATTTTCTTCTCCTTGGCGCATAGGGCACTTGTGGGCTGTCCCACCAGCCCACTAAGGGCTGGTGTGTCTCCCCCAAGACCTATGGGCTTCCCCGGGGTGGGTTGCCCCCCCCCCCCGGTGAACCCCCGGAACCCATTCGTCATTCCCGGTACATTCCCGGTAACTCCGAAAACCTTCCGGTAATCAAATGAGGTCATCCTATATATCAATCTTCGTTTCCGGACCATTCCGGAAACCCTCGTGACGTCCGTGATCTCATCCGGGACTCCGAACAACATTCGGTAACCAACCATATAACTCAAATACGCATAAAACAACGTTGAACCTTAAGTGTGCAGACCCTGCGGGTTTGAGAACTATGTAGACATGACCCGAGAGACTCCTCGGTCAATATCCAATAGCGGGACCTGGATGCCCATATTGGATCCTACATATTCTACGAAGATCTTATCGTTTGAACCTCAGTGCCAAGGATTCGTATAATCCCGTATGTCATTCCCTTTGTCCTTCGGTATGTTACTTGCCCGAGATTCGATCGTCAGTATCCGCATACCTATTTCAATCTCGTTTACCGACAAGTCTCTTTACTCGTTCCGTAATACAAGATCCCGCAACTTACACTAAGTTACATTGCTTGCAAGGCTTGTGTGTGATGTTGTATTACCGAGTGGGCCCCGAGATACCTCTCCGTGACACGGAGTGAAAAATCCCAGTCTTGATCCATACTAACTCAACCAACACCTTCAGAGATACCTGTAGAGCATCTTTATAGTCACCCAGTTACGTTGCGACGTTTGATACACACAAAGCATTCCTCCGGTGTTAGTGAGTTATATGATCTCATGGTCATAGGAATAAATACTTGACACGCAGAAAACAGTAGCAACAAAATGACACGATCAACATGCTACGTCTATTAGTTTGGGTCTAGTCCATCACGTGATTCTCCCAATGACGTGATCCAGTTATCAAGCAACAACACCTTGTTCATAATCAGAAGACACTGACTATCATCGATCAACTGGCTAGCCAACTAGAGGCATGCTAGGGACGGTGTTTTGTCTATGTATCCACACATGTAAATGAGTCTTCATTCAATACAATTATAGCATGGATAATAAACTATTATCTTGATACAGGAATTATAATAATAACTATATTTATTATTGCCTCTAGGGCATAATTCCAACACTTTCATACACTTATAGATCTAGTGCATTTGTTGCATGGCAATCCCTACTCACTCACATTAATATCTATTTATGGGCATATCCATAACCCATTGATATGCCTAGTTGATGTGAGACTATCTTCTTCCTTTCTTTTTGCAACTTCCACTGCACTCTATTCCACCTAGAGTGCTATATCCATGGCTCATGCTCATGTATTGCGTGAGAGTTGAAAAGGTTTGAGAACATAAAAGGGATGAAACAATTGCTTGATTTTCACTAGGGTTGTGCTTGATTTAGATACTTTGTGTGGTGAAGATCGAGCATAGCTAGAGCATACGAGTTTGTACGGATAACTTTCTAAGACCATGTTATTTTGAAAGGAAGCAATTACCTTATTAGTATGCTTGAGTTATTATTGTTTTTGTGTCAATATTAGACTTTTCTTTTTAGTCCTATGGACCTGAATGTTTATGCCACATTAGAGAATATTACATGGATAAATATGTTAGGTAGCATTCCACATCAAAAAAATCTGTTTTTATCATTTACCTACTTGAGGACGAGGAGGAATTAAGCTTGGAAATGTTTGATACGTCTCCAACGTATCTATAATTTTTTATTGTTCCATGATATTATATTATCTTTTTTGGATGTTTTATATGCATTAAAATTTTGTTTTATATTATTATTGGGACTGGCCTATTAAACTAGAACCTAGTGCCAGTTTCTTTTTCCACATTTTTGAATATTGCAGGTAAGGAATATTAAACGGAGTCTAAACATAACAAAATCTCCGGAAAGATTTTTCTTGGAGCATAAGACACCTAGGAGACTTGGAGTTGGGGGCAAGGCAATTGCCGGGAGTCCACAAGCCTGTAGGGTGCGCCCTGGGGGTGGTCGCGCCCCCTGGCTTGTGGGCCCCCTATAGATCTCCTAACCCTATTTCTTGGCATATAAATTCCAAAATATTCCCATATCACAAAAGAGAGCCACGAAAATACTTTTACGCCCCCGGGAGCCTCTGTTCATGAGAGATCCAATATGGGAGCCTTTTTTGGTAATCTACTGGAGAGGGAATTGATCACGAAGAGCATCTACATCAACTCCATTGCCCTTTCGATGATGTGTGAGTAGTTCACCAAAGACCTACGGGTCCATATCTAGTAGCTAGATGGCTTCTTCTGTTTCTTTGATCTTCAATACCATGGTCTTCATGATCTTCATGGAGATCTATCCGATGTAATACTCTTTTGCGGTGTGTTTGTCGAGATTCGATGAATTGTGAGTTTATGTTCAGATTATCTATGAATATTATTTGAGTCTCTTCTGAATTCTTATATGCATGATTTCATATCTTGGCAAGTCTCTTCGAATTATTTGTTTGGTTTAGCCAACTAGATTAGTAATTCTTGCAATGGGAGAAGTGCTTAGTTTTGGGTTCAATCTTGCGGTGTCCTCACCCAGTGACAGTAGGGGTAGCGAGGCATGTATTGTATTGTTGTCATCAAGGGTAAATAGATGGGGTTTTCATCATATTGCTTGAGTTTATCCCTCTACATCATGTCATCTTACTTAATGTGTTACTCTGTTCTTCATGAACTTAATACTCTAGATGCATGCAGGAGTCGGCCGATGTGTGGAGTAATAGTAGTAGATGCAGAATCATTTCGGTCTACTTGATACAGGCGTGATGCCTATATGCATAATCATTGCCTTAGATATCTTCATAATTATTTGCTTTTCTATCAATTGCTTGACAGTAATTTATTCACCCACTGTATTATTTTCCTTTATGAGAGAAGCCTCTAGTGAAACCTATGGCCCCCAGGTCTATTTTCCATATTATATTTTCAAATCTATAAACCAAAAATATCAAAAACACTTTCCTATAACTTATTTACTTTTGTTTCCGCAATATTTTATATCTATCTCTATCAGATCTCATCTTTGCAAATAACTCTGAAGGGATTGACAACCCCTTTATAGCGTTGGGTGCAAGTGTTTGATTCTTTGTGTAGGTACTACTATTGGGGCCTTCCTTGTTCCTCCTACTGGGTTGATACATTGGTTCTCAACAAACCGAGGGAAATACTTATCTACTTCGCTGCATCACCCTTTCCTCTTCAAGGGAAAACCAACGCAAGCTTAAGTGGTAGCACCTCCCAATCCGGTTGTTGTGTGCCTGTTTCGGTCTGGTGTAGGACTGTCGCATGCCTAGCTGGGTGTATCCTTGTTGCATGCGGGTGTAGTTGTCGGACTGGGTGGGATCCGAGTCTTTCACCTACCCGTCCTCATAGCCACATCCTCCTCCGCCTCCCTCGTGAATGATGTCGGCCATCACTTGTCCGCATCGTCGTACACCTTCTCCTCTATTTTAGGTATAGCAGGGAACATCATGTGGCCACCCATCTGCTCCCCGCACGCACCCGTGCCCGTATGGGTTGTGGCGAAGAACACTTCGATAAGAGCAGCGACATCATGTTAATGTCGGTGATGTAAGGCACTTGCCTGGCAGCTGTTGCCATGGACTAGCTACCTGGCGGCGTAGAGGTAAGCAACCTTGTAATGATCCATCCATGGCGACATTTATACACAAGGCGACACCATCGGGGGCAATGCGTCCTGGGTCGCGAACTCCAGCACATTCAAGACGAGCACGCCAACCGCCACGTCTGCCATCAGCACGCCCTCCATCAGCCCTCCGCTTCTTGAGTGTTTCCTTCTTTGTGGCCTTTGCTTTGATGCGACGATTTTGCTGCGTTGTCGAGTTGATCTTTCGGGCGAGCGTGATGCTCTAATCCTCCAGCACCTCCATCGTCTTCAAATCTGACAGAATCTCCTTCGGTTACATGCATTGGTGGTGAGAGGGAAGAACAAAATGGGAGAAAAGGGTGGGAATTGGGTCGATAGTGGCGGGATGGAAGAAGAGAGTGGGGGATTTTGGCGCGAACAGTACGTGCAGCTACAAAAGCATGGGATCCTCATGCCTTTTGGGTGGGCTAGGGGTGTGAGAGTGCGAAATGTCTCGTGTCCGGACTCTCACAAAGCCCCCAAGTTTGTTTCCTATATGCGGTGAAATTGTGATCCGGACTGCTCCACGGATGGATGGAGGTCGGTGTTGGATGGCTTACAGGGTCCGGAGAGCTGCATTTGGATGGATACTACTGGTTTGAGCATCGGCATTCGAGATGCCCTAACCGAGTTGTCATATCTGCAGTTGCAATAATACATATGAAATAAGTTCTGTTGGAAATGTGCCCTAGAGGCAATAATAAAATGGTTATTATTATATTTCCAGTTCATGATAATTGTCTATTATTCATGCTATAAGTGTATTAACCGGAAACCGTAATACATGTGTGAATACATAGATCACAATGTGTCCCTAGTGAGCCTCTAGTTGGTTAGCTCGTTGATCAATAGATGATCATGGTTTCCTGATCATGGACATTGGATGTCATTGATAACGGGATCACATCATTAGGAGAATGATGTGATGGACAAGACCCAATCCTAAGCATAGCACTAGATCGTGTTGTTCGTATGCTAAAGCTTTTCTAATGTCAAGTATCTTTTCCTTAGACCGTGAGATTGTGCAACTCCCGAATACCGTAGGAGTGCTCTGGGTGTATCAAACGTCACAACGTAACTGGGTGACTATAAAGGTGCACTACGGGTATCTCCGAAAGTGTATGTTGGGTTGGTACGAATCGAGACCGGGATTTGTCACTCCGTGTGAACGAAAAGGTATCTTTGGGCCCACTCGGTAGAACATCATCATAATGAGCTCAGTGTGACTAAGCAGTTATCCACGGGATGATGTGCTACGGAACAAGTAAAGAGACTTGCCGGTAAGGAGATTGAACAAGGTATGGGGATACCGACAATCGAATCTCGGGCAAGTATCATACCGATAGACAAAGGGAACTGCATACGGGATTAAGTGAATCCTTGACATCGTGGTTCATCCGATGAGATCATCGTGGAACATGTGGGAACAAATATGGATATCCATACCCCGCTGTTGGTTATTGACCGGATACTGTATGCATGCTTCCCGAAGCCATAGGGTCTACACACTTAAGGTTTGATGACACTAGGGTTATATGGGAATAGTGTACGAGGTCACCGAAGGTTGTTCAGAGTCCCGGATGAGATCCTGGACGTCACGAGGAGCTCCAGAATGGTCCGGAGGTGAAGATTGATATATAGGATGAGGGTTTTTGGACATCGGAAATGTTTCGGGCGTCATCGGTAACGTACTGGGACCACCGGAAGGGTTCCAGGGGTCCACCGGGAGGGGCCACCAGCCCCAAAGGGTGACATGGGCCAAAAGGTGGAAGGGAACCAGCCCAGAGTGGGCTGGTGCGCCTCCCACCAAGGCCCAAGGCGTAGGTTGAGAGGGAAGGGGGGAAACCCTAAATCATATGGGCCCAAGGCCCATCTGGCGTGCGCCACACCCCCTCCTCCCTTCCTGGCCGCCACCACCAGCCCTAGATGGGGGTTGCCGCACCCCTTGGGGGTGGGAACCCTAAAGGAGGCGCCCCCTCCCTCTCCCCCTATATATAGTGGAGGGCTTGGCCTTTGGAGCAGACACAGAAATCGTTTCCTCCCTCTCCCGACAGCCCAGTTCTTCCTCCTCTTCCGCGCAGCTTGGAGAAGCTCCGCCGGAATCCCTCGTAGCTCCACCGCCAGCGTGCCGTCACGCTGCCGGATCTCTCCCTCAACCTCTCCTTCCTCCTTGCTGGATCAAGGTGCGGGAGACGTCGTCGGGTTGTACGTGTGTTGAACGCGGAGGTGTCGTGGTTCGGCACATAGATCGGAATCACATCGCAATCTGAATCGCTGCAAGTACGACTCCATCGACCGCGTTCGAGTAACGCTTCCACTTACAATCTTCAAAGGTATGAAGATGCTCTAGCCCATTACTCATTGCTGGTTTTTCCATAGATAGATCCTTGTTTGGTGTAGGAAAATTTTAAAATTACTACGTTCTCCAACAAGTTCCATAGTATTTTTAAGGGCAACGTGCAAACTTAGAGTCGTCATATCTCACGTTTTAACTTTTCTTCTTCTTTATCCAAACACTTTGACATGCAAAATTTCCTTCAGCTTTAAATATTCTTGCTTCTGCTTCTCCATGTGCTCATTCCTTGTCCTAATTAATACGTCGGTCTTTTTCTTCATCTCCTTCACCTCTTCTTGTATCTTTAGCATCTCCTTCGCTTCATTTCTTTCATCGGGTCGACCGTGCTAGATGTTGGAGTTGAGCTTCTAAGCACTGTTTCCTCTTCATCACCATCATCTTCTTCATTGTTGTCAGTCTCCAAAGATGAATTGCTCCATTTTCGTTTTTGAGGGGAGCCTAGTCCTTCCTTGATTTTTCAAGTCTCATTGTCTTCCAAAAATTCCATCACTATTAGAGGCCAAATGATTTGTCCTTATACTTGTTGTTTCTCTCTCTCTCTTGATCTTGATCTATATTATCCTATACCTTGAAAATCCTTAGATTGATGTAAATGCTCATAGTAATGCAAATGGGGAAGTAAAATAAGAACAATATTGCTTACACAATGGTCAATTGTGACACTGCTAGGAGGAGCGTGCTTCAATTGGTCCACACAACCCTCCCAACGGATGCACATCCCTAGGATCCTACCCCATCGCTAATGTTTTACTTTCTCTACTTCCAATACTTTGGGTTTGCTTAATCTTTCATGGCGACCACATCAAGAGTGATCTCTTGCCATCCCCTCTAAAGATCAATATAATCATCCCTGGTGTAGTTTAAGGCCTGAATTACTTTCTTCCACCATGAGTCGAAGGGTTGGAATTGATCAAACTATGTATCTCGACCCTTCGCATCCAATTGATCAAAAAGCAACAACAATGTGTTGTCAAGATCGAAATAATTACTCCTACATAATCACCCTTCATACTATAGATAGATGATTCATCATGGAATGTCAATCCCCCAAATAAACAAATTCCTCGCAAACTACAAATGTTGCACATTCTTGAGGTTATAATTTTATGTCTTTAGTCCATTAGGTGCATAGATAGTTGATTCCCCGACACCATTGAGTTGACTTTGAAGTGATTAAAATTGACAATGACAAACCAATTTAAGATAATTGTCTATTACACCTTCCCAAGTAATACTTTTTTGATACGTTGCCACCTATTTGGTACTCCATATTATTTCTTAGGTTTTCTACATATATGAATTGCATTATGCTAACTTTAGTTTGTAATAAAAAAACTAAATTGTAATTTATTTTGGTCATTTTTCAAATTGATCCGATTTTGAACATGTATTAAGATATTGTTACTCTTACTTCGGGGTGTAGTATATTTAGGGTATGGAATTCCCGATGGGCCAATGTTCTCGAAAACAAATATTCAAAGCCCACAACATCAATGTCGTTCTTGCAGTTTTGGTTTGTATTGGCATTTTTTCATATGTGGATAATAGAATATACTAATCTTTCTATCACCTATTTAGAGTGATCAAATTTCTTTTTGCACTCACATAATAAAAGTGATAAAGGATACCTTTTTTTAGTTTTAGCTAGATAATGCATTTATGATGTTCAGCATTGATGGAGTCATTAATTATGGAAAGTAATTCACACTTGAGGCGTATGCATAACCACACACCTTTAGTAATTTCTCAAAATATTAGGAATATAGTCCTAACTTGCATTTGAATTTCCATGCAACCTATAAATAAAGCAGGTCGTTCAATCACCTGAGAATGATATTGTACATGTTGTGAGAATTGTTGGTGCCCCAAGGCTAGATGTTTATTAAAGGAGTCTCAAGAGTTGTTGATAGGTGGATTATGTGGTGAAACTGTTACTTGCTTCAAATTATATGTTGGTAGTATCATATGATACAAGGTTAACTCCATTTATTATTGAATTCAAGGGTGCGAGCATTAGCTACAACACGGTCTGGATTTCAAATTTTCTTCAAGGCTTTTCTAGAATGATCAAATTGCTATCTCAATGTCAAGTGCCTTTGCAAAATCTTCTACTATTCTCTCCTGAATGTTAAGTTATCAACGGGTTGGAAGTAATCCACTCACTTCTTCTTCACAAGGGGGTTGGTTTTGACTAGGTTTGGAGCTATAGGCTGACATGTACTCCCTCCGTCCAGAAATACTTGTGAGAGAAATGGATGTATCTAGACGCATTTTAGTTTTAGATATATCCATTTTGTCCATTTCTTCAACGAGTATTTCTGGATGGAGGGAGTACTTATCTTATTCGGCTACCTTAAACTAAGTAAGTTGGTCAATGGTGAGTTTGGAAACAATGAGGTTAGCTAACCTATCTCTTAATTAATTATTATTTTTTATTTCCAAAATCACTAATGGCTTTATGTGTCTTCCATTTAGTCATGGTGACTTAGTGAGTTTGAGTGGGGATTTGGCTTGTGGAATTAGAAAACAATCATGGCCCATTCCCGCTGAAAACCATTGATATCTAAATGTCGTTGTGTTAGAGTTCTTGCGTTCATGCATTTTTTATAATATACGGAGCAAAGAAAAAATGAAGACATTTTCCTTTTTTAGTTGGAAAGAAGAAATTTTCTTTGCCTTGTTTGTTGTTTCCATGGTAGAATCATTTTTTTGCCCAACTAAATTTGTGGTGAGAGTTGCTACAGTAGGCTATGCTACTCTATAAGGCATTGGATAAAATATTGCTTCTACCTCTATTTTAGATTACACTAACAGATTCATATGTATATGAAAGTTGGCTCGTGGACACCATTGGGTTGGCGTTGACGGCAATCTGGATCTTAAGGTGGTGCAATGTGGCATTTATCGCCTGAACTGTCTCGGTGTTGTACATGTGTTGATGTACGCGTGTAGGGTGATGCGTTGTTTGGCATCGTGTTGGCGCAGTGAAAGTTGGATCTCGCAAGGTCAATGCGTTGATCTCCCCTAAAGTTGGGATGATGGAAAATGGTGGCGGAGGATCCTAAAGCATGAGCATGCGGTGCGTGTCGAGGGTTGGCTAGACTAGATGGTGCTCTTGGCTCGACGTGAAGCAGCTTGATGAGGCCACCAGATTAGATTGTATGCGTTGGTGCGTGGTCAAGGCAAATCATCAAACGAGTAGGTGTAGCGATATTGTTTATCATGAAGATGGGTTTGGATTGATCTATGCTTTTTTTTGTAAACTATGTTAAATACTATATTTAATGATATATTGTGTGCATCCGAAGGTGTCCAGTTTATCCTATTTTTTAAAGCTTATATTTTACTCCCTTCAACATAGAAAGCTTATATCAAAGATATTTTTTTGGGACGGAGACAATATTAGTTAAAATTATGATTAAACTATGATCTAATATGCAAAGGGGCTATTAAGGGGCATTGTTTGTTTGGTCTTTTACTTTTGCTTTCCCAGCTTTTCCACTATGACAAAAACGCCACAAATGTTCCTAAATATGGGTTTTTTGTTACTTCGACTTTTGATTTATACCATCATATAATATTGATTCATAAGCCAAAAACGAAAGCAAAAATCCCATGTTTAGGAGTTTTTGTCTGTTTTTGCCAAAGTGGGAAATGTGCAAAAGTAAAAGCAAAAACCCGAACAACAGGCCCAACACTAGTCTGGGTGGGAGAAGCGTGCATGTCACATAAACAAAAAAGATTATGTGACAAGCAACTAAAAAGGAGATAGACAAATGAAGGAGCATAATATGTTACAATCACATAGCATTTTCCAATGAAAATGGCTCTACAAAACAATGAATAAAGGGGATGTGGAGTATTTGACCTCGAGCTCAAATCAACCCGCATGAACAGGTAAATCAAAAAAAAATTGAATTTCTTTTTGTGATGAACTTTGAAAAATATGCTAAATGCTTGTAAATTTTCATGATAAGATCATATTTGAGTAAGTCATGACACGAAAAAGAAAAACGATGCTCTGAAAACGCTACTTCCGAAAGTATTTTGGAATACTGATTTTCTTGTTGCCACGATTTTAACGAATGAGATCTTATGATAAAAATTTCCAAACACTTAAAACATTTGTAAACGTATACCATGAAAAAAATAATTTTTAAATTTTATTGTTCATCCGAACTCAATCAAGCTCGAGCTCAAAACTGTATTTTTTGAATGGGGTATATATGTTGCAATAAATATAACACTATCACTGTTAAGGTAATATTATAAATTAGTCTATGTTATTCTTCACTATGACTAGACGACAATTAATGGACTTTTACACAACGCTAACACTAATTAATCTTTTTCCTTTGAGTTTCAGGGAATGGGCTCATGCCTTTCCCTGATCGCAGTCACAAGATGCCACCGTTAAGTCTGTAGAGGTTCCTTCATATGTCTAGCATCTCTCGACTATTAAACTCGGACAGAGGTTTTTCCTCAATTCAGTACAAACGTAAACACGTACGTATATACATATACATTTACTTTATGAACGCACCCATACAGCTTATCGTTATGAATACTTTTGAAGGACTAAAAGTCTGAGACGATATATCATTTTTATTTTAAGACAGATGTCTTTATATCAACGAAACTGTTTTCTTTTACTAAACGTATATCATCAAAAATATTAAAATAAATTTAAAAAATAATTCCACTGTTTCATAGTATAAGAACATTTAACACACTATATTAATATCAAGACGATTTTATATTTGATACAGAGGGAGTATGTACGTCAAATCTAAAACTTAAATTTTGATGGGCAGAAAATAGCGACTGTCGTCCAAGAAAACCACATACTGATTCGCGACGCAGGTTCTTTTTCATAGCAGCGACCCGTATAAAAATGGCGAGGCATCGTGGACCCGTGGCAAACAGGTAAGCTTCGTGGACCCGTGGCAAGCGCGAGAAACGCCCAGAAGGCGGTGCGACAGCCGCGCACGCGGGAAACCATGCAACACGACGTGTGGAGGCATGCCTAGTTCCCCGTCCAGTCCACGCCCTCGGGCAGCAGCAGCAAGACAGCTCCGTTACACTCTCCGGCTGGGGACTGCCGGACGTAAACGGTGACCATCCGCCTCCGCCTGTTAACGCCACCCACCCGCCGCCTATATAAACACCGGGAAGAAGTCCAAGTTTACCATTCCTCCCTCACGCTTCCCCACTCTGCTCCGTTCTGCTCTCCTCACCGCTCGCTCAGGACCGCAACTCCGCCCAAATCCCTGGCACCCGACCTACCGGCCGATCCCTGGCACCCAACCTATAGAGATCTTCTCTTGATTCGGTTTCGTTGAGCTCGATACGGCCCTTGTGCAACTTCGAGCCAGTCCGGCACCATGGCGCAAGACTTGCAGGACGACTTGGAGTTGGTCGCCGCCGGCCACGATTACGACTTCGAGTTCGACGATGCCGTCGGCAACGGGTTCCGAGCCTCCGGCGGCGCTTCCCGGTACCAACCGGTATGATGCATGGCTCCTCTTTGGTTCACACCTGTTGAGACGGGTTGGGTCGGTAATTAATCCCAGAGCAGCACAATCACCTGATAGCTAGAAGGAAAAAACTACAGAAATTTCTTCTCTAGTACTCACTAGGAGTACTTAGCAGGAGTATTACTGTGCGCCTAGTGGTGTGAAGGTGTTCAAGATCTAATTTTCTTTTCTGGTCGTAGGATACTGAGGTGAATGACACTTCAGCCAGGGAGTACAGACAAGGGAAGGACATGCAGGGGATACCCTGGGAAAGGTTGAACTACAGCAGGGATCAGTATCGTCAGACGAGGCTAAAACAGTACAAGAACTACCAGAGCCTCGCTAGGCCGCGAGATGCACAAGGAAAGGTGACATGAGATCCACTGCTCCCTTCTTGTGTGTAAATTATGTCATCTTTAATAGCTCTGTTTCGTCGTGTCACTTTATTACTCCCTCCGATTAATCTTACTTGTTGCTCAAACGGAGCTATCTAGACGGCGACAAGGTAATATGGGTAGGAGGGAGTAGTATTTTTAGCAGTTACGTAACACCTGATTTATCATTTATGATTTCAGTTACCACCTCTATCCAAGTTTATAAGTTGGGTATGTGTTTTTGTCTTATATTTGACTAGCAAATATATGCCAAAAAATATTTCTGTAAATTCGTCGTTAAATGAAGTTTGTAAACATACTCTCTCCGTCTCGAAGTACTTGTCAAAAAAATGAACTGAAATGAATATATCTAAAACTAAAATACATTTAGATACATCAATTTCTCTGACAAATATATTTGCACGGAGAGATGTTTGTTACAGCATATTACACATGTTCTATTAGTCAAATTTAGGACCTGAAGTCTGAGGTACAAACCTAGATGGAGGGAGTATCTTTTTTTTTCAAGCAACCGGCATATGCTCTGCCTTTTTTCATTAGGAAGAAGAAGAGAACCGTATACCTTTTTGAGGAAAATTGACCCTCATAAACCATCATTTTGTTTACAGGAACTCCAACGATCGGAGAGAAGAGATGCCTTCTACGATTTTCATTTGAATACAAGACATGTCAAGCCAACAATAGTGCACTTTCAGGTACCAATTTTTGTGGGCATTTCTTTCAGGCACTCACATGCATATGATTACCGACACCTGCATAAAGTAGTGTTGAATTATTATTTTTTTAAAGGAGGTAGTGTTTAATTGATTTAGCTTATTTTTCTTCATATTTTCACCACAAATTATTTATGATCGCTCGAATGGACAAACTGGCACTTGATGCCTAGTCTTACCAGTTACCACACTGGTCATGAATTATGATATCTTGTCATGCATGGCGCCTCCTCTGTTTCCATGCTTGCCTTCGTGTACCCGCTGAAAGTGGCTCTGTCAGGGAATTCTTGGGGTTTGCTAACAGGGATGATTAACGCTGTTCCGTAGGTGAATTGTGTTATTCCTCATCACTCTTACGGTAAGATACATTCATTTGAGCGACACTTAATATGGGACGGAGGAAGTAGGCAATAGGCTATGAGAACATAATTTAATTTCCTTAGTCTGCAAAGTTACAATTTTGCAAAAATCTAACAAGTAAATGACAGCGGCTCTTCACCACAAATGAAAACAAACTAAAGGAATATGAAACTAACAGACGCTTCAAACTCAAATCACGTGCCTAGAGAAGCATGTGCCAACCCTGAAATTCTTTGGCTTGGCGTAGTAGTTGAGTAACAGCTCTTGATTTTTCGTACATTTGTGTTCTGTCTTATTCCTGTTTGCTCTGTGTGTGTACATGCATAATACTTGTTGCAGGGTATAAGACGGAGCTGTAGTTTTGGTGTGGTCAAGTAAACAGTGATACTAGGGCAGCTGCAAGCCTGCAATATCGGTTGTTTCATATCAGGTCCACAAGCGGGTGGACGAGAATCCCCAGAAGGCAACATTGTCGTGAATCACAATGGAATATGGTATGGTGGGAAAGTTCTACGACTGCCAAAGAAGAATCTCCTTGAATTCCTTTTTGCAGGTTACACAAGAGAAGAGGATTGATACATTACATACTCCATGTCTTGTGATTCACTGTCCTTATTTAACACTATTTTTTTGTTGGATGATAAGTTTTCTAATGCTACGAAAATGGTGTGCAAATAGGTCTCCTTGTTGTAGCTTGTGTGTATTGTATGGTAGGCCTCGACCTTCTAGGGCCTCTTTGATTCAAAGGGTTTTCATAGGATTTGAGTCCTTAAGGAGTTTTCCTGTGTTTGTTTGCAGGATTGAATCATATAGAATTGAACCATTAATACTACATTCCATAGGAAATTTAACATCCAGTCTAACCTCTTGGACGGTGATTCAAGGAAAAAAGAGAACCAAATCCTATAGGATTCGAATGGGCATGACATTTGATTCTTGTGTTTTTTCTATTCCCGCGTTTTTCAATTCTACAAATCAAAGAGGCCCTTAACTGTTCTGGTGTGTCAAACTGTTAATGCGTATGAACTGACTGGTTTACCTACAGTTTGAACTTCGAAGCTGGGTTCAGAGTAGCAACCTATATGGACCTTGGTCGCGGAGCTCTAGCTCCTTACTAACCTGAAGGAGATCTAGTTTAACAGTAGCATAACATAATTTTAGTTACCAGAGTGAATCTTAACAGAAGCTCACTGCTATGTCCTCCCTGGATGATCTTGTTTGTTGTCCTTGTATCAGCATTCGGCTGCAGACAAATAATTGAACTAGATGATTACACGTTCTGCCTTTACACTAAAACGCAGTAGATTTAACGTGGTACCAACCACTTGAATAGAGTGCCACTCATTTGCATCATCATATTTCAGCAGAGTTCTCAGAAGAATTCTGGTACGAATTCGCTGACCGTGTACTTGTACATGTGCAGCTGAGGAACCTCGTGTGGGCTACTTCCAAGCATGATGTGTACGTGATGCAGAACTATTCTGTGATGCACTGGTCATCCCTACTCCGGAGAGGAAAAGAAGTGCTCAGTGTGGCAGGCCAAGTCACTCCAAATCAGGTGATCTACCTACCACAGAGCAATGTGATAATCCTGTATCGTCGCGATGTCAGATCGATCTCTGACCCGTTGTGCGACCTTGATATGCAGGGAGGCCGGCCCTTGTCAAGGGTGCAGATCAGCACCATGATGGTGAAAGACAACCTGCTGGCCGCTGGTGGTTTCCATGGGGAGCTGATCTGCAAGGTAAGGAGGAGTAGGCACGCAGTGCAGACCTGTTGAAGTTGTTCTTTCTGGATTCTTTATGTTACCTGACGATTGTGTCTTTACGTCAGTATGTCGATCAACCTGGAGCAGCATTCTGTACGAACCTGACGGGCAACAAGAAATCCATCACCAATGCCGTCGAGATCTACGAATCACCAAAGTGAGCAAACACTATATACAGCAGCAGTTTATCTTCTGAATGCAAAATGGTTTGCTAACCCAGTTCGTCTCGTGACACAGTGGCTCCACCCGGGTGATGGCTGCCAACAACGACTGCGTTGTTAGAACATTTGACACGGAGAAGTACAGCCTGCTCACCCAGTTCCCCTTTGCGTGGTCCGTCAACGTGAGTACCCTGCGCACAAGATTTGCTGAGCTTATGCTTCTGGTTGAATAGCTAGACCCGCGGTGTTCTACCGGTCTTGGTTGCTCATGCCTCATGCCATACGCTTCATGGTGCAGAACATGTCCGTCAGCCCCGACGGGAAGCTGCTCGCGGTGCTCGGTGACAGCTCCGACTGCCTCATCGCCGATTCCGCGTCCGGCAAGGTAAACAGAGAAGAAGATGTGCTGCAATTTGGCTCGAAATTTTTGTGCTATGTGTGTGCTGTGGTCGCTCACCGTCGTGGCGTTGGGCCAGGAAATCGCGAGCCTGCGCGGGCACGCGGACTACTCGTTCGCGTCGGCGTGGCACCCGGACGGGCGCGTCCTGGCCACGGGCAACCAGGACAGGACGTGCCGGCTGTGGGACGTGCGCAACCCGTCCGAGGCGTTTGCGGTGCTGGAGGGGAGGATCGGCGCCGTCAGGGGGCTCAGGTTCTCGCCGGACGGCCGCTTCCTGGCCGCGGCGGAGCCGGCGGACTTCGTCTGCGTCTACGACGTGGCGGCGGGGTACGCCCGCGCGCAGGAGATCGATCTGTTCGGGGAGATCGCCGGCGTGTTCTTCAGCCCTGACGACGGCGCGGAGGCGCTGTTCGTGGGCGTCGCCGACCGCACGTACGGCAGCCTGCTCGAGTTCCGCAGGCGGCGCCGCCACGCTTACCTGGACTGCTACCTGTGAAGTGGGCGGTGTGTCTGTTTTTTGCAGGGAAGTGTGCGGTGTATTTAACGTGCCAATCTTGTACTGCTACTACTTTTTTTCTTTGTACTGCTACTTTTTCTTTTTGCAGGACTTTGTACTGCTACTTGAGTGAAAGTAGGGCTAGAGCAAAGTGCGTGCCGTGTTTCGGCATTTTTTTGCATCGAAATCGCAGGTGACTGTATATGATCGACGCGGTCGCGTCCTTGGCTTGGCTGCCTCGTCATATATCGAATTTTGTGCGGCTGTGTTTCTTAGAGTATACTAGCAAAAGGACAGAAAAACAAATATAATCTTCAATGGTGCTGATCATATTATATCTTTAAAATTTTAGGACATTTTTTGAAATGCATGAACATTTTTTGAATTAGCAAACATTTTTTTCAAATCCACTCAAAAAATAACACACAATTTTTTTTTTAAAATCATGGACTTTTATTGTTTTCACCAACATTGTTCTCAAAATTATGAACATTTTTCTGAATACACGAATATTTTTTCAAAAATCCTAAGCATTTTTTGAATTCATAAACATTTTATATTTTCTTCAAAATTTTATTTCAAAATTCCCAGTTTTATAAATTGCAAAAGTTTTTCAAAGTTCTAAATTATTTAAACTAAAAAATGGAACAGAAAAATGAAAATAAAAAATAAGACTAAAAACAGAGGCACGAACTATTTTCAAGATTTTTACACGGACTTTTGTTTAAAATCATTGACTTTTTTATTTTATGAACATTTTCTCAAAGTTTAAATATTTTTTTATATGCAAACATTTTTCAAAACTCATGAATAGTTTTGAATTCTTAAAACAAATATGCTTTTTGAATATTTTATTTCGAAATTCTCAGTTTCTTAAAATTAATAACACACAAACTTTTTTTCAAAATCATGGACTTTTATTGTTTTCATCAACATTGTTCTTAAAATTAAAAACATTTTTCTGAATACGCGAATATTTTTACAAAAATCCTGAGCATTGTTTGAATTCAAAAACATTTTATATTTTCTTCAAACTTTTATTTCAAAATTCCCAGTTCTATAAAAACCTTAATCAAAACTATTCAACTAGCCTAAAAATAAAAATAAAAACCTTCAATGGAAGAGTTTACTTTTTTTTGCAAAATTTCTGTAAGTTTGAAGTTAAACTTAATTAAACAAGCCAAGCAATTCTATTTGCTTACAATAAATTGCAAAAGTTTTTCAAAGTTCTAAATTATTTAAACTAAAAAATGGAATAGAAAAATGAAAATAAAAAATAAGACTAAAAACAGAGGCACGAACTATTTTAAGATTTTTACACGGACTTTTGTTTAAAATCATTGACTTTTTTATTTTATGGACATTTTATCAAAGTTTAAATATTTTTTTCTATGCAAACATTTTTCAAAACTCATGAGTAGTTTTGAATTCTTAAAACAAATATGCTTTTTGAATATTTTATTTCGAAATTCACAGTTTCTTAAAATTAATAACACACAAACATTTTTTCAAAATCATGGACTTTTATTGTTTTCATCAACATTGTTCTTGAAATTAAAAACGTTTTTCTGAATACGCGAATATTTTTACAGAAATACTGAGCATTTTTTGAATTCACGCGAATATTTTTACAGAAATCCTGAGCATTTTTTGAATTCACAACCATTTTATATTTTCTTTAAACTTTTATTTCAAAATTCGCAGTTTTATAAATTGCAAAAGTTTTTCAAAGTTCTAAATTATTTAAACTAAAAATGGAACAGAAAAATGAAAATAAAAAATGAGACTAAAAATAGAGGCACAAACTGGTTTTAAGATTTTTACACGGACTTTTGTTTAAAATCGTTGACTTTTTTATTTTACGGACATTTTCTCAAAATTTAAACATTTTTTTATATGCAAAATTTTTTCAAAACTCATGAGTAGTTTTGAATTCTTAAAAAAATATTTTTTTGTATATTTTACTTCGAAATTCTCAGTTTTTTAAAATTAATAACACACAAACTTTTTTTAAAAATCATGGACTTTTATCGTTTTCACCAACATTGTTCTTAAAATTAAGAACATTTTTCCTGATTAAGCGAATATTTTTACAAAAATCCTGAGCCTTTTTTGAATTCACAACCATTTTATATTTTCTTCAAACTTTTATTTCAAAATTCGCAGTTTTATAAATTGCAAAAAAATTTCAAAGTTCTAAATTATTAAACTAAAAATGGAACAGAAAAATGGAAATAAAAAATGAGACTAAAAATAGAGGCACAAACTGTTTTTAAGATTTTTACATGGACTTTTGTTTAAAATCGTTGACTTTTTTTATTTTATGGACATTTTCTCAAAGTTTAAACATTTTTTTATATGCAAACATTTTTCAAAACTCATGAGTAGTTTTGAATTCTAAAAAAATATATGTTTCTTTGAATATTTTATTTCGAAATTCTCAGTTTCTTAAAATTGAGAAAAATTGTTTGAAGTTTTAAATTATTTAAAGAAGAAAAACAAAACGGAACTAAAAGAAAAATAGAAAAACTGAACTAAAAAAATAGACGTCCAAGCATGGGCCGGCCCAAACAAGTGTGCTGCATCTTTTTCCGACGCCCAGAGCGTAATATAGGAGGTGCCTACATGGGCCGGCCCAGTCCGAAGATTTTTCTTTTTTTGAAACGTTTTTTTATGACTTATAGGTGGCATTGGTGGGTAATTTTAGCCAACTTTAAGGGCAATTCGGATGACGTACGGAAGAAGCACTATTTGCTTTATTAGTAGGTAAGAAGTAATATCTAAAACCTTTCATGAGGAAAAACTTATGAAGGAAAAGTACATTATCGTTCATGGATATACTCCACCTGAACTTTGCAAGTCGCGAAGTCGTTTCATACCAATTCCTTTGATACACTTCTCAAATGAAGAATTTGGTAATGACCAATTCCTTTGATACACTTCTCAAATGAAGAATTTGGTAATGACTTTGTAAATGAATCAGCAAGATTATCACATGACTTCGTTTGCAAAATATTTATCTCCCCAGTTTCCTGTAACTGATGAGATAAAATAGCTTAGGAGAAATATGCTTTGTAATATTACTCTTTATATAACCTGTTTGCATCTGTACAATACATGCAACATTATCTTCATAGATAATTGTGGGTGATTTCAATGATCCAATCCCACTTGAACTTTCAATAAAGTTTATCATTTCGCGAAGCTATACACATTCACGTGATGCTTCAAACAAAACAATAATTTTAAAATGATTCGTGAACGTAGCCACCAGAGTTTGATTTGTCGACCTTCAAGAAAAGGCCGTAACTTCACTCAAGAAGACAAAATCAGTCTGTGATGTGGCATTATGAGGATCAGATAGGTATCCATCATCACAATATCCCACCATGGTCTTATCTTGATTTTTCTGATAGAACAAACCAAGATATTTGGTGCCTTGAAGATATCTAAAAATGTTCTTTACACCAACCCAATGCCTTTTAGTTGGTGATGCACTAAATCTAGCCAATAAATTTACTACAAATGATATATCAGGCCTGGTGCAGTTTGCTAGATACATTAGCGCTCCAATAGCACTGAGGTAAGGGAATTCAGGTCCTAATACCTATTCATCATCATCCTTAGGTCTAAATGGGTCTTTATCTCTATCAAGAGATCTAACAACCATTGGTGTTTTCAATGGATATGTTTTATCCATATTAAATTTCTCAAGAATCTTTTGGATATAAGCACACTGGTGAACAAGTATTCCTGAAAAAAGATGTTCAAGTTGTAAGCCCCAACAAAATTTAGTCTTACCCAGATCTTTCATCTCAAACTCTATCTTAAGATGATTACTTGCTTCATGTATTTCTTGTGTATTCCCAATGATGTTCAGATCATCCACATACACAGAAATAATACAAAATTCATCTTCAGATTTCTTAATAAACACACATGGACAATCACTATTATTTAAGTAACCCTTCTGAAGAAGGAATACACTTAGTCGGTTATACCACATTCTTCCCGACTGCTTCAAGCCATACAATGACTTCTGAAGTTTTACGCAATACATGTTGCAACTAGCCTTTGGATTCGGAAGCTACATTCCCTCAGGAACTTTCATATAAATATCAGAATTCAGTGACCCATATAAATAAGCAGTCACAACATCCATCAATTGGATAGACAAATTCATTTAGCCAGTGATATTAAATATCGAAACGTTGTTTCACTCATAATAGGAGAATATGTTTCATCGTAATCGATGCTAGGTCTCTGCATGAACCCCTGTGCTACAAGCCTCGCTTTGTATTTCACCACCTCATTGTTCTCGTTGCTCTTACGAACAAAAACCGATTTTGCTCCCACGGGGAACACATGCTGAGGAGTGGGTATTACAGCAGTAAATACCCCTCTTTTTATAAGTGAGCGCAATTCATCCTCAATTGCTGCATTCCATTTTGACCAGTCTAAGCGCTTCATACACTCTGCCATGGACTTAGGTTCTCGATCCAACTCAAGGCCTTCTACAATTCTAGAGGAGAAATAAATGTCGACAACTATAGTCTTTCTGTTGTATGATTCTCCTGAATCAATATAGTTAATGGATATCTCATCAATATCTTTTGATCCTTCGTGATTTCCCACAATAATTGGATCGAGGTCTTCCGATGTCCCAGCACCAAAATTTGTGTGCACACTCGTACTGGGTTCTGGATGTCCAACATACTTTAGGTGTCCCTCAACCCTAGGTTGAATATCAACATATCGTTGACTTGCATTTACTATTTGAGGATTCCTCATTCCCCTTGGACACATCTATGAAGCCTTGTCCTTCGTGTCCAGATTCCTCCCCCTCTTAGGTGGCTGAGTAGATCTACGGGTCACATCTACTCTCTCTAGTACATTCATAGCGGGAACATTTGATTTTATGACACCTTTATAATCAGTAAATGCGTCTGGCAGATTATTTGCAATATTTTGTAAATTTATAATCTTCTAAACCTCCAGTTCAGATTCATTTGTACGTGGATCTAAGGACTGAATGCCTTTAATATCCCAATCGATTTCACGACATTCTTTGTGGTTATTCTCTCCCCCTAATGCCGGGAAATTGTCCTCATAAAAAATGCAATCAGCGTACTGGGCTGTAAACAAATCCCGTGTCACGAGTTCCAGGTACTTAATGATTGACGGAGAATTGTACCCCACATAGATCCCCGTTCGTCTATGAGGGCCCATTGATGTACGCTGCGGTGGTGAGATCGGTACATATACCGCGCAACCGAATTGCCACAGATGGGAAATACTTGGCTGGTTTCCACGTACTAACTGCAACGGGGAGACCGTATGATATGCAGTTGGTCGAATTTGTATCAATTCTGCAGCATGTAATACTGCATGACCCCAACATGAAGCCGGAAGGTTACTATTCTGTAGGAGCGGTATTGCTATCAACTTGATTCTCTTGATAAGTGATTCCGCAAAACCATTATGGATGTGTACATAAGGTACTGAGTGCTCCACAGAAAATGCCCAAAGCTAGACAGTAATCATTAAATGCCCGTGAACTGAATTCCGCAGCATTATCCATTCTGATGATTTTTATCCTATGCTCAGGATGATTTGCTCTCAATTTAATGATTTGAGCAATTAGCTTTGCAAAGGCATGGTTCCTTGTTGATAAAAGACAAACACTTGACCATCTCGTTGATGCATCAATTAGGACCATGAAATATCTGAATGGTCTAGATAACGGTTGTATTGGACCACAAATATCTCCTTGAATACGTTCAAGGAAATCAAGTGGCTCATCCTTTATTTTTCACATAAGATGGCCTTGTGATCAATTTCCGAGTTGCACATGATGTGCATACAAAATCCGACGATTTTGGGAACTTCCTATCCGTTATGTTATGTCCAATAGAACCATCAATATTTTTTCTCATCATCCCAACACCAGGATGACCCAGGCGACCATGCCAAATCTTGAACTTATCAAGGTTCTTAAAAACTATCTTGTACGCCAAATGTGTCTGTGGTTTAATGTATGTATAATACAACCTAGAAGATAGAGAAGGCAAATTCTCAAGGATTTCCTTTCGAAACCCCTTTTTCTGAGTTATGAGTAGGCATTCAGACCCACTCCCTTCACTAGTTTCCACATGGAAACCATTTTTGCACATATCCTTGAAACTAAGTAAGGTACGAGTAGAATCTGGATACAATAGAGCATCTGAGATTATTAATTTAGTACTCATAGGGAGTGTAATTATAGCTTGACCAGAACCAACAATTTCAGTGTCTCGACTAGCAATTGTCATGACACTTCCATTACTCTTCTTGAGTGTCTAGAAATACTTCATCTCCCTAAGTATTGTGTTAGTAGATCCACTATCCACTAAACACATTTCCTCCTCCATTGTATTAGTTCTATAGAGTAAAAGAACAAAGTTCAGTATATAATCAAACTCATATAGAATCGGTACATACATTACAAACTATATATGTCTTGTACTTATTACAAGCCTTATGTTACGCGACATAGCTGACACATTATGTCTAAGGACATAACTTATTTTACAAGACATGTAATATGTCTAATAACATTATTTCAATACTTAGACAAATGAGACTAAATTTGGTCTCCATATATGTCACTAGAACCCAATTCAACTAGCATGTCATCGACATCTAGTATTGGATCTTCCACTTGCTGATTCTGCTCCTGGTTGTTCATCTTCGGAGAATCATCAGCCATTGGGATACCATCTTCATTTCCAGTGAAATGTGCTTCATACCGGTTCCCCTGAGCCTTCTTGCCCTTTCCAAGTGACTGTTGGTACAATTACACCAAATGGTTCGAAGTGTCACACTTGTTTCCAATATGTCCTTTACAACCACACCTAAAATAACGAGTGTTGCTAGCCCTTTCATTTTTCTTGAAAGAACCTTTGCCCTTTTGGACTCCATTCTTATTTGCTTCTCATTACGCTTCCACTTTCCATTGAATGTCCTACGGTTCTTGTTGGAACCATTGAACTTTTGAGTATTCTTGGAGTTGAAGTGTGATTCACGCAGAGGCATCGTTCTTGTTGGATGAGCCAAATTGTTCTTCTCAGGAAGCTCATTGTGCTTCTATGCCTGAAGCAGCGAGTAAATCAACTTAGAATACTTCTTATACTTTTGTTGACGGTGTTGTTCAGCAAGTATCCTCGTCGAAGGATGGAAAGTAGAAAGTGTCTTTTCAATAAGATCGGCATCAGAAACTGCACTATTGCAGAATCTCAACTTGGAGTTAATCTTATGAACAACAGAATTGTATGCAGCTACAGACTTAAAGTCTTGGAATCAGACTAGCGCCCATTCCCGTTGCGCTTCAGGCAACATCACCTCCCTTTGTTGATCATACCTCTCTTTTATGGAGTTCCAGAGTGTCAGAGGGTTCTCTTCCATCGGATACTCTGTCTTTAGGTCAGGGTGAAGATGATGTCGAATGAAGTGCAATGATGAATACCTAGTTATGTCTGTTATGGATGAAGTCCCTTGGGCAGGTGTGGTTATGGCGGAATTGAGTCCCTTGACCGTCAAATTGATTTTGACATCCATTGACCATGTCAAATAGTTCGAACCATCGACGGCAAGTTCAACAAATTCTTTTTTAGACATGTCAGCCATATCCTGCATGCAATCATCATACTTATTAATTTACTCTCATAGCAAATTAATTGCGTTGTAAATAAAACAATGCATGCAAATTGATCAACATATAGAAATTGCCAAATTGCCGGAACATATACGTTGGCATACATTGTGCTTGTACAATACAGTAATATACACTAATTACTCAACAATACAGTATAGTAATTTACACAAACTACTAAATAACAACACACAATTTTAAACTGCTAGCTCAAGAACTAAACAGAAAAGAAAACAAAAAAATGGTTCTGAGTCGCACACTGTTTAGCAGATTCCTCACAATGGCTAGAAAAAGGCTATTCTCAATTGCTCAACAATTAGAAATTGTCTTGCAATGACCCACGAGCGCGTGGGATCGAGACAGTTTTCGAGGATGGAGTATTCAACCCAAATTTGTTGGTTCGCCGGACAGGAAGTGAGAGGATACTCTCAAGTATTAGCAGCTGAATGTGTCAGATTCAACCACACCTGAAAGATTACTATCTGCAAGAAAGTATCAACAACAAAGTAGTATGATAACAACGATGTCAGAAACGATCTGTTGACGGCAGACTATTCCTAACGATTGTATCAATGGCGCTAGAAGTTGCCCGTGGACAGGAAATATTCTTTCCCGTCAACGTTGTGCGAACAAGTATTGTAGCAGGTAGCAGCAGTGTAACGAGTAGCAGCAGTGGCAAGGAACAACAGTAGTGACATCAGTAGCAAGTAGCAACAGTAGCAAGTAACAGCAGAGCAAGCAAGTAATAGCAGCAGCAACAAAAGTAACAGCAGCAGAGCAAAACAAGTAATAGCAGCAGCAACAGTAGTAACAGCGGCAGAGCAAAACAAGTAACAACAGCAGAGCAAAACAAGTAATAGCAGCAGTGGGACAAACTTGTAGGCAATGGGTTGGTGATTTGTGTGGATGATATTCATCATGCAACAATTATAACACGGAGAGATATGTGGCTAGCTCCCATTCGTCAATGTGATGTACGCATGCATTCCTGTGTCGTCATACGTGCTTAGGGAAAAGAACTTGCATGACATCTATTGTCCATCCCTCCCGTGGCAGCGGGGTCCAAAAGGAAACTACGGGATATTAAGGTTCTCCTTTTAATAAAGAACCGGACCAACGCATTAGCATTTGGTGAACACATGAACTCCTCAAACTATGGTCATCACCGGGAGTGGTTCCGGTTATTGTCACTCCGGGGTTGCCGGGTCATAACACATAGTAGGTAACTACAACTTGCAAGATCGGATCTAAAACACACATATATTGGTGACAACATAATAATTTCAGATCTGAAATCATGGCACTCGGGCCCTAGTGACAAGCATTAAGCATGTCAAAGTAGTAGCAACATCAATCTCAGAACATAGTGGATACTAGGGATCAATCCCCGTCAAAACTAACTCGATTACATGATAGATCGCATCCTACTCATCACCGTCCAGCGAGCCTACGAATAGATTACTCACGAACGATGAAGAGCTTCATGGAATTGGAGATGGAAGAAGGTTGATGATGACGATGGCGACGATTTCCCCTCTCTGGAGCCCAAAACGGACTCCAGATCTGTCCTCCAGATGAAGAACAGGATGTGGCGGCGCCTCCGTATTGCAAACGTGACGAAATCTTCTCTCCTGGTTGTTTCTGGGACGAAAGTGAATTTATAGAGCTGAGTTTGGGGGGCGGCAGAGCCACGTGGGCCCCACAAGCTTGCTAGCCGCCACCAGGGGGTGGCGGCTACAGGGCTTGTGGCCCACTGGCCCATCCCCTCCGGTGGATCATTGCGCAGGTATTTTTCATATTTTCTAGAAATATTCTCCGTAAATTTTCAAGACGTTCCGAGAACTTTCATTTCTGCACAAAAACAACACCAAGGCAATTCTGCTGAAAACAGCATTAGTCCAGGTTAGTTCCATTCAAATCATGCAAATTAGAGTCCAAAACAAGGGCAAAAGAGTTTGGAAAAGTAGATACGATGGAGACGTATCAACTCCCCCAAGCTTAAAACCTTGCTTGTCCTCAAGCAACTCAGTTGACAAACTGAAAGAGAAAGAAAAATTTTGACAAACTCTGTTTGATCTTGTTGCTGCAACTATGTCTAACTCATAACCAGAATTTTAGCAAGATCACAAGTCAACCACATAAGCAAGTGACACAAAGGTCTCACGGTAAACTAATATCAATGGCATAATCAGCTAACGAGCAAATAATAATGAGTTTCAAATACCAACAATTCAATCAAAACAAGCATGACGCAATATGAATAGGTGGTATCTCGCTAGCTCTTTCTGAGACCGCAAAACATAAATGCAGAGCACTTTCAAAGATCAAGGGCTGACTAAACATTGTAATTCATAGCAATGAAGATCCAGTCATAGTCATACTCAATATCAATCAAAAGCAAAGCATAAAAATGACAGAGCTGCTGTCTAATTGGTGCTTATAAAAGAAGAGGATGACTCAACAGGAAAATAAATAGACGGGCCCTTCGCAGAGGGAAGCATTGATTTGCAGAGGTGCCAGAGCTCAAGCTTTGAAAAGAGAAATAATAATTTTGGGTGGCATGCTTTCATTATCAACGCAATTACCAAGAGTTCTCAATATCTTCCATGCTACTCATGCTATAGGCGGTTCCCAAACAGAAAATTAAAGTTTTAACTCCCCCACCACCAATCAATCACAGTCCACGGCGAGCCGAATCCTCGGGTACCGTCCATACTAACATCAATCCAGGGGGAGTCTTGTTTTACAGTTATGTTTTCGATTTAAGCGTGGAACTAGGCATTCCAATTACCGGCCCCTTTCTCGTGAATGAGAGTGAATAAACACATGTCGAGGATAACACGCCTAACATGGAAGATACCGATAGCCCCCTATCACCACATGAGAGGTTCGGGCATGCAAAACAGATTATTTCTTGAAGGTTTAGAGAATGGCACATGCAAATTTACTTGGAACGGCAGGTAGATACCGCAAATAGGTAGGTATGGTGGACTCTCATGGAAAAACTTTTGGGTTTATGGAAGTGGATGCACAAGCAGTATTCTGCTTAGTGCAAGTGAAGGCTAGCAAAATACTGGGAAGCGACCAACTAGAGAGCGACAACAGTCATCAAGATGCAATGAGTTTGACTAACATTGAATGCAAGCATGAACAAGATATAAATCACCATGAACACGAACATCATAGAGGCTATGTTGATTTTGTTTCAACTACATGCATGAACATGCGCCAAGTCAAGCCACTTGAATCATTCAAAGGAGAATACCATCCTATCATACTACATCATAGTCATCTCAAAATCTATGTTGGCATTCAAGACAAACCATTATAAGCTCTCAGCTAGTTAAGCATGGCATCAGAAACTATGATCTCTAAGTTGTCATTGCAAACATGGTTCTCTCACAACAAAGCTGAATCAGGCATGAAAAGATAGTCATATTTACAAAAACAAAATAGATAGAGTTCATACAAGCTTTTCCAGTCTCAGTTACTTCATCATATATCATCATTATTGCCTTTCATTTGCACGATTGATACGTCTCAGACGTATTTATAATTTTTGATGGTTCCATGCTATTATCTTGTCAACTTTGGATGTTTTATATGCATGAATATGCTATTTTAGATCTTTTTTGGGACTAACCTATTAACTCAGTGCCAAGTGCCAGTTTTTGTTTTTTTCCGTGTTTTTGGCCCATTTTCAGATGGAGTCCAAATGGAATGAAACTTTACGATGATTTTTTTGGACCAAAAGAGACCCCCGAAGCTTTGGACGAAGGCCAGAAGAGCCACGAGGGAGTCACAAGCCCTGACTCTGCCACCACCCCCACCCGGTGGTGGCGAGCAGGCTTGTGACCTCCTCGTGGGCCCAACTGATGCAATTCCACCGCCATAAATTCCTATAAACTCAGAAACCCCCCAAAAGAAACCTAGATCGGGAGTTCTGCCGCCGCAAGCCTCTGTAGCCACCCAAAACCAATCTGGAGCCCGTTCCGGCACCCTGCCGGAGGGGGAATCCATCTTCGATGGCCATCTTCATCATCCCGGCGATCTCCATGACGAGGAGGGAGTAGTTCTCCCTCGGGGCTGAGGGTATGTACCAGTAGCTATGTGTTTGATCTCTCTCTCTCGTGTTCTTGAGATGTCTTGATCTCGATGTACCATGGGCTTTGCTACTATAGTTGGATCTTATGATGTTCTTCCCCCTCTCCCTCTTGTAATGAATTGAGTTTCCCCTTTGGAGTTATCTTATCGGATTGAGTCTTTGAGGACACTTGATGTATGTCTTGCACGTGTCTATCTGCTGTGATCAACTTGTGGGTTTGTGACAATTCGGAACCTATGCATATGGGTTGGCACACGTGGATTCATGTGAGTACTTGATGTATGTTTTGGTGATCAACTTGCGGGTTCGTGACATTGGGAACCTATGCACAGGGGTTGGCACACGTTTTGACTCTCTGGTAGAAACTTTGGGGAACTCTTTAAAGTTCTATGTGTTGGTTGAGTAGATGATTCTGAGATTATGTGATGCATATCATATAATCATGCCCACGGATACTTGAGGTGACAATGGAGTATCTAGGTGACATTAGGGTCTTGGTTGATATGTATCTTAAGGTGTTATTCTAGTACGAACTCTTGAATAGATCGATCAGAAAGAATAACTTTGTGGTGGTTTCATACCCGACAATAATCTCTTTATTTGTTCTCCGCTATTAGTGATTTTGGAGTGACTCTTTGTTGCATGATTGAGGGCTAGTTATATGATCCAATTATGTTATCATTGTTGAGAGAACTTCACTAGTGAAAGTATGAACCCTAGGGCTTGTTTCCACGCATTGCAATACCGTTCGTGCTCACTTTTATCATTTGTTACCTTGCTGTTTTTGTAATTTCAGATTACAAAAACCTATATCTACCATCCATATTGCACTTGTATCATCATCTCTTCGCCGAACTAGTGCACCTATACAACTTACCATTGTATTAGGTGTGTTAGGGACACAAGAGACTCTTTGTTATTTGGTTGCAGGGTTGCTTGAGAGAGACCATCTTCATCCTACGCCTCCCGCGCATTGATAAACCTTAGGTCACCCACTTGAGAGAAAATTGCTACTGTCCTACAACCCTCTCCACTCGGAGGCCCAACATCGTCTACAAGGAGAAGTTTGCGTAGTAGACATCAAGCTCTTTTCTGGCGTCGTTGCCGGGGAGGTTAGAGCTTGAAGGTATATCTTTAGATCTTGCAATCGAATATTTTTGTTTCTTTTTCTTTCTCTGAAAATTACAAAAAAATTGTAATTGAGGATGCCTCATAGTTCTGAAAGAAGAATTACATAGAATGCTTGGCATAGAATATGTGAATGATGAGCATGATTGCAATGTTCTTACCATGAATTCTTTGAATACCCATGATGCTAATGATATGCAAAGCCACAAGCTTGGGGATGCTATATTTGATGAAGATGATCTTTTTAGTTCTTCCACTTTGAATGATCAAAATTATTTTGATGAAAGCATGCCCCCTATCTATGATGATTATTGTGAGGATACTTATGCTTTAAAGAAGAGGGATGATAAAACTTGTCATACTCTCGAGAACCCTTTTGCGAAACCTTGCTTTTTCATTGTGGACACAATTTGTAGTGCTCAAGTCTTTTACGATACTCCCACTACTATTCTTGAGAATATATTTCCTTATGTGGAGAGTAGTAAAATTTCTATGCTTGTAGATCATGAAAAGAATGCTTTAGGTGCTGGTTATATTGTTGAATTCATTCATGATGCTACTGAAAATTACTATGAGAGAGGATCGTATGCTTCTACTTATTGCAATAGTATCAAGCTTCCTCTCCATGTGTTGAAATTTTTGAAGCTATGCTTGTTTTGCCTTCCTATGCTAGTTGATTCTTGCTCCAATAAATTGTTTGATCACAAAATCCCTATGCATAGTAAGTGGGTTAGACTTAAATGTGCTAGCCATTTCCTCCATGATGCTCTCGTTGTGTTTCAGTCCTTACCTTTTATGTGAGCATCATTGAAATCAATGCCTAGCTAAGGGCGTTAAACGATAGCGCTTGTTGGGAGGCAACCCAACGAATCTATCCTTTTTATTTATGTTTTGTGTTTTCCACACTTTCATAATTATTTTATGATTGTGTTTTTTTGTTTCTTTTTGCGTTTGTGCCAAGCAAAACCGTTATGATTAGTCTTGGGGATGATTGTTTGATCATGCTGGAAAAAGAAAGAAACTTTCTGCTCACGAAAAGAATTTTAATTTATTCTGTAAGAGATTTTGAGTTTCTTCTTTTTGCTTCTGATTTCTATGCAATTTCTTCAGACTATAGTAATTGTTCAGATTTTTTGAAGTACCAGAGGTATACGAAATATACAGATTGCTACAGACTGGTCTGTTGTTAACAGATTCTGTTTTTGTTGTGTTGGTTGCTTATTTTGATGAAACTATGGATAGTATCGGGGGATATTAGCCATGGAAGATTGAAAATACAGTAACCCAACATCATCATAAGTAGAATTTAAGTTTGCTACAGTACCTAAGGAAGTGGTGGTTTGCTTTCTCATACTAATGTTATCACGAGTTTGTGTTTAAGTTTCGTGTTGTGAAGTTTTCAAGTTTTGCGTGATGTTCTTATGGACAAAGAGATAAAGAGTGGCAAGAGCTCAAGCTTGGGGATTCCCAAGGCACCCCAAGAGATTCAAGGATGCCGTAAAAGCCTAAGCTTGGGGATGCCCCGGGAAGGCATCCCCTCTTTCGTCTTCAATCCATCGGTAACGGTACTTGGAGCTATATTTTTATTCACCACATGATATGTGTTTTGCTTGGAGCGTCTTGTATCATAGGAGTCTTTTATTTTTGTTGTGTCACAATCTTCCTTGCTGCACACCTACAGAGAGAGACATGCACTCACCGTGATTTTGTCGAGCTTCACTTATATCTTTTGGTAGACAATTCAGCTCACATGTGCTTCACTTATATCTTTTTAGCTTGATACTTTTTCTCTATGTGCTTCACTTATATCTTTTAGAGCGCAGCGGTGCGTGGCTTGGTAGTTGATCTATGCTTTGAAAGTAGTCTCAAAAGGGGTAGTTATCCAAAGGGATACGAAAACTTCCACCTTCATGTGCATTGAATAGTTAGAGAAGTTTGATTCATCTCAATTAGTTTTGAGTTGTGGTTTTGGTAATATTGAAGTCATGCTAGTAAGGTGTTGTGGATCTAGAAATACTTGTGTTGAAGTTAGTGATGCCCGTAGCATGCACGTATGGTGAACCGATATGTGATGAAATCTGAGCATGATTAGTCTATTGATTGTCATCCTTTGCGTGGCGGTCCGGATCGCGCGATGGTTTATACCTACCAACCCTTCCCCTAGGAGTATGCGTTGAATGCTTTGTTTCGATTACTAATAAAACTTTTGCAACAAGTATATGAGTTCTTCATGACTAATGTTGAGTCCACGGTTTAGATGCACTTTCACCTTCCACCATCACTATCTTCTTAGTGCCCTGCAACTTTCACCGGTGCACAAAACCCACCATTAGCCTCCCTCAAAACAGCCACCATACCTACCTATTATGGCTTTTTCTAAGTCATTCCGAGATATATTGCCATGCAACTACCACCATGACATATGCCACCACGTCTACATTGCCATTCCATGATCGTAAGATAGCTAGCATGATGTTTCCGTTAATGTCTATGCCATGCTAGATCATTGCCACGGTACACTACCGAAGGCATTTCAGATGGAGTCATCATTGCTCTAAGTTTTGAGTTGAAAGTTTGATGATCATCATTGATGGAGCATTGTCCCATGTGAGTAAATAAAAGAGGCCAAAGATTCCCACCAAAAATAAGAAGAGGCCAAAGAGCCCACCAAAAAAAATGAGAGAAAAAGAGAGAAGGGACAATGCTACCACTTTTCCACACTTGTGCATATTAAGCACCATGATCTTCATGATTGAGAGTCTCTCATTTTGTCACCACCATATAGCTAGTGGGAAATTTTCATTATATAACTTGGCTTGTATATTCCAATGATAGGCTTCCTCAAAATTGCCTTAGGTCTTCGTGAGCAAGCAAGTTGGATGCACACCCACTAGTTTTCTTTAAGAGCTTTCACATACTCTTAGTTCTAGTGCATCATTTGTATGGCAATCCCTACTCATTCACATTGATATCTATTGATGAGCATCTCCACAGCTTATTGATATGCCTAGCTAATGTGATCATCTTCTCCTTTTTTGTCTTACAACCTCCACCACACTCCACACCACTTATAGTGCTAAAACCATGGCTCACACTCATGTATTGCGTGAGAGTTGAAAAGGTTTCAGAAAGTAAAGGTGTGAAACAATTACTTGGCCAATACCGGGGTTGTGTTTGATTTAAATTCGTTGTGCAATGATGATAGAGCATAGCCAGACTATATACTTTTGTAGGGATAATTTCTTTTGGCCTTGTTATTTTGAAAGTTCATGATTACCTTGCTAGTTTGCTTGAATTATTATTGTTTCCACGTCAATAGAAAACTATTGTTTTGAATCTAATGGATCTGAACATTCACGTCACATAAGAGGAGTTACAAAGGACATCTATGCTAGGTAGCATGAAAGCATCAAAAAAATCATTCTTTATCACTTCCCTACTCGAGGACGAGCAGGAGTTAAGCTTGGGGATGCTTGATACGTCTCAAACGTATCTATAATTTTTGATGGTTCCATGCTATTATCTTGTCAACTTTGGATGTTTTATATGCATGAATATGCTATTTTTTATATTTTTTGGGACTAACCTATTAACTCAGTGCCAAGTGCGAGTTTCTGGTTTTTTCCGTGTTTTTGGCCCATTTTCAGACGGAGTCCAAATGGAATGAAACTTTACGATGATTTTTTTGGAACAAAAGAGACCCCTGAAGCTTTGGAAGAAGGCTAGAAGAGCCACGAGGGAGTCACAAGCCCTGACTCCGCCACCACCCCCCCCCCCCCCCGGTGGTGGCGAGCAGGCTTGTGACCTCCTCGTGGGCCCAACTGACGCAATTCCACCGCAATAAATTACTATAAAATCAGAAACCCCCAAAAAGAAACCTAGATCGGGAGTTCCGCCGCCGCAAGCCTCTCTAGCCACCAAAAACCAATCTGGAGCCCGTTCCGGCACCCTGCCGGAGGGGGAATCCATCTCCGGTGGCCATCTTCATCATCGCGGCAATCTCCATGACGAGGAGGGAGAAGTTCTCCCTCGGGGCTGAGGGTATGTACCAGTAGCTATGTGTTTGATCTCTCTCTCTTGTGTTCTTGAGATGTCTTGATCTCGATGTACCATGGGCTTTGCTACTATAGTTGGATATTATGATGTTCTTCCCCCTCTCCCTCTTGTCATGAATTGAGTTTCCCATTTGGAGTTATCTTATCGGATTGAGTCTTTGAGAACACTCGATGTATGTCTTGCACGTGTCTATCTGATGTGATCAACTTGCGGGTTTGTGACAATTGGGAACCTATGCATATGGGCACACGTGGATTCATGTGAGTACTTGATGTATGTTTTGGTGATCAACTTGCGGGTTCGTGACATTGGGAACCTATGCACAGGGGTTGGCACACGTTTTGACTCTCTGGTAGAAACTTTGGGGCACTCTTTGAAGTTCTATGTGTTGGTTGAATAGATGATTATGAGATTATGTGATGCATATCGTATAATCATGCCCACGGATACTTGAGGTAACAATGGAGTATCTAGGTGACATTAGGGTCTTGGTTGATATGTATCTTAAGGTGTTATTCTAGTACTAACAGTTGAATAGACCGATCAGAAAGAATAACTTTGTGGTGGTTTCGTACCCGACAATAATATCTTCGTTTGTTCTCCGCTGTTAGTGACTTTGGAGTGACTCTTTGTTGCATGATTGAGGGCTAGTTATATGATCCAATTATGTTATCATTGTTGACAGAACTTCACTAGTGAAAGTATGGACCCTAGGCCTTTATTCCACGCATTGCAATACCGTTCCTGCTCACTTTTACCATTTGTTACCTTGCTGTTTTTGTAATTTCAGATTACAAAAACCTATATCTACCATCCGTATTGCACTTGTATCACCATCTCTTCGCCGAACTAGTGCACCTATACAACTTACCATTGTATTAGGTGTGTTGGGGACACAAGAGACTCTTTGTTATTTGGTTGCAGGGTTGCTTGAGAGAGACCATCTTCATCCTACGCCTCCCGCGGATTGATAAACCTTAGGTCACCCACTTGAGGGAAAATTGCTACTGTCCTACAACCCTCTGCACTTGGAGGCCCAACAACGTCTACAAGGAGAAGGTTGCGTAGTAGACATCAACGATCGAACGATGTGAACAATAATAAGAGTGCTCGTGCATTGGACTAAGCTGAATCTGCAGGCAAACACAAAGGAGAAGACAAAGTAATATGGCTCTTTGAAAGCTAAACATGTATGCATGCAAGAGCCATTAAACATTGTAACCAATATCTTCTACCTTGACCCAAAGAAAAAGAAAACTATTTACACGGGAAAACTCCCAACAAGCAAAAGAAGAAAGAAAAATCTTTTTGGGTTTTCTTAAAAGGACACAAAACAAGAAACGAAAATAAACTAGCATGGATAATACAGTGGCAAAGTGTAAACACCGACCGACAAAGTGAAAGCATAAGCATGAATGTAAGGTTGGTGAGAACACGTACTCCCCCAAGCTTAGGCTTTTGGCCTAGCTTGGTCTACTCCCAAGGATGGTCCTAGCGAAACCCAAAATCATAATGGGTGTTATACGGGAGTGTTGCAGCCACTGCCTGAATAGCAGCCTCACGAAGTCGAGCAGCCGTCGCCTCCCTCTCATACTCCTCTACCTCTCCTATGGTTATGTAGTATCTTCGTTTTACCTGAAAGTCAAAGAAAGCAGGAGCAGGAAGGGTAATATGGAAAACACGTTGTGGGTTAAATATCAAACAGTATAGGAGGGATCCATCATCCCTCTCAAGGAACTGGTAGCGTGTTAGAGCGACACGATCAAGGTAGGCTGTACGGAGAGGGGGGGTCTCCTAAACGGATGTATACTCGAAGAAAATTTGCTAAGCGTGTAGCATAAATTCCACCAAAGAAATCCCCCTCAATGGCATTATTATTCAGCCTCCTTGCTATTATAGCTCCCATGTTGAAGCTCCTGTCACATGTTACTGCGCTCTTAAGGATACTAAGGTCGGATGCGCATAGGTGACAATGTGCACCCTTGCCGTTAATGCACCTACCTATGAAGAGGGCAAAGTAGTGCAAGGCAGGGAAATGAATGCTTCCTATGGTAGCTTGCGTGATATCTCTAGTTTCTCCAACAGTTATACTGGAGACAAAGTCTCTGACCGAAGACTTAGCAGGATCATTAATACTACCCCCATCGGGTATCTTGCAAATCCTATTGAAATCCTCCAAATCCATGGTGTAGGATTTATCATACAGATCAAACAGTATAGATGAGTCACGGCCAACTGAAAACTTAAATCTACGCACGAAAGAGGCAGTGAGCATAGCATACTGTTCACATTTATCTAAGAGGAATTCTGCTAACCCGTCATTGCGGACAAGTGCGCAGGGTCCGAGTGGACAAGTGCCGTCCGCCTCATCGTCGTCGCGCACGACCGCCGGTGCCATTCGTCTCATCGTCGTCGCGCACGACCACCGGTGTCGTCCGCCTCATCATCGTCGCGCACGACCGCCGGTGCCGTTCGTCTCATCGTCGTCGCGCACGGTCGCCAGTGCCTTTTGCCTCATCGTCGTCTCCAACCATGTTTAGCCCCCACGCACGACCGCCGCCACCATTCACCTCGTCGTCGACACGAGCCTTGTGTTCTCGGCCACTCGAGGGCGAGCTATGCGGTGGAAGCGCGGGCTCCGTGCGGTGCGGGTGCGCAATGCTTCTTCCTTCAACGCCGGCCACCGGCGAGGTCTCTGTGACCGAGGCGCACAACAACGGCGACCTACGAATCAGCCTCGACCTGCAAGGCTGCAACCGATGGCCATCCAACGCTTCGTAAGTGCGTGCGTTACGTGGGCATGTTCCTTGTTTAGATTAACTCCATGCAGGAAAAACGGAAACAGAAGAACGTGGTCTTCATAGTCCTTCATGGGATGGGCTGACGGTTTGCATAAGGTAATGGCCTCATTAACCGGCTCATCAGGTGAGGATTGATGACATCGGTTTCCTAATTAGTGCGGCCAAAACATCTGCCACACTGTTTCCTTCAACGGCCAATCGTGCATGCATGCATGCATGCATGCATATTCTCATTTGTGGTTTTTATTCATTGCAAATTAGCAACTATACAGGACACTTAGTCCATCAAAAAATATTCGTAGCTATGGTTACTACTAACATGCAGCGAGTCGGCTGCCCCGCGTGTCGCCACTCTGCAGAACGCGTCTACATCAATCGGCCGCCGCACGCATCGCCACTCCGCAGGATGCGTCTTCATCATTCGGCCGTCCCGCATGTCGCCACTCCGCAGGATGCGTCTTCATCATTCGGCCGTCCCGCATGTCGCCACTCCGTAGGATGGGTCTTCATCATTCGGCCGCCCCGCGCGTCGCCATACAATCGGACACGACGGAATCAATCGGCTGCCCCGGGCGTTATCACTCGGCTGCTCTACGGGCCGTCGCTCAGTCGGACACGTCGTCATCAATCGGTCGCCCCGCGCGCCGTCCCTCAGAAGGACACGTCGTCAACACTCGACCACCACGTGCGCCGTCGCTCAGTCGGATGGGTCGTCAACACTGGGCCGCCCCATGCACCGCCCCTCAGTCGGACGCGTCGTCATCACTCGGCCGCCCTGCATGCCATGCTCAGTCAGACGTGTCCTCAGCACTCGACTGCTTCACGCGTCGTTAGCCAGCTGAGTCATTCTTCGCACAGTGCATTCAGTTAAATAATTATTTATGCATTACCGAGTGTCGAGGAAGTCGCACATGACGTTCACTCGGAGGCCACGCCACTGAGTGTACCTCTGCACTCGGTTGTTTATTTTTATGTGGGAACACTTCACTTCCGCTTCGTTTGGGTCCAGTACTCAAACGAGTTCAGCCGGATCCTTCACTCTTTTAGACTCTTGCTGGTTCCAAACCAGCAATCACGTGGCACACCCAGCGGGTGTCTATAGGTGCAATTTACACAAACTATTTCAGAAAAGATCATATTACTTTGATAATTTTTTATGCTGGCTTGTGCTATTTTTCATACACAGGTTACTCGACGCATCCGTGCGCCATCCTCGTCGCTACTCAGGCTCAGTCGCCGCAACAATCATTTGTGCGTTTTCACGTGTACGGAAGCCCCTTCGATGACGAAGTGGACACGGCCGCCCAGCGTGCCGTCAGTGGGTCGGACGTGTTGGGGAACGTCGCATGGGAAACAAAAAATTTCCTACGCGCACGAAGACCTATCATGGTGATGTCCATCTACGGGAGGGGATTTCCGATCTACGTACCCTTGTAGATCGCACAGCAGAAGCGTTAGTGAACGCGGTTGATGTAGTGGAACGTCCTCACGTCCCTCGATCCGCCCCGCGAACCGTCCCAAGAACCGTCCCGCGATCCGTCCCACGATCCGCTCCGATCTAGTGCCGAACGGATGGCACCTCCGCGTTCAGCACACGTACAGCTCGACGATGATCTCGGCCTTCTTGATCCAGCAAGAGATACGGAGAGGTAGATGAGTTCTCCGGCAGCGTGACGGCGCTCCGGAGGTTGGTGGTGATGTAATCTCAGCAGGGCTCCGCCCGAGCTGCGCAGAAACGCGATCTAGAGGTAAAACCGTGGAGGTATGTGGTCGGGCTGCCGTGGCAAAAGTTGTCTCAAATCAGCCCTAAAACCCCACTATATATAAGAGGGAGGGAGGGGAGGAGGCAGCCTCAAAACCTAAAGGTTTGGCCGAAATTGGAGGTGGAGGAGTCCTACTCCAATCCTACTTGGAGTAGGATTCCACCTTCCCACTTGGAAACTCTTTCCACCTTGTGTTTTTTCCTTCTCAAACCTTATGGGCCTTAGTGGAAACTTATTCCAGCCCACTAGGGGCTGGTTTATCTCTTCCCATAGCCCATGAGACCCCTTGGGGCGTGACACCCCTCCTGATGGTCCCCGGCACCCCTCCCGGCACTCCCAGTACACTACCGATGAGCCCGAAACTTTTCCGATAATGCACAAAAACCTTCCGGTAACCAAATGAGGTCATCCTATATATCAATCTTCGTTTCCGGACCATTCCGGAAACCCTCGTGACGTCCGTGATCTCATCCGGGACTCCGAACAACATTCGGTAACCAACCATATAACTCAAATACGCATAAAACAACGTCGAACCTTAAGTGTGCACACCCTGCGGGTTCGAGAACTATGTAGACATGACCCGAGAGACTCCTCGGTCAATATCCAATAGCGGGACCTGGATGCCCATATTGGATCCTACATATTCTATGAAGATCTTATCGTTTGAACCTCAGTGCCAAGGATTCATATAATCCCGTATGTCATTCCCTTTGTCCTTCGGTATGTTACTTGTCTGAGATTCGATCGTCAGTATCCGCATACCTATTTCAATCTCGTTTACGGGCAAGTCTCTTTACTCGTTCCGTAATACAAGATCCCGCAACTTACACTAAGTCACATTGCTTGCAAGGCTTGTGTGTGATGTTGTATTACCGAGTGGGCCCCGAGATACCTCTCCGTCATACGGAGTGACAAATCCCAGTCTTGATCCATACTAACTCAACGAACACCTTCGGAGATACCTGTAGAGCATCTTTATGTCACCCTGTTACGTTGGGACGTTTGATACACACAAAGCATTCCTCCGGTGTCAGTGAGTTATATGATCTCATGGTCATAGGAACAAATACTTTACACGCAGAAAACAGTAGCAACAAAATGACACGATCAACATGCTACGTCTATTAGTTTGGGTCTAGTCCATCACATGATTCTCCTAATGATGTGATCCCGTTATCAAGTGACAACACTTGCCTATGGTCAGGAAACCTTGACCATCTTTGATCAACGAGCTAGTCAACTAGAGGCTTACTAGGGACAGTGTTTTGTCTATGTATCCACACATGCACTATGTTTCCAATCAATACAATTATAGCATGGATAATAAACGATTATCATGAACAAAGAAATATAATAATAACTAATTTATTATTGCCTCTAGGGCATATTTCCAACAGCCTCCCACTTGCACTAGAATCAATAATCTAGTTCACATCACCATGTGATTCCAACGAATCCAACAACCATATAGTTATGGGGTCTAATCACGTCTTGCTCGTGAGAGAGGTTTTAGACAACGGTTCTGAAACTTTCAGATCCGTGTGTTCTTTACAAATCTTTATGTCATCTTATAGATGTTGCTACTATGTGCTATTCGGAAATACTCCAAATATCTACTCTACTATACGAATCCGTTTCACTACTCATAGTTATTCGGATTAGTATCAAAGCTTGCATCAACGTAACCCTTTACGACGAACTTTTTAACCACCTCCATAATAGAGAAAAATTCCTTAGTCCATCAGTTACTAAAGATAAATTTTGACCGCTGCTAGTGATTCAATCATGGATCACTCTCTGGACCTCTCAACAGACTTTGAGTCAAGGCACACATCAGGTGCGGTACCCAGCATGGCATACTTCAGATTCTACGGCCAAGGCAGAGAAGACGACCTTCGTCTATTCTCTTTATTCTGCCGGGGTCGGGTGTTGAGTCTTACTCAAATTCACACCTTACAACGCAACCAAGAACTCCTTCTTTGCTGATCTATTTTGAACTCCTTCAAAAACTTGTCAAGGCATGCATCTTGTTGAAACTTCTATCAAGCGCTTTCGATCTATCTCCATAGATCTTTGATGCTCAACGTTCAAGTAGCGCAATCCAGGTACTCCTTTCAAACAGCCTGGTATGCTTTACAGAAATTCTACATTACTTCTGATCCACAATATGTCAACCACATATACTTATCGGAAATTCTATAGTGCTCCCACTCACTTCTTTGGAAATACAAGTTTCTCATAAACCTTGTACAAACCCAAAATCTTTGATCATCTCATCAAAGTGTATATTCCAACTCCGAGATGCTTGCACCATTCCATTGAAGGATCGCTGGAGCTTGCATACTTGCTAGTATCTTTAGGATCGAGAAAATCTCCTGGTTGTATCACATACAATGTTTGCTCAATGAAACCGTCGAGGAAACAATGTTTTGACATCCTATGTGCAATATTTCATAAATAATGCATCAACTACTAACATAATTCTAACAGACTTTTAGCATCGCTACGAGTGAGAAAGTCTCATCATAGTCAACTGTTTGATCTTGTCGGAAACATCTTTGCAACAAGTCGAGCTTTTCTTAATAGTGACTTATCACCATCATCGTCTGTCTTCCTTTTAAAGATCCATCTTTACTCAATAGTCCTATGACCATCAAGTAGTTCTTCCAAAGTCTACAGTTTGTTTTCATACATGGATCCTCTCTCGGATTTCATGGCTTCCAGCCATTTGTCGGAATCCGGGCCCACCATTGCTTTCTCCATAACTCGTAGGTTCACTGTTGCTCAACAACATGACCTCCAAGACAAGGTTACCGTACCACTCTGCAGTAGTACGCGACCTTGTCAACCTACGAGGCTTGTAGTAACTTGATCCGATGCTCGATGATCACCATCATCAGCTTTCACTTCAATTGGTGTAGGCGCCACATGAACAACTTCCTGCGCCCCGCTACACACTGGTTGAAGTGATGGTTCAATAACCTCATCAAGTTCTAACACCCTCCCACTCAATTCTTTCGAGAGAAACCTTTCCTCGAGAAAGGATCCGTTTCTAGAAACAAACACTTTGCTTTCGGATCTGAGATAGGAGATGTACCCAACTGTTTTGGATATCCTATGAAGATGCATTTATCCGCTTTGGATTCGAGCTTATCAGACTGAAACTTTTTCACATAAGTGTCGAAGCCCCAAACTTTCAAGAAACGACAGTTTAGATTTCTCTAAACCTCAATCTATACTGTGTCATCTCCATGGAAATACGCGGTGCCCTATGTAAAGTGAATGCGGTTGTCTCTAATGCATAACCCATAAACGTAGTGGTAATTCAATAAGAGACATCATAGCATGCACCATACCAAATAGTGCGTGGCTATGACGTTCAGACACATCATCACACTATGATGTTCCAGGTGGCATGAACTGCGAAACAATTTCCACATTGTCTTAACTGCTTACCAAAGCTCGTAACTTAGATATTCATTTCTATGATCATATCGTAGACAGTCTATCCTCTTGTTATGACGAACTTCACTCCGAAACAGAATTGAACTTTTCAATATTTCAGACTTGTTATTCATTAAGTAAATACTCTTGTGTCTACTCAAATCGTCATTGAAGTAAGAACATAATGATATCCACTGCGTGCCTCAGCACCCATTGGACTGCATACATCAAAATGTATCACTTCCAACAAGTTACTATCTTGTTTCATCTCAATGAAAACAAGGCCTTGCTCATGTGGTATGATTTGCATGTCACTAGTGATTCAAAATCAAGTGAGTATAAAGATCCATCACCATGGAGCCTCTTCATGCAATTTATACCAACATGTCTCAAGCGGCAGTGCCACAAGTAAGTGGTACTATCATCATTACCTCGTATCTTTTGGCACCAATATCATGAACATGTGTAACACTACAATCGAGATTCAGTAAACCATTGAAGGTGATTATTCAAGCAAATAGAGTAACCATTATTCTCTTTAAATGAATAATCGTATTGCAATAAACACGATCCAATCATGTTCATGCTTAACGCAAGCACCAAATAACAATTATTTAGGTTTAACACCAATCCCGATGGTAGAGCGAGCGTGCGACGTTTGATCATATCAACCTTGGAAACACTTCCAACACGTATCGTCACCTCGCTTTTAGCTAGTCTCCGTTTATGCCGGAGCTTTCATTTCGTGTTACTAATCACTTAGCAACCGAACCGGTATCCAATACCCTCGTGCTACTGGGAGTACTAGTAAAGTACACATCAACATCATGTATATCAAATATACTTGTTTCGACTTTTGCCAGCCTTCTTATCTACCAAGTATCTAGAGTTGCTCCGCCTCAGTGACCGTTCCCCTCATAACAGAAGCACTTAGTCCCGGGCTTGGGTATAATCTGGGGTCTCTTCATCAGTGCAGCAACTGCTTTGCCGTTTCATGAAGTATCCCTTCTAGCCCTTGCCTTTCTCGAAACTTAGTGGTTTTACTAACCATCAACTATTGATGCTCCTTCTTGATTTCTACTTTTGCAGTGTCAAACATCGCGAATCGCTCAAGGATCATTGTATCTATCCTTGATATGTTATAGTTCATCATGAAGCTCTCACAGCTTGGTGACAGTGACTTTGGAGAACCATCACTATCTTATCTGGAAGATCAACTCCCACTTGATTAGAGCGATTGTCTCGTACTCAGATAATCTGAGTACACGCTCAACGATTGAGCTTTTCTCCTTTACTTCGTGGACAAAGAATCTTGTCGGAGGTCTCATACCTCTTAACAAGGGCACAAGCATGAAATCACAATTTCATCTCTTTAGAACATCTCTTATGTTCCGTGACGTTTCAAAACGTCTTCGGCGCCTTGCTTTTAAGCCATTAAGTATTTTGTACTGAACTATCGTGTAGTCATCAGAAACATGTCGGATGTTCACAACATCTACAGACGACGCTCGAGGTGTAGCATACCGAGTGGTGCATTAAGGACATAAGCCTTCTGCGCAGCAACGAGGACAATCCTCGGTTTTACAGACTCAGTCTGCAAAGTTTGCTACTATCAACTTTCAACTAAATTTTTCTCTAGGAACATATAAAAACAGTAGAGCTATAGCGCAAGCTACATTGTAATTCGCAAAGACCATTAGACTATGTTCATGACAATTAGTTGAATTAATCATATTACTTAAGAACTCCCACTCAAAAAGTACATCTCTCTAGTCATTTGAGTGGTACATGATCCAAATCCACTATCTCAAGTCCGATCATCACGTGAGTCGATAATAGTTTCAGTGGTAAGCATCTCTATGCTAATAATATCAACTATACGATTCATGCTCGACCTTTCGGTCTCATGTGTTCCGAGGCCATGTCTGCACATGCTAGGCTCGTCAAGCTTAACCCGGGTGTTCCGCGTGTGCAACAGTTTTGCACCCGTTGTATGTGAACGTTGAGTCTATCACACCCGATCATCACGTGGTGTCTCGAAACGAAGAACTGTCGCAACGGTGCACAGTCGGGGAGAACACAATTTCGTCTTGAAATTTTAGTGAGAGATCACCTCATAATGCTACCGTCGTTCTAAGCAAGATAAGGTGCATAAAGGATTAACATCACATGCAATTCATAAGTGACATGATATGGCCATCATCATGTGCTTCTTGATCTCCATCACCAAAGCACCGGCACGATCTTCTTGTCACCGGTGTCACACCATGATCTCCATCATCATGATCTCCATCAACGTGTCGCGATCGGGGTTGTCGTGCTACTCATGCTATTACTACTAAAGCTACGTCCTAGCAATATAGTAAACGCATCTACAAGCACAAACGTTAGTTTAAAGACAACCCTATGGCTCCTGCCGGCTGCCGTACCATCGACGTGCAAGTCGATATTAACTATTACAACATGATCATCTCATACATCCAATATATCACATCACATCGTTGGCCATATCACATCACCAGCATACCCTGCAAAAACAAGTTAGACGTCCTCTAATTGTTGTTGCATGTTTTTACGTGGTGACCATGGGTATCTAGTAGGATCGCATCTTACTTACGCAAACACCACAACGGAGATATATGAATTGCTATTTAACCTCATCCAAGGACCTCCTCGGTCAAATCCGATTCAACTAAAGTTGGAGAAACCGACACCCGCCAGTCATCTTTGAGCAACGGAGTTACTCGTAGCGATGAAACCAGTCTCTCGTAAGCGTACGAGTAATGTCGGTCCGAGCCGCTTCGATCCAACAATACCGCGGAATCAAGAAAAGACTAAGGAGTGCAGCAAGACGCACATCACCGCCCACAAAAACTTTTGTGTTCTACTCGAGATTACATCTATGCATGAACCTAGCTCATGATGCCACTGTTGGGGAACGTCGCATGGGAAACAAAAATTTTCCTACGCGCACGAAGACCTATCATGGTGATGTCCATCTAGGAGAGGGGATTTCCGATCTATGTACCCTTGTAGATCACACAGCAGAAGCGTTAGTGAACGCGGTTGATGTAGTGGAACGTCCTCACGTCCCTCGGTCCGCCCCGCGAACCGTCCCACGAACCGTCCCGCGATCCATCCCACGATCCGCTCCGATCTAGTGCCGAACGGACGGCACCTCCGCTTTCAGCACACGTACAGCTCGACGATGATCTCGGCCTTCTTGATCCAGCAAGAAAGACGGAGAGGTAGATGAGTTCTCCGGTAGCGTGACGGCGCTCCGGAGGTTGGTGGTGATCTAATCTCAGCAGGGCTCCGCCCGAGCTGCGCAGAAACGCGATCTAGAGGTAAAACCGTGGAGGTATGTGGTCGAGCTGCCGTGGCAAAAGTTGTCTCAAATCAGCCCTAAAACCCCACTATATATAGGAGGGAGGGAGGGGAGGAGGCAGCCTCAAAACCTAAAGGTTTGGCCGAAATTGGAGGTGGAGGAGTCCAACTCCAATCCTACTTGGAGTAGGATTCCACCTTCCCACTTGGAAACTCTTTCCACCTTGTGTTTTTTCCTTCTCAAACCTTATGGGCCTTAGTGGAAACTTATTCCAGCCCACTAGGGGCTGGTTTATCTCTTCCCATAGCCCATGAGACCCCTTGGGGCGTGACACCCCTCCTGATGGTCCCCGGCACCCCTCCCGGCACTCCCAGTACACTACCGATGAGCCCGAAACTTTTCCGGTAATGCACAAAAACCTTCCGGTAACCAAATGAGGTCATCCTATATATCAATCTGCGTTTTCGGACCATTCCGGAAACCCTCGTGACGTCCGTGATCTCATCCGGGACTCCGAACAACATCCGGGAACCAACCATATAACTCAAATACGCATAAAACAACGTCGAACCTTAAGTGTGCACACCCTGCGGGTTCGAGAACTATGTAGACATGACCCGAGAGACTCCTCGGTCAATATCCAATAGCGGGACCTGGATGCCCATATTGGATCCTACATATTCTATGAAGATCTTATCGTTTGAACCTCAGTGCGAAGGATTCATATAATCCCGTATGTCATTCCCTTTGTCCTTCGGTATGTTACTTGTCTGAGATTCGATCGTCGGTATCCGCATACCTATTTCAATCTCGTTTACCGGCAAGTCTCTTTACTCGTTCCGTAATACAAGATCCCGCAACTTACACTAAGTCACATTGCTTGCAAGGCTTGTGTGTGATGTTGTATTACCGAGTGGGCCCCGAGATACCTCTCCGTCATACGGAGTGACAAATCCCAGTCTTGATCCGCACTAACTCAACGAACACCTTCGGAGATACCTGTAGAGCATCTTTATAGTCACCCAGTTACGTTGCGACATTTGATACACACAAAGCATTCCTCCGGTGTCAGTGAGTTATATGATCTCATGGTCATAGGAACAAATACTTGACACGCAGAAAACAGTAGCAACAAAATGACACGATCAACATGCTACGTCTATTAGTTTGGGTCTAGTCCATCACATGATTCTCCTAATGATGTGATCTCGTTATCAAGTGACAACACTTGCCTATGGTCAGGAAACCTTGACCATCTTTGATCAACGAGCTAGTCAACTAGAGGCTTACTAGGGACAGTGTTTTGTCTATGTATCCACACATGCACTGTGTTTCCAATCAATACAATTATAGCATGGATAATAAATGATTATCATGAACAAAGAAATATAATAATAACTAATTTATTATTGCCTCTAGGGCATATTTCCAACAGGACGCCTCCTCGACATACATCACTTGGACGCCCCGCGCGTTGCCACGCAGTCGGACTCGTCTACCTCACTCGGATGCCCCATGCATCGCCACTCCGTGTGGCACATCTTCATCACTCGGACGCCCCGCGCGCCATCGCTGGACTTAGCTGCGACTCCGTATCGCCTAAGTTAAAAACTACTCCGAGTATGGACACGCTCCACACTCGGGGGCTTAGATGCGACTCTGTATCGCCTAAGTTAAAACTACTCCGAGTACGGACACGCTCCACACTCGGGGGCTTAGATGCGACTCTGTATCGCCTAAGTTAAAACTACTCCGAGTACGGACACGCTCCACACTCGGGGGCTTAGCTGCGACTCCGTATCGCCTAAGTTAAAAAACAACTCCGAGTGCGGACATGCTCTACACTCGGGGACTTAGCTGCGACTCCGTATCGCCTAAGTTAAAAACTACTCCGAGTATGGACACGCTCCACACTCGGGGGGCTTAGCTGCGACTCCGTATCGCCTAAGTTAAAAACAACTCCGAGTGCGGACATGCTCCACACTCGAGGACTTAGCTGCGACTCCGTATCGCCTAAGTTAAAAACTACTCCGAGTATGGACACGCTCCACACTGGGGGAACTTAGCTGCGACTCCGTATCGCCTAATTAAAAACAACTCCAAGTGCGGACATGCTCCACACTCGGGAGCTTAGCTATGACTCCGTATCGCCTAAGTTAAAAACAACTCCGAGTGCGGACATGTTCCACACTCGGGGACTTAGCTGCGACTCCGTATCGCCTAAGTTAAAAACAACTCCGAGTGCGGACATGCTCCACACTCGGGGGCTTAGCTGCGACTCCGTATCGCCTAAGTTAAAAACAACTCCGAGTGCGGACATGTTCCACACTCGGGGACTTAGCTGCGACTCCGTATCGCCTAAGTTAAAAACAACTCCGAGTGCGGACATGCTCCACACTCGGGGACTTAGCTGCGACTTTGTATCGCCTAAGTTAAAAACAACTCTGAGTGCGGACATGCTCCGCACTCGGAGGCTTAGCTGCGACTCTGTATCGCCTAAGTTAAAACTACTCCGAGTATAGACACGCTGCACACTCGGGAACTTAGCTGCGACCCCGTATCGCCTAAGTTAAAAAATACACTCGGCGACTCGACTTTGATCCAAAAATCATATAATGCAGATTCAACAAACATTCAACATGACAAGCACTGGAAGTCTTAAACCCTGTGCCAGACTCATCTAGTCCGACAGAGGCTCGGGGACTACACCCAGTGGGTGCACTGAGCGTGCCCCCACAGGAAGAGAAATACAAAAAAGAAACATTCTGCTTGGTCAGGTCCACCGACAATATCCAACTTCAACAGATTCAACAGATTCCAACCGACTACCAGCAGTCAGTCAGAGTCTCAAGATCCTGTTGGTCACTCGGATCTACTTCAATTCTTAAGTTCACTCGGACGTACTACTCAGCGGAATCGATCAGGGCGAATGATGAAGACTTCAATCAACGCATAATTTTGCAAGGCCCTGAAGCACGTTCAAGTTCGGTCTGCTGCTACAAGATTTACATCGCCACCTTCACCACTCGGACCCTGATCCGTTCGGGGGCTAATGACGGGGATATAGCCCTAGGGTAGGGTCATAGGTCTGACCAATACGTCCTACCCAAGGGCACCTCATTATTAGTTTAAGGACTACAAGGGAAATTCCTATTGGATCGTGACAACTTCTAATCCACTCGGTACGGATCCACTCAGACAAGTACATTCCATGCACTTGGATGACAGTCAACCACTCTGCCGCATGACTCACTCGGTCATGCAAATACCAACAGTCGGCAAGACATCTGTAGTGGGCTGACATTATGGCATCAATGCCCCATCTTGTAACATAAGAGGTGAGGAGGTGACGCACTCTATATAAGCCACCCCCCTCCACATAACTAGGGACATCTTCTTCTTCGTCTCCCCCTGCGGGCTCATTCCTTCCCTGGAGCTCTGGCTCTCTCCATACCATGTAACTCATTTCCATGACAGATAAAACAAAGCCTCTCCGGAGCACGAGACGTAGGGTTGTTATCTCCACTGTGAGAGGCCTGAACTCGCTAAAACCACCATGTCACCCATGTGCATCTTGATAGATCATGCTCCGTTATCCTACCCTCTTTCTATTGTCGGAATCGTCTCCATGACAGTATCAAACTCATCCTTGAAGCCTGCTTCGATCATGAACTCATCGGAAGGACATTCACATGGTTGTACCGGTGCGTCCCTTAGTTGATAAGGTTCGGGCCCCCGAAAAGAAAGACGGGGACCCTTCTTACTTGAGGAACCACCATGAAACTTCCTCCTGAACATGATTTCCTTTTGCTGAATTTTTTTAAGTTCAAGAGAAAAGTGAATGAAGACCAACCACACCTTGTAGCAATTACTCCTACTAGTGCCTAGAGACCGTATCACGTGCTAAAACTACTTGGGACCAGCTAAAATCAACATTTATTGCTCAAGAACAGGGTCACCAAGGTAGCAAGAATACGCGAAGGATAAAGCACTAGAGCAAAAACTAGTTGGACCAATGGAGGAGTCACTTACCAAGGAGTAATTTCCCCAAAACGGTTCGGAGAAGGGTGCTTTGAGCAAGGAGATCGAAAATCACAGCCAAATGAGCAAGAACACGGGTTTGAGCTGCGAAACGATTTTTTTTGGAGGTGGAAGAAAAGGATGGGAGCTGGAATAAGTGGAGGGGGTCCCTGTGGGCCCCACAAGCTTGGTAGCTGCCACCACGGGGCGGCAGCTACAATGCTTGTGGCCCACTGGTGTGGCCCCCAGGCCAGCCCTCAGTCCCAGTATTTTTCAAATATTCTAGAAAAAATCATACTAGATTTTCAGGGCCATCGGAGAACTTTTATTTTCGGGGTATTTTTCTCCGGGACGCTAAAACAGAAAACAGGAAAAGCTAAATTAAATCTATCATTATTCTTCTAAGAAACAGAAAGTGAAAGCTTAAAACAGAGGTATGTGACTCTTTGATTCATCCATTTCATGGTCATCGAAAGAAACCCGTCAATGGGGTTGATCAAATCCTCATGACAAAACCTTTTCGAATCGCAAGAGGAAACGGAGAATTGTCGAATAGCCACTAAGTCACCTCAATGGGGATATATATCTCCCCAACAAGCAAATCATACTTCATCTTGACACGAGGAATAGGGCATTCAAAGCTCCCAATAAGAATCGATGAAGTCTTTTCAATAGCATTGATGCAATGTACTTGATATCGTTTCTTCGGAAAGTGCACTGTATGCTCATTACCGTTGACAGGGAAAGTGACATTGCCTTTTTTGCAATCTATAACAGCCCCTGCAGTGTTTAAAAAGGGTCTTTCGAGGATGACAGCCATGGCATCGTCCTCGGGAATATCCAAGATAACAAAGTCTGTTAAGATAGTGGTGTTAGCAACCACAACAGGCACATCCTCGCAAATGCCGATAGGGAAAGAAGTTGATTTGTCGGCCATTTGCAGAGAAATTTTAGTGGGTGTCAACTTATCTAGTTCAAGTCTATGATAAAGAGAGAGCAGCATAACACTAACACCGGCTCCAAGGTCACATAAGGCAGTTCTTACGTAGTTTCCTTTAATGGAGCAAGGTATAGTGGGCACTCCAGGATCACCAAGTTTCTTAGGAGTTCCACCTTTGAAAGTGTAATTGGCAAGCATGGTGGAGATCTCAAGATCTGGTATCTTCCGTTTATTGGTCACGATATCTTTCATGTACTTGGCATATGGAGACATTTTGAGCATATCAGTTAACCGCATCTGCAAAAAGATGGGTCTTATCATCTCAACGAAGCGCTGAAAATCCTCATCATCCTTTTTCTTGGATGGCTTAGGAGGAAAGGGCATAGGTCTCTGAACCCATTGCTCCCTTTATTTGCCATGCTTCCTAGCAGTGAAGTCATTCTTATCGTATCTCTTAGGTTGTGGGTTATCGGGATTAACCGTAGGTTCAATCTCCACATCCTCATCATTGCTAGGTTGAGCATTATTATGAACATCGTTGTCCATATTGTCACCAGGTTCCTGTTCATCACCGGATTGTGTTTCTACATCAGATGCAGAAATATCATTAGGTTCTTCAGGTGTGACAATATTTGGTGAACTGGCATGCTAGTTTCTATCATCCTTCTTCTTCTCCTTAGGATGACTGGGTGTATCGGCATTAATTCCTTGAAAATCTTGATCAATTCTCTTAGGATGGCCTTCAGGATACAAAGGTTCCTGAGTCATTTTGCCTCCTCTAGTAATGACTCTGACATAGTTGTCATTTAATTCATTGAGCAAGTCATTCTGAGCTTTAAGTACTTGTTCTACCTGAGTAGTAATCGTAGAGTCATGTTTACTCAGAAGCTTCAGATCATTGACATTTCTGTCTACACAAGCACTTAAATGGCTAAGCATACGAGTACTTTGTTCCAAATGTCTGCTAACATAATCGTTGAAACTCTGTTGTTTGGCAACAAAGTTGTCAAATTCATCAAAGCATAGGCCAACAGGTTTGTCAAAAGGAATATCAGTCTCATCAAACCTACGCAGAGAATTCACTTCTACTACTTGTATCGGGTTATCGAGACCATGGATCTCTTTGATAGGCGGTAGATTTTTGACATCTTCAGATCTAATGCCTTTCTCTTGCATAGATTTCTTGGCTTCTTGCATATCTTCGGGACTGAGGAATAGAAGACCTCTTTTCTTAGGAGTTGTCTTAGGAGGTGGTTCGGGAAAAGTCCAAGCATTATCATTACTCAAGATGTTATTCAGAAGGATCTCAGCTTGTTCGATAGTTCGTTCCCTAAAAACACAAGAGGCACAACTATCAAGGTGGTCTCTAGAGGCATCGGTAAGTCCGTTATAGAAGATATCAAGTATCTCGTTCTTCTTAAGAGGGTGATCAGGCAAAGCATTTTGTAGCTGGATGAGCCTCCCGAAGCTTGTGGGAGACTCTCTTCTTTGAGTTGAGCAAAGTTGTATATTTCCTGCAAGGCAGCTTGCTTCTTATGGGCAGGGAAATATTTCTCACAGAAGTAATAGACCATATCCTGGGGACTACTCACACATCCAAGAGGAAGAGAAGTGAACCAGGCTTTAGCGTCATCCTTTAGAGAGAAAGGAAACAACTTAAGGATATAGTAGTGGCGGATCTTCTCCTCACTAGTAAAAAGGGTGGCTATATCGTGTAGTTTGGTAAGATGGGCTACGACCGTCTCAGACTCATAACCATGGAAAGGATCAGATCCGACTAGAGAGATTATCTCACGGCCGACAGAGAATTCATAATCCTTATCGGTGATAAAGATAGGTGAAGTGGCAAACTTCGGGTCGTATTTCATCCTAGCTTTCAGAGATTTTTCCTTCCACTTGAGAAGTAATTTCTCAGCGTGATAGGCATCCTTACACGCAAGAAAATCCTCAACTATCTCTCCCTCCATAACGTAACCCTCAGGTATATCAGGCAATTCATATCTAGGAGAGCTTGATCTAGCAGGAGCAAAAGTAGGTTCTATCTCAATACTATCGACAGTTTCAGAAGCATCACGAGCATTGGCAGTAACTCTAGCAATATGAGCATCAAGGAATACCCCTAGTGGCACATCAGGCAAATAGTATGTCTAGCAGTATCAAGCATAGCATCATCAGGCAAGACAGTATCAGGCATAACACCTCTAGCACTATCAGGCATAACATCTCTAGCATCATCAGGCAAAGCAGTATCAGGCGTAGCATCTCTAGCAGTATCAGATATAGCATCTCTAGCAGTATCAGGCATAGCATCTCTAGCAGTATCAGGCATAGCAGTATCATAAGCATCAGCAAGCACATGCGACATATCAAGATTTCTAGCAGGAGGTGATGTCGCAAACTTACTCATAACTGAAGGTGAATCAAGTACAGAGCTAGATGGCAATTCCTTACCTCCCCTCGTAGTTGAGGGCAAAACTCTAGTTTTTGGATCTTTCAGATTCTATATAGTGATCAACAGATATAAATCCCAAGTGACTCAGAGAATATAGCAATCGACTCCCCGACAACGGCGCCAGAAAAATGATGTTTAGCAGATTCCTCGCAATGGCTAGAAAAATGCTATTCTCGATTGCTCCACAATTAGAAATTGTCTTGCAATGACCCACCAGCGCGTGGGATCGAGGCAGTTTTCGAGGGTAGAGTATTCAACCCAAATTTGTTGGTTCACCGGACAGGAAGTGAGAGGATACTCTCAAGTATTAGCAGCTGAATGTGTTAGATTCAACCACACCTGAAAGATTAGTATCTGCATGCAAAGTATCAACAACAAAGTAGTATGATAACAACGGTGTCAGAAATGATCTGTTGACGGCAGACTATTCCTAACGATTGTATCAATGGCACCAGAAGTTGCCCATGGACGGGAAATATTCTTTCCAGTCAGCGTCGTGCGGACAAGTATTGTAGCAGGTAGCAGCAGTGGCAAGGAACATCGGTAGTGACAGCAGTAGCAAGTAGCAACAGTAGCAAGTAACAGCAGAGCAAGCAAGTAACAGCAGCAGCAACAAAAGGAACAGCAGCAGAGCAAAACAAGTAACATCAGCAGCAACAGTAGTAACAGCGGCAGAGCAAAACAAGTAACAGCAGCAGAGCAAAACAAGTAACAACAACAGTGGGACAAACTCGTAGGCAATGGGTCGGTGATTTGTTTGGATGATATTCATCATGCAACAGTTATAACACGGAGAGATATGTGGCTAGCTCCCGTTCTTCAATGTGATGTAGGCATGCATTCCGTGTGTCGTCATACGTGCTTAGGGAAAAGAATTTGCATGACATCTATTGTCCATCCCTCCCATGGCAGCGGGGTCCAAAAGGAAACTACGGGATATTAAGGTTCTCCTTTTAATAAAGAACCGGACCAACGCATTAGCACTTGGTGAACACATGAACTCCTCAAACTATGGTCATCACCGGGAGTGGTTTCGGTTATTGTCACTCCGGGGTTGCCGGGTCATAACACATAGTAGGTAACTACAACTTGCAAGATCGGATCTAAAACACACATATATCGGTGACAACATAATAATTCCAGATCTGAAATCATGGCACTCGGGCCCTAGTGACAAGCATTAAGCATGTCAAAGTAGTAGAAACATCAATCTCAGAACATAGTGGATACTAGGGATCAATCCCCGTCAAAACTAACTCGATTACATGATAGATCTCATCCTACTCATCACCGCCCAGCGATCCTATGAATAGATTACTCACGAATGATGAAGAGCTTGATGGAATTGGAGAGGGAAGAAGGTTGATGATGACGATGTCGATGGTTTCCCCTCTCCGAAGCCCAAAATGGACTCCAGATCTGTCCTCCAGATGAAGAACAGGATGTGGCGGCGCCTCCGTATCGCAAACGCGATGAAATCTTTTCTCTTGATTTTTCTCGGACGAAAGTGAATTTATAGAGCTGAGTTTGGGGGCGGTAGAGCCACGTGGGCCCCACAATCTTGCTAGCCGCCACCAGGGGGTGGCGGCTACAGGGCTTGTAGCCCACTGGCCCATCCCCTCCGGTGGATCTTTGCGTAGGTATTTTTCATATTTTTTAGAAATATTCTCCGTAAATTTTCAGGACGTTCCGAGAACTTTCATTTCTCCACGAAAACTACACAAAGGCAATTCTGCTGAAAACAGCGTCAGTCCAGGTTAGTTCCATTCAAATCATGCAAATTAGAGTCCAAAACAAGGGCAAAAGAGTTTGGAAAAGTAGATACGATGGAGACGTATCACACACCGAGAGTCCCAAACCAACAAATAGCGCACTGCTACAGTAATTTTCCTCTTTTTTTCCTTTTCGCTTCTTTTCCCATCAAAACCAAGGGCAGCCCATCTGGCCTTTCGGCCCACTTGGCCCGACGCCGTTTTTCTCACTGTGTAAAAGGGGGGCGACGGTTAGGGTTTCCCGTGTCGCCCCCAAATCCATTTCAGCGGCGCCTCCCACCCCTATCCCTCCCACCGCGCCGCACGTGCGTTACCGGCGAGCCGCCGGCTGTGAGAGGACATTTTCCTCCTCATCTGAAGATGTCGTGTAGTCAGGGGTATGGATTCCATTTGGGAGTCCGTTGGCGAGGCCGAGCGAAGCCGGGTTCGAGGTTCCCGCGCGGCGTCCAGGGCGACGGGTGACGGCAGCAACGGAGCGCCCGAAGTGGAGATGACGGCTTGCGCCGGTGTGAGGCGGAGCCGCGCTGGCGCTCGTGCCAGCGACATCTCTGGCAGGCGTCCCTCCTGCCCCGAAGAGGAAGAGGCCATGTTCGCTTGGAGGAGCAGGGGAGCGGCCAAACGCCCATGGGGCGCAGCTTGTCTCCGGCGTGTCCACTCCCAGTCCTGAACTGGTGCTCCCGGTTCCTCCGGCAGCGGTGACTGCGCCCACGGGGGCAGGGCGCGCCCTGGAGTCGGATGAAGACAAGGCTGTTGCCCCCGGTGTTGGCGGCGCACGTCGGAGCAGGGCTGTAGCCGCGTGCAGGTACGTCGACAACTACCTCCCGCTCCTGCTCCTCTGTCGGAGTGGGTGATGGCAGGAGTGTGCCGGCAGAGCGAGCGGGGCACGGACCATATCCGTGCACACGAGACCTCCGTGGTGGGGATGGAGCGGCGAGTGCAGGCTCTGGCGCTCCCATCTCGGAGTTCAGGGGCGGCGCTACACTGGGTCCGGCGACGAGCCCTGGGTCGAGCCCCTAGCGGTTTCCCACCGGTGTGACTAGGCGCCGGTTCACCCGCGTGGCATGACGACGTCTTCCAGCGACCGCATGATGGCGGCGTCGACCAACGAAGTTCTGGCGGTTAATACCGAGGCGAGGAAGTCGTGGTGGCTCCCCCCATTGACGGCGAACGAACCGGCGGCGCTTCTGGGCAACAAACTGACGACGACCTTCTTCCCAGAGAACACTAAGGAGAATGGAGGCAAGGGTAGGCATCCTCACCGTTCCAATTTTTTCCGGCAAGTTTGTGGTGTGGCCTGTCGCTCTCGTTGGAGAGACTGCGTGATAACGTGTAAAGTGATATGTGAATCGATGTCTATTGATGATGATGAACAATATATTTATATTCCCTCAAACGATGCGATTTAACACACGCATCGGTTAGGAAAGAAAGAGAGGAAACACGCACATCTCTTCGGAGAGAGAAACACACATGCATGTCGATCCGAGAAAGCTGGGATTCCCTTTTAATTAAACTAATTAATTAAATCTCAACAAAAATCAAGCTTTGTAAACTTTTGATAAATTTATAGATAAAAATATTAACCTGTACAATAACAAATAAGTACCACAATAACAAATCGGCACCATTGTAAACATAGATGAAGTTTATAGATAAAAATATTAACCTATACAATAACAAAATAGTACCATTAGATTCAATCTTTCACATCATATGGATTTGTTATGGTAAATGTTTATATTGTTTATTAACAACTTGATCAAATTTTATGAATTTTGATTTTAATCACCTCTAATATGCAGAGTATATAGAAACGGGGTACGGGCATACTCTTTGGTTTCTTTATAAAAAGTACTCTTTCCAGGTGTATATACACCTCATATGAAAATATAGTTTAATAAGTTTTAAGAAATCGGAAGTTAGAAGTTTTGTAGAATAAACTTGACTTTCTTTTACACTGATATTTTTTTTATGAATAAAAAACATTTTTGTCTTCTGGGCAACCCCCCTCCCCCAAAAAAATTGTTATTATAGGTCACTATTCACACTATTTAAAATTAAAATTTTGTTTGTTTAAGTAAATTGATATTGTTTTTTTTCTTTTTTACAAATACAATTAAAGATCAAGTTTATTTTAAATTTGTTTTTAGATTTTTTAATTTATTATTTAATAACTAAAAAATCGATCTATGTATATCCATAGACAAAGCTTCTTGTCCTTATATTATCCACCCTCCATCCCAAAGTAAGTGATTCAAAAGTGATACAATTTTGTATTAAAATTAATATAGAATTAAGATATTTTTGAGTCATATATTTTAAAATGAAGGGAGTATAACTAACACATAGGAGGTGTTTGTTTCAGAGATATTTACCCACCCGTAATCCCTTTGCAATGTATAAACAGAAAACACTACATATCTTTGTTTAATCCACATCGTAAGCTCATCCCTCCGTAAACGGATGCAGCCCAGTTACCGATCCGGTAACTGCAGTATCGCTCCCTCCACTCCCCCTGCACGACTCTTCTTCCTCCCCTCCCAAGCTCACTCCTTCCTAGTCCCGACACGCCCCCTCCTCCGCGTCTGTCACCACCTCCTCTCCGCCGAGATCGGAGTAGCCGACGGAGCTTGTGATTGGAAAGGGCCGGCGGCGCTTGATATCAGAGGCGGTCGGTGGCATACAAGACGCGAGTGGCCGGCGGCACTTGATCTCGGAGACGGACGGCGGCGCTTGATTCCGCGGATGGCAGGCAGTGCACAAGATCCGAGCGGCTGGCGGAGCTTGATTTCGCGGACGGCCGGCGGCGCTTGACTTCGCGACAGATGACGACGCTTGACTTCGCGGACGGACAGCGGCGTTTGAGAATCTGGTTGGCTGGGGTCAAGCAAGAACGGGCCATCTACGAGGAGGATGGCGGCCGTTAAGCAGCATGGCAAGCAAGAAGAGCGGGTCTATGGCAATCGATTCCTTTGCATGAACATGAACCAAACAAACTTGAAAAAAAAACTCATTACACCTCCTTAAACACTGTGATCCGATTACGTTAACGTTGTCGTTACTATTTCTGTAGCTTGAAATCATCCGACTGATTTTAACAGACGTGTCAGCCGCCCGCTCGGCCGTACGATCACGCTGATCGTATTTTTTCTTGGCGCGTGCTGCACTGTGTTCATACGGGGTTCTCTGCTTTTTTTAGTTTGTGTGGTCCGCGAGCTCAGTATTCACACGGACACGTTGCTTTGATGTTTCAACTCCACGCTCCTAAGCTAGCTAGTAGCTACTCGCCTACTCACTCTTGAAGCAAAAAGTGGCAGCATCGTTGCTGCCATTAACACAACAAAGGAAAGTGTAAATAGGAACCAATATTTAGCAACAAACCAGTCTTTTTGAGGCATTTGCAATATTTAGACCCACCAACTAATTTCTGGAAATTTCTAGCTCGCATCAATGGTTTCTCTTATGCAACATATTTTCGGTCCAAACCTTATCTTGAGCTGAATGCTCCAATCTATATATTTTCTCTCCGTCCTTTTTCCTTTTTTATGTTGCCCGACACCCGCTCCTCCTAAGGGAGGTCGCCCCTATTGCGAGTGGTGCCACAACAACGGCCAACGACACTTCTAGGGTTGTTGTGCTGTGAGGCCACCTAGATGAGTGCTACTAGGTGGCACCAGCTGCTTTTTCGAGGTTGTCAGAGTTCTTACGAGAAGTGCTGCAACGGTTGGTTGTCATTGCTGCAAGTAGGAGGGGTGACGCTGCAGTGGTTGGTCGTTCTTGCCATCGGGATGCGCGACGCTGAAATAACGAGTCATAGTTGCTGGATATGCGCGATGCTACAATAACCAGCTATATTTGCTGCTAATGGAACATGAGGCATTGTGATGATCAATCATCATTGATGTGATCGGCACGTGCGCTGCTGCAATGGTTGGTCGTTGTTGCTGTGAGTGGGATTTTCAATGCTGCAAGGGCTGGTCATCATTGTGCGATCGGAATGCACAATGCTGCAAGGATCAGTACTCGTTGTTGCGATCGTAGTGCACGATGCTGCAAGAACCGCTCATTGTCACTGCGATCATACGCACGATGATGCAGTGGCCAGTTATCACTGTTGCGGGAGCATGATGCTGCAATGGTCAATTGTCCTTGCTACGGATGCGCGATGATGCAAGGTCGGTCATTGTTCTTGCCATCAAAACACGCGACACCGTAAGGAACGATCGTTGTCGCCACGACCACACGCACGACGCATGAAGCTGCAATGTTTGGTTGTCATTGTTGCGGACGCACGACGCTGCACACTACAACGGTCTGTTGTCATTGGTATAGGGGCGCGACGCTTCAAGGATCGTTCATCGTTGTTCTGACTGGGACACACAGCGAAGCAATTGATGATTCTCATTGTTGTGGACACGCGACATTGCAATGGCCGGTAGTTGTTGCTGCGAACGCAGTCGTCGTTGATGTTATCGAGACATGTGACATTGCATTGGTAAGTTGCTGCAAGCAAGGCGCATGATGCTGCAAGAGACGACTTCGACTGTTACAAGGAACAATTACTAGTTGTTGCAAGAGGGACGTGACATGATACAAGGGTCTAACAGCCACAACTGCGAAGCCCCGTCACCGCAGCTCCATGCTGGTCAACGTTAGCTTTGTCGGTGCAAAGAAGCTAGACGACCCAATTGTAACAAAATTCTTCCATTTGAGTTACAGCTCGTTTATCGTGATCTTTGGAAATACTTGCTATACTGTTTGCATTTTTTAATGTTTTTTCTAGATTTCTGCAGCGTCGAGCAAAACATTTACGTGTTGTGCACACAAAAAATTTCTTAACAACTAAATTGCATGATCAGCTCTGTAAAGAAATATTTGTTGCATAAGATTGTTTATTACTTTAACATTTTGTTTGGGAGTTGTTTGTATGCGATGATGCCCAGCCACGTGACCCTCACACAGTGTCGTGTACGTGTGGAGTGTATGTGTGAGCGGCAATTTGAATAGCCCCAAACGCCCCACATGACACAGAGTTTTGCTTGGCGCGAGGCTGCACAAAGATGCCAATCATCGTATCCGACTCCGTGCTCTGTCCACCGAGGTTGCTAGGACACGTCAGATCAGCTTAGATCAAACGGTGGTCGAGGCGGCTTAAGTTTAGCTCTGTTATCAACCAACTAGCAAAAGGGCCCGTGCGTTGCAACGAGAGAAAAAAATACCACACGCTTTTAATCTTTTTATAATCATTTTGATTTATTAAAATAATAAGCTAACTAACTAATGTAGTCAGTCATATCCTATTTTGTTAAGAAATCAACTCGTCCATTGTTAATTCCATCATGATGAGAAATTGAGCGGGACAAGCAAAGCCAAACAAAGAGGCTACGTGAATTGATCAATGAACTGTTATCTTATTTCACTCATGGGGTAGATAATGTGGGATCAGATGACAAACTGAAGGTGGTGTTCCATTCTCTGTCTCTACAACAATACAATCTTACATTCAATACATTCATTCATCAGCAAACAAATCCCCACAAAACAATATTTCTTGCCGGTGCTTGGCATACAGTTGGAGGCATGGGGAGGGGATCTCACCAGATGATGAGTTCCTGCCGGAGGAGGGGATACAATGAGGGGAGCAAGGGTTAGGCGCCTCTATCTGGCCATAAGGAGTCGCCGTTGCCGCGCCATAACTTCGGAGTTCCCCGTGTGAGCCATGCAGGCCCGCCTCCACCTGCAAGTACTTCGCTCCGCCGCGCCGCCGCCGTTCTGCAGCGAGCAGACTCATCATCCCCAGTCACTGTAGTTGTCGCGTTGATTTGATCCAGAAGCTGTGCTCGAGCGCCGAAAAGGGGGCAGCAAGCAGGCAGAGGTACGGCCGCGGAGGCGGGTGAGTTGAGATCGACAACAGTGGTGGTTGAGGTCGGCCGCGGCGGCGAGTGGTGTGGCAGCGGCCTGGGCACACGCCAGGGTGGACCAGGGTCGACGCGATGCGCTCGAGCGCCGTAACGGGGGCAGTGAGCGGGCAGAGGTACGGCCGCGAAGGCGGGTGGGTTGAGATCGGCAGCGGTGGCGGTTGAGGTCGGCCGCGACGGCGAGTGGTGTGGCGGCGGCCTTGGCACAGGCCAGGGTGGCCCAGGGTCGACGGGAGGAGGCGATGCGTACGGGTATAATTTTTGGAGCGAATCGTTTTTTCCTTTTGAGTTGCAGATAAAATGATGGAGCTTTTTTATAAAAATGCCGCGGTGGGTTTTCCGACGGAAGCAATAGCCTCTTTATTATTAGGTATAGATTGATCGGTAGCACCCGCCATTAAATAAGCACAAGATAATTGTCCAGTTAATTATGAAAAACTAAACAAAAACCGTTACAACAAGAGCCAAGCCCATTTCCATAGACTGAAATACTCACGATCAAAGCCCATCCTTATCGACGACACATCCACATACGGTCAAACAACGCGGTTTTGACTCTAATAGAGAAATTTGTAGGACAAAACCACTCACGGTTGGTGTCGTGGGAATGATCTTGACAATAGTACCAAGGGTACGAACTAAGGGGCGAAGTCTAGCTAGGCGTAGTGGATGCACTTGGATTTACGAGTTCAGGCCCCACTCGGAGGTGGTAGCAGCCCTACGTATCGAGCCTGGAGGCTGATGTTTGCTTATAGGGGGTGTAAAAGATTACAAGTGCTGAACCCTGAGCCGGTGCCCAGAAGTGGCTTATATAGTGGCTGCCACGACCGGCCGAGCACCATTACAAGGCAATAAATGATAATGAAGAGGGAAGTTACAAGTAACGACGGCCTTAATCTCTGGCGTTACTGGTAACGCGGGCCTTCATGGGCCTTCACACATGTGTTTAAGTCCTTGGACGTTGCAGTCCCTTAATTGTCCCTACCTTGCTATGGGCCGAGTGCTGGGAGCATCCGAATGCTGCAAAGCAGACCGAGTGACCTCACGTGACTGAGTGAGAACACAATGACTGAAAGAGGTTGAGACTATCAAGATGACTTGTAGGACACTGATGTCCTTATGGGTACTTAGGTGGGCCTTATGAAAACGGATCCGTAGGCCTACCCCTTAAGTATAACCCCGTCAGTAGCTCCTGAATCGATAGAGGTTTTCTGGCCGAGTGAACGACTCCCTTGGTGTTTGGGAGACACACAACTCGCCGTCGGAGGCAGCGTCATTTGGACTCTTAGATAGCCACTACGGATTGAAGAGCAAGAAATCCCGAATGTCCGGGCATACCGGTAAGTTTACATTCGGTAAGATCGAATACCTCTCGGGGAGATTTTTCGTTGATCCGGACGACCATGGGCCAGAGCTCCATGTATCCAATCGGCGAGCTGGAACAGATCCACTCATACCAAGGTAGAGGTGACCTGATCGCCTTTTGTGTTGCCCGAATGATTGGGGTCTCGCGGAGGGACAGACAGGAAGAGTGCTCGGCTCATCTCGCCTCACGCCGTGGATGCGGAATCCATTCGGATCGCGAGGGGGAGCGGTTTCCTCCGTAGATTTTGAATCAGATGCGCGCGCAGGGGCGGCAAAATTTGAGGTGACGTGGTTACTGGAGGTAGTGGCGCGATGCCCCAATATTCACGCCTGCCTTGTCACGTCGTGCTACAGTGCATGCTGTCATGCATCTTCTGTGATGGTATTTAAGGCCTTCAGCTGAAAGGGGGAAGGTACTGTGTCTCGAATCTAGAGTCTTCTTCCCCGTTTCCAAGCCTCGCACGCGAAACCAGCCACCGCGCTCCACCACCGGTGCCAGCTTGTGCCTCTTCTTCCACCAAGCGCCATGGTGAAAGGGGCGATGGCGAAGGCCAAGCGAGCCAAGAGGGGATCGCTAGGATCTTCTTCGAGCACCGGGGCGCTCCCGTCGGGTTGGATCCAGGGCGATTGGCTACCGTCCCGGGTCACGACCGGGCGTGTGTAGGAGCTGGAGGGCGAGGGTCTCATTGCTCCGCGGAGCTGGCGGCTGCCTGGCGCGAGCGAGTTCGAGCCGGCACCGAGAGACGGCGAGTGAGTGCTGCTCGTTGCTCACGTCGAGAGAGGTTTCTCCCTGCCTCCACATCCTTTCATTCGAGCTTTCCTGGCCTTCTTCGGTGCGGAGTTGCATCATCTTCCTCTGAATGTTGTTTCCAACTTAGCTGCCTTTGTTTCCCCGTGTGAGAACTTCCCCGCTTTCCATACGCACTCGGGTTTGTTCAAACACCTGTTTACTTGCCAAGTGATGACTGTTAAGAAGTCCTCTCAGTCGGGGGGCAAAACCAATGTAGTGCAGCTCTACGGAGGTCTAGGTATCCAACTCAGGGGAAAGAGTAGATTCCCCCAAATGAGGTTCCCCAATTCTGTGAAGGGGTGGCAGGACTCTTGGTTCTACTGCAAGGATGTTTCTGTTGGAGAGGTTCATTCGGGTCTTCCACCATATTCCATCGATAAGGTTCAGTCAGCTCCTGCCTTGACCGTGTCGAAGGTGGAGAAAGTTGACGTAGATATTCTGGTGATTGCGTTGGTTGCTATGATGTGCAAAGGCATCAACGGAATGGACCTCCTGGAAGTCTTGTTTCAGCGTAGGATCCAACCCCTTCAGGCCAGAGCCCATCCCATGTCGATGTACATGGGGCCGGATGACCGAACTCGTGTTCACCCGGAGGAGCTTATGGAGAAGCAGCTGGAAGATAAGATCATGGCCATCACTCCGGTGAGGGACAACCCCAGGGGGACTAGGGCGGTGCCTCCTTTCTTAGTGGAGATTCCGCCGAATGAGGTAAGCTATTGTCCTTTACGTCCGAGTGATTTTCCTCATTGTCTGGGTACTTGTTTGTAACGTGATCTTCCCCACTCGACAGGATTTTACCAGGCTAGTCTGCTCCACCCCGGTGGTTGACCGAATGCCCGTTGATGTGGAGAGCGACACCGAGTGCCCAGGGTGTTCTGATGTAGGTGGTGAAGAAGACAACGACGAGGAGGTGGAGGAGAGTGACGACGATGATTAGGGGGATGAGGTGGAGTCTTCTCCATCGGATGAGATCCCGCCCGAGGCCTGCAGCAAGGTGAGCCAGGATCCGGGGACCCGTGCTGGCATCTTGAGGACCCCGAGGGTTACAAAGCCGAGTGTATCGGCGATGCCGACTCGCAATTTGGAACGGGGCCGAAGTGAGGCCACGACTCCGCGAGAGAAGACTGCCAAACAACCCAAGGTTGCAAGCTCCAAAGCCCGGAAGGCTGTCCTATCGCTCATCAAGGTCGATATGCCCATTGCTTAGGCGTAAGTTTCGTCGCCGAATGACTTTGTCTTTGTTGGCTATGTTTCACTGGATGATTGTTGTATTATTATTGTGTATATTGCAGGGCCGATACTTCGACCGCTTCTGTGGAAGCCCAAACCGCTGACAAGGGGAAGACTGACGCTGATGCTGCTTCTTCCAAAGGTAAGACTTGATTTTTCTAAAGGCTCAGTCATTATTCTATGCTGGGCCGTTTATTTCTCGTGAACATGTGCAGGACCACGAGATGTGATTGAACTTGACCCCGAGTCTCCTTCCGCAGTTGAAGAGGCGCTCAAGCAGGCCGCCACTACTAGCCAAGTGATTCCCAGAACCAAGACTTCTGAGGCCCCGAGACCATCTCGGCCGGGCCGTCACTCAGAACGGGTCCGTTGCTTCCTCCACCGGATCGCCGCATCTTCCAGCTCCACCACATCCGAGAGGATCAAGAGGAGGCGCGCAAGGAAGCCTTGGCACAGCTGGACCTGATGGTCGGACGATTGAAGGAGGCGTATGACGTCAGCGAGGCCGCGACTAAGAATGTTTGGTAAGTTTGAATCCGAGTGGGTGTCCCGAGTGGATACACACCCATTGGGTGTTGATGTTGCTTTGCAGTGGGGACGCTCTGAGCGTACCCACTGGGTGTAGTCCCCGAGGCTACCGTCGACTGTGGCAGTCGGCGACAGTCTTAGTTTCTATTCCCGTTTAGTAGTAGTCAACAAGGTACGAAGCCTTGTCTCCTCTTATCTTCCAATGGGGGTGTGCTAAGCGCACCCACTGGGTGTAGTCCCCGAGACTGTCGTCGACTGAGGCAGTCGGCGGTAGTGTTAGAGTTGTTGTTGTACTTTTGCTGACTTGACCATGTCGTCGGCAGACTGCTTGTGGGCCCATGGACCGTACCGAAGCTGCTGATCAGGAGCTGCTGGATTTGCGCCTCAGCCTTGAAGCTGAAAAAGCCAAGTGCACTCGCCTCGAGCTGGAGAAGAAAGCTGCTGAAGGTAAGCTCTGCTGACCGAGTGAATCTTGAATTGATTTTCTTTCCTGACCGACTAAGGCTATCTTGCCAGATCGCCTTGCTGAGAAGTTGAAGAATTCTATTTCTTTAGTCACCATGAAGGAGGCCCTCGAGAAGAGGGATGTAGAACTGGCGTCAGCTCAGAAGGAAGCCAATCAAAAGAACAAGGCGGCCGAGGCCAAGCTGAAGGTCGTTGAGAAGCTCAAGGAGGAGAACCAACTATTGAAGGCGGCCGTTGAAAAGACTGAAGGAGAGATTGCCGACCTGAAGAAGAGCTACACCGAGTGGGAGACCAAGTTCTTGGAGGTCAGTGCCAAAAGAGCCGAGATGGAGAAGTTCATTGAGGACTTCGGCTTAGACCTCGTCGGCAAGCTTAAAGGTATGTCTGAATCCCGAATGATTTCTATTTCTATCTTGCCATTTTCGAGTGGTGATCATAATCCTTTGTCTTTGATTGAATCGAGCTTTCTGTGTCGATCTCGAGGAGGAGACGACTTTGATTGAGAAGGAGCTGAACCCGAAGGCTGGGCTTATGAAGGACAGTACTGCCATCACTCTCCTCCGACTGGAAGCTCGCATTGATTACGTGCTGAACTGCTTCGGATGGATCCATTCGGCCATGGCGGAGGTTGACGAGGGGACCGACCCTGAGGAAGAACCCATGAATGAGCTCACACGATTGTTGATTGAGCGGAAGCTACTCCCGGTCACCTTCAGTCTTGGAAGAAGTCGGCGGCTCGTGCTGGAGCGGACATCACCCTCTTGCTCGTCCAAATCCACTACACGGAGGTGGCCGAAGAGAAGCTAAAGAACCTCTGAGTGGTCAACAGGAAAAGCCTCAAGTTTGAGGACTCCATGGAGATGTTCATGGAGGCGGCCAGCCGGATCGCGGACGACATCGACCTCGATACCTTTGTAGAGGTAGTGGGGTCTCCGTCCTCTGAGTGATCCTTGGAAAAAACTTTTAAGCTTCAATTCGCCTCGGTATGCCGACTGATTTTATGTAAACCTTTAAATTCTGAGTGAGCCTTGGGCTTTCTCGCACACACCTTTGGTTTGAACTGAAGTGCGACTTTGTTTACTTTGAACTACATTTGGATTTCGCTACCCTTGTATAGGTTTTATTTTACTCGGACGAAGACTGGTTTGTGACCGAGTCCCGGGCATGAGTTTCATCCTCACTCGGGAGACGTCATTCCTTAGACAAAAACGGATTCCTTGCTTAAGGATGATCGTCCTGTTCATCTTGCCCCCGAATGGATGTCTTGCCTTCATTCGGAACCCCTTTAATTTAGATGAAGACTGGTTCACGGCTAAGTCCCTGAGTGTGGAGGTTTTCTTGTTCACTCGGGGTAGGGTTCACCTTAGGTGAAACAGGTTCTCAACTGAGATGATAGTTCTTTCGAACTCGTTGATGGTCCTATCTATCATGGCGTCCTAATGGCGATCGTGCCGTCATTAGAAGACGCTTTGACTTAAGCGAATAGTGGTTCGCAGCTAAGCCCCCGAGCGTGGATGCGATCCTCACTCGGGGAAGGTTTTACCCTAGGCGAGAACATGTCCGCAGCTAGGAATGATTGCCCTATTCATCTTGGTGCTCGAATTGAGGCGTGATAACCCACAAGTATAGGAATCACAACAGTTTTCGAGGGTAGAGTATTCAACCCAAATTTATTGATTCGACAGAAGTGGAAGCCAAAGAATATTCTCAAGTATTAGCAGTTGAGTTGTCAATTCAACCACACCTGAAAGATTTAGTATCTGCAGCAAAGTATCAGTAGCAAAGTAGTATGATAGCAGTAGTAGCAACAGTAACCAGTAACAGCAAAGTGACAACAGTAGCAGCAAAGTAACAACAGTAGCAACAGAGTAACAATAGCAGCAGTGACAGCAGTAGCGGCAAAGTAACGTAGCAAGGACCAATAGGAAAAGACTCGTAGGCATTGGATCGGTGATGGATGATTATGCCGGATGGTATTCATCATGCAACAGTTATAACATGGAGAGATATGTACCTAACTCCAATTCGTCAATGTAATGTAGGCATGTATTCCGTATGTAGTCATACGTGCTTAGTGAAAAGAACTTGCATGACATCTATTGTTCATCCCTCCCGTGGAACCGGGGTCCTAATGGAAACTACGGGATATTAAGGTTCTCCTTTTAATAAAGAATCGGACCAACGCATTAACACTTAGTGAATACATGAACTCCTCATACTATGGTCATCTCCGGGAGTGGTTCCGGCTATTGTCTCTCCGGGGTTGCCGGGTCATAACACATAATAGGTGACTACAAGTTGCAAGATAGGATCAAGAACACATATATATATTGGCGACAACATAATTGGTTCAGATCTGAAATCATTGCTCTCGGGCCCTAGTAACAAGCATTAAGCATAGCAAAGTAGTAGCAACATCAATCTCAGAACATAGTGGATACTAGGGATCAATCCCCATCAAAACTAACTCGATTACATGATAGATCTCATCCAACTCATCACCGTCCAGGAAGCCAACAATGAGATTACTCACGAATGATGAAGAGCATCGTGGAATTGGCGATGAAGGAAGGTTGGTGATGACGATGGCGACGATCTCCCCTCTCCGGAGCCCAGAACGGACTCCAGATCTTCCCTCCAAAGGAAGAACAGGAGGTGGCGGCGCCTCCATATCGTAAAACGCGATGAACTCTTCTCCTTGATTTTTTTCCGGGCGAGACGGACTAAATAGACCTGAGATTGGAGGCGATGGAGCGTTGTGGGCCCCACAAGCCTGCCAGGCGCTGCCAGGGGGGCCATGCCTGGTGGGCTTGTGGGCTCACAGCTCCACCTCCTCCGCTGATTCTTGCGCCAATATTTTTCATAAATTCCACAAAAATTAGAGTCCAAAACAAGGGCAAAAGAGTTCGGAAAAGTAGATACGATGGAGACATATCAACTCCCCCATGCTTAAAACCTTGCTTGTCCTCAAGCAATTCAGTTGACAAACTGAAAGAGACAAAAGAAAAACTTTTACGAACTCTGTTTGATCTTGTTGTTGCAACTATCTCTAACTCATAACCAAAATTTCAGCAAGATCACAAGAAACCACATAAGCAAATGACATCTAGGTCTCACGGTAAACTCATATCAATGGCATAATCAACTAGCGAGCAAATAATAATAAGTCTCCAACGCCAACACTTCAATCAAAACAATCATGAAGCAGTACGAACAGATGGTATCTCGCTAGCTCTTTCTGAGACCGCAAAACATAAATGCAGAGCACCTTCAAAGACCAAGGGCTGACTAAACATTGTAATTCATGGAAAAGAAGACCCAGTCATACTCAACATAGTTAAAAGCAAAGCATAAAAATGACAGAGGTGCTCTCTAATTTGTGCTTTTATAAGAGGAGGATGACTCAACAGGAACATAAATAGACAGGGCCTTCGCAGAGGGAAGCATTGATTTGCAGAGGTGCCAGAGCTCAAGCTTTTAAAACAGAGATAATAATTTTGGGTGTCATGCTTTCATTGTCAACGCAATGATGAAGAGTTCTCACCATCTGCCACGCTACACATGCTATAGGCGGTTCCCAAACAGAAAAGTAAAGTTTTGACTCCCCCACCACCGATCAATCGCCCTCCACGACTAGCCGAATACTCGGGTGCCGTCCATACCAACATCAATCCAGGGGGAGTTTTGTTTGCAATTATCTTTTTGATTTGAGCATGGAACTGAGCATTCCAATTACCGCCCCCTTTCTCGAGAATGATAGTGAATAAACACATATCGAGGATAACACGCCTAGCATGGAAGATACTAATAGCCCCCTGTCACCACATGAGCGGTTCGGGCATGCAAAACAGATTATTTCTTGAAGGTTTTAGAGAGTGGCACATGCAAATTTACTTGGAACGGCAGGTAGATACCGCATATAGGTAGGTATGGTGGAATCATATGGAATAACTTTTGGGTTTATGGAAGTGGATGCACAAGCAGTATTCCCGCTTAGTACAAGTGAAGGCTAGCAAAAGACTGGGAAGCGACCAACTAGAGAGCGACAACAGTCATCAAAATGCATTGAGATTAACCAACATTGAGTGCAAGCATGAGTAGGACATAAATCACCATGAACATGAATAGCATAGAGGCTATGTTGATTTTGTTTCAACTACATGCGTGAACATGCGCCAAGTCAAGCCACTTGAATCATTCAAAGGAGGACACCATCCTATCATACTACATCATAGTCATCTCAACATTCATGTGGGCATCCAAGACAAACCATTATAAGCTCCTAGCTAATTAAGCATGACATCAAAAACTATGATCTTTAAGTTGTCATTGCAAACATGTTTCTCTCAAAACAAAGCTGAATCAGGAACGATGAGCTAGTCATATTTACAAAAACAAAATAGATCGAGTTCATACCAGCTTTTCCAGGCTCAGTCACTTCATCATATGTCGTCATTATTGCCTTTCGCTTGCACGACCGAATGATGTGAACAATAATAAGCGTGCTTGTGCATAGGACTAAGCTGGAATCTGCAAGCAAACACAAAGGAGAAGACAAAGTAATATGGCTCTTTAACAGATAAACAGATATGCATGCGAGAGCCACTAAACATTGTAACCATGGTCTTCTACCTTGACCGAAAGAAAAAGAAAACTATTTACACGGGAAAAGCTCCCAACAAGCAAAAGAAGAACAAGAAAATCTTTTTGGGTTTTCTCAAACTAGACAAACACACGAAAAGAAAACGAGAAAAAGAAATAAACTAGCATGGATGATACAGTGGCAAAGTGTGAACACCGACAAACAAAGTGAAAGCATAAGAGAGAATATAAAGTCGGTGAGAAACACGTACTCCCCCAAGCTTAGGCTTTTGGCCGAAGTTGGTCTACTCCCAAGGATGGTCAAGGGGACACCCAAAATCATAATGGGGGTTATACGGGAGCGCTGCAGCCACTGCGTGAATAGATGCCTCACGGAGACGAGCAACCTTTGCCTCCCTCTCATACTCCTCTGCCTCTCCTCTGGTTATGTAATATCTTCGTTTTACCTGAAAGTCAAAGATGGCAGGAGCAGGAAGGGTAATATGGAAAACACGCTGCCGGTTAAATATTAAACGGTATAGGAGGGATTCATGATCCCTCTCAAGGAACTGGTAGCGTGTCAAAGCGACACGGTCAAGGAAAGTTGTATGGAGCGGGGGATCTCCTTCCCGGATGGGTATTCCAAGAAAATTTTCTATGCGAGTGGCATAGATCCCACCAAAGAAATCCCCTTCATTAGCATTATTATTCAGCCTCCTTGCTATTATAGCTCCCATGTTGAAACTTCTATCACCCGTTACTGCTCTCTTAAGAGTACTAAGGTCGGGTGCGCAGAGGTGACAATGCTCAATCTTGCCATTAATGCATCTGTCTATGAAGAGGGCAAAGTAATGCAAGGCAGGAAAATGAATGCTCCCCATGGTAGCGTGCGTAATATCTCTAGTTTCGCCAATAGTTATACCAGAAAAAAAAAATCTCTAACCGAAGATTTAGGAGGATCATTGAGACTAGCCCAAACAGGTATCTTGCATATTCTATTGAAATCCTCTAAATCCATGGTATATGATTTGTCATAGAGATCAAACAGTACAGATGTGTCACGGCCAGCTGAAAATTTGAATCTACGAACAAAAGAGGAAGTGAGAGCAACATACTGTTCACATTTATCGGAGATGAATTCTTCGAGTCCGACGTTGTGAACAAGTGTATCAAACTCGTCTTTGAACCCTGCCTCAATCATGATTTCATCAAAAGGCCATTCACATGGTTGTACCTGTGCGTTCCTTGGTTGGTAGGGATCGGGATCCCGAATCGCGAGACGGGGACCTCTCTTGCTTGAGGAACCACCATGATGGTTTCTCCTGAACATCTTCCTTTTCTGAAATTTTCAGTGACTTTAAGGAAAAGTGAACAAGGCTCAACTAAACTTGTAGCAACTAATCCAACAAGTGCCTAGAGGCCATATTACGCATCAAAACTACTTGGGACTAGCTAAAATTAGCATGCTAATCTCAAGAACATGGTCACCAAGGTAGCAAAAATACGCGAAGTAAAAGGCACTAGAGAAAAAACTAATTGGACCAATGGAGGAGTCACTTACCAAGGAGTAATTTCCCCAAAACAGTTCGGAGAATGGTGCTTTGAGCAAGGAGATCAAAAATCCCAGCAAGAAGAGCAAGAACATGGGTTTGAGCTGCGAAACGATTTTTTCTGGAGGTACGAGAACCAGATGGGAGCTAGAATGAGTGGAGGGGGTGCACGTGGGCTCCACAAGCCTCGGTGGCACGACTAGGGGGTGCCCATGCCTCTAGGGCTTGTGGCCCACTGGTGCAGCCCCCAGAGTAGCTCTTCGTCTCAGTATTTTTCAAAAAATCCAGAAAAAATCATACTTGATTTTCAGGACGTTCGGAGAACTTTTATTTTCGGGGTACTTTTCTTCGGGACGCTAAAACAGGAAACAGGGAAAACTAAACTAAAGCTATCATTTTTCTTCGAAGCAACCAAAGGTGAAATCTTGGAACAGAGGTTTGTGACTCCTCGATTCATCCATCTCATGGTCATCGAAAGAAATCCATCAATGAGGTTGATCAAGTCTTCTTGACAAACTTTTTTGAATCGCAAAAGAGAACAGAGAATTTTCGAATAGTCACTAGGTCACCTTAATGGGGATGTGTATCTCCCCAACAAGCAAATCATACTTCATCTTGACACGAGGTATAGGACATTCAAAGCTCCCAATAAGAATCGATGAAGTTTTTTCGATAGCATTGATGCAATGTACTCAATATTGTTTCTTCGGAAAGTGCACCGTACGATCATTACCATTGACATGGAAAGTGACATTGCCTTTGTTGCAATCAATAACAGCCCCTACGGTGTTTAAAAAGGGTCTTCCAAGGTTGACCGCCATGGCATCGTCCTTAGGAATATCTAGGATGACAAAGTCTGTTAAGAGAGTAACGTTTGCAACTATGACAGGCACATCCTCGCAAATGCCGATAGGGAAATCAGTTGATTTGACGGCCATTTGCATAGAGATTTTAGTAGGTGTCAACTTATCCAGTTCAAGTCTACGATAAAGAGAGAGAGAGCATAACACTAACACCGACTCCAAGGTCGCATAAAGAAGTTCTAACGTAGGTGATCCCAGTGTGCCCACTATACCTTGCTCAACACTTTAGCGAGACATTTTGAGCATATCTATCAAACGCATTTGCAGAAAGACAGGTCTAATCATTTCAACGAAGCGCTCAAAATCCTCATCATCCTTTTTCTTGGATGGTTTGGGAGGAAATGGCATGGGTTTCTGAACCCATGGTTCCCTTTCTTTACCATGCTTCCTAGCAGTGAAGTCATTCTTATCGTATCTTCTATTCTTAGGCCGTGGGTTATCAAGATCAACAAGTTCAATCTCCACATCCTTATCATTGCTAGGTTGAGCATCTTCATGAGCATCACTATTGATATTATCATTAGGCTCATGTTCATCACCAGATTGTGTCTCGGCATCAGAAACAGAGACATCGTTTGGACTCTCAGGTGTAGCAACAACAGGGTTGCTAGCGTGCAAATCCCTATCATCTTTCTTCTTCTTCCTAGGATGACTAGGTGCATCAGTGCTAACTCCTTGAGAATCTTGTTCAATTCTCTTAGGATGACCCTCAGGATACAAAGGTTCCCGAGTCATTCTACCGCCTCTAGTGATGACTCTGACATAATTGTCATTCAATTCATTGAGCAAGTCATTCTGAGCCTTAAGTACTTGTTCTACTTGAGTAGTAACCATAGAGGCATGTTTACTCAGAAGCTTAAGATCATTGACATTTCTGTCCACACAAGTACTTAAATGACTTAGCATACGAGCATTCTGTTCCAATTGTCTGCTAACATAATCATTGAAACTTTGTTGTTTGGCAAGGAAGTTATCAAATTCATCCAGGCATAAGCTAGGAGGTTTATCAAAAGGAATATCACTCTCATCAAACCTACGTAGAGAATTTACTTCTACTACCTGTATCGGGTTATCAAGACCATGGATCTCTTTGATAGGTGGTAGATTTTTGACATCTTCAGATTTAATGCCTTTCTCTTTCATAGATTTCTTAGCTTCTTCCATATCTTCGAGACTGAGGAATAGAATACCTCTTTTCTTGGGAGTTGGCTTAGGAGGTGGTTCGGAATAGTCCAAGCATTCTCATTGCACAAGATATTATTCAATAGGATCTCAGCTTGTTCTAGAGTTGATTCCTTAAAAACACTACCAGCACAAGTATCTAGGTGGTCTTTAGAAGCATCGGTAAGTCCATTATAGAAGATATCAAGTATTTCATTCGTCTCAAGAGGGTGATCAGGCAAAGCATTCAGTAGCTGGACGAGCCTCCCCAAAGCTTGTGGGAGACTCTCTTCTTCAGCTTGAGGAAAGTTGTATATTTCCTGCAAGGCAGCTTGCTTCTTATGGGCAGGGAAATATTTCTTAGAGAAGTAGTAGACCATATCCTGGGGGCTACGCACACAACCAGGAGCAAGAGAAGTGAACCAAGTCTTAGCATCATCCTTTGGCGAGAAAGGAAACAACTTGAGGATATAGTAGTGGCGGATCTTTTCCTGACTAGTGAATAGGGTGGCTATATCGTGCAGTTTGGTAAGATGGGCTACAACCGTCTCAGACTCATAACCGTGAAAAGGATCTGATTCGACCAGAGTTATTAACTCAGGGTCGACAGAGAATTCATAATCCTTATCGGTCACAAAGATAGGCGAAGTAGCAAACTTCGGGTCGTATTTCATCCTAGCGTTCAAAGATTTTTGTTTCCATTTGAGCAGTAATTTCTCAACATCATAGCTATCCTTACAAGCAAGAAAGTCCTCAGCTATCTCTCCCTCCATAACATAACACTCAGGCGTATCAGGCAATTCATGTCTAGGACAGCTAGTTCTAGCAGGCAAAATAGCAGGTTCTACTTCAATAGTATCAATAGTTTCAGAAGTATCATCACATCTAGCAGCAACTCTAGCAATTTGTGCATCAAGGAATGCACCTACACTACTGGAAATCAGTATTTGGCCATCAGCCTAGTCTTTGTCGTATGCTAGCTGATGGCAAAGATTGTCTTTGCCATCAGCTTCAGCAAAACAGATGGCAAAGCACAGGCTGATGGCATACAGTCTTTTTGCCATCTGTCACCTCTTTGCCGTCTGCTAGCGGACGACAAATAGTCTAGAGGCAGACGACAAAGATGTAGATAGGCCCACCTGACCGCGGGGAGGCTCGGTCAAACAGGAGTCGGACCTTTGCCGTCTGCTAGCGGACGGCAAAGAGTCTGGAGGCAGACGACAAAGCGCTAACTCCGTCAACGTCTCCTTCCCCCACCCCGCCCCTCTCTCTCTGTAACGGCTCATCCCCGCGTGCCCCTCGCTCTCTGTCCCCACCCCGCACGCTCCTCTCTCTGTAACGGCCGCCAGGACCACCGTCGCGCCGCCGCCCCCGTCGCGTCGCCGCCCCTGCCGCCGCCCTTGTCGGCCCTGTCGCCGCCGCCCCTCTCTCTCTCTCCCAACCTCGCCCCCGCTACCGCTGCCGCTGCCCCACCACCGTCGCGCCGCCGCACCTGGCGCCCCCGGCGCCGCCCCGCCACCCCGGCCCCTCCACAACCGTCCTTCTCGGTGAGCCCCCACACCCCCACCCCCACCCCCACCCGCATTATTTTTTACTAGTTTTATTATTTTTTAGTAGTTTTAGTAGTTGTTATTGTTAGTAGTTTTAGTGGTAGATTTAGTTAGGTTAGTAGTTTTAGTTAGGTTAGTAGATTTAGTTAGGTTAGTAGTTTTAGTAGGTTAGTAGATTTAGTTAGGAGGAGAAGAGGAGAAGAGGAGGAGGAGGAGGAGGAGGACAAGAAAAATAAGAAGAAGAGGAGAAGAAAAAAAATAAGAAGGAGAAGAAGAAGAAAAAGAAGAAGAAGAGAAGAAAAAAATAAGAAGGAGAAGAAGTAAAGAAGAAGAGAAGAAGAAGAGAGGAAGAAAATAAGAAAAAAATAAGAAGGAGAAGAAGAGAAAAAAGAAGAAGAAGTTGATTTTTTATTGTTTGGTATTTAGTGGTAGCTATATTCTTTTTTAGTTACTTAGTGGTAGATTCTGTTTTTGTTATAGTGGTAGATTCTGTTTTTGTTATTTTTTTGCTGTTTAGTGCTATCTAGGTTTAGCGATAGGTTAGATAGCTTGGTTAGTTAGGTTAGTTAGTTAGTTAGCTTACTAGAAATAATAGGAAGAAGAAGAAGAGGAGGAGGAGGAGAAGAGGAGGAGGAGGAGGAGAAGAAGAAGAAGAAGAAGAAGAAGAAGAAGAATAGGAGGAGGAGAAGACAAAAAGAAGATCACATGTTTGGTATTTAGTTTTTTGGAATTAATTAGTAGTTTTAATGATAGATTCTGTTAGTTAATTAGTAGATTTAGTGGTAGATTCTGTTAGTTTATTCGCCCATCATTATTGCTTAGGTTCAAGACTACTTCAAAGAAGATCACATGTTCTTTTGTTGAAATCAGATCTGTCAAAATAATGTATCGTCTATATTTATTGGTACCGGAGCAAAACAGGACAACTTAAATAATATTTCCATCCTCAAATGTAGAAAATATCAAAAAGTTTTATATAAACTGAAAAGTAGTATAGGTAACCTGGAAAGTCCTCTGGACCAAAAGGGCAACTTCTGGACCTGCGAACTTTGCGTGGTAGGTGCATGTCCATGCAGCAGGGTAATTTCCCCAACAATGACATAATTAGTCCATTTAGCTCCAAAATACCATAATAAGCTCAAAATGGCATAAGAACCTTGGTTAGCTCATTAATATTATATACTTAGCTTGTTTTCCTCTAAAATGGGATAATTAGCCCATTTAGCTCAAAAAAGACATAATTAGGTAATTTAGCTCCAACAAGAGGAGAAGAGGAGAAGAAATAGGCAAAATGAAAAGAAAGAAGAAGAAGAGAAGAAGGAGAAGGAGGAGGAGGAGGAGGAGGAGAAGGCCAAGGACCTTCTATCCTTCTCCTCCTCCTCCTCCTTCTTCTTGATTTCTTCTTCTGCTCCTCCTCCTCCTCTTTCTTCTCCTCTTTCATATTATCCTTGCTTTAATTAACCCAACAATGACATAATTAGCCCATTTAGCTCCAAAATACCATAATAAGCTCAAAATGGCACAAGAACCTTGGTTAGCTCATGAATATTATATACTTAGCTTGTTTTCCTCTAAAATGACATAATTGGAATATTTAGCTCAAAAAAGGCATAATTAGGTAATTTAGCTCCAACAAGAGGAGAAGAGGAGAAGAAATAGGCAAAATAAAAAGATAGAAAAAGAAGAAGAAGAAGAGAAGAAGGAGAAGGAGGAGGAGGAGGAGGAGAAGGCCAAGGACCTTCTAGTCCTTCTCCTCCTCCTCCTTCTCCTCCTCCTCCTCCTTCTTCTTGATTTCTTCTTCTTATCCTCCTCCTCCTCTTTCTTCTCCTCTTTCATATTATCCTTGCTTTAATTAACCCAACAATGACATAATTAGCCCATTTAGCTCCAAAATACCATAATAAGCTCAAATTGGCATAATAACCTTGGTTAGCTCATGAATATTATATACTTAGCTCGTTTTCCTCTAAAATGACATAATTAGCCCATTTAGCTCAAAAAGAAGGAGAAGGAAGTATAAGAAGAAGAAGAGAAGAAGAAGATAAGGAGAAGGAGAAGAAGAAGAAGGAGGAGGAGAAGAAGAGAAGAAGAAGGAGAAGGAGGAGAAGAAGGAGAAGGAGCCCTCCTTCTTCTTCTCTCCTTCTTCTCCTCCTTCTTCTCCTTCTTCTTCTCTTCTTTTTCTTCTTCTCCTCCTCATTCTCCTTCTCCTTCCCCTTCCCCTCCTCCTCCTCCTCCTCCTCCTCCTTCTTGGTTTTCTTCTCCTTGTTCTCTTCTTGCTTCTTCTCTTTCTTCTTCAATTTAGCTTATTTGTCATATATATGTTGTTGTTCTTCTTCTTCTGACTTTCTTATTCCCATTTTGCAGATTGGATGTACTACATGCATGGAAGCTGGCGTTGGAGTGCTTTAGTTTCCGTTTTTATTTGAGTTGATGAACAATGTGGAACTATATGTATATGTATATATGGATGAACAATATATGTGCAACTATATGTATGTATATATGGATGAAACTTTGTATGTGTGGGTTCTTTTGATATATGGGATGTACGTTGATGAACAAATGGCATTGATGAGCTTTATATGTATATCATATATGTGTTGTGACCTATTTATGATATATGTGCTATGAATTATATGTATATGTGCTGTGAAATAGAAAAAATAAATAAAAATGTGACAATATAGGCTCTTTGCCATCTGCCAGCTGATGGCAAAGGCCTTTGTTGTCAGCTGACCGACGGCAAAGGTGCCACGTGGCGCCCAGCTGTGCAACCTGGGCAGTAGCAGCTGGCCATATAGTCTCTTTGCCGTCTGCTTCCTGGGGGGCAGACGACAAAGAAGAGGGCACAGAGGAGGGGGGAGGAGGAGGCAGACGGCAAAGAGTGGAAAGAGGGGGGAGGGGAGGACCCGGCAGACGACAAAGATGGACGGGGAGGCAGACGGCAAAGATGGAGGGGGAGGGGAGGGGAGGAGAAGGCAGACGACAAAGATGGGCGGGGAGGCAGACGGCAAAGATGGAGGAGGAGGCAGACGGCAAAGCCTCCGTTAACCCCTAACGGAGGCAACGCCTGTCGGCTGCCGTCTCAAGCGCTTTGCCGACTGCTCCTAAGGAAAGCTGAAGGCAAACAGCTTTGCCGTCCGCTTTGGGGGGGGGGGGGGCAGACGGCAAAGAAGGTCCTATGCCGTCGTAGGCTGACGTAGAAATTTTGCCGGCCGTGACAATCTTTGCCGTCTGTGGTATTGTCTTTGCCGTCTGTGATGGCAGACGGCAAAGAAGGTGATTCCTATAGTGCTAGTGGCAAAGCAGTATCAAGCATATCATCATTTGGCAAAGCATCATGGGCAGCAGAAGTAGCATCATCAAGCATAGGCGACATATCAAGATTTCTAGCAGGAGGTGGTGTCGCAAACTTACTCATAACTGAAGGTGAATCAAGTGCAGAGCTAGATGGCAGTTCCTTACCTGTCCTTGTAGTTGAGGCCAAGCTTTTAGTTCTTGAATCTATCGGATTCCTCATAGTGACCAGCAGACGTAAATCCCAAGTGACTCAGAGAATATAGTTGTGCTTCCCCGGCAACGGCGCCAGAAAAAGGTCTTGATAACCCACAAGTATAGGGGATCGCAACAGTTTTCGAGGGTAGAGTATTCAACCCAAATTTATTGATTCGACACAAGGGGAAGCCAAAGAATATTCTCAAGTATTAGCAGTTGAGTTGTCAATTCAACCACACCTGAAAGATTTAGTATCTGAAACAAAGTATCAGTAGCAAAGTAGTATGATAGCAGCAGTAGCAACAGTATCCAGTAACAGCAAAGTGACAGTAGTAGAACCAAAGTAACAGCAGTAGCAACAGAGTAACAGTAGCAGCAGTGACAGCAGTAGCGACAAAGTAACGTAGCAAGGACTAGTAGGAAAAGACTCGTAGGCATTGGATCGGTGATGGATGATTATGCCGGATGGTATTCATCATGCAACAGTTATAACACGGAGAGATATGTAACTAGCTCCAGTTCGTCAATGTAATGTAGGCATATATTCCGTATGTAGTCATACGTGCTTAGGGAAAAGAACTTGCATGACATCTATTGTCCATCCCTCCCGTGGAAGCGGGGTCCTAATGGAAACTACGGGATATTAAGGTTCTCCTTTTAATAAAGAACCGGACCAACACATTAACACTTAGTGAATACATGAACTCCTCATACTATGGTCATCTCCGGGAGTGGTTCCGGCTATTATCACTCCGGGGTTGCCGAGACATAACACATAGTAGGTGACTACAACTTGCAAGATAGGATCAAGAACACACATATATTGGCGACAACATAATAGGTTCAGATCTAAAATCATGGCACTCGGGCCCTAGTGACAATCATTAAGCATGGCAAAGTAGTAGCAACATCAATCTCAGAACATAGTGGATACTAGGGATCAATCCCCGTCAAAACTAACTCGATTACATGATAGATCTCATCCAACTCATCACCGTCCAGTAAGCCTACGATGAGATTACTCACGAACGATGAAGAGCATCATGTAATTGGCGATGAAGGAAGGTTGGTGATGACGATGGCGACGATCTCCCTCTCTGGAGCCCAGAACGGACTCCAGATCTTCCCTCCAGAGAAGAACAGGAGGTGGCGGCGCCTCCGTATCTTAAAACGTGATGAACCCTTCTCCTTGAATTTTTCCGGGCAAGACGGACTAAATAGACCTGAGATTGGAGGCGGTGGAGCGTTGTGGGCCCCACAAGTCTGACAGGCGCGGCCAGGGGGGCGCCTGCTGGGCTTGTGGGCTCACAACTCCACTTCCTCCGCTGATTCTTGCGCCAGTATTTTTCATAAATTCCACAAAAATTCTCAGTAAATTTTCAGGTCATTCCGAGAACTTTTATTTCTGCGGAAAAAATACCATGGCAATTCTGCTGAAAACAGCGTTAGTCCGGGTTAGTTCCATTCAAATCATGAAAATTAGAGTCCAAAACAAGGGCAAAAGAGTTCGGAAAAGTAGATACGACGGAGACGTATCAAGGCCTTGCCTCTCATTCGGAACCCCTTTTGACTTAGGCGAAAACTGGTTCACGGCTAAGCCTCCCGAATGTGGAGGTTTCCACGATCACTCGGGGTAGGGTTTACCTTCGGCGAAACAGGTTCGCTACCTAGAAATGATTGTCATGTTCATCTTGGTGCCCGAATGGAGGTCTTGTCTCCATTCGTAATCCGTATAACTTAGGCGAAAGCTGGTTCGCGGCTAAGACCTCGAGTGTGGAGGTTTCCACGATCACTCGGGGTAGGGTTTACCTTAGGCAAAACAGGTTTGCTACCGAGATGATAGTTCGTGCGAACTTGCTGATGGTCGTGTCCTTCAAGGTACCCGAACGACGATCACGATTTCATTCGGAACCAACTTGACTAAGGCGAAAGCTGGTCCACTACTAAGCCCCCGAGTGAAGAGGCTATCTTCACTCGAGGTAGGATTTTACCTAGGCGAAAGCGGAATCGCTCCTAAGGAATGATTGTTCTGTTCGTCTTGGCATCCGAACAAAGATCTTGCCTTCATTCGGAACCCCTTGAACTTAGGCAAAAACTGGTTCGCGGCTAAGCCCCCGAGTGTGGAGGTTTCCACGATCACTCGGGGTAGGGTTTACCTTAGGCGAAACAGGTTCGCTGCCAAGAAATGATCGTCCTGTTCATCTTGGCACCCTAATGGAGGTCTTGTCTCCATTCAGAACCCCTATAACTTAGGAGAAAGCTGGTTCATGGCTAAGTCCCCGAGTCTGGAGGTTTCCATGATAACTCGGGGTAGGGTTCACCTTACGCGAAACAGGTTCGCTATCGAGATGATAGTTCTTGTGAACTCGCTTATGGTCGTGTCCATCAAGGTATCCGAATGACGATCACGATTTCATTCGGAACCATCTTGATTTAGGCAAAAGCTGGTCCGCAGCTAAGCCCCCGAGTGAAGAGGTCATGTTCACTCGAGGCAGGATTCTCCTTAAACAAAGGCAGGTTCGCAGTTAAGGTTTTACACCCATTGGGGGTGTATTTAATCGGAGTGAAGTATCCGAAGATATTCGAAAAAAGTGAGCACTTCATTCTTCTATTCATTCGGGTTCATTACAGGAATGAAGAAAGTTCTGTGTGTAGAACTTGCGGAGAAGATTTACATTCCAAGCTCTGGGTTCCTCTGTACACTCGGTAAGCCCTGTTGTGCAGAACTTTCGAGATGGTGTGTGGCCCTTGCCATGGAGGCGCCAGCTTGTGGGGTTTGTGGTAGTCCAGTCGAAGGACCAGATCCCCTTCTTGAAACGCTCGGCCCTTGACTTGTCTGTCATAGTAGCATAGAAGGTCCTGCCAGTACGCTGTGGATCGGATGAGGGCTAGCTCCCAATCTTCCTCTAGAAGATCGAGGTTATCTTGGCGCACTGCTTAAGCTTCAGCTTAATTGTACCACTCCACTCAGGGGGAGTTGTGACGCAGGTCACTCGGCAGGACGACTTCCGAGCCGTACACCAAGAAGAAGTGAGTCCGGCCAGTGGAGTGATACGTCTCCAACATATCTACTTTTCCGAACTTTTTTGTCCTTGTTTTAGACTCTAACTTGCATGATTTGAATAGAACTAACCCGGACTAACTCTGTTTTCAGCAGAATTGCCGTGGTGCTGTTTTTGTGCAGAAATAAAAGTTCTCGGAATGTCCTGAAAATTTACGGAGAATTTTTCTGGAATAAAAGAAAAATACCTACACAAAGATCCACCGGAGGGGGCGTGCCAGTGGGCCACAAGCCCACAGGCCGCAGCCACCCCCTAGGCCGCGCCGTGAGGGCTTGTGGGGCCCACGTGGTACCACCGCCCCCAAACTCAGCTCTATTTATTCCGTCTCGCCCGGAAAAAAAATCACAGAGAAGGTTTCATCGCGTTTTACGATACGGAGGCGCCGCCACCTCCTGTTCTTCATCTGGACGGCAGGTCTGGAGTCCGTTTCGGGCTGTGGAGAGGGGAAATCGCCGCCATCGTCATCATCAACCTTCCTCCATCGACAATTCCATGATGCTCTTCATCGTTCGTGAGTAATCTCATCGTAGGCTTGCTGGATGGTGATGAGTTGGATGAGATCTATCATGTAATCGAGTTAGTTTTTGACAGGGATTGATCCCTAGTATCCACTATGTTCTAGATTGATGTTGCTACTACTTGGCTATGCCTAATGCTTGTCACTAGGGCCCGAGTGCCATGATTTCAGATCTGAACCTATTATGCTGTCACCAACATATGTGTGTTTTAGATCCTATCTTGCAAGTTGTAGTCACCTACCATGTGTTATGACCCGGCAACCCCAGAGTGACAATAGCCGGAACCACTCCCGGAGATGACCATAGTATGAGGAGTTCATGCATTCACCGCGTGTTAATGCGTTGGTCCGGTTCTTTATTAAAAGGAGAACCTTAATATCCATTAGTTTACATTAGGACCCCGCTGCCACGGGAGGGATGGGCAATAGATGTCATGCAAGTTCTTTTCCCTAAGCACGTATGACTACATACGGAATACATGCATACATTAGATTGACGAACGGGAGCTAGTTACTTATCTCTCCGTGTTATAGCTGTTACATGATGAATCACATCCGTCATACTCATTCATCACCGATCCACTGCCTACGAGTCTTTTACTATTGGTCCTTGCTACGTTACTTTGTCCAGGCTTGTCCCTTGCTACAAAAGGAATTGGGCCACTTTGTTGCTGCTACTGTTACTCTGTTGCTACTGCTGTTACTCTGCTGCTACTGATGTTCCTTGCTACTTTGTTGTTACTTGTTGCAAGACTTTTCCGACATCGTTGCCGGGGAAGAATAGTTCCCCATCCACATGCAACCTACTGGCGCCATTGATACAACAGTTAGGAATAGTCTGCCATCAATAGTTCTATTTCTGACACCGTTGCTATCATACTACTTTGCTACTGATACTTTGCTTGCACACACTAATATTTCACGTGTGGTTGAATCTGACAAACTCAGCTGCTAATACTTGAGAATATTCTTTCGTTTCCCCTTGAGGCGAATCAACAAATTTGGGTCGAATACTCTACCTTCGAAAACTGTTGCGATCCCCTACACTTGTGGGTTATCAAGACCTTTTTCTGGCGCCGTTGCCGGGGAAGCATAACTATGTTCTCTGAGTCACTTGGGATTGACGTCTGCTGCTCACTATGAGGAATTCGAAAGATCCAAGAACCAAAATCTTGCCTTCCACTATGAGGAGAGGTAAGGAACTGCCATCTAGCTCTGCACTTTATTCACCTTCAGTTTTGAGTAAGTTTGCGAATTCGCCTCCTGCTAGAAATCTTGATATGTCGCCTGTGTTTGATGATGCTACTTCTGCTACCCATGATGCTTATGATGATGCTATGCTTGATACTATGCCTGATGATGCTATGCTTGATACTATGCCTGATGATGCTATTCTTGATACTATGCCTCATGATGCTATGCTTGATACTGCTTTGCCACTAGGTGCATTCCTTGATGCACAAATTTCTAGAGTTGCTGCTAGATGTGATGATACTTCTGAAACTGCTGATACCATTGAAGTAGAACCTACTACTATGCCTGTTATGCCTGAGCGTTATGTTATGGAAGGAGAGATAGCTGAGGATTTTCTTGCATGTAAGGATAGTTATGATGTTGAGAAATTACTGCTCAAGTGGAAAGAAAAATCTCTGAACGCTAGGATGAAATACGACCCGAAGTTTGCTACTTCGCCTATCTTTGTGACCGATAAGGATAATGAATTCTCTGTCGACCCTGAGTTAATCACTTTGGTCAAATCTGATCCTTTTCACGGTTATGAATCTGAAACGGTTGTAGCCCATCTTACCAAACTGCACGATATAGCCACCCTATTCACTAGTGAGAAAAAGATCCGCCACTACTATATCCTCAAGCTGTTTCCTTTCTCGCTAAAGGATGATGCTAAGACTTGGTTCACTTCTCTTGCTCCTTGTTGTGTGCGTAGACCCTAGGATATGGTCTACTACTTCTCTTCAAAAATATTTCCTTGTCCATAAGAAGCAAGCTGCCTTGCGGGAAATATACAACTTTGCTCAAGCTGAGGAAGAGAGTCTCCCACAAGCTTGGGGGAGGCTCATCCAGCTACTGAATGCTTTGCCTGATCACCCTCTTGAGAAGAATGAAATACTTGATATCTTCTATAATGGACTTACCGATGCTTCCAAAGACCACCTAGATAGTTGTGCTGGTTGTGTTTTTAGGGAACGAACTGTAGAACAAGCTGAGATTCTACTGAATAACATCTTGTGCAATGAGAATGCTTGGACTATTCCCGAACCACCTCCTAAGCCAACTCCGAAGAAAAGAGGTATTCTATTCCTCAGTCCTGAAGATATGCAAGAAGCCAAGAAATCTATGCGAGAGAAAGGCATTAAATCTGAAGATGTCAAAAATCTACCACCTATCGAAGAGATCCATGGTCTCGATAACCCGATACAGGTAGTTGAAGTAAATTCTATGCGTATGTTTGACGAGAGTGATATTCCTTTGGATAAACCTGCTAGCTTATGCATGGATGAATTTGATAACTTCGTTGCCAAACAACAGAGTTTCAATGATTATGTTAGCAGACAATTGGAACAGAATGCTCGTATGCTTAGTCATTTAAGTGCTTGTGTGGACATAAATGTCGATGATCTTAAGCTCCTGAGTAAACATGCCTCTATGGTTACTACTCAGGTAGAACAAGTACTTAAATCTCAAAATGACTTGCTCAATGAGTTGAATGACAATTCCGTTAAGAGTCGTTACTAGAGGCGGTAGAATGACCCAGGAACCTTTGTATCCTGAGGGTCATCCAAAGAGGATTGAACAAGATTCTCAAGAAGTTAGCACTGATGAACCTAGTCATCCTAGAAAGAAGAAGAAAGATGATAGGAACCTGCACGCTAGCAACCCTGTTGCTGCTACACCTGAGAGTCCAAACGATGCCTGTGTTTCTGATGCTGAAACACAATCTGGTGATGAACATGAGCCTAATGATAGTATCAATAGTGATGTTCATGTTGATGCTCAACCTAGCAATGATAAGGATGTGGACATTGAACCTGTTGATCCTGATAACCCACACCCTAAGACTAGAAGATACGATAAGAATGACTTCACTGCTAGGAAGCATGGTAAAGAAAGGGAGCCATGGGTTCAGAAACCTATGCCCTTTCCCCCCAAACCATCCAAGAAAAAGGATGATGATGATTTTGAGCGATTCATTGAAATGATCAGACCTGTCTTTCTGCAAATGCGTTTGACATATATGCTCAAAATGTGTCCCTATGCTAAGTACATGAAAGATATTGTGACTAATAAGAGGAGGATACCTGAGGTTGAGATTTGCACCATGCTCGCTAATTATACCTTCAAGGGTGGAACTCCTAAGAAACTAGGTGATCCCGGTGTGCCCACTATACCTTGATCCATTAAAGGAAACTACGTTAGAACTACTTTATGCGACCTTGGAGCTGGTGTTAGTGTTATGCCTCTCTCTCTATCATAGACTTGAACTGGATAAGTTGACACCCACTAAAATCTCTCTGCAAATGGCCGACAAATCAACTGCTTTCCCTATCGGCATTTGCGAGGATGTGCCTGTTGTGGTTGCTAACGTCACCCTCTTAACAGACTTTGTTATCTTGGATATCCCTGAGGAAGATGCCATGGCGGTCATCCTCGGAAGACCCTTTTTAAACACTGCAGGGGCTGTTATAGATTGCAACAAAGGCAATGTCTCTTTCCATGTCAACGGTAATGAGCGTACGGTGCACTTTGCGAAGAAACAATATCGAGTACATTGCATCAATGCTATCGAAAAGACTCCATCGATACTTATTGGGAGCTTTAAATGCCCTATTCCTCGTGTCAAGATGAAGTATGATTTGCTTGTTGGGGAGATACACATCCCCATTGAGGTGACCTAGTGACTATTCGAGAATTCTCCGTTCTCTTTTGTGATTCGAAAAGGTTTGTCGAGGAGGCTTGATCAACCTCACTGACGGATTTCTTTCGATGACCATGAGATGGATGAATCGAGGAGTTACAAACCTCTGTTTCAAGCTTTCACCTTCGGTTGCTTAGAAGAAAAATGATAGATTTAGTTTAGTTTTCCCTGTTTTCTGTTTTAGTGTCCGGTAGAAAAGTACCCCGAAAATAAAAGTTCTCCGAACGTCCTGAAAATCTAGTATGATTTTTTCTGGAATTTTTGAATATTCTGTCGTTTCCCCTTGCGGCGAATCAACAAATTTGGGTCGAATACTCTACCCTCGAAAACTGTTGCGATCCCCTGCACTTGTGGGTTATCATGGAGCGATTTGGAGTCGTTCGCATTCCCCATGGGACAAATGGCAACTCCTCTACCGAGGCGCCAACGGCGTATTTCAGATCCCTCATTAGTCGGGGCTTCAGGCCTTGGAGTATCATGCCATTCGCCCGCTCGACTTGTCCATTCGACTGCTTGTGTGACATGGAGGCATAGTTAATCCAAGTGCCCTCGGAGTGGCAGAACTCGTGGAATTCATCCGAGTCGAAGTTGGACCCGTTGTCAGTGATGATGTCGTGGGGGACTCCGAATCGGAAGATGGTCTTCTGAATGATGCTGACGGCAGTTGCTGAGTCCAAGCTTTTGATTGGCTTGGCTTCGACCCACTTGGTGAATTTATCCACTCCAACCAGCAAGTGAGTGAATCCACTCGACCCGGTGCACACAGGTCCAACCATGTCGAGGCCCGATACGATGAATGGCCAGGCGAGTGGGATTGTCTTCAATGTGGATGCAGGCTTGTGCAACTGGTTTTTGTAGAACTGGCATCCAACGCACAAGTCCACCATGTCCTTTGCCGCCTGATTGGCGCGAGGACAATAAAAACCCGCTCGGAAGGCCTTTGCCACCAAGGTTTGAGAGGACACGTGGTGGCTGTAGGTTCACGAGTGGACCTCGTGCAGGATTTGAAGCCCTTCCTCTAGAGAGATCTACTTCTGGCTGACTCCTGTAGCACTCTTTTTGTATAATTTCTCTCCGAGTACTTCGAAGGCTTTAGACCGTCGAACGATCTGGCGGGCTTCCTCCTCGTCCTCGGGAAGCTCTTGCCGGAGCAAGTAAGCTAAGTAAGGTTGTGTCCACTCGGGAGTCATGACCAATGCTGCGGCAACAAAAGTCCTTCCTTGGCGCTTAGGAATTCTTCTTGTTACTTCTCTGATTTGCGTCGGTTTTTCCCTTGAAGAGGAAAGGGTGATGCAGCACAGGAGCAGTAAGTATTTCCCTCAGTTTGAGAACCAACGTATCGATCCAGAAGGAGGGCCTCGTCAAGTCCAAAGTACCTGCGCAAACACAAACAAGCTTGCACCCAACGCTTCAAAGGGGTTGTCAATCCCTTCAAGATTGTTTGCAAAGTGAGATCTGAAGGCGGAAAGTGAAACGAAGTAAAAAGTGCAAGGCTGAAAATATGGCGCGGAGTAGACCCTGGGGGCCATAGTGTTCACTAGAGGCTTCTCTCATAATAGCAAATATCACGGTGGGTGAACAAATTACTATCGAGCAATTGATAGAACCACGCAAAGTCATAATGATATCTAAGGCAATGATCATACATATAGGCATCACGTCCGAGACAAGTAGACCGATACTTTGTGCATCTACTACTATTACTCCACACATCGACCACTATCCAGCATGCATCTAGTGTATTGAGTTCATGACGAACAGAGTAACGCCTTAAGCAAGATGACATGATGTAGAGGGATAATCTCAAACCAATGATGAAAACCCCATCTTTTTACCCTTGATGGAAACAACATGATGCGTGCCTCGCTACCCCTTTTTTCACTCGGTGAGGTCACCGGACGGTATGAACCCAAAACCAAGCACTTCTCCCATTGCAAGAATCATAGATCTAGTTGGCCAAACAAAACCCACAACTCGAAGAGAATTACAAGGATATGAAATCATGCATGAGAGAGATCAGAAGAAACTCAAATAAGATTCATAGATAATCTGATCATAAATCCACAATTCATCGGATCTCGGTAAACACACCGCAAAAGAAGATTACATCGGATAGATCTCCATGAAGATCATGGAGAATTTTTATTGAAGATCCAAGAGAGAGAAGAAGCCATCTAGTTACTAGCTATGGACCCGTAGGTCTATGGTGAACTACTCACGCATCATCGGAGAGGTCATGGTGTTGATGAAGAAGCCCTCCGTATCCGAATCTCCCCTCCGGCAGGGCACCAGAACGTGCCCCAGATGGGATCTTGCGGAGACAGAAGCTTGCGGCGGCGGAAAAGTGATTGTGATGATCTCCTGATTTTTTTTGGGATTTTTAGGGAATTTATAGGTGCAACCCCTAGGTCTGGGGACGCTCAGGGTGCCCACAGGCCTGGATGGCGCGGCCTCCCCCTGGCCGCGGGTTGGGGGCTTGTGGGGCCCTTGAGGCTCCCCTGCCTTGGCTCCCAAGCTCCCCGATCTTCTTCCGTTCCAGAAAAAATCTTTTCGGGGATTTTCTTCCGTTTGGACTCCGTTTCAAAATCTCCTCTCAAAGGGGTAAAAAACATGGAAAAAACAAGAAGTGACACTTGGCACTGAGTTAATAAGTAAGTCCCAAAAAATATATAAAAGGCATGCAAAACATCCAAAGTTTGACAAGATAATAGCTTGAAACCATAAAAAATTATAGATACGTTGGAGACGTATCAAGCATCCCCAAGCTTAACTCCTGCTCGTCCTCGAGTAGGGAAGTGATAAAGAATGAATTTTTGATGTGGAATGCTACCTAACATAGTTGTCCTTTGCAACTTATTTCACGTGGCATGAATGTTCAGATCCATAAGATTCAAAACAATAATTTGCTATTGACATGAAATAGTAATACTTCAAGCAAACTAGCAAAGTAATCATGAACTTTCAAAATAACAAGGCCAAAGGAAGTTATCCCTACAAAATCATATAGTCTGGCTATGCTCCATCATCCTCACACAACTAATGTAATCATGAAGCACAAGTGTGGAAAAAGATAGTAGCATTGTCCCTTCTCTCTTTTTCTCTCTTTTTTCATTTGGGCTCTTAGGTCTGTTTTTTCTTTCTATTTTTTGTTTTTGTATTTGGGCTCTTTGGCCTCTTTTTTTTATTTCCTCACATGGGACAATGCTCTAATAATGATGATCATCACACTTTTATTTACTCACAGCTCAAAGATCACAATGATGATGACTCTATAGGAAATGCCTCCGGTAGTGTACCGGGATGTGCAACTGAAAGGACGTGGATGTCGCCTAGAGGGGGGGGGGTGAATAGGCGCTTTAAAATAATTAAGGTTTAGGCTTGAACAAATGCGGAATAAAACTAGCGTTTAATATGTCAAGCACAAAACCTACAAACAACTAGGCTCACCTATGTGCACCAACAACTTATGCTAAGCAAGATAAACAACTAAGTGATAGCAAGATATATTACAATAAACAATATGTCTATCACAAAGTAAAGTGCATAAGTAAAGGGTTCGGGTAAGAGATAACCGAGGCACGGGGAGACGGTGATGTATCCCGAAGTCCACACCCTTGCGGATGCTAATCTCCGTTAGAGCGGTGTGGAGGCACAATGCTCCCCAAGATGCCACTAAGGCCATCGTAATCTCCTCACGCCCTCGCACAATGCAAGATGAAGAACAATAATATAGTGATGAAGGATCATCAACAATAAGCCCACTATCATCATTGCAATGATCTCCACTACTCACCATATCATTACCTTGTGGAAATCCACGTGTAGGTGAAGTAGATGAAGTTGAGAAGACCACACGACCGGAGGTGGAGGGAGAACAATCATTCCCACAAATCTTGGACATACCATATTTATCTTGAAGCTTTGTCCACAACTCATGAGCATCCCAGAATGGCATGAGTTGAAATATAACTACATTGCTCAAAGCATCAAAAAGCATATTAGAAGCTTGAGCATTGAGATAAGAGTTTTTCTCATCCTCTAAAGATATATTTTGAGAATCCTTTGGAGGAGAAAAAACCATATCTACAATTCGCTCCAAGTTTGGGTCCATGACCCTGAAGTGATAAAGCATGCGAATTACCCAAACATCAAAATTTGTGCCATCGAAACTAAGAGTGTCAGAGAATCCTAAACCCCTAGTCGACATCCTTACTCTCTAGGTGGTTAAACCTAATAAAGAGAGACCTAGCTTCGATACCAATTGAAAGGACGTGGATATCGCCTAGAGGGGGGGGGGGTGAATAGGCGCTTTAAAATAATTACAATTTAGGCTTGAAGAAATGCGGAATAAAACTAACGTTTAATTTGTCAAGCACAAAACCTAAAATAACTAGGCTCAACTATGTGCACCAACAACTTATGCTAAGCAAGATAAACAACTAAGTGATGTCAAGATATATGACAAGAAACAATATGGCTATCACAAAGTAAAGTGCATAAGTAAAGGGTTCGGGTAAGAGATAATCGAGGCACGCGGAGACGATGATATATCCCGAAGTTCACACCCTTGCTGATGCTAATCTCTGTTAAAGCGGTGTGGAGGCACAATGCTCCCCAAGATGCCACTAAGGCCACCGTAATCTCCTCACGCCCTCACACAATGCAAGATGCCATGATTCCACTAAGGGACCCTTGAGGGCGGTCACCGAACCCGTACAAATGGCAAACCTTGGGGGCGGTCACCGAACCCGTACACGTGGCAACCCTTGGGGGCGGTTACCGGTACCCGTACAAATTGCTCGGGGCAATCTCCACAACCTAATTGGAGACCCCAACGCTTGCCTGGAGCTTCACACCACAATGATTGAGCTCCGAGACACCACCAAGCTTCTAGGACGCCAAAGCATCCGCGAAGAACAATATCTAGGGTACTAAGTACCAAAGGTCATAAGCTTCTCAAACTTCACTTCCACGTATCACCGTGGAGAACTCAAACCGATGCAACTAATGCAATGGCAAGAACACATGAAGTGGTGAAGTCCCTCACACTCAAATCCCTCCACAACAACGAAAGCTATGGAGAAATATGAGAGGAAGAACAAGGAGCTCACAAAGAACTCCAAGATCAAGATCCAAGGGGTTCCCCTCACATAGAGGAGAAAGTGATTGGTGGAGATGTGGATCTAGATCTCCTCTCTCTTTTCCCTCAAGAACAAGCAAGAATCATTGGAGGGATTGAGAGTAAGCAAGCTCTAAGAATGTCAACAATGGAGGTAGAACAAGAGCTGAACGGATGGATTAGGCCAAGGGGGAAGAAGACCCCCTTTATATAGTGGGGGAAGGAATGAGACCGTTACCCCCACTTACAGCCCGAGCCCAGCGGTACTACCGCTGGCTGCAGCGGTACTACCGCTGGCACTCCAGCGGTACTACCGCTGACCAGGGGCGGTACTACTGCCAGCTAGCGGTATTACCGCTGGCTGCAGTGGTACTACCGCTGGCACTCCAGCGGTACTGCCGCTCGTCCCAGCGGTACTACCGCTGGGCCCCTGGTAGTGCAAAGGCACTACTACCGCCAAGAAAGTCTTCGCAAAAAGGTCCGACGCAGTACAACCGCAAAGATGACGGTACTAAAAACTTGGAGCGGTACTACCGCTGGCCAGGGGCGGTACTACCGCTGGACAGCGGTACTACCGCCAGCTCTAGCGGTACTACCGCTAGGGCCAGCGGTACTACCGCTAGGTCCAGCGGTACTACCGCTCGCCACTGAAAGAACCATAACTTTCGCATACGAGCTCCGAATTGAGCAAACCCAAGCTTATTGGATTCAGGAAATCTTAAGACCATGCAGATATGAAAATGCCAATGATATAGAGATGTGAGTCATCTATGAATGAAGAACCGGCAAAAACTCCAACATCGAAAACATCATAGTAGATGCATATGGACTCCGTTTTTGATGAACTCGAGCTTGTCACGAAGATGAACATAAGCTCTAAAACTCACAAAGAGAAACACCAAACAAGAACCAAGAAGTATGATGCAAGGATGCAAATGGTTTGAGCTCTCAACGAACGATACGATCAAGCTACTCACTTGAGAGCCCCCCTTGATAGTACAACAATCTATCCTAAACGGAAAACCTATCAAGGGCAAACCTATACCTTGCACCTCGTCCTCTTGAGCTAGATGATGATGATCTTGGCTTCCTCAAGATGGACCACCTTTCTTGATTGCGTTGGCTTGATGAAGACTAGTTGATTGCTCCCCCATACTCACTATGGGTGAGCCACTCTTTAGCATATCTTCACAAGTCCATTGCCACCACAATGGATGGCAAGCTTCAAGCATGATATCTTCGTGCTGATCCACTTGAACTTGCACATCGCAATCTTGATGACGATCACAACTTGACGTCATACTTCATGGGTTGTATGAGATCTTCTCTTTGACGCAAGCCCATGGAAACACACCTAACCCCCACATAGAACTCTCACGAAGACCATGGGTTAGTACACAAACACATAATGGACAATGCTTACCATACCATGGGATCACTTGATCCCTCTCGGTACATCTTGTACGCTTTGTGTGTTGATCATCTTGATTTACTCTTTGTCTGAGATCTTGATCAACCTTGTGTCTCTATGACCATTCTTTGGATAATACCTTGAATACCACCTTGGTCATCATATAAACTCCTTGAACCCAACAAATGGACTTCAAGAAGTGCCTATGGACAAATCCTATAAATATAACTTAAGGCAACCATTAGTCCATAGGAATTGTCATCAATTACCAAAACCACATATGGAGATATATGCTCTAACAGCAACGATCTAGCATGGCGTATGACGTTGAAACATCTCGCTAGCTATCTTACGATCATGCAATGGTAATATGAGAGTGACGACACAAGTCATGAGATGGAACGGTGGGAGTTGCATGGCAATATATCTAGTAATGGCTATGAAAATGCCATAGTAGGTAGATATGGTAGCTGTTTTGAGGAAGGAATTTGGTGGGTTTGTGCACATGCGAGAATTGCGCGGCACTAGAGAGGCTAGCAATGGTGGAAGGTGAAAGTGCATCTATACCATGGGCTCACATTAGTCATGAAGAACTCACATACTTGTTGCGAAAGTTTTTATTAGTAATCGAAACAAAGTGCTAAATGCATACTCCGAGGGGAAGGGTTGGTAGGTGTAAACCATCGCGCGATTCCGACCTCAACACAAAGGATGACAATCAATAGATCAATTATGCTCCGACTTCCTAACATAGCGGTTCACCATACGTGCATGCTACGGGAATCACTAACTTCAACACAAGTATTTCTAGATTCACAACACCCTACTAACATAACTCTTAATATTACCAAATTCACGTCTCAAAACTAATTGAGAGGAATCAAAACTTCTCTTTCTACTCAATGCACATGAAGATGGAGGCTTTTGCATCCTCTTTGGGTATCTATCACTTTTGGGACTACTTTCATAGCATAAGCCAACTACCAAATCACGCACTGCCGTGCTCTAAAAGATATAAGTGAAGCACACAGAGCAAAAGTATCTAGCTCAAAAGATATAAGTGAAGCACTATGAGCATTCTAGCAAAAATCACGATGAGTGCATGTCTCTCTCTCTCAAAAAGGTGTGCAGCAAGGATGACTGTGACACAACAAAAAGAAAAGACTCCTACGATACAAGACGCTCCAAGCAAAACACATATCATGTGGTGAATAAAAATATAGCTCCAAGTAATGTTACCGATGGATTGAATACGAAAGAGGGGATGCCTTCCCGGGGAATCCCCAAGTTTAGGCTTTTTGGTGTCCTTGAATTTGGCTTGGGATGCCTTGGGAATCCCCAAGCTTGATCTCTTTCCACTCCTTATCTCAACGTCCATGAGAACATCACCCAAAACTTGAAAACTTCACAACACAAAACTTAAACAGAAACTCGTGATAACATTAGCACAAGGAAACAAACTACCACTTCTTTTGGTACTGTAGAAAACTTGAATTCAATCTATATTGGTGTTGGGCTACTGTATTCTCACTTTTCCATGGCTAGTACCCCCCGATACTAACCATAGTTTCATCAAAACAAGCAACCAACTCAACAAAAACAGAATGTGTCAAAAACAGACCAATCTATAGCAATATGCATACTTCTTATACTTCTGGTACCTCAACAAATCTGAAAAATTACGACGGCCTGGGGAAAAATCATATCAATAAGAAGCAAAAAGAATCAACTCCAGAGCTCTTTCTGAATAAAAATGAAAAATCATCTCGTGAGCGCAAAGTTTCTGTCTTTTTCCAGCAGGATCAAACAACCATTACCAAGACTAGTCATAAAGGTTTTGCTTTGCTCAAACACAAAAGCAAACACAAAAAACATAATCCCAACAGAATTGTGATGGCGTAGACGCAAGAAAACAGAAAGAAAAAAGATAAATTCATTGGGTTGCCTCCCAACAAGCGCTATTGTTTAACGCCCTTAGCTAGGCATAAAAGCGATAGAATCACGTATCGTCGTCTTTGGTGCTCAAACCATAAGTGGCCCTCATCATAGATTCATAAGGCAATCTTATTTTCTTTCTAGGAAAGTGTTCCATGCCCTTCCTTAATGGAAATTGAAATCTAATATTCCCTTCCTTCATATCGAGGATAGCACCGATAGTCCTTAGGAAAGGTCTACGAGAATAATAGGGCAAGTAGGATTGTAATCAATGTCAAGCACAATGAAATCCACGGGTACATAGTTCCTATTTGCAATAATAAGAACATCATCGATCCTTCCCATGGGTTTCTTGACAGTAGAATTAGCAAGATGCAAATTAAGAGAACACTCTTCAATGTCATTAAAACCAAGAACATCACATAAAGACTTTGGAATCGCACAAACACTAGCACCGAAATCACACAAAGCATTGCATTCATAGTTTTTGATTTTGATTTAGATGGTAGGTTCCCACTCATCATGAAGCTTTCTAGGGATAGAGACTTCCAATTCAAGTTTCTCTTCAAGATATTTTATCATAACTTCGACCATATGATCGGTAAAGGCCTTGTTTTGGCTATAAGCGTGTGGAGAGTTTAACATGGATTGCATGAAAGAAATGCATTCAATCAAGCAGCAACTATCATAATTGAATTCCTTGAAATCCACGGTAGTAATTTCATTACTACTCAAAGTTTTAACATCTTCTACTCCACTTTTAATGCTTTTAGCATCAAGATAGATGGACTCCGAATCATTGGGGCACTTTTCAACCAAAGTGGATTCATATCCAGCCCCATAATCATTAGGTTTGACATAAGAAAACAAAGATTCAATGGGAGGCACACCAAGCACTTTAAGATCTTCGTGATTCTCATCACGATAACAAGCCTTTTTAAGCCATTCATGTCTAGCACGAATTGGGGCGGTTCTTTCTTGGATCTCAATCATGGAAACACACATAGCTTTCAAAGTTTCATCCATGTTGATTTTGGGAGGAGCACATCTAACTTTCAAAGCATCAACATCACAAGAAATTCTATCAACGCTCTTAGCCAAATCGTCAATTTTGAGTAGTTTTTCCTCTATGGACGCATTGAAAATCTTTTGAGAGTTGATGAGCTCTTTGATATTACTCTCTAGATCAGAGGGTAATCTATTGTAATTTCCATGAGTATTTTTGTAGGAGTTGCCAAAGTTATTAGAGGAGTTACTAGGAAAAGGCCTAGGAACATAGTTTCCTCTAAAAGCATTGTTGTTGCCAAAGTTATTCCTACCAACAAAATTAATGTCCAAGCTAGCGTTGCTACTCTCAATCAAAGAAGACAAAGGAATATCATTAGGATCCAAAGGAGCACTTCTACTAGCAACCAAATTCATTAACTCGTCCATCTTAGCACTCAACGAGTTAATTTCCTCTATAGCGTGTACCTTCTTATTAGTAGGTGACCTTTCAGTGTGCCACTGAGAGTAGTTTGTCATGATGTTGTCTAAGAGCTTTGTGGCTTCTCCTAACGTGATTTCCATGAACGTTCCACCTGAGGCGGGGTCCAAGATATTTCTAGAAGCGCAATTCAAGCTAGCGTAAAAGATTTGAATAATCATCCAAAGGCTCAAGCCATGAGTGGGACAATTTCTAATCATTAATTTCATTCTCTCCCAAGCTTGTGCAACTTGTTCATGATCAAGTTGCTTGAAATTCATGATATCATTACGGAGAGAGATGATCTTAGCCGACAGATAATACTTGGATATATAAGCATCTTTGCACTTATCCCAAGAATCGATACTATTTTTGGGTAAAGAAGAAAACCAAGTTTTCGCACGATATCGCAACGAGAAAGGAAAAAGCTTCACTTTAATCACGTCATTATCCACATCTTTATTCTTTTGCATATCACAAAGCTCAACGAAGGTATTGAGATGGGATGCGGCATCTTCACTAGGAAGGCCAGAGAATTGCTCTTTCATAACAAGATTCAGCAAAGCGGCATTGATTTTGTATGTCTCCGCACTAGTGGCGGGAGCAATCGGAGTACTAATAAAATCATTATTATTAGTATTTGAGAAGTCACAATTTTTGTTCATGGTGGCTTCAGCAAGCACGAAAGCACACGAGCAAACAAAGAGCAGGCGAGAAAAAGGGCGAACGAAAAAGGCAAATTGGTGAAGTGGAGGAGAGGAAAACGAGAGGCAACTGGCAAACAAAGTAAATGCAAGAGATGAGTTTGCGACACCTACTTGGATGAGTTCTTGACTTGATCTTCCTCCCCGGCAACGGCGCCAGAAATTCTTCTGCTGCGGCAACAAAAGTCCTTCCTTGGCGCTTAGGAATTCTTCTTGTTACTTCTCTAGTTTGCGTCGGTTTTTCCCTTGAAGAGGAAAGGGTGATGCAGCACAGGAGCAGTAAGTATTTCCCTCAGTTTGAGAACCAAGGTATTGTTCCAGAAGGAGGGCCTCGTCAAGTCCAAAGTACCCGCGCAAACACAAACAAGCTTGCACCCAACGCTTCAAAGGGGTTGTCATTCCCTTCAAAATTGTTTGCAAAGTGAGATCTGAAGGCGGTAAGTGCAACGAAGTAAAAAGTGTAAGGCTGAAACTATGGTGTGGAGTAGACCTTGGGGGCCATAGTGTTCACTAGAGGCTTCTCTCATAATAGCAAATATCATGGTGGGTGAACAAATTACTGTCGAGCAATTGATAGAACCACGCAAAGTCATGACGATATCTAAGGCAATGATCATACATATAGGCATCACGTCCGAGACACGTAGACCGATACTTTCTGCATCTACTACTATTACTCCACACATCGACCGCTATCCAGCATGCATCTAGTGTATTGAGCTCATGACGAACAGAGTAACGCCTTAAGCAAGATGACATGATGTAGAGGGATAATCTCAAACCAATGATGAAAACTCCATCCTTTTACCCTTGATGGCTACCCCTTCTGTCACTGGGTGAGGTCACCGCACGGTATGAACCCAAAACCAAGCACTTCTCCCATTGCAAGAATCATAGATCTAGTTGGCCAAACAAAACCCACAACTCGAAGAGAATTACAAGGATATGAAATCATGCATAAGAGAGATCAGAAGAAACTCAAATAAGATTCATAGGTAATCTGATCATAAATCCACAATTCATCGGATCTCGACAAACACACTGCAAAAGAAGATTACATCGGATAGATCTCCATGAAGATCATGGAGAACTTTGTATTGAAGATCCAAGAGAGAGAAGAAGCCATCTAGTTACAAGCTATGGACCCGTAGGTCTATGGTGAACTACTCACGCATCATCAGAGAGGTCATGGTGTTGATGAAAAAGCCCTCCGTATCCGAATATCCCCTCCAGCAGGGCACCAGAACGTGCCGCAGATGGGATCTTGCGGAGAAAGAAGCTTGCAGCGGAGGAAAAGTGATTGCGATGATCTCCTGATTTTTTTTGGGATTTTATAGGCGCAACCCCTAGGTCAGGGGACGCTCAGGGGGCCCAAAAGCCTGGATGGCGCGGCCTCCCCCTGGCCGCGGGGTGGGGGCTTGTGGGGCCCCTGAGGCTCCCCTGCCTTGGCTCCCAAGCTCCCCGATCTTCTTCCGTTCCAGAAAAAATGTTTTCGGGGATTTTCTTCCGTTTGGACTCCGTTTCAAAATCTCCTCTAAAAGGGATAAAAAACATGGAAAAAACAGGAACTGGCACTTGGCACTGAGTTAATACGTTAGTCCCAAAAAATATATAAAAGGCATGCAAAACATCCAAAGTTTGACAAGATAATAGCATGAAACCATCAAAAATTATAGATACATTGCACACGTATCAACCAACATCTCGTGGCTGAAGTCGACCACGGCTGGGGCATCAATCTTAGTCGGATCGGACGGACTGATTGCTTGTGGGGGCTCCTCGGTGAAAGGGTCCTCCATAACCGAGGGGGCACGTAGGTGCTCGAGGAACACACCTTTTGGAACAATCCTCCTAGTGGACCCGATCTTTGCCAAGTCGTGAGGTGTTTGGTTCTTGGCCCAGGGCACATGGTGTAGTTTCAATCCTTCAAAGTTCTTCCCCAGCTTCCTGACTATGCTACAGTAGGCTGTCATAGCTAGGCTTTGAATGTCCCATTCCTTCATGACTTGGTTGATGAGGATATCCGAGTCGCCGTAAACCATCAATCGGCGGATACCGAGTGAGATGGCCATGCGGAGCCCATAGAGGAGGGCCTCATACTCGGCCTCGTTGTTGGATGAATCAAAGTGAATCTGGAGCATGTAGCTCAACTGGTCTCCCGTGGGGGAAACGAGAACCACCCCAGCCCCCGAGCCATGGAGCATCTTGGATCCATCAAAGAACATAGTCCAATGCTCGGGGATGACTTGAGCAGGTTGCTCTTGCTCTACCCACTCGGCGAGGAAATCTGCCACAGATTGAGACCTGATTTCTTTGTTGGCTTCAAACTTGACCTCCAACGATAGGAGTTCAATCGCCCATTTGGCCACTCGGCCAGTAGCGTCCTGATTATGTAGAATTTCTGCTAGGGGAGCGTCACTGATGATTGTGACCGAATGATCTTGGAAGTAGTGGACCACCTTCTTCTCGGTCATATAAATCCCATGAACCAGCTTCCGATAGTGTGGGTACCTTTGGTTTGAAGGGGTCAACACTTCAAAAATGTAGTATATTGGTCTTTGTACCTTGTGAGCTTTTCCTGGTTCTTCCTGCTCCACGAGGAGTACGGTGCTAACCACTTGGATAGTGGTAGCAATATACAGGAGCAAGGGCTCGTGGCTGCATGGAGCATTCAACACCGGCTAGGTGGAAAGCAGGGCCTTGAGTTGGTCGAATGCAACCTGTGCCTCATCAGTCCACTCAAACCTGTCGGCTTTCTTCAATAGTCGGTAGAGAGGCAATGCTTTTTCTTCGAGTCGCGAGATAAATCGACTGAGGGCCGCGAGGCATCCCGTAAGCCTTTGCACATCGTGAATGTGCTTCAGCCGTCTCATCTGGATGATGACTCCGATCTTGTCGGGATTAGCATCGATCCCTCGCTCGGAAACGAGAAAACCGAGTAACTTTCCAGCCGGTACACTGAAGGTGCACTTGGCCGGGTTAAGCTTGATTCCGAAACATCGAAGGTTGGCGAAGGTTTCAGTGAGGTCGGACAGAAGGTCGGAACCTTTCCTGGACTTGAACATGATGTCGTCCATGTACGCTTCGACATTCCGACTGATCTGTCTCTGCAAACATTTCTGAATCATACACTGGAACGTAGCCCTAACGTTTTTGAGACCGAATAGCATCGTGATGTAACAGAAACACCCGAATGGGGTGATGAAGGCTGTTTTTATTTCATCCGCTCCATACATTCGGATCTGGTGGTACCCGGAGTACGCATCCAGGAATGATAGGCGTTCACATCGGCAGTAGAATTAACGATTTGATCTATGCGAGGCAAAGGGAAGTGGTCCTCCGGGCAGGCCCGATTGAGGTGCTTGAAGTCAATACACATTCAGAGTGTATTGTTCTTGTTTGGCACCAGGACCACGTTCACCAACCACTCGGAGTGGTAGACCTCACGGATGAACTCGGCAGCTATGAGCCGAGCGATCTCCTCGCCGATCGCCGTGCACTTCTCCACGAGGAGCGACACAGGTGCTCCTTGACGGGCTTTATCTTCAGATCCACACGGAGGCGATGCTTAGCCAGCTCCATGTGAAGATGTCCCAATTCTCACGGAGGAACTGGATGAGCTTGACTTCTTATTTGTTGTCGAGTGAGGTGGAGATGTTCATCGAGAGGCACTCGGATCAGTTGGGTGGATCTGGACCTGCTTCGTCTCGCCAGCCGACTGAAAAGCGGATTCAATAGCTGGCTGTTTGACTTGAGCAGATCTGTGGTATCCACTGCCTTCTTGTACCCATCCAGCTCGGCTGCAAGGACCTGGTCGTTGGCGATCTTAGAGCCTTGCTGGAGGCACTCTTCGGCAACCTTTCGTTCGCCGGTCACCGTGATCACGCCCTTCGGACTTGGCATCTTAAATTTAAGATACACATAACATGGGCGTGCCACGAAACGTGCGTAGGCTGGCCTACCCAGGATGGTGTGATAGGCGCTGTGAACGTCGACCACCTCGAAGGTCAACCTCTCCTTGCGGAAATTTTTCTCGTCGCCGAATACCACGCTCAGACTGATGTGATCAAGTGACTCAACTTTCTTCCCGGGGATGACCCCGTGGAACTGCATGTTGCTCTTGCTCAGCCGGGACAACGGATGTCCATGGCCTTGAGAGTGTCCACGTAGATGATGTTGAGGCTGCTGCCTCTGTCCATAAGGACTTTTCGCAGTCGGAACCCGTTGATTGCAGGGTCGACCACCAGTGCCTGCCTCCCCGGGGTGGCTATGTATGACACCCCGAGACCGACGCTCCAGAAGATTCCCCTTTTATTCCGTTTAGTTTGTCTGTCGCATTCATCATTGCATCATGCACATCATCTGCATTGCATCGGCACTCTGTTGCCGCCAGTTTTCAAAACATGCACCCGTTATTAGTTGTCGGTTCTCTCCATGTTCGTCGTTGACTGTTTCGAGGTCGGCAACACATGCACGCGCCCGCGACATCGATAAAATCTTGTTTTTAAAGTATGTATAAAACATTCTCGGATTGGGTTGAAACTTGGCGTGCGGTCTTTACATGTTGTAGGTAGGCCGCGTGCCAATTTTCGTCGCAATCGGTGCTCGTTTGATACCCGTACCGTTTATTATATAGCGGCACTATAGCCGGTTTAATTATCGGACGTTTGGTGTTTTAAAAACTCTGCCACGGGCCGCACCATTTCCCTCTCATCCCTACATAGCCCATCTACACAACCCATTACACCCATCTAGCCACTTCCTCCGTTCGTGGTCGTCGGATCGCGATCGGACGGACGAGGTCCACCCCACCATAGCCCAACCATATATAAGAACCACCCCATGGTGGATCTGTCTCACTCCACTAGGGTTTCCCTCTGGCCATTTTTGCAACCAACCCCCTAGAAAACCCCACCTGCAAGCTCAAACCATCCAAATCCCGCAGCCCTAAACTCCCCAGCCATTTTCAGCCCCTAGATCTCAGATCTGGGGCTCACATCGCCCAAAAACCCCACCTACTGGACATGTCCGCGGTCAAACCGGACCCGTCCGGGTGACCACACAACCCGAGAGGCTCCTGCACTGCAGCCCGAGCTGCCTCGCCGGATCCCCGTCGCCGGTCTCGTGTCGCGCCCCTCCGGCGAGCCGCACTGCAAGGCCCGGTCGAGGCGAGGACCTCTCTCTCCTTCCCTCTCTTCCTCCTTCTTCCTCTCTCTCGTTTCTCACCCCTCTCTGTCTCTCTCAGGTTCCCAAGGTGCCATGGACGACCTCAGCCCGAGCGTCATGGCAGCTCAGAGCTCGCCGTCGATGGGCCCCGCCGCCTCCCATCGTTCCTCGGCCAAATCCGACACCCCCGAGGCCGGATCCGCTGCCGGGTGCCTCGGTCCCGCTGGATCCCATCGCCGGAGCCCTAGTCCGCCGCTGGTGTAGCCCCTGTCGGCCCCCGCTCGAGCAAGCTGGAGACGAGTGCCAGGCTCCCGTGGCCTACTACCCGAGCGGCCCAGCTGGCTCAGCTCCAACGAGACCCAGCCCCTAGCCGCATCGCCCGCCTGGGCCGGCTTCCTCCCTTGGCCCAGCAAGCAACCCCAAGCCGGCCTGCCTCCCTTCGCTCCACCGACCGGCCCGATGGCCCAAGGTGAGCCACCCCGATATGCCCTGCCCGAGCGCGTTTTAACTAAATGCCGCATGCCCCTGTTTTAGCCCGTACGCAGATTCGGCCCGTTATATTTTTTTAGGTTTTTCGGATTTATTTCATTTCAGAAAAATGCATAATTTTCAAACGCTCGTAACTTTTATTCCGTGCGTCGGATTTCGAGAAGTTAGATATGTAACTTGGTTAGAATTTTGCGTAGATTAATATTTTTCCACTCTCATACATATTTAGAATTGTTAGACGTGTTGTTTGCATCAGTTTACATGTCAACGAGATAGAAGAGGTTTAGGTCGTAGTTATTTAACCGTAGCTGCGTTGGAGATGAGCCATATATCTAAATGGACTAGAACAACGAGTAGAATCACGTGAACCACTTTATTTTGCCGTTTAAGAAACATAAAATGTGATTAAGACAAATCTGGACAGATTTAGAATTTAACGCGTGGGGTCATTTCAGTGATGCTATATGTCGTTTCCGGACTCATTTAAAATGCCTAGATAGGTAGATTAACTTGTGCTTCACCCCTTGCCATGTTTATCAACATTTAATATTGTCGTATACCTAATGGGAGTGAACTAAATAATTAAACGCGGAGTTTCGTCAATATGCAACTCGTTGCATATTGAGCTTCACTTAATGTGTAGTGTTGCGTGATGTGAATTGTCGTGCCATGCCTTGCATATTTGAAACTGCCCATGCATCATATGTTATGTGCATCATGATGTACATGTGTTGTGGTGACTATCGTGTGTTGGTTCTTGTTTCCGGTTTGCTTCGTCTCGATAGAGTTCCGCAAGTGTGTCGGAATGTGAGGACCCGTTCGACTACGTCGGTTCATCTGCTTCGCGGAGTCTTCTTCCAAGCGGGATCTCAGGCAAGATGATCATTTCTCCATATATCATTACTATCTTTGACATGCTAGTTGTTTCATTTGTATCATTATGTCTTGCTGCCTACCACCTGTTAAATATCAGCCTCCCAACACTGCCATGAAAACCTTCAATCTGTCTACAACCTAGCAAACCACTGTTTGGCTACGTTACCGCTTGCTTAACCATGTGTTAGCATTGCTAGTTGGAGGTGCAGTTGCTTCCATGTGATAACATGGGTTCCTTGTTATATCACCATATTATCTGCTATTTAATTTAATGCACCTATATAGTTGGTAAAAGGTGGAAGGCTTGACCTTTCTAACCTGGTGTTTTGTTCCACCTTTGTCGCCTTAGTTTCGTCTACCGGTGTTATGTTCCATAAATGAGCGCTCGTAACATGCTTGGGGTTGTTATGGGGACCCCCTAGATTCTCGTTTTGGGATAAAGCTCGTGTGGCAAGGCCCAACATTGGTACTATATTTGCCCAACATAATAATTCTGTTAATACTGAAAAACACAGGGTGTCATGAACCCGAGGAGTAATTCAACATAATACAGGGAGGGCCAGTGCTGATGGTGCTGGTCCAAAACAGAGCCGTTTGCGGGGCCAACCACAGGCAACTCGGGTGATGTCTATCAGGCCACCGTACGCCGTGCTTATCCGTCGTGTCCTGAGAACAAGACACATTGCTCCTATTGGGATTGTCGACATGCCGGGCGGCCTTGCCGGACTTGTTTTACCTTTCTCGAGCTACTTGTGCGAGGGATTTCGAGGATGCTTTTGGTTATCTCGAGGTTGAGGTTTTCCAATAGGAACCAGAGGAGATCATGGGTTTCCCTGATCGAGGTCATTCCATCGCAGCGTGTGGTAGTTTGTGATAGACTACTTGGAGCACCCCTGCAGGGTAAAATATTTCAGAAAGCCGTGCCCGTGGTTATGTGGCAACATGGAAACTTTGTTTAACATCCAGTTCTAGATAACTTGAAGTAAGCTTAATTCAAATATGCCAACTGACTGCATAACTGTGACCGTCTCTTTCCTAAGTTCCTTCTCCGATCGAGGACACGGTGGGGTTATGTCTGACGTAAGTAGGTGTTCAGGATCATTCATTTGATCATCAGTTGTTCACATCCGCTATGCGTAGATCTTCCCCCTCTTTATTTCTTGTACTCGTAAGTTACCCACCTTAAATAAATGCTTAGTCGCTGGCTGCAGCCTCACCACTTAACCACACCTCACCCATTAAGCTTTGCTAGTCTTGATACCTTTGGAGATGAGATTGCTGAGTCCCCGTGGCTCACAGATTACTACAACACTAGTTGCAGGTACAAGTAAAGAGTTACTTTGACGTCAGCGTGATAATTGTGCTATTTGGAGTTTCTTCTTCTTTTTCCTCTTCATCGATCTAGGATGGGTTCTAGGCCGACAACCTCGGATAGCAAGGATAGACGTCGTTCTTTTATCGTTTGTTTGCGTCCATAGTCGGACCCTGCTCTTCTTTATGATGATTGTATGTATTCTACGGATGTGACTCTGATGTAGCTTGTGGCAAGTGTAAGTCAACTCTTTATACTCATCTTTTCAATACGTGTACTTGTAACGATATGCATTCTTGCAAAACTACAAGATGCGTTTCTATCCCTTTCGAGGCCCTCGCTCCAAAATAAGGATAGGACCGCATCTTAGGCATTACAGGTTGGTATCAGAGCAGTACCTACCTAGGAGCCCCCTTGATTGATCGAAATTAGCCGAGTCAAGTCTAGTGAAAAACTGCTTTGTGTCTAGTTATATATCAAAGAGTAGGATTCTTTTTCTCCTCTTCTATGCCCTCGTGAGGAATCTTGTCGTAATAATTTTAATTCTACTCCTCGACTCACTCAAAAAAATAATAGGATCACGCGGATATTTTTGGTATTTATATGATGTCGATGTGACTTGGTGCCTCCTGCTGTGTTGATTTTATACCAGTGAGTTTAGCTCCAAGGGATTCTTGAGCACATCGTTATCATTCAGATTTCTTAGTATCCCAGGATGAAGGATGTTAGAAATTGCATCAATACCAGTAGTGGCGAGATAACCCCGACATCCCATGTACTGGTGCAGAGAGTTCGGGGATACTGTTATACTTGGTATCGTTGTGATTACGAGGATCTGAGATAGATGCAATTTCGAGATTCTAGTTATGTGTTGACGGATGTGATACACTGGACGTGTTAGTATAGGGGTTGAGTGGTGGATTTTACTCCTTCTATCCGTGGACCAGATTGCATGACCATAAAATTTCAGAAGTTCTTACGTGGGAATTCAAGTAGTTACTTATAGGACAATCTTCCAACAGATGCATGATGTGAGGTTGGGGTTTGACATCTAGTGGACTCATTTGTTCACGGTCGTCTTACAATGGTTCTCGTTGTGTCTTAAAGAGTCCTTGTAGCTTGCTACGACTCGGGGACGCTTCGTATGTCGCGTGCACTGCCTTGTACATGATGGCTACTGTAGGATAGAGCCCGTGCGATCCTATCCACGATAATATCGGACGGAGTCTCTATCATTAATTTGTTCTGGCTTGTTTCGTAAGCCTCATCCTTTGTTTTGTTGGAATATGGTAATTCGAGTTGCTTCGATGTCAAATAGTGATTCATATCTTTCCAAGAGGTGTTCCCATATTTTTATGAGAATGCAAATTCTTTTGCTCATCAATTCTCTTCAAAACGGAGTTGTCATGCCAATTCTTTTCATTCAGTGTGCTTCTCTTCAAGTGGATTCAATCCTCTCCAATGTCTGGAAGATCAATCTCTCATTTCTTTCCGGAGTTTGTCTCATCTATCCCAAGTTATCTTAGTTTTTCCCGCCCTTCCACCCTTTTCTTCAATGATTCAATTATCATCCAAGTGGGTTTCTTTTCATTATTGCTTCCGCTGTCTTTTTCTTTTCTCTCTTATGCGGTGATTCATTGTGAAGATTCTCAGGAGTTTCGTGTTCACCTTTCTTCATTCGTGTCGTCTCTCAGGTGGATTCAATTCAAGTTATAGGTGTTCATCATATCCTTTTCATCCTTTAAATTCTTCCCATGTTGAAAATTCTTATCAAGTCTTTCTTGTTGTCATATCTCTCTATGCTATCCGGTGTGTTGAAGATTCTCAGAAGGTTCTTGTTCTCAATCCTTTCAATTATTTCGAGGGTCTTGATGACCGACAAGTATAGGGGATCAATCGTAGTCCTTTCGATAAGTAAGAGTGTCGAACCTAACGAGGAGCAGAAGGCTCTGATAAACGGTTTTCAGCAAGGTAATAACTGCAAGCACTGAAAGAAGCAGTAACAAGTGATGGTGTAGTGTGGTGAAACGTAGCAGGTGAAAAGTAACAAGTAACAAGTAATAGAAACAGTGCAACAAAGTGGCCCAATCCCTTTTGTAGCAAGGGACAAGCCTGAACAAAGTCTTATAGGAAGTAAAACGCTCCTGAGGACACATAGGAAATCTGTCAAGCTAATTGTCATCATGTTCACATGGTTCGCGTTCGTTACTTTGATAGTTTGATATGTGGGTGGACCGGCGCTTGGGTACTACCCTTACTTGGACAAGCATCCCACTTGTGATTAACCCCTCTCGCAAGCATCCGCAACTACAAAAGAAGAATTAAGACAACGTCTAACCATATCATTAAACTAGTGGATCCAAATCAGCCCCTTACGAAGCAACGCATAGAGTGGGGTTTAAGCTTCTGTCACTCTAGCAACCCATCATCTACTTACTACTCCCCAATGCCTTCCTCTAGTCCCAAATATGGTGAAGTTTTATGTAGTCGACGTTCACATAACACCACTAGAGGAAAAGACAACATAAAACATATCAAAATACCGAACGAGTACCAAATTCACATGACTATTAATAGCAAGACTTATCCCATGTCCCGAGGAACAAAAGTAACTACTCAAAAGCATGGATATATTCATGACCAGAGAAGTAATGAATATCATAATGGATCTGAACATATAATCTTCCACCAAGTAAACCAACTAGCATCAACTACAAACAGTAATCAACACTACTAGCAACCTTACGGGTACCAATCGGCGTCGCGAGACGGCGATTGGTTACAAGAGATAGACTAGGGTTTGGATAGGAGATGGTGCTGATGAAGATGTTGATGGAGATGACTCGCCTTCGATGAGAGGAGTGTTGGTGATGACGATGGCGACGATTTCCCCCTCCGGGAGGGAAGTTTCCCCGGCAGGATCGTCGTGCCGGAGCTCTAGATTGGTTCTCCTCAAGTTCCGCCTCGTGGCGACGGCGCCTCCTCGAAAAAGCTCCGCCCTGATTTTTTTCCGGACGAAACCGTTCATATAGCAGCAGAGGGGACCAGTGGGCCACTAGGGTTCCCACAAGCCCTGTAGTCGCGGCCAGGGGGGCAGGCCGCGGCTACCAGGCTTGTGGGCCCCTGGCAGCTCCCCTCTGGCACTTCTTTCGCACAGTAATTTTTATATATTCCCAAAAAAATGCACGTTGATTTTCAGGGCATTTGGAGTTGCGCAGAATAGAGGACTCAGACTTGCTCCTTTTCCAGTCCAGAATTCCAGCTGCCGGTATTCTCCCTCTTCAAATAAACCTTGCAAAATAAGAGAGAAAATGCATAAGTATGGTACCACAAAGTATAATAACAATCCATAAAACGATAAATATCAACATGAAAGCATGATGCAAAATGGACGTATCAACTCCCCCAAGCTTAGACCTCGCTTGTTCTCAAGCGAAAACCAAGATCCATAAACATGTCCACATGTTTAGGGATGAAGGTGTCGATAAAACATAATACGGACATGAGGGCATCATGATCACACATAGAACAGCAATACATCATAAAGATTCTTATGGGAAAGTAACAATTCCTTCACAAAGCAAAGTATGAATCAAAAACCTTACCGAGAAGTAGCCAACAACAGTCCATAGTCATTGAAGCAATTGCAATTTATCATAACATCGGAAAGAGTCAAATAAGAGCTTGTAAAGCAAATCCACATACTCAATCATCTCTTTTGTTTTCCACAATTGTTACAACTCACATGGTACTCATGGTATCAAAGTTTCAGTTGGACAAAAAGAAAGATAGGGGCTTATAATTTTGCCTCCCAACCATTTACCTCAAGGGTAAAGTCAACAATAATAAAGCATAAGTACTCATCTCCAAGTTGATATATGAATATAGATCTTTCCCTAGCATATGACGTTCACCAAGATGAAGACGGAATAGGGAATTGGTGTTGATCACCATGACTTTCACAAGGACAAAACTAAAGGTACAAGATAGGCCCTTCGCAGAGGGAAGCAGAGGTTGTCATGCGCTTTTAAGGTTTGGATATACGACCTCTTTGTGTAAAGGAACGTCACTTTATATTGCCCCCTATGATAAAGAACTTTATTATGCAGTCTGTCGCTTTTATGTCTTCCTCATCACAGGTTTGTACAAAGCTTATTTTCCACACACTAATAAATCATACATACTTTAGATAGCAAATTTTTATTGCTTGCACCGATGACAACTTACTTGAAGGATCTTACACAATCCATAGGTAGGTATGGTGGACTCTCATGGCAAAACTGGGTTGAAGGTTTATGGATGCACAAGTAGTATTTCTACTTAGTACGGAAGTTTTGGCTAATATGAGGTGGAAGCAATCGTCACATGCTAAGGGATCTCTAGACATATAACATTGTTTGGAATCAAGCAAACACAATTCATTATGTTGTCTTCCTTGTCCAACATCTACTTCTAAGCATGTAATAGTTTGGTGAGTGATCACAATTATAAAAAGTGTCTAAGATGATATATTTATATGTGAACCTCTATTTCCTTATTACTTGTTATTAATTGCAACAATGACTAGGGTCTATGTTGGTCTATTCTCAACAAGTTTCAATCATCATACTTGTTATATGTGAAGCTATCACTTTCCATAAGATCATCTCATGATCTTTCATGCTATCGTTCTTTTCATACTTTTGATCACGACACAAAACAAAGCCCTTGACTAAGATACTCTTTATTATATAGCTCGCAAGCTCGAATACATCGGGGGAGACACAAGGCAAAAGACTCAAACTAAACACTAAAGACTTATCCCACTAAGAGAAGAAAGTAAAAACTGAAAAAGAAAGAACTAAAACAAAGGTAAAAGCAAAATATATAAAGGTGATACGATACCAGGGTAGCTCCCCCAAGCTTGGCACAAGCCAAGGGAGTTGCCCATACTAATGCTTAGTTGTCTTCCTTTGGTGGTGATGGTGGTGGAGTCTCTGCAACCTGGGTTTGGTCCTCCGTCTTCAAGGCATAGGTGCTCCATCATGGAAAGATGAGTGAGTCTTCGGGATCATCAAATCTGCAGCCAACCTTATTGATTTAAATCTATACTCATACTCACAGTTTTGATTCTGTAGGTCATAGATCTGGGCTTGGAGATGATCAACTATGTCATAGAGCTGAGAGAGGTGCTTCTCGATGTTGTTGACATCGATCTTTTGCTTGTTGGTGAACTCTGTGATCATCATGTGGTTAGAATTGAGTCGACGCTTCACCATCCCTTGGCACTTGAAGACTTGTTGCTCCATTGCTTCAAGCCTCATCTCCACGCTCCCGGTCTTCTTAGGCCCCTCAACATCACGGATGTGCAACATCCCCTCACTCATCTTGATAGATTGAGGGTGCTGCAACGCTTCGCGAGGTAAGGATTGATAACCTTCTCAAAGACCTTGTCCTTCGGAGCTTTTGGGGAAGCCATAGCAGTCTAGATCTGCAGCAGAAACAAGCTCGAAACGAAAACAGAGGAAAACTGTGTGATACGGAGATCAAAACCCTTGGGCATATATATAATGATTTTTTTCTGGACCAGAAGGAGTGCTCCGCAAGAAAACGGAGTCCGGGAGGCACACGAGGTGCCCACAAGCCCTGTAGCCGCGGCCAGGGGGAGGCCGCGGCTACCAAGCTTGTGGCCGCCTCGTGCGCTCTCCGGACTGCTTTTTATTTTTCTATTTTCCATAAATTCCAAAACAGAGAAAATTTCCTACTGGAAAAGTTTTGGAGTCCAATTACTTACCGAAACACATACCTCTTCGTTTTCAGAGTCTGAAACAGGCTGATAAACATCCTTGATGTACTCCTCTGGAGCTATGATATTGATGATATTGCTCTCAACATTTATGGGAGTACCAGAGATATAATGCTTGATTCTTTGTCCATTTACCACTCTAGCAAAATTACCTTCCATGCTATTGATTTTGATGGCACCGGAACGATATACTTCCTCGACAACGTAGGGACCTTCCCATTTAGAGAGAAGTTTGCCTGCGAAGAATCTTAAGCGAGAATTGTATAGCAGGACATAATCACCTACATTGAACTCACGTTTTTGTATTCTTTTATCGTGCCATCTCTTAACCTTTTCCTTGAACAACTTGGCATTCTCATATGCCTTGGCCCTCCATTCATCTAATGAGCTGATATCAAACAACCGCTTCTCACCGGCAAGTTTGAAATCGAAGTTGAGCTCTTTGATTGCCCAATAAGCTTTGTGTTCTAGCTCAAGACGTAAATGACAGGCCTTACCGTAAACCATTTTATACGGCGACATGCCCATGGGATTCTTATAAGCAGTCCTATAAGCCCATACTGCATCGTCAAGTTTGTTAGACCAATTCTTTCGAGATCTATTGACAGTCTTTTGTAAGATCAATTTGATCTCCCTATTACTCAACTCCACTTGACCACTAGACTGAGGATGATAAGGAGATGCAACTCTATGGTTGACATCATACTTAGCGAGCATCTTGCGGAAAACACCATGAATGAAGTGTGAACCACCATCAGTCATCAGATATCTAGGGACTCCAAATCTTGGGAAAATGACTTCTTTAAGCATCTTAATAGAGGTGTGGTGATCAACATTTCTAGTGGGGATAGCTTCTACCCACTTAGTGACGTAACCAACAGCAACTAAGATGTGAGTATACCCATTGGAACTCGGGAAGGGTCCCATATAATCAAAGCCCCATACATCAAATGGTTCGATGACAAGTGAGTAGTTCATAGGCTTTCCTGATGTTTACTGATGTTCCCTATTCTTTGGCATTCGTCACAAGACAAGACAAACTTACGGACATCCTTGAAGAGAGTGGGCCAATAGAAACCTGATTGCAATACCTTATGAGCAGTTCTATCTCCAGCATGGTGCCCTCCGTAGGCTTCGAAATGACACTTCTGCAGGATCTACCCCTGTTCATGTTCAGGCACACAACGTCTAATAACACCATCTACTCCTTCCTTATAAAGGTGAGGATCATCCCAAAAGTAGTGTCTAAAATCAAAGAAGAATTTCTTCTTTTGCTGGTAGGTGAAACTGGGTGGTATGTATTTGGCTACGATATAGTTTGCGTAACCAGCATACCACGGTGCACCATGTGAAGTGCGGATGACATTCAATTGCTCATCGGGAAAGTTGTCATCAATAGGTCGTGGGTCATCAAGGACATTCTCTAGCCTGGACAAGTTATCTGCTATAGGGTTATCAGATTCCTGTAGCAGGAGAACCCATCTGACTAGCCTAGGCTTAGCGTCCTTCTTCTCCATAAGGTACTTAATAGCAGCATGATCAGAATGAATAATGACTTTTGAGTCAACTATATAAGATCTTAACTTTTCACATGCAAACACGACTGCTAAAAATTCCTTCTCCATAGTGGCATAATTTCTTTGAGCACTGTCTAGAGTTTTACTAGCGCAGTGAATAAATTCAACTTCTTGTCAACTCTTTGTCCTAGAACAGCACCAACATCATAATCACTAGCATCGCACATGATTCCAAAGGGCAAGTTCCAATCAGGTGGTTGAACAATAGGTGCGGTTATCAAGGCCCTCTTAAGTATTTCGAAAGCTTCTTCACAATCCTCATCAAAAACAAAAGGAACATCCTTCTGCAAGAGGTTGGTAAGAGGCCTAGAAATCTTAGAGAAGTCTTTAATGAACATTCTATAGAAAGCAGCATGACCTAGGAAACTTCGTATACCTCTGATATCTGTGGGGCAAGGCATTTTCTCAATTGCATCAACCTTAGCCATATCAACTTCAATGCCTTTCTCAGAGATTTTGTGTCCTAAGACGATGCCTTCATTAACCATGAAGTGGCACTTCTCCCAGTTCAAGACGAGGTTGGTATCTTTGCATCTCTGTAAGACTCGATCAAGGTTGCCGAGGCAATCGTCAAGGGAAGAACCGTAAACGGAGAAATCATCCATGAAAACCTCAACAATCTTTTCACAAAAGTCAGAGAATATGGCTGCTACGTCTCCATCGTATCTACTTTTCCAGACTCTTTTGCCCTTGTTTTGGACTCTAATTTGCATGATTTGAATGGAACTAACCCGGACTGACGTTGTTTTCAGCAGAATTGTCATGGTGTTGTTTTTGTGTAGAAATGAAAGTTCTCGGAATGTCTTGAAAATTTACGGAGAATTTTTCTGGAAAATATGAAAAATACATATGCAAAGTTCCACCGGAGGGGATGGGCCAATGGGCCACAAGCCCTGTTGCCGCGGCCACCCCCCTGGCCACGGCAACCAAGCTTGTGGGGCCCACGTGATTCTGTCGCCCCCAAACTCAGCTCTATAAATTCACTTTCGCCCAGAAAAAAATCAGAAGAGAAAATTTCATCGCGTTTGCGATACGGAGGCGGCGCCACATCCTGTTCTTCATCTGGAGGACAGATCTGGACTCCGTTTTGAACTCCGGAGAGGGGAAATCGTTGCCATCGTCATCATCAACCTTCTTCCCTCTCCAATTCCATGAAGCTCTTCATCGTTCGTGAGTAATCTATTCGTAGGCTCGCTGGGCGATGATGAGTAGGTTGAGATCTATCATGTAATCGAGTTAGTTTTGACGGGGATTGATCCCTAGTATCCACTATGTTCTCAGATTGATGTTGCTACTACTTTTCCATGCTTAATGCTTGTCACTAGGGCCCGAGTTCCATGATTTCAGATCTGAAGTTATTATGTTGTCACCAATATATGTGTGTTTTAGATCCGATCTTGCAAGTTGTAGTTACCTACTATGTGTTATGACCCAGCAACCCCGAAGTGACAATAACCGGAACCACTCCCGGTGATGACCATAGTTTGAGGAGTTCATGTGTTCACCAAGTGCTAATGCGTTGTTTCGGTTCTTTATTAAAAGGAGAACCTTAATATCCCGTATTATCCTTTTGGACCCCGCTGCCATGGGAGGGATGGACAATAGATGTCATGCAAGTTCTTTTCCCTAAGCACGTATGACTACACATGGAATGCATGCCTACATCACATTGACGAACGGGAGCTAGCCACATATCTCTCCATGTTATAACTGTTGCATGATGAATGTCATCCAAATGAATCACTGACCCATTGCCTACGAGTTCGTCCCACTGCTGCTGTTACTTGTTTTGCTCTGCTGCTGTTACTACTGTTGCTACTTGCTACTGCTGTTACTACTGTCGCTTGCTACTGCTGCTACTTGCTACTGTTGCTACTTGCTACCGCTGTCACTACTGCTGTTCCTTGCCACTGTCGTTACTCGTTACACTGCTGCTACCTGCTACAATTCTGGTTCGCTCGGCGTTGACGGGAAAAGACAATTTCCGTCAACGGGCAACTTCTGGCGCCATTGATACGACAGTTAGGAATAGTCTGCCGTCAACAGATCGTTTCTGACACCGTTGTTATCATCCTACTTTGCTGCTGATACTTTGCTTGCTGATACTAATATTTCAGGTGTGGTTGAATCTGACACATTCAGCTGCTAATACTCCAGAGTATTCTCTCACCTCCTGACTGGCGTACCAACAAATTTGGGTCGAATACTCTACCCTCGAAAACTGCCGCGAACTCACATGCTGGTGGGCCATTCCAAGACAATTGCTAATTGTTGAGCAACCGGGAGCAGTTCTGGCTCTGTTGTCGCGAAGGCATCAAGTCATGGACTCATCAACAACATTCTTCTAGTGTCGTTGCCGGGGACTGCCGTTAGCAATGGCCATCATACATCTTTGAAACGTGGCAGGTGCATTGCATAAGCCAAAAGGAATACGTCTATAAGCAAAGGTGCCGAAAGGGCAGGTGAAAGTGGTTTTCTCCTAATCAGATTATGCAACAGGTATTTGGGGGAAACCAGAATAACCGTCTAGAAAGCAGAAGTGTGTGTGTTTAGATAGCCTTTCTAGCATTTGGTCGATAAACGGCTAAGGATAATGGTCTTTCCTAGTTGCCTTGTTCAGTTTCCGGAAGTCGATCACCATCCTATAGCCAGTAATAATCCTCTGTGGGATTAGTTCATTCTTATCATTAGGAACGACGGTGATACCTCCCTTCTTGGGTACGCAATGCACTGGACTTACCCAATCGCTATGAGCAACATGATAAATGCTTCCTGCTTCGAGAAGCTTTAATATTTCTTTTCTCACGACCTCTTTTATCCTAGGATTTAATCTCCATTGATGATCAGCAACTTGCTTAGAATCAGGATCGGTTTTAATCTTGTGCTGACATAGACTGGGACTAATACCCTTAAGATCATCAAGAGTATATCCAATAGCAGCACAGTGCTTCCTCAAAGTTTTTAATAACTTCTTCTCTTCGTGATTCGAGAGGTGAGCACTAATAATAACTGGATATATCTCCTTCTCGTCAAGATAGGCATACTTAAGTGTATTTGGTAACTGTTTTAGCTCGAACACAGGATCACCCTTTGGTGGGGGAGGATTCCCAAGCAGTTCGACGGGCAGATTATTCTTAAGAATAGGATATTGTTCTAATTTTTTTATCTATCTCATCTCTTTCATCCATATGCATATCATTTTCATACTCAAGCAGATATTGCTCTAAAGGATCCGTAGGAGGTACGACAATAGAGGCAAGAGCAATGATTTCATCCCTACTAGACGACTCTTTTTCATGGGGTTGTCTTCCAAACTTGGAGAAATTAAATTCATGAGACACACCCTCGAAACTAACAGTGACAGTCTGTTTAACGCAATCAATGTGAGCATTGACAATGTTGGGAAAGGGTCTACCAAATATGATGGGAGAAAAGTTATCTTGTGCAGTAGCAAGGACGAGGAAATCAGTAGGATACTTCGTTTTACCACACAGGACTTCTACATCTCTCACAATTCCCACAGGGCATATAGTGTCTCTATTAGCTAGCGTAATAGTGACATCAATGGGTTCTAACTCAGCAGGTGCAATCTCATCTTTGATTTCATCATATAGGGACCGGGGTATTGCACTAACACTAGCACCCATATCACATAAACCATGATAACAGTGGTCTCCTATCTTGACAGAAACAACGGGCAGGCCAACTATAGGTCCGTATTTGTCTTTCGCGTGAGGTTTAGCAATTCTAGCGGAGTCCTCACAAAATTTGATAACATGCCCGTCTATGTCTTCAGCTAAGATATATTTGATAATAGCAACACTAGGTTCAACTCTAATTTCCTCAGGGGGTGCAAGTGGTCTAATGTAACCCCTACGTATCACAGTTGGAGCTTGAGAATAATCATTTTTCCTAGCAGGGTAAGGTGGTTTCTCAGTGTAAGCACAAGGAACAATAGGATCATTATAGGCAATGAATTTCTCTTCAACTAGATTGGGTTCAACTATGTTGACATCCACGGGAGGATGATACTTAAACCACTTCTCTTTGGGAAGATCAATATGAGCAGCAAAAGATTCACATAGAGAAGCTACTATCTCAGATTCAAGTCCATACTTAGCGCTAAAATCTCTAGAAGTGTTTGTTTCAACAAAAGATTTAACGCAATCAAACTGGAAATTCATACCTGACTCCTTACCTTCTTCAAGCTCCCAATCTTCAGAGTTACATTTGATTCTTTCCAATAAATTCCACTTGTGGTCAATATCCTTCTTCATAAAAGAACCGGTACAAGAGGTGTCAAGCATGGTACGATCTTCATTAGAAAGCCGAGCATAAAAGTTTTGAGTGATAATTTCTCTCGAGAGCTCATGATTGAGGCATGAATATAGCATTGATTTAAGCCTCCCCCAAGCTTGAGCTATGCTTTCCCTGTCACGAGGACAAAAGTTATAAATATAATTCCAATCACGATGTACTAAATGCATAGGATAAAACTTTTGATGAAATTCCAATTTCAACCGATTGTAGTCCCATGATCCAGTATCATCACATAGGCTATACCATGTCAACGCCTTATCTGTCAAAGATAAAGGAAAGACTTTCTTATTTACCCCATCCTCGGGCAAACCTGCAAGCTTAAATAAACCACAAACTTCATCTACACAGATTAGATGCAAGTCTGGATGTGATGATCCATCTCTTGTAAAAGGATTAGCCAGTAGTTTCTCAAGCATACCCGAAGGAATTTCATAAAAGATATTTTCAGTAGGTACCTTAGGTTGAGGAGCAACTCCTCGTGCTTCCGTTCATGGTGAAGATACCCCGAACAAATTCCTCAAAGGAACAGTTTCCATAGTGACAAGTGACAATTAATTTCAGCACAATATATAAATGTTTCCTTACCAAATTCCACTTACCAAAGGCGCTTCACTCCCCGGCAACGGCACCAGAAAAGAGTCTTGATGACCCACAAGTATAGGGGAGCAATCGTAGTCCTTTTGATAAGTAAGAGTGTCGAACCCAACGAGGAGCAGAAGGCTCTGATAAACGGTTTTCAGCAAGGTAATAACTGCAAGCACTGAAAGAAGCGGTAACAAGTGATGGTGTAGTGAGGTGAAACATAGCAGGTGAAAAGTAACAAGTAACAAGTAATAGCAACAGTGCAGCAAAGTGGCCTAATCCCTTTTGTAGCAAGGGACAAGCCTGAACAAGGTCTTATAGGAAGTAGAGCGCTCCCGAGGACACATGGGAAATCTGTCAAGCTAATTGTCATCATGTTCACATGGTTCGCGTTCGTTAGTTTGATAGTTTGATATGTGGGTGGACCGGCGCTTGGGTACTTCCCTTACTTGGACAAGCATCCCACTTATGATTAACCACTCTCGCAAGCATCCGCAACTACAAAACAAGAATTAAGACAACGTCTAACCATAGCATTAAACTAGTGGATCCAAATCAGCCCCTTACGAAGCAACGCATAGACTGGGGTTTAAGCTTCTGTCACTCTAGCAACCCATCATCTACTTACTACTCCCCAATGCCTTCCTCTAGGCCCAAATATGGTGAAGTGTTATGTAGTCGACGTTCACATAACACCACTAGAGGAAAAGACAACATACAACATATCAAATATCGAACGAATAACAAATTCACATGACTATTAATAGCAAGACTTATCCCATGTCCTCAGGAACAAAAGTAACTACTCACAAAGCATGGATATATTCATGACCAGAGAAGTAATGAATATCATAATGGATCTGAACATATAATCTTCCACCAAGTAAACCAACTAGAATCAACTACAAAGAGTAATCAACACTACTAGCAACCTTACGGGTACCAATCGGCGTCGCGAGACGGCGATTGGTTACAAGAGATAGACTAGGGTTTGGATAGGAGATGGTGCTAATGAAGATGTTGATGGAGATGACTCCCCTCCGACGACAGGAGTGTTGGTGATGACGATGGCGATGATTTCCCCCTCCGGGAGGGAAGTTTCCCCGGCAGGATCGTCCTGTCGGAGCTCTAGATTTGTTCTGCTCAAGTTCCGCCTCGTGGCGGCAGCGCCTCCTTGAAAAAGCTCCGCCCTGATTTTTTTCTGGACGAAACCCTTCATATAGCAGAAGAGGGGGGCCAATGGGCCACCAGGGTGCCCACAAGCCCTGTAGTCGCGGCCAGGGGGGCAGGCCGCGGCTACTAGGCTTGTGGGCCCCTCGCAGCTCCCCTCTGGCACTTCTTTCGCCCAGTAATTTTTATATATTCCCAAAAAATTTCACGTTGATTTTCATGGCATTTGGAGTTGCGCAGAATAGAGGACTCAGACTTGCTCCTTTTCCAGTCCAGAATTCCAGCTGCCGATATTCTCCCTCTTCAAATAAACCTTGCAAAATTAGAGAGGAAAGGAATAAGTACGGTACCACAAAGTATAATAACAGTCCATAAAGCAATAAATATCAACATGAAAGCATGATGCAAAATGGACGTATCAGGTCTCACCTCATCTAGCTTTCATTTGTACCGGTGCAATGTCTCTCTTTCTGAGCAATCTTTTCAACGGTGTTTCTTTTGAGTGGGCCCAGAACCCACAGGTTCTTTCCCAGGATCTTATCTCACTCTTGTAATCTTTCCTGGAGATCTCTAATTCTTTTCAATTATGGCATAAGCATGAATTCCATCAGTCATATTCCTTCTCGAAGATCGCTTCAAATTTATTTTCATCGTTGGCTCAACCTTTTCTTAGTCATTATTCCGGAGTGTCTAGTTATTCTTGGTGGTGTTCTCCTCATCTTTTTCATCTTGGAAGACCGAAGGATTGTTTCTCTCAAGTCTTTTTCCATTCTTTGAAGATTGTCATCTAAGCTTCATGTTATCTTCTTAGTTGTTTCCAATCATGAGTAATTCCTTCCATATCTATGTGGTGCATTTCAGAGTTGTTTTCTTTTCTCGATCCTCCGAAGGCCATCATTTTAGAAGATTTCTTCATCCATAGCTTTCAGCTTTTGTTCTCAAATTCTTCTCAATTGTTGTCTATTCGTTCATCTCTCAATTATTCCGGTGGCTCATTCAAGTTTTCTGTTAGGCGCCTCATGATCTCTTCATTCTCATGTATCTCCATTCATTCTTGTTATCCCCATTCATTCCAATTCTTACCGGTGTTTCTTTCAAGATTTCTTCTAGTTTGTGCTCCATATCTCTCTTCATTCTTTTCATGGAGAATAAGTGATATGCTAATCCATTACTTGCCATCAATTAACTTGGTGAAGGATAGGCATAACATAATTCTTATTCTTATTTCATCAAAGTGATTTCGATTCTTCTTCTGGAGTGGCTCATGATACCAAATTCTTTTCTCAAGTGTTCTTTCTCTTGCATTTCAAAGAGCAAGTCTTCCTCCTTATCCTTTGTGGTGGTATTATAACATTCTTGTTAGTGGAGGAGTCTTGAAGAGAAGTTGTTTCAAGAATGAGATATTTAAACCCACCGATTCTATGATCATGAGATATTTTCAACCCATGCTTTCTTCTTGAGCTATCTGGATTTAGATTTCACCTAAAGCTTTTCCTAAGGATTGTTGCGATTATGGTGATTATCGTTGATCCAAGTTTCAATATACCCTCTTGGTGTAAGGAGTTCTTCCTTTCTTGCTGCATCCAAGCAATCTTAGTTTTGATTAGTGGTTCATTGTCACTTCATTATTTGAGATGGTTTCATAAGTCCACTACAAGCTTGTTCTTTCCGTTGTTGGTTTTCCAACAACTCCGTTCAATTCTTCTTGCAAGGATGCTCGCCAAATTCAATTGTGCTAGTAGTTTTCATTTTCTTCTCCATTCTCTTCTTCCCAATGATCTAGTTTCTATTCTCTTGTTCAAGAGTTGTGGTGATGTTGCTCTCTTCAATCTATCATTTTGTTCTCTGAAGATCATGTTCTTTCCTTTTTTTCAATTTAGTTAGTTTGTTCTGAATTTTCTCAAGATCTTTCCATCTTATCGAATTTTTTGCCCTCTTTCATACCAAAGTGCTGCCGAAATTTTGTGTGAATTCTTGGTTGTTTCTCTCATCATTCTTCATCTCTGTGCAACTTCCAAGGACCATTGGTTTCACTCGTTTGTCAAAGAAGCAACTAAGTTATACCTCTTGATTTCTCATCCTCTCCCCCCTTTCATTCTTGGATCTCGGGTCTTGATCCTCTTGTAGTGTAGGAGAGTTGTGACAGCCCGAGACCGACGCTCTAGAAGATTCCCCTTTTATTTTGTTACCGCCGTGCGATTAGTTTGTCTGTCGCATTCATCATCGCATCATGCACATCATCTACATTGCATCGGCACTCCGTTCCCGCCAATTTCAAAACATGCACCCATTATTAGTTGCCGGTTCTCTCCGTGTTCGTCATTACCGTTTTGAGGCCGACCACACACACACACCCGCGGCATCGATAAAATATTGTTTTTAAAGTGTTTATAAAACATTCTCGAATTGGGTTGAAACTTGGCATGCGGTTTTTACATGTTGTAGGTAGGCCGCGTGCCAATTTTTGTCGCAATCGGAGCTCGTTTGATACCCGTACCATTTATTATGTAACATTACTATAGCCGGTTTAATTGTCGGACATTCGGTGTTTTAAAAACTCTGCCACGGGCCGCACCATTTCCCTCTCATCCCTACATAGCCCATCTACACAGCCCATTAAACCCATCTAGCCACTTCCTCTGTTCATGGTCGTCGGATTGCGATCGGACGGATGAGGTCCACCCCACCATAGCCCAACCCTATATAAGAACCACCCCATGGTGGAGCTCTCTCACTCTAGTAGGGTTTCACTCTAGCCATTTTTGCTGCCACCCCCTAGAAAACCCCACCTGCAAGCCCAAACCCTCCAAATCCCGCAACCCTAGCCTCCCCAGCCATTTTCAGCCCTCAGATCGCCCAAAAACCCCACCTACCGAACATGTCCGCAGTCAAACCGGACACGTCCGAGCGACCACACAAACCGAGCAGCTCCTGCTAGGCCTGGGCGTTCGGTAGAAACCTAAAGTTCAGTTTCTACTGTTCGGTCTTTTTTGAAAATCGATTTCTTAGATTGCTAACGAAAAGAGCACGCAAAAATTGAAAACCAAAAATTCGGTTAACCGATAAATTCGGTTTGGTTTCAGTTTATACCGAGGAGAAACATCACTTGTTCTCACCACGTTTCTAGGGTGTATTTTGCCTCTCGCACCAGTCCTTGTTAAGTAGTTGAACTCATTGCCTCATCTCGCGTAGCTAGGCAAGGTGGGACAAATCCAAATGCATGTAACTTTCTGGCAGTCTGGCACGACATGCATTTGGAATGAACGAGCGAGCGAGCTTCACCAGAGGCCGGTTGCCCAGCAAGTGTCTCGCACAATCCATCACGCAAAAAGTGGGCCTGGATACCTGTGCTATCTGGCCGGACGACCGGCCCAACAAGTGTCTCGCATGTAGGCATGAGGCAGCGAGTGGCATGCACGAGATGAGGCAGCGAGTCGCATGCACGCATTGACACATGCGTCAATTTCCATAGAGTTCGGTTTCTGTTTCGGTGTTCGGTATAAAACCGAACTGACGGAATGCAATTCAATTAGTAAAATTGAAAACCGAAATTTCCGGTAGCAGTAAGAAAAACCAAAAATTCGGCCTTTTCGGTTTCGGCATCGGTTCGGTCTTCGGTTCGTTGGTTTCTATGCCCAGGCCTAACTCCTGCACTGCAGCCCGAGCTGTCTCGCCGGATCCCCGTCGCCGGTCGCGTGTCGTGCCCCTTCGGTGAGTCGCGCTGCCAGGCCCGGTCCAGCCAGGACCTCTCTCTCCTTCCTTCTCTTCCTCCTTCTTCCTCTCTCTGGTTTCTCACCCCTCTCTCTCTCAGTTTCACACGTTGCCATGGACGACCTCAGCCCGAGCGCCATGGCAGCGCGGAGCTCGCCGTCGATGGGCCCCGTCGCTTGACGCTGTTCCTCGGCCAGATCCGGCAGCCCCAAGGCCGGATCCGCCGCCGGGTGCCTCGGTCTCGCTGGATCCCCTCGTCGGAGCCTTAGTCCGCCGATGATGTAGCTCGTGTCAGCCCCCGCTCGAGCAAGGTGGAGATGAGCGCCACGCTCCCGTGGCCTCTTGCCCGAGCGGCACAGCTAGCTCACCTCTAGCGAGGCCCAGCCCCAGCCGCATCGCCTGCTTGGGTCGGCTTCCTCCCTCCGCCCAGCAAGCAACCCCTAGCCGGCCTGCCTCCCTTCGCTCCACCGACCGGCCCGATGTCCCAACGTGAGCCACCCTGCTATGCCCCGTCCGAGTGCATTTTAACTAAATGAATAATTTTCAAACGCGCGTAACTTTTATTCCGTGCGTCGGATTCCGACCAATTAGATATGTAACTTGGTTAGGATTTAGTGTAGATTAATATTCTCCCACTCGCATACACATTTAGAACTGTTAGACATGTTGTTTGCATCGGTTTGCGTGTCAATGAGATAGAAATGGTTTAGGTCGTAGTTATTTAACCGTAGCTCCGTTGGAGATGAGCCATATATGTAAATGGACTAGAACAACAAGTAGAATCACGTGAACCACTTTGTTTTGCCAGTTAACAAACATAAAATGTGATTAGGACAAATCAGGACAGATTTAGAATTTAACGCGTGGGGTCATTTCAGAGATGCTATATGTCATTTCTAGCCTCATTTAAAATGCCTAGATAGGTATATTAACTTGTGCTTCACCCCTTGCCATGTTTAACAACATTTGATATTGTCGTGTCCCTAACGGGAGTGAACTAAATAATTAAACGTGGAGTTTTGTCAATATGCAACTCGTTGCATATTGAGCTTCACTTAATGTGTAGTATTGTGTGATGTGAATTGCCATGCCATGCCTTGCATATTTGAAACTGCTCATGCATTATATGTGTTGTGCATCATACCGTGCAAGTGTTGTCATGAATATCGTGTGTTGATTCTTGTTTCCGGTTTGCTTCGTCTCGATAGAGTTCCGCAAGCGTGTCGGAATGTGAGTACATGTTCGACTACGTCGGTTCTTCTGCTTCACAGAGTCTTCTTCCAAGTGGGATCTTAGGCAAGATGATAATTTCCCCAGATATCAGTACTATCATTGCCATGCTAGTTGTTTCATTTCTATCGTTACGTCTCACTGCCTACCACCTGTTAAATATCAGCTTCCCAACACTGCCATGAAAACCTTCAACCTATCTACAACCTAGCAAACCACTGATTGGCTACGTTACCGCTTTCTTAACCATGTGTTAGCGTTGCTAGTTGCAGGTGCAGTTGCTTCCATGTGATAACATGGGTTCCTTGTTATATCACCATATTATCTGCTATTTAATTAGTGCACCTATATACTTGGTAAAAGGTGGAAGACTTGGCCTTTCTAGCCTGGTGTTTTGTTCCACCTTTGTCGTCTTAGTTTCGGCTACCGGTGTTATGTTCCATAAATGAGCGCTCCTAACATGCTTGGGGTTGTTATGGGGACCCCCTAGATTCTCGTTTTGGGATAAAGCTCGTCTAGCAAGGCCTAACATTGGTACTATATTTTTCAACATAATAATTCTGTTAATACTGAAAAACATAGGGTGTCATCAACCCGAGGAGTAATTCAACATAATACAAGAAGGGCCAGTGCTGATGGTGCTGGTCCAAAACAGAGCCGTTTGCGGGTCCATCCTCGGGCCACTCGTGTGATGTCTATCAGGCCACTGTACGCTGTGCTAATCCTTTGTGTCCTGAGAACGATATACGCGGCTCCTATCAGGATTGTCGACACATCGGGCGGCCTTGCTGGACTTGTTTTACCTTTCTCGAGCGTCTTGTGCGAGGGATCCCGAGGATGCTTTGGGTTATCTCAAGGTTGAGGTTTTCCAATAGGAACCCGAGGAGATCAAGGGTCTCCCTAATCGAGGTCATTCCGTCACAGCGTGTGGTAGTTTGTGATGGACTAGTTGGAGCACCCCTGCAGGGTAAAACCTTTCGGAAAGTCGTACCCGTGGTTATCTGGCAACATGGAAACTTTGTTTAACATCCGGTTCTAGATAACTTGAAGTAAGCTTAATTAAAATATCCAAACAGAGTGCGTAATCGTAATCGAGGACGCGGTGGGGTTATGTCTGACGTAAGTAGGTGTTCAGGATCATTCATTTGATCATCCGTAGTTCACGTAAGATAGCCACCTTAAATAAATGCTTAGTCGCTGGCTGCAGCCTCACCACTTAACCACACCTCACCCATTAAGCTTTGCTAGTCTTGATAACTTTGGAGATGAGATTGCTGAGCCCTCGTGGCTCACAGATTACTACAACACCTGTTGCAAGTACATGTAAAGAGTTACTTTGACATGAGCGCGATGATTGTGCTATTTGGAGCTTCTTCTTCTTCTTCTTCTTCATCGATCTAGGATGGGTTCCCTGCCGGTAGCCTGGGATAGCAAGGATGGACATCGTTCTTCTTCATGATGATTGTATGTATTGTACTGATGTGACTCTCATGTTGCTTGTGGCAAGTGTAAGACAACTCTTTATATTCATATTTTCAGTACATGTACTTGTAACGATATCCATTCTTGCAAAACGACGAGATGCTTTCCTATCCCTGTCGAGTCCCTCACGCCAAAATAAGGATATGACCACATCTTGGGCGTTACACTATGCTGGCAGGGTGGTCCGACTGATCAAAGGTGACATGTGTTTTTGCCCAGTCGAGGTACTTTGTGACAGCCGGAGCTGCCATGTTCACCTCCCAATTGATGACTTTCAATCGGCTCTTGGTCTCCATGTAGGCGAAGATCATGAGGGTCACCTGAATGTTTGGATACCCTGAGGTACTCGTAGGGTCGTCCTCATCCTCCTTGTACTCCGAGGACTCTCTGCACATCTTCTTCTAGAGCAGACGACAGTCACGAGCTGTGTGCTTTGCGGGGATAGTCTCCTCTTCCTCGTCTTTGCGAGAATGGATCGGACATGGCTGGTCCAGTAGAGTGCTCTTCGACTTGGCTTTCTTCTTGCGAGCCCAATCCTTTTTCTTCTTGGATTTTCCTTGGCCCTTTCCTCGGCTAGCAGCTACTTCGGCTTTACCCGCTGGTTCGCCTTTTCACTTTTGCTTCTTACTAGCGTTGCCCGACTGAGGGGCTTCGCTGGCTCGGCCTTTGCCCCTGTGGAGGCATCTTCTTCCTCGCCATTTGTGTACCGATTGGCGATCTCCATAGCCCTACTGAGAGACAGGTCTTCCGATCGGCCGAACTTGAGGATGAGCTGTCGATATCGAGTGCTTGCTTTGAAGGCGCTCACGGCATGGTGCTGGGTGACGTTCTCAACAGTGTTGCGGAGAGTGGTCCACCGCCGAATGTACTCTCAGAGAGTCTCGTTGGGCTTCTGGACACAGTGTTGTAGCTCCGCCAGTCTGCCGGGGTGTTTGTATGTTCCCTCGAATGTCTGGACGAACACTCGAGCGAACTCACCCCAGTTGTGGATGCTGCTGGAGGGTAGCTGGTTGAGCCACGCTCTTGCTGACACCTCCAGCATGAGGGGCAGGTGCTTCATTGTGACATAGTTGTCATCGCCGCCAATCTGGACGGCCACTCGGTAGTCTTCCAACCAAGTCTCTGGCTTTGAGTCGCCATTGAATTTGCTGATCCCCGTGGCCGGCCGGTAGTTGGAGGGGACTTCGGCCACTCGAATGTGTCGGACGAAGCACTCGAGGCCCGACACTCTCTGACCTGCTCATGATGGATCGATTACCTGCTGCGTGATGATGGATCGAGCATTGAACACGGGAGCCCGGTAGTCACCGCGCTCATGGCCCCGTCGCCAATTGGGGCTTGGCCTGCGGTCGTGAGGACGACAATCGAGTGAGCCACTCCCCTGAAGGGGTGACCTGCTTCGATCTCGATGGCCTTGCCTCTAGTCTTCATGCGGGCCTCCCGGAAGAGGAGGAGACCTTGGGTGCCGCCTGTGCACGTGCAGGCTATGGGCCGACTGCATGGTGTTCGCCTGGATGGACTTGCCATGAACATGGTGCCGTGACTACAACACTGCAGATTTTTGTTGAAGGGACGTCTTCAGCAGAGCTTGAATCTACCGAATGCCTTCTCCGGCCGCGCTATCACTCGGTTGAATGGAATCAGCGATCCGATTTGCAGCGGCCAGGTTCAGCACATGTGTTCGCATCACTTCGATGTTCCGTGGGAGGTCGTTCGGAAACAACTGCCTACGACTAGAGCTCGACTGGTCTCTAGTGGCCCGAGCATCTAGTGAGCGCTAGAGCCGCTCGAGGCGCTCGCGCTCGGCTAAGTTGGCCAATCGCACGTTCTCCAACATGATCTCCTCTAGGGTATTCGTGATGATGGGATGCGAAGGACTTGGTCGCTCCTCCAACGTAGTTCTTCACGCTGGTGCTCGGTGAGCGGCTACAGAATATGGTGGTGGACATCGCCGTGGCGACGCTCCCTGCCGTCACGCCCGAGAGAGTTCTCAGAGGCGTGGTCAAGGTTGTTTCCCCTGTTGGTGTCGGCATCAGAATCTCAGCTGCACCCCTACTGCTGTCGCAGTGGGAGTCGCCGAGTGACTCCTGACTCAACAAAGGGAAGAGGCTGACGGTGGGCTCATCAGAACTGAGCATGGCCACCTGTCCGAAGATGGCCTAGTTGGTCACAGCATGCTTGATCCATCGTTGCATCCTCGAGCAGCCAGATCGCTTGCGGTGGACGACAGCGGTTCATGGAGATGCCGAGTGATACGACATTGTTTGTGCCGGATGAGGACTCCGTGCGCCACCGTGCTGAAGTGTGACGAACCTCGCGTAGGGAGGGCATCGATGTCAAGTGGCGCATCCTGCAGCCATGCCGAATCGTCAATGATGAAGCTGAGGGAACAGAAGAGGATCTCTCCGTCGGGTGTCATCATGATGGCGAAAGTGTGGAAAATCTCCAACTGTGCTGAATATGCTAGAAGCGAAGCCCCACGATGGGTGCCAACTGTCGTGGGAATGATCCTGATAATAGTACCAGGGGTATGAACTAAGGGGTGAAGTCTAGCTAGGCGCAGTGGATGCACTCGGATTTAATAGTTCAGACCCCACTCGGAGCTGGTAACAACCCTACGTCTAGAGCCTCGAGGCTGATGTTTGCTTATAGGGGGTGTGAAAGATTACAAGTACTGCACCTTGAGTCGGTGCCCGGGAGTTGCTTATATAGTGGCTGCCACGACCGGCCGAGCACCATTACAAGACAATAGATGATAATAAAGAGGGAAGTTACAAGTAACAGCGGCCTTAATCTCTGGCGTTACTGGTAACGCGGGCTTTCATGGGCCTTCACGCATGTTTTTAAGTCCTTGGACGTTGTAGTCCCTTCATTGTCCCCGCCTTGCTATGGATCGAGTGCTGGGAGCGTCCGATTGCCGCAAAGCAGACCGAGTGACCTCACATGACCGAGTGAGAACACAATGACCGAATGAGGTTGCGACTATCAAGATGACTTGTAGGACACTGATGTCCTTATGGGTACTTAGGTGGGCCCTATGGAAACGGGTCCGTAGGACTACCCCTTAATTATAACCCCGTCAGTTGGCGCCACAGGAAATCGTCGAACGGGCTACATGTAGCTAGTCATCGTATACCGCATGGCTCCTTCGCCGTAGCTTCAAGTCCATAGCAAAATACAAACCGAAGCAAAACCGTGGACACGCTGAAGAAGAACCGACAACTGCAACCATTGTTGCGTCATCGACATTGCTCTCATCATCATCGTTGCCATAGATGTCTGGACGCCACACCCCTCACCAATTGCCATCCACCGGTACCGCTCATCCACACCAATCTCCCAAGACGAAGCCCCCAAGAGGGAATACGACACCAAGGTACAGTCATCGTCTGATCATAGATTAAGGTTTCCCTGAAGAGGCCGAAATGGCCAGATCCGTGCAGGAGGAGTGGAAGAACAAGCAACGATGCCTCCAAGAAGGTCAAAGACGGCCACAACCGCCATCATAACTAGTCACGGCACGAGGCCAAGACATGGTTTTCACCAAACTTCACACCACCTCAACCGCACAGCATCCCGCATTGGCATCGGCAAGCCCACCAAACATTACCACCATTGAAGTTGCCCATTGACGAAGAAGCACCAAAATCCACCCCAGCCAACTGCACCTCGCGAAGACCATCGACGACCGGAGACCAGATCCGCATCACATGTCATCGGAGCGCACCTCCTCTCCATGATGGGCCTCCGATCCGCCATCCCAAGGGCGTCCACGCGCTGCCAGACCACGCAGGCACCCAACGGTCGCGCCCCTTGCGGCCAAATCAGGGGCTCGAGCTACGTACAGGCCGCTCAAGCCCCTCCACCATGAGCTTCGTCAGGGTAGCAACCCCGCCTGGGCACCATATCCGCGAAACTCACACGTTCTACGCCCAACACATGGCCATGAGCGCAGCGTTGCCCTGCCCAGCCCTTTGCCCGCCGCTGCTTGTCCCCTTGCTGGAGGCAGCCCGCCCTTGCTCCATATCTTCGGCACACGCAACAACAGCGCTGCCCCTAGCCATGGTCATCGTCCCATGCACAACCCTGGCCGCGACCCTCGCGCCGCGCGCACTTAGAATGCGCCCCGCGCGCTCCCGTAGGGCCTCCTTGCACGGTCACGCCTGGTCGCCCGACGCGGACATCGCGAGCCGCCTCGCCATCCCCAGCACCGGATGCAAGGACACCCTGATGCACCCGTGTCGCGCCGCCCTAGGAGCGCCTTCCCATGCCCGACCTCGCCCCCAACCAATGCGCGTACCGGTGCGGGAGCTACATAGGAGACCCTCCAGAGACGAACAACCTGCGCTGTGGGATCCCAGACGGGAGGAGAAAAGCGCCCTGCCGCCCACTCAGAGGAACCGACGTCCTCGTCGAGCCACACGAGCGTTCCCTCTTTGCACAAATATATGTGCATCCAGTCGAGTACATATGTCACGCCGTGTGCTACGATGGGTCACAAACTTCATGAACAACATGATCGCACACCTGTCCGCAAAAATCCTTGTAACCTCGAGGGTCGGCTCTGATACTAACTTGTAAAGCCTCGGACACACCCGCCGACGGTTGTTACTCCTGGCGGGATCTAGACTGGCCCCACATATCAATAGTAGTCTTTTCTACGCACTTTGTCCTCACTCATGCGCACCCGTGATCAACTTCCTGGCCGGTCACCCATCCTATAACTACTCCAAGCCGAGCACGCTTAAGCTGGGAGTTATGTTCGAATGGGCTCCCGAAAAGAAGGAATTCCTTATTTATATGAGTAGTCGATCATCCCTAATAAGTGAGGCTATCACAGCGCGCTTCCAGCTCTGGCTCCCAGGGGATGATGAAGTCGATCCACGCCATCTACGTTGCCAACGCCTGGAGTATGGCATTGTTGTCATCGACTTTCTTGGTGGAGCGGGTAGCGGCCTCCTTGGTCATCTTGTCAAGGTAAGCCTTCAGCGCTAGATCCATGGTGGCGACTAGGTGATCCCGTGTCTGCTTTTCGCGACGAGTTTCCAGGAAGATGACTGGCGATGGCGTGAAGGGTGGTGGGTGGCAATCTGATACCATGATGTTAGGATCGAGATCTCACTATTTTTCCTCACAGGTAAACACACGCAGAGGCTACACTTTGTCTTGCAAAGGAAGAAGAAGAAGAAAGTAAAAGAAAGCCGAGCTGAGTCCTTGCCGTGATTCAACAGGATGCCTTCCCCTCTGGTCCACTTAGCTAAAGTAGTGCTAACCCACTCCGGACCCATGAAGCGCGAGTTAGGGTGTTTGATCCTTGCTGGCTTGGTGATGATTCAACCTTCGCCCTGGTTGGTCCACTTGTCGCTTGAGTTCTCTGATGTGGACGGTTCCTCTATTCCAGCATCATGCTTCGTGGCCATCTTAGGTAGGATGCTGACACTCTATAGCTCCAATCTCTATACTCGGACGGCTAGAAAATCCTGGTTGGGAGTGGTTTGTTGGCATACAACAATCGTATGGTTGTTACTCCCTCCGTTCCTAAATATAAGTCTTTTAAGATATTTCACTAAGTGACTATATGCGGAGCAAAATAAATTAATCTATAGTATAAAGTATGTCTATATACATACGTATGTAGTCCCCTAATAAAATCTCTAAAAAGATTTATATTTAGAAACGAAGGGAGTACAACCATATGATTTGGGTGGGTGTGCCCCTGCGAGTGTCATGCGCTCCAAGTGGGCGTGACATGGGGTGGGAGGCTAGACGGGGCTAGGTGTATCCATACACGCAAGTGGTGAGAGGAGAGGAGTTGGGTTTGCAGGTTGGTTGTCCTGTCATTCTGTTACTCGATCCTTTAGATTCGGGGTTGCCTTACTCGACACGTCCTTTTGCACGAATACTTGGTGTGGCCAATTATTTTAATGTTTGTTGGCGGACCTATGCCATGCATTGTCATTCGTACTTTTCCCCTTACCCTTTGTTGCTTTCGCTGAATTTTTTATCACTCGTGTTATGTTCCTTTTTGCTTCCTAGATCGAACAAACGCATCATCGTGGATCTATTAAGATTCGACCAGGGAGCGAAAACAATTAGGTATGTCCAGCGGCTGAACCAGAAATGCAATAAGGACCCGTCGCCCCGACGATATAGTATGATTGGCAACCGACGCAATCCGTCCTAGCTCAGCGCAACATCGGAGCAAGCCACGACGGCGGGAGATCCGACCAACAAAAAAATGAAGGTCATTTTTTAGAACACCTCAAGAGGGGAAGGGGGTTCGTGCATTTTATGAAAAATAAGAGAGTTGGTCTAGTTTATAAGAAAAACCGGACCTGAAAACCTATCATTCTCGGCTAACGAGGAAAAACTGAATGAAAAGAAAAAAAAGAAAGAAAAAAAGAAAATGAGAAAAAGAGGAACTAGAACTTACGGTAGGGACAAGACAATTGCAACATCAAGGGACAATTTTGGAGCCACACACCAGAGCGCCTAGGACCAAAGCAGTTAGGCGAGGCTGAAGCAATGCCAAACTGAGTAACACTCGTCAATGAGAAACCGTCCATATCGAATGACATTTATGTATCCGCCTCAAAGGATCATGTGCTAACATTATATTGTAGGAAACATCCCGAGAGGTTCTACTTTGACTTCCCCGCGATCCTCGCCAAAGAACTCAATCCCTCTATCACTTGCAGTGATAGCGGTGTTTTGTACATGTCCAGGTATGCTTGCATCTTTTGCTCTTTACCCTGTGCTTTGCTGACCTCCGCTAGATCACCAAAACCCTCTAACATCCTGTACTTTGGTGCTTGGATCTTGGGATGTTGCACGTCTTTTTCTTCTTATCCAGACGTCCGCTCCGTCGCCCACCATTCTCCACGTGCGAAGGCACCAGGGTCACGAGAAGTGGTTGTGGAAGCGGACAAGTAACCTTGCTGAGAAAATCCTCCCGAGATAATGGTGTTGCTTTAGTTTTAGCCACCTTCACAACAACATTGCACACCTCAATCACAGGCTCAGCCAGAACATTGGGCGCATTGAAATGAAGTGACTCCTATCACTACTAGAAAAACGGCTATAGCTAATATGAACATTAATGGCACACCATGTATGTGGTGCGCAAATGCTATATAGCAGTGGCGCACCAGATATAGGTGCGCCATTAATGGCTATATTACTAATGGCACACCCGGTGTGGTGCGCCATTACTAGTTTTGTCCTGGCCCCACACCCTTCCCAGACTTAGCAGTGGCGCACCAGGGGAAAGTGCGCCATTACTAGTTTTAACTAGTAATGGCGCACCACACCCACGGTGCGCCACTACTAACAATTTTTTTTCAAAACTAGTAATGACGCACCACACACTAGGTGCGCCATTAGTAACCCTGGTTACCAATAGCCCATTCTTAGGAGGTGTGCCATTGGTAACCTGAGAGCACCTAGATATTTTTGACAGCCACCTACCACACTCACTTTCCCCCACTTCATTCTCTCCACCTCTACCGAGGGGAGAATGCTTGGAGAATCGTACCGAGGGGAGAATACTTTCTCCACTTCTTAGGAGGCCGAGGCGGAGGGCGGCGATATGTGGGTCTTCTACCTGATATCGCTGCCCCTGACGCTGGGCATGGTCGTCGTCACGCTGCGCTACTTCGCCGGCCCGGGCGTGCCACGCTACGTCCAAGCCACCGTCGGCTACGCCTGGTTCTGCTCCCTCTTCGTCATCATCCCCGTCCCCGCCGACATCTGGACGGTCAGATCTTGTATCCATCTGCATCGCCCGACCCCTCGATTGCGATCCTCGTCGTGCTCGTGATCCCACCCGGTTTCGCTGTTAGTGCCTCGGCGCACCGAGATCCGCCCCGAGATGAGCTAATTACCTGCTCTGGTTTTGCGCCAATTAGGATTTATTTGGGGGATTAGGACATAAATTTGTACTGGGAAGCTGTTAGTGTGTGGAGTTTTGGGTGCTTGAGGGGAGAATACTTGGCGAATCGTACATTCGAGTTGCTGCTTCTTGTCCCCGGAATGAGGTCTAGGTGACAGGGTATTAGGGTCGTCCCTGCATCAATTAGAGAGGACATCTATTTATTACTACTACTAATTAGTTAGTTCATAGTTCTAAGAAATTCAGCATAAACAACATGGCCGAACTAAATTGGCATCATATGTTGTTTGTATATGGTCTGCTTGACTCCAATTAGCTTATGAGAAGTCACTATTTTACCCTTTGTGGCTAATAGCCATAGCAACATTCCATTGTCTAGCCTTGCCCCCCTTCGATAAACTTTTTGTACTGCTTGTTTTCGTACTTTCCGAGCAAGTCATCAGTTCACACAGGACATTCGTGGATTCACCATTATGTTAGATTCATAGGAATATAGGACATAAGGTGGAAAAAGTTTGTCCTGTCTAGTTGACGGCTTACACGGCTTTAGCAACGGAGCACACAGCTGCAACAAGCAGCAACTGTTAGCTCAAGGGAACTAAGAACAAGACGATGAGATGGAATGTTAACCAGACATCAAAATCACACACTTATTCAGATTACATAGTCTGGCTTCACATGCATCTTTAGTCTGAATGAATGCTATAGAAGTATAGCTGCAAAAATTCGAAGCATGAACTTGGTTACCTCCACAAAGCATAGAGATCAGGTGCAGGCAAAGCGTCTATAAAGAAGGTTTAGTATTTTGCTAGAAAGAACCCTAGATCAGCTACATTAGCATGCCTTGAATATTTCGTAGACACATGTTCCATTGATGCCATGCTTATTCGGGTATGGGGCTATGGGCCACTCACTCCCTCTAGTGCTTCACATACATGTTGGTGTATTCATATGTATGAGCAAAGTTGTGGCCAAATGGAACAATCCTGCTATTTAGCCTCTTTATTTAAATTGGTTTAAGCACAAGTGAACAACTGTTGAAAAGTTAAAAATGTAATATATCAACATATACATGGGCCAATGAATAGTGCAGGCCCTTTATCGCAAACTTTATCTGTGCATTGTGCTGTGAAATGATCTTCATTTACTTATTCGGTCTGAACTCCTACAACACCTCACTTGCAGAGATTAACTGGCTTTGATGAAGGTGGGATTGATTTCTTCTGGAGCTGGTCTTATTGGAGTACATTTATCCGAACATGGTATGAAACTATCATCATCAACATGTCTTGCATTGCTTTCTGCTATGGGTATAACAATCCTGATTGTTTAGTGGCATCTAGGACTACTGTTGGTGCACATGCCCTAGCATAATAGATGTTTCTTACAGTAAAATGTCAGCTCTACTTTCAAAAGACAAAAAAGCTTCATTTTGTACCCTACTTTATCAGCCCCCAGATCAGTGATTTAGCAACGTATTGTTTGCATACTGATACGTCTCCAACGTATCTATAATTTTTGATGGTTTCATGCTATTATCTTGTCAAACTTTGGATGTTTTGTATGCCTTTTATATATTTTTGGGACTAACTTATTAACTCAGTGCCAAGTGCCAGTTCCTGTTTTTTCCATGTTTTTGAACCCTTTCAGAGGAGTATTTTGAACAGAGTCCAAACGGAATGAAACTGCCAAAAAGATTTTTTTCCGAAACATAAAAAGATCGAGAAGCCTCAGAATCAGGGCACGGGGCCTGCAGGTACCCCACAAGCCCTCATGCCGCGGCCAGGGGGCCCGCGCCTCCCTGGCTTGTGGGTTCCCTGGGCCACCTCTGCCCTAGGACTTTCTCCTATAAATTCCCTAAAATCCCAGAAAAAATAAGGAGATCATCGAAAGTACTTTTCCGCCGCCACAAGCTTCTGTCTCCGCAAGATCCCATCTGGGGCACGTTCGGGTGCCCTACTGGAGGGGGATTCAGATACGAAGGGCTTCTTCATCAACACCATGACCTCTCCGATGATGCGTGAGTAGTTCACCATAGACCTACGGGTCCATAGCTAGTAGCTAGATGGCTTCTTCTCTCTCTTGGATCTTCAATACAAATTTCTTCATGATCTTCATGGAGATCTATCCGATGTAATCTTCTTTTGTGGTGTGTTTGTCGAGATCCGATGAATTGTGGATTTATGATCAGATTAGCTATGAATCTTATTTGAGTTTCTTCTGATCTCTCTTATGCATGATTTCATATCCTTGTAATTCTCTTCGAGTTGTGGGTTTGTTTGGCCAACTAGATCTATCATTCTTGCAATGGGAGAAGTGCTTGGTTTTGGGTTCATACCGTGTAGTGTCCTCACCTAGTGACAGAAGGCGTAGCGAGGCACGCATCGTGTTGTTGCCATCAAGGGTAAAAAGATGGGGTTTTCATCATTGGTTTGAGTTTATCCCTCTACATCATGTCATCTTGCATAAGGCGTTACTCTGTTCGTCATGAACTCAATACACTAGATGCATGCTAGATAGCGGTCGATGTGTGGAGTAATAGTAGTAGATGCAGAAAGTATCGGTCTACTTGTCTCGGACGTGATGCCTATATGTATGATCATTGCCTTAGATATCGTCATGACTTTGCGCGGTTCTATCAATTGCTCGATAGTAATTTGTTCACCCACAGTAATATTTGCTATTTTGAGATAAGCCTCTAGTGAACACTATGGCCCCCAGGTCTACTCCACACCATATTTTCAGCCTTACACGTTTTCTTCGTTGCAGTTTCCGCCTTCAGATCTCACTTTGCAATCAATCTTGAAGGGATTGACAACCCTTTTAAAGCGTTGGGTGCAAGCTCTTTTGTGTTTGCGCAGGTACTCTGGACTTGACGAGATTCTCCTATTGGATTGATACCTTGGTTCTGAAACTGAGGGAAATACTTACTGCTCCTGTGCTGCATCATCCTTTCCTCTTCAAGGGAAAAACCAACGCAAGCTCAAGAGACGACAGAAGGATCTCTGGCACCACTGCCCGGGAAAGACTTTTGTTGCCGTAGCACATATCAATGTAGTTGTTTCAGCTTCAGCTGAACTTACTAGGTTTGTGCTTGGAAAAGAAATATCATGGTTTGTAAATGGCAAAATACTGGAAAAGTCATGCTGGAGATTTTTATGGGATGCAATAAATTTTATCCTCGCCATTTTCATTGGCATTTTTATCTCTAACACAAGGCTTGTGTCTATGTCCCTAAACAGGGTTGTAGTTCCTACTATTCAAGGCTATGAAGATGTTGGAGATTTCACTGTTAGGGAAAGGCTAAAAACTAGTATTCACATGAACCTGCCCTTTTATTCAATTGTGGGAGCTATGGGCCTCTTTGGACTCATACTGCTTTTAGTCATGCATAGAGCTTGGTATGTTTTAATCTCCACTTGAGCTTCCATGTTCCATGCGTCACCTGATATGTGAATAACCTTGTGTAATATGTTGATATTTTTTTACATTTTAGTTACTAATTCATTTCAGCTCTTTCTTTATGGCTGTCGTTCAATAACCTATGGAATATTTTACGGAAACATTTTTGATATTTCAATATTGAACAAGCTACATGTTTAGGACAGTCAGCTTTGATTGGTAAAGAAACATGATGTAATCTCAACTACTGCAAAATAATACTCCCTCTGTCAACTAATATAAGAGTGTTTAGATCACTAAAGTACTGATCTAAACACTCTTTTATTAGTTAACAGAGGGAGTACTTCCATTGCACTAATCATTCGTGTTGCCTGCAGTTCTAACAAATTAGTTTTCTGAAAATGGCTGCCATTTAAACTTGTGTAATGTGCAGTCTTGGCTCTTGACCTGAAATAAATATTTTTAACATGGATGGGGGTCTGGTGGGGTTTTAATGGCTTGCTCAAATACCTTTGGACTGGTGACCGGTGCTTTTCTTCTTGGTTTTGGATTGAGTGAAATTCCAAGAAACATCTGGAAAAACGCAGACTCGACTCACCGCCAAAAAGTACTTTCTTATAGAGTTGCCAAGATGGCTGTAAAGCTTGATAATGCTCATCAAGAGTATTCAAATTCAATTGTTGTAAGTACATTTTTAAATCCTTAATAATATCCGTACTCATTGCCAACTTGCTATTTGCTGAAGTGTTGTTCCTTTTCCAGGTTGCTGAAGCCACTTCAAATCAAATGTCAAAGCGTGATCTCTTAAGACCTTATATGGATATTATTGACCGAATGGTTGCTCAAATGGTACCAAATCAATTATTAGTACTACTTGTAGTTGAATTTCAAACCCGGCGATTAAATACGGTAACTTGTGATTGTATGTTATTTTAGCTGCAGGATGATCCATCTTTCAAGCCTTCTGGTCGCAGATTAGGTGAAAATGCTATGGACTATGATAAAGATGATAAAACAATGGCCAATCTCCGACGTCAACTTAGGATGGCTCATGAGGAGTACTATCGGTGTAAAATGTATTGTGGAATACCTCATGGTGACCAGTTTCATCGTGACCACAACCCTCTTCTATGTGATGGTAGTTTAGATATCGACTTGTAATGTGAAGACAAACTCGCTACTCGCGGTCTAGAGACTTGTAATGTTCTAACTTTGCTCGGTATTTTGAATTTGAAGACTAATATGATGAATTGTATTCGGATACTTATCTTCTATTGTATTCGATAAATCTGTTGTTTATATGTTATGCTGTAATGTATTTTGTAACCTGTGCAAATATCAGAAAAGCAAAAATAATAATTCCTAATATTCATAGTAGTGGCGCACCATATTGCGCTTTAGTGGCGCACATAAATAAACACCCGAGTGGAGCATTATCTAAAAGTGCGCCGTTAGTAACCTAGAGCACAAGGTACACATGCCCCCTTGGAGTAACAGCAGTGGCACACTTCTGGGCCTAGTAATGGCGTACTTTAGCTGCGCCATTAGTGTCTGGGATAGTAATGGCGCACCAGGTGGTGTGCCACTGTTATGTAGATTAACAGTGGTGCACCAGGCATGCGCCATTACTATTCATTAGTAGTGGCGTGATAATAGTGGGGCACCTATAGTGCGCCATTAATAGCCAAAATAGGTGAGCCACTAACAGCCTTTTTTCTAGTAGTGTATGGACTCGGCATCAGACTTAAAAGGGAGTGCACCATGGAATACAGGGAGGAGCCTCCAGGACATGGTAACCACTGTGTAGCCTTCGAGCATAAAGGATCAACAAATTCCTGACTCCCTACTAACAAGGCACCGTGCGAAAGCCACATATCATCATCCCAAGCAGAGCAATCCATAGGGCCGATGATGGCATGCAAAACTTCAGGAGAAGGTGCCATTGCTTCATGAAGCATAGGTACAATATGCCACAGATTGATGCCCACCAGTCGAACCGAGAGCATAGCAACAATGAGGTCCTGCTCAACAGGAGCACGAGGGAAGATACAATAGTCCACACAATGAGCCGAGCAATCTCCAAGGGGCAGCGCCAAGAGAGTCTCAGTGTATGAACGCTGCCAAGTAGCATGGTTGGCTGATACTTTTGATCTGCATTGGGTTGTTTGGAATATGCCATAGAGGCAATAATAAATTGGTTATTATTATATTTCCTTGTTCATGATAATTGTTTGTTATCCATGCTAGAATTGTATTGATTGGAAACTCAAGTACATGTGTGGATACATAGACAACACGCAGTCCCTAGTGAGTCTCTAGTTGACTAGCTTGTTGATCAAAGATGGTCAAGGTTTCCTAGCCATAGACAAGTGTTGTCACTTGATAACGGGATCACATCATTAGGAGAATGATGTGATGGACAAGACCCAAACTATGAACGTAGCATATGATCGTGTCAGTTTATTGCTATTGTTTTCGGCATGTCAATGTATCTGTTCCTATGACCATGAGATCATGCAACTCCCGGACACCGGAGGAATACCTTGTGTGTATCAAACATCACAACGTAACTCGGTGACTATAAAGGTGCTCTACAGGTATCTCCGAAGGTGTCTGTTGGGTTGGCATGGATCAATATTGGGATTTGTCACTCCGTGCGACGGAGAGGTATCTCGGGGCCCACTCAATAATACAACATCGCAATAAGCCTTGCAAGCAATGTGACTAAGGAGCTAGTCACGGGATCTTGTATTACAAAACGAATAAAGAGACTTGCCAGTAACGAGATTGAACTACGTATGGAGATACAGACGATCGAATCTTGGGCAAGTAACATACCGATGGGCAAAGGGAACTGCATACGGGATTTTGATTGAATCCTTGAAACCGTGGTTCGACCGATAAAGATCTTCATAGAATATGTAGGAACCAATATGGGCATCCAGTTCCTGCTATTGGTCATTGACCGTAGAGGTGTCTCGGTCATGTCTGCATAGTTCTCGAACCCGCAGGTTATGCACACTTAACGTTCGGTGACGCTAGAGTATTATTGGGATTTGTATGCTGGTGACCGAATGTTGTTCGGAGTCTGGGATGACATCCCGGACGTCACGGGGAGCTTCAGAATGGTCCGAAGTTAAAGATTTATATATGGGAAGTCCTATGTTGGCTACCGGAAAAGTTTTGGGTTTTATCGGTATTTTACTGGGAAGCTTCTAGAAGGTTCTAGAGGGTTCCGGATGAGTCCGGAAGGGTCCCTCCAGCCCCTAGGACGTGCATGGGCTGTAAGGGGGCATCGAAGCCTTGTTGGACCATCCCCCAAGGGCCCATGAGGTTGGGAGGGAAGAGTCCCTAAAGTGGAAGGCACCTCCTAGGTTCCTTGGGGAGGGAGGAAACCTCCCTAGGCCCACGCCCCCTCCTTGGAGGAGGGGCTAGGGCTGCGACCCAAACCTCCTCCTAGACTCCTATATATAGTGGGGGAGATGGAGGGTCTGAACACATCAATTCCCATGACCTGGTGGCAGCCCTACCTCTCTCATAACTCCGTTTTTTCCTCGGATCGGTTCCGGCATCGCTTGGCAAAGCCCTGCTGGCACTGCTCCACCATCATCTCCACCATGCTGTCGTGCTGGTTGAGATCCCATCTACTTCTCCTTCCTCTCTGGCTGGATCAAGAAGGAAGAGACGTCATTGAGACGTACGTGTTGTAGATGAGCCATACCCCATGAAGATGAGGCCATGGGGGAGGCAAATTTGGTGGCTTTTGGTGGCTGCCCCGAAATCAGGGTTTTCCTCTCCTTATATGAGCTGGGACGATCATCCTTGGCCCTCCGATGGATGTCCCTTTGATCCAAGGCTCTTGGGCACCTCTAGAACCTTCCTAAGGTCCCTCTTAGCCCTAATGTGGTCGCAAAGTCGTAGCTTGGCGAATCCATCAAATATGGTAAGAGTTGGACTCAATCACGTCACTGATTTCCGTAATCCCGTAATCAGATATTTGTCCTTCAGTAAAACAGGATTTCCTAGAGCGTCCGGCCTCCAAATGGGCCTAATTGTATGTCTCGGATTATCAGAATAAAATTCCCCATACTTCTGTCTTCTGCGAGATTTCCGTTTGAGGCCGTCTTTGACCCGTAACGTGGCAATCTTTAAAAAACGTTTTCAGACAGATTTCAGGAAAGTCCCAATTCGACTCCAACAAGGTTTCCTCTTCTATTTTTGATAGTTCCTACACATAAAAGTGTAAAATAAGAACATTGTGCACTTTTGCAACTATTAACAGGTTAGTCCAAATAAATCATAAACTTTATATGAAAACAATTATCAAAAGCATAAAAGTAGCATGAAACCATCAAAAATTATAGATATGTTTTGGACGTATCAACATCCCCAAGCTTAGTTCCTACTCGTCCTCGAGTAGGTGAACCGATAAAAACAAAATAATTTTTGACCTGACATGCTACCAACATAATCTTGATCATCATATTTATAAAAGCATCTGTAAGTTGAGATCATAGCACTCCAAACATAGGCATGATAGATATAATTCTAACAATGAAACTTAGCAACCATGTTGCAACATGAAAGGTAACACAAACAAAAGATCATGAAAAATAATGCACTTGGAAGTTATACGTTTGTTTCAAGCATAAAGAAAACATAGCAAAGTGGTATTTCGCTTATCCTTAAGAGTGGGGCAAAACATAAATGCCAGGACACCTTCAAAGTTCAAGTGGATGACTAGAACAAATAATTTGAGAGCAAGTAATAACACATCATGAATCAATCAATAATAAATTTTGGGACTATGCACATTATACTCAGAATGACAACTATGCTCTCTTAATTGGTGCATAAAGTTAGAAGATGAAGACTCAACATAAAAGTAAAAGAATGGCCCTTCGTAGAGGGAAGCAGGGATTACTCATGTGCTAGAGCTTTTAGAGATTTTTGAAGTCAATAAGATTGTAAAACAAGCTTCTCGGAGGTGCATAATTCGTCAACGAATGCTAGAAGATAGCCCAATACTTCTCATGCTGGAAAAGTTTTGAGGAACGGCTCCCAAAATGGGGATGATCACATCCCCTTAGTCTCCTTTGTTTATCACTATTCTAATTTCTCATGAACAAAGCGTGAAGGAGGTTTTGTTTGTTGCTATTATCTTTTACGAGCTGGGCGCACTCATGCCAGTCGCTCCTCATATTAGGGTTCGCATATTAGACATGCAAACCCAAGATAAAGCTTGTCCAGTATGAGAAGATCATGAATTATCTACTAGTTCCTCATGAGCTAAATCAGAGGCACAAAACAGGAATAATTTTCAAAGTTTTAAAGGCAGGACATGAGAAATTTACTTGGAGTGGCGGTTAAATACCACATGTAGGTTGGTATGATGGACACATTTGGCAAACTTTGGTATTTGGGAGTTGGATGCACGAGTAGAGCTCATACTCGGTACAGGTGGAGGCTAGCAAAAGACTGAGAGCGAAAAATTAAGAGAGCAATAATGGCCATAATCATGCATAGCGACAAAAAAATTATTAATCAAAGCATAAATGGTATTACAAGTCAAAAACTAAACGATCATAGAGTCTATAAGTGACTGGTTTGTATTCATAACATGGTGTGAGCATGCGCCAAGTCAATCCAATTGAAGTAGTAAAGGAGAATACCACAATATTATGCTTCGATATGATAAAAACAACACATGATTCTTTCGATGGCACATTAAGAACTCTCAGCTGTTTGAGACAAGTCATGGAAAATCAATAACTACTAAGCATATAATTAAGATAATATCTAACATGACATGTTAAAGTCTAAGCCATAGTCTAAACGAGCTTCCTATTACACCACTATAAGCATGAAATATTTTACTCTTCTCCAACACCAATCAACTCTCTTGAAACAACTCTCATAGATAATATTAATTAAAGACCAGAGAGATAATCATATATAACTAGAGAAAACTAACAAGCTCTAAACAAAATTTGAGTGGAAAACAAGGGCTAAACGCAGTACTAGCAAAAAGTGAACACTCACAAAACAATAAAAGTGAAAACTAGAGTGTTCTAAGCAATTAAAATGGATCGTGTCTCTCTTCAAACTAACATGCTGGGATCCAACCATTTATTACAGAAAAGAAAACTAAACAAACTGAGAAGTAAAGAGCGGGACGCTCCAAGCATAGCACATAACATATGAAGTGATAAAAATATAGCATGGAGAAGAACAAACTGATGATAGTTGATGGAGAAGGGGATGCACACGGGTATCCCCAAGCTTAGATGCTTGAGTCTCCTTGAATATTTCTTGGGGTTGCATGGGGGCATCCTCAAGCTTGAGCACTTGACACTGCTGCATCTTCTTTCATCATCTTCCATCGCATACTTGAAAACTTCCTTCATACAAAAGTCATCATAAGTTAATTAGAGTGGTTAGTGCCCATAATAAAATAATTTATTCTCTACTGGAAATAAATATTTTCAGGAAGATCTACTATTTATCAAGATTGCCAAAAGTTTTTTGCAAAGAAAAAGCAAGCTTAAGATTTGCAAAACAATGAAAACGCAAAACAGGGCAGAATCTAGGAAAAACAGACTAGCAGGTAGTAAATAATTTTTTCGGGGAACTTCTGCAACTCAAATAAAAAAACTCAGAACATACGCTAGAAATACAATTATATAGATCATACTAGCAAAAACATTAGATAAAAAAGATGATCTGGTGATGTTTGCCGAATTTTTCAGTCAAGCAGACATAATGTGTTTCTCGACAGCATGTCACAACTTTTGAACTTTCTTGTAGTCGGAGGCTAAAACTTGGGACAAAACGAAATAAAAAGGATAAGGAGAGGTTGATACATAGGTAACAACTTCCAAGACTCAAAGAAAACAAAAGAAACTTAAAGAAAACAACATGAAAACATAAGGAAAACAAAGTGGGTTGCCTCCCAGAAGCGCTTTTCTTTAACGCCTTTTAGCTAGGCATGGAAAAAGGAGGGATGCCTTAGGCATCCCCTAGCTTTGATGATTGAATATTCTTGAATACTTCATTGATGTGCACTTGGGAGTCCCCAAGATTGAGCATTTCTCTTCTCATTCATATCGTATCACCATCTTCATTGGATCTTAAATACTACATTCACACAAAACTTGACAAAAACTCATTAGTAGGGTTAGTACTCATCAAATAAAATCCACTCATGTTCAAGCATTGACAAGTTTCATAATATTTACGCATCATTAGCCACTTTATATACTAAGGTGTTCATGATTTTCGTTGTCCGTCAAAAAACAAATGAAACTAATAACACCAAGTACAATATTGAATAAACTAAGAATTTTGTCAAAACTGAACAGTTTGTAAAGATGACACTCAACGAGATAGTTAGGTAGATCAAATCAAAAAACTCAAAACTAATGAAAGACAGATCATAATCTCAGGTTTATGCACAAAAAATTTCGGATCAAAATACTATTCTGAGATTTATCACGAATATTACAGTGAAGCACAAGAAATCCGTCTACACAGAACAATTAGTAAAGATTGAATTATTAGACCTATCTACACACCTCAAATCACAAAAGTCAAAACTAATGAAAGTAAAGTAATAAAAAGTACTTTGCAATCAAGAAATTTCAGATCGATATCATGTTCTCTTGATTTTTAAAATTTTCTACGGTGGAGCACGGAAAATCTGTTTCTAGGCAGCAAAGTGGAAAACTTGCATCATAAAAAACTAGAAGTTATCTATATATTTTATTTTTATGGTACATAGGAATATGTAAAATATATACACCATATATACAAGTTTTTAACTGAAAAGCTTCCATGGAAAGAATTGTTTTGGTTTCATAGGCATGAACACAATTGTTCAAGGTTGACCCCCACTTAACCATTACTCATCTTTCCAATCACTTTCCCTTAAACGTTTTTAGATAACAAGTACAACTATTTTTTTTGTAATTCACATTCCCTATCCATATAAAGATACAGAACAACTTAAAACTGAAAGTAAAACTACTTAGAGACAAATCAAACAAGCGCACAAAAGAACATTCACCCCACGCTATTGCTCCCCGGCAACGGCGCCAGAAAAGGTCTTGATATCTCACAACTATAGGGGATTGTGTGTAGCCTTTTCGATAAGTAAGAGTGTCGAACCCAACGAGGAGCTAAAGGTGGGATAAATATTTTCTCAAGTTCTATCAACCATCGAAGCAACTCTACGCACACTAAACGTTTTGCAATATCTAGGAGGTAAAACTAGAGTGACAATACGTGAATGAGAGAAAGCTTTGCAAGATAATAAATACAAGAAAGTAAATGTTAGTGCTGCAGCGATAAAATATGCTAAGTAACCATAAACTAACTGTACCATGAGTGCGGAAGAGTGGTGGTAATTGTGGTGGAATTGTCCATGATCAAATAGTCAAATACAAGGTTGATATTCCTCTTTTATGTGGGAGAGGCAAAGCTAAAAAGCTCTCACTATCCAATGATTGCAAGTACTTATGATTGGAACTCTAGCAAACATCCGTAAATACTAGAAGATGCATTAAGGTAAAAAATACCCAACCATAGCATTAAGATCAAAAGGTCCTCTTTATCCCATATGCTTTGATCACTAGATTGGGGCTCATGTTTCTGTCACTCAAGCAGCCCACCCTCTAGCTTTATCCACATACTACAAACCCTATGATGTGATCCATGCGTGCATAAACATATGACGGGCACCATAGGACTATAAAAAATTCAATATATAGCTCAAACCGTCCATGGAGATTCAACAATCAATCATATGACAAAAGGGAACTACACAAACATGACATAGATGCAATAGATAATTTGCAAATAATTTATAACATCAAACATCATGTTTACATAGGGGATTACAGAGGTTTATGGGAGAGTGAACATTTTTAGATATGGAGGAGATGATGATGGAGGTGTTTGTGAATGCCGCATCATGGCAGAGAGGATGGAGAAGGGGCAGCTCGTGAGGTGCAGGGAGGCGCCGGCGGCCGACGGCAGCGCAAGGGGCTCCTCCAGCGCCGACCGGCTATCATGGGGGAGCGCCGCCCCTCAGGCCCCTTTCTCCATGGATTCTTGGTTCTGTAGATGAGCCCTCCTCCATGGAGATGAGGCCATGGGGGAGGCAAAATTCATGGCTTTTGGTGGCCGCCCCAAAATTAGGATTTTCCTCTCCTTATATGAGCTAGGACGATCATCCTTGACCCTCCGATGGATGCCCCTTTGATCCAAGGCTCTTGGGAACCTCTAGAATCTTCCTAGGGACCCCTATAAGCCCTAATGAGGTCCCAAAATCTTGGCTTGACCGAATCCATCAAATATGGTAAGAGTTGGACTCGATCACGTCACCGAATCCCGTAATCCCATAATCAGATATTTGTCTTCCAGTAAAACGGGATTTCCTAGAGCGTACGAACTCGAAATGGGCCCAATTGTATATCTAGAATTATCAGACTAAAATTCTTCACCGTTTTGTCTTCTGTGAGATTTCCGTTTGAGGTCGTCTTCGACACGTAACATGGCAATCTTTAAAAACCGTTTTCAGACAGATTTCAGGAAAGTCCCAATTCGACTCCAACAAGGTTTCCTCTTCTATTTTTGTTAGTTCTATCACATCCCTAGCTACCCTTTGATGATTAGCAAGATTGTGCTCATGTTTTATTATTGCATTAAAAATGGAAATAGAAATCAAAGATAAACCCTAGAACTTCCATATTCAACTCAATTGAAAACTTGTGATAAATCAATGAACCCAAAATGGCCTTCATAAAAGTCCATCATTTTTGATAAATATTGGAAACAACAATTCAGGGTTGGAACTTACTTTTAAAATACATTTGGCATTTTATTTAAACCACAAAATCCACTGATAGTATTCAATTAATTGGTTTTAAATATTTCTGGTTATTATAAAATGTTGAATCTTTTTTGTGGGCTTGGAAATATTACAAACAACACCCCAACATTATTTTCACTATTTTAGAAATAGTTTGGAGCCAAAAATAAAGTCAACAAGTGTCAGATATGAATTAACAGAAATAGAAAAGAAATAAAATGAGAAAGGACCTACCTGACGCTCACCTAGCCCAGCCCATCTCCTTCACTGTCGTCTTCCTCACGCCAGTAGGCAGCAGGAGGTGGCCGCCGCCTCCTCGGACGCGGCCACGCACGTGAGTGCGTGCCTGGCCTCCCTGTCGCGCTGGCCGCGAAGGGATAAGCCTCCCGCATCCATTCCAGCTCTCTCCCTCTGCCCATTCGCTCCCTTGTGCCCCTCCTCTCGGCCGCCATTAGAGCCGAGCTCAAGCTCGAGCTAGCCGTCGCCTCCGGCCACCGCAAGCTCCCCCGAGCATGCTATCCTCTCCGCCTCGATGAGCACGTCGTCCCCGCCAAAGGAAAAGAGCCCCAGAGCCCTGTATCACCCTCGTCACTGTCGTATTCTACCTTCGGCCACCGGCAAGTCGGCGTCGATTCATCGGATCCAGCGCGTCCCCGAGCAGCCTGAGCCTATCATCGACATCGCCATGAGCTCCGGAGTGTTTCCCCCCGTCTACCCCTCTATCTCCTGCTCTCTAGCCCTGTGGCCGTCGAACCCGATCTCCGGCCGCCGCCATGTCTCGTCGCCGGTGCTCTCCGGCCACCCCTAGCTCCTCTCGCTGCCCCTTCTAGATGAGGCCGAGCATGGGCTTCCTCCCAATGCTCTCGGCACTCAAATCAGAGCACCACGACACGTTTTAGGGTAACTCCGACGAGGATCCGCCACAGATTTAGTCGCCGCCGGCAAGGCTCGGGTGGGGGCTGACCTGGATTGCTCATTAGAGCTTAATCCACCCCCTAAGGCCACTAGCAGTGGGCCCCAGAGTGGGTCAAGCCCCACTTAGCCTCTGGTCAGCACGGGATTAGCCCTAAGCCACTGACCAGTGGGCCCTACTGGTCAGGTTTGACCTGACCATCCCCTGTTGACCTTGCTGATGTCATGTTGACGCGGTAAATCCAATTCTGTGATTAAATTAATTCCAGAAAATGCTGAAACTTTGGAAATTCATAAAAAATTAAATATAACTCCAAATGTGACAAATAATATATGCAAATTGATCAGAAAAATTCAATGAACACAATGGTGCTACTTTCATGCATGACAAAAAAAGTTATGAAACAGCATCAGGTCAAATCAATTAAAGGAATTTAATAAATGTCCCATTTTAAATAGTATTTGAATTTGAATTCAAATCAGCATCAACCCAAAGGTTGGATAGCCACACTAGTTCATGCTACATTTCATTTCATGCCATGATCATGCATCATATTGTTGCATATGAATGTTATTGATTGTTGTTATTGTTTCGGTAGGCTCTGCCCTTCCGGATACGTCTGAATATCCGACTGATGGATTTAATCCCTCCGCTGAACAACAAGGCAAGCACCCTTTTGATCATCCCGATATAAACCCATGTTCCTGCTCCTTCTCCCACTTATTGCATTAGGACAAAAATATTTCAAATGCTTTACTTCGGTAGCTGAACCTATTCCTTTGCATGACGTGTCAATGTCACAGTAAATAGCCAAACCTTGCAACCTAGCAAACTTGGTAGTTGCTTGAGCTATGATGTGTTGTATCCTGCTATGCTTGCTATGCCTAGAATTGTGTCAGGTCTGTTTCATCTGGGTGATGAACCGGAATAGTTGAATGTGTTCTAGTGACAAATAATAAGTGTGGAACCTGATTTGGTAAAGGTACCGATGAAAGGCTATGTCGGAGTACATGGCGGGTTGTTTCATCGGAACCATCCATAGGAACTGAGTTCCATGTAATCCAAGACTAGTTACTACCACATGTTGGGCCCTGAAATATGACCCCACTCGACTTTTTAATTGCCTAGTACTCGGTCCAGGAGTTGCAAGTAGTTTCTGGTGTTTATAGTCATGCTGGAGGCCGTGCATAGTGCTGACCTTAGAGGTGGGCTATGATGCGGTAGGCAGTGGCACGGTGTACCAAGTGGCACCCGGATTGTGGGCTTGGGAACCCCGCGCACAATGTTTGGGACCGTGGTGGAAACCTCGGCCGAACTTTCGTGCGGGTTCACTCTCAAATAGGCGATGAACCTGGACTAGGTAGTAGTGTGGATAACGGTCGTGGCCGAATCCCTCGCTGGGCTTCCGCTTGAAGGTTGCCGAGGTGCATGAAGTGCACATGGTGATAAGTGGCGAGAGCGTGTGCGAAGAATTACACCCCTGCAGGGTTATGATCTATTCGAATAGCCGCGTCCGCAAATATGGACTACTTGGAGACATATGTTGTTCATAGATAACTTCAATGGTTACTCATAAAAGTATCAAGATAAGTGTGAGTATCATGTATGGCATTTCCATAGGGAGACGGAAAGGAGTCCATGATAGTGTATTGTTGTGGTGGTAGTGGACTTGTGTACGACTTATCAAACTTGTTTAAAACTATTTAAAATTGTAGTTTAGTCTAGCCAAGAGTCAAAGCTGGCTTGCTGCATGAAACCCACAACCCCTTTATTGATACATGTGCATGAGTAGATAGATCTATTCTAAAGTCTTGCTGAGTACTTTTGTACTCATGTTTGCTTAATAAATGTTGCAGAGGATACCCATGAGCCAACAAGTGGGTTCTTTCTAGACCTCGATGGTGATGAGTAGCTGGTGTCCCAGCTACGACCTGGCCCCTTTCAGAAGGGATCTGACGATAGTCAGGCTTTATGCCTTTTCCTTTCATCTGTCTATACTCAGACAGCTTTTATGCTTCTGCTTGGTTTGTATGACTCTGCTTGTATGACTTGAGTGTCGGGTCCTGTGCCCCTACCTGTATGAACATATTATGCAAGACTCTTCCGAGTCTTCTAATTAAATGTTGTGATGTTGTATGGTTATGTTGTGATGCCATTGTTGTATCTATGCATATCAAGTATGTCATGCATACGTGTGATGCACACCTAGTCGTATGCCCTTAGTAGCTCTCTATACAGAGAAATGCCCCTTTGTGCTTCCAATGAGCCTTGGTAGTTCGCTACTGCTCCGGACACATTGGTTGACCGGCATGTATCCTTCTTAGTTGTTGTGTCTGTCCCTACGGGCAAATGTCACGTGGTGTAATGGAGTCATTGTAGCTTGCTACGACTCATCTACACTCGCTGATGACCGACACCTGCTTTGCTGGGTTATGTAAGCTTGTCTGTGTACACTCGAGCCACTTGAGTTTATGATTAGTCATGTCGACCCAGGTTCTTTGACATTGGAATGCTAGCAACACAAATGCATACGTGAGTCAAAAGGCGCAAACGGTCCCGACTAAGGTAAGGTAGCAGCCGTGGGGTTAACCGTGCGTGAGACCGCAAAGGGATGCGATGTGTTACAGGCTGGATTCCTATGGCTTAGCATCGGGGTCCCGACAGTGTTGTTATCAGGGCCTGACTGATTGTAGGATTACCAAGCCAAACTGGTCGAAGTTGAGTCTAGAAATGCTTTAGTTATATATAAGGGGATTGTTTGTGGAAGGGAACGTAAGTTTCTTGCTTATCTTTTTAAGTCATTCTATTCTGGTCATCCTCGTCTTTTCTACGGGGATTAAGAACTAGGTTACTTATCTATCTCTCAGGATCGCATGTTACTATTCCGTAGATTGTATAAAAACGGTTCAAGAGTTACTCCGAGTTTCTTTTGTTCCAAGGAAAAGAAAATAAGTTTTGATGACGATGGAATTGAACTTGATAGTTGAGTGGTTATGCTATCCTATCTTTTGTGGGTTGTCTCAAAATTGTTTTTGAGCATTTACAGCCGTTATGCTGCCCAATTTTATCTCCAGTGCTCTAATGCCTTTTTCATTACTCTCTATTTCAGATGTCTGGCCGTCCTTCTCGTTAGGTGGTCCGTCTGACTAGGTGCATTGATGTGCAGGGTCACACGGCCATGTTGGTCAGGATGATGTTAGTAGCCGGTTACCGCTGGTACCCAGAGTATACAGTGGAGGAGCAGTACCGGGATTTCAACCAGAGTCAGTACCTATGCACTGTTAGGGTATTCCCAGATTACCCTCGAGCCAAGGAGCCGATCCATTGGTCTTATGGATTGGGGGTTACTGTTGACATGGAGGTACAAGATGCCACGTATTCAATGTTGACCATCATGAGAGCTAGACATGCACTGCTGCAGAATTCAGAGTTCTGTTATGTTCCCGCCTCTCAGCCAGGAGAAGGATACCTCAGTGGGGTCTACTTTGATTCCTCTTTGGAGGATCCGCTGTTGCAGTCTACCACTGAGATGTTAGAGAATAGATACAGAGATGCTCGTGCCCTTCGTTTGGAGCTCTATGCTACTCGTGCCCGTTTGTGGTCAGCTTTGACACACTTGGCACCTGTAGTTCAGACAGGGTATGGAGATATGGAGATGTTGAACCCCGTTAGGACTCATCTTCCAGCTCATGTTGACTGGCCTGCTATAGGAGGAGTCACCCCTCTTCGGGGACCTCTACTACCACCAATTAGGGGACCAAGGCCACACCCGTGGCCTTACGGTTCCCAGGGGTCTCAGGCTCGAGTATTTCCTGATCCGTAGGTTCAGCTCCTAGTCCATGGAGGCAACCTTTATGAGATGTTTTATGCGGATGATTGAACCCGTGAGTGAAAGAGTAGTATTGTAGTAGTTGTGCTTCCACAGTCATGTGTGTCTTGTGGAGTATGACTATGTCGTGAGATGAGTTCCGGGGGCATAGATAAATTATGTATAGGAAGCTTGGAAAGCCTCTGATGAGTAGTATCATCTTTTCAGTAGTTTGCCCTTCAGTTTGAGGTTGTACTGAACTATGTAATGGTGTGTATGAACCATGGTGTATATATAGAAGTTGCTTGTTACCATGTTATTCGGATGTTCATTTCCGCATTCCATGTGTTCAGTGCATTCTTAATCTATAGTTAGTATTGATGTTGATCTACTCAAAGCTGTGAGTTTGTTTGCCACGATGGTGTTTACCAGGCAGAACCATGCCCCTAGCCATGAGAAGGGAGAAGGTAGTCAGGCAGCACAGGAGGAACTACCTCACCCGCCTTCTCTGGCAGAGGTTATGCTTGAGGCAGAAAGAAACAAGCGAGAGACCAACCGTTTGCTAGAGCGTATTGAGCAAAGTACGGCTCGTCATCCACGAAATGACGCAGTGTCCCTCAATGACTTTGTGAAGCTGAATCCCCCGAAGTTCCATCACTCCGTCGATCCTCTCGACGCTGATGACTAGTTGTGCAGTATATCGTGCAAGATACGCTCTGACAATGTTTCTGAGGCTGACAAGATGACCTTTGCTCCGTATTTCCTGGAAGGCCCCGCCAATATGTGGTGGGAGAATTTTGAAGCTATGCGTCATGCCGGACCAGTAGCCACATGGTCAGATTTCAGTGCAGCTATCCGTCTGCACCACATTCCAGAGTGTCTGATGGACCGTAAGAGAGAGGAATTATGTGCCTTCACCCACGGAAAGTTGACTGTGGATTCTTATAACCGCGAGTTCGGTAATCTCGCTCACTACGCAACTGAAGAGGTGTCAACTGATGCTAAGAAGCAAGCAAGATTCCGCAAGGGTCTGAGCCCCGAACTTCGACGTGACCTGCCCCTTCATGAATGTACAAGTTTTCAAGCTCTTGTCAACAAGGCGATCAATGCCGAGGCTGGTCATACCGACTATGAAGCCACGAAGAAGCACTCTCGCGATTCGGGCTCCTCATCTGGTTCCACTTTTCCGAAACGTGGGTTGTGGGTCCTGAATAGCTCCCTGCCGCCAAGATATACCCCGAGGCCATCCTATGTGGCGCCTCAGGCGAACCAGACCAACCCTCCAGCAAAGACCTATGGTGGTCCAGCTAGCAATGATGCACCATTTGCCAATCAGGTGACCTGTTACAAGTGTGGAGGACCAGGACACTATTCACGAGAGTGTCCTCAGAATATAGGTGCCAAGCAACCTGGGAAGTCTGTTGGGCAAGGCAAGTCGGGCAAAGCTTATTATGTGAAGCCAACTCTTGCGCGTGGCCGCGTGAATTATGTTTCAGCAGAAGAAGCTGCAGAGGGTCCCGACGTCATTTTGGGTACGCTCCTTGTCAATCATCACCGAGCGTTTGTTCTTTTTGACACTGGGTCATCTCATTCCTTCATTTCTAAAAGTTATGCATAGTTGCATAACATGTCCTTTTGTGATATGCCAATCCCATTAGTTGTCCAAACCCCAGGTAGTAAATGGAAAACTTCTAGGATAAGTTATTGTAACACCCCAAAAATCGGGTTATCGATTTTTGTGTTGTTATGCCTTCCTAGCTTTTCTCTCCCGGATTTCTCCTGTGGAATTTCGCAAATGACCAGGTGAACCCAGTCTGTTCCCAACCTCTGTGTGCTTTTCCTTGTGCCAGTTTATAATTGTTGAGTAAAACCCCGAATCCCTTTTGAAACCCTAGCTCCGAAGTATTGGAACTGGCAATCATGTCTTTGTGTTTTCAAAGGAGCCATCATTTCCCTTGCTCTGTTAATCCTCCAAGTCTTCCCAGAGATCATCATTCCCTCATAGACCCCAGGTGTGCAAAAAGATTGCCAAGTCATATGCAATATTTCCTCCCTAGAATTAATTCCTGTTTTTGCTTGTCTGAGGAATTGAATCCAAGAAAATAGTTATCTATCCCCAATGCTCATGAAATCTTGCAGAGATGTTCTTTGTGATCCTATGAAGCTCTCATAAAATATTGGCCATCATAGAATAAAGCAAAATTGAATTTTCCTATTTTATGCCAATATAGCATTTTGGGGCCTTTCCAAAGGAACCATCATTTTGGTAGCTAGGAAAAATCCCAAATAGTTTGTGGATCTTCTCATATCCATATGAACATCAATTCCATCAAAATATCAAGTTCCCCAATTCAAAAATTGAGCACAATATCCCTTTGGAAATTTCGTCCAGATCTTCTCTTTGCAAAGGAAGTGCTTGACTCCTTGTTCCCCTTGAGTTGAAATTACGCAGAGTTGTTTATCATGTTAAATCATCTTTGTCCACCAAAATTTAGCCCATTTCATCATTCCATCCTTCGCCAGTAAATTATTTAATATTCTGTCCAGAATGAAGCATTATGAAGGAAGTACCATTTACATGTGTGAAAATGGTATGAATATTTGCCAGTATCTTCATATGCCTAAATCAGGAGTCTCCTCCAAATTTCAGCCATGTCCATCTAGCCATTTGACCCCAGCATCAACTTCTTCATTTCTGGTCAGTATGCCAAGTTACAAAGGAAGTGCCCCATAGGCTTATTGGATTGAGCTGCATTTTTGCCAGCATAGTGACCTTAGTGAGTGGTCAACCTCAGCCAAGTATGATGCCAAGAGGTGCAATGTGGAGGTGACAACACAGCACAAACACCTTGCTGTTGGAAACTATTTGACCTTGGTGTGGTGACCTCAGGGCTCCCCAGTGGTGTGTGTTTGTCATTTCACCTCAGTACAGTATGTAGATGAGCTTTGACAAGGTGTGACATCTTGAGGGACAAGGCAAGGCCATGGCCACGTGGTCACCATGGGCAGAGCATGCCAAAACAGTGCTCTGTGCATTTGAAGCGATGGGAGCTTCACTCCAGCTGGTTCCAGCTTGTCCAAGCTTGTCTACGAGGTCCCAAGTCCTCCTACACGCTCTAGAGCACTCTTCCCCTTGTCCTCTTGCTTCTGGAGGTGCTTGCTGAGGGAATCCCGCCATGGACTTCTCGAAGATTCTTCCGGAATCGCGAGAACCTTTTGCCCTGAGCTATATAGGGTGCCCGAGCTCCTCCCCAAGCTTGCAAGCACCAGCAGCCCCAATTCCCCCCGCTCTTAATCGAGCTCTTGGAGCTCTCTGCTCTCAATGGCCGAGAGCCCCATCGGCCCCATGGCGAGCTCAGCTCCCAGGGAGCTCCCCGTCTCTCTTCTCCTCGGTCTGAGCAAACCCTAGGGCTTGCGAGGTCGCCGCCCCTCTCCTCTTGGTCGGGGAGACCCCGTCGGCGCCGGACATCGGCAGCTGCTCTGCCGCCGCAGCCACGTTGGCGGCGAGGGCACGGGAGGCCACCCCAGCGGCTAGGACCACCTTCCCTGGGCGCGGTGTGGCCCGGGGCACCCGCCCCGGTCGCCGACTTCACCTCCCGCGCAGAGGAGCCGCGGCCAAGCCGGCCCGCCGAGCTGCCCCTGCCCCGGTCGAAGGTAGAAGAAGATCCAGGGGAAGGAGAGAGAGGAGATGGGGGTGGGCCCCGCCAGCAGTGAGAGAGGGATAGAGAGTGGATAAGGTGGGCCAGCCCTATAAGAGAGAGAGAGAGCCCGGGCCCAGGGCAGAATCCGCTTTCGGTTTACCAAAAGCGTATTTCCCCGAAAGGCGCTTTTCATTTCAGCTCAGCCAGCCGAACCGCTTAGTTTGTGAACGTTCACTCACTAAGGACTGAAATGAACAGATTCTGTTTGTTTCACCGCTTAACGAATGAACGGCCATAACATTGCGACCGTAACTCCGATTGAGGTAAAACCAGCGCCCACGTCTTCGTCTCGACGAGCCCGTTTCGATAGTGCTATTTTCATGAGATGTTTGTGCAGTACAAATGACCATTTTGCCCTTGCCTTTGTTTGAGCCTTCCGAGAGGGAAGCCCTCTCCAGCAAAGCTTTCTGGTGTGTTAGTGTGCTTCTTCCCGGAGTATTCATCGACCCCCAGGCAAGCCAACCTCTTACTATGAGCTCCGGACTTGCGTGATAACGTTGCTTGCACTCTGTGTGTTTATCTGTATCACCTGTTAGCCTGCATTGGCATATAACCGCGATGATATTAATAGTAGTTCTTTGTTATACTTTTCATCCCACATACACCCTCACATGTTGCTCTTGCATATTTAATTTATAATGCTCATATTTGAATACATAGTGATGTGTTGTGTGTGACGCTGACGAACCCTTGCTCGCATGTCCTTCAGCAATGGCACCATGCCTGAGTCTGTGCTAATTTCGGCCATCCGGGGTGGATGCCAAGTTTATATTTCTTTTGTTAGCAGTTGTCCCGTGTTCTGAGCTGCTTGTCGGCCGTCACGGGTAACTATTGAAATTCTTTCCGTAGCGGTGACCCTATGCTTTGAGCCGTGCTTCGGCCGTCTTAGGGAACTGCTACCTTCTTCTTATCAATGCCGCCTCATCCTCTGAGCTGCTTTCCAGCCGTCTTGAGTCGGAGTTGAGTTACTCCGGTAACGTCCCAGATCTGTGTTGTAAAGACCGTTCTGGCGGCTACCGATTTATTTGCTGATTCTATGCGAGGGTTCCGAAGGTCCCACCTGAAGTTATAATCGGTAAAGTAATAGCTTGTTATTTATATTATACTGTTGAGATTACTGTCTATGATTACTTTGTGCTTTATCCGACAGATCATGAATGTAGCTTAGCAGTAATGGCTTAATCCTGATAATTATTGGATTGTGGTGACATCGGAGTGTCAGCTATGACAGAATAATATTCAGGATAAGATACCTAGTTGGTTGATCAGAGTCACCGGTCCGGGCCCACCCGCACAACCACCTCTTACCGATATGGGACGGCCTTGACTTGACCTGATTGCGTGATCTCTCACCGGTACCTCCAAAGAGGGAGGATTATGCACGCACGCGGACCTTGATCAGGTAGGCAGTGAGAATCCTGTGAGCCAGTTAAGTTGTTTGTGCCGGCGTCCCCGTTTGGGATAGTTTGTTTGGCCACGATGGTGGCAGGTGTCATGAGGACACAGGGCCACCCAGGGCAGGACTTCGGAAGGGAGTGGTTGCCGGTGGTGCGTTGAGAGAGTCATGGTTCAGGCAAGTTTCGTTGCAGAAATGCTGGTCCACCCGAATAGAATCACGAGGTTAGTGCTCCAGAGTGTGGGTAAGGTGTGCAACCTCTGCAGAGTGTCAAACCTATTCGAATAGCCGTGTCCACGGTAATGGACAACCCGACCAGACCTCAGTAGACGATCAACCGTATCTATGATAGTAATGATGGAAGAACTCGTCTCATATGAACATCAGAGGATGTTGATAACATGATGAATTAGCCAAGAGAAGGCTACATGATGATCAGTCAGATGATCGGGGGAGGTGATCCATTCACGATGGATTGCGAGTATGTCAAGGGTTGTGGTACAACCTAGAAGAGAGTAAGTTGATATTCGGTGACAGTAAGCTAGTAAGTATCGTTGTGATCTTTGCCATGCTAGTAAGGTAGATTACATGCGTAGTTCATGTCATGCTATGCTTGAGTTATGTTTTCCTCTTAATGCCATGCCATGCTTAGAATAGCTATTAAATAACTATTATGCTTGCTGTATTATCCGCTTGTTTGGATGTTATGTATTTGGTTGTCTTGCGAGTACATTCAAAGTACTCACCTGGCCTTGCACGTGGCCAGTTGCAGGAGAAGACTCGTCGTGCTAGATCGTAACCAAGCCAGTCCTGCGAGTTATGGAGCCCAGCCAGGGACGTCGATGCCGCTGTATCAAGACCTCTGTTGCCATTTAGCTAGCCCTGGAGTCATGTAATATTGTTGTAAGCAACAGTATTGTAACACTCCATCATATTACTAAAGACATATTTTCCTGGAATTTATGTATCATGCTCTTGACGTGCGTCCGGTCTTATGCTGGGGACGGACGTGTGTCGGCCCTCTATCGGGGTGCCACAAGAGTTGGTATCAGAGCTAGGCTGGCTATAGGTTACCTTAGCACCCAGACCACCTTAGGATTGATAAGTCTCAAACGTATATATAATTTTTGATGGTTTCACGCTATTATCTTGTCATCTTTGGATGTTTTATGTACCTTTTATATCTTTTTTGGGACTAACTTATTGATTTAGTGGCAAGTGCTAGTTCCTGTTTTTTCTGTGTTTTTAGCTCTTTTCAGATCTGATTTTGGAACGGAGTCCAAACGGAATAAAATCCCCGAAATGATTTTTTTCCCGAACGGAAGAAGATCAGGGGGCCTGTGGGCTAAGCCAGGAGGGCTCCTGGGAGCCCACAAGCCCCCACTCCACCACCAGGGGGAGGCGGCGGTGGCAGGGCTTGTGGCCTCCCTGGACGCCCCCTGACCTACATCTTTGGCCTACAAATTCCCTAAAATACAACAAAAAATCAGGGGAGCCTCGAAAATACTTTTCTGCCAACGCAAGCTTCCGTTCCGCGAGATCTCATCTGGCGACCCTTCCCGGCACCCTGCCGGAGGGGACTTTGGAGTTGGAGCTTCTTCATCATCATCATCGCCCCTCCAATGACTCGTGAGTAGTTCACTTCAGACCTACGGGTCCATAGTTAGTAGCTAGATGGCTTCTTGTCTCTCTTGGATCTTCAATACAAAGTTCTCCATGATCTTCATGGAGATCTATCCGATGTAATCTTCATTGGCGATGTGTTTGTCGAGATCCGATGAATTGTGGATTTGTGATCAGATTATCTATGATATATATTTGAGTATTTGCTGATTTCTTATATGCATGATTTGATATCCTTGTAAGTCTCTCCGAGTCTTGGTTTTGTTTGGCCAACTAGATCTATGATTCTTGCAATGGGAGAAGTGCTTGGTTTTGGGGTCTACCATGTGGTGACCTTTCCCAGTGATAGTAGGGGCAGCAAGGCACACATTAAGTAGTTGCCATCAAGGGTAACAAGATGGGCTCTGTCGTTGATATTAGATTGTCCATCTACATCATGTCATCTTGCTTAAGGCGTTACTCTGTTCTTTTGGACTTAATACACTAGATGCATGCTGGATAGCGGTCGACGTGTGGAGTAATAGTAGTAGATGCAGAAAGTACCGGTCTACTTGTTTTGGACGTGATGCCTATAGATATAATCATTGCTATAGATATTGTCACGCCTTTGCGCGGTTCTATCAATTGCTCGACAGTAATTTGTTCACCCATCGTCTACTTGCTTTCATGAGAGAAGCCACTAGTAAACACTACGGCCCCCCGGGTCTATTCACATCCATCGTTTACACCTCCGCTTTTACTTTGCTTTGTTACTTTGTTGCTTTCAGTTCTCACTTGGCAAACAATCTATAAGGGATTGACAACCCCTTCATAGCGTTGGGAGCAAGCTTTTTGTGTTTGTGCAGGATCTTGTGATACTCCTCCACTGGATTGATACCTTGGTTCTCAAACTGAGGGAAATACTTACCACCGTTGTGCTACATCACCCTTTCCGCTTCGAGTGAACACCAACGCAAGGCTCCAAGGCCACGGGGGAAATCCTTTGCATATTTTCCTAGGAAGTCCCTTAAGGCGTAGCCGCAGCAGAAGGATTCTGGTGCAGTCGACACGACTATTCTTGGCGCCGTCGCCAGGGAAGCACAGCTGACATCAGAAGTATTTCTGGCGCCGTTGCCGGGGAGGAGAGATCAAGATCTATCCAAGTAGGTCTCATAAACTCATCTCTTGCATTTACTTTTGTTGCTAGTTTCCTCTCGTTTTCCTCTCCCTCACTTCACATTTGTCGCTTTCATTTGCCTTTCTCCTTTGCCGTTTTCTTTTGCCTTTGCGTTTTCTTTTGCCCGTTTCACTCTCTCTTCCTGCTCGTTTGTGTGTGAGATAGTCCATCAATGGCTAGACCCACCACTCCAAACGACACCCCTGAAAATGGAGTTCTCAATTTCAGGCAAAATGTGGAAGGAAATTTGAAGGACGCTTGGTATAGGATTTGCAATGCTCAAAGTAGATCTACTCGTAAGCAATCCACTACCGTCCTCCTTCGCAGTTTCTATGTTGGAATTTCTCCTTGGAATAGGTATATACTTGATACTATTGTAGGCGGGAACTTTTTGGGGAGCCATACTGTTGACTCCTATAGAGCTATCATGAATTTGGTAGGCTCACCCCCGCTCATGGTTAATGGAACTATCTTGACCTTGGAACATGTGATGCAAAGGCTTGACGCTATTGAAAACAAAATTGCCACAGTTGAACTTATTGAGGGTTTGGATAGAAAGATCCACAATCAAATTACTCAGTACAGATCCAAAGTGGGAAACCTTTTGAAAAATTTAAGGGAGAAGGAACTTATAGTTAATGATTCTTCTAGAATTGGCAAATTAGAAGATGTCATAACAAACTTGGGTTCCGCTTTTGCCGCTGTGCAAAATACTCCAAATCTCACTCTCAAAAAGACCGTCAAGTCAATTTTTGTTCCTAAAGCTAGTGGTGGGTCATCCAATAAAGATGAAGATCTTAGGATGATAAATGATCACACTACTTATGGTTTGAGCACCAAAGATGACTATACGTGATTTCATCACCTTTTGCCTAGCTAAGGGCGTTAAACAAAAGCGCTTGTTGGGAGGCAACCCAACGAATCTATCCTTTTTCTTTCTGTTTTGTGTTTTCCACACTTTCATAATTTTTGTTATGATTGTGTTTTTTGTGTTTCTTATTTGCGTTTGTGCCAAGCAAAACCGTTATGATTAGTCTTGGGGATGATCGTTTGGTCATGCTGTAAAAGACAGAAACTTTCTGCTCACGAAAAGAATTTTCATTTTTCTGTAAGAGCTTTTGAGTTGATTCTTTTTGCTGCTGGTTGCTACGCAAATTCTTTGGACTGTCATAATTTTTCCGAATTTTTGGAGTACCAGAGGTATACGAAATATACAGATTGCTACAGACTGGTCTGCTGTTAACAGATTCTGTTTTTGTTGTGTTGGTTGCTTATTTTGATGAAACTAGGGATAGTATCGGGGGGTATTAGCCATGGAAGATTGAAAATACAGTAACCCAACATCAGCATAAGTAGAATTTAAGTTTGCTATAGTACCTAAGGAAGTGGTGGTTTGCTTTCTCATACTAATGTTATCACGAGTTTCTGTTTAAGTTTTGTGTTGTGAAGTTTTCAAGTTTTGGGTGAAGTTCTTATGCACAAAAAGATAAAGAGTGGCAAGAGCTCAAGCTTGGGGATGCCCAAGGCACCCCAAGAGATCCAAGGATGCCGTAAAATCCTAAACTTGGGGATGCCCCGGGAAGGCATCCCCTCTCTCGTCTTCAATCCATCGGTAACGTTACTTGGGGCTATATTTTTATTCACCACATGTTATGTGTTTTTGCTTGGAGCATATTGTATCGTAGGAGTCTTTTATTATTGTTGTGTCACAATCATCCTTGCTGCACACCTAGAGAGAGGTACATGCACTCACCGTGATTTTGTCGAGCCTCACTTATATCTTTTGGTAGACAATTCAGCTCACGTGTGCTTCACTTATATCTTTTGAGCTAGATACTTTTACTCTACGTGATTCACTTATATCTTTTAGAGCACAGCGGTGCATGGCTTGGTAGTTGATCTATGCTTTGAAAGTAGTCTCAAAAGGGATAGTTATCCAAAGGGATACGAAAACTTCCACCTTCATGTGCATTGAATAGTTAGAGAAGCTTGATTCATCTCAATTAGTTTTGACTTGTGGTTATGGTAATATTGAAGTCATGCTAGTAAGGTATTGTGGATCTAGAAATACTTGTGTTGAAGATAGTGATTCACATAGCATGCACGTATGGTGAACCGCTATGTGATGAAATTTGAGCATGATTAGTATATTGATTGTCATCCTTTGCGTGGCGGTCGGGATCGCACGATGGTTTATACCTACCAACCCTTCCCCTAGGAGTATGCGTTGAATGCTTTGTTTCGATTACTAATAAATTTTTGCAACAAGTATATGAGTTCTTCATGACTAATGTTGAGTCCATGGTTTAGATGCACTTTCACCTTCCACCATCACTATCTTCTTAGTGCCGTGCAACTTTCGCCGGTGCACAAAACCCACCATTAGCCTTCCTCAAAACAGCCACCATACCTACCTACTATGGCTTTTTCAAAGTCATTCCGAGATATATTGCCATGCAACTACCACCATGACATGTGCCACTACGTCTACATTTCCATTGCATGATCGTAAGATAGATAGCATGATGATGTCTATGCCATGCTAGATCATTGACACGGTACACTACCGAAGGCATTCCATATAGAGTCATTGTTGCTCTAAGTTTTGACTTGAAAGTTTGATGATCATTATTAATGGAGCATTGTCCCATGTGAGGAAATAAAAGAGGCCAAAGAATCCCACCCAAAAAAAAGAGACCAATGATCCCACCAAAAAAATGAGAGAAAAATAGAGAAGGGACAATGTTACCACTTTTTCCACACTTGTGCATATTAAGCACCCTGATCTTCATGATTGAGAGTCTCTCGTTTTGTCACCACCATATAGCTAGTGGGAAATTTTCATTATATAACTTGTCTTGTATATTCCAATGATAGGCTTCCTCAAAATTTCCTTAGGTCTTCGTGAGCAAGTAAGTTGGATGCACACCCACTAGTTTTCTTTAAGAGCTTTCACATACTCGTAGCTCTAGTGCATCATTTGTATGGAAATCCCTACTCATTCACATTGATATCTATTGATGAGCATCTCCACAGCTCATTGAAATGCCTAGTTAATGTGACTATCTTCTCCCTTTTTGTCTTGCAACCTCCACCACATTCCACACCATCTATAGTGCTATAACCATGGCTCACACTCATGTATTGCGTGAGAGTTGAAAAGGTTTGAGAAAGTAAAGGTGTGAAACAACTAGTTGGCCAATACCGGGGTTGTGCATGATTTAAATTCATTGTGCAATGATGATAGAGCATAGCCAGACTATATGCTTTTGTAGGGATAACTTTCTTTTGGCCTTGTTATTTTGAAAGTTCATGATTACCTTGCTAGTTTGCTGGAATTATTATTGTTTCCTCGTCAATAGCAAACTATTGTTTTGAATCTAATGGATCTGAACATTCACGTCACATAAGAGGAGTTACAAAGGACATCTATGCTAGGTAGCATGAAAGCATCAAAAATTCATTTTTTATCACTTCCCTACTCGAGGACGAGGAGGAGTTAAGCTTGGGGATACTTGATACGTCTCGAACGTATCTATAATTTTTGATGGTTTCACGCTGTTATCTTGTCATCTTTGGATGTTTTATGTACCTTTTATATCTTTTTTGGGACTAACTTATTGATTCAGTGCCAAGTGACAGTTCCTGTTTTTTCTGTGTTTTTGGCTCTTTTCAGATCTGATTTTGGAACGGATTCCAAACGGAATAAAATCCCCGAAATGATTTTTCCTGAACGGAAGAAGATCAGGGGGCCTGTGAGCCAAGCCAGGAGGGATCCTGGGAGCCCACAAGCCCCCACTCCGCCACCAGGGGGGAGGCGGCGGTGGCAGGGCTTGTGGCCTCCCTGGCCTCCCTCTGACCTAGATCTTTGGCCTATATATTCCCTAAAATACAGCAGAAAATCAGGGGAGACTCGAAAATACTATTCCGCCGCCGCAAGCTTCCGTTTCCGCGAGATCTCATCTTGAGACCCTTCCCGACACCCTGCCGGAGGGGACTTTGGAGTTGGAGGGCTTCTTCATCATCATCATCGCCCCTCCAATGTCTCGTGAGTAGTTCACTTCAGACCTACGGGTCCGTAGTTAGTAGCTAGATGGCTTCTTCTCTCTCTTGGATCTTCAATACAAAGTTCTCCATGATCTTCATGGAGATCTATCCGATGTAATCTTCTTTGGCGGTGTGTTTCTCGAGATCCGATGAATTGTGGATTTGTGATCAGATTATCTATGATATATATTTAAGTCTTTGCTGATTTCTTATATGCATGATTTGATATCCTTGTAAGTCTCTCTGAGTCTTGGGTTTTGTTTGGCCAACTAGATCTATGATTCTTGCAATGGGAGAAGTGCTTGGTTTTGGGTTCTACCATGTGGTGACCTTTCCCAGTGACAGTAGGGGCAGCAAGGCACACATTAAGTAGTTGCCATCAAGGGTAACAAGATGGGCTGTCTTGTTGATATGAGATTGTCCGTCTACATCATGTCATCTTGCTTAAGGCGTTACTCTGTTCTTTTGGACTTAATACACTAGATGCATGCTGGATAGCGGTCGACGTGTGGAGTAATAGTAGTAGATGCAGAAAGTATCGGTCTACTTGTTTTGGACGTGATGCCTATAGATATTATCATTTCCATAGATATCGTCACGACTTTGCTCGGTTCTATCAATTGCTCCACAGTAATTTGTTCACCCACCATCTACTTGCTTTCATGAGAGAAGCCACTAGTAAACACTATGGCCCCCGGGTCTATTCACATCCATCGTTTACACCTCCGCTTTTACTTTGCTTTGTTACTTTGTTGCTTTCAGTTCTCACTTGGCAAACAATCTATAAGGGCTTGACAACCCCTTCATAGCGTTGGGATCAAGCTTTTTGTGTTTGTGCAGGATCTTGTGATACTCCTCCACTGGATTGATACCTTGGTTCTCAAACTGAGGGAAATACTTACCACCGCTGTGCTACATCACCCTTTCCGCTTCGAGGGAACACCAACGCAAGGCTCCAAGGCCACGGGGGAAATCCTTTGCATAATTGCCTAGGAAGTCCCTTAAGGCATAGCCGCAGCAGAAGGATTCCTGGTGCCGTCGACACGACTATTCTTGGCGCCGTTGCCAGGGAAGCACAGCTGATATCAAGGATCGACCAGTAGTGAGCCCGATAGATTTGACCGTCTCTCGCAACCGACATGGCCGCTATTGACCAATAGATGGCGCAGTTGGAATGGACGTATCCCTACCTAGTTGCCTTCCCACCCCGCCACTCTAGACTGGACCGTGACCCTACCCAGTTGTCGGTCGTGCCTGTGTATCTTCCACTCGGCACGAGAAGGATCTACGCCATCTTGGTGTGATCCAGCCCGACTGCCTATTTAAACCTTTCCCACTTTTGAGCCGTAGCTCTCCCCACCCAGTAAGCCAGAGCCTTGCAAGAGAACCCAGACCAGTACCCCCAAACTAGCAGCCATGGCCAGTTCCTCCAAAACACCCACTTTCCACAGCCGAACCCTAGCTAAAGGTTATGCTGGCTTCCCGCCCATCCTTTCTAGGATGCTCTCCCGAGCCTTTGGCGTGAGTAAGCCCCCAGTGTATTTGGTGTTCAAGTCAGAACCCGTACCCAACCTTTGCCGGTTTTATGCAAAGGTGCATATCAACCCAGGGCCAGCGACAGATGGGAAACCCACGAATATTCGTGGCCATCCCATGTCCACTCTTGAGTTGGTTGTCTAGATAGCCGCTGCAGAAGCTATCACCCGTATTCGGCTTCAGTTTCCGCAAGTAGCGGAGATGCAGGAGCTTCGCTATTGTCCCCCTGCATCGGACACACGCTGCAATTCCTTCGGTACACGCAAACATGCAGACCCAGCAATAGCTTGGCTGATCCAGTTTGCTGCTGCCCAGTGATTATTGCTCTTCGGCATTCTTAAAGAGCTCAAGGCCGTGGATCAGGACGCCACGCGGGTTGTTACGGAAGCATACCGTGCGGCCCGTCAAGTGGAGCCCCAGTCAACCCAGTCCCTATTGCCAAGCTCAGTGCCACCTTCACAGCTGGTACTGCCCTCGCAACCCGTGGACCCATATCAGCCCGGAGACATCCACCATAACTCCATTTTGGGAGCTATCAGGCGACTTCATCGTCGGGATGTGTTCCGTCAAACCCCCTTTGCAGCTCCAACAGTTGAGTCCCAGCCTATAGCAGTACCCGAAGACCTAGACAAGAGTTTGCTCAGCCTTCGTCCCCCAGGAGAGCCCCAGCAGGAGTAAGCCCATGTGTTGCTTCATCAGTGAACGCAGCCAGGAGATGCCGCGCGTAGGTGTGCTGTGAAGGCTGTTTCTTCGCCCGCACATAGGACTAGGACGCTGTCGTTTGGAGTGCGGTACCCAGTAGGGCAATGTGTTGTTGTAGTGCTTGCATTACCTGTATCTGTGTGATGTTGTAATATTATGTGTGCCTGTTTGTCCTGTGTGCTTGGAAGGATTTGTCACCCTGTTAAGCAGAAACGTTTGACAGAGTTGACATTGGATTTCTTAAAGAGATTTTTATCGGTAGAGCACTTACACTCAATAAACTTGGACTCGCCCAGAGCCCCTAATAAAATGTGAGCTGGTGAAGGTGTATGTATGCCAGTAGTACATACACCCACTAGCATTAAAACACCTTAGTATAATCGGCTTGTTGTGATTCTTTCTCTGCCTGCGTTGTACCATCATGTACATTCTGCATCTGCTTGCATATTAGTCTAAATAGATTGCATGCGCATCGTGTGAGCAATGTTGCAATCTCGGGGAGATTCTGAGAGATTTTATTGCAGCATGGACCGTTACAACCCTTTCCAGACCAAGACCTAGACCATAGTTCTACCTCTAGTGCCCACTAGTTGTGGTTGTTGTTCAGCCAGGAGCTAACAGCAGCATGGTATCCACAATGATAGAGCTCCACTAACTGCACCCGCTCCCCAGACCCAATAGCGCCTCTGTCATCATCTGGTGCGATGTTGACAAGCCGCCCATGCCGCCCCGTCAGCACTTATTTCGCCTACTTGAGAAGGCGTAGTTGTCCCTGAGCTATCGATTTAGCCACGGCATCGCGACGATCATCGAGGATCTTTGCGCACAGTAGCACCGAGCCGCTGACCAGCGCCGCCAGTAGACCAGCCAGGAGGATTGTGAGCAGCTCTGACCCCACACCCGCCATTAGCGCCTTGCCTCATGCTCCTGCAATCAGGAAGAGTAGGAGAAGAGGAGGAAGTAGTGAGGCAGGATGCGAGGTAGTAGAGAGAGAGACCAAGGTCGCTTTTATAGCCCCGGTACGGCGTACGGTGAGCGATGTCCAGGAGGCTACGCGCTACTCGATCACCGGCGTCCAGGAGGGAATCCAAGAGCAGTGCTGAACGGCGTTGGCCCGCGATGGGAGTGCTCTCTGCGTCGGCCTCGTGCATGCCGCGCACTAGCGGCGTAGGATGCTTTACGCAATAGGAGCTAGGAGTGCGCAGTGCCTAGCCGCACCCCGAGAGGCGCAAGAGCGAGAGGGAGTGAGAGCCGTTGGCCGGAGATAGAAGAAGGAGAAGGCTGCCAATGGACCCTGGTCCCACTTGTCAGCGAGAGGAGGCCACTGTTCATCAGGGTACCCCAAGCATTTTCGAAAAAAGGAAATTTTTCTTTTTCTAAAAATGATAAGGCTACCCAGTGATCTTTGTGTATAGAGTAGACCCCGTGATAGTTGTGTATCACTCGGGGTGTACCAGTTTTGGTGCTCTTAACTCGGTTGTTTTCAACCACACGGTTAAGACAGATCCCCAAAGCGTTCTAGGAGGCATAGTAGTAACACTTGTAGTGCTAAGCTAACCTTGGGAATCTCGAGGACGAGATTCTGCTAAGGGGGGAAGGTTTGTAACACCCCAAAAATCGGGTTATCGATTTTCGTGTTGTTATGCCTTCCTAGCTTTTCTCTCCCGGATTTCTCCTCTGGAATTTGGCAAATGACCAGGTGAACCCAGTCTATTCCCAACCTCTCTGTGCTTTTCCTTGTGCCAGTTTATCCTTGTTGAGTAAAACCCCGAATCCCTTTTGAAACCCTAGCTCCGAAGTATTGGAACTAGCAATCATGTCTTTGTGTTTTCAAAGGAGCCAACATTTCCCTTGCTCTGTTAATCCTCCATGTCTTCCCAGAGATCATCATTCCCTCATAGACCCCAGGTGTGCAAAAAGATTGCCAAGTCATATGCAATATTTCCTCCCTAGAATTAATTCCTGTTTTTGCTTGTCTGAGGAATTGAATCCAAGAAAATAGTTATCCATCCCCAATGCTCATGAAATCTTGCAGAGATGTTCTGTGTGATCCTATGAAGCTCTCATAAAATATTGGCCATCATAGAATAGAGGAAAATTGCATTTTCCTATTTTATGCCAATATAGCATTTTGGGGCCTTTCCAAAGGAACTACCATTTTGGTAGCTAGGAAAAATCCCAAATAATTTGTGGAGCTTCTCATCTCCATATGATCATCATTTCCATCAAAATATCAAGTTCCCCAATTCAAAAATTGAACACAATATCCCTTTGCAAATTCTATCCAGATCTTCTGTTTGCAAAGGAAGTGCTTGACTCCTTGTTCCCCTTGAGTTGAAATTTTGCAGAGTTGTCTATCATGTTAAATCATCTTTGTCCACCAAAATTTATCCCATTTCATCATTCCATCCTTCCCCAGTAAATTATTTAAGATTCTGTCCAGAATGAAGCATTGTGAAGGAAGTACCATTTATATGTGTGCAAATGGTATGAATCTTTGCTAGTATCTTCATATGCCTAAATCAGGAGTCTCCTCCAAATTTCAGCATGTCCATCTAGCCATTTGACCCCAGCATCAACTTCTTCATTTCTGGTCAGTATGCCAAGTTACAAAGGAAGTGCCCCATAGACTTATTGGATTGCGCTGCATTTTGGCTAGCATAGTGACCTTAGTGAGTGGTCAACCTCAGCCAAGTATGATGCCAAGAGGTGCACTGTGGAGGTGACAACACAGCACAAACACCTTGCTGTTGGAAACTATTTGTACTTGGTGTGGTCACCTCAGTGCTCCCCAGTGGTGTGTGTTGTGTCATTTCACCTCAGTACAATATGTATATGAGCTTTGACAAGGTGTGACATCTTGAGGGACAAGGCAAGGCCATGACCACGTGGTGACCATGGGCAGAGCATGCCAAAACGGTACTCTGTGCATTTGAAGCGATGGGAGCTTCGCTCCAGCTGGTTCCAGCTTGTCCAAGCTTGTCTAGGAGGTCCCCCAAGTCCTCCTGCACGCTCTAGATCTCTCTTCCCCTTGTCCTCTTGCTTCTGGAGGTGCTTGCCGAGGGAATGCCGCCATGGACTTCTTGGAGCTTCTTCCGGAATCGCGAGAACCTTTCCCCCCGAGCTATATAGGGTGTCCGAGCTCCTCCCCGAGCTCGCAAGCACCAGCAGCCCCAATTCCCCCTCTTAGTAGAGCTCTTGGAGCTCTCTGCTCTCAATGGCCGAGATCCCCATCGGCCCCATGGCGAGCTCAGCTCCCGGGGAGCTCACCGTCTCTCTTCTCCTCGGTCTGAGCAACCCCTAGGGCTTGCGAGGTCGCCGCCCCTCTCCTCTTGGTCGGGGAGACCCCGTCGTTGCCGGACATCGGCAGCTGCTCTACTGCCGTAGACACGTCGGCAGCGAGGGCAAGGGAGCCCACCCCAGCAGCTAGGACCCCCTTCCCTGGGCGCGGTGTGGCACGGTGCACCCGCCCCGGTCGCCGGCTTCACCTCCCGCGCAGAGGAGCCACGGCCACGCCGGCCGGCCGAACTGCCCCTGGCCCGGTCGAAGGTAGAAGAAGATCCAGGGGAAGGAGAGAGAGGAGATGGGATGGGCCTCGCTGGCAGTGAGAGAGAGAGAGAGTGGATAAGGTGGGTAGCCCTGTAAGAGAGAGAGAGAGAGAGCTCGGGCCCAGGGGAGTAAGTCGAGACGTAAATGGCACACTACGCTTTCGGTTGACCGAAAGCGTATTTCCTCGAAAGGCGCTTTCTGTTTCAGCTCAGTCGGCCGAATCGCTTAGGTTGTGAACATTCACTCACTAAGGACTGAAATGAAAAGATTCTGTTTGTTTCACCGCTTAACGAATGAACGGCCATAACGTTGCCACCGTAACTCCGATTGAGGTAAAACCAGCGCCCACGTCTTCGTCTCGACGCGCCCGTTTTGATAGTGCTATTTTCATGAGATGTTTGTGCAGTACAAATGACCATTTTGCCCTTGTCTTTGTTTGAGCCTTCCGAGAGGGAAGCCCTCTCCGGCAAAGCTTTCCATTGTGTTAGTGCGCTTCTTCCCGGAGTATTCATCGACCCCCAGGCAAGCCAACTTCTTACTATGAGCTCCGGACTTGCGTGATAACGTTGCTTGCACTCTGTGTGTTTATCTGTATCACCTGTTAGCCTGCATTGGCATATAACCGCGATGATATTAATAGTAGTTCTTAGTTATACTTTTCATCCCACATACACCCTCAGATGTTGCTCTTGCATATTTAATTTAAAATGCTCATATTTGAATACATAGTGATGTGATGTGTGTGACGCTGACGTACCCTTGCTCGCATTTCTTTCAGTAATGGCACCATGCCTGAGTCTGTGCTGTTTCCGGCCGTCCGGGGTGGATGCCATGTTTATATTTCTTTTGTGAGCAGTTTTCCCGTGTTCTGAGCTGCTTGTCAGCCGTCACGGGCAAGTGTTGAAATTCTTTCCGTAGCGGTGACCCTATGCTCTAAGTTGTGCTTCGGCCGTCTTAGGGAACAGCTACCTTCTTCTTATCAACACCGCCTCATGCTCTGAGCTGCTTTCCAGCCGTCTTGAGTCGGAGTTGAGTTACTCCGGTAACATCCCAGATCTGTGTTGTAAAGACCGTTCTGGCGGCTATCGATTTATTTGCTGATTCTATGCGAGGGTTCCGAAGGTCCCACCTGCAGTTATAATCGGTAAAGTAATAGCTTGTTATTTATATTATACTGTTGAGATTATTGTCTATGATTACTTTGTGCTTTATCCGACAGTTCATGGATGTAGCTTAGCAGTAGTGGCTTAATCCTATTAATTATCGGATTGTGGTGACATCGGAGTGTCAGCTATGACAGAAATAATATTCAGGATAGGATACCTAGTTGGTTGATCAGAGTCACCTGTTCGGGCCCACCCGCACAACCACCTCTTGCCGATATGGGACGGCCTTGACTTGAGCTGATTGCGTGATCTCTCACCGGTACCTCCAAAGAGGGAGGATTATGCACACACGATGACCCTGATCACGTAGGCGGTGATAATCCTGTGAGCCAGTTAAGTTGTTTGTGTCGGCGTCCCCGTTTGGGACAGTTTGTTTGGCCACGATGGTGGCAAGTGTCATGAGGACACAGGTGTCATGAGGACACAGGTCCACCCAGGGCAGGACTCCGGAAGGGAGTCGTTGCCGGTGGTACGTTGACAGAGTCACGGTTCAGGCAAGTTTCGTTGGAGAAATGTTGGTCCACCCGAATGGGATCACGAGGTCAGTGCTCCGGAGTGTGGGTAAAGTGTGCAACCTCTGCAGAGTGTCAAACCTATTCGAATAGCCGTGTCCACGGTAATGGACAGCCCGGTCATACCTCAGTGGACGATCAACCATATCTATGATAGTAATGATGGAAGAACTCGTCTCATATGAACATCAGAGGATGTTGATAACATGATGAGTTAACCAAGAGAAGGCTACATGATGATCAGTCAGATGATCGGGGGAGGTGATCCATTCAGGATGGATTGCGAGTATGTCAAGGGTTGTGGTACAACCCAGAAGAGAGTAAGTTGATATTCGATGACAGTAAGCTAGTAAGTAATCGTTGTGATCTTTGCCATGCTAGTAAGGTAGATTACATGCGTAGTTCATGTCATGCTATGCTTGAGTTATGTTTTCCTGTTAATGCCATGCCATGCTTAGAATAGCTATTAGATAACTATTATGCTTGCTATGTTATCCGCTTGTTTGGATGTTATGTATTTGGTTGTCTTGCGAGTACATTCAAAGTACTCACCTGGCCTTGCACGTGGCCAATTGCAGGAGAAGACTCGTCGTGCTAGATTGTAACCAAGCCAGTCCTGCGAGTTATGGAGCCCAGCCAGGGACGTTGATGCCGCTGTATCAAGACCTCTGCTGCCATTTACTTAGCCCTGGAGTCATGTAATATTGTTGTAAGCAACAGTATTGTAACACTGCATCATATTAATAAAGCCATATTTGCCTGGAATTTTTGTATCATGCTCTTGACGTGCGTCCGGTCTTATCCTAGGGACGGACGTGTGTGGTGTTGGGGAACGTCGCATGGGAAACAAAAAATTTCCTACGCGCACGAAGACCTATCATGGTCATGTCCATCTACGAGAGGGGATGTGTGATCTACATACCCTTGTAGACCGTACAACAGAAGCGTTAGTGAACGCGGTTGATGTAGTGGAACGTCCTCACGTCCCTCGATCCGCCCCGCGAACCGTCCCGCGATCAGTCCCACGATCTAGTGCCGAACGGACGGCACCTCCGCATTCAGCACACGTACAGCTCGACGATGATCTCGGCCTTCTTGATCCAGCAAGAGAGACGGAGAGGTAGAAGAGTTCTCCGGCAGCGTGACGGCGCTCCGGAGGTTGGTGGTGATCTTATCTCAGCAGGGCTCCGCCCGAGCTCCGCAGAAACGCGATCTAGAGGAAAACCCGTGGATGTATATGGTCGGGCTGCCGTGGAAAAGTACTCCCAAATCAGCCCTAAAACCTCCGTATATATAGGGGGAAGAGGGGGAGCCTTGCCTTGGGGCTCAAGAGGCCCCAAGGGGGTCCGCCGAGCCAACGGGGGAAGGTTTCCCCTTCCAAACCGAATCGAACTTGGTTTGGAAGGTGGAGTCCTTCTTCCCTTTCCCACCTCCTCCTTTTTTTTCTCTCTTTGTTTTTCTTCCTATGGCGCATAGGGCCATCTTGGGCTGTCCCACCAGCCCACTAAGGGATGGTGCACCACCCCCAAGGCCTATGGGCTTCCCCGGGGTGGGTTGCCCCCCCGGTGAATACCCGGAACCCATTCGTCATTCCCGGTACATTCCCGGTAACTCCGAAAACCTTCCGATAATCAAATGAGGTCATCCTATATATCAATCTTTGTTTCCGGAACATTCCGGAAACCCTCGTGACGTCCGTGATCTCATCCGGGACTCTGAACAACATTTGGTAACCAACCATATAACTCAAATACGCATAAAACAATGTCGAACCTTAAGTGTGCAGACCCTGCGGGTTCGAGAACTATGCAGACGTGACCCGAGTGACTTCTCGGTCAATATCCAATAGCGGGACCTGGATGCCCATATTGGATCCCACATATTCTACGAAGATCTTATCATTTGAACCTCAGTGCCAAGGATTCATATAATCCCGTATGTCATTCCCTTTGTCCTTCGGTATGTTACTTGCCCGAGATTCGATCGTCAGTATCCGCATACCTATTTCAATCTCGTTTACCGGCAAGTCTCTTTACTCGTTCCTTAATACAAGATCCCGCAACTTACACTAAGTCACATTGCTTGCAAGGCTTGTGTGTGATGTTGTATTACCGAGTGGGCCCCGAGATACCTCTCCGTCATACGGAGTGACAAATCCCACTCTCGATCCATACTAACTCAACGAACACCTTCGGAGATACCTGTAGAGCATCTTTATAGTCACCCAGTTACATTGCAACGTTTGATACACACAAAGTATTCCTCCGCTGTCAGTGAGTTATATGATCTCATGGTCATAGGAACAAATACTTGACACACAGAAAACAGTAGCAACAAAATGACACGATCAACATGCTACGTCTATTAGTTTGGGTCTAGTCCATCACGTGATTCTCCTAATGACGTGATCCAGTTATCAAGCAACAACACCTTGTTCATAATCAGAAGACCCTGACTATCTTTGATCAACTGGCTAGCCAACTAGAGGCTTGCTAGGGACGGTGTTTTGTCTATGTATCCACACATGTATATAAGTCTTCATTCAATACAATTATAGCATAGATAATAAACGATTATTATGAACTAAAAAATATAATAATAACTAATTTATTATTGCCTCTAGGGCATATTTCCAACAGTCTCCCACTTGCACTAGAGTCAATAATCTACTTCACATCACCATGTGATTCCAACGAATCCAACACCCATATATTTATGGGGTCTGATCACGTCTTGCTCGTGAGAGAGGTTTTAGTCAACGGTTCTGAAACTTTCAGGTCCGTGTGTTCTTTACAAATCTTTATGTCATCTTATAAATGCTGCTACTATGTGCTATTCGGAAATACTCCAAATATTTACTCTACTATACGAATCCGTTTCACTACTCATAGTCATTCGGATTAGTGTCAAAGCTTGCATCGACGTAACCCTTTACGATGAACTCTTTAACCACCTCCATAATCGAGAAAAATTCCTTAGCCTTTTAGTTACTAAGGATAACTTTGACCGCTGATGAGTGATTCAATCCTGGATCACTCTGTGTACCTCTTAACAGACTTGCAAGGCACACATGAGGTGCGGTACTCAGCATGGCATACTTTAGAGTCTACGGCTAAGGCATAGAAGACGACCTTCGTCTATTCTCTTTATTCTGCCGTGGTCAGGTTTTGAGTCTTACTCAAATTCACACCTCACAACGCAACCAAGAACTCCTTCTTTGCTGATCTATTTTGAACTCCTTCAAAACATGTCAAGCCATGCATTTTGTTGAAACTTCTATTAAGCGTTTTGATCTATGTCCATAGATCTTGATGCTCAATGTTCAAGTAGCTCAATCCAGGTATTCCTTTGAAAACTCCTTTCAAACAACCTTGTATGCTTTACAGAAATTCTACATTACTTCTGATCCACAATACTGAACCTCATATACTTATCAGAAATTCTATAGTGCTCCCACTCACTTCTTTGGAAATACAAGTTTCTCATGAACCTTGTACAAACCCAAAATCTTTGATCACCTCATCAAAGTGTATATTCCAACTCCGAGATGCTTGCACCAGTCCATTGAAGGATCACTGGAGCTTGCATACTTGTTAGTATCTTTAGGATCGACAAAACCTTCTGATTGTATCACATACAATGTTTGCTCAAGGAAACCGTTGAGAAAACAATGTTTTGACATCCTATGTGCAATATTTCATAAATAATGCAGCAACTACTAACATAATTCCAACAGACTTTTAGCATCACTACGAGTGAGAAAGTCTCATCATAGTCAACTGTTTGATCTTGTCAGAAACATCTTTGCGACAAGTCGAGCTTTTCTTAATAGTGACTTATCACCATCGTCGTCTGTCTTCCTTACAAAGATCCATCTTTACTCAATAGTTTTACTACCATCAAGTAGTTCCTCCAAAATCTACACTTTGTTTTATATATGGATCCTCTCTCGGATTTCATGGCTTCCAGCCATTTGTCGGAATCTGGGCCCACCATTGCTTTCTCCATAACTCGTAGGTTCACTGTTGCTCAACAAAATGACCTCCAAGACAGGGTTACCGTACCACTCTGTAGTAGTACGCGACCTTGTCAACCTACGAGGATTGTAGTAACTTGATCCGATGCTCGATGATCACCATCATCAGCTTTCACTTCAATTAGTGTAGGCGCCACAGGAACAACTTCCCGCGCCCTGCTACACACTGGCCGAAGTGATGGTTCAATAACCTCATCAAGTTCTACCACCCTCCCACTCAATTCTTTCGAGAGAAACCTTTCCTCGAGAAAGGATCCGTTTCTAGAAACAAACACTTTGCTTTCGGATCTGGGATAGGAGATGTACCCAACTGTTTTGGATATCCTATGAAGATGCATTTATCCGCTTTGGGTTCGAGCTTATCAGACTGAAACTTTTTCACATAAGTGTCGAAACCCCAAACTTTCAAGAAACGACAGTTTAGATTTCTCTAAACCTCAGTCTATACTGTGTCATCTCAACGGAAATACGCGGTGCCCTATTTAAAGTGAATGCGGTTGTCTCTAATGCATAACCCATAAACGATAGTGGTAATTCGATAAGAGACATCATAGCATGCACCATACCAAATAGTGCGTGGCTATGACGTTCAGACACATCATCACACTATGATGTTCCAGGTGGCATGAACTGCGAAACAATTTTCACATTGTCTTAACTGCGTACCAAAACTCGTAACTCAGATATTCATTTCTATGATCATATCGTAGACAGTTTATCCTCTTGTTACGATGAACTTCACTCCGAAACAGAATTGAACTTTTCAATATTTCAGACTTGTGATTCATTAAGCAAATACTCTAGTATCTACTCAAATCGTCATTGAAGTAAGAACATAATGATATCCACTGCGTGCCTCAGCACCCGTTGGACTGCATACATCAAAATGTATCACTTCCAACAAGTTACTATCTTATTTCATCTCAATGAAAACAAGGCCTTGCTCATGTGGTATGATTTGCATGTCACTAGTGATTCAAAATCAAGTGAGTATAATGATCCATCAGCATGGAGCCTCTTCATGCAATTTATACCAACATGACTCAAGCGGCAGTGCCACAAATAAGTGGTACTATCATCATTACCTCGTATCTTTTGGCACCAATATCATGAACATGTGTAACACTACGATCGGGATTCAATAAACCATTGAAGGTGATTATTCAAGAAAATAGAGCAACCATTATTCTCTTTAAATGAATAATCGTATTGTAATAAACACGATCCAATCATGTTCATGCTTAACGCAAGCACCAAATAACAATTATTTAGGTTTAACACCAATCCCGATGGTAGAGGGAGCGTGCGACGTTTGATCATATCAACCTTGGAAACACTTCCAACACGTATCGTCACCTCGCCTTTAGCTAGTCTCCGTTTATGCTGTAGCTTTCATTTCGTGTTACTAATCACTTAGCAATCGAACTGGTATCCAATACCCTCATGCTACTAGGAGTACTAGTAAAGTACACATCAACATCATGTATATCAAATATACTTCTTTTGACTTTTGCCAGCCTTCTTATCTACCAAGTATCTAGAGTTGCTCCGCCTCAGTGACTGTTCCCCTCATTACAGAAGCACTTAGTTCTCGGGTTTGGGTTTAATCTTGGGTCTCTTCATTAGTGCAGCAACAGTTTTGCCGTTTCGCGAAGTATCCCTTCTAGCCCTTGCCTTTCTTGAAACTTAGTGGTTTTACAAACCATCAACTATTGACGCTCCCTTTTTGATTTCTACTTTCGCAGTGTCAAACATCGCGAATCGCTCAAGGATCATTGTATCTATCCTTGATATGTTATAGTTCATCACGAAGCTCTCACAGCTTGGTGGCAGTGACTTTGGAGAACCATCACTATCTCATCTGGAAGATTAACTCCCACTTGATTCAAGTGATTGTCGTATTCAGACAATCTGAGCACATGCTCAACGATTGAGCTTTTCTCCTTTACTTTGTGGACAAAGAATCTTGTCAGAGGTCTTGTACCTGTTAACAAGGGCACAAGCATGAAATCACAATTTCATCTCTTTAGAACATCATTTATGTTCCGCGACGTTTCAAAACGGCTTTGGCGCCTTGCTTCTAAGCCATTAAGTGTTTTGCACTAAACTATCGTGTAGTCATCAGAAACGTGTATGTCGGATGTTCACAGCATCCACAGACGACGCTCGAGGTGCAGCACACCGAGTGGTGCATTAAGGACATAAGCCTTCTGCGCAGCAACGAGGACAATCCTCGGTTTTACAGACTCAGTCTGCAAAGTTTGCTACTATCAATTTTCAACTAAATTTTCTCTAGGAACATATAAAAAGAGTAGAGCTATAGCGCAAGCTACATCATAATTCGCAAAGACCATTAGACTATGTTCATGACAATTAGTTCAATTAATCATATTACTTAAGAACTCCCACTCAAAAAGTACATCTCTCTAGTCATTTGAGTGGTACATGATCCAAATCCACTATCTCAAGTCCGATCATCACGTGAGTCGAGAATAGTTTCAGTGGTAAGCATCTCTACGCTAATCATATCAACTATACGATTCATGCTCGACCTTTCGGTCTCATATGTTCCGAGGCCATGTCTGCACATGCTAGGCTCGTCAAGCTTAACCCGAGTGTTCCGCGTGTGCAACTGTTTTGCACCCGTTGTATGTGAACGTTGGTTCTATCACACCCGATCATCACGTGGTGTCTCGAAACGAAGAACTGTCGCAACGGTGCACAGTCGGGGAGAACACAATTTCGTCTTCAAATTTTAGTGAGAGATCACCTCATAATGCTACCGTTGTTCTAAGCAAAATAAGGTGCATAAAAGGATTAACATCACATGCAATTCATAAGTGACATGATATGGCCATCATCATGTGCTCCTTGATCTCCATCACCAAAGCACCGGCACGATCTTCTTGTCACCGGCGTCACACCATGATCTCCATCAACGTGTCGCCATCGGGGTTGTCGTGCTACTCATGCTATTACTACTAAAGCTACGTCCTAGCAATATAGTAAATGCATCTGCAAGCACAAACGTTAGTTTAAAGACAACCCTATGGCTCCTGCCGGTTGCCGTACCATCGACGTGCAAGTCGATATTAACTATTACAACATGATCATCCAATACATCCAATATATCACATCACATCGTTGGCCATATCACATCACAAGCATACCCTGCAAAAACAAGTTAGACGTCCTCTAATTTTGTTGTTGCATGTTTTATGTGGTGACCATGGGTATCTAGTAGGATCGCATCTTACTTACGCAAACACCACAATGGAGATATATGAATTTATATTTAACCTCATCCAAGGACCTCCTCGGTCAAATCCGATTCAACTAAAGTTGGAGAAACTGACACTTGCCAGTCATCTTTGAGCAACGGGGTTACTCGTAGCGATGAAACCAGTCTCTCGTAAGCGTACGAGTAATGTCGGTCCAAGCCGCTTCGATCCAACAATACCGCGGAATCAAGAAAAGACTAAGGAGGGCAGCAAAACACACATCACCGCCCACAAAAACTTTTGTGTTCTACTTGAGAAGACATCTACGCATGAACCTAGCTCATGATGCCACTGTTGGGGAACATCGCATGGGAAACAAAAAATTTCCTACGCGCACGAAGACCTATCATGGTGATGTCCATCTACGAGAGGGGATGTGTGATCTACGTACCCTTGTAGACCGTACAACAGAAGTGTTAGTGAACACGGTTGATGTAGTGGAACGTCCTCACGTCCCTCGATCCGCCCCGCGAACCATCCCGCGATCAGTCCCACGATCTAGTGCCGAACGGACGGCACCTCCGCGTTCAGCACACGTACAGCTCGACGATGATCTCGGCCTTCTGGATCCAGCAAGAGAGATGGAGAGATAGAAGAGTTCTCCGGCAGCGTGACGGCGCTCCGGAGGTTGGTGGTGATCTTAGCTCAGCAGGGCTCCGCCCGAGCTCCGCAGAAACGCGATCTAGAGGAAAAACCGTGGAGGTATGTGGTCGGGCTGCCGTGGAAAAGTCGTCCCAAATCAGCCCTAAAACCTCCGTATATATAGGGGGAAGAGGGGGAGCCTTGCCTTGGGGCTCAAGAGGCCCCAAGGGGGTCAGCCGAGCCAAGGGGGGAAGGTCTCCCCTTCCAAACCGAATCCAACTTGGTTTGGAAGGTGGAGTCCTTCTTCCCTTTCCCACCTTCTCCTTTTTTTCTTTTCTCTTTGATTTTCTTCCTATGGCGCATAGGGCCTTCTTGGGCTGTCCCACCAGCCCACTAAGGGCTGGTGCGCCACCCCCAAGGCCTATGGGCTTCCCCGGGGTGGGTTGCCCCCCCCCCCCGGTGAACACCCGGAACCCATTCGTCATTCCCGGTACATTCCCGGTAACTCCGAAAACCTTCCGGTAATCAAATGAGGTCATCCTATATATCAATCTTCGTTTCTGGACCATTCCGGAAACCCTCGTGACGTCCGTCATCTCATCCGGGACTCCGAACAACATTCGGTAACCAACCATATAACTCAAATACGCATAAAACAACGTTGAACCTTAAGTGTGCAGACCCTGCGGGTTCGAGAACTATGCAGACATGACCCGAGTGACTTCTCGGTCAATATCCAATAGCGGGACCTGGATGCCCATATTGGATCCCACATATTCTACGAAGATCATATCATTTGAACCTCAGTGCCAAGGATTCATATAATCCCGTATGTCATTCCCTTTGTCCTTTGGTATGTTACTTGCCCGAGATTCGATCATCAGTATCCGCATGCCTATTTCAATCTCGTTTACCGACAAGTCTCTTTACTCGTTCCGTAATACAAGATCCCGCAACTTACACTAAGTCACATTGCTTGCAAGGCTTGTGTGTGATGTTGTATTACCGAGTGGGCCCCGAGATACCTCTCCGTCATACGGAGTGACAAATCCCACTCTCGATCCATACTAACTCAACGAACACCTTCGGAGATACCTGTAGAGCATCTTTATAGTCACCCAGTTACGTTGCAACGTTTGATACACACAAAGTATTCCTTCGGTGTCAGTGAGTTATATGATCTCATGGTCATAGGAACAAATACTTGACACGCAGAAAACAGTAGCAACAAAATGACACGATCAACATGCTACGTCTATTAGTTTGGGTCTAGTCCATCACGTGATTCTCCTAATGACGTGATCCAGTTATCAAGCAACAACACCTTGTTCATAATCAGAAGACCTTGACTATCTTTGATCAACTGGCTAGCCAACTAGAGGCTTGCTAGGGACGGTGTTTTGTCTATGTATCCACACATGTATATAAGTCTTCATTCAATACAATTATAGCATGGATAATAAACGATTATTATGAACTAAGAAATATAATAATAACTAATTTATTATTGCCTCGAGGGCATATTTCCAACAGTCTCCCACTTGCACTAGAAACAATAATCTAGTTCACATCACGATGTGATTCCAACGAATCCAACACCCATATATTTATGGGGTCTGATCACGTCTTGCTCGTGAGAGAGGTTTTAGTCAACGGTTCTGAAACTTTCAGGTCCGTGTGTTCTTTACAAATCTTTATGTCATCTTATAGATGCTGCTACTATGTGCTATTCGGAAATACTCCAAATATTTACTCTACTATACGAATCCGTTTCACTACAAATAGTCATTCAGATTAGTGTCAAAGCTTGCATCGACGTAACCCTTTACGATGAACTCTTTAACCACCTCCATAATCGAGAAAAATTCCTTAGCCTTTTAGTTACGAAGGATAACTTTGACCGCTGATGAGTGATTCAATCCTGGATCACTCTGTGTACCTCTTAACAGACTTGCAAGGCACACATCAGGTGCGGTACTCAACATGGCATACTTTAGAGTCTACGGCTAAGGCATAGAAGACGACCTTCGTCTATTCTCTTTATTCTGCCGTGGTCGGGTTTTGAGTCTTACTCAAATTCACACCTCACAACGCAACCAAGAACTCCTTCTTTGCTGATCTATTTTGAACTCCTTCAAAACATGTCAAGCCATGCATTTTGTTGAAACTTCTATTAAGCGTTTTGATCTATGTCCATAGATCTTGATGCTCAATGTTCAAGTAGCTCAATCCAGGTATTCCTTTGAAAACTCCTTTCAAACAACCTTGTATGCTTTACAGAAATTCTACATTACTTCTGATCCACAATACTGAACCTCATATACTTATCAGAAATTCTATAGTGCTCCCACTCACTTCTTTGGAAATACAAGTTTCTATTTTGAACTCCTTCAAAACTTGTCAAGGCATGCATTTTGTTGAAACTTCTATTAAGCGTAGTTTTCTTGGACTAGCGAGCTATTGTCGCCGCTTTGTCGAGAACTTCTCCAAGGTTGCAAAGCCTCTAACTGAACTCCTCAAGAAAGATAAAAAGTTTGAGTGGACACCATACTGTGAGCATAGTTTTCAGGAACTAAAAAGACGCCTGACTTCCGCACCTGTGTTGCTACCACCAGATTTTTCTAAGGAATTTGTTATCTATTGTGACGCCTCGCGACAAGGATTAGGTTGCATTCTCATGCAGGATCGTCATGTGATTGCATAGGCATCTCGACAGTTGCGTCCACATGAGGATAATTATCCAACACATGATCTTGAGCTTGTAGCTGTATTCCATGCACTAAAAACCTGACGACATTACCTTCTTGGTAATCGTTGTGAAATATTCACTGATCACGAAAGTCTGAAATATATCTTCACCCAGCCAGATTTGAATCTCAGGCAAAGACGATGGGTCGAGTTGATCTCAGCTTACGACTTCGGGACAACTTACACCCGGGGAAGGCCAATGTTATGGCTGATGCACTAAGTCATAAGTCTTATTGTAACAATCTGATGATACAATGAGGTCAACCACATCTCTATGAGGAATTTCAGAAGTTAAACCTTCACATTGTTCCTCAAGGATTCCTTTCCAACGTGGTGGCGAAACCTACTCTTAGGGATCAAATCATAGCTCGCCAAAAGCGTGATAAGGGTATATCACGGATCAAGGAGAATATTATTAGCGGAAACGCTAAGGAATTCTCCATGGATGATCAAGATGTTGTGTTTTTCCAGAACCGTCTAGTGGTTCCTAAGAATCCACATCTGAGGCAGTTGATCATTAAGGAGGCTCATGATTCTCCTCTCACCATTCATCCTAGTAGTAATAAGATGTATCAGGACCTACGCCAGAGGTTTTGGTGGACTAGGATGAAGAGAGAAATTGCTGAGTTCGTTGCTAACTGCGACGTTTGTCATCGAGTTAAAGAAGAACATCAAAGTCCTGCTGGCACCCTTCAACCTTTAGCTATTCCTGAATGGAAATGGGATAAAGTTAGTATGGATTTCACCACTGGATTTCCCAGGACCAAGAAAGGAAATAATGATATCTTTGTGGTCATTGACCGTCTTTCCAAAGTAGCTCATTTTCTTCCAGATCGTGAGAGTATAACAGCTAGCCAGCTAGCAGAGTTATATATCTCTCGAATAGTATCTCTTCATGGTGTCCCTTTGGAGATTAACTCAGATCGTGGAAGTATTTTTACTTCTCATTTCTGGGAAAGTTTTCAGAATGCCATGGGGACTCACCTATCTTTTAGCACTGCTTTCCATCCTCAATCAAGTGATCAAGTAGAAAGAGTGAATCAAATCCTAGAGGATATGCTTCGAGCTTGTGTTATATCGTTCGGTATGAATTGGGAGAAGTGCCTTCCATTCGCCAAATTTTCTTATAACAATATTTATCAATCAAGCTTGGGCAAAGCCCCTTTTGAAGTTCTCTATGGACAAAGATGTCGAACACCTCTTAATTGGTCAGAAACCGGAGAGAGGCAACTCTTTGGTCTGGATATGATCCAGGAAGCAGAAGAGCAAGTTCACATTATTCGTGAAAAGTTGAAAACAACCCAGTCTCGTCAAAAGAGCCAATATGATCGTCATCATAAGGCTGTGACCTTTGAAGTTGACGAGAAGGCTTACCTCTGGGTTACACCTTTGAAGGGTACCCATCGCTTCCGTATCAAAGGCAAATTGGCTCTTCGTTACATTGGTCCTTTTCGCATTCTTGACAAACGAGGAGAAGTTGCCTACCAGTTGGAACTTCCTCCGCATCTTTCCAAGGTTCATGATGTTTTCCACGTCTCGCAACTCAGGCGTTGCTTTTTGAATCATATCCGTGAAGTGGCCCACGAAACGCTTGATCTCCATGATAACCTTTCATACCGAGAATACCCTATTCGTATTCTTGATCAGGCTGAGCGTACCACTCAACGTCGAAACCTCAAATTGTCTAAAGTTCAATGGTCAAATCATTCTGAAAAGGAGGCAACATGGGAAAGAGAGGACCGTCTCTGACTTGAGTATCCCATGCTATGCCCGACGACTTCCAAATCTCGGAACGAGATTATTTGGAGTGGGGGTGAGTTGTCACATCCCTAGCTACCCTTTGATGATTAGCAAGATGGTGCTCATGTTTTATTATTGCATTAAAAATGGAAATAGAAATCAAAGATAAACCCTAGCACTTCCATATTCAACTCAATTCAAAACTTGTGATAAATCAATGAACCCAAAATGACCTTCATAAAAGTCCATCATTTTTGATAAATATTGGAAACAACAATTCAGGGTTGGAACTTACTTTTAAAATACATTTGGTATTTTATTTAAACCACGAAAGCCACTGATAATATTCAGTTAAGTGGTTTGAAATATTTTTGTTTATTATAAAATGTTGAATCTTTCATGTGGGCTTGAAAATATTACAAACAACACCCCAACATTATTTTCACTATTTTAGAAATAGTTTGGAGCCAAAAATAAAATCAACAAGTGTCATATATGAATTAACAGAAACAGAAAAGAAAGAAAATGAGAAAAGACCTACCTGACCCTCACCTGGCCCAGCCCATCTCCTTCCCTGTCGTCTTCCTCGCGCCAGTAGGCAGCTGGAGGTGGCCGCTGCCTCTTCCGGCGCGGCCACACACCTGAGTGCGTGCCTGGCCTCCTCGTCGTGTTGTCCGCGAAGGGATAAGCCTCCTGCATCCATTCCAGCTCTCTCCCTCTCCCCACTAGCTCCCCTGTGCCCCTCCTCTCGGCCGCCATTAGATCCGAGCTCAAGCTCGAGCTAGCCGTCGCCTCCGGCTAGCGCAAGCTCCCCCGAGCATGCTATCCTCTCCGCCTCGACGATCACGTCATCCCCGCGAAAGGAAAAGAGCCCTCGAGTCCTGTTTCACCCTCGTCACCGTCGTCTTCGACCTTCGACCGCCGGCAAGTCGTCGTCGATTCACTGGATCCAGCGCCTCCCCATTCAGCCTGAGCCTATCATCGTCATCGCCGTGAGCTCCGGAGTGTTTCCCCCATCTACCCCTCTCTCTCCTGCTCTCTAGCCCCATGGTCGTCGAACGTGATCTCTGGTCGCCGCCATGCCTCGTCGCCGGTGCTCTCCGGCCACCCCTAGCTCCTCTCGCTGCCCCTGCTAGATGAGGCCGAGCTTGGGCTTCCTCCCAGTGCTCCCGGCACTCAAATCAGAGTACCACAACACATTTTAGGGTAACTCCAGTGAGGATCCGCCGCGGATTTGGTCGCCGCCGGCAAGGCTCCAGTGGGGGCTGACGTGGATAGCTCATTAGAGCTTAATCCACCCCCTAGGGCCACTGACAGTGGGCCCCAGAGTGGGTCAAACCCCACTTAGCCTCTGGTCAGCGCGGGATTAGCCCTCAGCCACTGACCAGTGGGCCCTACTGGTCAGGTTTGACTTGACCAGCCCCTGTTGACCCAGCTCATGTCATGCTGATGCAGTAAATCAATTGTGTGATTAAATTAATTCCAGAAAATGTTGAAACTTTGGAAATTCATAGAAAATTAAATATAACTCCAAATTTGACAATTAATATATGCAAATTGATTAGAAAAATTCAATGAACACAATGGTGCTACTTTCATGCATGACAAACAGAGTTATGAAACAGCATCATGTCAAATCAATTAAAGGAATTTAATAAATGTCCCATTTTAAATAGTATTTGAATTTGAATTCAAATCACCATCAACCCAAAGGTTTGATAGCCACACTAGCTCATGCTACATTTCATTTCATGCCATGACCATGCATCATATTGTTGCATATGAATGTTATTGATTGTCGTTATTGTGTCGGTCGGCTCTGCCCTTCCGGATACGTCTGAATATCCGACTGACGGATTTAATCCCTCTGCTGAACAACAAGGCAAGCACCCTTTTGATCATCCTGATATAAACCCATGTTCCTGCTCCTGCTCCCACTTATTGCATTAGGACAAAAATATTTCAAATGCTTTACTTCGGTAGCTGAACCTATTCCTTTGGATGATGTGTCAATGTCACAGTAAATAGACAAACCTTGCAACCTAGCAAACTTGGTAGTTGCTTGAGCTATGGTGTGTTTTATCCTGCTATGCTTGCTATGCCTAGAGTTGTGTCAGGTCTGTTTCATCTGGGTGATGAACCGGAATAGTTGAATTTGTTCTAGTGACAAAGAATAAGTGTGGAACCTGATTTGGTAATGGTACCGATGAAAGGCTATGTAGGAGTATATGGCGGGTTGTTTCATTGGAACCGTCCTTAGGAACTGAGTTCCATGTATGTAATCCAAGACTAGTTACTACCACATGCTGGGCCCTGAAATATGACCCCACTCAACTTATTAATTGGCTAGTACTCGGTCCAGGAGTTACAAGTAGTTTCTGGTGTTTACAGTCATACTGGAGGCCGTGCATAGTGCTGACCTTAGAGGTGGGCTATGATGCGGTAGGCAGTGGCATGGTGTACCAAGTGGCACCCGGATGGTGGGCTTGGGAATCCTACGCACATCGTTTGGGACCGTGGTGGAAACCTTGGCCGGACTTTCGCGCGGGTTCACTCTCAAATAGGCGATGAACCTGGACTAGGTATTAGTGTGGTTAACGGTCGTGGCCGACTCCCTCACTGGGCTTCCGCTTGAAGGTTGCCGAGGTGCATGACATGCACATGGCGATAAGTGGCGAGAGCGTGTGTGAAGAAGTACACCCCTGCAGGGTTATGATCTATTCGAATAGCCGCGTCCGCGGATATGGACTACTTGGAGACATATGTTGTTCATAGATAACTTCAATGGCTAGTCATAAAAGTATCAAGATAAGTGTGAGTATCATGTATAGCATTTCCGTAGGGAGACGGAAAGGAGTCCATGATAGTGTATTGTTGTGGTGGTAGTGGACTCGTGTATGACTTATCGAAGTTGTTTAAAACTAATTAAAATTGTAGTTTAGTCTAGCCAAGAGTCAAAGCTGGCTTGCTGCATGAAACCCCACAACCCCTTTATTGATACATGTGCATGAGTAGATAGATCTGTTTTAAAGTCTTGCTGAGTACTTTTGTACTCATGTTTGCTTAATAAATGTTGCAGAGGATACCCACGAGCCAACAGGTGGGTTATATCTAGACCTCGATGATGACGAGTAGCTGGTGTCCCAGCTACGACCTGGCCCCTTTCAGAAGGGATCTATAGGTAGTCAGTCTTTATGCCTTTTCCTTTCATCTGTCTGTACTCAGACAGCTTTTATGCTTCCACTTGGTTTGTATGACTCTTCTTGTATGACTTGAGTGTCGGGTCGTGTGACCCCTGCCTGTATGAACATATTATGCAAGACTCTTCCGCGTCTTCTAAATAAATGTTGTGATGTTGTATGGTTATGTTGTGATGCCATTGTTGTATCTATGCATATCGAGTATGTCATGCGTACGTGTGATGCACTGTGATATGTATGGGATTCGACACCTAGTCGTATGCCCTTAGTAGATCTCTATAGAGAGAAATGCCCCTTTGTGCTTCCAGTGAGCCTTGGTAGTTCGCTACTGCTCCGGACACATTGGTTGACCGGCATGTATCCTTCTTAGTTGTTGTGTCTATCCCTACGGGGAAATGTCACGCGGTGTAATGGAGTCCTTGTAGCTTGCTATGACTCGTCTACACTCGCTGATGACCGACACCTACTTTGCTGGGTTATGTAAGCCTGTCTCCGTACACTCGAGCCACTTGAGTTTATGACTAGTCATGTCGACCCGGGTTCTTTGACATTGGAATGCTAGCGACACAAATGCATACGTGAGTCAAAAGGCGCAAATGGTCCGGCTAAGGTAAGGTGGCAGCCGTGGGGTTAACCGTGCGTGAGACCGCAAAAGGATGCGATGTGTTACAGGCTGGATTCCTATGGCTTAGGATCGGGGTCCCGACAAGTTCCTACACATAAAAGTGTAAAACAAGAACATTGTGCACTTTTCAAACTATTAATAGGTTAGTCCAAATAAATCATAAACTTAGTACAAAAACAATTATCAAAAGCATAAACTTAGCATGAAACCATCAAACATTATAGATACGTTTTGGACATATCAGTAACCCAATGAACAAAATTTATTTTCACTTTTGATTTCCGTTCTTGAGTGTTTGCACAATTCTGCTACTATTATAATTGTGTCTTTTGTGTTTTATTTTGTGTTTGTTCCAAGTAAGTCCTTTGGGATCATGTGGGGTGTTAGTTGCTTTTATCCTGTTGAAAAACAGAAACTTTTGCATCTAGTAAAAAAATCATAAAAATCACAGGGACGTCAAAAGTGTGTGAAAGTTTTACACAAGATTAATATACAAATTCCCTACATCATCCTAATGTTTCATAATTTTTGGAGATACATATGTATAAGTAAATTTCTAATCTTTACAGACTGTTCTGTTTTTAGCAGAATTTTGTTTTCTTTGCGTTATGTGCTTACTTTAATGATTCTACGGTTTGTATCTGGGGGCATAAGCCATGGTAAAGTCTGAATACAGTAGATATATGCAAAAATAAAATTTTAATAGGTTTTCAACATTACCTATAGCAAATTTTGGTTTTCTTATACTAACGGATCTCATGAAAAATATGTTGAGTTTTGTGTGATTGAAGTTTACAAGTTTTGATTGAGATCACGATGGATGAAGGAATAAAGAGTTATGAAAGCCTAAGCTTGGGGATGACCCATGGCACCCCAAGGCAATATCTAAGGAGTACCAAGCAACTAAGCTTGGGGATGCCCCAGAAGGCATCCCCTCTTTCTTCTAAAAACCATCGGTAATCTTACTTGGAGCTATATTTTTTTCGTCCCATATCATGAGTTTTTCTTAGAGCGTCTTGTATCATTTGTTTCTTTGCCTTCTTTGCTGGTTAGTTTTTCATAATAAACCTTGCTGGACACACCCATTTGAGTGAGCCAAATTATGCTCTAATTTGTTAGAATCGCTCTTTATGCTTCAGTTCAATTTTTTGAGCCATGGAATTTCTCAAGTACTTCATTTATATCTTTTTGATAACGGTGATACTGTTATTTTGAAGAAAATTTATGTCATGCTTCACTTAGATTATTTTGAGAGTTTCTGAAATTTTTAAGAAATCCTCTCTTGCTTTACTTATATAATTTTGAGATTTGAAAATTTTAAAGAAACTTGTGCTCTCGCTCTTCACTTATACTTGTTTGAGAGCTTGTTATTTGCAATGGAAATTTGCTTTAAATGAAAATTAGTCCCAAAGTTATGAATTTCAAGGAAATATATAATAAAAACTTTCATTAAGATCATTTGATATGATAAGCTTGATTCTTTGCAATAGTTCTGCGATATGAAGATAGTAATATGTGAGTTATGTTGAAGGGTAGTTATGCTCTAGTAAGAATATTGGTGTTAAGGTTTGTGATTCCCTATGCATGCACATGAAGTCAATAATAATACTATGAAATTGCATCCTACTTGTGTTGCATTATTCGGTGTTAGTTATGTCTAATGTTCACTTATGATGATTTTTGTTCCTTGGTTGGGCGCTTCTCAATCTATTGCTAGCCTTCACTTGTACTAAGCGGGAATACTGCTTTTGCATCCAAATCCTAAATCCTAAAGTTGTGCCAAATGTGTCCACCTTACCTACCTATATGTGGTATTTCAACGCCGTTCCAAGTAAATTTGTAAGTGCCAACTCTAATGTTCAAAATAAATTTCTGTTTTGTGTGCCCGTATTGCTCATGAAGCGGCGAGGGATGGGCGGTATCTTCCATATAAATAGATTAATCTCAAGATGGGTGTTTATTCACTTATTGTTGCATGAGAGTATGGAGGTAATAGGGATGCCCAGTCCTAAAATGCAAAAATAAATAAATATCTTATGTTGTCAAATAATAAATTTGTTGGGAAGTGTTGGTATGGACGGTACCCGTGGATACGTCTAGCCGTGGAATGTGAAAGAATGGTGGAAAAAGGAATAAACTTTATTTTCAATTTGGGAACCGCCTATAATTTTTTTAGCATGGAGGATATTGGAAACTCTTAACCGTTCCTGTTGACAGGAAAAGCATGCCACCCTAAAAAAAGATCTTGAAGTAGTTCACTTTGATCTCTGGCACCTCTACAAATCCCTTCTTTCGTCTGTGAATGGCCTATCTATTTACTTTATGCAATTTTAATTTTTGAATTTGAGTCTCCATCTTCTCTAATAAAGCACCAACTAAGGAACACCATTATCATACTTGAGCATTGGATGTAGTTAATATTTGAGTGTGTTACATGAATGGATGAATGATAGAGCATGATGGGCTAGGGATAATGTTCTTTAGTGTTGATATTTTGAAAGACTTGGTTGCTTGTTGATATACTTGAGTATTCATTTTTTCATGTCAAATTAAAAACTATTGCTTTGCATCATCTACAAGTCCACATAACCATGGTGAAAATAAAAGGAACATGATGAACATGTAAGGCAACATTCCACATCAAAAATTCTGTTTTTACCATTTACCTACTCGAGGGCGAGCAGGAATTATGCTTGGGGATGCCGATACGTCTGCAACGTATCTATAATTTTTGATTGTACCATGTTGTTATATTATCATTCTTGGGCGTTTTATAATCATTTTATAGCAACTTTATATCATTTTTTGGGACTAACCTATTGACATAGTGCCTAGTGCCAGTTGCTATTTTTTTCCTTCGCAGAAAATCCATATCAGATGAGGTCCAATTGCCATGAAACTTTATGGAGATTTTTTTTACCAGAAGGAAACTTGGGAACCAAGAATGAGCATGAGCCGATGAGGCCTAGGGTCCCCACTAGACATCAGGGCAAGCCAAAGGCCCCTGGCGCGGCCTGGTGTCTAGTGGGGCCCTCTGGCACCTCCTCCACTGCCTCCTAGCTTTATAAATACCCAAATATTCACAAAACCCTAGTGGAGTTGAAGAAAAATCATTTCAGCCGCTGAAAGTTCCAGAGCCATGAAATATAATCTAGAGCCCATTCCGGAGAGGAACACGATCATGGAGGGGTTCACCATCCTCATTGGTGCTCCTCCAATGATGCGTGAGTAGCTCATATCAGACCTACAGGTCCGTAGGCAGTAGCTAGATGGCTTTTTCTATCGTTTTGTTTCTCAATACAATGGTCTCTTGGAGATCCATATGATGTAACTCTTTATTTTGCGGTGTGTTTGTTGGGATCCGATGAATTGTGAGTTTATGATCAGATCTACAAAATCATATTCATGCTTGATTATTATAGCCTCATATTAATTCTTCGATATTTGGTTTTCGTCTGCCCAACTTGATCTTTTATCTTGCAATGGGAAGAGGTGCTTTGTGATGGGTTCGATCTTGCGGTGCTCAATCTCAGTGATAGAAAGAGACATGACACGCATGTATCATTGCTATCAAGGATTAAACGATGGGGTCTATTCCCATAGGAATAGATGTTGTCTACATCATGTCTTCGTTCTTAAGGCATTACTCTGTTTATCCATGAACTCAATACACTAGATGCATGCTGGATAGTGGTCGATGTGTGGAGTAATAGAAGTAGATGCACGCAGAAGTCGGTTTACTTATATTGGACGTGATGCCTATATACATGATCATTATCTTGTGTATCATCATAATAACTTGCTCTTCTATCAATTGCCCAACAGTAATTTGTTTACCCATCGCTTGATGGTTTCTCGAGAGAAGCCACTAGTGAAACCTACGGCACCCGGGGGTACTTCACATCATCTATTTGTAATCTCTACTTTGCTATTTGCGTTTCTACTTTATTTTATCTTTTGTTTTTAGATCTATATTATCAAAAAAATCCAAAAATTCCTTGCCGCGTTCTATTTGCTATCACTCTTATCTGCATCTATCAATCTATCCTTACTTTACGCACGAGGGATTGAAAACCCCTGCACGCGTTGGGTTGCAAGGATTTGCTATTTGTGTGCAGGTGTTGTTTACATAGTCTGGTGGATCTTCCTACTCGATTGATACCTTGGTTTCTTAACTCGGGGAAATACTTGCCGTCACTATGCTACATCACCCTTTAAACTTGGAGAGAAACCAACGCAACTGAACGACCACGCCTCAAATAACGCATTCTACATCCGGACACCTCAAATCTCATCTCTCAAATCCATACAAACTCATGGAACTACTATGTCCTGCTACTCCATCACTACTAACATGCCATCGGACTACCAAAATTTGGCATGTTTGGCTTTGGTGGAGATCATCCACGGCTGCCCTTGCCCTTCCCGGCACCCTAGCCATCATTGTCATGGAAGTACCGGTCGAAGACGTTATACAAATCGAGTCAGATATGCTCGTCGTCGGAGCTATCCTCGCCATCACTCACCTCCTTCTGCATTGGGCCATTTCACAGACACCCGATTCTTATCGCGGGCAAGGTCGCACATGTTCCGCAACTGTCGTTTCTTGAAAAGTCGGGCTTGGATGGCTTCCTCCTTTGCGGTCGCCAGCTCCGCCGCATCAGCCGCTGATGATGAGATGATGTATACTTCTTGCACCTCCTTGGTTACCCCAAGTGGAAGGTTGAGATGTAGTCAGCAGCAAGTTTTCCCTTAAACGGGTACTATAAGGTTTATCGAACCAGGAGGACTCCTAGGATCAACAAGTAGTTGTCTCCTGTCCTGGTTAGCAGAAGACGTGGACCTGTACACACAACAAATAACTTTGTTGCCAACGAGTACAGAGAGGTTCTCAATCTCTTCGGCCTTGTAGTTTGCAAAGGATCAAAACACTAGCGGGAAAGTAATAGTGATTACAACTACAAAGTAAATGAAAGCGGTAAATGATGGAGGTATAAACAACGATGGTGATATGGACTGGAGTCACATGATGTTCACTAGTGATGTCTCTCTACCAAAAGATGATAAACAACTATGCTTGGGTAAACAAAACACAGTTGGGCAATTGACAGAATTATGAACGCACCATAATGCTAATTATGCTACTTGATAGTAAGAGGTTCAATAGTAATGGGCAGTACGCCAAGACAAGTAGACCGTTTATTCATCAGTATCTACTTACTAATCATCCACCTTTAGATATCTATCCAGAACATCTCACTAGTATTAAGTTGCGAGCCCCACCGAAAGTGTAAACTCAAAGCAACGGACAACTGCATTAACGAACTATGCGTAAGGTAAACAATCCTTGCAACCGTCGTCACAAGCACCATTGTTTTCTCCCTGGTGGCAACAACACATCCCCTAGTCTCATGTTTCTATCCCTCAAGCTAGACATCGAGGGGCATGAAACCACAATCATGCATAACGCTCCCTCTTGGAGTTACAATCTACTACTCGGCCAAAGCAATAAATAGCAACGGAGAACATGCATGAATCACTAAGGAACATAATATAAATGGATAATCAAATATATAACTCATAACAATGTGAACATAATCTCATAATCCATTGGATCCCAACAAACCGAGCATAGAAATAGCAAGAAAATTACATAGATGCCTTGATCATGTAGGGCATCTCACAAGGACTAACCATTGAAGCACAAGATTGGAGAGAAGACATCACATAGCTACTGGTCATGGACCCATGGTCCAAGGAGGACTACTCACGGCACGTCCGGGAAGCGTCCATGGTGGTGGAGAAGCTCCCGGAGGTCAATCCTCCCTCCGGCAGGGTGCCAAGAAGAGGTCTCCTGACGCTCCCGATCTCGGAAGCACTGCGGCGGTGAAACGATGGAGAAATTTGTGATTCTAGAAGTTGTCCAAGGGTTTCCTCTCGGAGGACTAAATATAGGCCAAAGGAGGGCACCGGAGGAGGTGGGGCCCACCCAGGCGGCCTCCTAGCGCGGCCAGGGGGTAGGCCGCGCCAGCAGGTCACGTGGGCCTCCCATGCCCCCGTGTGGTCCATCTTTGGTGATCTCGAAGCTTCCATTATGCTGATTTTTTACATATTTTTCCTGGAATTTTCTGGGCTTCGTAAAATTGGGTAAAAGCCCGTGCAAAATAGACATCAGCAAATACAAACTGGCACTGGGTGCACTGAGTTAGTAGGTTGGTCCAAATATGTGTAAAATGATATAAACGAGTAGCAAAACATATAGCAATGTCACCCAAAAGATCATGGAACAAGTACAAATTATAGATACGTTTGGGACGTATCAACATCCCCAAACTTAATGTTTGCTCGTCCTCGAGTAGATAAATGATAACACAATAACTTCTGTGATGACATGCTAACACACATATAAGAACTTCAAAGTAAAGCAAGTAAGATATGCAATTAAAGTCAAGACAATAACAAGCAAGAGTTTATATCTAGCATTGAATTTAGCAAAGTGAGAACATAGATGTGCCAGAGCTCTTGGTGTCCGTGACTCAAATGTCTCCAAATGGTGTTTGCGTGCCATAAGTGGGAGATGGGTTGAGATCATAAAATATCTTTTAATTGAGAACTCAATCTACTAAAAATTTCACACTTGGTCTCCTTCAGAATCTTATTTTGACTCATCCCCATACCACTAGTCAAGCACAAGTCAAAATGATCCTCTCCCTTTCGACTTTGAGAACTCATGCAATGGATGAGCGTAAGCAAGATATGTTGGCCCTTAGGATGGAAAATAGAATAATGATGGGGAAGGAAGAGAAAAAGGTGTGAAAGGCTCACATTAATGAGGACAACCATAGGGGAGAGAAAGCCAAATGATAGATATGATGTGAGGAGTAGGGATTGCCATGTAACGTATGCACATATGAGCTAAGGTAAGCTCTCTAATGGAACTAGTGGGGGTGCATCCAACTTGTTTGCTCATGAAGACCTAGAGCTCATTTGAGGAGGCTCATCATTGGAATATGCAAACCAAGTTCTATAGTGTAAGGGTCCCCAGATTGTTATGCATGAATGATAATCTCTATATAGTACAAATATAACAATGGAGTACGAGTGTGGATCTTTCAAAGGAATAGAAGTGTTGCCCCTTCTCTCTTTCTATTTTTATTTATTTTTATTTTATTTTTTATTTATTTTGGCCTCTTTGGCTCTTTCTTTTTATCTCTCATTTGTCCTCTTTGGGATCTTTTGTTTTTCCTCACTTAAGGGCAACACTCTCTCTAGGTGTGCAGCAAGGAAGATTGTGACACACACAAAAAAAGACTCATACGATACAAGACGCTCCAAGCAAAACACATAACATGTGGTGAATAAAAATATAACCCCAAGTAACGTTACCGATGGATTGAAGACGAAAGAGGGGATGCCTTCCCGGGGTATCCCCAAGCTTAGGATTTTGCGGCATCCTTGAATAAACTTGGGGTGCCTTGGGCATACCAAGCTTGAGCTCTTGCCACTCTTTATCTTTTTGTCCATAAGAACTTCACCCAAAACTTGAAAACTTCACAACACGAAACTTAAACAGAAACTCGTGATAACATTAGTATAAGAAAGCAAACCACCACTTCCTTAGGTACTGTAGCAAACTTAAATTCTACTTATGTTGATGTTGGGTTTCTGTATTTTCAATATTCCATGGCTAATACCCCCCGATACTATCCATAGTTTCATCAAAATAAGCAACCAACTCAACAAAAACAGAATCTGTTAACAGCAGACCAGTCTCTAGGAATCTGTATACTTCGTATACTTCTGGTACTTCAAAAATTCTGAACAATTACGACAGTCTGAAGAATTTGCATAGCAATCAACAGTAAAAAGAATCAACTCCAAAGCTCTTACAAAAAGAATCAACTCTAAATCAGAGGGTAATTTGTTGTGATTTCCATAAGTGTTGTTTTAGTAATTGCCATAATTGTTAGAGGAGTTACTAGGAAAAGGCCTAGGAACATAGTTTCCTCTAAAAGCATTGTTGTTGCCAAAATTGTTCCTACCAACAAAATTAACGTCCAAACTAGCGTTGCTACTCTCAATCAAGGAAGATAGTGGCGTGTCATTAGGATCTAAAGGAGCATTTCTACTAGCAACCAAATTCATCAACTCGTCCATCTTAGCACTAAGCGAGTTAATTTCTTCTATAGCATGTACCTTTTTGCTAGCAGGAGACCTTTCAGTGTGCCACTGAGAGTAGTTGGTCATGATATTGTCTAGGAGTTTTGTAGCGTCTCCTAACGTGATTTCCATGAACGTTCCACCTGAGGCGGAGTCCAAGATATTGCGAGAAGCAAAATTCAAACCAGCGTAAAAGATTTGTATAATCATCCACAAACTCAAGCCATGAGCGGGACAATTTCTAATCATTAACTTCATCCCCTCCCAAGATTGTGCAACGTGTTCATGATCAAGTTGCTTGAAAGGTATTGGAGAACTTTGTATTGAAGATCCAAGAGAGAGAAGAAGCCATCTAGCTACTAACTACGGACCCATAGGTCTGAAGTGGACTGCTCACGAGTCATTGGAGAGGCGATGATGTTGATGTAGAAGCCCTCCAACTCCAAAGTCCCCTCCGATAGGGCACCGGGAAGGGTCTACAGATGAGATCTTGCGGAAACGTAAGCTTGCGGCGGCGGAAAAGTGTTTGCGTGGATGCCTTGATTTTTTCTGCGATTTTAGGGAATTTATAGGCCAAAGAGCTAGGGCAGGGGAGCGCCAGGGAGGCCACAAGCCTGGTTGCCGCGCCCCCTGGCCGTGGCAACAGGGCTTGTGGGCTCCTTGTGGGCCCCCTGCCTTGGCCCTCAAGTCCCCCGATCTTCTTCTGTTCTGGAAAAATTTATTTCGGGGATTTTATTCCGTTTGGACTCGTTCCAAAATCAGATCTGAAGAGAGTCAAAAACACAGAAAAAACAGGAACTGACACTTGGCACTGAATTAATAAGTTAGTCCCAAAAAAGATATAAAAGGTATATAAAACATCCAAAGTTGACAAGATGACAGCATGGAACCATAAAAAATTATAGATACGTTTGAGACGTATCAAGCATCCGCAAGCTTAACTCCTGCTCGTCCTCGAGTAGGGAAGTGATAAAGAATGAATTTTTCATGCTTTCATGCTACCTAGCATAGATGTCCTTTGTAACTCCTCTTATGTGACATGAATGTTCAGATCCATTAGAATCAAAACAATAGTTTGCTATTGACGTGGAGACAATAATACTTCAAGCAAACTAGCAAGGTAATCATGAACTTTCAAAATGACAAGGCCAAAAGAAAGTTATCCCTACAAAATCATATAGTCTGGCTATGCTCTATCATCCTTGCACAACGAATTTAAATCATCCACAACCCCGGTATTGGCCATGTAATTGTTTTCAGACCTTTACTTTCTCAAACCTTTTCAACTCTCACGCAATACATGAGCGTGAGCCATGGTTTTAGCACTATAAGTGGTGTGGAGTGTGGTGGAGGTTGAAAGACAAACAAGGAGAAGATGGTCACATTGACTAGGCATATCAATGAGCTATGGAGATGCTCATCAATAGATATCAACGTGAATGAGTAGGGATTGCCATACAAATGATGCACTAGAGCTAAGAGTATGTGAAAGCTCTTAAAGAAAACTAGTGGGTGTGCATCCAACTTGCTTGCTCACGAAGACCTAAAGCAAATTTGAGGAAGCCCATCATTGGAATATACAAGCCAAGTTATATAATGAAAATTTCCCACTAGCTATAAGGTGGTGACAAAATGAGAGACTCTCAATCATGAAGATCATGGTGCTTAATATGAAGCACAAGTGTGGAAAGGAGATAGTAGCATTGTCCCTTCTCTCTTTTTCTCTCATTTTTTTTGGTGGGCTCTTTGGCCTCTTTTATATATATATATATATATATATATTTTATTTTGGTGGGCATATTTGGCCTCTTTTTTTCCCTCACATGGGACAATGCTCCATCAATGATGATCATCACACTTACAACTCAAAACATAGAGCAATGATGACTCTATATGGAATGCCTTCGGTAGTGTACCGTGATAATGATCTAGCATGGCATAGACATCAATGGGAATATCATGCTAGATATCTTATGATCATGCAATGGCAATGTGGAAGTGGTGGCACGTGTCATGGTTGTAGTTTCATGGCAATATATCTCGGAATGGCTTTGAAAAAGCCATAGTAGGTAGGTATGGTGGCTGTTTTGAGGGAGGCTAATGGTGGGTTTTGTGCACCAGCGAAAGTTGCACGGCACTAAAGAAGATAATGATGGTGGAAGGTGTAAGTGCATCTAAACCATGGACTCAACATTAGTCATGAAGAACTCATATACTTGTTGCAAAAGTTTTAATAGTAATCGAAACAAAGCATTCAACGCATACTCCTAGGGGAAGGGTTGGTAGGTATAAACCATCGCGCGATCCCGACCGCCACACAAAGGATGACAATCAATATACTAATCATGCTCAGACTTCATCACATAGCGGTTCATCATACGTGCATGCTACGAGAATCACTAACTTAAACACGAGTATTTCTAGATCCACAACACCTTACTAATATAACTTCAATATTACCACAACCACAACTCAAAACTAATTGAGATGAATCAAACTTCTCTAACTATTCAATGCACATGAAGGTGGAAGTTTTCATATCCCTTTGGATAACTACCCCTTTTGAGACTACTTTCATAGCATAGATCAACTACCAAGCCACGCACCGATGTGCTCTAAAAGATATAAGTGAAGCACATAGAGCAAAATCAACTAGCTCAAAAGATATAAGTGAAGCACATGTGAGCTGAATTGTCTAACCAAAGGATATAAGTGAAGCTCGACAAAATCACGGTGAGTGCATGTCTCTCTCTCTAGGTGTGTAGAAAGGAAGATTGTGACACAACAAAAATAAAAGACTCCTACGATACAAGACGCTCCAAGCAAAACACATAACATGTGGTGAATAAAAATATAGCCCCAAGTAACGTTACCGATGGATTGAAGACGAAAGAGGGGATGCCTTCCCGGGGCATCCCCAAGCTTAGGCTTTTATGACATCCTCGAATCAGCTTGGGGTGCCTTGGGCATACCCAAGCTTGAGCTCTTGCCACTCTTTATCTTTTTGTCCATAAGAACTTCACCCAAAACTTGAAAACTTCACAACACGAAACTTAAACAGAAACTCGTGATAACATTAGTATAAGAAAGCAAACCACCACTTCCTTAGGTACTGTAGCAAACTTAAATTCTACTTATGTTGATGTTGGGTTACTGTATTTTCAATCTTCCATGGCTAATACCCCCCAATACTATCCATAGTTTCATCAAAATAAGCAACCAACTCAACAAAAACAGAATCTGTTAACAGCAGACCAGTCTCTAGCAATCTGTATACTTCGTGTACTTCTGGTACTTCAAAAATTCTGAACAATTACGACAGTCTGAAGAATTTGCGTAGCAATCAGCAGCAAAAAGAATCAACTCAAAAGCTCTTACAGAAGAAAAAAAATGGAAATTCTTTTCATGAGCAGAAAGTTTCTGTCTTTTCCAGCATGACCAAACGATCATCCCCAAGACTAATCATAACGGTTTTACTTGGCACAAACGCAAAAGAAACACAAAAAACACAATCATAACAGAATTATGAAAGTGTGGAAAACACAAAACAGAAAGAATAAGGATAGATTCATTGGGTTGCCTCCCAACAAGCGCTATTGTTTAACGCCCTTAGCTAGGCATAAGGTGATGGAATCACGTATAGTGATCTTTGGTGCTCAAACCATAAGTAGCCCTGATCATAGATTCATAAGGAAATCTTATTTTCTTTCTAGGAAAGTGCTCCATGCCCTTCTTTAGAGGAAATTAAAATCTAATATTCCCTTCCTTCATATCGATGATAGCACCAATAGTCCTTAGGAAAGGTCTACCAAGAATAATGGGACATGAAGGATTGCAATCTATGTCAAGTACAATGAAATCCACGGGTACATAGTTCTTATTTGAAACAATAAGAACATCATCTATCCTTCCCATGGGTTTCTTGACAGTTGAATCCGCAAGATGCAAATTAAGAGAACACTCTTCAATCTCATGAAAACCAAGAATATCACATAAAGACTTTCGAATCGTGGAAACACTAGCACCCAAATCACACAAAGCATTGCATTCATAGTTTTTGATCTTGATTTTGATAGTAGGTTCCCACTCATCATGAAGTTTTCTAGGTATAGAGACTTCTAATTCAAGTTTCTCTTCAAGAGATTTCATCATAGCATCTACGATATGTGCGGTAAAGGATTTGCTTTGGCTATAAGCACGTGGAGAGTTTGCAATGGATTGCATCAAGGAAATGCATTCAAACAAGGAGCAACTATCATAATTGAATTCCTTGAAATACAAAGTGGGAGTTTCATTACTACCCAATATTTTGATTTCTTCTACTCCATGCTCCACACCTTTATGATCAAGATAGGTGATCTCCGAATCATTGGGGCATTTTTCAACTAAAGTGGATTCATATCGAGCCCCTTCATCAATAGGTTTGACACGCGAAAACAAAGATTCAAGAGCAGTCAAACCAAGCACTTTAAGATCTTCGTGATTTGCATCACTAGAACGCACCCTTTTAAACCATTCATGCCTAGCGCGAATTTGGGCGGTTCTTTCTTTGCTCTCATTCATGGAGACACACATAGCTTTTAAAGTTTCATCCAAGTTGACCTTGGGAGGGGCACATCTAACTTTCAAAGCATCAATATCACAAGACATCCTATCAACGCTCTTAGCCAAATCGTCTATTTTGAGTAGGTTTTCCTCTATGGGCGCATTGAAAATCTTTTGAGAGTTGATGAACTCTTTGATATTACTCTCTAAATCAGAGGGTAATTTGTTGTGATTTCCATAAGTGTTGTTGTAGTAATTGCCATAATTGTTAGAGGAGTTACTAGGAAAAGGCCTAGGAACATAGTTTCCTCTAAAAGCATTGTTGTTGCCAAAATTGTTCCTACCAACAAAATTAACGTCCAAACTAGCGTTGCTACTCTCAATCAAGGAAGATAGTGGCATGTCATTAGGATCTAAAGGAGCATTTCTACTATCAACCAAATTCATCAACTCGTCCATCTTAGCACTAAGCGAGTTAATTTCTTCTATAGCGTGTACCTTTTTGCTAGCAGGTGACCTTTCAGTGTGCCACTGAGAGTAGTTGGTCATGATATTGTCTAGGAGTTTTGTAGCGTCTCCTAACGTGATTTCCATGAACGTTCCACCTGAGGCGGAGTCCAAGATATTGCGAGAAGCAAAATTCAAACTAGCGTAAAAGATTTGTATAATCATCCACGAACTCAAGCCATGAGCGGGACAATTTCTAATCATTAACTTCATCCTCTCCCAAGATTGTGCAACGTGTTCATGATCAAGTTGCTTGAAACTCATGATATCGTTACGTAGAGAGACAATCTTAGCCGGCAGAAAATACTTGGATATGTAAGCATCTTTGCACTTATCCCAAGAATCGATACTATTTTTAGGCAAAGAAGAAAACCAAGTTTTTGCGCGATCTCGCAACGAGAAAGGAAAAAGCTTCAACTTAACAACGTCATTATCCACATCTCTTTTCTTTTGCATATTGCAAAGTTCAATGAAGGTATTGAGATGGGATGCGGCATCTTCACTAGGAAGGCCAGAAAATTGCTCTTTCATAGCAAGATTCAGCAAGGCAACGTTGATTTCATATGATTCCGCACTAGTGGCGGGAGCAATCGGAGTACTGATAAAATCATTATTATTGGTACTCGAGAAGTCGCAAGTTTGGTGTTTTCAGCCATGATGACTTCAACAAACCAACAAGAACACAAGTAAGCAAGAAAACTGGCAAAGGAATACGGCAAAAGGCAAAAGAAAACGGAAAAGGAGAAAGGCAAAAAGGCAAATTAAAACGGCAAGGGAGAAAGGCAAATGAAAACGGCAAATGTGAAGTGGGGGAGAGGAAAACGAGAGGCAACTGGAAAAAAAGGTAAATGCAATAGATGAGTTTGTGACACCTACTTGGATAGATCTTGACTTGATCTCTCCTCCCCGGCAACGGCGCTAGAAATCCTTCTGCTATTGTGACAACAGACCTTCCCCGGCAACGGCGCCAGAAATCCTTCTGCTACTGCGACAACAGACCTTACCTGGCAACGGCGCCAGGAATCCTGCTGCTACGGGCTACACCTATAGGGACTTCCTTGGCAAATATGCAAAGGATTTCCCCGCGGCCTTGGAGCCTTGCGTTGGTGTTCCCTTGAAGAGGAAAGGGTGATGTAGCACAGCGGCGGTAAGTATTTCCCTCAGTTTGAGAACCAAGGTATCGATCCAGTGGGAGGATCGCGTCAAGTCACAAGTACCTGCACAAACACAAAGAGCTTGCACCCAACGCTATGAAGGGGTTGTCAATCCCTTATAGATTGTTTGGAAAGTGAGAACTGAAAGCAAAAAAGTAAACAAAGCAAAGTAAAAGTGAAAGTGGAGACGATAGTTGTGAATAGACCCGGGGGTCGTAGTGTTCACTAGTGTCTTCTCTCATGAAAGCAAGTAGACGGTGAGTGAGCGAATTACTGTCGATCAATTGAGAGAACCGCACAAATTCATGCCGTTATCTATGGCAATGATTATATCTATAGGCATCACGTCCAAAACAAGTAGACCGATACTTTCTGCATCTACTACTATTACTCCACACGTCGACCGCCATCCAGCATGTATCTAGTGTATTAAGTTCAAAAGAACAGAGTAACGCCTTAAGCAAGATGACATGATGTAGATGGACAATCTCAAATCTATGATGAAAGCCCATCTTGTTACCCTTGATGGCAACAACATGATGCGTGCCTTGTTGCCCCTTTTGTCACTGGGAAAGGTCACCGCACAGTATGAACCCAAAACCAAGCACTTCTCCCATTGCAAGAATCATAGATCTAGTTGGCCAAACAAAACCCAAGACTCGGAGAGACTTACAAGGATATCAAACCATGCATATAAGAAATCAACAAAGACTCAAGTATAATTCATAGATAATCTGATCACAAATCCACAATTCATCGGATCTCAACAAACACACCGCCAAAGAGGATTACATCGGATAGATCTCCATGAAGATCATGGAGAACTTTGTATTGAAGATCCAAGAGACAGAAGAAGCCATCTAGCTACTAACTACGGACCCGTAGGTCTGAAGTGGACTACTCACGAGTCATGGGAGAGGCGATCATGTTGATGTAGAAGCCCTCCAACTCCAAAGTCCCCTCCGACAGGGCACCGGGAAGGGTCTCCAGATGAGATCTCGCGGAAACGGAAGCTTGCGGCGGCGAAAAAGTGTTTTCGGGGATGCCCTGATTTTTTCTGCGATTTTAGGGAATTTATAGGCCAAAGAGCTAGGGCAGGGGAGCGCGAGGGAGGCCACAAGCCTGGTTGCCGCATGCCCCCTGGCCGCGGCAACAGGGCCTGTGGGCTCCAAGTGGGCCCCCTGCCTTGGCCCTCAAGTCCCCCGATCTTCTTCTGTTCTGGAAAAATTTATTTCGGGGATTTTATTCGTTTGGACTGCGTTCCAAAATCAGATCTGAAAAGAGTCAAAAACACAGAAAAAACAGGAACTGGCACTTGGCACTGAATTTATAAGTTAGTCTCAAAAAAGATATAAAAGGTATATAAAACATCCAAAGTTGACAAGATAACAGCATGTAACCATAAAAAATTATAGAAACGTTTGAGACGTATCAATGACAGAGCGTATCATGTCATGGGTTTGGATGCACCGGTGTAGTTTGCACCAACTCTCAATGTGAGAAAGGGCAATGCATGGTACCGAAGAGGCTAGCAAAATATGGATGGTGGAAGTACCAACAATCGAATACTCACATTAGTCCGAAGAACTCATACACTTATTATCGGTAACTCTCTATCTAGTTAGGAAATTCACAAAGAGACAAGTACCCCGAGGAGGAGTATTTGGGGGTTTGGTTATCCTTGTGCATCCTTGACTCATGGTAACGTGAGGGTAATCTATATATTCCAACCCCTCCAGAGGTTAGCGATCAATTTAGTAGCTAGAGTTCTCAACTAATTTTTAGTTTTTAAAAAACACATGGATTTCCCAAAGTACGACACCTATCACTAATAGGCTCAAGCTCTTGGCACCAATAGTCCAAACATTACTCAAATCAATACCTCAAAACTATTGAAGGTTACTACTATACTTAAATAGCAATCTTAATTACCTACTCATGCAAGATACACAACTCAGTGAAACAAGCCAACTCTCTAAACAAGATAAGCATGATAACTCAAGAGAGTTCCAAAATCTACTTAAATAAAAGCTCTTAAAAAGATAAGCTTGAAAACTAAGAGCTAAGCATGACAGTAGCTAAGTAAAGATGAAGAACACACAAACAAGATAAGCATGAAAACCTATGTTGTGTTCTAGAGTGGAATGGAGCGTGTCTCTCTCCCAAAGAAGGTAGGCTAGGTTCCGACTTGTTATGAACAGTAAGCAAAACCAAAAAAAACTAAAAACTAAATAGTGGGACGCTCCAAGCATAGCACATATCATATGAAGTGATAAAAATATAGCATGGAGATGGACGAACTGATGATTGTTGATAGAGAAGGGGATACACGAGGGCATCCCCAAGCTTAGAAGCTTGAGTATCCTTGAATAATTCTTGGGGTGCATGGGGGCACCACCAAGCTTGAGCGCTTGACACTTATGTATCTTCTTTCATCATCTCCCATCGCATACTTGAAAACTCCCTTCATACAAAACTCATCATAAGCTGATTAGAGTGGTTAGTACTCTTACTAAAATAATTCATTACCTGCTGGAAATAAAGATTTTCAGAAAAATCTACTGCTTCTCATGATTTCCAAAAGATTTTTTCAAATAAAAAGTAAATTTAGGATTTGCAAAACAATAGAAACACAAAACATGACAGAATCTGTGAAAAACAGAACAACAGGTAGTAAATAATTTATTTGGTGTACTTCTGCAACTCAAATAAGAAGCCTCAGAACCGATGACAGAAAGGCAATTATATAGAGCATGCTGTCAAAACAATTCAGGTCCAAAAGATGATCTCGTGATTTTTGGTGAATTTTTCTGCGAGGCACACAAAATCTGTTTCTCAACAGCATGTCACAATTTTTGAACTTTCTTGCAATCGGAGGCTATAACTTAGCACAATGCTCAAAAGTAAAGATACAATGATGTTGATACAGTATTAACAAGCATCAAGACCACTAAAACTGAAAGTAAAAACTCAAAGTAAAAATAACAAGGATTGTCTCCCTACAACTCTTTCTTTATAGCCATAAAGATAGGCTAAAGATTTTAATGATGCTCTCGTCGGAATAAGAGTTGTAGAACAAAAGAGAGCATCAAGAAGCAAGTACCAAGAACTTTTAAGTCTAACTTGCTTCCTATGCATAGGAATATTGCAATAGAATAATTCATTGAAGCACAGAGCAATAAGAATAGGAAGGCAAAACAAGTGCAACTTCAAAACCTTCAACATAAAGAGAGGGAACTTGATATTATTGAAATATCTATAAGCATATATTCCCTTATCATAATAATTTTCAGTGGGATCATGAATAAACTCAATAATATAAGTATCACATAAAGCATTGTTACCATGATCCACATGCAAAAAGGTACTCTTACTCTCCACATAAGCATAATCTTTGGGGAGCCCATGGTTAGGACATTTTAGCATTAAAGTTTTCAGTCTACCCCAAGCTTGAGCTATGCTCTCTCCGTCATGAGGATAGAAATTATAAACATAACTCCTATTCTCATGGACTTCATGAAGAGGATAAAAGTTGGAGTAAAAGAGAGACTGAATCTCTTTCCAACCCCGTATGTGAGAATCATCTAGTAGCCTATACCATTCCAATGCTTTTCCTTTAAGTAACAAGGCAAATAATTTCCTCATGACTCCATCTCTTGTAAAACCTGAAATCTTAAACAACTCACAAAGTTTTGTAAGTTTCAACAAATGAATACTAGGATCGACTGTTCCAACTCCTGCATAACAATCATCCCTAATTATTTCAATTATCGCAAGAGGTATTTTGAATGGGATACATTCAGTAGGTGGAGGAGACTTCTCTACCACGGGTGTGGTAAAGCGGCCTTCCCCAAGCAGCGAACTAAGAGTGCGGTTTTCCATAAGCCTAACTAGTGGAGTCACATAATTTAGTGTTCTCAATGGAACCCATAGCAGCAACAACAAGCAAGAACAAAGCAACTATTTTTTTTGTGGTTTTTGGTATAAGACTCTAAAGCAAAAAATAAAAAGCAAACTAACAAGACTAAAAAGAAAAGGTAAAGGATAGCGTGCAACTCCCCTATCTTGGAGATTGGAGTCCCCGGCAACGGCGCCAGAAAACATTGCTTGATGACGAGATGATGTATACTTCTCGCACCTCGTTGGTTACCCCAAGTGCAAGGTTGAGATCTAGTCAGCAACAAGTTTTCCCTTACACGGGAACTGTAAGGTTTATCGAACCAGGAGGACTCCTAGGATCAACAAGTAGGTGTCTCCTGTCCTGGTCAGCAGAAGACGTGGACTTGCACATACAACAAATAACTTTGCTCCCAACGAGTACATAGAGGTTGTCAATCTCTCCGGCTTTGTAGTTTGCAAAGGATCAAAACACAAGCGGGAAAGTAATAGTGATTACAACGGAAAAGTAAATGAAAGCGGTAAATGATGGAGGTGTAACAATGATGATGATATGGACCGTAGTCACATGATGTTCACTAGTGATGTCTCTCTCCCAAAATACGATAAACAACTATGCTTGGGTAAACAAATCACAGTTGGGCAATTGACATAATTCTGAACGCAACACAATGCTAATTATGCTACTTGATAGTTAGAGGTTCAATACTAATGGGTAGTACGCCAAGACAAGTAGACCGTTCATTCATCAGCATCTAGTTACTAATCATCCACCTTGAGATATCTATTTGGAACATCTTGCCGGTATTAACTTGCGAGCCCCACCCAAAGTGTAAAGTCAAAGCAACGGACAACTGCATTAATGAACTATGCGTAAGGTAAACAATCCTTGCAACCGTGGTCACAAGCACCATTGTTTTCTCCCTAGTGGCAACAACACATCCCCTAGTCTCATGTTTCTGTCACTCAAGCTAGACATCGAGGGGCATATACCCACAATCATGCATAACGCTCCCTCTTGGAGTTACAATCTACTACTCGGCCGAAGCAATAAATAGCAACGGAGAACATGCATGAATCACTAAGGAACATAATATAAAAGGATAATCAAATATATATAACTAATAACAATCTGAACATAATCTCGTAATCCATCGGATCCCAACAAACCAAGCATAGCAATAGCAAGAGAATTACATAGATGCCTTGATCATGTAGGGCAGCTCACAAGGACTAACCATTGAAGCACAAGATTGGAGAGAATACATCACATAGCTACTGGTCATGGACCCATGGTCCAAGAAGGACTACTCACGGCACGTCCGGGAAGCATCCATGGCGGTGGAGAAGCTCCTGGAGGTCAATCCTCCCTCTGGCAGGGTGTCGGGAAGAGGTCTCCTAACGCTCCCGATCTCGGAAGCGCTGCAGCGGCGGAACAATGGAGAAATTCGCGATTCTGGAAGTTGTCCAAGGGTTTCCTCTCGGTGGACTAAATATATGCCAAACGAGGGCACCAGAGGAGGTGGGGCCCACCCAGGCAGCCTCTTCGCGCAGTCAGGGGGTAGGCCGCGCCAGCAGGTCGCCTGGGCAGCCCTTGGCCCCCCTCTGGCCCATCTTTGGTGATCTCAAAGCTTCCGTTATGCTGATTTTTATATATTTTTCCTGGAATTTTTCGGGCTTCGATAAATTGTGTAAAAGCCCTTGCAAAATAGACATCAGGAGACAGAAACTGGCACTGGGTGCACTGAGTTAGTTGGTTAGTCCAAATATGTGTAAAATGATATAAATGTGTAGCAAAACATATAACAATGTCACCCAAAAGATCATGGAACAAGCAGATATTATAGATATGTTTGGGACGTATCAGTCGCCTCCACCTCAACCATTTCCTCTATGAGAAAGGCGTCGGCGATCCTTATCCTCTCCTTCCCACGACGGACAGCCTGTTCCCGATGGGACTCGAAGTCTGCGGGTCTGGTCGATGGATCCGCCCAAAAGGAACCGAGCGCCCATCAAGCGAACACTATGGAGTCAAGGCGGACAGATCCTCCTCTCGGCCGGGCGTTGTCCATGTGGGAGCGGTGGAGTGCAATGTGATCCGCCACGACCTCATTCACTTCACACAGGACGACCCCCCAGTCAATGGATCCAGACTGGTCAGAGTCGGATTGACAGGAGGCCATGCCGGAGAAGGTTGGGGATCGCCGCACATGAGGTGGGTGGTGGATGGGAGTGTACTAGAGTGGAGTGAAGTGGCTAGGGTTTGGTCCGGCCAACAGATGAGGACAAATGTACGTGAGGTCGATGCGGGGCAGTGCGGGTCAGGCAGGCGTGTGCGGGCGCGCCCGAGCTCCCTCATATTCGCCCCATATTTGGGCTGGAAAAGGGGGGTGCTAGTTAGCTCGGGCATTTGAGCCTGGTTTGAGAGGCCCGTCTCGGTCGAATTTTTTTTGACAAGGGGAATATATTAATATCATGAAGATACCAATTACACCCGGCATGTGTACCAACAAGATATCTAAAAACAACAAGGATACACACAGCCAAAAAAATAAAAAGAATATAAGAAATAAAAAATAAAAAAAGACCCCGCCAAGGTGGACCTTCTGAGAAATTGGATCGATTACCTTGTGAGAAATTTCGTTGAGGAATGCACATAGCTTCACAATGCAACAGGAAGCAATTGCATCATTATCATGTGGTAGTCATGAGACTTTAGGTTTTGGATTTTCTTTCTCTACCATATTTATTATTCCCTTTATATTCGACAAGAAGCCACACGGGACCTTGATACTGAACAGGCATTCAAAAAAGATATCCTTCTCTGCTTTGGTAAGTGCGTAGCTAGCAGGACCTTGATACTGCTTTGGATGCATGCCGTCTTTTTCATTTATATGTTTCGGGTCCTCCCATGCCTCAAGTGTATCTTTTGTCTTCCCATACACGCCCAAGAAGTCTAGCAGTTTCACGCAAAGATTCTTCATCACATGCATCACGTCGATTGCAGAGTGGAGCTCTAGGACTTTCTAATAGGGTAGGTCCCAAAATATAGATTTCTTCTTCCACATGGGTGCGTGTCCGTCAGCGTCATTCGGAAAAGATTGTCCACCAGGACCCTTTCCAAAGATTTCTTTTAAATCCTTGGCCATATCAAATATAACATCACCAATATGGGGTACATGCTTCTTCCCGTGATTTGCCTCACCTTTGAAATGCTTGCCTTTCTTTCTTAAAGGATGCCTGCTCGGAAGAAATCGACGATGTCCCGTGTACACATTCTTCTTACATTTGTCCAAATATATACTTTCAGTCTCATATAAACAGTGCATGCATGCATGATATCCCTTTCTTGTCTGTCTTGGAAGGTTACTAAGAGCAGGCCAATCATTGATGGTTACAAACAACAATGTTCGTAGGTTAAAATCCTGTTGTTTGTGCTCATCCCACACACGTACACCTTTTATATCCCGCAACTATAAAAGTTCTTCAACTAATGGCCTTAGGTACACATCAAGGTCGTTGCCAGGTTTCTTCGGGCCTTGGATGAACACTCGCATCATAATGAACTTCTGCTTCATGCACAACCAAGGAGGAAGGTTATAAATACATAGAGTCACAGGCCAGATAATATGATTGTTGTTGTGCTCCCCAAAAGGATTAATGCCATCTGTAATTTTTCCAAACCATAAGTTCCTTGCGTCATCCGCAAACCACGGCCACTTTTTCTCGATTTTTCTCCACTACGACCCATCAGCGGGTACTCTGAACATCCCGTCCTTCTTCTGGTCTTCTTTGTGTCATCGCAACAACTTGGCATGCTCTTTGTTTCTGAACGGACGTTTCAACCATGGTATTATAGGAGCATACCACATCACCTTGGCAAGAACCCTCTTCCTCGGGCGCTTTCCCTCAACATCGTCACCAGGGTCATCTCGTCTAATCTTATACCGCAATGCACCGCATATCGGGCATGCATTCAAATTCTCGTACTCCTCACCGCGGTAGAGGATGCATTCATTAGGGCATGTATGTATCTTCTTCACCTCTAATCCTAGAGGACAAAGAACCTTCTTTGGTAAATAAGTACTGTCAGGAAATTTGTTGTCCTTTGGAAGCTTGTTGTTCATTATTTTCGGTAACTTCTCAAATCCCTTGTCAGATAAACCATTCTTAGACTTCCATTGCAACATTTCCAGTGTGGTATGGAGCTTTGTGTTGTCATCTTCGCAATTTGGGTACAACCATTTTTTTGTGATCCTCTAACATGCGATCGAACTTCAACTTCTCCTTTTCACTTTCGCATTCTCTCTATGCATCAACAATGACCCGACGAAGATCATCAGCGGGCACATCTGGTGCCTCTAAGTCTTCAGCTTCCCCCATTGTAGTATCACCGTATTGAGGTAACATAGGATAGTTGTCATCGTCCTCTTCTTCTTCATTGTCTTCCATCATAACCCCTCTTTCTCTCTGCTTGGTCCAAACATTATAGCTGGGTGATACGTCCCAAACGTATCTATAATTTCTGCTTGTTCCATGATCTTTTGGGTGACATTGCTATATGTTTTGCTACACTTTTATATCATTTTCCACATATTTGGACTAACCTACTAACTCAGTGCACCCAGTGCCAGTTCCTTTCGACTAATGTCTTCTTTGCAGTGCTTTTACCCAATTTTCCGAAGCCCGAAAAATCCTGAGAAAAATATATAAAAATCAGCATACCGGAAGCTTCGAGATCACCGAACATGGGCCAGACGGCGGCCAGGGGCCGCCCAGGCGACCTGTGGGCACAGCCTACCCCTGACCGCGCCAAGAGGTCACCTGGGTGGGTCATGATACGTCTCCAACGTATCTATAATTTTTGATGGTTTCATGCTATTATCTTGTCAAACTTTGGATGTTTTGCATGCCTTTTATATATTTTTTGGGACTAACTTATTAACTCAGTGCCAAGTGTCAGTTCTTATTTTTTCCATGTTGTTGACCCCTTTCACAGGAGATTTTGAAACGGAGTCCAAACGGAAGAAAATCCCCGAAAAGATTTTTTTCTGGAAAGGAAGAAGATTGGGGAGCTTGGGAGCCAAGGCAGTGGAGCCTCAGGGGCCCCACAAGCCCCCACCCCGCGGCCAGGGGGAGGCCGCGCCATCCAGGCTTGTGGTCCCCCTGAGCGCCCCCTGACCTAGGGGTTGCGCCTATAAATTCCCTAAAATCCCAAAAAAATCAGGAGATCATCGCAATTACTTTTCCACCGCCGCAAGCTTCTGTCTCCGCAAGATCCCATCTGGGGCACGTTCTGGTGCCCTGCCGGAGGGGAGATTCGGATACGGAGGGCTTCTTCATCAACACCATGACCTCTTCGATGATGCGTGAGTAGTTCACCATAGACCTACGGGTCCATAGCTAGTAACTAGATGGCTTCTTCTCTCTCTTGGATCTTCAATACAAAGTTCTCCATGATCTTCATGGAGATCTATCCGATGTAATCTTATTTTGCGGTGTGTTTGTCGAGATCCGATGAATTGTGGATTTATGATCAGATTATCTATGAATCTTATTTGAGTTTCTTCTGATCTCTCTTATGCATGATTTCATATCCTTGTAATTCTCTTCGAGTTATGGGTTTTGTTTGGCCAACTAGATCTATGATTCTTGCAATGGGAGAAGTGCTTGGTTTTGGGTTCATACCATGCGATGACCTCACCTAGTGACAGAAGGGGTAGCGAGGCACGCATCGTGTTGTTGCCATCAAGGGTATAAAGATGGGGTTTTCATCATTGCTTTGAGATTATTCCTCTACATCATGTCATCTTGCTTAAGGCGTTACTCTATTCGTCATCAACTCAATACACTAGATGCATGCTGGATAGCGGTCGATGTGTGGAGTAATAGTAGTAGATGCAGAAAGTATCGGTCTACTTGTCTCGGACGTGATGCCTATATGTATGATCATTGTCTTAGATATCATCATGACTTTGCGTGGTTCTATCAATTGCTCGATAATAATCTGTTCACCCACCGTGATATTTGCTATTATGAGAGAAGCCTCTAGTGAACACTATGGCTCCCAGGGTCTACTCCACACCATATTTTTAGCCTTACACTTTTTAGTTCGTTGCACTTTCCGCCTTCAGATCTCACTTTGCAAAAAATCTTGAAGGGATTGACAACCCCTTTGAAGCATTGGGTGCAAGCTTGTTTGTGTTTGCGCAGGTACTTTGGACTTGACGAGGCCCTCCTTCTGGATCGATACCTTGGTTCTCAAACTGAGGGAAATACTTAATGCTCCTGTGCTCCATCACCCTTTCCTCTTCAAGGGAAAAACCGACGCAAACCAGAGAAGTAAAAAGAAGAATTCCTAAGCGCCAAGGAAGGACTTTTGTTGCCGCAGCAGAAGAATTTCTGGCGCCGTTGCCGGGGAGGAAGATCAAGTCAAGAACTCATCCAAGTAGGTGTCGCAAACTCATCTCTTGCATTTACTTTGTTTGTCAGTTGCGTCTCGTTTTCCTCTCCCCCACTTCACCAATTTGCCTTTTTCGTTCGCCTTTTCGTTCGCCCTTTTCTCTCGCTTGCTTTCTGCTCCTCTGTGTGGGATAGTCTATCCTGCTGGCTAGATCCACCACTTCAAACGATACTCCTGAGAGAGAAGTCCTCAATTTCAAAAAAATTGAGGAAGAAAACTTAAAGGACGCTTGGTATAGGATTTGCAACGCTCAGAGTAGATCTACTCATAAGCAATCCACTACCGTCTTGCTTCGCAGTTTTTATGTGGGTGTTTCTGCTTGGAATAGGTATATTCTTGACACCATCGTAGGTGGAAATTTCTTGGGTAGCCATACGTTGATTCTTACGGAGCTGTGATAAATTCTGTAGGCTCACCCCCATTCTTGGTTAATGGAACTACCTTAACTCTGGAACATGTGATGCGTAGGCTGGACGTTATTGAAAATAAAGTTTCTACGATTGAACTCATTGAGAATTTGGATAGAAAGATCCACAATCAATTCACTCAGTGCGGATCCAAGGTGGGAATGGTTTTGAAAAATTTAAAGGAGAAGGAACCCACAGTTAACGAAAAGCTAGGTCATGATTCCGCTAGGATTGGCAAACTAGAGGATGTTATAACCAACTTGGGTTCCGCTTTTGCCGCTGTGCAGAATACTCCAAATTTTGCCCACAATGAAATCACCAAGTCTGTCTTTTTTCCTAAAAGTAGTGGTGAATCATCCAGCAAGAAATATGAAAACCTTAAGATGATAAGTGATCACACCACTTATGGTTTGAGCACCAAAGACGATGATACGTGATTCTATCGCTTCTATGCCTAGCTAAGGGCGTTAAACAATAGCGCTTGTTTGGAGGCAACCCAATGAATTTATCTTTTTCTTTCTGTTTTTTTGCGTCCACACTTTCATAATTCTGTTGTAATTGTGTTATTTGTGTTTATTTTTGTGTTTGAGCCAAGCAAAGCCTTTATGACTAGTCTTGGTAATAGTTGTTTGATCCTGCTGGAAAAAGACAGAAACTTTTCTCTCACGAGATGATTTTTCATTTTTATTCAGAAAGAGATTTTGAGTTGATTATCTTTGCTGCTGATTGATATGCTTTTTTCCCAGGCCGTCGTAATTTTTCAGATTTTTTGAGGTAACAGAAGATTACGAAGTATACAGATTGCTACAGACTGGTCTTTTTTGACAGATTCTATTTTTGTTGAGTTGGTTGCTTGTTTTGATGAAACTATGGTTAGTATCGGGGGGAGGGGGGGGGTACTAGCCACGTAAAAGTGAGAATACATTAGCTCAACACCAATGTAGATAGAATTCAAGTTTGCTACAGTACCAAAATAAGTGGTAGTTTGTTTTCTTGTACTAGTGTTATCACAAGTTTCTGCTTAAGTTTTGTGTTGTGAAGTTTTCAAGTTTTGGGTGATGTTCTCATGGACAAAGAGATAAGGAGTGGAAAGAGCTCAAGCTTGGGGATGACCAAGGCATACCAAGCCAAATTCAAGGACACAAAAAAGCCTAAGCTCGGGGATGCCCCGGGAAGGCATCCCCTCTTTCGTCTTCAATCCATCGGTAACATTACTTGGAGCTATATTTTTATTCACCACATGATATGTGTTTTGCTTGGAGCGTCTTGTATCGTAGGAGTCTTTTATTTTTGTTGTGTCACAATCATCCTAGCTGCACACCTTTTTTAGAGAGAGAGACATGCACTCATCGTGATTTTTGCTAGAATGCTCATAGTGCTTCACTTATATCTTTTGAGCTAGATACTTTTGCTCTATGTGCTTCACTTATATCTTTTAGAGCACGGCGGTGCATGATTTGGTAGTTGGCTTATGTTATGAAAGTAGTCCCAACAGTGATAGATACCCAAAGAGGATGCAAAAACCTCCATCTTCATGTGCATTGAGTACAAAGAGAAGTTTTGATTCCTCTCAATTAGTTTTGAGACGTGGATTCGGTAATATTGAGAGCTATGTTAGTAGGGTGTTGTGAATCTAGAAATACTTGTGTTGAAGTTAGTGATTCCCGTAGCATGCACGTATGGTGAACCGCTATGTTAGGATGTCGGAGCATAATTGATCTATTGATTGTGATCCTTTGTGTTGATGTCGGGATCGTGCGATGGTTTACACCTACCAACCCTTCCCCTCGGAGTATGCGTTTAGCACTTTGTTTCGATTACTAATAAAAACTTTCGCAATAAGTATGTGAGTTCTTCATGACTAATGTGAGCCCATGGTATATATGCACTTTCACCTTCCACCATTGCTAGCCTCTCTAGTGCCACGCAATTCTCGCCGGTGCACAAACCCACCAAATTCCTTCCTCAAAACAGCGACCATATCTACCTACTATGGCATTTTCATAACCATTCCGAGATATATTGCCATGAAACTCCCACCGTTCCGTCTCATGACTTGTGTCGTCACTCTCATATTGCCATTGCATGATTGTAAGATAGCTAGCGAGATGTTCCAGCATCATACGCCATGCTAGATCGTTGCACATCCCGGTACACTGCCGGAGGCATTTCCTATGGAGTCATCATCATTGTGATCTTTGAGATGTGAGTAAATAAAAGTGTGATGATCATCATTATTAGAGCATTGTACCATGTGAGGAAATAAAAAAAAGGCCAAAGAGCCCAAAAAAAGAGAGGCCTAAGAGCCCAAATGAAAAAAAGGAGAGAAAAAGAGAGAAGGGACAATGCTACTATCTTTTTCCACACTTGTGCTTCATGATAGTACCGTGTTCTTCATGATTGAGATATTCTTGCTTTGTCACTACCATATGCTAGTGGGAATCTTCATTATATAACTTGGCTTGTATATTCCAATGATGGGCTTCCTCAAAATTTCCCTAGGTCTTCATGAACAAGCAAGTTGGATGCACACCCACTAGTATTCCTTTTGAGCTTTCACATACTTATAGCTCTAGTGCATCCTTTGTATGACAATCCCTACTCATTCACATTGATATCTATTAGTGGGCATATCCATAGCCTATTGATACGCCGAGTCAGTGTGACCATCTCCTCTTTTTTGTCTCACAACCACCACCACTCTCTATTCCACCTATAGTGCTATATCCACGGCTCGCGCTCATGTATTGCGTGATAGTTATAAAAAGTTTGAGAAAGTAAGAGTGCGAAAACAATTACTTGGCCAATACCGGGCTTTGCATGATTTACATTAGTTGTGTGAGGATGATGGAGCATAGCCACACTATATAATTTTGTAGGGATAACTTTCTTTGGCCTTGTTATTTTGAAAGTTCATGGTTACTTTGCTAGTTTGCTTGAAGTATTACTGTTTTCATGTCAATAGCAAACTATTGTTTTGAATCTTACGGATCTGAACATTCATGCCACGTGAAAGAAGTTGCAAAGGACAACTATGCTAGGTAGCATTCCACATCAAAAATTCATTCTTTATCACTTCCCTACTCGAGGACAAGCAGGAGTTAAGCTTGGGGATGCTTGATACATCTCCAATGTATCTATAATTTTTTATGGTTTCATGCTATTATCTTGTCAAACTTTGGATGTTTTGCATGCCTTTTGTATATTTTATGGGACTAAATTATTAACTCAGTGCCAAGTGCGAGTTCCTGTTTTTCCATGTTTTTGACCTCTTTCAAAGGAGATTTTGAAACGGAGTCCAAACAGAAGAAAATCCCCGAAAAGATTTTTTCTGGAACGGAAGAAGATCGGGGAGCTTGGGAGCTAAGGCAGGGGAGCCTCACGGGCCCCACAAGCTCCCACCCCGCGGCCAGGGGGGAGGTCGCGCCATCCAGGCTTGTGGGCTCCCTGAGCGCCCCCTGACCTAGGGGTTGCGCCTATAAATTCCCTAAAAATACCAAAAAAATCAGGAGATCATCGCAATCACTTTTCCGCCTCCGCAAGCTTCTGTCTCCACAAGATCCCATCTGGGGCACGTTCTGGTGCCCTGTCGGAGGGGAGATTCGGATGCGGAGGGCTTCTACATCAACACCATGACCTCTCCGATGATGCGTGAGTAGTTCACCATAGACCTACGGGTCCATAGCTAGTAACTAGATGGCTTCTTCTCTCTCTTGGATCTTCAATACAAAGTTCTCCATGATCTTCATGGAGATCTATCCAATATAATCTTATTTTGTGGTGTGTTTGTCGAGATCCGATGAATTGTGGATTTATGATCAGATTATCTATGAATCTTATTTGAGTTTCTTATGATCTCTCTTATGCATGATTTCATATCCTTGTAATTCTCTTCGAGTTGTGGGTTTTGTTTGGCCAACTAGATCTATGATTCTTGCAATGGGAGAAGTGCTTGGTTTTGGGTTCATACCGTGCGGTGACCTCACCCGGTGATAGAAGGGGTAGCGAGTCACGCATCGTGTTGTTGCCATCAAGGGTAAAAAGATGGGGTTTTCATCATTGGTTTGAGATTATCCCTCTACATCATGTCATATTGCTTAAGGCGTTACTCTGTTCGTCATGAACTCAATACACTAGATGCATGTTGTATAGCGGTCAATGTGTGGAGTAATAGTAGTAGATGCAGAAAGTATCGGTCTACTTGTCTCGGACGTGATGCCTATATGTATGATCATTGCCTTAGATATCGTCATGACTTTGCGCGGTTCTATCAATTGCTCGACAGTTATCTGTTCACCCACCGTGATATTTGCTATTATGAGAGAAGCCTCTAGTGAACACTATGGCCCCCAGGGTCTCCTCCACACCATATTTTCAGCCTTACACTTTTTACTTCGTTGCACTTTCCGCCTTCAGATCTCACTTTGCAAACAATCTTGAAGGGATTGACAACCCCATTGAACCGTTGCGTGCAAGCTTGTTTGTGTTTGTGCAGGTACTTTGGACTTGACGAGGCCCTCCTTGTGGATCGATACCTTGGTTCTCAAACTGAGGGAAATACTTTCTGCTCATGTGCTGCATCACCCTTTCCTCTTCAAGGGCAAAACCGACACAAACCAGAGAAGTAACAAGAAGAATTCCTAAGCGCCAAGGAAGGACTTTTGTTGCCGCAGCAGGTCCCACCTCCTTCGATGCCCTCCTATGGCCTATATTTACTCCTCCACGAGAAAACCCTTCCATCACATCGAGAATCGTGAATTTCTCCATCGTTCCGATGCCGCAGTGCTTCCGAGATCGAGAGCGTCAGGAGACCTCTTCCCGGCACCCTGCCGGAGGGAGGATTGACCTCCGAGAGCTTCTCCACCGCCATGGACGCTTCCTGGATGTGTCGTGAATAGTCCTCCTTGGATCATGAGTCCATGACCAGTAGCTACGTGATGTCTTCTCTCCCATCTTGTGCTTCAATGGTTAGTCCTTGTGAGATGCCCTACATGATCAAGGCATCTATGTAATTCTCTTGCTAATGCTATGCTCGGTTTTTTGGGATCCGATGGATTATGAGATTATGTTCAGATTCTTATGAGTTATATATTTGATTATCCTTTTATATTATGTTCCTTAGTGATTCATGCATGTTCTCCGTTGCTATTTATTTCTTTGGCCGAGTAGTAGATTGCAACTCCAAGAGGGAGCGTTATGCATGATTATGGGTTCATGCCCCTCGATGTCTAGCTTGAGTGACAGAAACATGAGACTAGGGGATGTGCTGTTGCCACTAGGGAGAAAACAATGGTGCTTGTGACCACGGTTGAAAGGATTGTTTACCTTACGCATAGTTCGTTAATGCAGTTGTATGTTTCTTTGAGTTTACACTTTGGGTGGGGCTCGCAACTTAATACAAGCGAGATGTTCTAGATAGATATCTCAAGGTGGATGATTAGTAAGTGGATGCTCATGAATAAACGGTCTACTTGTCTTGGCGTACTGCCCATTACTATTTAACCTCTAACTATCAAGTAGCATAATTAGCATTGCAGTGCGTTCATAATTATGTCAATTGCCCAACTGTAATTTGTTTACCCAAGCATAGTTGTTTATAGTCTTTTGGGAGATACACATCACTAGTGAACATCAGGTGACTCTGGTCCATATCACCATCATTGTTTACACCTCCACCATTTACCGTTTTCATTTACTTTTCTGTTGCAACTACAATTACCTTTCCCGCTTGTGTTTTGATCCTTTGCCAACTACAAGGCTGGAGAGATTGACAACCTCTCTGTACTCGTTGGGAGCAAAGTTATTTGTTGTGTGTGCAGGTCCACGTCTTCTGCTAGCACCAGGGTGGAAGACACCGACTTGTTGATCCTAGGAGTCCTCCTGGTTCGATAAACCTTACAGTCTGTGTGTGAGGGAAAACTTGCTGCTGACTGCATCTCAACCTTCCACTTGGAGTAACCAACGAGATGCGAAAAGTATATACATCATCTCGTCATCAAGCAAAGTTTTCTGGTGCCGTTCCCGGGGACTCCAGTCTTCAAGATAGGCGAGTTGCACGCTATCCTTTACCTTTGCTTTTTAGTCTTGCTAGTTTGCTTTTTAGTTTTTGCTTTAGAGTCTTATACCGAAAACCACAAAAACAATTAGTTACTTTTCTTTCAGTTGTGAAGCATGTTAGGATTTGATGCTTTGAGGGAATCTGAGGTCCTAGATTTCCATCAAAGGGTTGGAGAAGATGTGAAGAAAGCTTGGGATAGAATTTCTGAAGCACATAAAAGAATTATGCCTTGGATCTTTATCAAAATTGTGCTTAGAAATTTTTATCATAGTCTTTTTAGGTGGTGTCAACACTCTCTTGATATTAAAGCTGAAGGAAATTTTTTAGAGTGTGATGAGGCTAGAGGTCTTGATATTATACATGGTCTACCCAATTACTTTGTTTATGATAATGGATTTGACACTATTATAGATAAACTTGCTATCATTGAAAGAAGAATAGATGCTCTAGACTTAAGAGAAAGAGAGAAACCCATGGTTGATAAGGAAATAATTTTCAAAATAGATGATGACTAGGAGCCTTTTGTTAGAATTAGCATCTCTAACCAAGACTTCCTTGCTTATTGTGATATTGGATCCATGGTTTGTACACTGCCAAAAGTTGTTTATGATTCTCTCTGGTTAGATATGGATAATTTTTTATATTATCATGAACATACTAATGGGGATATTACTGAAATCCAGGGAAAGGTAAAAGATGTCCAAGTTACATTCTCTAAAAGGAATTCAATGGTCGATTTCTTCATCATGAATCCAAGCCAAGGAAACATAGTGCTTGGAAGGTACTTGCTCCGAGCCTTGATAGGCTTCATTGATATAGGTAAAGGGCACATACGCTTATGTGGGAAAGCGAAAGGTATGTACCCGTTTCCTAGGAAAAATAAGGATGAACTTGTTGAGGATCCATTTGAAGGTTTTGCGGACACCAATAACTTTGGTGAATTTTGATCCTCCTTTTTGCATCACGCCTAGCTCAAAGGCATAAAAGAAAGTGCTTGTTGGGAGGCAACCCAATTTGTTTTTACTTTCAGTTTTAGTGGTCTTGATTCTTGTTACTACTATAGCAACATCACTATATCTTTATTTTTAAGCTTTGTGCCAAGTTATAGCCTCCGATTACAAGAAAGTCCAAAAATCGTGACATGTTGTCCAGAAAAAAATTATGTTTGCTTGACGGAAAAATTCGCCAAACATCACCAGATCATCTTTTTTATGTGTATCTTTTTTACAGCATGCTCTATATATGAGTTTTTTTATTTGAGTTGTAGAAGTGCCCCGAATAAATTATTTACTACTTCATGTTCTGTTTTTCACAGATTCTGTCATGTTTTGCATTTTCACTGTTTTGCAAATCGTAAGCTTACTTTTTATTTGCAAAATCCTTTTGGCAATCATGAGAAATAGTAGCTATTCATGAAAATATTTATTTCCAACAGGTAATGAATTATTTTATTAAGGGTACTAACTAGTCTAATCAGCTTATGATGAGTTTCGTATGAAGGGAGTTTTCAAGTACGTGATGGGAGATGATGAAAGAAGATACAGGAGTGTCAGGCGCTCAAGCTTGGGGATGCCCCCATGCACCCCAATAAATATTCAATGAGACTCAAGCGTCTAAGCTTGGGGATGACCCCGTGCATCCCCTTCTCTATCAAGAATCATCAATTCGTCCATCTCCATGCTATATTTTTATCACTTCATACGTTATGTGCTATGCTTGGAGCGTCCCGCTATTTACTTTTTAGTTTGCTTTAGTTTTTCTTGTTGTTCATAACAAGTCGGAACCTAGCCTACCTTGTTTGGGAGATAAACACACTCCATTCCACTCTAGAACACAACATATGTTTTCATGCTTGTCTTTTTTATGTGTTCTTTATCTTTCCTTAGCTACTCTCATGCCTAGCTCTTAGTTTTTATGCTTTATCCTTTTAAGAGCTGTTATTTAGGTTGATTTTGGAATTCTATTGAGTTATCATGCTTATATTGTTTAGAGAGTTGGCTCGTTGCACTGAGTTGTGTGTCTTGCATGATTAGGTAATTGAGGTTGCTATTTAAGTACATTAGTAACTTGCAATAGTTTTGAGGTATTGATTTGAGTAATGTTTGGACTATTGGTACCAAGAGCTTAAGCCTATTAGTGATAGGTGTTGTATTTTGGGAAATCCGTGTGTTTTTCAAAAACTAAATTTTAGTTGAGAACTCTAGTTACTAAATTGATCGCTAACGTCTTGAGGGCTTGGAATATATAGAGTACCCTCATGTTACCATGAGTCAAGGATGCGCAAGGATAAACAAACCCCCAAACACTCCTCCTCGGGGTACTTGTCTCTTTGTGAACCTCCTAACTATATAGAGATTTACCAATAATAAGTGTATGAGTTCTTCGGACTAATGTGAGTATTAGATTGTTGGCACTTCCACCATACAAATTATGCTAGCCTCTTCGGTACCATGCATTGACCTTTCTCACATTAAGATTTGGTGCAAACTCCGCCGGTGCATCCAAACCCATGACATGATACGCTCTATCCTACATAAGCCTCACTATATATTTCCTCAAAACAGCCACCATACCTACCTATTAAGGCATTTCCATAGCCTTTCCAAGATACATTGTCATGCAACACCCACCATCTCATGACTTGGTCTTCATGCCATACATGTTTTTGCTTGATCGTAGAGCCGCATGATAGTTGGGCCTTGCCCATATTATTGCTACATGACGCGCTAGTATCATTGCATATCCTACTACATCGGCAGAGGCATACATTTGCATATATCATGATAGTTTTCACTTGTCTTTATGTTGAGTACTTCTTATAAAGTGTGATGATCTTCTTTTTATTCATGTAAAACATAGAGTGTTGCCCTTAAGTGAGGAAAAGATCCCAAAGAGGACAAAACAAAAGATCCCAAAGAGGAAAAATGAGAGATACAAAGAAAGATCCAAATAGGCCACAAAAAATAAAAAATAAAAAAAAAGAGAGAAGGGGGCAAGACTACTATTCCTTTTGAAAGGTCCACACTCGTACTCCATTTCTATATTTGTACTACATAGAGATTATCATTCATGCATAACTATCTGGGAACCCTTACACTATAGAACTTGGTTTGCATATTCCAATGATGAGCCTCCTCAAATGAGCTCCAGGTCTTCATGAGCAAACAAGTTGGATGCACCCCCAGTAGTTCCATTGGAGAGCTTATCTTAGCTCATATGTGCATCCGTTACATGGCAATCCCTACTCCTCACATCATATCTATCATTTGGCTTTCTGTCTCCTATGGTTGTCCTCATTGATGTGAGCCTTTCACACCTTCTTATCTTCCTTCCCCATCATTATTCTATTTGCCATCCTAAGTGCCAACATATCTTGCTTACGCTCATCCATTGCATGAGTGTTCAAAGTCGAAAGGGAGAGGATCGTTTTGACTTGTGCCTGACTAGTGGTCTCGGGATGAGTCAAAATAAGATTCCGAAGGAGACTAAGTGTGAGGTTTAGTAGATTGAGTTCTCAATTTAAAAAATATTTTATGATCTCAACCCTTCTCCCGCTTCTTGCACGCAAACACCATTTGGATACATTCGAGTTACAGACAACGAGAGCTTGATACGTCCATTTTGCATCATGCTTTCATGTTGATATTTATCGCTTTTTGGGCTGTTATTTCACTTCACGGTACAATACTTATGCATTTTCTCTCCTATTTTGCAAGGTTTACATGAAGAGGGAGAATGCCGGCAGCTGGAATTCTGGCCTGAAAAAGGAGCAAGTTTGAGATACCTATTCTACGCAACTCAAGTGCCACAGGGGCGCCAGTAGGAGGCCACAAGCCTGCTAGGTGTGGCCTACCCCCTGGCCACGCCTAGGGGGCTTGTGAGCTCCCTGCTGGCCTACTGGCCCCCCTCTTTTGCTACAAGTAGGGTTTCAGTCTGGAAAAAATCAAGAGGAGGCTTTTCGGAGGATTCGCCGCCGCCACGAGGCGGAACTTGAGCAGAACCAATCTAGAGCTCCAGCAGGACAATCCTGTCGGGGAAACTTCCGTCCCGGAGGGGGAAATCGTCGCCATCGTCATCACCAACACTACTCTCATCGGAGGGGACTCATCACCATCAACATCTTCATCATCACCATGTCATCTCCAAACCCTAGTTCATCTCTTGTAACCAATCTCCGTCTCGCGACTCCGATTGGTACTTGTAAGGTTGCTAGTAGTGTTAATTACTCTTTGTAGTTGATGCTAGTTGGATTACTTGGTGGAAGAGTTTACGTTCAGATCTTTGATGCTACTCATTACCTCTCTGGTCATGAATATGATTATGCTTTGTGAGTAGTTACTTTTGTTCCTGAGGACATGGGATAAGTCTTGCTATAAGTAGTCATGTGAATTTGGTATTCTTTCGGTAATTTGATGTGTTGTATGTTGTTTTTCCTCTAGTGGTGTTATGTGAACGTCGACTACATAACACTTCACCATTATTTGGGCCTAGAGGAAGGCATTGGGAAGTAGTAAGTAGATGATGGGTTGCTACAGTGACAGAAGCTTAAACCCTACTTTATGTGTTGCTTCTTAAGGGGCTGATTTGGATCCACTAGTTTAATGCTATGCTTAGACGTTGTCTTAATTCTTCTTTCGTAGTTGCGGATGCTTGCGAGAGGGGTTAATCATAAGTGGGATGCTTGTCCAAGTAAGGGAAGTACCCAAGCGCCGGTCCACCCACATATCAAACTATCAAAGTAACGAACGTGAATCATATGAACATGATGAAAACTAGCATGACTGAAATTCCCATGTGTCCTCGGGAGCGTTTTTCCTCCTATAAGACTTTGTCCAGGCTTGTCCCTTTCTACAAAAGGGATTGGGCCACTTTGCTGCACCGTGGTTACTGTTGTTACTTGCTACTTGCTACGAATCATCTCACTACACAACTACTTGTTACCGATAATTTCAGTGCTTTTAGATATTACCTTGCTGAAAAACACTTGTCAGATCCTTCTGCTCCTCGTTGGGTTCGACACTCTTACTTATCGAAAGGACTACGATAGATCCCCTATACTTGTGGGTCATCAAGACTCTTTTCTGGCGCAGTTGCCGGGGAGTGAAGCGCCTTTGGTAAGTGGAAATTGGTAAGGAAACATTCATATAGTGTGCTGAAATTTATTGTCACTTGTCACTATGGAAACTAATCCTTTGAGGGGCTTGTTCGGGGTATCTTCACCTCGAACGGAAGCACAAAGAGTTTCTCCTCAACCTGCTGCACCTACTGAAAATATTTGCTATGAATTTCCTTCGGGTATGCTTGAGAAACTGCTGGCTAATCCTTTCATAGGAGATGGGACATCACATCCAGACTTGCATCTAATATATGTAGATGAAGTTTGTGGTTTATTTAAGCTTGCAGGTTTTCCCGAGGATGAGGTCAAGAAGAAGGTATTTACCTTATATTTGAGGGATAAGGCGTTGACATGGTATAGGCTATGTGATGATACTGGATCATGGAACTACAATCGGTTGAAATTGGAAATTTCATCAAAAGTTTTATCCTATGCATCTAGTACATCGTGATCAGAATTATATTTATAATTTTTGGCCTCGTGACAGAGAAAGCATTGCTCAAGCTTGGGGAGGCTTAAATCAATGTTATATTCATGCCGCAACCATGATCTCTCGAGAGAAATTATCATTCAAAACTTCTATGCTCGGCTTTCTCATGATGATCGCACCATGCTTGACACTTCTTGTACCGGTTCTTTTATGAAGAGAGATATTGAATTCAAATGGAATTTATTGGAAAGAATAAAATGCAACTCTGAAGATTGGGAGCTTGATGAAGGTAAGGAGTCAGGTATGAATTTCAAGTTTGATTGCGTTAAATCCTTTGTTGAAACAAATACTTTTTGTGATTTTAGCGCTAAGTATGGACTTGACTCTAAGATAGTAGCTTCATTGTGTGAATCATTTGCTGCTTATATTGATCTCCCCAAAGAGAAGTGGTTTAAATATCATCCTCCCTTAGAAGTCAATGTAGTTAAACCCAATCCAGTCAGAGAGAAAGTCATTGCCTATAATGATCCTGTTGTTTCCACTCCTTACATTGAGAAACCATCTTTCCCTGTTAGGATAAAGGATCATTCTAAAGGTTCAACTGTGATACGTAGAGGCTACATTAGAACACCTACACCCCGTGAGAAAATTAGAGTTGAACCTAGCATTTCTATTATCAAAGATCTTCTGTCTGACAATGTTGAGGGCCATGTGTTGCGGCAACAAAAGTCCTTCCCTGGCGCTTAGGAATTCTTCTTGTTACTTCTCTGATTTGCGTTGGTTTTTCCCTTGAAGAGGAAAGGGTGATGCAGCACAGGAGCAGTAAGTATTTCCCTCAGTTTGAGAACCAACGTATCAATCCAGAAGGAGGGCCTCGTCAAGTCCAAAGTACATGCGCAAACACAAACAAACTTGCACCCAACGCTTCAAAGGGGTTGTCAATCCCTTCAAGATTGTTTGCAAAAGTGAGATCTGAAGGCGGAAAGTGCAACGAAGTGAAAAGTGTAAGGCTGAAAATATGGTGTGAGTAGACCCTCGGGGCCATAGTGTTCACTAGAGGCTTCTCTCAAAATAGCAAATATCACGGTGGGTGAACAAATTACTGTCGAGCAACTGATAGAACCGCGCAAAGTCATGACGGTATCTAAGGCAATGATCTAGCATATAGGCATCACGTCCGAGACAAGTAGACTGATACTTTCTGCATCTACTACTATTACTCCACACATCGACCGCTATCCAGCATGCATCTAGTGTATTGAGTTCATGACGAACAGAGTAACGCTTTAAGCAAGATGACATGATGTAGAGGGATAATCTGAAACCAATGTTGAAACTCCCATCTTTTTACCCTTGATGGCAACAACACGATACGTGCCTCGCTACCCCTTCTGTCACTGGGTGAGGTCACCGCACGGTATGAACCCAAAACCAAGCACTTCTCCCATTGCAAGAATCATAGATCTAGTTGGCCAAACAAAACCCATAACTCGAAGAGAATTACAAGGATATGAAATCATGCATAAGAGAGATCAGAAGAAACTCAAATAAATTCATAGATAATCTGATCATAAATCCATAATTCATCGGATCTCCACAAACACACCGCAAAAGAAGATTACATCGGATAGATCTCCATGAAGATCATGGAGAACTTTGTATTGAAGATCCAAGAGAGAGAAGAAGCCATCTAGCTACTAGCTATGGACCCGTAGGTCTATGGTGAACTACTCACGCATCATCGGAGAGGTCATGGTGTTGATGGAGAAGCCTTCCGTGTCCAAATCCCCCCTCCAGCAGGGCACCAGGACGTGCCCCAGATGGGATCTTGCGGAGATAGAAGCTTGCGGCGGCGGAAAAGTGATTACGATGCTCCCCTGTTTTTTTGGAATATTTGGGAATTTATAGGCGCAAGATCTAGGTGAGGGGACCTCCAGGGGGCCCACAAGCCTGCACGGCGCGCCCCTTGGCCACGGGGTGGGGGCTTGTAGGGCCCCTGGGGCTCTTCTGGCTTGGCCCCCAAGCTCTCCGATCTTCTTCCGTTCCAGAAAAAATCTTTTCGGGGATTTTCTTCCGTTTGGACTCCGTTTCAAAATCTCCTCTCAAAAGGGTCAAAACATGGAAAAACAGGAACTGGCACTTGGCACTGAGTTAATAAGTTAGTCCCAGAAAATAAATAAAAGGCATGCAGAACATCCCAAGTTTGACAAGATAATAGCATGAAACCATCAAAAATTATAGATACATTGGAGACGTATCAAGCATCCCCAAGCTTAACTCCTGCTCGTCCTCGAGTAGGGAAGTGATAAAGAACGAATTTTTGATGTGGAATGCTACCTAGTATAGTTGTCCTTTGCAACTTCTTTCACGTGGCATGAATATTCAGATCCGTACGATTCGAAACAATAGTTTGCTATTGACATGAAAACAGTAATACTTCAAGCAAACTAGCAAAGTAATCATGAACTTTCAAAATAACAAGGCCAAAGAAAGTTATCCCTACAAAATCATATAGTCTGGCTATGCTCCATCATCCTCACACAACTAATGTAAATCATGCACAACCCTGGAATTGGCCAAGTAATTGTTTTCGCACTCTTACTTTCTCAAACTTTTTATAACTATCATGCCATACATGAGCGTGAGCCATGGATATACCATATAGGTGGAATAGAGTGTGGTGGTGGTTGTGAGATAAAAAGGAGGAGATGGTCACATTGACTCGGCATATCAATAGGCTATGGAGATGCCCATTAATAGATATCAACGTGAATGAGTAGGGATTGCCATACAAGAGATGCACTAGAGCTATAAGTATGTGAAAGCTCAAGGGAAAACTAGTGGGTGTGCATCCAACTTGCTTGCTCACGAAGACTTAGGGCAATTTTAAGGAAGCCCATCATTGGAATATACAAGCCAAGTTATAAAATGAAGATTCCCAATATCATATGGTAGTGACAAAGCAAGAAGCTCTCAATCATGAAGAACATGGTGCTATTATGAAGCACAAGTGTGGAAAAAGATAGTAGCATTGTCCCTTCTCTCTTTTTCTCTCATTCCCCTTTTTTATTTGGGCTCTTAGGCCTCTTTTTTTCTTTTCTCTCTCTTTTTTTTTGTTTTTGGGCTCTTTGGCCTCTTTTTTGTTCCTCACATGGGACAATGATCTAATAATGATGATCATCACCCTTTTAGTTACTCAAAGCTCAAAAATTACAATGATGATGACTCCATAGGAAATGCCTCCGGCAGTGTACCGGGATGTGCAACGATCTAGTATGATCACGCAACGGCAATATGAAAGTGACGACACAAGTCATTAGATGGAACGGTGGTAGTTGCCTGGCAATATATCTCGAAATGGCCATGAAAATTCCATAGTAGGTAGGTATGGTGGCTGTTTTGAGGAAGGAATTTGGTGGGTTTGTGCACCGGCGAGAATTGCGCGGCGCTAGAGAGGCTAGCAATGGTGGGAGGTGAAAGTGCATCTATACCATGGACTCAACATTAGTCATAAAGAACTCACATACTTGTTGCAAAAGTTTTTATTAGTAATCGAAACAAAGTGCTAAACGCATACTCTGAGGGGAAGGGTTGGCAGGTGTAAACGATCGCGCGATCCCGACCTCAACACAAAGGATGACAATCAATAGATCAATTATGCTCCGACTTCCTAACATAGTGGTTCACCATACGTGCATGCTACGGGAATCACTAACTTTAACACAAGTATTTCTAGATTCACAACACCCTAATAACATAACTCTCAATATTACTGAATCCCTGTCTCAAAACTAATTGGGAGGAATCAAAACTTCTCTTTCTACTCAATGCACATGAAGATTGAGGTTTTTGCATCATCTTTGGGTACCTAGCACATGGGACTTCTTTCATAGCATAAGCCAACTACCAAATCACGCACCGTCGTGCTCTAAAGATATAAGTGAAGCACAAGAGCAAAAGTATCTAGCTCAAAAGATATAAGTGAAGCACTAGAGCAAAAGTATCTAGCTCAAAAGATATAAGTGAAGCACAATGAGCAAAAGTATCTAGCTCAAAAGATATAAGTGAAGCACTATGAGCATTCTAGCAAAATCACGGTGAGTGCGTGTCTCTCTCTCTCAAAAAGGTGTGCAGCAAGGATGATTGTGACACAACAAAAGTAAAAGACTCCTATGATACAAGACGCTCCATGTAAAACACATATCATGTGGTGAATAAAAATATAGCTCAAGTAATGTTACCGATGGATTGAAGACGAAAGAGGGGATGCCTTCCCGGAGAATCCCCAAGCTTAGGCTTTTTGGTGTCCTTGAATTTGGCTTGGGGGGCCTTGGGCATCCCCAAGCTTGAGCTCTTTCCACTCCTTATCTCTTTGTCCATGAGAACGTCACCCAAAACTTGAAAACTTCACAACACAAAACTTAAAGAGAAACTTGTGATAACATTAGTACAAGAAAACAAACTAGCACTTCTTTTGGTACTGTAGCAAACTTGAATTCCATCTATATTGATGATGGGATACTGTATTCTCACTTTCCCATGGCTAGTACCCCCCCCCCCCGATACTAACCATAGTTTCATCAAAACAAGCAACCAACTCAACAAAAACAGAATCTGTCAAAAACATACTAGTCTGTAGCAATCTGTATACTTCGTATACTTCTGGTACCTCAAAAAATCTGAACAATTACGACGGTCTGGGGAAAAAGCATATCAATCAGCAGGAAAAGGAATGAACTCAAAAGCTCTTTCTGAATAAAAATGAAAAATCATCTCATGAGCGAAAAGTTTCTGTGTTTTTCCAGCAAGATCAAACAACCATTACCAAGACCACTCATAGAGGTTTTGCTTGGCTCAAACACAAAAAGAAACACAAAAAACACAATCACAACAGAATTGTGAAAGTGTGGACGCAACAAAACAGAAAGAAAAAAGATAAGTTCATTGGGTTGCCTCCCAACAAGCGCTATTGTTTAACGCCCTTAGCTAGGCATAAAAGCGATAGAATCATGTATCGTCGTCTTTGGTGCTCAAACCATAAGTAGCCCTCATCATGGATTCATAAGTCAATCTTATTTTCTTTCTAGGAAAGTGTTCCATGCCCTTCCTTAAAGGAAATTGAAATCTAATATTCCCTTCCTTCATATCGATGATAGCACTGATAGTCCGTAGGAAAGGTCTACCAAGAATAATAGGGCATGTAGGATTGCAATGAATGGCAAGCACAATGAAATCCATGGGTACATAGTTCCTATTTGCAATAATAAGAACATCATTGATCCTTCCCATGGGTTTCTTGATAGTAGAATCAGCAAGATGCAAATTAAGAGAACACTTTCAATCTCATTAAAACCCAGAATATCACATAAAGACTTTGGAATCGCAGAAACACTAGCACCCAAATCACACAAAGCATTGCAATCATAGTTTTTGATTTTGATTTTGATGGTAGGTTCCTACTCATCATGAAGCTTTCTAGGGATAGAGACTTCCAATTCAAGTTTTTCTTCAAGAGCTTTTATCATAGCTTCGACGATATGATCGGGAAAGGCTTTGTTTTGGCTATAAGTGTGCGGAGAGTTTAACATGGATTGCATCAAATAAATGCATTCAATCAAGGAGAAACTATCATAATTGAATTCCTTGAAATCCACGGTAGTACCTTCATTACTACTCAAAGTTTTAACGTCTACTACTCCACTTTTAACGCTTTTAGCATCAAGATAGATGGACTCCGAATCATTGGGGCACTTTTCAACCAAAGTGGATTCATATCCAGCTCCATAATTATTAGGTTTGACACAAGAAAACAAAGATTCAATGGGAGTTACACCAAACACTTTAAGATCTTTGTGATTCTCATCACGAGAACACGCCTTTTTAAGTCATTCATGTCTAGCACGAATTTGGGCGGTTCTTTCTTGGCTCTCAATCATGGAAACACGCATAGCCTTCAAAGTTTCATCCTGTTGATTTTGGGAGTAGCACATCTAACTTTCAAAGCATCAACATCACAAGAAATCCTATCAACGCTCTTAGCCAAATCGTCAATTTTGAGTAGTTTTTCTTCTATGGACGCATTGAAAATCTTTTGAGAGTTGATGAACTCTTTGATATTACTCTCTAGATCAGAGGGTAATCTATTGTAATTTCCATGGGTATTGTTGTAGGAGTTGACAAAATTATTAGAGGAGTTACTAGGAAAAGGCCTAGGAACATAGTTTCCTCTAAAAGCGTTGTTGTTGCCAAAGTTATTCCTACCAACAAAATTTACGTCCAAGCTAGCGTTGTTACTCTCAATCAAAGAAGACAAAGGCAAATCATTAGGATCCAAAGGACCACTTCTACTAGCAACCAAATTCATTAACTCATCCATCTTAGCACTCAACAGTTAATTTCTTCTATAGCGTGTACCTTCTTACTAGTAGGTGCCTTTCATTGTGCCACTGAGAGTAGTTCATCATGATGTTGTCTAAGAGCTTTGTGGCTTCTCCTAACGTGATTTCCATGAACGTTCCACTTGAGGTGGAGTCCAAGATATTTCTAGAAGCGAAATTCAAGCCAACGTAAAAGATTTGAATAATCATCCAAAGGCTCAAGCCATGAGCGGGACAATTTCTAATCATTAATTTCATTCTCTCCCAAGCTTGTGCAACATGCTCATGATCAAGTTTCTTGAAATTAATTATATCATTACGGAGAGAGATGATCTTAGCCGGCGGAAAATACTTGGATATATAAGCATCTTTGCACTTATCCCAAGAATCGATACTATTTTTGGGCAAAGAAGAAAACCAAGTTTTTGCGCGATCTCGCAACGAGAAAGGAAAAATCTTCAATTTAACCATGTCATTATCCACATCTTTTTTCTTTTGCATATCGCAAAGCTCAATAAAGGTATTCATATGGGATGCGGCATCTTCACTAGGAAGGCCAGAGAATTTCTCTTTCAAAACAAGATTCAGCAAAGCAGCATTGATTTCGTATGACTCCGCACTAGTGGCGGGAGCAATCGGAGTACTAATAAAATCATTATTATTATTATTCGAGAAGCCACAAATCTTGGTGTTTTATTTCATGGTGACTTCAGCAAGCAAGCACACGACCAAACAAAAAGCGGGCGAGAAAAAGGGCGAACGAAAAGGGAAAATGGGTGAAGTGGCGGAGAGGAAAACGAGAGGCAACTGACAAACAAAGTAAATGCAAGAGATGAGTTTGCGACACTTACTTGGATGAGTTCTTGACTTGATCTTCCTCCCTGGCAACGGCGCCAGAAATTCTTCTGCTGCGGCAACAAAAGTCCTTCCCTCGCGCTTAGGAATTCTTCTTGTTACTTCTCTGATTTGCGTTGGTTTTTCCCTTGAAGAGGAAAGGGTGATGCAGCACAGGAGCAGTAAGTATTTCCCTCAGTTTGAGAACCAAGGTATCAATCTAGAAGGAGGGCCTCGTCAAGTGCAAAGTACCTGCGCAAACACAAACAAACTTGCACCCAACGCTTCAAAGGGGTTGTCAATCCCTTCAAGATTGTTTGCAAAAGTGAGATCTAAAGGCGGAAAGTGCAACGAAGTGAAAAGTGTAAGGCTGAAAATATGGTGTGGAGTAGACCCTGGGGGCCATAGTGTTCACTAGAGGCTTCTCTCAAAATAGCAAATATCATGGTGGGTGAACAAATTACTGTCGAGCAATTGATAGAACCACGCAAAGTCATGAAGATATCTAAGCCAATGATCTCGCATATAGGCATCACGTCCGAGACAAGTAGACCGATACTTTCTACATTTACTACTATTACTCCACACATCAACCGCTATCCAGCATGCATCTAGTGTATTGAGTTCATGACGAACTGATTAACACTTTAAGCAAGATGACATGATGTAGAGGGATAATCTCAAACCAATGATGAAAACCCCATCCTTTTACCCTTGATGGCAACAACACGATACGTGCCTCCCTACCCCTTCTGTCACTGGGTGAGGTCACCGCATGGTATGAACCCAAAACTAAGCACTTCTCCCATTGCAAGAATCATAGATCTAGTTGGCCAAAAAAAACCCATAACTCGAAGAGAATTACAAGGATATGAAATCATGCATAAGAGAGATCAGACGAAACTCAAATAAGATTCATAGATAATCTGATCATAAAACCACAATTCATCGGATCTCGACAAATACACCGGAAAAGAAGATTACATCGGATAGATCTCCATGAAGATCATGGAGAACTTTGTGTTGAAGATCCAAGAGAGAGAAGAAGCCATCTAGCTACTAGCTATGGACCCGTAGGTCTATGGTGAACTGCTCACGCATCATCGGAGAGGTCATGGTGTTGATGGAGAAGCCTTCCGTGTCCAAATCCCCCCTCCGGCAGGGCACCAGGACGTGCCCCCAAATGGGATCTTGCGGAGGTAGAAGCTTGCGGCGGCGGAAAAGTGATTACGATGCTCCCCTGATTTTTTTGGGAATATTTGGGAATTTATAGGCGCAAGATCTAGGTCAGGGGACCTCTAGGGGGGCCACAAGCCTGCATGGCGCGGCCCCCCTGCCGCGGGGTGGGGGCTTCTGGGGCCCCTGGGGCTCTTCTGGCTTGGCCCCCATGCTCTCCGATCTTCTTCCGTTCCAGAAAAAATCTTTTCAGGGATTTTCTTCCGTTTGGACTCCGTTTCAAAATATCCCCTGAAAGGGGTCAAAAACATGGAAAAAACAGGAACTGGCACTTGGCACTGAGTTAATAAGTTAGTCCCAGAAAATAAATAAAAGGCATGCAAGACATCCCAAGTTTGACAAGATAATAGCATGAAACTATCAAAAATTATAGATACGTTGGAGACGTATCACCATGATATTCACTTGTGTGAAGATGCTGCTAGAATTGCTAAACCTCATGCTAGAGACAAACATAGGCCTGTTGTTGGCACGCCTGTTGTTTCTGTTAAGATAGGAGATCATTGTTATCATGGTTTATGTGACGTGGGTGCTAGTGTTCGTGCAATACCTCAATCCTTATATGATAAATTAATGACGAGATTGCACCTGTTGAGATAGAGCCTATTGATGTCACTATTCAGCTTGCCAATAGAGATACTATCTACCATGTGGGAATTGTTAGGGATGTTGAAGTCTTGTGTGGTAAAACGAAGTATCCTGCTGATTTCCTCGTTCTTGCTACCACACAAGATAGCTTTTGTCCCATCATATTTGGCAGACCCTTCCTCAATACCGTCAATGCTCATATTGACTGTGAGAAGCAAATTGTCACTGTTGGCTTTGAAGGTGTGTCACATGAGTTCAATTTCTCCAAGTTTGGTAGACAACCTCATGAAAAAGAGTTACCTAGTAAGGATGAAACTATTGCCCTAGACTCTATTGTCGTGCCCCCTACTGATCCTTTAGAGCAATACTTGCTTGAGCATGAAAATGATATGCATATGGATGAAAGGGATGAGATAGATAGAGTTGTCTTAGAACAATATCTTATCCTTAAGAATAATTTGTTGTTGAACTGCTTGAGAATCCACCCCCACCAAAGGGTGATCCTGTGTTCGAGCTTAAACATTTGCCTGATACTCTGAAGTATGCTTATCTTGACGAAAAAGAGATATATCCTTTTATTATTAGTGCTAGCCTCTGAGAGCATGAAGAAAAGAAGTTACTAAAAACTCTGGGGAAGCACCGTGCTGCTATTGGATATACTCTTGATGATCTTAAGGGCATTAGTCCCTCTCTATGCCAGCACAAGATTAAAACTGATCCTGATTCCAAGTCAGTTGCTAATCATCAAAGGAGATTAAATCCTAAGATGAAAGAGGTAGTAAGAAAAGAAATACTAAAGCTCCTGGAAGGATGTATTATCTATCCTGGTGCTCATAGTGATTGGTTGAGTCTGGTGCATTGCGTCCCTAAGAAGGGAGGTATTACCGTTGTCCCTAATGATAAGGATGAATTGATCCCACAGAGGATTATTACTGGCTATAGGATGGTGATCAATTTTAGGAAATTGAATAAAGCCACTAGGAAAGATCATTACCCTTTGCCTTTTATCGACCAAATGCTAGAAAGACTGTCTAAATACACACACTTCTGCATTCTAGATGGTTATTCTGGTTTCTCTCAAATACTTGTTGCACAATCTGATCAGGATAAAACCACTTTCACTTGCCCTTTCGGTACCTTTGCTTGTAGACGTAAGCCTTTTGGCTTATGTAATGCACCTGCCACTTTTCAAAGATGTATGATGGCTATATTCTCTGACTTTTGTGAAAAGATTGTTGAGGTTTTCATGGATGACTTCTCTGTTTACGGGTCTTCTTTTGATGATTGCCTCAGCAACCTTGATCGAGTCTTGCAGAGATGTAAAGACACCAATCTTGTCTTGAATTTGGAGAAGTGCCACATTATGGTTAATGAAGGCATCGTCTTAGGACATACAATTTCTGAAAGAGGTATTGAAGTCGATAAGGCTAAGGTTGATGCAATCGAGAAAATGCCATACCCCACCGATATCAAAGGTTTAAGAAGTTTCCTTGGTCATGTTGGTTTCTATAGAAGGTTCATTAAGGACTTATCTAAGATTTCTAGGCCTCTTACCAATCTCTTGCAAAAGGATATTCCTTTTGTTTTTGACGATGATTGTGAGGAAGCCTTCGAAATACTTAATAGGGCTTTGATAACTCCACCTATTGTTCAACCACCTGATTGGAACTTACCTTTTGAAATCATGTGTGATGCGAGTGATTATGCTGTTGGTGCTGTCCTAGGGCAAAGAGTTGATAAGAAGTTGAATGTCATTCACTATGCTAGTAAAAATCTAGACAGTGCCCAAAGAAACTATGCTACTACGGAAAAGGAATTTTTAGCAGTCGTGTTTGCATGTGAAAAGTTCAGGTCTTACATAGTTGATTCCAAAGTCACTATTCACACTGATCATGCTTCTATTAAGTACCTCATGGAGAAGAAAGACGCTAAACCTAGACTTATCAGATGGGTTCTCTTGATACAAGAATTTGATTTGCATGTTGACGACAGGAAGGGTGTTGATAACCCTGTAGCAGATAACTTGTCTAGGTTGGAGAATGTTCTTGATGACCGACAACCTATTGATGATAGCTTTCCTGATGAGCAATTGAATGCCATCAATACTTCACGTAGTGCACCGTGGTATGCTGATTATGCCAACTATATCGTTGCCAAATATATACCACCTAGTTTCACTTACCAGCAAAAGAAGAAATTCTTCTTTGACTTGAGACATTACTTTTGGGATGATCCTCACCTTTATAAGGAAGGAGTAGATGGTGTTATTAGACGTTGTGTACTTGAACATGAACAGGGACAGATCCTACAGAAGTGTCACTCCGAGGCCTACGGGGGACACCATGCGGGAGATAGAACTGCACACAAGGTATTGCAATCAGGTTTCTATTCGCTCACTCTCTTCAACGATGCCCGTAAGTTTGTCTTGTCTTGTGACGAATGTCAAAGAATAGGTAATATCAGTAAACGTCAGGAAATGCCTATGAACTATTCACTTGTCATTGAACCATTTGATGTCTGGGGCTTTGATTATATGGGACCTTTTCCAAAATCCAACGGGTATACTCATATCCTAGTTGCTATTGACTACGTCACTAAGTGGGTAGAAGCTATCCCAACTAGCAGTGCTGATCACAACACCTCTATCAGGATGCTTAAATAAGTTATTTTCCCTAGATTTGGAGTCCCTAGATATCTAATGACCGACGGTGGTTCACATTTCATTCATGGTGTTTTCCGTAAAACGCTTGCTAAGTACGATGTCAACCATAGAATTGCGTCTCCCTATCACCCTCAGTCAAGTGGTCAAGTAGAGCTCAGCAATAGAGAGATTAAACTGATTCTGCAAAAGACTGTCAATAGGTCTAGAAAGAATTGGTCTAAGAAGCTCGATGATGCACTGTGGGCTTATAGAACTGCCTATAAGAATCCCATGGGCATGTCTCCGTACAAAATGGTGTACGGTAAAGCATGTCATTTACCTCTTGAGCTAGAGCATAAGGCTTATTGGGCAATCAAAGATCTCAACTTTGATTTCAAACTTGCTGGTGAGAAAAGGTTATTTGATATTAGCTCGCTTGATGAATGGAGAACTCGGGCATATGACAATGCCAAGTTCTTCAAAGAAAAGGTTAAGAGGTGGCATGATAAGAGGGTACAGAAACGTGAGTTCAATGCAGGTGATTATGTCTTGCTATATAATTCTCGTTTAAGATTTTTTGCAGGCAAACTTCTCTCTAAATGGGAAGGTCCTTACATTATTGAGGAAGTATATTGTTTCGGTGCTGTCAAGATCAACAACACGGAAGGTAATTTTCCGAGAGTGGTAAATGGGCAGAGAATCAAGCTTTATATCTCAGGTACTCCCATAAATGTTGAAAGCAATATTATCAATACCATAACTCCGGAAGAATACCTAAGAGATATTTATCAGCCTGTTTCAGACTCTGAAAACGAAGAGGTATGTGACTCGGTAAGTAAACAGACTCCAAAACTTTTCTAGTAGGAATTTTTCTCCATTTTGGAATATTTAGAAAATTAGAAAAATTTGAGGTAGTCCAGAAAGTGCACGAGGAGGCGACAAGCCTGCCAGGCACGGGCCACCCCCCTGGTCGTGCCTGGGGGGCTTGTGGCCACCTCGTGTGCCTCCCGGACTTCGTTTTCTTGCGGAGTACTCCTTCTGGTCTGGAAAAAAATCAATATATATTCTCCCGAAAGGTCTGACCCTCGTATCACGCAATTTTCCTCTATTTTCCTTTCGAGCTTGTTTTCTGTCGCAGATTTAGGGCAAGATGTCTTCTCAAGATTCAGAGGGGAGAGCTATGTGGCCGATTACCTTGCTAACCCCAAGGTCTATGGGGACTTGGACCGTTACGGTTGGACCACTGATGAGTAAGAAGACTATGATCCCAAGGGGAAGGAAGGAACAAGTTCCGATGAAGAGGAGGCTCCTCTACCTCAACTTGGAGACACGCATGTGGAGTTCAAGAAGTCGAGCCTCCCTGACTCAAGGAAGAAGCCTAAGACTTTGTTTATCCCTTCTCGTTTCTTGCAGGAGAGTAAACAGGAATTATGCCAAAGGGTGTTGAGGCTTGAAGAGGAAAATGATGATCTGAGGGAGCAGAATTTTATGCTCAAGTGGAAATTAAACAAGTTCAAGGCCTCTACAACAACTCCACCACCATCACCTCCAAAGGAAGACAACTGAGCATGGGTATGGGCAATCCCCTTGGCTTGTGCCAAGCTTGGGGGAGTTGCCCAGGTATCATATCACCATCACATCTTTTGCCTTTACCTTTGTTTTAGTTTGTTCCTTTTCAGTTTTCTCTTTCTTTAGTAGAATAAAGGTCTTAGTGTTTTAGGCTTGAGTTTTGCTTTGTGTCACCCCCGATGTATTCGAGCTCGTGGGCCATATAATAAAGAGTGTCTTAGTTAAGGGCCTTGCTTCATGCCATGATCAAAAGAATGAGAAATGAACAAAAGCATGAAAGATCATGTAATGATCTTATGGGAAGTGATGGCTTCACATATAAAAAGAATGCTGATTGAAACTTGTTGAGGGTAGACAAACGTAGACCTTGGTCATTGTTGCAATTAATAGGAAGTGATAAAGAAGGATAGGTTCACATATAAATATATCATCTTGGACACCATCTATGATTGTGAACACTCACTACACTATTACATGCTTAGAAGTAGATGTTGGACAAGGAAGACAACATAATGAATTGTGTTTGCTTGGTTCCGAACAATTTTATATGACTAGAGATCCCTTAGCATGTGACGATTGCTTCCACCTCATATTAGCCAAACCTCCCGCACCAAGTAGAGATACTACTTGTGCATCCATAAACCTTCAACCCAGTTTTGCCATGAGAGTCCACCATACCTACCTATGGATTGAATAAGATCCCTCAAGTAAGTTGTCATCGGTGCAAGCAATAAAAAATGCTCCCTAATATGTATGATCTATTAGTATGTGGGAAATAAGCTTTGTACGAACCTGTCATGAGGAAGACATAAAAGCAATAGACTGCATAATAAAGTTCTTTATCACAGGAGGCACTATAAAGTGACGTTTCTCCGCACTAAGAGGACAGACATCCAAACCTCAAAAGCGCATGACAACCTCTACTTCCCTCTGCGAAGGGCCTATCTTGTACCTTTACTTTTTGCCCTTGAAAGAGTCATGGTGATCTACACCAATTCCTTATTTCGCCTTTATCTTGGCTAACGTCATATGCTAGGGAAAGATCTATATTCATATGTCAACTTGGCAGTAAGTATTCATGAACTATTACTGTTGACATTACCCTTGAGGTAAATGGTTGGGAGGCAAAACTATAAGCCCCTATCTTTATCTGTGTCCAGCTGAAACTTTGATCTCATGAGTACCACATGAGTTGTAGCAATTGTAGATAAAGAAAATATGATTGAGAATGTAGATTTGCTTTACAAGCTCTTATTTGACTCTTTCTGATGTTTTGATAAATTGCAATTGCTTCAATGACTAAAGGCTATCGGTTGTTAATTCTCGGTAAGGTTCTTGATCCATGCTTTACTTTGTGAAGGAATTGTCACTTTAGCATAAGAGATAATATGATGGTATTGTTGTTCTGATCATGATCATGATGCCTGCATGTTCGTATCTTGTTTTGTCCACACCTCTGTCCCTAAACATGTGGGCATATTTAATGATCGCGGCTTTCGCTTGAGGGAGTTGATACGTCCATTTGGCATCATGCTTTCATGTTGATATTTATCGCTTTTTGGGCTGTTATTTCACTTCACGATACAATACTTAAGCCTTTTCTCTCTTATTTTGCAAGGTTTACATGAAGAGGGAGAATGCCGACAGCTGGAATTCTGGCTTGAAAAAGGAGCAAGTTTGAGATACCTATTCTGCGCAACTCCAAACGCCGTGAAAATCAGCGAGGATTTTTTTGGGATTTATAAAAAATACTAGGCCGAAGAAGTGCCAGAGGGGCACCAGCAGGAGGCCACAAGCCTGCTAGGTGCGGCCTACCCCCCTGGCCGCACCTAGGGGGCTTGTGTGCTCCCTGCTGGCCCACTGGCCCCCCTCTTTTACTACAAGAAGGGTTTCGGTCTGAAAAAAATCAAGAGGAGGCTTTTCGGAGGATTCGCCGCCGCCACGAGGTGGAACTTGAGTAGAACCAATCTAGAGCTCCGGCAGGACGATCTTGCCGGGGAAACTTCCCTCTCAGAGGGGGAAATCGTCGGCATCGTCATCACCAACACTCCTCTCATCGGAGGGGACTCATCACCATCAACATATTCATCAGCACCATCTCATCTCCAAACCCTAGTTCATCTCTTGTAACCAATCTCCGTCCCGCGACTCCGATTTGTACTTGTAAGGTTGCTAGTAGTGTTAACTACTCTTTGTAGTTGATGCTAGTTGGATTACTTGGTGGAAGAGTTTATGTTCAGATCTTTGATGCTACTCATTACCTCTCTGGTCATGAATATGATTATGCTTTGTGAGTAGTTACTTTTTTTCCTGAGGACATGGGATAAGTCTTGCTATAAGTAGTCATGTGAATTTGGTATTCGTTCGGTAATTTGATGTGTTGTATGTTGTTTTCCTCTAGTGGTGTTATGTGAACGTCGACTACATAACACTTCACCATTATTTGGGCCTAAAGGAAGTCATTGGGAATTAGTAAGTAGATGATGGGTTGCTAGAGTGACAGAAGCTTAAACCCTAGTTTATGTGTTGCTTCTTAAGGGGCTGATTTGGATCCACTAGTTTAATGCTATGGTTAGACTTTGTCTTAATTCTTATTTCGCAGTTGCGGATGCTTGCGAGAGGGGTTAATCATAAGTGGGATGCTTGTCCAAGTAAGGGAAGTACCCAAGCGCCGGTCCACCCACATATCAAACTATCAAAGTAACGAACGCGAATTTTATGAACATGATGAAAACTAGCATGACAGAAATTCCCATGTGTCCTCGGGAGCGTTTTTCCTCCTATAAGACTTTGTCCAGACTTGTCCCTTGCTACAAAAGGGATTGGGCCACTTTGCTGCACCGTGGTTACTTTTGTTACTTGCTACTTGCTACGAATCATCTCACTACACAACTACTTGTTACCGATAATTTCAGTGCTTGCAGATATTACCTTGCTGAAAACCACTTGTCAGATCCTTCTGCTCCTCGTCGGGTTCGACACTCTTACTTATCGAAAGGAATACGATAGATCCCCTGTACTTGTGGGTCATCAGAGCTCTTGCACCTTTATGTTCTTACTTTGCTAAACTCAATACTAGATATAGACTCTTGCTTGTTATTATCTTGACTTGAATTGCATATATCACTTGCTTTACTTTGAAGTTCCTATATGTGTGTTAGCATGTCACCACAGAAATTATTGTGTTATCCTTTATCTACTCGAGGACAAGCAGAAATTAATCTTGGGGATGTTGATACGTCCCAAACGTATCTATAATTTCTGCTTGTTCCATGATCTTTTGGGTGACATTGTTTTATGTTTTGCTACACTTTTATATCATTTTACACATATTTGGGTTAACCTAGTAACTTAGTGCACCCAGTGCCAGTTCCTGTCTGCTGATGTCTTTTTTGCCGGAGCTTTTACCCAATTTTCTGAAGCCCGAAAAATCCCGAGAAAAATATATATAAATAAGTGTACGGGAAGCTTCCAGATCACCGAAGATGTGCCAGAGGGAGGCCAGGGGCCGCCCAGGCGACCTAGGGGCGCGTCCTACCCCCTGGCCGCGCCAAGAGGCCACCTGGGTGGGTCCCACCTCCTCTGGTGCCATTCTTTGGCCTATATTTACTCCTTCGCGAGAAAACCCTTCCATCACATCTATAATCGTGAATTTCTCCATTGTTCCGCCGCCGCAGCGGTTCCGAGATCGGGAGCGTCGGGAGACCTCTTCCTGGCACCCTGCCAGAGGGAGGATTGACCTCTGGGAGCTTCTCCACCGCCATGGATGCTTTTCGGATGTGCCGTGAGTAGTCCTCCTTGGACCATGAGTCCATGACCAGTAGCTATGTGATATCTTCTCTCTAATCTTGTGCTTCAATGGTTAGTCCTTGTGAGTTGCCCTACATGATCAAGGCATCTATGTAATTCTCTTGCTATTGCTATGCTCAGTTTGTTGGGATCCTATGGATTATGAGATTATGTTCCGATTTTTATGAGTTATATATTTCATTATCCTTTTATTTGGTGTTCCTTAGTGATTCATGCATGTTCTCCGTTGTTACTTATTGCTTTGGCCGAGTACTAGATTGCAACTCCAAGAGGGAGCGTTATGCATGATTGTGGGTTCATGCCCCTCGATGTCTAGCTTGAGTGACAGAAACATGAGACTAGGGGATGTGTTGTTGCCACCAGGGAGAAAACAACAGTGCTTGTGACCACGGTTGCAAGGATCGTTTACCTTACGCATAGTTCGTTAATGCAGTTGTCCGTTGCTTTGAGTTTACACTTTGGGTGGGGCTCGCAACTTAATATCAACGAGATGTTCTGGATAGTTATCTCAAGGTGGATGACTAATAAGTAGATGTTGATGAATTAACGGTCTACTTGTCTTGGCGTACTGCCCATTACTATTGAACCTCTAACTACCAAGTAGCATAATTAGCATTGTTGTGCGTTCATAATTCTGTCAATTGCCCAACTGTAATTTGTTTACCCAAGCATAGTTGTTTATCGTCTTTTGGGAGAGAGACATCACTAGTTAACATCATGTGACTCCGTTCCATATCACCATCATCGTTTCCACCTCCACCATTTACTTTTCCGTTGCAACTACTATTACCTTTCCCGCTTGTGTTTTGATCCTTTGCAAACTACAAGGCCGGAGAGATCGACAGCCTCTCTCTACTCGTTGGGAGCAAAGTCATTTGTTATGTGTGCAGGTCCACGTCTTCTGCTAGCGCCAGGATGGAAGACACCTACTTGTTGATCCTAGGAGTCATCATGGTTTGATATGTTGGAAATATTCCCTAGAGGCAATAATAAATTGGTTATTATTATATTTCCTTGTTCATGATAATCGTTTATTATCCATGCTAGAATTGTATTGATTGGAAACTCAAATACATGTGTGGATACATAGACAACACACTGTCCCTAGTGAGCCTCTAGTTGTCTAGCTCATTGATCAAAGATGGTCAAGGTTTCCTGGCCATAGGCAAGTGTTGTCACTTGATAACGGGATCACATCATTAGGAGAATGATGTGATGGACAAGACCTAAACTATAAACGTAGCATATGATTGTGTCAGTTTATTGCTACTGTTTTTATGCATGTCAATGTATTTGTTCCTATGACCATGAGATCATGCAACTCCCGGACACCGGAGGAATACCTTGTGTGTATCAAACATCGCAACGTTATTGGGTGACTATAAAGGTGCCCTACAAGTATCTCCAAAGGTGTATGTTGGGTTGGCATGGATCAAGACTGGGATTTGTCACTCCGTGTGACGGAGAGGTATCTCGGGGCCCAGTCGGTAATACAACATCACAACAAGCCTTGCAAGCAATGTAACTAAGGAGTTAGTTACGGTATCTTGTACTACGGAACGAGTAAAGAGGCTTGCCGGTAACGAGATTGAACTGGGTATAGTGATACCGACCATCAAATCTCGGGCAAGTAACATACCAAAGGACAAAGGGAATAGTATACGGGATTATATGAATCCTTGACATAGAGGTTCAACCGATAGAGATCTTCATATAATATGTAGGAGCCAATATGGATATCCAGGTCCCACTGTTGGTTATTGACCAGAGAGTGTCGCAAATCATGTCTGCATAGTTCTCGAACCCGAAGGGTCTGCACACTTAAGGTTCGGTGACGTTTCGATATAGTTGAGTTATATGTGTTGGTGACCGAAGTTTTGTTAGGAGTCCCGGATGATCTCCCGGATGTCACGAGGAGTTCCGAAATTGTCCGGAAACAAAGATTGATATATAGGAAGTTGGTATTTGGATTCCGGAAGGTTTTCGGGCATTGCCAGCAGTGTACCGGGAGTGACGAATGGGTTCCGGGGGCCCACTGGGTGGGCCCACCATGCCCCAAGTGGTCCACATGGTTTTATTGGATGTGCAATAAGGCATAATGGGATGACAAAGTCATCCAAGGAAATCCCATGAGGAAAAAGGGGAAAATCAAAAAGAGGTGGGAAATTAAGGAAGGAGTCCTAATCCAAGTGGACTTGGAGGAGGACTCCTCCCTCCTCCACTTCGGCTGACCCAAGGGAGTCTCCCTTGTGGCGCCAAGGCTGCCTCCTCCCTCGTCCTATATATACTAGAGGTTTAGGGCTTTTTGACACACAACTTTGCCACGTGATGCCCTCTCCTCTAGATCGTAGTTCTTCCTCTAGATCGGTTTTCTGCGGAGCTCGGGCGGAGCCCTGCAAGAATAGATCACCACCACCATCGGAGCGCCATCATGCTGTTGGGGAACTCATCTACATCCCCGTATCTCTTGCTAGATCAAGAAGGCAAAGATCGTCATTGACCTGTACGTGTGCGGAACGCGGAGGTGTTGTCCATTCGGCACTTGATCCGGACGGATCACGAGACGGTTCGTGGGACGGATCGTGAAGACGTACCACTACATGAATCGCGTTTATTAACGCTTCCGCTTAGCGATCTACAAGGGTATGTGGATCTGACCTCCCTCTCGTAGATGATCATCACCATGATAGGTCTTCGTGTGTTTAGGAAAATTTTTGTTTCCCATGCAACATTCCCCAACAGTGGCATCATGAGCTAGGTTCATGCGTAGATGTAATCTTGAGTAGAACACAAAAGTTTTTGTGGGCGTTGATGTTCGACTTTCTGCCCTCCTTAGTCTTTTCTTGATTCGGCGGTATTGTTGGATTGAAGCGGCCCGGACCAACCTTACTCGTACCGATTACGAGAGACCGGTTTGATCGACTAACATGAAACTTGTTGCATAATGATGACTGGCGGGTGTCTGTTTCTTCAACTTTAGTTGAATCAAATTTGACTGAGGCGGTCCTTGGAGAGAGGTTAAATAGCAATTTGCACATCACCATTGTGGCTTTGCATAAGTAAGATGCGATCATACCAAAGGACAAAGGGAATAGTATACGGGATTATATAAATCCTTGACATAGAGGTTCAACCGATAGAGATCTTCGTAGAATATGTAGGAGCCAATATGGACATCTAGGTCCCGTTGTTGGTTATTGACCAGAGAGTGTCTCAGGTCATGTCTGCATAGTTCTCGAACCCGCAGGGTCTGCACTCTTAAGGTTCGGTGACGTTTCGGTATAGTTGAGTTATATGTGTTGGTTACCGAAGTTTTGTTCGGAGTCCCGGATCAGATCCCGGACGTCACGAGGAGCTCCGGAATGGTCCGGAAGCGAATATTGATACATAGGAAGTGGATTCCAGAAGGTTTTCGGGCACTGCCGGCAGTGTACCAGGAGTGACGAATGGGTTCCAGGGGCCCACTGGGTGGGCCCACCACGCCCCAAGGGGTCCGCATGGGTTTATTGGATGCGCAATAAGGCATAATGGGCTGACAAAGTCATCCAAGGAAAGCCCATGAGGAAAAAGTGGAAAATCCAAAACAGGTGGCAAATTAAGGAAGGAGTCCTAATCCAAGTGGAGTTGGAGGAGGACTCCTCCCTCCTCCACTTTCGCCGACCCAAGGGAGTCTCCCTTGTGGCGCCAAGGCTGCCTCCTCCCTCCTCCTATATATTAGAGGTTTAGGGCTTTTTGACACACAACTTTGCCACGTGCTGCCCTCTCCTCTAGATCGTAGTTCTTCCTCTAGATCGGTTTTTTGTGGAGCTCGGGCGGAGCCCTGCAGGAATAGATCACCACCACCACCGGAGCGCCGTCGCGCTGCCGGGGAACTCATCTACATCCCCGTCTCTCTTGCTGGATCAAGAAGGCGGAGATCGTCATCGAGTTGTACGTGTGCGGAACGCGGAGGTGCCGTCCGTTCGGCACTTGATCGGGACGGATCACGAGACGGTTCATGGGACGGATCGTGAAGACGTTCCACTACATCAACCGCGTTTCTTAACGCTTCCGCTTAGCGATATAAAAAGGTATGTGGATCCGATCTCCCTCCTGTAGATGATCATCACCATGATAGGTCTTCGTGTGAGTAGGAATTTTTTTTGTTTTCCATGCAACGTTCCCCAACACGATAAACATTATAGTCTCTGTGTGAGGAAAAACTTGCTGCTGACTACATCTCAACTTTCCACTTGGGGTAACCAATGAGGTGCAGGAAGTATATACATCATCTCGTCATCACTGGGCATGAAACCTAACGATAGCAGGTGGGTGTGAAGGATTTTTGAGCAAGAGTAATCCCTCGTATTCTCATAGACAACACATGAACAACACATAAAACCAATCAGATTGTTTGCATTCGCCACACCGATAAAATTATGCAGGCCCGTAATCTACTCGGAAGTGCATTGGTCACCATACATCCATTGCCGGTTCATCTCCATTATATAATTAAGTATATCAAAAACCATTATAGGACATCATGAACAGAGAAATGACCAAATTAATACAAGTTCATCACGTTAAAAGTACACTAGTGATCAAATGTTATTACTGCAAAAATAAATACATAAAGTTCATACATAGTTCTCATAAAACAACATACAACTATCAAGGGCATCTAAAACATACATTGAAACTAACATACAACTATATCAAAACCATGGCACTGTATAAAAACAAACAATAATACAAGTAAGAAAATTATACAAGTAATTATATCTAAATCATACAAGTAACATTTTTTAAATAGAAAGAGATAAGGCCAAGAGGCTCACCATGGTGGTGCCGGCAAGGAGATTGGCACGAGCGATCGAGGACGGTGATGATGGGGACGAGAGCTTGGAAGAAGAACAGAGGAGAAGAAAGAGGAGAAAGCCTAAGTGTGGCTCGGACACCTCATATCAATGACATCATGCTCTCAAGCATTTCATCGAACACCTCTTGTGCATAGGAAAGGAAAACAAACTAGCACACACCTCCCACCTTCTGTGAGGAAAAAATAGAGGAGAGGGGGGAAGATGTGAGGTGATATATTTAGGCAACTTTTTAGTCCCGGCTGGTGTCCAAAACCGGGACTCAAGACATGCCTTTAGTCCCGGTTGGAGACACCAACCGAAACTAAAGGGTGTGGGACCTGCCGCAACCCCTTTAGCCCCGGTTGGTGTCTCCAACCCGGACTAAATGTCCCATTCGAACCGGGACTGATGTCTAGCGAGCCCCGTCCGGCGTCCCCACCGCTCGAACCTGGACTAGTGCTCTCATTAGTCCCAGTTCGTAACGTGACCGGGACTATTGCTCAGATCCAGCTAGAACCAAAGCCATGTTTTCTACTAATGTAGGTGGGACATACTCCCCTTAAGGAGAAACTTTTCTATTTTTTTATGTGTGTTTTGACAAGAATATCTCTATGGCTAAAGTAGTTCATTGTACGGCTGGGAATTGTAAGATGTTTAGAAGGATACTTTATGGAGATATATTAGAGCAATGGAATGAACTCCCGAGGGAGATTGCCAATTTCTAGCTTACCTATTTGGAGCATTCTTTGAAATAGAATTTATCCGAAAATACAATCTTTACTTTTGGTTCCATTTATGAACATTTTATTTGGAGAAATGTATCCTTTCCACGCAAAAATCATGGAAAATTAAAATCCCTCCAAAAAATTGATATTTTTGTTGATGGTCTACAAATCATAATGATTAAAGATACTTTAACAAACATAGAATGGTTGGCAACATTAAATGTAAATTTTGTGGGTAAGAGGAAACATGGACTATTTCATTGATGTCTTGCCCCGTAGCTCAATTTTATTGGAATGTGATGAAATGTGGATTCAATTTATCTTTCCTTCCTCATGAGGTTCAAGGCATTTGGGAGGGTGGATTGATTGATCAGTTTACTGGTCTGACTAAGAAACTAGTTTTAGTTGGGGTTAGTATTGTTCATGGAAAGCGTCTAAATGATCCTTTTAATGTTATTACAAATATTTATCATTGGAATCATTTCTTGGTCAATTGAGAATGTAATCAAACCAAACTCTGTTGCACTGGGGAGCTCCTCGATCGTGTGGCAAGTGAGGTCTATTCGATGTCACGCGGTTGGAGGCCGCATAGCTCAGACTTCTATGATGTTCTTGTGAAGCTCACCATCATGTTTTGAACTTGTTATCTTATGATTTGTGGCATGGTGTTGGTAAGTGTGTTTTTTCTAGGTCCTCATGGTGCAACGAGTGCAAAATTTGTTTTGGTTTGGCTGATGGGGTGGTTTGTAGCTCTGATGGTTATTTTCGTTTTTTTAGTCCGGATTATGGTGTTTCGTTCATGCACCTTAGGCTTCTGGTTTCACGCTGGTTCCCGGGTTTGATTGTCGAACTTTGTCTTGTTTTATGATCTCTATTGATAGAAACTAACTCACGGGGAGGGGGGCTTCAAAAACAACTCTACACCAACTGATCCGCAGTCAAATCTCTTTGGATTGATTTCTATCCAACATCCCAAAAGATAAACACATATATAAAATCACGAGATATCTCGTCTATGTTGAAATCATGAATAAATGTATCATCCGCCGAAAGATACAGTTTCATTACTAACTCTTAGATAACATTTATTAATAAGCAAGAGTGCAAGGGGTTATCAAAAGAAAGAAGAAAGAGTGCAAGGGCATTAGGATGGTCTTTGGTCTTCACGTATCGACCTATCCTAATGCTAGTGTTGCATTATTTACTCTTCCATTACAGTACTCCCTCCATCATAGTATATTGGGCGTATCTCCAAAACGATAACTTTTCACAATTAAAAGGAAATAAGGCGCATGACATTAATTACCCTATTAGTTGGGGTGTTTTAAAAACCGTCTCCACCAATGCATGCGAGGAAGTAACTCGTTTAGTGGATGGGGATTTACTAATGCGTCAGTTTTGCGATTAATTAGACGCTTCTACAGTTCGTTGGCTCGGTTTTTCCTATCAATAGAAAAATATCTAGGTCCCAGAGCTCTGTAAGATACGCTCAATATACAGTGATGGAGGGAGTACTACTCAGATATATCATTCAAAGGATAAGCATTAATACCTTTAGATTTATTTTATAAAAAAATATCCATATATCCTTCTAAAGCAAGTGTGATATTGTGAGCGTTCTCTTACTCTCTACAATGTTAATGAATTAAATAGTACGTAAATGTTTACATGTTTGTAATTTTAGAAAAGAAAAACAAGAATACACATTTCAAAGTTATAACTACAGATGAGGAAAAACAAACCAGATAGTGTTGCACATATGCATATGGTTCAAAACTTCATTAAAACGTTTTCTTGAACATAGTACTCCCTCCATTCCATAATATATTGCGTGCACGTTTCTTGAGATTTAAATTTGATCATAAATTTAACCAACATGAACGACGGTAGCAGGAGCAAAAGTTATACTATTGAATTTATACTCGAAAGAAGTTTTCAATGGTATAATTTGTACGTTGTCGCAGTCGTCCAGATTGATTAAAGTTATGATCAAACTTAAATCTCGAGAAGCGTGGGCGGACTATAGTATGGAACGATGTAAGAGCAACTCTAGCAGACCCCGCATCCGCCCTCGACCCGCAAAATAACCGCCAAAATGCGGGTACGGGCCGGAAAGCCTGCCCGACCAGACCCCGCATCCCGCCCCGGTCCGCAAATAATTTTGGGGGGCGAGGCAAATCTGGGAAAAGGGGGTTTCCCCCTCGCGGCTGCTGTGCCCTGCATCACAGAGAAGCAGTTGGCGGGAGGGACATTCAAGCCCGCGTTTTTTTCCCCTCCTTCCGTCGTCGCCCGTCCTTGCTTCTGCCCGCCCGCCGCCGGCGATTCCGGCCATATCTGCACGCGAGTCGCTGCACTGCTCCTCCGAATCCGACGAGAAGAGCCCCCCCCCCCCGCCGCCGCCGCCGGGGATCGACCACCGTCGAGCGCACCCCCTCGTCGCCGCACGGGATCACCCGCCACCGGTTTGTCTTTTTTGTGATTTTTGCGAGCTGTGCGAGAAGATGGAGTTGATCCCGTGCGAGAAGTTCTTACTATCCGATTCGTCCGATTCGGACGACTCGGATGTTGAGACCATGCTTGCGAACTTTCGGCAGCAAACATTAATCATGGCGCTTGTCGTGAAGGAGTATGAAGACGAGCATCGGAAGAGGAGGCGAGGATCGACTGTCTGGCGTTTGTGCATTCCTCGGAATCGCCATCTTGGGAACGAGATGTTGATGCAAGACTATTTCACGGAGAATCCTACATATCCTCCGCACCTCTTCCGGAGAAGGTACCAAATGCGCCGATCCCTCTTTGTGAAACTTGTTCAAGCTTGCGAGGCAAATTGTCGGTATTTTACTCAAAGAAGGAATGCCACGGGCTTAAAGGGATTTAGTGCATATCAAAAAATCTCCGCAACTATGCGGGTGATTGCATATGGCGTTCCGGTGGACTATGCCGATGAGTATCTTCGCATTGGTGAAGATATCACAATTGAGTGTGTGCGTAGATTTGCGAAAGTGATCATCCGTGTCTTCGGTCCTGAGTATCTTCGGGCACCCAATGAAGATGACACAAAGAAATTGATGACATCTAATGAGAGGAGAGGTTGGCCTGGCATGCTAGGTAGCATTGATTGTATGCATTGGAATTCGGAAAATTGCCCCAAGGCTTGGCAAGGAATGTATTGTGGCAAGTCTCGTGATGCAACAATTGTGCTAGAGGCCGTAGCATCCAAGGATTTATGGATTTGGCATTGCTTTTTTGGTATGTCGGGCACTCTCAATGATATAAATGTGTTGCAACGGTCTCATTTGTTTGCTAGGCTTGCTAGTGGTGATGCTCCTGCTTGCAACTACACTATCAATGGGCATGAATACACAAAGGGGTACTATCTTGCAGATGGTATATACCCTCCTTGGTGCACATTTGTCAAGAGCATCAAAGAACCCAAAACAAAAAAACAATGTGAATTTGCAAGGGTGCAAGAGGCAGCCCGCAAAGACATTGAAAGAACATTCGGTGTTTTGCAATCTAGGTTTGCCATTGTCCGTGGGGATGCTCGTTTTTTGGATAAGAAAACCTTGAAGAAATCATGACATGTTGTGTTATCCTGCACAATATGATTTTTGAAGATGAGAGAGGATTGAACTTAAAATTCTTTTACGACAATGTGGGTAGACGTGTGAAACCAGCTAGAGACCCAAACCGCACTAGAGATTTTCTTCACACATACAAGGAGTTTGAAAATGCAGACACCCACTTTCAACTCCAGGAAGATCTCATTGAGCACCATTGGTAAATGGCTGGACAGTGAATTATTTTTATATTCATTTGTATTTGTATTCATGATAAGTTTTGTATTGCACTATTTAAGTTTGCTACGGTTATTTGATTATTGTATTATGTTTGATTCGAATAATTCAGTTTGTTTTTGATTGTTGAATTATGTTGTATTTGATATTTGCGGGCTGATGATATGCGGGATGCAGCGGCGCAAAGAGCAGACCCTGCAAAGCTGACCCGTAAAAAAGTATATTCCGCGAATATATTTTTTTACGGATCCGTTTGGAGGGGTCTGCATCTGTGCCAGCCGGGCCAGCCCGTAAAAGCTGTTTTGCGCGAACTGCAAACATGTTTTGCGGGCCGGCGGGATGCGGGGTCTGCTAGAGTTGCTCTAAGTATCAGACACAATCATTTATATATATATGTACACACTCATCTTTATGAATAAACACACGTATACGCTACCCCTCTAAGCACTTTTAAAAGATTGAGCCGTATATCATCTTAAAATTGACGTAGTCATCATAAGCATCTCGTAGTCGACAAAAACATTTTCTTTACCTAAACATGCACTGTTAAAAATATTAAAATAAATTAAAAGAATATGAGCATCAGGATATAAACTCTAGTGGGCTAAAAAAAACTCTTCACATGACCATCCAACAAGGATTGTTTCGCTTCATAAAAATGTCTGACATGGTCTTCATCATCAAGATAATTTTTCAAAATGAAGGACTTCAAGACCATTTTAAACGAGACTTTTTTTCTGACAGAAAAGAGACTTCTTTTAAACTGTGAAAAAGACTTCTTTAATAAGACGCCAGAACTCCAGAAGGAACTAGAAACACCAGGTGACAATTTCACCTGCCGCAGCAGGACCGGTTACGTTCCAGCCATAGGCCCAAAGCTCCAAAAGCAGCAGTTTCCAGCACATTCCAGAATGGACAAGCACGCTCCAGACCCATCACCGGCCTTCCACCGGAGCGCTATAAAATCTGGCGTCCCCTCGCCGTCACGGCCCACGCAAAGTGAAACAACGAAAGGCAAACAGCAAAGCTTATAACACATCCGAAGCATCATCCATCCCCTGAGTTGACAGCTTCCTAATCGCAGTTCCTCCTCGCCCAAATCGAGCAGCCATGTCGCTGATTCCCCGCGGCAACGCCTTCGACCCCTTCTCCGTCGACCTCTGGAACCCCTTCGACGGCTTCCCCTTCGGCTCCGGCAGCAGCAGCAGTGGTGGCAGCCTCTTCCCCTCGTTCCCGCGCACATCCTCTGACACGGCGGCCTTCGCTGGGGCGCGCATCGACTGGAAGGAGACGCCCGAGGCGCACGTGTTCAAGGCGGACGTGCCGGGGCTGAAGAAGGAGGAGGTGAAGGTGGAGGTGGAGGACGGCAACATCCTCCAGATCAGCGGCGAGCGGAACAAGGAGCAGGAGGAGAAGACGGACACCTGGCACAGGGTGGAGCGCAGCAGCGGCAAGTTCCTGCGCAGGTTCAGGCTCCCGGAGGACGCCAAGGCGGACCAGATCAAGGCGGCCATGGAGAACGGTGTGCTCACCGTCACTGTGCCCAAAGAGGAGGCCAAGAAACCCGAGATCAAGTCCATCCAGATCTCCGGCTAGGCTGCTGCAAGATTAAGGTTCAGTTCGCTGCTCTAAGGTTCAGCTCGCTCTTTTGTGCCTTTAGCTGGTGTGGATATGGGTCCGTGTTGAGCATCAAGTGTGGCCTTGTCAGTGCTGTGTTCAATGTCCGTGTCCAGAGTTACTCATGTAATGCAAGTTAGTCATGTAATGCAAGCATCGAGTCCAAAGTGTGATCTACTCCTGTGATCAACTTGTACTGATTTGAACGAGCGAGTCACAGTTTTCTCTTAACTGCTTTTGGAACTTCGATTTTATTTCGGTCTTGATGTCAAAGTATCTCAAATACGGTTCGAACAGACACCATAAACGCTTTCGATCCTTAGTTTTTTTTAGGCATGTACAATGATCCTATTTTAAGAGTGCCACATAGGATAATGATGAGGTGGAGGAGCTTTACCTTTTTTTATTTAAGAGAATACAAGAGATGATCTCTTAACACAATATGTCTTACCATGTTTTTAGGAATAATTAATTACAGAAGATAAGGTTAAGAGATGATCCATTGTAGACTCACTTTTTTTCCATTTCTAAATTAAATGCAAAATTTAAGATAAGACTATCTTATAACCATTATACATGCCCTTAGGACGCGGTAAATTGCCCCTCAACCCCGAAAACAAAGTTTTCTCCTCAGGGCGCCATGTAAAGTGAGAAGTCAGTTGGCAGAAGGAGACATTTCAGCCTACGTGTGTTTCCCTCTGTCATTCCGTGGCCGTACGTCGTCGTCGTCGCTTGCTGTCTTCTATTTCGACCATATCCATCGGCGGGCTACTGCAGACATGGATCCATCGCGTCGTCGCTCGCTGTCTTCTATTTCGACCATATCCATCGGCGGGCTACTGCAGACATGGATCCATCGCGCCGCTTTGAGAAACTCCACGGCCTTGAAAGCTTTTATAAAGAACTATGCGGGTGAGTGCATATGCCATTTCGGCTGACTATGTCGACGAATATCTTCGCATTGACGAGAATACTATAATAATGATTATCCGTGTCTTTAGTCCTGTCTATCTTGAGGCATCACACGGAAAACACAGGAAAATGTTGATGACAACAAATGAAAAACGATGTTGGCTGAGTATGCTAAGAAGGATTGATTGCATGCGTTGGTCTTGAAAAACTGTCCAAACACAAGACCAGCGCCCCCGACTTTCAGCCGGTCAGCACCTGTCGTGGGTATAAGTCTGACAGTAGAAGTACGGGGTACCAAAGTATATGGGCAGAGCCTTAGCTACGGCGAGGATGTATGAGTTCAGACCCCTCTACGGTGGAGGTAAAAGCCCTACGTCTCATTGCTCTTGGGAGCTTTGTGTCGAGTGTATCAAGGGATTACAGCAAGTGTCAACCCCTATACCAGTGGTGAAGGGCGGCTTATATAGAGTGCGCTGCCCTTCATAATGGCCCGGTGGACAGGGGTGAAGTAGTGGCGAGTAAAGGCTGGCGTTACTGGTAACGTAAGCCTTAAATGCTAGTTATGGTGTATGAAGACGTATGACCGTTGCCCTCCTGGGAGGTTACGACGTACAGAGTGGATTCCAGTCGGTACGTTAGATATGCTCCGAGTGGATAGTCGCCGACTGGATGATGGGGGCGTCCTTAGTTCAGTCGGAACTGTCTAAGGGCCTTGTCCTCTATGAAAGGTAGTCCTTGGGTAGGACCTATAGGGCAGACCTATGACCCTACCCTAGGACTATAACCCCATCATTAGTCCCCGAATGGATCGGGGTTGGAACGATGAAGTGATGTCCGGAGTTTGGAGCCGACTGGTATTGAGGTGATCTTAGCGTTGTCTGCCTCGATCCATTTTATCTTTGCAGCTAGTGATCCGAATGAATATGCAAGCGAAACGAACCGTGAGGGACAGATTGCTTCCGCGAAATCTTTCGACGTGACCGGTCATACTGACAGCGCCGGATTTTCCGAGATCCTCAAATTTCGGTTGCCGTGCGCTCAGCGGGGATGACGACATCGCCATCGAGTAGATTTCGCCTCCTCGATTACCGCGCCGCGATCTTCTCCACTAATCTTGCAGCAGCCGGTTGGGAGGATAAGATCTTGGACCCACCTGTAGGTGACTCAGTCGGAGGCCTATTAAAGCCTTCCCGACGGACCTTCCTGTTGCGCTGCTCGTCTTCCTCCCATCGATCTCGCCTCTCCGCAACTCCCTGCACACCTCTAGCCACCTCCTTCCCCTCCTCCTCTGCGGATCCGTCGCCCTCGCCATGACGAAGGGGCAGACCAGCAAGCTCGAGGCGAAGAAGAAGAAGAAGGGGCGGCCTCCACCCAGCGGCGGCAGCGAGCGTTGCCGGCGGGCTGGATCCAGGGGGACTTCCTCCCCTCCACGGTGAGGGAGACCGATGAGCTATCGCATTCGGCGGAAAGTCTTGGAGGCTGCCGGAAGGCGAGATGGAGCCGGCGCCGAAGGAGGGGGAGCGCGTTCTGCTGCTCAGCCACGTGGCCAGAGGTTTCTCCCTGCCTCCCCATCCTTTCTTCCGAGGTATCATGAATTACTTCGGGGCGCAGCTCCATCACTTTCCGCCGAATGCGATAGCTCATCTTTCCGCATTCATCACCCTCTGCGAGTGCTTCCTAGGATGTCCTCCCCACTGCGGGCTCTTCAAATATGTTTTCTCCGCTAGATCTCAAACGGTTAAGAAGCTTAGCCAGTCTGATGATAAGACACACATCCTCCAGCTCTGCGGGGGTTTATGATTTCAGAAGAAAATGAAAAGTAGTTATCCCTCCCTTCAGCTATCCGAGTCGGTTAGGAACTGGCAATCGTCCTGGTTCTATTGCCAGGACATTGCCTGCCCGAATGCTTCGAGTGGATTACCACCCTTCAGTTTAGACCGTCCGGGCCCTCCCACGAAGCTAGCGCTCTCTAAGGGAGAAAAAACCCAGATCCAGCCTTTGATGGATGCGCTCATAGCCGTCGCCCGGAAGGGAGTCACCGGCATGGACCTGTTGGAGACTTTTCTGGGTCGAGGCATCCAGCCGCTCCAGGCCCGAGACCACGCAATGTGGCATTACACGGGGCCTTCGGATACCACTCGGTCCCATCTTGAAGACTTGAGCGAGGAGACCGTGGGCGCGTGGGTCCGCAGCATCACGGGCACATGTGATAACCCCGTGGGAGCTCGGCGGGTGAAGGCCTTCCACGCCCAACATCCTCCTCCGAATGAGGTGAGCACACGTTGTCGAGTGCTTTTAACCTTCTCAGTTTTATTGCTTTTCTTGTCTCGCTGACTGATGTTGCCGACTGTGTTTTGTGCAGGAGAGGACGAACTGGCATTCTGCAGTCTCAAATGGGAATCCAGTCGAGGAAGAAGAAGGCATCATGGAGGGTAGCGCGGGTAGTGCCGAGTACGTCCCTGACAGTAGGGAGACAGAGGAGGAAACAGAAGAGGAGGAGGAGGAGAGTGAAGAGCAGAGCTCGTCACCCTCACCACCAGAACACTGAACCAGGCACCGTCATGACCTCGCTGCTCCGCCGGCTCCTCCCGTGGCCCCAAGTGCTCGGAGTGTGAAGAGAACCAGGGGTTCTTCTGCCGAGCCCGTGGATCAGCCGTCCAAGGTGGCTAAACCCAGCGGGTCTAAACCTCGGAAAGCTTTGCCCCGGATGAGGATCGTTGTTCCGGTCGCCTGAGCGTAAGTATCTTTGCTCTTCCATCTTCCTTCAGTATCCGATTGGACTCTTCTTTTGGGAATTCATGTTTACCCGTCGAATGGATTTCACTCAACAGAGCTGCTACCTCCGACACCTCTCTGCCGCGTCAGGGTGACGATCCGATGGACACTGATAACGCTGCCACGTCCCAGCAAGGTACGTTGTCACGACTCCGAGAGCTGTATTACCATTTCGCGAGTGTTGTCTTTGATCTTGATCTTTTTCTGTATTTTTATTTTGTTCAGTCGGGCTTCCTTCGGAGGTGATCCATCTGGACGACGACGACCAAAGGAGGTCGGAACCGGCTTTGGCACCTGTCCTTGGGGTTATCCAACCTACTGCCAACCCCGCCATGAGCGTGCCGCTGACTGAGACGGTGGTCTTCATGGCGGAACCGACTGGAGCAGAGCTCGGAATGCCCAAGGAGCTCGAGATACCTAGGGTGCCTTCTGCCACGCCGGGTCCGTCGACTGTTCAATATGATGCCCGACGCCTCCCAGAAGATCAAGTAGGAGCCGCCAAGGACGCCATGGTACAAGTGGAGCTGATGGTGGGCGAAGCCAAGGGAGCATATGACTCCGTTGCGTCCCTGTACAAGAAGAGCTTGGAGCTTCGGGATGATATCCGAGTAAGTGCGCTAGTAAGTGTTTACATTCCTCTTGGTGCCCACTGGGGGTTTTGGCGAGACACTCAGATACAGTAGGTTAATTTTCCAGTGGATTCACTCCGAGTGAACCCCAGTGGGTGTAGTCCCCGAGACTTCTGCCTAGTGCTTGAACTGGCAGTTGTCTTTATATGTATTTTCCATAATCTCTACAGATCAGAGCTGATCTGCCCGAATGGTACCAGTGGGGGCACGCCGAGTGCACCCACTGGGTGTAGTCCCCGAGAGTAGTGTTACTCGGGTCGAGTAAGAGTAATCTCATAGTGTTGTTGGTTTGCTATGGAGCTCAATGGGACCGACCTGTTCGAACTTCATACCAGTGGGGTCACTCTCAGTGAACCCACTGGGTGTAGTCCCCGAGACCACTGTCGATTGCTTGCATCGGCAGGGGTCTGAAGAATCTGTCGAGACTTTTTCCTTGTTGAACCTGGCTGATCCTCCCTTTGTGTCTCTTTGACAGAAGACTTGTGAAATGGGATCGGCCTATAATGCTCTGAAGGCTGAGAAGACTCAACGTGTTGCCGACTTGGTGGTAGCTGCGAATGATCTGGCTGGCATGAAAAAGGCTCTCGCTGAACGAGAAGTATCTTTGGAGGAATCTCGGGGGACTAACAAGGCACTGCTAGCCGAGGTAGAAAAAATGAAGAAGGAGAGATCTGAATGGATGGGCCAGCTGAAATTAATGAACGCTCAGTGCAAAGCGCAGGAGAACTACGTCGACGAATGGGCGAAGAAGATGGTCGCACTGCTTGGTGGTAAGTTGCTTGCCGAGTGCTTTTTGACTTTGGAGTTTACTCCGCGCTTATTTTCTCCCTGTCTTTTCTTTGCAGATTTCTGTCGGGACGATGAAGCCGAAACTGCCGAAATTGAACGGTCGCTTGGGCAACTGAATGTTCCACTCGGTGATGAAGCTAACCGGGACATGTTCCGAGTGAATTCCTGCCTTAACAAGGTGGGTCCTTTCATTGGTCGCCTGAGAGGAGTTGTCGGGCGAATTGACAAAGAGTTGTGGCCTGAAGATGACTCCTCGAATGAGATAGAGGGGTTGATGACTCGACTGGAGGATGTTCCAAGCAGAGTGCAGGCATGGAAGAAGTCTGCCGCTCGGTGTGGCGCAGACGTGGTGCTGTCTCTGGTCCGAGTGCATTGTAAGGAAGCCTGTGAAGACAAGCCGAAGACGTTGCAGGTCGCCAACACCAAGAACCTTCGATTTGAAGACTTCATGGAGACCTTCCTCGACACGCCACTCGGATTGCAGATGGAATCGACCTCGACACCTTCGTGGAGCCTGCCAGCCCCGACGATGCTTGATTGACTTTATGTTGAACGCGCATTTACCTCGGTATGCCGAGTGGAGTTTGTATTAAACTTTGGCCACTGCTGTTGGCCGGTACATTCGTGGCTCAGTGTGGATAAACTTGATTCACACCGAGCCGACTGATCGTAGAACTCAATTTGAATTCGAACCGAATCTTTTGCTCTTCTTTCGCTGAGTTTTTTTTGACACGATTTTGGCTCGTGGTTTTTGTTTAGGCGACTCAGCTAAGCCTCCGAGTGTAACTCGAGTGCCCACTCGGAGGAAGCTCTTTACTTAGGCGACTCTGGTTTGCACCTAAGTCCCCGAGTGTGACTTTTGGTGCACACTCGGAGTTAGTTGTTTGCTTAGGCGACTCTGGGTCGCAGCTAAGTCCCCGAGTGTGACTTTTGGAGTACGCTCGGAGGAAGTTGTTTACTTAGGCGACTCTGGGTCGCAGCCAAGTCCCCGAGTGTGACTTTTGGTGCACACTCGGAGCAAGTTGTTTACTTAGGCGACTATGGGTCGCAGCTAAGTCCCCGAGTGTGACTTTTGGTGCACACTCGGAGCGAGTTTTTACTTAGGCGACTCTGGGTCGCAGCTAAGTCCCCGAGTGTGACTTTTGGTGCACACTCGGAGCGAGTTTTTACTTAGGCGATGTTGGGGAATGTCGCATGGGAAACAAAAAATTTCCTATGCGCACGAAGACCTATCATGGTGATGTCCATCTACGAGAGGGGATGTGTGATCTACGTACCCTTGTAGACCGTACAGCAGAAGCGTTAGTGAACGCGGTTGATGTAGTGGAACGTCCTCACGTCCCTCGATCCGCCCCGCGAATCGTCCCGCGATCAGTCCCACGATCTAGTGCCGAACGGACGGCACCTCCGCGTTCAGCACACGTACAGCTCGACGATGATCTCGGCCTTCTTGATCCAGCAAGAGAGACGGAGAGGTAGAAGAGTTCTCCGGCAGCGTGACGGCGCTCCAGAGGTTGGTGATGATCTCGTCTCAGCAGGGCTCCGCCCGACCTCCGCAGAAACGCGATCTAGAGGTAAAACCGTGGAGATATGTGGTCGGGCTGCCGTGGCAAAGTTGTCTCAAATCAGCCCTAAAACCTCCGTATATATAGGGGGAAGAGGGCGAGCCTTGCCTTGGGGTCCAAGGACCCCTAAGGGCTTCGGCCAAGACAAGGGGGGCAGCCCTCCCCTTCCAAACCGAGTCCAACTAGGTTTGGAAGGAGGAGTCCTTCCCCCTTTTCCCACCTCCTCTTTTTTTCCCTTTTCTCTTTGATTTTCTTCCTATGGCGCATAGGGCCTTCTTGGGCTGTCCCACCAGTCCACTAAGGGCTGGTGCGCCACCCCCAAGGCCTATGGGCTTCCCCGGGGTGGGTTTCCCCCCCCCCCCCCCCCGGTGAACACCCGGAACCCATTCGTCATTCCCGGTACATTCCCGGTAACTCCGAAAACCTTCCGGTAATCAAATGAGGTCATCCTATATATCAATCTTCGTTTCCGGACCATTCCGAAAACCCTCGTGACGTCCGTGATCTCATCCGGGACTCCGAACAACATTCGGTAACCAACCATATAACTCAAATACGCATAAAACAACGTCGAACCTTAAGTGTGCAGACCCTGCGGGTTCGAGAACTACGTAGACATGACCCGAGAGACTCCTCGGTCAATATCCAATAGCGGGACCTAGATGCCCATATTGGATCCTACATATTCTACGAAGCTCTTATCGTTTGAACCTCAGTGCCAAGGATTCATATAATCCCGTATGTCATTCCCTTCATCCTTCGGTATGTTACTTGCCCGAGATTCGATCGTCAGTATCCGCATACCTATTTCAATCTCGTTTACCGGCAAGTCTCTTTACTCGTTCCATAATACAAGATCCCGCAACTTACACTAAGTCACATTGCTTGCAAGGCTTGTGTGTGATGTTGTATTACCAAGTGGGCCCCGAGATACCTCTCCGTCACACGGAGTGACAAATCCCAGTCTCGATCCATACTAACTCAACTAACACCTTCAGAGATACCTGTAGAGCATCTATATAGTCACCCAGTTATGTTGCGACGTTTGATACACACAAAGCATTCCTCCGGTGTCAGTGAGTTATATGATCTCATGGTCATAGGAACAAATACTTGACACGCAGAAAACAGTAGCAACAAAATGACACGATCAACATGCTACGTCTATTAGTTTGGGTCTAGTCCATCACATGATTCTCCTAATGATGTGATCCCGTTATCAAGTAACAACACTTGCCTCTGGCCAGGAAACCTTGGCCATCTTTGATCAACGAGCTAGTCAACTAGAGGCTTACTAGGGACAGTGTTTTGTCTATGTATCCACACAAGTATTGTGTTTCCAATCAATACAATTATAGCATGGATAATAAACGATTATCATGAACAAAGAAATATAATAATAACTAATTTATTATTGCCTCTAGGGCATATTTCCAACAGTCTCCCACTTGCACTAGAGTCAATAATCTAGTTCACATCACCATGTGATTCCAACGAATCCAACACCCATATAGTTATGGGGTGTGATCACGTCTTGCTCATGAGAGAGGGTTTAGTCAATGGTTCTGAATTTCAGATCCGTGTGGTCTTTACAAATCTTTATGTCATCTTATAGATCCTGCTACTATGTGCTATTCGGAAATACTCCAAATATCTACTCTACTATACGAATCTGTTTCACTACTCATAGTTATTCGGATTAGTGTCAAAGCTTACATCGACGTAACCCTTTACGACGAACTCTTTAACCACCTCCATAATCGAGAAAAATTCCTTAGTCCATCAGTTACTAAGGATAAATTTTGACCGCTGCTAGTGATTCAATCATGGATCACTCTCTGTACCTCTCAACAGACTTGCTGCAAGGCACACATCAGGTGCGGCACTCAGCATGGCATACTTTAGAGTCTACGGCTAAGGCATAGACGACGACCTTCGTCTATTCTCTTTATTCTGTCGTGGTCGGGTTTTGAGTCTTACTCAAATTCACACCTTACAATGCAACCAAGAACTCCTTCTTTGCTGATCTATTTTGAACTCCTTCAGAACTTGTCATGGCATGCATCTTGTTGAAACTTCCATTAAGCGCTTTCGATCTATCTCCATAGATCCTTGATGCTCAATTTTCAAGTAGCTCAATCCAGGTATTCCTTTGAAAACTCCTTTCAAACAACCTTGTATGCTTTACACAAATTCTACATTACTTCTGATCCACAATATGTCAACCACATATACTTATCAGAAATTCTATAGTGCTCCCACTCACTTCTTTGGAAATACAAGTTTCTTCATAAACCTTGTACAAACCCAAAATCCTCGATCATCTCATCAAAGTGTATATTCCAACTCCGAGATGCTTGCACCAGTCCATTTAAGGATCGTGGAGCTTGCATACTTGCTAGTATCTTTAGGATCGACAAAACCTCATGGTTGTATCTCATACAATGTTTGCTCAAGGAAACCGTCGAGGAAACAATGTTTTGACATCCTACATGCAATATTTCATAAATAATGCAGCAACTACTAACATAATTCTAACAGACTTTTAGCATCGCTACGAGTGAGAAAGTCTCATCATAGTCAATTGTTTGATCTTGTCGGAAAACATCTTTGCGACAAGTCGAGCTTTTCTTAATAGTGACTTATCACTATCATCGTCTGTCTTCCTTTTAAAGATCCATCTTTACTCAATAGTCCTATGACCATCAAGTAGTTCTTCCAAAGTCTACACTTTGTTTTCATACATGGATCCTCTCTCGGATTTCATGGCTTCCAGCCATTTGTCAGAATCTGGGCCCACCATTGCTTTCTCCATAACTCGTAGGTTCACTGTTGCTCAACAACATGACCTCCAAGACAAGGTTACCGTACCACTCTGTAGTAGTATGCGACCTTGTCAACCTACGAGGCTTGTAGTAACTTGATCCGATGCTCGATGATCACCATCATCAGCTTTCACTTCAATTGGTGTAGGCGCCACAGGAACAACTTCATGCGCCCTGCTACACACTGGTCGAAGTGATGGTCCAGTAACCTCATCAAGTTCTACCACCCTCCCACTCAATTCTTTCGAGAGAAACCTTTCCTCGAGAAAGGATCCGTTTCTAGAAACAAACACTTTGCTTTCGGATCTGAGATAGGAGATGTACCCAACTGTTTTGGATATCCTATGAAGATGCATTTATCCGCTTTGGGTTCGAGCTTATCAGATTGAAACTTTTTCACATAAGTGTCGAAACCCCAAACTTTCAAGAAACGAAAGTTTAGATTTCTCTAAACCTCAGTCTATACTGTGTCATCTCAACGGAAATACGTGGTGCCCTATTTAAAGTGAATGCGGTTGTCTCTAATGCTTAACCCATAAACGATAGTGGTAATTCGATAAGAGACATCATAGCATGCACCATACCAAATAGTGTGTGGCTATGACGTTCAGACACATCATCACACTATGATGTTCTAGGTGGCATGAAACGCGAAACAATTTCCACATTGTCTTAACTGCGTACAAAACTCGTAACTCAGATATTCATTTCTATGATCATATCGTAGACATTTTATCCTCTTGTTACGACGAACTTCACTCCGAAACAGAATTGAACTTTTTCAATATTTCAGACTTGTGATTCATTAAGCAAACACTCTAGTATCTACTCAAATCGTCATTGAAGTAAGAACATAATGATATCCACTGCGTGCCTCAGCACCCATTGGACTGGATACATCAAAATGTATCACTTCCAACAAGTTACTATCTTATTTCATCTCAATGAAAACAAGGCCTTGCTCATGTGGTATGATTTGCATGTCACTAGTGATTCAAAATCAAGTGAGTATAAAGCTCCATCAGCATGGAGCCTCTTCATGCAATTTATACCAACATGACTCAAGCGGCAGTGCCACAAGTACGTGGTACTATCATCATTACCTCGTATCTTTTGGCACCAATATCATGAACATGTGTAACACTACGATCGAGATTCAATAAACCATTGAAGGTGATTATTCAAAAATAGAGTAACCATTATTCTCTTTAAATGATTGTATTGCAATAAACACGATCCAATCATGTTCATGCTTAACGCAAGCACTAAATAACAATTATTTAGGTTTAACACCAATCCCGATGGTAGAGGGAGCGTGCGACGTTTGATCATATCAACCTTGGAAACACTTCCAACACGTATCGTCACCTCGCCTTTAGCTAGTCTCCGTTTATGCCGTAGCTTTCATTTCGTGTTACTAATCACTTAGCAACCGAATCGGTATCCAATACCCTCATGCTACTAGGAGTACTAGTAAAGTACACATCAACATCATGTATATCAAATATACTTCTTTCAACTTTTGCCAGCCTTCTTATCTACCAAGTATCTAGAGTTCCTCTGCCTCAGTGACTATTCCCCTCATTACAGAAGCACTTAGTCTCGGGTTTGGGTTTAATCTTGGGTCTCTTGATTAGTGCAGCAACTGTTTTGCCGTTTCACGAAGTATCCCTTCTACCCCTTGCCTTTCTTGAAACTTAGTGGTTTTACAAACCATCAACTATTGATGCTCCTTCTTGATTTCTACTTTCGCAGTGTCAAACATCGCGAATCGCTCAAGGATCATTGTATCTATCCTTGATATGTTATAGTTCATCACGAAGCTCTCACAGCTTGGTGGCAGTGACTTTGGAGAACCATCACTATCTCATCTGGAAGATTAACTCCCACTTGATTCAAGTGATTGTCGTACTCAGACAATCTGAGCACACGCTCAACGATTGAGCTTTTCTCCTTTACTTTGTGGACAAAGAATCTTGTTGGAGGTCTCATACCTCTCAACAAGGGCACGAGCATGAAATCACAATTTCATCTCTTTAGAACATCAGTTATGTTCCGTGACGTTTCAAAACGTCTTCGGTGCCTTGCTTCTAAGCCATTAAGTATTTTGCACTGAACAATCGTGTAGTATCAGAAACGTGTATGTCGGATGTGCACAGCATCCACAGACGACGCTCGAGGTGCAGCACACCGAGTGGTGCATTAAGGACATAAGCCTTCTGCGCAGCAATGAGGACAATCCTCTTCAAAGTTTGCTACTATCAACTTTCAACTAAATTTTCTCTAGGAACATATAAAAACAGTAGAGCTATAGTGCAAGCTAGATCGTAATTCGCAAAGACCATTAGACTATGTTCATGAAAATTAGTTCAATTAATCATATTACTTAGGAACTCCCACTCAAAAAGTACATCTCTCTAGTCATTTGAGTGGCACATGATCCAAATCCACTATTTCAAGTCCGATCATCACGTGAGTCGAGAATAGTTTCAGTGGTAAGCATCTCTATGCTAATCATATCAACTATACGATTCATGCTCGACCTTTCGGTCTCATGTGTTCCGAGGCCATGTCTGCACATGCTAGGCTCGTCAAGCTTAACCCGAGTGTTCCGCGTGTGCAACTGTTTTGCACCCGTTGTATGTGAACGTTGAGTCTATCACACCCGATCATCACGTGGTGTCTCGAAACGAAGAACTGTCGCAACGGTGCACAGTCGGGGAGAACACAATTTCGTCTTGAAATTTTAGTGAGAGATCACCTCATAATGCTACCGTCGTTCTAAGCAAGATAAGGTGCATAAAAGGATTAACATCACATGCAATTCATAAGTGACATGATATGGCCATCATCACGTGCTCCTTGATCTCCATCACCAAAGCACCGACACGATCTTCTTTTCACCGGCGCCACACCATGATCTCCATCAATGTGTCTCCATCGGGGTTGTCGTGCTACTCATGCTATTACTACTAAAGCTACATCCTAGCAAAATAGTAAACGCATCTGCAAGCACAAACATTAGTATAAAGGCAACCCTATGGCTCCTGCCGGTTGCCGTACCATCGACGTGCAAGTCGATATTATCTATTACAACATGATCATCTCATACATCCAATATATCACATCACATCGTTGGCCATATCACATCACAAGCATATCCTGCAAAAACAAGTTAGACGTCCTCTAATTTTGTTGTTGCATGTTTTACTTGGTGACCATGGGTATCTAGTAGGATCGCATCTTACTTACGTAAACACCACAACGGAGATATATGAATTGCTATTTAACCTCATCCAAGGACCTCCTCCGTCAATTCCGATTCAACTAAAGTTGGAGAAACTGACACCCGCCAGTCATCTTTGAGCAACGGAGCAATCGTAGCGATGAAACCAGTCTCTCGTAAGCGTACGACTAATGTCGGTCCGAGCCGCTTGGATCCAACAATACCGCGGAATCAAGAAAAGACTAAGGAGGGCAGAAAAACGCACATCACCGCCCACAAAAACTTTTGTGTTCTACTCGAGAAGACATCTACGAATTAACCTAGCTCATGATGCCACTGTTGGGGAACGTCGCATGGGAAACAAAAAATTTCCTACGCGCACGAAGACCTATCATGGTGACGTCCATCTACGAGAGGGGATGTGTGATCTACGTACCCTTGTAGACCGTACAACAGAAGCGTTAGTGAACGCGGTTGATGTAGTGGAACGTCCTCACGTCCCTCGATCCGCCCCGCGAACCGTCCTGAGATCAGTCCCACGATCTAGTGCCGAACGGACGACACCTCCGCGTTCAGCACACGTACAGCTCGACGACGATCTCGGCCTTCTTGATCTAGCAAGAGAGACGGAGAGGTAGAAGAGTTCTCCGGCAGCGTGACGGCGCTCCGGAGGTTGGTGATGATCTCGTCTTAGCAGGGCTCCGCCCGAGCTCCGCAGAAACGCGATCTAGAGGTAAAACCGTGGAGATATGTGGTCGGGCTGCCGTGGCAAAGTTGTCTCAAATCAGCCCTAAAACCTCCGTATATATAGGGGGAAGAGGGGGAGCCTTGCCTTGGGGTCCAAGGACCCCTAAGGGCTTCGGCCGAGCCAAGGGGGGCAGCCCTCCCCTTCCAAACCGAGTCCAACTAGGTTTGGAAGGAGGAGTACTTCCCCCTTTTCCCACCTCCTCTTTTTTTTCCTTTTCTCTTTGATTTTCTTCCTATGGAGCATAGAGCCTTCTTGGGCTGTCCCACCAGCCCACTAGGGCTGGTGCGCCACCCCCAAGGCCTATGGGCTTCCCCGGGGTGGGTTGCCCCCCCCCCCCCCCCCGGTGAACACCCAAAACCCATTCGGCATTCCCGGTACATTCCCGGTAACTCCGGAAACCTTCCGGTAATCAAATGAGGTCATCCTATATATCAATCTTCGTTTTCGGACCATTCCGAAAACCCTCGTGACGTCCATGATCTCATCCGGGACTCCGAACAACATTCGGTAACCAACCATATAACTCAAATACGCATAAAACAACGTCGAACCTTAAGTGTGCAGACCCTGCGGGTTCGAGAACTATGTAGACATGACCCGAGAGACTCCTCGGTCAATATCCAATAGCGGGACCTAGATGCCCATATTGGATCCTACATATTCTACGAAGATCTTATCGTTTGAACCTGAGTGCCAAGGATTCATATAATCCCGTATGTCATTCCCTTCGTCCTTCGGTATGTTACTTGCCCGAGATTCGATCGTCAGTATCCGCATACCTATTTCAATCTCGTTTACCGGCAAGTCTCTTTACTCGTTCCGTAATACAAGATCCCACAACTTACACTAAGTCACATTGCTTGCAAGGCTTGTGTGTGATGTTGTATTACCGAGTGGGCCCCGAGATACCTCTCCGCCACACGGAGTGACAAATCCGAGTCTCGATCCATACTAACTCAACTAACACCTTCGGAGATACCTGTAGAGCATCTTTATAGTCACCCAGTTACGTTGCGACGTTTGATACACACAAAGCATTCCTCCGGTGTCAGTGAGTTATATGATCTCATGGTCATAGGAACAAATACTTGACACGCAGAAAACAGTAGCAACAAAATGACACGATCAACATGCTACGTCTATTAGTTTGGGTCTAGTCCATCACATGATTCTCCTAATGATGTGATCCCGTTATCAAGTAACAACACTTGCCTATGGCCAGGAAACCTTGGCCATCTTTGATCAACGAGCTAGTCAACTAGAGGCTTACTAGGGACAGTGTTTTGTCTATGTATCCACACAAGTATTGTGTTTCCAATCAATACAATTATAGCATGGATAATAAACGATTATCATGAACAAAGAAATATAATAATAACTAATTTATTATTGCCTCTAGGGCATATTTCCAACAGGCGACTCTGGGTCGCAGCTAAGTCTCCGAGTGTGACTTTTGGTGCACACTCGGAGCAAGTTTTTACTTAGGCGACTCTGGGTCGCAGCTAAGTCTCCGAGTGTGACTTTTGGTGCACACTCGGAGCAAGTTTTTACTTAGGCGACTCTGGGTCGCAGCTAAGTCTCCGAGTGTAACTTTTGGTACACACTCGGAGTGAGTTTTTACTTAGGCGACTCTGGGTCATAGCTAGGTCTCCGAGTGTGACTTTTGGTGCACACTCAGAGCAAGTTTTTTACTTAGGCGACTCTGGGTCGCAGCTAAGTCTCCGAGTGTGACTTTTTGGTACACACTCGGAGCTAGTTTTTACTTAGGTGACTCTGGGTCGCAGCTAAGTCTCCGAGTGTGACTTTTGGTGCACACTCGGAGCAAGTTTTTACTTAGGCGACTCTGGGTCGCAACTAAGTCCCCGAGTGTGACTTTTGGTGCACACTCGGAGCGAGTTTTTACTTAGGTGACTCTGGGTCACAGCTAAGTCCCCGAGTGTGACTTTTGGTGCACACTCGGAGCAAGTGTTTTACTTAGGCGACTCTGGGTCGCAGCTAAGTCTGTGAGTGTGACTTTTGGTACACACTCGGAATTAATATTTTAGACCGGAGTCTGCAAACGCGGAAGAATTTTGAATCGGCAAGAAATTAATCCGCTTTGTGTTACTTCGATGACATTTGTTCTTTACATTGTCTCTGTCAGCGGTTATGCGTAGAAGCACTTCAGTAGATCTCCATTCCATGCTCGCGGCTCGTCCGTCTCCCTGTCAAGGTTGTAGATTCAATACGCTCTGTTGTTCAGCACCTTAGAAATGATGAACGGTCCTTCCCAGGCGGGAGCCAACTTGTGTGGTCTCTGTTGATCCACTCGTAGCACCAGGTCGCCTGCTTGGAACGTGCGGCTCCTGACGTGCCGCGCATGAAATCGCCGCAGATCTTGCTGATAAATTGTTGAACGGGTCAATACCATCTCGCGCTCCTCTTCTAAAAGGTCTACTCCGTCTTGCCTGGCTTGCTCTGCTTCGGCTTCGGAGAAGAGTTCGACTCGTGGAGTGTTGTGAAGCAAATCACTCGGAAGGACTGCCTCTGCTCCATAAACGAGGAAAAACGGGGATCGTCCTGTCGATCTATTCGGAGTTGTTCAGAGGCCCCACAACACCGAAGGCAGCTCCGTGACCCATGCGCCGGCGGCATGCCCAACTTCCCGCAGGAGTCGAGGATTCAACCCTTGAAGAATGAGTCCATTCGCCCGCTCCGCTTGCCCATTTGTTTGGGGGTGCGCAACGGATGCAAAATCCACTCGGATACCTTGGCCTGCGCAAAAACCTTTGAACTCGTCCGAGTTAAAGTTTGTGCCATTGTCAGTGATTATGCTGTGTAGAACCCCGTATCTAGCGATGATGTCTCTCATAAATTTGATGGCCGTAAGGGCATCAAGCTTCTTGATTGGCTTGGCATCAATCCACTTGGTAAACTTGTCGACTGCTACCAGCAGATGGGTGAATCCTCCTTGGCCTGTTCTGAATGGTCCGACTGTATCTAATCCCCACACGGCGAATGGCCAAGAAAGGGGAATTGTCTTTAGCGCGGACGTTGGCTTGTGGGAATTGTTTGAATAGAACTGACAACCTTCGCAATGGTCAACTATATCTTTTGCCATTTCATTCGCGTGCAACCAGAAGAAACCAGCTCTGAATGCTTTGGCGACGATTGCCCTTGAGGAGGCATGATGGCCGCAGGTTCCCGAGTGAATTTCTTCCAAAATTAACTGTCCCTCCTCAGGAGAGATACAGTGATGAAGGATGCCTGAAACACTTTCTCTGTATAACTGGTCATCAATGACGGTGAAGGACTTCGACATGCGAACGATCTGCCTAGCTTGGACCTCGTCTTTCGGTAACTCTTGCCTCAGGATGTACGCAATGAATGGCACAGTCCATTCGGGAATGACAGCTAGAATCTCCATGACCAGGTCAACCACAGCGGGAACCTCGACTTCAGTATGATCTGTTGAGCTCTTCGGTTGCACGGGTTCCTCTGTAAAAGGATCTTCTTTTACCGAGGGGAGGTGTAAGTGCTCGAGGCAGACATCACTCGGGACAGGTCTCCGTGTGGATCCAAGTTTTGCCAATTCGTCTGCAGCTTGGTTTTTCAGTCGGGGAACATGGTGAAGTTCCAGACCTTCGAACTTCTTTTCGAGCTTTCTTATTGCGTTGCAGTATGCAGTCATGGTGGGTTTCCTTACGTCCCACTCCTTCATTACTTGATTAACCACTAGATCTGAGTCGCCATAAACCATCAGGCGACGGACGCCGAGTGTGATGGCCATGCGCAACCCGTAAAGGAGAGCTTCGTACTCTGCTTCATTGTTGGAAGAATCAAAATGGATCTGCAACACATACTTGAGTTTATCACCTTTCGGGGATATGAGTACTACGCCGGCGCCGGAGCCATTCAACATCTTGGACCCATCGAAGAACATGGTCCAATGAGCCGAGTAGATGTGAGTCGGTTGTTGTTGTTCTACCCATTCTTCTATGAAGTCAGCAAGAGCTTGAGACTTTATAACTTTCTTGGCTTCGAACTTGATGTCGCAGTATACCATCTCCATTGCCCACTTTGCCACTCGGCCTGATGCATCCCGATTGTGGAGAATTTCCGACAACGGAGCATCAGATATGACAGATACCGAGTGGTCTTGGAAATAATGAGCTACCTTCTTTGCAGTCATGTAGATCCCATAAATAAGCTTCTGATAATGGGGATACCTCTGCTTGGAAGGAGTCAGGACTTCGGAAACATAATATACTGGCCGCTGAACCTTGTATGCTTTACCTTCTTCTTCGCGTTCGACTGTCAGAACGGTGCTGACGACTTGATGTGTAGCTACGATGTACAAAAGAAGGGGTTCTTTACTGAGCGGGGCAGTAAGAACCGGCTGGGTGGAAAGCAGGGCTTTGAGGTCGTCGAATGCGGTTTGGGATTCGTCTGTCCACTCGAAGGTATCCGACTTCTTCATGAGTCGGTACAGAGGTAACGCCTTCTCGCCGAGTCGAGCGATAAACCTGCTCAAAGCCGCTAGGCAACCTGTGAGCTTTTGTACGTCATGTACTCTTACCGGTCGCTCCATTCGAACAATGGTCCCGATCTTTTTGGGGTTGACATCGATCCCTCGTTCGGAAACGAAGAAACCGAGTAACTTCCCGCTGGGAACGCCGAATGAACACTTGGCTGGGTTGAGCTTGATATCGTACCTTCGTAGGTTGGCGAATGTTTCTGCCAAGTCAGTCAGCAGGTCGGAACCTTTGCGTGACTTGACTATGATATCGTCCATATATGCCTCCACATTTCGACCAATCTGGTCTAGGAGGCATTTTTGGATCATTCGCATAAAAGGTGCTCCTGCATTTTTCAAACCGAATGGCATAGTGATGTAACAGAAGCACCCGAATGGGGTGATGAAAGATGTTTTTAATTCATCTGGACCATACAAACGGATCTGATGATAGCCCGAATAGGCATCAAGGAAGGATAAGCGCTCGCAACCCGCAGTCGAATCAACGATTTGATCAATGCGGGGGAGCGGGAAGTGGTCTTTCGGACAGACCTTATTAAGGTGCTTGAAATCGATGCACATACGGAGAGGCTTGTCCTTCTTGGGCACCATGACCACATTAGCGAGCCACTCAGAGTGGTGTACCTCGCGAATGAAGTTGGCTGTCAGAAGTTTAGCTACCTCCTCTCCGATTGCTTTTCTCTTGTGCGCGGCAGACCGACGCAGGCGTTCTCGGACGGGCCGAGCGGCAGGATCCACATGCAGTCGGTGCTCAGCCAAATCCCTGGGAACACCTGGCATGTCAGCAGGCTTCCATGCAAAAATGTCCCAGTTCTCATGGAGGAATTGGATGAGCTCGGCTTCCTATTTTGGATCAAGGGTGGTGGAGATGTTTGTTGGGGCGGCGGTGGCATCCGCCGGGTGGATGCTTACTTTCTTCGTGTCTCCCGTCGACTGGAATGCGGACTCGGAAGCTGGCTTCTTTGAACGCATCAGGTCGGCGGGGTCGGCAATCTTTTTGTACTCATCCAACTCGAGTACAGCCATCTGATGGTCTGCAATTTTCGACCCCTGCTGCAAACACTCCTCGGCCCGCTGCCGATTGCCTGTGACAGTAATCACGCCTTTGGGACCAGGCATCTGCTTCAGCTTCAAATATACGTAACATGGACGGGCCATGAAACGTACGTATGCCGGACGGCCCAGAATGGCATGGTATGCACCTTGGAAGTCTACCACCTCGAATGTTAACTTCTCTTTGCGGAAGTTCTTGTCAGAGCCGAAAACGACATCCAACGCAATCTGGTCGAGTGATTTGGCCTTTCTTCCTGGGACGACTCCATGGAATTGCATACCGCTCTCGCTAAGTCTGGACATCGGAATGCCCATTCCCTTGAGAGTATCGGCGTACATGATATTCAAGCCGCCGCCGTCGTCCATGAGGACTTTGCGCAGCCTAACTCCTTCCACCACCGGGTCGACGACCAGAGCTTGCCTCCCTGGGGTGGGTACGTGTGCTGGGTGGTCTGACTGATCAAAAGTGATTGCAGTCTGTGACCACTTGAGGAACGTGGGAGTGGATGGGGTTGCCATGTTTACCTCCCTGTTGACCAGCTTCAATCGACTTTTGCTTTCTACATCAGCAAAAATCATTAACGTTGCATGGACTTGAGGGAACGGATCCTCCTTGTCCTCATCATCTTGCTCGGTGTCTTTCTCACTCGGCTGTCCTTCACCGAATCCTTGGATCAGGAGGCGACACTGCCGAGTGGTATGTTTCGGCAATATGACATTGCCTTCTTCATCCGTCTTCGTGTGGATTGGACACGGTTGATCTAGGATGGAATTTCCTGACTGTTTCTTCTTGGGGGTGTACTGTGGTTTCCGCTTGCCTTTGAACTTAGCGTTTGTAATGACTGCCGCCTCTGCTTGCGGAGTGGATTGGGCTTTCTGTTTCTGCTTCCGACTGCTGCTCCCATCTCCGTCGGCGACTGACTTATGCTTGCCGCTACGTATGCGGTCCTCCTCTTCGCCATTTGCATAGCGCGCGGCTATCTCCATCATCTTGCTCATGGAGATGTCGCCTGTCCGACCAAACTTCAGGTATAGATCTCTGTACCGAACGCGTGCCTTGAAGGCGCAGACTGCTTGGTGTTCTGTAACATTCTCCACTGTGTGGTAGAGGGTTGTCCAGCACTGGATGAAATCGCGCAAGGGCTCGTTTTGCTTCTGGACACAGTGCTGAAGCTCTGTGAGACCAGCAGGGCGTTTGCACGTACCCTCGAAGGTCCTGATGAAGACTCGAAATAGATCTGCCCAACTGTAAATGCTTGATGGAGCTAACTGGTTTAGCCAAGCTCGAGCCGAACCGTCGAGCATCAGTGGGAGATGTTTCATGGCGACATGGTCATCTCCGCCACCGATCTGGACCGCCACTCTGTAGTCGTCTAACCAAGTTTCTGGTTTGGACTCTCCTGTGAATTTGCTGATTCCCGTCGCCAATCGGAAGTTGGGAGGGATGTCAGCCGAGCGAATGGCCCGACTGAAACACTCGGGACCAGAAACGACGGTCCTGCTTCCACTCGGACGATCTCTATCGTGACCATCACGGTGGGCTCGGCTTCTATCAACCTTCTTCTGAGTGATATACCCTCTTGCATCAGGCCTTTGATCATGCGCGCCACCGCCCGAACGATGATCATCGTAATGCCGGGGTCCGTAAGGCCCACTCCGCGGAGGAGTTTGCGAACGGCGACGATCTTGGGGATGAGACCGAATGGAAAACGAATTCCGACTCGGGTCCCTGGAACGGCTGCCTCCTCTGCGTCGCTGGTGAGAGTCGGGACTGAAAACCGACCGATGTGTGTTCGCTTGAACGGAACTGTTGTGGATCTTGTTATGCGACTGGGAGACCGCCGAGTTTTGCTGCTGCGCCGTATGCAACAAGGCACGGATCTGCTCGATTCCTCTACCAGCCTCCGAATCAGTCGGCTGGACAGAATCAGCGATCCTGGCGGCTGCAGCTAAGTTGAGGATGGGTGTGCGGAACACCTCGACGTTGCTCTGGCGAGTGCGTCGACTGGAAGAACGAAGGTGCTGACGACGAGCGTCGGATGATTCTCCGATCTCACGCTCGTTCCGACCAGTCCCGGGCGGACTTTCATGGGAATCGGCCATGAATACTTCGGCTGCAGGCCCGTGACCCTGATACTTGGAAGGTAGTTCAGTCGGAACTGACTCCAAGCACTGGGATGACGGCGGGACCACAACCGATTCGAGCACCGCCACTTGAGAGGACATGTTTTGTCGCGCCAGGGCGTGTCGCACCCAACGCTGGAGCCACGAACGACCGGATCGCTTGTTGCGGCGCGTGACGGGGGCGAAGATCGACACCGGGGTCGATGGCTGGACAAGCAGAACGCCGCAGGAACTGGCACGGAAGTGCGTAGCCCCGCGACTCGGAAGCATCTCGATGTCGAGGGGCGCATCCTGAAGCCATGCCGAATCATCGGCGATGAAGAAGAGTGTACCGAAGAGGATCTCACGACCCATGCACAGATCTCCGCCAGATGACATGACGAAGAGATGAAATCGCAAACTCGCCGGAAGTCGCTTAGACGCCAGCCCCACGGTGGGCGCCAACTGTCGTGGGTATAAGTGTGACAGTAGAAGTACGTGGTACGAAAGTATATGGGCAGAGCCTTAGCTACGACGAGGATGTATGAGTTCAGGCCCCTCTACGGTGGAGGTAAAAGCCCTACGTCTCAGTGCTCTTGGGAGCTTTGTGTCAAGTGTATCAAGGGATTATAGCAAGTGCCAACCCCTATACCAGTGGTGAAGGGCGGCTTATATAGAGTGCGCTGCCCTTCATAATGGCCCGGTGGACAGGGGTGGAGTAGTGGCGAGTAAAGGCTGGCGTTACTGGTAACGTAAGCCTTAAATGCTAGTTATGGTGTATGAAAACGTATGACTGTTGCCCTCCTGGGAGGTTACGACATACAGAGTGGATTCCAGTCGGTACGTTAGATATGCTCCGAGTGGATAGTCGCCGACTGGATGATGGGGGCGTCCTTAGTTCAGTGGAAACTGTCTAAGGGCCTTGTCCTCTATGAAATGTAGTCCTTGGGTAGGACCTATAGGACAGACCTATGACCCTACCCTGGAACTATAACCCCATCAGCACCTAACCAGGAGATGCTGATCGGCACTAACCGCCATATGCGCTTCGTGTGGCCCGCACGATTTCTATCTTTCCTCCCGGAGATTCGTCCCCTTCTTTCGTACAAACACAGACAAGGTGCAGTTGACTTTGAGTCGCCGGTTTTTGTCCCTTTTCGACTATGTCGTTGGTGGCTAGGCGTTGTGTGCGTCCTGTAACTCACGATGCCATGCCGCACCACCAAGGACTCACGATGCCATGCCGCACCACCAAGGTTGTAGCACCCGGACCAAGTCGTGCCCCAGTGTGCAGCGTGTAGATCACCACAACCATTCATTGTAGCTCCCTCTCGACCCGTTGGCCGCATCTTTTCCCGTGCTGATTGCAACACCGTGTTGCTCTTCCCCTACACACAAGATTTTACTGTTCATATTTCCCAACATCCATCATTAGCAACCTCGTTGTGCTGGTCAGTGCGCTTTTAGCACCGTGGATTGCATCGCATCAAAAAATGACGACGGTTGCATCAAACATTATGAAAGCATAACTACTCCCTAGGTGGTTTTGGTAATTAATAACAAACTATATTTTATTGGACTAATTATTCCACCAAGTATACTTCAGGGAAAGTCCAATGAATGTATTGGCAAAGGATTGTGAGAAGAAGCCCCAAGAGAAGAATAGAATTGACCAAGCTTCAAGCTTCAAGCCTCTACATTTTGCATTTGTGAGAAATCACATTTGAGTCCATAGAAAAGTCAATACTATTAAAAGGGGATGATGTATCTATGATGATGTGGTTGCTCAAGTGCTTAGAGTTAGCCACTAAAGACCCTCATGAAAGTCTCCCACACAATAATTTGTCCAAGCCCCAAAGTCCAAATTCGGTGCCACCAACTTTTCCAAAATCGGTCCTACCGGGTTTTACTCTAGACAGAATCCAGAGCCAACCCTTCCTTCTCAGTGACACCAAGTTCGACTTTGGTGCAATCGAAAAATAGTGACCAACTACCTAGTTTCCATTTGTTAAAAATTGGAATTTCCTATTTTTACAAATTGGTGCCACCGAGTTTGGGTAACTGCCTAGGCTAGTCAGACTCATCGAGAATTATATATCGATCTCACCGAAGCGCCAAAAATTGCCACATTTTGCACTAGTCGGTGCAACCGAGTTTTTACTTCGGTTTCACCGAGTTGGGAAATAATGTTGTAACTCTTGGATTTTTGGAGATGCGCACACACACACACATATATATAGGGTCGCTTTATTCATCACTCTCGATGAGGAATAATTATTCTTCACCCCCTTTATTTTAACATCAATGCACCGTAATTTTATGTTCCGTAAATTTTGTCTTATTCTATACGTAAAAATAGACTGTAATAAAATATTTAATCATCGTAAACAATATTTGATGTCATGTAAAATTTCAAACATAAAACAATAGTATAAAATATGCAATAAATTCAATATATCTCCTCTTCTGACTTATATTTTTGTTTTCTTATGTCAAATTTTATGTAGTGAATCAATATAAATGTTACTATTTGTATTCCAAATGTAATTTATTGATAAACTAATGTAAAATTATCTCGGGTGAAGAATAACTTATACTGCACCCTCGATGATGAATAGAGTTTCTCTCTCTCTCTCTACATATATATACTCGTTTGGGGCACCTAGGTGCCTAGACACCTTGCCTATAAACCATCAGATTATGTTGAGATGTGTGCATTTGTATTAGTAGTAGTACGTTTCATTAGGAAAGGATGATTAACAATTATTGAATGATCTGGACATTTAATACCACGTTAGAATGGAAAGTGAAAATGAACATTAACGGTTACATGCATGATACGTGCACTTTTGTACAAAGAACAATATTTTAGGTGTGATACTTTTTTGAGAGAAATGTAGCTCACATGACACCATATTCATATTATAATTTTAGATAAAATAGTCTGTGTGTATAATATCTTAGGTATATATACATACCCCAAAAAAGAGTATATCATTATTAGGTACGTCCTCATTAAAAATATATTATTTTTTAATATATTTCTTCAAGGCATATACATGTACTGAGGAATGAGTTTGCACGTATAATATCTTAGGTATATGTACATACCCTATATCTTAGGTATATGTAAATTATACGATTTTTGGGTATATCTCAAGTATCATTCACATATATGTCTCAAAAGAATATGGGTGTATAAAATAGTGTATCATTTTTTGGGTATATCGTCTAAAGTATATCAGTTTTGTTTCAATCTACAAACATGCATATATTGAAACATGATATGCGGGTATGATATCTTAGCTCCACGTATTTACGGAAAAAATATGTGTGTACTAACGTCCAATATCCGTTCCTATAACTAAAAATAATTAAGTGTGGGTATATATACGCACGAAAAAATTTATATGTGGGTATCGGCATGCATCATAGTTTCATAAAAGAAAAATAATAATTAGGATCACATTTTATATTATTTGACCAGCTTAATTTGTATGGAGGCCTTAATAATTAAAATGTGTGACCCGTCCTATTTATTTTGAAATACTAGATACCTAGAAAAATAAACTTTGGAAAAAAAGTCATAAGAACTTCCTCATTATACATCCAAATTTTTTGCACGACATTTCATATTATTTGATTGCATATACCTTAAAAAAATTAGGACATACATACATATCCTCTTTCTTTGGAAAGAAATTATTACTAGGAAACCAATAGTATATTTGTTCTTTGAAAAGTAATCAATGACTATTGATGGTGGTAGTGCATGCAAAGAAAATTTGAAAGGTCATTTTGTTATGGATTGTACTGCCATATAATGGGCCTAGGTGCCCGGGCACCTAGGTGCCCCCAACAATTTACCTATATATGAAGACCGTTTAAGGCACATATATATATATATATATATATATATATATATATATATATATATATATATATATATATATATATATATATATATATATATATATATATATATATATATATATAGGGCATGGCTTTGCTATCAACACACGCTGGGGTGGTTACTATCTGAATCGTTTATTTGCATTGAGATTCGCATTTTTTTGTAGATAAGGTTCTCTCTCTCACATGCACACACATGCGCGTATCCCAACATATAACGTGCGATACAGATTGCTTACGCTCCAGCGTAACTTTATATCTTTGCTTCTCTCTCTCTTTATATATATATAGGTAAATTGTTTGGGCACCTAGCATTTAATAGTTTGCATGTCAATTCATTAGCATTTACTAATTTGGAAAGAATTAAAACACACATTAATTAATGAAGAGAGAATAAGAACATAAAAGGAAAGATGTTTACATGTTTACTTGCATCTTTTTCAGATCAAGGTATACATATATGTACGCTCAAGGTGACTCGTCGGTGAAGAAAATTCTACGCATGGATGAACACATATATATATACACAGACATTGATTATTTCATTAGGTATCCAAGAGAAAATACTTTTATTATTTAGAACTAATAAATTATTCATCAACTCCAAATCGCAGAGACATACCCATGGCATATAATACCTAGTAATAAATTATGTAGATACGTCGTTATATATTTTTAATGATTTATTTTAGGTTGTAGCTAGTAAAAAATTATATACGTATACGGATATATATGTATACCTATTAATGAAATTGTGTACATATGTACATACGATATATCTACTAACAAAATAATGTACATGTGCTGGTATATATACCCAATGATTTGTTCTAATTTGTAGCTAGTGAAAAAATTATGTACATACGGGGATATGCATGTACCTACAAATGAAATTATATATACGCAGGTATGCATATGCCTACTAATAAGGTTACATACATACATTGATATATACACACCGAATATTGCTTTTGGCTCGCGAGCTCACTGGAGGCCTTTAAATTCAAACTTCAAATTCAGTGAAAATTCGTATTTTAATATTTAAAAAAATCTGAAAAAAATACATAGATAGATGAAGGTATAATACACAAGTGTGTAAATTTTCAGAACAAAATACGTTAAAATGAGGGCTGTGCAAAAAGACAAATCTGAAACCTTTTAACACATGTTACTATTCATCATTTCAGACTATGAATTTGTCTTTTTTGTACAGATCGCGTTTCAAAGTATTTCGACCTGAAATTTTACACGCACACGAATCACATCCTTGTTTAGTTGTATATTTTTTCGGATTTTTTGGAACTAAAATTTCCGAATTTTGAATTTTTCAAACATTTCGGCCTCCATGGCTCCCGGGAGCCAAAACGCCATTCTCATATACAAACCTAGTAATTTATTCTACGAATCAATAAATGCTATATAAGGATAAAATAAATGTTAATTTTTATTCCCTATAATATATAAAATGATCTTTCTTTTATCACGTGACATGCATGCATGAGATGGTCAAATAATTAATGCCTGCCAAATTACCTATTAATTAACGCATTTACATTGGTTTCCGTATCAGCCGCCAAATATGATCTAACGATGGATAGGCAAGGTGTCGAGACACCTAGGTGCCCCAAACGGTCGTCCTATATATATATATATATGTGTGTGTGTGTGTGTGTGTGTGTGTGTGTGTGTATGTGCGCCTCCACCTCCCTCTCATTCGAAGAGAGAGCACTCAGAACAAGCCAACACTTGCCCCATCTATTTGCTAAGAGAGAACCACCTACTCATGTGCTCAGATCAAGATATTCCATTCCTACCATATGAATCTTGATTTCTAGCCTCCCCAAGTTTCTTTCCACCCTATCAATCTCTTATACCAAGCCAAATCCATGAGAGCGTGATTGAGTGTTGAGGAGGCTATCTTTTGAAGCACAAGAGCAAGGAGTTCATCATCCGTACCACATCTATTACCTTTTGTAGAGTGGTGTCTCCTAGATTGGTTAGGTGTCGCTTGGGAGCCTCCGACTACATGTGATGTTGAACCAAGAAGTTTTTAAGGGCAAGGAGATTGCCTACTTCGTGAAGATCAACCCCGAGTGAGGCTAGTCCTTCGTGGACATAAACCATGGTGAAACATACAAGGTTGCTTCTTCGTGAAGCCCTTGTGGGTGGAGCCCTCATGGACTCTCCCAACCGTTACCATCTATGGGTTGAAGTCTCCATCAACGTGGACGTACTATAGCACCACATATTGGAACCATGGGAAAAATCTTCATGTCCCATTGCATTTGATCTTCCTATCCGATCCCTATACTTACATGCGCATGTCTTCAATTTCCGCTGCTATACTCTTAGACTTGCATGTGTAAGGTGTGCTTAACTTGGTATAATTTCTAAAACTTGTCAACTATGAAAATTGGGAAAAGGCTAAGTTTTTATTTGGTTAAGTAGTCTAATCATCCCCCTCTAGACATAATTCAGATCCTACAAGTGGTATCAGAGCTTTTGTCTACATCGCATTGGTTTTACAACCTAGAAACGTATGACGTTTAGTGAGGGAATTTATTATCGTAGAGGTCCATATTTGATGGTACAAACTTTGCTAGTTGGAAGCATAAACTAAAAATGCATATTCTTGGTCATTACCCCGCCGTTTGGGTTGTTGTTCGTGTTGGATTGCAAGGTCAAATCTTTGGTAATGGAAATGAACCAGATCATGAAGTGACTGGGAAGAATTGAAGATGTTGCAATACAACACTCAAGCATGCGGCATTTTATTCAACCGCTTATGCCCCGACGAGTTCAACAAGATTAGTTGTCTTGAGAATGCTAAGGAAATTTTGGATACTTTGGTTGATATGCACGAAGGTACCGAATCCGTTAGGGAATAGCACAGGTTGGTTAGTGAACCATCATTGACCCCTCAACTTGTCCCTCATGCCCCCACTTCATCATCGATGACTCAATCAATATGGTCGACGTCCTGAGCCAGACACATCACCTCACACACCCTTAGTTGTACGATTTTGTAGAGCTACTATTGAGTGCCGAGGGTGATACCTCGTAACACATTCCTAATGATAACTCTGTAGTGTAGTAGTTGGTCGTGGATTACGGTGGGTGATTCCACCAGCACTACTCTCGATGACGACTCTGTCGTGCAATACCTCAAGTGTGAACCCTCGAGGGTGATTCTTCCCAGGTCACCCTGACGGTTACATCAAGTGGAATGCATCGAGGGTGATTCCTCATATTTCCCCTTGATGACAAGAACACACTTTTACCTTTACCTGTTCCCTCATTACTGGTATTGTGGGACTGAAAGGACAGGCGGTACCACCCTGGTTGAGGTGGACCTGAGTTCCCGACAGTCCCTTGTGAGTTGAGTTGACCTCGAGGGTACCCACGAGATAATTACGGGGCACGGCGAGGCATGCAGACCTCCACATGAGAGGGATGGGCCTGACCCTTGTCGGAAGTCCTCGAGATTGGGAGATAGGATCATTAATCGATTCCGCGAGCTCCCAAGATACTAACGGGTTTGGATATGTGATCTGAATAGGCCTCTGGGATTTTTTCGCACTAACCACCATGCGCGGATAAGTATGGGCACTCTTCATTGTACATTCTCTTGAAAGCTCTTCAGATGTCAAAGTGAGCAACACATGCCCGTGTGGCCTGCGTAAGCACCTGATTTGGATAAAGAGGTAGCTAGGACTGATCCTGGTCATCCTCGTAATGCCCAAGAGTGTAAAGGGCGATGCGCCCAAGAACCCTGATCACTTAGGATTTAGACCGGTGTGTTGGCCTCTCTGTTGAGCCTAGGTAGGACTATAGCATGCCGATCAGCCAAGGCTAGGCATGACCCGGGAAAGTTTGTCTGGCCGGAGTTAATCCGGTGTGTTGGGTAAGTTGGTGCACCCCTACTGGAAGTATATATATTTGAATATCCGTGTCAATGATAATGGACGCTCAGAAAGTGTCCTCATCTACTACAACTAGAACTGGATACTTGTGATACCAAAATGAAATGATGGTTCCGGGACCGCTTTCTCGTAGGGAGTCGAGGAAGGACCTCTGGGCATTGATATTACATGTTTACGTATGTGGTACTAATCTGAAGAATCTAATGCTGCAAGACGTTGCAAGATACTAGTCTTCGATAGGCTAGGCTTTTCCCCTCTCTTCTGGCATTTCTATTGTTCAGTCCAAAGATATTGCCCAATTCCTTTGATAATGATGCATACTTAGTATAGCTCTGATGTAGGTCTTGCGAGTACTTTGGATGATTACTCACCAGTGCTCTGCTCCAATTTTCGCCTCTCGATACGATTTTTGTGATGAGATGACGGAGCCCAGGGGTCAGCTGATCCCACTAACGATACTACTACCCCGGCGGAGCCTACTACTACGCGGAAGCCGACGATGACCACGAGTAGATAGGAGGCTCCTAGGCAAACTTGTTTTTAAATATGTATGTACTCCGATAATGTTGCTTCTACTGACACTTTTGTACTTGAGCTTATGTATTCGAGCCCTCGAGGCCCCTAGCTTGTAAAACAAAGCTTGTATTATTTTATTTGTGTCTATAGTTGTGTTTTGATATCTTCTCGTGAGTCTTTGATCTTGATCGTGCGCATTTGCGTGTATGAATAGTGCCTGATTAAGACGGGGGCGTCACAAGTTGGTATCAGAGCCGACTGCATGTAGGGAGCCCTTTCTAACTCCTTGGCCGAAGTTGAGCCTAGTCTTTAAAAAACTATTACTAACATTGTTGTGTGGCTTACAGGCCCACATCACAAATGGTTGAGATTAGTATCTTTTATTCATCTTCTTTACTTTGGGTTGTGATCTGTCTTCTTTTTGGGTTAAAGATTTTACTAACTCTAACTCTAGGTTCTCATAACTACTTCCTCCCAGAGATCCCCTCATTCCAAATGATGGCTTGATTCATCATAAGACTCCAAAGATACTCTCCAATGTTCTCCCGAGAACTTGTGGTCATCGCTTTTGCGATTCCCTTCCACCGTCAACCCCTATGGATAACTACATACAACGGTCGTTCAGACTTTCATTCCCAGTTACTGTCGTTATTACAAGATACATTGAATTATTCTGTGACTTTTTAAGAATTAGTTGTGCCACTATCTGGCAGTTCTAGTCACACGAATACACCTACGAATAATTCGACACTTCTCGGGATTCGTTCATCCTGAATTGCGATGTGTTTTACTAAATTCTTCATAATTTTATTCGATATTCTGAAATCGTCAGTAGCCTATTGCTCTTGGCCTTCCTTACATCCTTGCATTATGGTTAATCCATATGTCTAGCAATACTCATTAAAATCCTTTGTGATTGTCATTCTGATCTTATTGATTCAACATGTGTGCGAATGCACGCAATCATTAGTTGATCCTTATAAATTATGTTTCCGGCTCAGACGTCTTTCCAAATATGAGATGGTTCTCGGCAAATCAAACCTTGATTTATTTTCCATCTAAGTCCATTCAACTTAATTGTATTTGATCGGAGTATCTCATTCTGATACTCCAACCCGGAAATCATATTTCCCTTGTCATTTAAGCATCGAATTATTCATATGCCTCTATAATTCGATGCCTTTGCATTCTTTCTTCCTCTGATTGAGTACCGATACTCACACCAGCTCCGTTGTGGACCGCCAGACCCATTGCTAGGTTATTATCCGATAGCATTCTTCACATTCAATAGTTTTGTGAGTCATTTCCCTAATACTTAATGCCCTTGGTAAATTGTATCCTCTGCTTTTGTCAACCATGCTATACCTTCAAGCTTGGGTTATTTACTCTTGAAATTTGTGGTATATGTTCCTAAGATGCCCCTATGGGTTGAACCTATGCCATCCCTAATCCTCATGAATCCGAGAGTTTTCACGAGTCATACTTTCATGATAAAATTTCAACACTACAACTTCATCGAAATCGAGAAGTGGATGATAGGTTATGCATTGAAGAAGTGGGAGTCGACCTTGAACTTTTTGATCATGACCATGGACATGATGTAGATCTTATCATGGAAGCTTCTCATAATAATAACTAGCAGGGTCACCCGCGCATTTGCTCGGCTAGGTTTAATGGTTTATTCCTTTTGGTATTTTAAATATATATTAAGCTAAAATGTGTCGATGATTAGATATATTAACTTTGTACTAAAATAAACAATTAAATACTTTGCTTGACAATCAAAATGGATTCATTTATTAATATATGTTAGGATATGAAATTTGTAAAAAAAAGTAATAATGGCTCGGTTACGCATTAGAGCTGCAAGTCCCCTAATAAGATGAGTGACGCTTTGTGTAGTCCATTTATTGAAATGCTTGTGTGTTCTTAATTAAATAATTTTTGTCACTTAGTGTAGGTGCATTTAGGTGAAGCAATCATTTAAATCTTATTTTGTATTTTATAGATACTTATATCTCATCGCTATGTTATTTTTTGGGAAAAGGCATGTATCTCTCTATTGTTTTAGTAGCAAGATCATCCTCACTATGTAGCAGTCTACTACATTTTTATTGTGACCAAAGGCACTATATGTTTTCTATCTCAGGATGGCAAATGATTATTCCTACAACAAATCCCATATATGTGTTCTGTTTGTCGCTCCTCTCTTGGCTCCCTAGCCATCTGACTCGTTTACATCATTTTCTTTTTAGCGAAAGAAGTTCATTGTACGTCTCATGTATTTGATTGCATATTGTTTTGCCTTAATCATTTACTCAAAAACTTTACATGACTAAGGGAAAGCAGATAATTTCCATGTTTTTTTATTCTGCAAGTTCTTTTATTTATTTTGTTCTATTGTGTTTGGAACATGTGTTCTCTATCAATGTGTCGGATAATTTTTGCATTCTTTTTTGGGAGATAGCGCTCACATTTGAATACTTATGTTTTCCTCAGAAAAATGGAATGTTCTAGTTGATAAAATGTGACCGCCATAATAACGGTTAGTACTAAGAAAATGCTTTTATTATTGCAAATATTCTGTAAGTCTGAAATAATATTGCTCTGCATTGGTGTCGAGGTAAACCCGCAAGATGGTTTCGGTAACGGGGTTCCCATGTACTTGAAGAGACCATCCTGTTGTTCACCCAAGCTAAAGCGAATACACATTTACATATAGCAACCCCATACACTAAAAAATGGACCCATCATTATAGTATGGACCTTGTTAATACAAAAATCCCATGAAATATAATCTTCCAAAATTTGTATAAACTTATTTTGAATCTGAGTGCCCAATGAATTCGCTCACGTTGGTTCATCTAATTTTTTTGTTACATCTAGCAGAAGACAATTGGAATTCTTCAATTCTCCATAGTATTACTTAGCATAACTATTAGTCAAACAACTATAAGTGCAACTCAAAATTTTATATTTTTTCTTGTTTAAAATTATGGCATGTTTGGATAGGGTGTATTTTGTGTGTGCTCCACGGTAACATAGTTTAAGTTTGAGATAAATACCTTAGAGCGTGAAATAATACACTTAGTCTAGACATAGTGTGAGAGATATGTTAGTATATTTATATGCATGGATAGAGTTGGTACAACTCAGAAGATAGCAGTGGCAAAAATATGTATTAGAGTGTTCTACTCGAGCCTGTGGTGGAGTAGCACACTTAGAATAGTGAACCTATGGCGATGAGCTATATAAAAAATGATGGTGATGCTTCCAGGTGTGCAAAGTGAATGTTGGTTAGTGGTCAGATTATCGTAGTCAATTTTCTTCGCGTGGACATAATGCAATGACCTGATAAATTGGCGTCTTCATATCTCTATATGTGAAAGTTAATACATATCGAGCTTAGGAGGACCAAGACAAATATCATGGCTTATTGATATACTCTATCTTTAATTTTTCATCGCCGGCGGTACCAAGCCATAAATTAAGTGCTACTATATGCAAGACATGAATATCAATCTTTTTGACTAAGCCGTCTGAGGTGTGCTTTGCTCTCAAGGCAATAATTCAAGTAGATATAGTCTATGTGAGAATCAATGTATTATGTTTATAGTCTGTATAAGTATCAAGACCAACATTTCTTCTTTCCTTTTTCTAAATTTCCTAATCAAATTATGACTCTATTTAGCCGATGATTTCTTTCCAATTTCCTAGCCATTCACTCTTTGCCTAAGGAAATAATCTGAATCATGGATATTTGGTGTATTAAAATAATGAATGTTTAATATGCGATTAGTTTTTTTCTTATTAAATTTTGACACCTCTTTATAATTATTTAGTTTTTCTTTTATAAATCTCAGCCATCATGTTCCAGCTATTTTTTTCCTTGACATGGCAGTGAAAAATAAAGATATTGATGGGCCATAGAAAGTCCTTTTATAATGGGAAACACTTCGTACCAGTAGTCTCAGGCGACGCAAACACCAGACCACCTGTGATCCGTCGATGCCTGGTTAATCCCACGGTTAAAGCCTAGGTGTTGCTACCTCACAAAAAAAAAGCTGGTGCTAACGACCGTATTTGACGCACCACACAGGTCCAAATCCCTCTCCTATTGAATGTCGCCCTTAACCTTCGTTCTTCTTTATCTCTCTGCCTCCGCCGCACCTCCCTCCGAGCTCGTCTTCAACAACGCTGCCCCTATGCTCTTTGATGGCGCAACCTAGGTTCCTTCTCCTGCACAATGTGCTTCCTTCCCACCTCGTCGATGAAGATTACAATCCACCGTCGACGAACTAATCCACCATGTTGCTCAGATCCAATCCCCTCTATGGACCTACTACTCGATGCCATCCCAAGTGACCTCAGTGGTCCACCATCTAGGCATTCGTTTGTCTTTCCCTCCATCTCCATCGTGTTTGCTGCCAAACGAAGTGCCTGGACCCTGAAGGTTTGAACTACGGTCAGGAAAACCAAGAGTAGCCTCCGATCTTTTTGCCCCCAAGTCCTTCCTCTGAATCAAAGGTATGCATTGCTTGAATCGACTCCATTCCATCATCATATATCCCCATGCATAGATTATTATCAATATGATGTTTTCAGTAACCAGATTTGTAAGCATCTGATATGAGCTTTGACATCCCAGTTTGTTTGCATCGATGGATGAAATTGGTTTGTAGATCACAAATTGATCGATGCACATACTTGTGTGGATCAGTCGATCAGTCATTGTAGGTTTATAGTTATAAAGCTATAAGGTATGAATTACGTTCTAATAACAACAAAAAGATTCCCGACTTTATTCTATGTCTTTTCCAGTCTAAATAGTTTGGGGCACTAGAAACACACTTCTACTCCCTCCGTCTCAAAATAAGCGTCGCTGCTTTAGTACAAAATTTGTACTAACTTAGTATAAAATTTGCGTCACTTATTTTGGGACAGAGGGAGTACTATTTACTGTACTTGCTATTGCATTGTCGAGAGAAATCTTTGTATTTAAACACTTTCATCATGCTTCTTATATTTCATACATATACTAACAGGGGCAAGCTGAAAATATATGTTTTCCTTGTTGAATAATGCCGAATCGAATCCAAAATACATCGATGCATGACGCCATAGCATGTATGAAAACTGCATGCTTCCTTACAAGGTAATGTGGGATTCTCCACTTCTCTATTGTACCATACATGTAATACCTGTTGTTGCCTCGTATCATCTATAGTTATGCACCATGTCTAACGGATGCATATTTTTAAGCAGTTTTGTGTTGGCATCGTACCATGTGATACCCGTTGTTGCCTCGTACCATCTATACATGGGATGCATATTCCGATGGGCACAACCAGTGACATATGGAGGTGACGAATGCATGCACTAAGAAGTGTGATGCCACTTGCATCTTCCCTACAACGAGAACGGCCGCAAGCGAAGGGAAGCATATCTGCGGCCCATAGGGAACATACGATATTGACTTAAGAAAGCGTAGTACGCATTGTTGGTGACTTGAACGAAATAAATATGTATCATGTTTAGAACTTATTGTATGAGCGTACGAAGCAGGAAGCAAACTTATGGTCGGTTATAAGCAAATTATTTTGACCATGGCAACAGTTTTTTATTGGATGCAAGCAAACTTTCTTGTCTTGGAAACTTGATAAAAAAACATATATGCTACCCAAATTTATGATATGCTAACAAATTCTTAGATGCAATTTTTTGTTACACGGAAGCAAAGTGCTTGAACACATTCTTTTTTGTTACGCCCAAACAAGTTTGGTTGAGATCGAACCAAATTATCTTGCGAGTGGAAGCAAAGTTTTGCTGCATATTGAAAACAAAATAATATGTTACATGGATGCATTTTTCATTGAAGCAAATTCGTTCGGTATGAGAAGCAAAAAATATTGTCTAGGAAAAACATTGAATGAAGCACCTCAAAAGAAGCTAGTGTGAAAATAGAAGAGTTGGGATAGAAAGAATGTTTTCGTGGAGATGCTTCCATTGCATAAAAATAATGTTTCCGTCAATACAAAACATATTTCTACCATTTAAGGATGCTTCTATAGATAAACAATAATGCTTCCAGGACACCTTAGTATGTTGCGCTACCCAAAAATACATCTCCAATAATAATTATTTTCTTGTATTTACTTTTGACGAGACTAAACCACAACTTACCAGAAATAAAATCTGAAAATAAAGATATTTAACGTGATTTATGCAAAGCAATTTCAACTAGTGGTCAAGTAAAATCAGTCTGTTACATACTAGGACGCAGTCAAGGAAGCAAAGAAAGTCGGTGAAGGTGCCGGACGTGTTTAGCGGAAGCTGTTACACGAGGTAATCAATTAACGAGCCAATCTAACAAACTAGGTGTGGGACATGCTAACAGATTAGACAGCCATTATGCTTCTAATCCAATGACGCCGAACTAGTCTGATGGGAGGCAAGGGATCAGTAGTCTGATCCCTAGCGCTGCCCTTTTATAATTATTCACGCGTGCATGCAGTGGTCTGGTTCAAAACCGTTGATGCATGCATGCGTGTGTCCAAGGATGATACGTTTTCCATTACTTTTAATGCATCTGTCCTTGCCTAATATACTGTGTTTTTAGTTTGGTTACTTTTTATGGTGGGCACGTCTTACTGTGACGGGAAACCAATCAGCGTCCGTCTGTTTGGATGTCCAAATTGTAAAATTAAATATTATACAAACTCCGTTTATAATTATTCACACGTGCATGCAATAGTCTGATTCAAAACCCTTGATGCATGCAAGTGTGTGTGTCCTAGGATGATACACTTTCCATTAGTTTTAATGCATGTGTCCTTGCCTAATATAGAGTGTCCAAATCGTATATATATTTGCCTTCCCAAATATCACGTACAACCAAAAAATAGTATGCGTTTCTTAAAAAACAGATTATGTCCTTGCTTAATCATCACCGTTAATACACCTTAGTTTTTAGAGTGTCAAATCATCATCGTTGGTTTTCTATCGTTTTAAATATATAATAGAAGATTATTCCCTTGTTACAAGTTCATCTTGTATTTGTGGTTTGGTCCTTTGCAGCCATCATTTCGATCATGATTGTTCTTCTTTGATCCCATTTCTTAGACAAGTTAAAGCACTTGTCTTGTGCAGATGAATACACGTGCCCAAACTCTACTTTGGTCTACCTTCGAGTATTACCCCCTAGTATCTCGAGGATATCATGCCATTGCACTAAATCTTGTGAATTTTAGATGAAGTAATACCTTTCCCTATCATAGTCACTCCAGGGGTTCTCGCTTGTCGTTAATCAAGAACACCGAATAATCAATCGATTCCCCACTATGATTCAAAAACTCTAAGTAATTTTCTGTTGCTTACAAATTTAATAATCCCCCATGTCATTCCTAGCCTGATTGGCTACATCATTATTGAAAGGATTGATATAGTTGACTAGAGGGAGGTGAATAAGCAACTACCAATTTTAAGCTTTTCTTTAACAAATTACGTTTAGCAACAAATAGGTTGTCTAGATATGAAACTAGGTGAGCAACCTATATGATGCTAACAACAGAAATAACAAACAAGTAACAAATACAAGTAAAAATAAGAAGTAACCACAAGTGTACCGATGAAGACGAGGATGTGTTTCTGAAGTTCCTTCCCTTTGAGGGGAAGTACATCTCCGTTAGAGCGGTGTGGAGGCACAATGCTCCCCAAGATGCCACTAAGGCCACCATATTCTCCTCGCGCCCTCACACAATGTGAGATGTCATGATTTCACTAGTGGTGCCCTTGAAGGCGGCGACCTAACCTTTAAAACCAAGGTTGGGGCATCTCCACAACTTAATTGGAAGCTCCCAACGAAACCACAAAGCTTCACCATAATGGAATATGGATTCAAGGTGACCTCTTCCGTCTAAGGTGCTCGAACACCCAAGAGTAACAAGATCCACCAGGTATTAATGGGGGGAACAACTTTTCTCTCGGTGAAAGTTTAGATCAAGGCCTTCTCCTACAAACCTTAGAGCATCAACAAGAATCGATGGCTAGGTAGAGAGATCGGGCAAGATTAAGCTTAGGAGCAACAATGGAGCTTTTTGAGGAATAAATGTGAGGTCTCTTGGGGAAGAAGACCTACTTATATAGGGGAGAAGAATTTGACCGTTTTTCTTCCCATAAGTCGTGCATAATCGGTAGTACCGCTCGGGACAGCGATACTTCTGCTTGCATGGAAGTACCAGGCATCACAGTTAGTTGGACATAGTCCGGGAGGCGATAGCTCCACCAGAGCAGTACTACCGTTCCTGCCAGCGGTAATTATGTTTGGAACTAAAGGACACCCGAACTTAGCAGAAATGAGGAGGGTTATACGTCAGTACCGTCCAGAGTGGTACTTCCATGCAAGGTTGTCAGAATCGCGATTCTGAATCGGATCGGAGCTCCGATGGCATCATCGGAAATCGTAGAATCTTCACTACGAGGATCGTAAAAACGCAGATTCTATGAATGAAAATTGTAAAATCACACGGGTTTGTTTGGATCATAAAGTCGTAGAATCGTACAACAGAATCGCGATTCTAACAACCTTGCTTCCACGTATTACTTCCGCTCAAAAACTGCTCGAGTGTCGAAGACAACATAGAAATAAAATAAGTGGAAGTGGGGCCGGAAGAGGAGGGCGACAGTACCAACAGAAAGGTTCTACCGCTCCTCTCCCATCGGTACTTCCACTCAAAATGGGTAAAGGCAACGAAGGCACCGTATAGAAAATATAAGTGGAAGTGGAGCCAGAATTGGAGGGCAACAGTATCGCTGGGGCAGTACTATCGCTCTTCAGCGCGGTACTTCTGCTTATATGACCTTGAGGGCCTTAGGGATAGAACAGAGGCTCCAAAGTGTCAGGAACCCGTCTGGCTACAAATATGCACGAGATTGTTCCTCCCAACCTTTCCAAATACGGATCCCTTCTTGATAGTACGAATTTTCTTATGACTCAAGTCTACTGATAACCCACAAGTATAGGGGATCGCAACAGTTTTTGAGGGTAGAGTATTCAACCCAAATTTATTGATTCGACTCAAGGGGAAGCCAAAGAATATTCTCAAGTATTAGCAGTTGAGTTGTCAATTCAACCACACCTCAAAGATTTAGTATCTGCAGCAAAGTATCAGTAGCAAAGTAGTATGATAGCAGTAGTAGCAATAGTAACCAGTAGCAGCAAAGTAACAACAGTAGCAACACAGTAGTAGCAGTAGCAACAGAGTAATAGTAGTAGCAGTGACAGCAGTAGCAGCAAAGTAACGTATCAAGGACCAGTAGTAAAAGACCCGTAGGCATTGGATCGGTGATGGATGATTATGCCGGATGCTATTCATCATGCAACAGTTATAACACGGAGAGATATGTAACTAGCTCCAGTTCGTCAATCTAATGTAGGCATGTATTCCGTATGTAGTCATACGTGCTTAGGGAAAAGAACTTGCATGAAATCTATTGTCCATCCCTCCCGTGGCAGCGGGGTCCTAATGGAAACTACGGGATATTAAGGTTCTCCTTTTAATAAAGAACCGGACCATCGCATTAACACTTGGTGAATACATGAACTCCTCATACTATGGTCATCTCCGGGAGTGGTTCCGGCTATTGTCACTCCGGGGTTGCCGGGTCATAACACATAGTAGGTGACTACAACTTGAAAGATAGGATCAAGAACACACATATATTGACGACAACATAATAGGTTCAAATCTGAAATAATGGCACTCGGGCCCTAGTGACAAGCATTAAGCATGGCAAAGTAGTAGCAACATCAGTCTCAGAACATAGTGGATACTAGGGATCAATCCCTGTCAAAACTAACTCGATTACATGATAGATCTCATCCAACCCATCACCGTCCAGCAAGCCTACGATGAGATTACTCAGGAACGGTGAAGAGAATCATGGAATTGCCGATGAAGGAAGGTTGATGATGACGATGGCGACGATCTCCCCTCTTCGGAGCCCAGAACGGACTCCAGATCTGCCCTCCAGATGAAGAACAGGAGGTGGCGGCGCCTCCGTATCGTAAAACACGATGAACTCTTCTCCTTGATTTTTTTTCCGGGCGAGACAGACTAAGTAGAGCTGGATTTGGAGGCGGTGGAGCGTTGTGGGCCCCACAAGCCTGCCACGCGCGGCCAGGGGGGCCGCGCTTGGTGGGCTTGTGGGCTCACGGCTCCACTTCCTCCGCTGATTCTTGCGCTAGTATTTTTCATAAACTCCACAAAAATTCTCCGTAAATTTTCAGGTCATTCCGAGAACTTTTATTTCTGCGCAAAAACAACACCATGACAATTCTGCTGAAAACAACGTTAGTCCTGGTGAGTTCCATTCAAATCATGCAAATTAGAGTCCAAAACAAAGGGCAAAAGAGTTCGGAAAAGTAGATACGACGGAGATGTATCATCTACCAACACTAAATTGATAGAAAAACACCGTCTTCTCTTTTAACCACTGAGGGGATAATAACCGTCTCATGCCACCTGATAATATTTGAAATCTTAATGCACACAATTAGTCCGCAAAGGGCATCATCATCGACCACCAAAACTACTTAGGGTAATCTATGCTCTTACAATCTCCCCCTTTTTGGTGGGTTGATGACAATACGGGATTTTCCATGTGAAGAATAAACAAAAATACTTAGTAAAACCTAGTATCTACAAAATATAGATACGCACCCCCTAGATGCATGCCCTATTTGAATGTGCTTTTAGAATGAAAAAAACACATACTAGGATCAACACTTCCCTATATTTTATAGACATGACCATATACTTCCACATACAGGAAATGAGTTAAGCATGGATACAAGCATAGGGAATATAATCTCACATAATAACTAAAGTAGATATAAGAGAGTAGGAGAGTTAGCATATGTCTTACACCGTACTTTAGTTCACATAAGTCTGGACAAACACAAACCAAAGCAAGCAAAGAAAACGAGTGAGTTCATGAGAGGAAACAACAGATAAAAGAGAAAGCACTCGTGACTCGGCAAATCCAGCCTTAACACTCTCTCTCCCTTTGGCGTCGAGACACCAAAAGGGACATAGAGAACTAAAACAAGCCAAAGTGATGGTGACCTTAGTCCTCCTCCTCATCTTCTCCCTCAGACTCGGCAGAAGGAGTAGACACCTCCTCCTCAGACTCAGCCCACGGTCAGTGCGGCTATATCCAGTCCTCCTCATTAATTATCTTTTCCTCAGACCTGCTCTGGAAATCTAGGCCCATCTTCCTCATGATCATCTTGTCATGACTGCACGCCTTCTTGGCCTCTACATGTGCCTTATATTGTCCCTTAACCTAGAAGCAGAGAAGATTCTTCATCTTCGTCTTGATCTTGGATGCCCATGAAGGTTTAGTCTCATACTTTAGTACAAACTCATAGTCTGGCTGTGACTCATCATCAGAGTGAGTGGGGGCAATCTCAGGAACCGCGAGAGGAATGCCCCAGTTCTCCTTCACACGGAGGTTGAGGATACCATGGTGCACCAACTGGCTAGTCAGTAGAGGCTCGTTAGTGAATGTAGCAATCCTGGTATCCTTAATCAGCTTGAAGAGATAAGGGCCATAGGTCGGCACCTTCCTGTCAAGAATGGGTCAATGCAGCTCCTTCCACATAATGTGGGAAACATCCAAAGTGGACTCACGGCCACTAGATAAAAATGAACCTAGTCCTTGTTTCCAATGCAAGGAAATAAAGTGTTGCGGAATATCTCGTGCATGATGTCCAGAAAGGGAATCAATCAATGTGATCACCCTTAGCAGTCTTCACAACCCTGGAGTAAGGAATAATATTCGACTTGTGAATAGTTGGAACACCCTCAGTGTGTGGCCTCAGTTCAATAGGCTTGTCCAGGCTTCGGTTAGCGTAGCCTAAAGAATTCATGAAGGTCTTCCAGTTGGAGCGCAACACACGACCACCAGTCATCCATGTCAATCTCCTATCTTAATCCTGGTGAAAATGAACTGTGGCATAATTTTGAGCCACAATCTCGCTGTCAAAGTCCTTGTTGAAGCTGATGATGGGAACACACCCCACTGCAGACAGAGAGCACGAGCTTGAGCAAAATATTCGGTGTGAGGATGGGTGCCCATGATATACTTGACATCCACACACATGTTCGTCTTGAACTTGAGAACACCCACATAAATGAGTGACTTAGCCTTGTTCTAGAAAGGACGCCCACGAAGAGCCTCATCCCGATGAAGGCAATAGGGATCACGCTGACGAAAAGCCAGAAACTCTTTTGCAATCATAACATGAGGATCTTTGGCAGACTTCTTTGTGCTCAGAGTTTTCTTCATAGACTGCCATTGGGGTTGAGCACTTGAACCAGCCACTGCATAGTCAAATGGGCGGAAATGCTCGGAGCCATGATTAGGGTACACACGACGAGCTACAAGATCAGAGCTACCATCACCTGGAACTCACAAACGAGGAACGAGGAAAAACAGGTGTAAATGAATTGCATAAGCCAAAGAAAAGGAGAGAATAGAGAGAAGCACCAAAAAGAACTGGGTTCTGTGTCTCGTGCGGTAGTACCACGGGAGCAAGAGTGGTACTTCCGCTATAGTGGTAGTACCGGTCATGCATGGGCGGAAGTACCATCCAGACCATAGAAAAAGTTCCGCCGCAGGGGAACGACAATACCGGAGCCGTAGAACCCAATACTTCCGGTGACCATCTACTCTACTCAAGCTAGCATCCATTGCATGCCCATCCCATGCGAAGATAATGCGAAAGAAAACTTGGAAACCTCATGCATTTCCCTAGATCTAATATCCAAAAATTTAAACCAAATCGAAAGCGACCGAGGGCAATACCGGTGTCCATGGCATGAGGGAGATAGGGGGAATAATCCCACCGAATAGAAATGCGAAGGACGACATGGAATGGGGGATCTAGAGATGGCCTCCGATGGAGTTCTTGGTCTCCACAGAGAGAAAACTCAAGGGGGAGGAGCAGTGAACGGGTATGGGGAATTAGAACTCCCCCTACCCACCACTTGAACCGTCATGGATGTTGGAATTATGCCCTAGAGGCAATAATAAATGTATAGTTATTATTATAATTCCTGTATCAAGATAATAGTTTATTATCCATGCTATAATTGTATTGAATGAAGACTCATTTACATGTGTGGATACATAGACAAAACACCGTCCCTAGCATGCCTCTAGTTGGCTAGCCAGTTGATCGATGATAGTCAGTGTCTTCTGATTATGAACAAGGTGTTGTTGCTTGATAACTGGATCACGTCATTGGGAGAATCACGTGATGGACTAGACCCAAACTAATAGACGTAGCATGTTGATCGTGTCATTTTGTTGCTACTGTTTTCTGCGTGTCAAGTATTTATTCCTATGACCATGAGATCATATAACTCACTGACACCGGAGGAATGCTTTGTGTGTATCAAACGTCGCAACGTAACTGGGTGACTATAAAGATGCTCTACAGGTATCTCCGAAGGTGGTAGTTGAGTTAGTATGGATCAAGACTGGGATTTGTCACTCCGTGTGACGGAGAGGTATCTCGGGGCCCACTCGGTAATACAACATCACACACAAGCCTTGCAAGCAATGTAACTTAGTGTAAGTTGCGGGATCTTGTATTACGGAACGAGTAAAGAGACTTGCCGGTAAACGAGATTGAAATAGGTATGCGGATACTGACGATCGAATCTCGGGCAAGTAACATACCGAAGGACAAAGGGAATGACATACGGGATTATACGAATCCTTGGCACTGAGGTTCAAACGATAAGATCTTCGTAGAATATGTAGGATCCAATATGGGCATCCAGGTCCCGCTATTGGATATTGACCGAGGAATCTCTCGGGTCATGTCTACATAGTTCTCGAACCCGCAGGGTCTGCACACTTAAGGTTCGACGTTGTTTTATGTGTATTTGAGTTATATGGTTGGTTACCGAATGTTGTTCGGAGTCCCGGATGAGATCACGGACGTCACGAGGGTTTCCGGAATGGTCCGGAAACGAAGATTGATATATAGGATGACCTCATTTGATTACCGGAAGGTTTTTCGGAGTTACCGGGAATGTACCGGGAATGACGAATGGGTTCCGGGGGTTCACCGGAGGGGGGCAACCCACTCCGGGGAAGCCCATAGGTATTTGGGGGTCACACCAGCCCTTAGTGGGCTGGTGGGACAGCCCACCAAATCCTATGCGCCAAGGAAGCGAAAATATCAAAGGAAAGGAAAAAAAAGGGAGAGGTGGGAAGGGGGAAGGACTCCCTCCCACCAAACCAAGTAGGACTCGGTTTGGGGGGGGAGAGTCCTCCCCCCTGGCTCGGCCGATCCCTTGGGGTTCCCTTGAACCCCAAGGCAAGGTCCCCCTCCCTCCTCCTATATATATGGGGCTTTTAGGGCAGATTTGAGACGACTTTCTCACGGCTGCCCGACCACATACCTCCATAGTTTTTCCTCTAGATCGTGTTTTTGCGGAGCTCGGGCGGAGCCCTGCTGAGACAAGATCATCACCAACCTCCGGAGCGCCGTCACGCTGCCAGAGAACTCTTCTACCTCTCCGTCTCTCTTGCTGGATCAAGAAGGCCGAGATCATCGTCGAGCTGTACGTGTGCTGAACGCGGAGGTGCCGTCCGTTCGGTACTAGATCGTGGGACTGATCGCGGGATTGTTCGCGGGGCGGATCGAGGGACGTGAGGACGTTCCACTACATCAACCGCGTTCTCTAACGCTTCTGCTGTACGATCTACAAGGGTACGTAGATCACTCATCCCCTCTCGTAGATGGACATCACCATGATAGGTCTTCGTGCGCGTAGGAAAATTTTTGTTTCCCATGCGACGTTCCCCAACAGTGGCATCATGAGCTAGGTTCATGCGTAGATGTCTTCTCGAGTAGAACACAAAAGGTTTTGTGGGCGGTGATGTGCGTTTTATTGCCCTCCTTAGTCTTTTCTTGATTCCGCGGTATTGTTGGATTGAAGCGGCTTGGACCGACATTACTCGTACGCTTACGAGAGACTGGTTTCATCGTTACGAGTAACCCCCTTTGCTCAAAGATGACTGGCAAGTGACGGTTTCTCCAACTTTAGTTGAATCGGATTTGACCGAGGAGGTCCTTGGATGAGGTTAAATAGCAACTCATATATCTCCGTTGTGGTGTTTGCGTAAGTAAGATGCGATCCTACTAGATACCCTTGGTCACCACGTAAAACATGCAACAACAAAATTAGAGGACGTCTAACTTGTTTTTGCAGGGTATGATTGTGATGTGATATGGCCAAACGATGTGATGTGATATATTGGATGTATGAGATGATCATGTTGTAATAGAAATATCGACTTGCATGTCGATGGTACGACAACCGGCAGGAGCCATAGGGTTGTCTTTATACTAACATATGTGCTTGCAGATGCGTTTACTATTTTGCTAGGATGTAGCTTTAGTAGTGATAGCATAAGTAGCACGACAACCCCGATGGCGACACGTTGATGGAGATCATGATGATGGAGATCATGGTGTGGCGCCGGTGACAAGAAGATCGTGTCGGTGCTTTGGTGACTTAGATCAAGAAGCACGTGATGATGGCCATATCATGTCACTTATGAATTGCATGTGATGTTAATCCTTTTATGCACCTTGTTTTGCTTAGAACGACGGTAGCATTATGAGGTGATCTCTCACTAAAATTTCAAGACGAAATTGTGTTCTCCCCGACTGTGCACCGTTGCTACAGTTCGTCGTTTCGAGACACCACGTGATGATCGGGTGTGATAGACTCAACGTTCACATACAACGGGTGCAAAATAGTTGCGCACGCGGAACACTCGGGTTAAGCTTGACGAGCCTAGCATGTGCAGACATGGCCTCGGAACACATGAGACCGAAAGGTCGATCATGAATCATATAGTTGATATGATTAGCATAGGGATGCTTACCACTGAAACTACTCTCGACTCACGTGATGATCGGACTTGGGATAGTGTAAGTGGATCATGAACCACTCAAATGACTAGAGAGATGTACTTTTTGAGTGGGTGTTTAGCATATAATTTGATTAAGTTGAACTCTAATTATCTTGAACATAGTCTAAGTCCACTTTGAATATATTTGTGTTGTAGATCATGGCTCACGCAAGTGTCGTCCTGAATTTTAATACGTTCCTAGAGAAAGCTAAGTTGAAAGATGATGGAAGCAACTTTGTAGACTGGGCTCGTAATCTTAAGCTAATCTTACAAGCTGGAAAGAAGGATTATGTCCTTAATGCTGCGCTAGGAGATGAACCACCCGCTACGGCTGATCAGGATGTTAAGAACGCTTGGTTAGCACGTAAGGAGGACTACTCAATAGTTCAATGTGCAGTCTTGTATGGCTTAGAGCCGGGACTTCAACGTCGCTTTGAGCGTCATGGAGCATTTGAGATGTTCCAGGAGTTGAAGTTTATCTTTCAGAAGAACGCCCGGATCGAGAGGTATGAGACCTCCGATAAATTCTATGCCTGCAAGATGGAGGAAAACTCATCTGTCAGTGAACATGTGCTCAAAATGTCTGGGTACTCAAACCGTCTAGCTGAACTGGGGATTGAACTCCCGCAAGAAGCTATCACTGACAGAATCCTCCAATCACTGCCGCCAAGCTATAAAGGCTTTGTGTTGAACTACAACATGCAAGGGATGAACAAGTCTCCCGGCGAGTTGTTTGCGATGCTGAAAGTCGCAGAGTCTAAACTCCGTAAAGAGCATCAAGTGTTGATGGTCAGCAAGACCACTAGTTTCAAGAGAAACGGCAAAGGCAAGAAGGGCAATTCAAAGAAGAGCGGCAAGCCTGTTGCCAATCCGCCGAAGAAACCCAAAGCTGGACCTAAGCCTGAAACAGAGTGCTTCTATTGCAAGGGTATGGGTCACTGGAAGCGCAATTGCCCCAAGTATCTGGCAGATAAGAAGGCGGGCAAAGAAAAATCAGGTATATTTGATATACATGTTATTGATGTGTACTTAACCAGCTCTCATAGTAGTGCCTGGGTATTCGATACCGGTTCTGTTGCTCACATTTGCAACTCGAAGCAGGAACTGCGGAATAGACGAAGGCTGGCGAAAGACGAAGTGACGATGCGCGTAGGAAACGGTTCCAAGGTTGATGCAATCGCCGTCGGCACCGTGTCACTTCAACTACCATCGGGATTAGTGATGAACTTAAATCATTGTTATTTAGTGCCTGCGTTGAGCATGAACATTATATCTGGATCTTGTTTATTGCGAGACGGTTACTCTTTTTAAGTCTGAGAATAATGGTTGTTCTATTTCTATGAGTAACATCTTTTATGGTCATGCACCAAATGTGAGAGGATTGTTCATATTGAATCTCGATAGCGATACGCATATACATAACATTGAGACCAAAAGAGTTAGAGTAAACAATGATAGCGCCATATTTTTGTGGCACTGCCGCTTAGGTCATATTGGTGTAAAGCGCATGAAGAAACTCCATGCCGATGGACTTTTGGAGTCACTTGACTTTGATTCAGTTGACACGTGCGAACCATGCCTCATGGGCAAGATGACTAAAACTCCGTTCTCCGGAACAATGGAGCGTGCAAGTGACTTGTTGGAAGTCATACATACCGATGTGTGTGGTCCAATGAGCGTGGAGGCACGCGGCGGATATCGTTATTTTCTCACCTTCACTGACGATTTGAGTAGATATGGTTATGTCTACTTAATGAAGCACAAGTCTGAAACATTTGAAAAGTTCAAGCAATTTCAGAGTGAAGTAGAAAATCATCATAACAAGAAGATCAAGTTCCTACGGTCTGATCGTGGGGGTGAATATCTGAGTTTCGAGTTTGGTACTCACTTAAGACAATGTGGAATTGTTTCGCAGTTAACACCGCCTGGAACACCACAGCGTAATGGTGTGTCCGAACGTCGTAATCGTACTTTATTAGAAATGGTGCGATCTATGATGTCTCTTACTGATTTGCCGTTATCGTTTTGGGGTTATGCATTAGAAACAGCTGCATTCACTTTAAATAGGGCACCATCGAAATCCGTTGAGACGACACCATATGAACTGTGGTATGGCAAAAGGCCAAAGTTGTCGTTTCTTAAAGTTTGGGGATGTGATGCTTATGTCAAAAAAGCTTCAGCCTGAAAAGCTGGAACCCAAAGCGGAAAAATGCGTCTTCATAGGTTACCCAAAAGAGACAGGTTGGTACACCTTCTATCTCAAATCCGAGGGCAAAGTGTTTGTTGCTAAGAACGGAACTTTTCTCGAGAAGGAGTTTCTCTCGAGAGAATTGAGTGGGAGGAAGATAGAACTTGACGAGGTTGTCGAACCTCTCATCCCTCTGGATGGTGGCGCAGGGCAAGGGGAAACCCCTGTGATTGCGACGCCGGTTGAGGAGAAAGTTAATGATGATGATCATGAAACTCCAGTTCAAGTTTCTGTTGAACCACGTAGGTCGACGAGATCACGCGCTGCTCCTGAGTGGTACGGTAATCCCGTCTTGACAATCATGTTGTTAGACAACAATGAACCTGCAAATTATGAAGAAGCAATGGTGGGCCCAGATTCCAACAAATGGCTAGAAGCCATGAAATCCGAGATAGGATCCATGTATGAGAACAAAGTGTGGACTTTGGAGATACTACCTGAGGGCCGCAAGGCTATTCAGAACAAATGGATCTTTAAGAAGAAGACGGACGCTGACGGTAATGTGACCGTTTATAAAGCTCGACTTGTGGCAAAGGGTTTTTCACAAGTTCCAGGAATTGACTACGATGAGACTTTCTCTCCCGTAGCGATGCTTAAGTCCGTCAGAATCATGTTAGCAATAGCTGCATTTTTCGATTATGAAATCTGGCAGATGGATGTCAAAACGGCGTTCCTTAACGGTTTCCTTAAGGAAGAGTTGTATATGATGCAACCCGAAGGTTTTGTCGATCCTAAAAATGCTGACAAAGTGTGCAAGCTCCAGCGATCCATTTATGGACTGGTGCAAGCATCTCGGAGTTGGAACAAGCGCTTTGATGAGGTGATCAAAGCATTTGGGTTTATACAAGTGGTTGGAGAATCTTGTATTTACAAGAAAGTGAGTGGGAGCTCTGTGGCGTTTCTAATATTATATGTGGATGACATATTACTGATTGGAAACAACGTAGAGCTTTTGGAGAGCATAAAAGGTTACTTAAATAAAAGTTTCTCTATGAAGGACCTAGGAGAAGCTGCTTACATTCTAGGCATTAAGATCTATAGGGATAGATCAAAACGCCGGATAGGACTTTCACAAAGCACATACCTTGATAAAGTTTTGAAGAGGTTCAAAATGGAACAGTCCAAGAAAGGGTTCTTGCCAGTGTTACAAGGTACGAGATTGAGTAAGACTCAGTGCCCAGCAACTGATGAAGATAGAGAGCATATGCGCTCCGTCCCCTATGCTTCAGCCATAGGCTCTATCATGTATGCGATGCTGTGCACTAGACCGGATGTTAGCCTGGCCATAAGTATGGCAGGCAGGTTCCAGGGTAATCCAGGAGTGGATCACTGGACGGCGGTCAAGAATATCCTGAAGTACCTGAAAAGGACTAAGGAGATGTTTCTCGTGTATGGAGGTGACGAAGAGCTCGCCGTAAAAGGTTACGTCGATGCAAGCTTTGACACAGATCCGGACGACTCTAAGTCGCAAACCGGATACGTATTTATTCTTAATGGGGGTGCAGTAAGCTGGTGCAGTTCCAAGCAAAGCGTCGTAGCAGATTCTACATGTGAAGCGGAGTACATGGCTGCCTCGGAGGCGGCTAAGGAGGGTGTCTGGATGAAGCAGTTCATGACGGATCTTGGAGTGGTGCCAAGTGCACTGGATCCTATAACCTTGTTCTGTGACAACACTGGTGCCATTGCCTTAGCAAAGGAACCAAGGTTTCACAAGAAGACCAGACACATCAAACGACGCTTCAACCTCATCCGCGACTACGTCGAAGAGGAGGACGTAAATATATGCAAAGTGCACACGGATCTGAATGTAGCAGACCCGCTGACTAAACCTCTTCCACGGCCAAAACATGATCGACACCAGAACTGCATGGGTGTTAGATTTATTACAATGTAATTCACATGGTGATGTGAGGGCTAGATTATTGACTCTAGTGCAAGTGGGAGACTGTTGGAATTATGCCCTAGAGGCAATAATAAATGTATAGTTATTATTATAATTCCTGTATCAAGATAATAGTTTATTATCCATGCTATAATTGTATTGAATGAAGACTCATTTACATGTGTGGATACATAGACAAAACACCGTCCCTAGCATGCCTCTAGTTGGCTAGCCAGTTGATCGATGATAGTCAGTGTCTTCTGATTATGAACAAGGTGTTGTTGCTTGATAACTGGATCACGTCATTGGGAGAATCACGTGATGGACTAGACCCAAACTAATAGACGTAGCATGTTGATCGTGTCATTTTGTTGCTACTGTTTTCTGCGTGTCAAGTATTTATTCCTATGACCATGAGATCATATAACTCACTGACACCGGAGGAATGCTTTATGTGTATCAAACGTCGCAACGTAACTGGGTGACTATAAAGATGCTCTACAGGTATCTCCGAAGGTGGTAGTTGAGTTAGTATGGATCAAGACTGGGATTTGTCACTCCGTGTGACGGAGAGGTATCTCGGGGCCCACTCGGTAATACAACATCACACACAAGCCTTGCAAGCAATGTAACTTAGTGTAAGTTGCGGGATCTTGTATTACGGAACGAGTAAAGAGACTTGCCGGTAAACGAGATTGAAATAGGTATGCGGATACTGACGATCGAATCTCGGGCAAGTAACATACCGAAGGACAAAGGGAATGACATACGGGATTATACGAATCCTTGGCACTGAGGTTCAAACGATAAGATCTTCGTAGAATATGTAGGATCCAATATGGGCATCCAGGTCCCGCTATTGGATATTGACCGAGGAATCTCTCGGGTCATGTCTACATAGTTCTCGAACCCACAGGGTCTGCACACTTAAGGTTCGACGTTGTTTTATGTGTATTTGAGTTATATGGTTGGTTACCGAATGTTGTTCGGAGTCCCGGATGAGATCACGGACGTCACGAGGGTTTCCGGAATGGTCCGGAAACGAAGATTGATATATAGGATGACCTCATTTGATTACCGGAAGGTTTTTCGGAGTTACCGGGAATGTACCGGGAATGACGAATGGGTTCCGGGGGTTCACCGGAGGGGGGCAACCCACTCCGGGGAAGCCCATAGGTATTTGGGGGTCACACCAGCCCTTAGTGGGCTGGTGGGACAGCCCACCAAATCCTATGCGCCAAGGAAGAGAAAATATCAAAGGAAAGGAAAAAAAAAGGGAGAGGTGGGAAGGGGGAAGGACTCCCTCCCACCAAACCAAGTAGGACTCGGTTTGGGGGGGGAGAGTCCTCCCCCCTGGCTCGGCCGACCCCTTGGGGTTCCCTTGAACCCCAAGGCAAGGTCCCCCTCCCTCCTCCTATATATATGGGGCTTTTAGGGCAGATTTGAGACGACTTTCTCACGGCTGCCCGACCACATACCTCCATAGTTTTTCCTCTAGATCGTGTTTTTGCGGAGCTCGGGCGGAGCCCTGCTGAGACAAGATCATCACCAACCTCCGGAGCGCCGTCACGCTGCCAGAGAACTCTTCTACCTCTCCGTCTCTCTTGCTGGATCAAGAAGGCCGAGATCATCGTCGAGCTGTATGTGTGCTGAACGCGGAGGTGCCGTCCGTTCGGTACTAGATCGTGGGACTGATCGCGGGATTGTTCGCGGGGCGGATCGAGGGACGTGAGGACGTTCCACTACATCAACCACGTTCTCTAACGCTTCTGCTGTACGATCTACAAGGGTACGTAGATCACTCATCCCCTCTCGTAGATGGACATCACCATGATAGGTCTTCGTGCGCGTAGGAAAATTTTTGTTTCCCATGCGACGTTCCCCAACAATGGATTCCCTAAAGCGGTAGTACCGTGGTCCAGTGTTGTAGTACCACTCGGGCGGTAGTACCGCTTGGGCAGTAGTGCCGGCCTGAGAGCGGTAGTACCGCTTGCGACCAAAAAGGAGCCTACCAACAACTGAAAAACCAAGACCTATGCATCTATTCATTTTGAGAGAGAGAGAGAGAGATAAAACCTGAGAAGGAGACTCTCAAAACATTCACTACAATAGGAGACACTCCAATTTACAAGAGTCCAAACACGAAGAAAGCATACCTTGGAGTGACTCAGCACACGAATAAACTCTCAAAAGCAAATGTCTCACTCGGAGGGGGCGGTGGCCGAAGCCACCTATGTTTGAGTCTACTAGTATGGCACCACGAAGGTTTTAACCTTGGGCCCATGACCAAAACTTTTCTTTGAAGCACATGTGACATATAACATGACTAATTGAAAGACTTGATCAATTTATGCATAATAGGGGGAGGGAGAGTTCATTGAGAGAACAACACCCGCCCTAAATACATGCCTACATCTAAACAAGATAGTATGATGAGAGTGGTGGGGTGTGCCTAATTTCAATCCACATTGCTCGAATCAATGATATTTAGCTCATGCCTTAACTCACGAAATCTTGCTTCATCCAATGGCTTCATGAAAATATCTACAAGTTGTTCATTAGTGTTGAGGTGAATAAGATCAATCTCCCCATGCTTGATATGATCCTGGAAGAAATGGTGACGAATATCAATATGCTTCGTCTTGCAGTGTTGAACCGGGTTGTTGGAGATTGAGATAGCACTTCCATTATCACAATAAAGAGGCACTTTGTCACAGGTGAGACTATAATACTTTAAAGTTTGCCTCATCCAAAGCAACTGAGCATATCAACTTGTAGTAGCTACATACTCGGCCTCGGTGGGCGAGAGAGAAACGCAATTTTGTTCCTTTGTAGGCCAACTTACCATAAAGCGACCAAGGAATTGGCAACCTCCGTAAGTTGACTTCCCCTACACACGGTCTCTCGCCCAATCTGAGTATGAATATCCTATGAGATGAAATGAAGCACCTTTGGGATACCATAAGCCAATGTTTGTGGAATGAGCCAAATATCAAAAGATTCACTTGACAGCCACCAAGTGACTTTCATTTGGCGCGGATTGAAATTGTGCACAAATTTCCACACTAAACATAATATCCGTTCTAGATGCACAAAGGTAAAGCAGATAGCCAATCATAGAGCGATATACCTTTTGATCCGCAGCTTTACGACTGGGAACTATGTCAAGTTGTCATTTGAGTGGCATGGGAGTGTTTGCCTTGGCTGGTTTGAGTTCATCCATCTTGAACCTCTTGAGCATTTGTTGAAGATATTTTTCCTGATTTATGAAGGTTCCTTCACTTCGTTGCTTGACTTTGAATCCAAGTAAGAACTTCAACTCCCCATCATAGACATCTCATACTTTTTGGTCATTAGTGTGGCAAACTCTTCATTAAACGCTTTGTTAGGAGTGGTAATATCATCAACATATAGTTGGCATATGAACAAGCTCCCTTTGACCTTGTTTTTGAAAAGAGTGGGATAAATTTTCCTAATTTAAAACCCATGATCTTGCAACATCTCGGTAAGGTGCTCATACCACGCATGTGGGGCTTGTTTAATGCCATAGAGTGCCTTGTCGAGAACGTATACATGATTGGGGAACTTGCGATCCTTGAACCGTGGGGGTTGCTTGACATATACCAACTGCTTAAGGGTACCATTAAGAAATGCACTCTTCACATCCATTTGATATAACTTGAAATTATGATGAGAATCAAATGCAAGCAACATGTGAATAGATTCAAGGCGAGCAACACGAGCAAAGGTTTCACCGTACTTGATACCCTCGTCTTGGGAGTAGCCTTGTGCTACCAATCTTTCCTTGTTGCAAATGGCGACACCATTTACATCTTTCTTGTTCTTAAAGATCCATTTATTTCCAATGACGTTGTGGTTCTCCTTTCGTATTGGCACCAACCACCACACTTTGTTACGCTCGAAGTTGTTGAGTTCATCATGCATGGCTACAAGCCACTCTATGTCCTCGAGCATTTATTGTACCTTGAGGGGTTCAATGCAAGAAACAAACGCATGATGTGCACTAAATTTTGTTAATTGTCTATGATCGGTTACCCCTCTCTTCAAGCTACCATACACATTCTCCAAGATGTGTTTTTTATGTTTAAGCTTGGAAACATTCTTGGTGGCACGTCTTTCTATAATCTCCTCCATGGAAAGTTGAGGAGGAACATTTTTTGTGACCTTGACCGCCATAGTGAGCTTGCTTGTGATCTTGAGCTTGGTATTGATCTTGAGATTACTCTTGATCTTGAGCTTGCACGGAGGTGTGAGCTTGATCAAGGACATCACTTGGTGAACCACCATTATGAGGTTGATATTGTCCTTGATCTTGATCACAAGGTTGAGGGCCTTCACTTTGCTCTTCGGAAGCGTACGGGTCTTGCGTTGGTGATGGTTCCACTTGTGTGGAACATTATCATTCTTCTTCGGCCACAAGGGGTTCCTCAACGGGTAGGAAGTGTCCCACATCCATTCTTCTTATGGATTGGGGAGGAATTTCATCACTTACATCGCAAATACCACTTTGCTCCACTTGGGAGCCATTATTTTCATAAAACTCCACATTACACGTCTCCTCGGTGAGTACATTGGACTTGTTGAGGACATGGTAAGCACGAGAGTTTGTAGCATAACCAACAAATTCGCCCTCTTGAGCTCTATGTTCAAATTTAGACAATCGAGCACCTTCCTTGAGAATGAAACACTTACAACCAAATCCCGGAAGTACTTGAGGTTGGGCTTGTTACTAGTAAGAATTTCATAAGTAGTCTTGTTCAAGCCTTTGCAGATGTAGAGAAGATTAGATGCACGAAATGCAGTGTTCATGGCTTCGGCCCAAAAGTTATACGGAGATTTGAACTCCGCAATCATGGTCCTTGCCACGTCCATCAACATCTAGTTCTTCCTTTCCGCCACATCAATTTACTGAGGGGTATATGGTGAAAAGTATTGGTGCTTGATCCCCTCATCACTAACAAAACTCATTCAAGGTGTAGTTCTTGATTTTGGTGCCATTGTCACTTCTAATCATCAATATCTTCGCCTCATGTTGATGTTGAGCTTCATTGGCAAAGTCGACGATAGTTTGTTGGGTCTTGCCCTTCCTCTTGAACAAGTATACCCAAGTATATCTTGAGTAATCATCCAAAATCACCAAGCCAAATTTTCTTCCCCCAGGACTATCGAAAGATGGAGGACCAAAGAGATCCATGTGAAGGAGCTCCAAGGTCCTCTTTGAGTAGATGGTAGTCGTGGGTCGGTGAGTCGTCTCGTGTAGCTTTTCGTCAATACAACCACTTCAAGCACGATCTTTTGCAAAACTCGCATTTGTTAGTCCAAGAACGTGATCCCCATTGAGGAGACTTTGCAAAGATCTCGTATTGACATGGGCTAGATGGTGATGCCAAAGCCATCCCACATCAACTTTAGCCATTAAGCAAGTCGCGGTCTTAGTGGGTCGCACCGAAAATTTAACCACATTAATACCATTCTTGACATGCCCAAGAAAGTCTACTTTAAGAGTCTTGCTCCACAAAAGGGCCACAAAGTTAGCACCAAAGAACGTACTAAAACCCATGAGTACAAGTTGGTGAACATAAAGTAAATTGTATTCAAGGGTCTCAACAAGCATGACATTCTCAATGGTTAGCTCCGGAGAGATTACCAACCTGCCAAGATGCAATACCTTTGAAATTGAGTCATCACCAAAGGAGACTTGGGTGGCCACAGATGGGTCGGGGTGAATGTCCACCACCAAGTCCTTGCTTCCGGTCATATGATTTGTCGCTCCACTATCAAGAAACCATGACACTCCGCCGGAAGCAAACTCCTACATAAGAACAATGCTTGGATCTAGGTACCCATTTTTTAATGGGTCCTTTCAAGTTAGTAATAAGAATCTTAGGAACCCAAATAGACCATTAAATGTACTCATAAGAAGAACCAACAAATTTAGCAAATACATTTCCATCACTAGCACAACATAAAACATAAGAGGGGTTAAAGTCACGAACATTGTTGGAAGGGAGGGTTTTCCCTTCTTGGCATTACCACCCTTAGCTTTGTCCTTCTTCTTCTCATGAGTACCCTCCCCGACTTTAACAAAGGTTTCCTTGGGCAGAGGAGGTTTCTTGGTCTTGATCTTCTTGTTCTTATTGGACTTGGGTGTAAACCCAACTCCTTACTTTGATCCCACTTCCTTTTGATTGCTCAAAAGGTCATTAAGATTATTTTTGCCTTGGATGAATGTAACAAGGCCTTTCTCAAGTTGCTCCTTCAACTTGGCATTATCCTAGACAATATGCACATGCTCACAACAAGGGTTAGTAGTATTGACAATATCAATTAGCACGAAAGGAGAACACGTGGCTAATTCCTTAGTAAGTTTTACTTGGAGTTGAGCATGAGACTCTTTTATAGAAGCATGTGCACTCTTCAAAGCTTTGTGAGACTTCTCAAGTATGACAAATTCCTCATTGAGTCTATCATGATCGACCCCAAGTGCACCCTTTTTGGGTTTCAAAAAAAGAGAAAGAGCACAAGCATGATCAATATATTTTTGTCATTTACCAAGGTTGTCGTTGTGTGACTCCTCAAGAGTCAAACGGAGGCCTCGCTCTCCCTCAAGAGCAATGTAAAGATCTCATATCTCATCTGCATAATCATGACTATGCCCTTGTAACATAGAGATAGTTTCTTCATGAGATTCAATCAGGTCACCAGCCTCACCTAGTTGTTCCAAGAGAGCAACAAAATTCTTCTTGGCATTACCCTTGACCTTTCTCATGAATATATCAAAGGAATTTTCCTCAACATTTACCTCCTCTTTTTCCTCACCACTATCCATAGGAGAAGGGGTAGTGGACATGGTAGTTTTGATGTTGGAGGTTACCTTGTTGGATGCCTTGGCCATGAGGCACTTGGCAATGTGGTTCTCATTGGGGACGTTAAAGAGGGACACCTTGCTTGTAGAAGAGGATGCAATAGCCACCATGGCCATTCTCATTACTTCATCACTTGCACCATCAACATCATCCTCATCGGAGAGGTACTCTTCTTGAACCACCAACACCTTTTGGGGCATCTTATTGGAGTAGTTGTTCTTGTTGGGGAAGGACTTGGCCTTGCCTTTGCGAATAAGTTTGCCACTGTTTTCTTCTCTCATCTCATATGGACACTCTGCCACAAAGTGACTCACATTGCCACAACTATAGCAAGTTCGCACACGTTGCTTGACCTTGGGCCCACTTGTGTCGTTCTTGGAGAAGGTAGATCTTGAGTTTCCCTTGTTGCCCCAAAATTTCCTTGACGCAAGATCCATCTACTCGTGATAAGCATATTTGGTGTCTTTGGGACAACTTTCCGCTTCTTCTTCATCTTGCTCCAAAATAGCCTTAGCCTTAAAAGCAAGTTGGAGGAGTCCTTTCTTAACTGTTGGACATGAGCTAGAGCATTGTTTGCGGCCTTGTTCAATATGTTCATGGCAACGAACTCATCCAACACATCGCTTAAGGACAAGGAGTGAAAGTATGACCTTTGACGTATTACGAAGGACATGGCCTTGTTGAAAGGTTTGATAGCCTTGAGAAACTTTCGCTTGATCCAATTATCATCCACATCCTTGCTTCCATGATCTTGAAGAGCAAGGACAAGAGTTGTCACTCTCCGGTAAATCTCACCAGGGTACTCATCATCAAGCATTGCAAATTCATCATTCTCATCAAGGATCACTTCACAGTTGGATCGCTAAATACTTGAGCTTCCCTTGTACATGGAAATAATGTGTTCCCAACAATCCTTGGCATGAGTGAAGGGACACAAGTGAGCAAGATCTTCAATGGGGAGAGATGCTTGAAGGATGAACAAGGCGGAGTGATTGAGTTGATTGTCGACCTCTTCTCTTGGGGTGAGGTTGCTCGGATCATGTGGGTAGTACCCATTGATACACTCATTTTGCATCGTGAATTACTATTGACATTTGTGTTGATCCTTGTCCATTATCCATCATTATCATACAATTATTATGCCTTCTCTCTCTAAATATGCAAGGTACATCACTGAGAGGGAAATATCTGGAAACTATAATTCTGGGCTGGGAAACCAAGAAGGCAGAAAAATCAACTTGCTCCAAATGAATTGAAACTTTATGGATATTTTTCTAGAACATTTAAGAATTTCTGGGCCAAAAATATACCGGAGAGGGGCCACCAGCTCAACACAAGTCATCAGGGTGCCCCCTTGGCCATGTCGTGATAGCTTGTGGGGCCCCAGCTGGCCTTCTCGTGACCATCTTCTCTTATATGGTGTGTTTTACCCTAGAAATAATCATAAGTTATCTTTCGGGATGAAGCACCGCCGTCTCGGGGCAGAAACCTGGGTAGAGGCCCTTTTGCTCTCCGACACAGAGATTCTGCTGGGGAAATTCCCCTTCGGGAGGGGGAAGTCGAAGCCATCATCATCACCAACGCTTCCTCCTTCCTGGGAGGACCAATCTTCATCAACATCTTCACGAGCACCATCTCATATCCAACCTAGTTCGTCACGTGTATTCAATCTTTATCTCAAAACCTCAGATTGGTACCTGTGGGTTCCTAGTAGCGTTGATTACATCTCGTAGTTGATGCTTGTCGCATTACTTGGTGGAAGACATTATGTCCAGATCCTTTATTATTATCATTAAACCTCTAGTTTTGAACATGTTGATGTTGTGTGAGTAGTAATTATTATTCCTGGGGACATGGGAGAAGTCTTGTTAGAAGTAATCGTCTAAAGTTGGTATTTGTTCGATATTTTGATAATATGTATGTTGTTACTTCTCTTAGTGGTGTCATGTGAATGTTGACTACAAGACACTTGACCATGTTATGGGCCTAAGGGAAGTCATTGTGGATTAACAAATAGATGATGGGGTGCGAGAGTGACAGAAGCTTAAACCCAGTTCATGCGTTGCTTCATAAGGGGCTGATTTGGATCCACATGTTTCATGCTATGGTTAGATTATTCTTAATTCTTCTGTCGTAGTTGCGGATGCTAACGATAGGGGGTAATCATAAGTAGGTTGTTTTTTCAAATAAGAACAACACCTTAGCACTGGTCCACCCACATATCAAATCATCAAAGTAGCAAACGCGAATCAACTTAATATAATGAACATGACTAGACAGAAATTCACATGTGTCCTCGGGAGCACTTGATTTATATAAGAGAACTTTCTGGCCTGTCCTTTGGTATAAAAAGGATTGGGATATCGTTCTGCACCTTTTCTATTATTGTTACTTGTCACTTGTTATGAATTATCTTGCTACAAAACTATCTACCACTGTTACTTATAGCACTTGCAGAGAATTCCTTGCTGAGACCTACTTTTCATTTCCTTCTGCTCCTTGTTGGGTTCGACACTCTTCTTATTGAAAGGACTAAGTTTGATCCCCTATACTTGTGGGTCATCAAGACTCTTTTGTGGCACATTTTCCGGGGAGTGAAGCTCCTTTGGTAACTGGAAATTGGTAAGGAAACATTTTCGGTACGTGCTGAAATTTGTTGTTGCTTGTCACTATGAATGGTCACCCTTTGAGTGGCTTGTTCGGGGCATCTTCGCCTCGAATGGAAGCTGAGGAAATTGTTGCTAAACCTATTGAAATTATTTATTATGAGATTCCTTCTGGTATGGTAGAGAAACTTCTAGCTAATCCTTTAACGGTTCAACTCATCCTGATTACCATTTGATATATGTCGATGAGATTTGTGGATTGTTTAAGCTTTCAAGTTTACTAGGAGATAAGGTTAAGAAGAACATTTTCCCTTTATCTTTGGATGGAAAGGCACTAATGTGGTACAAGCTATTTGATGATATTGGATCATGGGACTGGAATTGCTTGAAGCTGGAATTTCATCAGAAGTTTTATCATATGCATCTAATCCATCATGGTCGAAATTTTACTTATAATTGTTGGCCTCGTGATGGAGAAAGCATTGCTCAAGCTTGTGGGAGGCTTAAATCTATGATGCACACCTGCCCCAACCATGAACTCTCAAAGGAATTATTATACATAATTTTTATGCTCGGCTTTCTCATGATGATCAAACATTACTCGATGCTTGTGTTGTCGGTTCCTATATGAAGTAGACTATTGAATTCAGGTGGGATCTTCTTCAAAAGATTAAATAGAATGCTGAAGATTGGGAACTTGACAAAGGTAAAGAGCGTGGTATAAAGCTTAATTTTGATTGTGTCAAATCTTTTATGGAAACTTCTCCTTTCTATGAGTTTAGCAACAAATATGGCCTTGACACTGAGGTAGTAGCTTCTTTCTGTGAAACTTTTGCTACCTATGTTGACCTTACTAAGGAAAAGTGGTTCAAATATCATCTTCCCATTGAAAAATTACCCGAGGAACCTATTAGAGTTAAGAAGGAAGAAATAATTGTTAACCATGTCTATCCAATTGTTCCTACTACTTACATTGAGAAACCGCGTTTCCCTGTTAGGATTGGAGAACATGCTAAGGCTACAACAGTGGTTAATAAGAGTTTTGTTAGAACACCTACACCTTATGAACAAATAAATGTTGAGCCTAATGTAGCTATAGTTAAAGATCTCCTAGTTGATAATATTGATGGGCAGGTTATTTACCTTTGTGATCAAGCTGCTAGAATTGCAAAACCTGTTAGAAACAAACGAGATGAACTAGATAAAAATAAGCCGATGGTAGGCACACCTTTCATCTCAGTTAAAATTGGAGGTCATTGCTATCATGGATTGTGTGATATTGGTGCTATTATTAGTGTTATAATCTTTACATTATATCAAGAAATTATGCATGATATAGCACCCTCTAAAATTGAAGGTACTGATGTCACCATTAAGCTTGCAAACTGTGATACTATTTCGCCACCGAAGATTGTTAGGGATGTTGAAGTCTTGTGCGGAAAGGTCAAGTATCCCACTGATTTTTTCAGTACTTGGTTAGGAGCAATATAACTTTTGTCCCATTACATTTGGTAGACCATTCTTGAATACGGTTAATGCTGAAATTAATTGTGCTATTGAGAAGGTTAAAGTGAGCTTCAGTGATATTTCTCATGAGTTTAACTTCTCTAAATTTAGAAAGGAGCCACATCAAAAAGAATTACCTAGTAAGGATCAAATAATTGGTCTTGCTTCTATTGTTGTATCTCCTTGAGATCCACTAGAACAATATTTTGCTAGACCATGAGAATGATATACATTTGAATGGAAGAAATGAAGTAGATAGAATACTCCTTGATCAACAACCTATCGATCCTCCTCCACCCAAGGGAGATCCCATATTTGAGCTTAAGGCTTTACCTGATACTTTGAAATGTGCTTATCTTGATGACAAGAAGATATGTCTTGTTATTATTAGTGCTAACATTTCAGAACATGAAGAAAGGAGATTACTCCAAACTTTAGAAAAGCACATGGCTACTATTGGGTATACTCTTGATGATCTTAATGTTGGGGAACGTCGCATGGGAAACAAAAATTTTCCTACGCGCACGAAGACCTATCATGGTGATGTCCATCTACGAGAGGGGATGAGTGATCTACGTACCCTTGTAGATCGTACAGCAGAAGCGTTTAGAGAACGCGGTTGATGTAGTGGAACGTCCTCACGTCCCTCGATCCGCCCCGCGAACAATCCCGCGATCAGTCCCACGATCTAGTACCGAACGGACGGCACCTCCGCGTTCAGCACACGTACAGCTCGACGATGATCTCGGCCTTCTTGATCCAGCAAGAGAGACGGAGAGGTAGAAGAGTTCTCCGGCAGCGTGACGGCGCTCCGGAGGTTGGTGATGATCTCGTCTCAGCAGGGCTCCGCCCGAGCTCCGCAGAAACGCGATCTGGAGGAAAAACTATGGAGGTATGTGGTCGGGCAGCCGTGAGAAAGTCGTCTCAAATCTGCCCTAAAAGCCCCATATATACAGGAGGGAGGGGGACCTTGCCTTGGGGTCCAAGGGACTCCCAAGGGGTCGGCCGAGCCAAGGGGGGGAGGACTCCCCCCCCAAACCGAGTTGGACTTGGTTTGGTGGGAGGAGTCCCCCTCCCTTCCCACTTCTTCCCTCTTTTTTTTTCTTTTCCTTTGATTTCTTTCTCTTGGCGCATAGGCCCCTTTGGGGCTGTCCCACCAGCCCACTAAGGGCTGGTGTGTCTCCCCAAAGCCTATGGGCTTCCCCGGGGTGGGTTACCCCCCCCCCCCCCCCCCGATGAACTCCCGGAACCCATTCGTCATTCCCAGTACATTCCCGGTAACTCCGAAAAGCTTCCGGTAATCAAATAAGGTCATCCTATATATCAATCTTCGTTTCCGGACCATTCCGGAAACCCTCGTGACGTCCGTGATCTCATCCGGGACTCCGAACAACATTCGGTAACCAACCATATAACTCAAATACGCATAAAACAACGTCGAACTTTAAGTGTGCAGACCCTGCGGGTTCGAGAACTATGTAGACATGACCCGAGAGGTTCCTCGGTCAATATCCAATAGCGGGACCTGGATGCACATATTGGATCCTACATATTCTACGAAGATCTTATCGTTTGAACCTCAGTGCCAAGGATTCGTATAATCCCGTATGTCATTCCCTTTGTCCTTCGGTATGTTACTTGCCCGAGATTCGATCGTCAGTATCCGCATACCTATTTCAATCTCGTTTACCGGCAAGTCTCTTTACTCGTTCCGTAATACAAGATCCCGCAACTTACACTAAGTTACATTGCTTGCAAGGCTTGTGTGTGATGTTGTATTACCGAGTGGGCCTCGAGATACCTTTCCGTCACACGGAGTGACAAATCCCAGTCTTGATCCATACTAACTCAACTAACACCTTCGGAGATACCTGTAGAGCATCTTTATAGTCACCCAGTTACGTTGCGACGTTTGATACACACAAAGCATTCCTCCGGTGTCAGTGAGTTATATGATCTCATGGTCATAGGAATAAATACTTGACACGCAGAAAACAGTAGCAACAAAATGACACGATCAACATGCTACGTCTATTAGTTTGGGTCTAGTCCATCACGTGATTCTCCCAATGACGTGATCCAGTCATCAAGCAACAACACCTTGTTCATAATCAGAAGACACTGACTATCATCGATCAACTGGCTAGCCAACTAGAGGCATGCTAGGGACGGTGTTTTGTCTATGTATCCACACATGTAAATGAGTCTTCATTCAATACAATTATAGCATGGATAATAAACTATTATCTTGATACAGGAATTATAATAATAACTATACATTTATTATTGCCTCTAGGGCATAATTCCAACACTTAAAGGCATAAGTCCTACTCTGTGTCAGCGCAAGATTAGTATGGAACCTCATGCTAAACCAGTTGTTGATCATCAACGCCGTCTCAACCCTAAAATGAAAGAGGTGGTAAGAACTGAAATACTAAATCTTCTGGAAGCACGTATAATCTATCCTATTGCTGATAGTAGATGAGTGAGTCATGTTCATTGTGTTCCTAAGAAATGTGGTATAATTGTTGTTCCTAATGATAAAAACGAACTTATTCCAAAAAGGATAGTAACTGCTTATAGGATGGTAATTGATTTTGGGAAATTGAATAAGGCTACTAGAAAAGATCATTACCCCTTGCCTTTTATTGGTCAAATGTTAGAAAGATTATCTAAGCACACACACTTTTTCTTTCTTGAAGGTTACTCTGGATTCTCTAAAATACTAGTTTCAAAAGAGGACCAAGAGAAAACTACCTTTTACTTGCCCCTTTGGAACTTATGCTTATAGGCATATGCCTTTTGGTCTATGCAATGAACCTGCTACGTTTCAAAGATGTATGACTGCTATATTCTCCCACTTCTGTGAAAAGATTGTTAAGGTCTTCATGGATGATTTTTCCATTTATGGGACTTCCTTCGAAGATTGCTTGACCAACCTTGATTGAGTTTTGCAGAGATGTGAAGAAACTAATCTTGTCTTGAATTTGGAGAAGCGCCACTTGATGGTGAATGAAGGAATAGTGCTTGGGCATAAAATTTCTGAACGTGGTATTGAGGTGGATAAGGCCAAAGTTCATGCAATAGGGAAAACGACTTGCCCAAGAGATATCAAAGGTATAAGAAGTTTCCTTGGTCATGTTAGTTTCTATAGGCGTTTCATTAAAGATTTCTCAAAGATTTGTAGGCCATTAACAAATCAATTCCAAAAGATGTTCCTTTTGTTTTTTATAAACTTCCAATATTTCTATAAATCCATAAATTCTTAAAAATTAGGACAATAAGAAAAATGTGTATATCAATCTTGTGTAAAAAATTCAGACCAAAAGAGCGTTCCACTCAATTTATAAAATTCCTCGACTGAGAGCAAAAGTTTCTGTTTTTCAGCAAAATCAACTTGCAAACACCTTAGACCATCCCAAAGGTCTTACTTGGCTCAGACACTAACTAAAATAAGAAAACACAATTATTACAGAGATAATAATATGTGCAGCACTAAAAAATAGAAGCAAAAACAGAAGCATAAAAATAAAATCAGGTTGCCTCCCAACAAGCGCTATTGTTTAACGCCCCTAGCTAGGCATAATGCAATAGATCTAGGTATTGTCATCTTTGGTATGCCATCCATAAGAGCTCTCATAATAGATTCATACGGTAATTGTATTTTCTTTCGAGGAAAGTGCTCCATGCCTTTCCTTAATGGAAATTGGAATCTAATATTTCCTTCCCTCATATCAATAATTGCACCAATCGTTCTAAGGAAAGGTCTACCAAGAATAATAGGACATGTAGGATTGCAATCTATATCAAGAACAATGAAATCTACGGGCACATAATTCCTATTTGCGACAATAAGAACATCATTAATCCTTCCCATAGGTTTCTTAATGGTGGAATCCGCTAGATGCAAATTTAAAGAGCAATCATCAAATTCACGAAAAACTAGCACATCACATAAAGTTTTTAGAATCATGGAAATGCTAGCACCCAAATCACACAAAGCATGACACTCAGAATCTTTAATTTTAACCTTAATAGTAGGTTCCCACTCATCATAAATCTTCCTAGGTATAGAAACTTCCAACTCAAGTTTTTCTTCAAAAGATTTCATGATAGCATCCACAATATGTTTAGTAAAAGCTTTATTTTGATTATAAGCATGCGAAGAATTCAACATGGATTGCAACAAGGAAACACAATCAATCAAACAACTATCATAATTAAAGTCCTTGAAATCCAAAAGAGTGGGTTCATTGCTATTTAAAGTTTTGACCTCTTCAATCCCACTTTTATCAATCTTAGCATTAAGATCTATTAACTCCGAATCATTGGGACGCCTTTTAACTAAGGTTGACTCATCTCCAGTCCCATCTTTTTCAAGATTCATATTAGAAAACAAAGCTTCAATAGGAGTCACATCGATCACTTTAAGATCTTCATCATTATTATCATGAGAACACACTTTTTCAAGCCATTCACGCTTGGCACGTATTCTAGCGGTTCTTTCCTTACACTCATCATAAATTATCATAGCTTTTAAAGACTCATTAATATCATGCTTGGGTGGAATAGATCTAATTTTTAGAGAATCAATCTCAAGAGAAATTATATCAAAGTTCCTAGCCAAATAATGCTTGGGCGTGTTCCAGCGGCAGTGGACGGACGAGGAGGAGCTGCTCATCCTGCGCGGGTTCCTCGAGTTCACGAGGGTGTCATGTACGGCATCGCACGCCACATCTGGCGTCCGGCCTTTAAGCGCGACGATGAGCACCGCGACGGCCTGAGCTGGTGGCCTCACCGGTGAGCATCATGGCGACCTGCGCTGATGGCCTCGTCGGTGAGCTCCGCGGCGGCCTGCATCGGTGGCTTCGTCGCTGCGGTTTTGGAGGAAATGCGACGCGGTGGTTGTGGAGGAAGTGCGGGTCGCTGATAGATGGCACCAGGGCAGACATGAGAGGGGAGGAGCGGACGAGGGCGGGAGCGCCTAGTTTTTTCGCCGCGGACCCATTTATGGCTCATTTTTGCGCCCAGTTTGGGTTGGGATGGACAACAAGTGGACATCAAGTGGACACGTCCGTCCATTTGGGTCGCTCGGTTGGGCCAAGTTTTCTATCCGGATGACCCAAACGAACAATATGAATCGCCCGGTTGGAGTTGTTCTAAGACTGAGATATATAAATAAAATCTATTACTAAAAAAATATTAGAATCATCAACATGCAGTTCCCGGATGATGTAATATCTAAGGACAAATTTGAAAATGAACACGAAATATCAATAAATGAATTTCCACATTATCTATTATTTCCGGGTCTTTTCGTTGCATTTACTTAGCTAGCTGAAATATGATTATTTGATAAACATGAGAAATAATTTTTATACAAGATATGGTGTGGCATACAACACTAGGTGGTTCAACCTGATTAGCTAGCATGTTATCCTTTGATTGTGGTGGCATGAACATGCTCCTGACTTTTTTTGGTTGGTCATGAGCGATTCAGCTAAGCTATTTTAAGTATTGAAATGTTATGTCCAGGCAAAATAAAAATGTATATCAAAAAAATATGTACTCCCTCCTTTTCGGTTTATAGGGCTCATCTCAAAAATTTCAGATTTCCATTATATTAGGCTCATTTTGAGTATAATTGACTTAAAGTGCTTTCAGCCCACGCTATATTTAATATATAGAGTTTAAAGAAAAACGATGAGTGGCTATGCATACATCGTTTTCTACATCCACTATTCAAGTCCAATGAAAAGGAGGATGCTACATTTATTATCTTGGAAATTGAATATGTGAGAAGTATTTAATAGGGTAGTTAAAACTAGAGTCATCCAATCACAATTTACCTTGCTTGATGAGATTTTAGATTTGAGCCCAATAAACCGGAAAGGAGGGAGTATATCCAATATGAAAAATGATCACTCTCAGCCGGTTGATAATCACGATGCATTCGTCGCCTCCGTTGCCACACATCCTTGACATAAAGACAAGTGACAACATCTATTTGAACAACAATGATTTTATTCGGTTTTTAGAAATAATCCTACAAAAAGTCTTCTGTTACGAAAATAATCATGTAACAAGTCCTTCATTACAAAAACAAAATCCGCAACAAGACGGCCGTTGCAGATTTCTGAGCAAAATGTCTATTGTAAAAGAAAAAAATTACAACAAGACATGTATTGTAATGATGGATGATGACGCACGATGGCTTATGCGTTAAATATATCGGAACGCATCCGACCGATCATTCCAAAAATCAGCCGGCTCACGCGTAGTACGGTCCATCAAATATGCAAGATTTTAATATGTTTATTAAATACCGGAGTAGTTTTTCTAAATAAGGATCGGTGCTGTTTTTTCAAAAAATAAGAAAACAGCAAATGTAATGCAGAGTCGAGAAGCTGCTGGTGTCTTCTTCATGATACGGACCAAACCAATTCCGGCCCAACCGACGGACACAATCCAGTGACCTCGAGCCTTGACAGGAAGACGAGAGAATTCTCCAGAAGCGTTCTTTCTCCTTCTCCACCGAATCATCCCCAGCCCTCTATAAATTCTTCCACCTCCCGATCGACGGAAACCCAAGAAATTTGAACAAATCACCGATCAAAGAGCTCCAGTAAGCAATCGCTCATCCTTCCGCTTCCAACGCCAGCCAAATCGTCGATTCCTTGCACCAGCAGCTCGAATCCCCACCGACAATGTCGCTGATCCGCCGCAGCAACGTGTTCGACCCCTTCTCCCTCGACTTCTTCGACCCCTTCGACGGCTTCCCCTTCGGCTCCGGCAGCAGCAACAGCGGCGGCAGCCTCGTCCCGCGCACCTCCTCTGACACGGCGGCCTTCGCGGGGGCGCGCATCGACTGGAAGGAGACGCCCGAGGCGCACGTGTTCAAGGCGGACGTGCCGGGGCTGAAGAAGGAAGAGGTGAAGGTGGAGGTGGAGGACGGCAACATCCTCCAGATCAGCGGCGAGAGGAACAAGGAGCAGGAGGAGAAGACGGACACCTGGCACAGGGTGGAGCGCAGCAGCGGCAAGTTCCTGCGCAGGTTCAGGCTCCCGGAGAACGCCAAGGCGGAGCAGGTGAAGGCGTCCATGGAGAACGGCGTGCTCACCGTCACCGTGCCCAAGGAGGAGGCCAAGAATCCTGAGGTCAAGGCCATCCAGATCTCCGGCTAGGCGTCGGCGTGCTCGCGGCCCGGTCGTGGCGATGGAATAAAATCAGAGTCCGGCTGTCAGTCTAGTGCTCTAGTGTTGTGTGCGAATGGTCCGATGTTCATTAGTCTGTATTTTGATTCAGTGTTTTGAATCTCTCGCGTCTGTATTTTAGAGTCCAAAGTTTGTTCATCAGTTTGTATTCCATCAGCAACTGAGCAAATCCATTACCTTCTCTGCTAATTTGTGAATGGTCATGCGAACGCCCATCAGCAACTGAGCAAATCCATTACCTTCTCTGCTAATTTGTGAATGGTCATGCGAACGCCGACACGAATGTTCCTAACCCTCAACATAGTAGTTCAACTCGGTAGGATGCGTAAATAATAATAATAAAATACAATCAATAAAAAAACTCGGTAGGATGCGCGGTGGCAAGAGGACAACGAGTACCAGGTCTCTTCTGTCTCCCTGTCGCTCCTCACTTCGTCAGGTCTGAAGAATTCGTAGGGGACGTACGCCTCAGTGTTTTGCGAGTGCGGAGTGAGAGTACGTGCTTCCAGTCCAGCAAATACAGCAGCTTGGCCTGGCCAGGCCCGTCTCCGCCCCCGGCTAAATTTCGTTTTTTTACCCTTTTGAATAAGCTGATTGTTTTTTCGTCATTTGACCTAGATCTTGACAATCTATCGTCGGGGTCTTTGATGATTATTCACGTCAGCAGCGATAGATAGTCGTCGTCCCCTCCATCCCCTCCTACCGTCACAGGTCCCCACGATAACGTGTATCACACTACTGTCGCAGACCCTGACGGTAGGGTGTAAGCAGTTATATGTGATTGGACCGTCCGCCCTAGCCCCATCTCTCCCTCCTAGACGCGAAGAGCAAAGGAGGAACTCCCTCTCGCCCCTCTCTCATCTCTTCCACTCCTGTTCGGATCTTCTTTGTTTCTTTATCGTTTTTTAGATCAAGATGGCCCCGAAACAAGTAAAGTAAACTTCTCCAGTCCCTTCAATTAGTTTTAGTAAAATAGCTTCTGATTCGTCGCATTATTTGCTTCAAATCATCCCTTTTATTAAACTAGATTTAATTTGTATGTTTAGGGATGTTTAGAGTTTAGGCCTATTGAGAATTATTTGCTTCAAATTATCTAGATGTTTAGTTATTATTTAGGGATGATTTGAAGCAAATAAAAGGAATTAGCATGCGTAGAGATGTATCAGTGGTCAATAGTGGGTAGCCTTTTTCGATAAGTAAGAGTGTCAAACTCAATGAGGTGCTAAACGTAGAATTATTATTCTCTCAAGTTCTATTGACCACTGATACAACTCTACGCACGCTAACACTTACTTTACCTAGAACAAGTATGAAACTAATTTACGAAAAGAAACTAGAAGTACTTAATGGGTGTAATGGATAGCTTTGCAAGAAAATAAAATTTAGGGGTTGTTTAGTAGAAAGATTTTTATGTAACGCAAGAGAAAGATTGTTCATAGGCAATTGAATATAACATGATAGATACTTATCATATGCAACGAGGGAGAGGCATACACTAACACACTTTCCATACTTGGATCATATGCAATTATGATTGGACCTCTAGCAAGCATCTGCAACTAATAGAAATCATTAAGGTAAACCCAACTATAGCATTAAGCATCAAGTCCTCTTTACTCCCATACGCACACAACTCCCTTACTCGGGTGTAAGCTTCTGTCACTCTAGCAAATCATGAGCATATTCCAAACTCTCCAACATGAATCCTTCACGTGTGCGCCTCATGGAAGGCACCTTAGGACAACACCATATCAACACACAACTCATATCAGTAACATCATATCACAATTAACCCGTAGGACAAAAGAAATCTACTCAAACATCATAGGATAGCCACACATCATTGGACAATAATATATAGCATTAAGCATCATATTCAACTGGAGATTACATCGGGAAGAGAGGTTTTACACCGTTGCATAGAGGAGGAGAAAGTTGGTGGTGAGAGCGGCAAAGTTGCTGGAGTAGATCGTCGTCAGGATGGTTGCCCCGACGGTGCTCCAGCACAACCGGGAGAGAGGGGAGAGAGCCCCCTCCTTCTTATTCTTCCTTGGCCTCCTCCCTAGGTGGGAGGGGGGGTTTCTCCTCTCGTTCATGGTCACCATGGCACCCGGAAGGCAGTAGCCCCTCTCGGGTCGGATCTCTCTCTCTGTTTCTCTCCGGTTCTCGCGACCTGTTTTCTAGCGCTTCACTGTTTCTTAAATATCCACAGATCCATAACTCCGACCGGGCTGAAATTTTGAGGAGATTTTTATCACGAAAATATATTCCTTGCGCCAGAAGGAGATCATCAACCGACTTAAGGGCTGGCCACAAGCCATCAGGGCGCGACCCCTCCCCCAAGCGCGCCTTGTCGGCTTATGCCTCCATCGAGCACCGTGTTGCATTGATCCCGACTCCAAAAATCCACATATATTGCAAAAAAAAATATTCGTAAATTTTTATCGCGTTTGGAGTCCGTTTGATATGGATTTTATGCGGAAAAAAAATCACACAAAAAAGACGAACTTGCACTAGGCACTGGGTTAATAGGTTAGTGCTCAAAAATAATATAAAGTGGTAAATAATTATTAAAAAGGTATCATAGAATGATAATATGGTAGCATGGCACAATAAAAAGTTATAGAACTTGAGAGAATATAATAGGTTGTAGATGTATCAAGCATCACCAAGTTTAATTCCTACTCGTCCTCGTAGGTAAATGATTAAAAAAATTGATATGACATGCTACCCAATATATAATATTTTGCATGTATGCTCATTGAGAAACGATGAATTAACAAACATTGACATAGCAATACTTATAAGCAAAAGCAGCACAATCATAAATCATTCAAAGTATACGTGTTGGATCGATAGAAGAGGTGTCTAGAGCGGGGCTGAATAGACTACTTGCATAAATTAAAATCCTAGCCTTTTCCCAATTTTGATGGTTGGCAGATTTTAGCAATTCTAACAAGTATAGTCTACACATGCTAGTCAACAAATATGGCAGCGGAAAGTAAAGACTTTGCACGTGTAAGTAAGGAGTAGAGTTTAGGAAGATCAAACGCAAAGATTGACACGACGCTTTTTGGCGTGGTTCTGATAGTTGGTGCTATCGTACGTCCACGTTAGTGGAGACTTCAACCCACGAAGGGTAACGGCTGCGAGAGTCCACGGAGGGCTCCAACCACAGGGGGTCCACGAAGAAACGGCCTTGTCTATTCTATCATGGCTTACGTCCACAGAGGACTAGCCTCACTCACGGTAGATCTTCACGAAGTAGGCGATCACCTTGCCCGTACAAACTTCTTGGTTCAACTCCACAACACGAAGTAGGAGGCTCCCAAGCAACACCTAATAAATCTAGGATGCACCACCCTTCAAAAAGGTAATAGATGTGGTAGAGCGATGAACTCCTTGCTCTTGTGCTACAATAGACAGTCTCCTCAACACTCAATCACTCTCTCACAAATTTGGCATGGGTAGGAGAGATTGATTTGTGGAAAGTAACATGGGGAGGCTAGAGATCAAGTTTCAAATGATTTGATAGGAATCTCTTGATCTCAATACATGAGTAGGTGGCTCTCTCTCAAAAAATGGATCTCGCAAGTGTAAGTGTGTTCTGAGTGCTTCCTCTCCGAATGAGAGGAGGTGGAAGGGTATATATAGGCATCCCCCAAAATCCAACCGTTACAACATTATTGCCCAACTTGGTGACACCAAAATGAATCTCGGTGGTACCGAGTTGCACTAAATGTGGCAAATTTTGAATTCTCGGTGAGAGCGATATATGAATCTCGTTGGTACCGATACGATGACCTAGAGCAGTTTCCAAATCTCGGTGAGACCAATTGCAATCTCAGAAATTCCGACTCTTGGAATTTGCTCAGCAGAAAGTTGGTCACTAATCTTAGTGGCACCGATATTAAAGTTGGTGGTACCAAGAGATTATGGTTTGGCAAAGGATCTGTGTGGTGGAAAAATGGTGGGGACGAGTGGAAACACTTGGTGGCACCGATTTTGCTGGTTTGACTTTGAACAGAGATATTTTGTGGGAGAATGAGTGAATATTTTTGGTGGCTATCTCTAAGCACTTGAGCAACCAATTCATCATAATACCTCACCCCCTTTTAATAGTATTGGCTTTCCAATGGACTCAAAAGTGATTTCTCACAAATGTAAAATTTGGAGTCCTCTTGCTTGAATCTTGATCCAATCCTATTGCTTTCCTAAATCAAGGGGCTTCTCCTCACAATCCTTTGGCTAATGCTCTCTATGGACTATACCTGAAATATACTAGGTAAAAGTGTTAGTCCAAGAGACAATGTATGTTGTCAAGAATTATAAAAACCACAAAGGGAGCATATGTGCTTTCAATCTCACCATTTTCTTAATTGATGAAAACATACAAGCAAAGTTTTAATTAAAGATAGGCATAAGAATATGACTGCTTTGAAAGATACATGACTAGTACAAGTTCCCCCTAAATGTGTGCAATCCCTTTTAAAAGGATAGTTGCTTTGGACCGCATGGGCACACACATGGTAGAAGGATAAGAACAAGTCATATAAATCTTGGCTATATGCATCAAGCCTATGTGAATGAAGAACTTCAATGTTCAAGACTCACCCTTGCAAACAATATGTGCAAGAGACAAGAGATCATCATGAAGAAGGATATGACGCATATACTTACCTTGAGGTTCTTGAGCGTCTTACCTGTAGGAGTACACTTGGAAAACAAATGTCTCCAAGAGAATTTAGAACTTTCTCCCCTAAGGATGAATATGTAAGAATTTCCTCTCCCCGTGAATCACAACATGTAGATATTGGTAGTAGGTAGCGTGAGACAAGTTCACTCCATAGATAGCAATAAAACAATTATATATCTCTCCCACTTACTGGTATCTCTCCCTCAGAATATGTAAGGTTTGATATATCTTCCCCTTTGGAAGATCTCCCCTTAGGTAAACCTACCCTTAGGTATATATATCTCACCCTTTTTGTTTGAAACTTATTGGAAGCTTTAATATTTCTCCCCCTTTGGCATTAATTGTTGGGGAACGTTGCATGGGAAACAAAAAAAATTACGCACACGAAGACCTATCATGGTGATGATCATCTACGAGAGGGACATCAGATCTACATACCCTTGTAGATCGCTAAGCGGAAAGCATTAAGAAACGCGGTTGATGTAGTGGAACGTCTTCGCGATCCAAATCGCCGCCGTCCCACAATCCGTCTCGATCTAGCACCGAACGGACGACACCTCCGTATTCAGCACACGTACAGCTCGATGATGATCTCCGCCTTCTTGATCCAGCAAGAGAGACGGGGAAGTAGATGAGTTCTCCGACAGCGTGACGGCGCGCCGGTGATGGTGGTGATCTATTCCTCGAGGGCTTCGCCTTAGCACTGCAGAAATCCGATCTAGAGGAAGAACTACAAACTAGAGGAGAGGGTTGCACGTGGCTGAAAATTGTGTCTCAAAAACCATAAAACCTCTAGTATATATAGGAGGAGGGAGGAGGCAGCCTTGCCCACCAAGGGAAACCCCTTGGGGTCTGCCGAACCAAAGGAGGGAGGAGTCCTCCTCCAATCCTACTTGGATTACTTCCCAAATTGTCCACCTCTTTTGGATTTTCCACCTTTTTCCACATGGGCTTTCTTTGGTTGACTAGACAGACCACTAAGAGCTACTAAGCCACCATCAAGTCCACGTGGACCTCTTGGGGAGTGGTGAGCCCACCTGGGTGGGACCCGGTACCCATTCGTCACTCCCGGTAAACTGCCGGCAATGCCCGAAATTCTTCCGGAATCCAAATATCAACTTTCTATATATCAATCTTTGTTTCAGCACCATTCCGGAACTCCTCGTGATGTCCGGGATCTCATCCGGGACTCCAAACAAAACTTTGGTCACCAGCACCTACAACTCAACTATACCTAAACGTCACCGAACCTTAAGTGTGCAGACCCTGCGTGTTCGAGAACCATGCAGACATGACCTGAGACACTCCCCGGTCAATATCCAATACCAGGACCTGGATGTCCATATTGGATCCTACATATTCTATGAAGATCTTATCGGTTGAACCTCTATGTCAAGGATTCACATAATCCTGTATACCATTCCCTTTGTCCTTCGGTATGTTACTTGCCCGAGATTCGATCGTCGGTATCTCCATACCTATTTCAATCTCATTACCGGCAAGTCTCTTTACTCGTTTCGTAATACAATATCCCGTGACTAACTATTTAGTCACATTGCTTGCAAGGCTTATATGTGATGTTGTATTATCGAGTGGGCCCCGAGATACCTCTCCATCACACGGAGTGACAAATCCCAGTCTTGATCCATGCTAACTCAACGGACACCTTCAGAGATGCTTGTAGAGTACCTTTATAGTCACCCAGTAACGTTGCGACGTTTGATACACACAAGGCATTCCTCCGGTGTCAGTGAGTTACATGATCTCATGGTCATAGGAATGAATACTTGACATGTAGAAAACAATAGCAACAAAATGACACGATCATATGCTACGTTAATAGTTTGGGTCTTTGTCCATCACATCATTCTCCTAATGAAATGATCCCGTCATCAAGTGACAACACTTGTCTATGGCCAGGAAACCTTAACCATCCTTGATTAATAGACTAGTCAACTAGAGACTCACTAGGGACATAGTTTTGTCTATATATCCACACATGCATTTATGTTTCCATTCAATACAGTTATAGCATGGATAATAAACAATTATCTTGAAACAGGATATATAATAATAACTATTTTATTATTGCCTCTAGGGCATATTTCCAACAGTCTCCCACTTGCACTACAGTCAATAATATAGTCTCACATCTTTATGTGATTTACAATGTAATGAATCTAACACCCATACAGCTCTCGTGTTGTTCATGCTTGGCTCATGGTAGAGGTTTTGTCAGTGGTTCTGCAACATTCAAATCCGTGTGCACTTTGCAAATATTTATGTCTTCCTCCTTGATGTAGTCGCGGATGGCGTTGAAGCATCGCTTTATGTGTCTGGTCCTTTTGTGAAACCTTGGTTCCTTGGCTAGAGCAATGGCACCAGTGTTGTCACAGAACAAATTGATTGGATCCAGTGCACTTGGCACTACTCCAAGATCTGACATGAACTGCTTCATCCAGACACCCTCCTTGGCCGCCTCTAAGGCAGCTATGTACCCTGATTCGCATGTAGAATCAGCTACGACGCTTTGCTTGAAACTGCACCATTTTACCGCACCCCCGTTAAGAACAAATATGTATCTGGTTTGTGACTTAGAATCATACGGATCGGTGTCAAAGCTTGCGTCGACGTAACCCTTTACGACGATATCTTCGTCACCCCCATAAACGAGAAACATTTCCCACGTACTTCAAAATATTCTTGACCGCCGCCAGTGTTCCACTCCTGGATCACTTTGAAACCTTCCTGCCATACTTATGACCAGGCTGACATCCGGTCTTGTGCACGACATTGCATACATGATAGACCCTATGGCTGAAGCATAGGGGACGACACTCATCTTTTCTCTATCTTCTGCAGTTACTGGACATTGAGTCTTACTCAACTTTATACCTTTAACACAGGCGGGAACCTCTTCTTGGATTGTTCCATTTTAAACTTCTTCAAAACTTTATCAAGGTATGTGCTTTGTGAAAGAGCTATCAGGCGCTTCAACCTATCTCTATAGATCTTTATGCCCAATATGTAAGCAGCTTCTCCTAGGTCTTTCATTGAAAAACTTTTATTCAAGTAATCTTTTACGTTTTCCAAAAAGTACACATTGTTTCCAATCAGCAATATGTCATCCACATATAATATTAGAAACGCTATAGAGCTCCCACTCACTTTATTGTAAATACAAGCTTCTCCAAAAACGTGTACAAACCCAAATGCCTTGATCACCTCATCAAAGCGCCGATTCCAACTCCGAGATGCTTGCACCAGTCCATAAATGGATCGCTGAAGCTTGCACACCTTGTCAGCATTCTCTGGATCGACAAAACCTTCAGGTTGTATCATATACAACTCTTCCTTAAGAAACCTGTTAAGGAACGCCGTTTTGTCATCCAGCTGCCAGATTTCATAATCGAAAAATGCAACTATTGCCAACATGATTCGGACGGACTTAAGCATCGCTACGGGTGAGAATGTCTCATCGTAGTCAACTCCTTGAACTTGTGAAAAACATTTTGCCACAAGTCGAGCTTTCCAAACGGTCACATTACCGTCCGCGTCCGTCTTCTTCTTAAAGATCCATTTGTTCTGAATAGCCTTGCGACCTTCAAGTAATACTTCTGAAGTCCACACTTTGTTTTCGTACATAGATCCTATCTCGGATTTCATGGCTTCTAACCATTTTTTGGAATCTGGGCCCACCATCGCTTCTTCATAACTTGCAGGCTCATTGTTGTCCAACAACATGATAGACAAGACATGATTCCCGTACCACTCGGGAGCGGTACGTGATCTTGTTGACCTGTGAGGTCCAACAGTAACTTGATCTGAAGCTTCATGATCATGATCATTAGCTTCCTCTTCAACTGGTGCTGCCTCGAAAGAAATTTCTTTTTGCCCTGCGCCACCATCTTGTTGAAGCATAGGTTATGTAACCTCATCAAGTTCTATATTCCTCCCACTCAATTCTTTCGAGAGAAATTCTTTCTCAAGAAATGCTCCGTTCTTAGCAACAAATACTTTGCCCTTGGATCTGAGATAGAAGGTATACCCAACTGTCTCTTTTGGGTAATCTATGAAGACACACTTTTCCGCTTTGGGTTCCAGCTTTTCAGGCTGAAGCTTTTTGACATAAGCATCTCTTCCCCAAACTTTAAGAAATGACAACTTTGGCTTCTTGCCATACCATAGCTCATATGGTGTCTTCTCAACGGATTTTGATGGTGCCCTATTTAAAGTGAACGGAGTTGTCTCTAATGCATAGCCCCAAAATGATAATGGCAGATCAGTAAGAGACATCATAGATCGCACCATATCTAACAAAGTACGATTACGACGTTCGGACACACCATTACAGTGTGGTGTTCCAAGTGGTCTCAACTGTGAAACAATTCCACATTGTCTTAAGTGAGCACCAAACTCGTAACTATGATACTCTCCTCCTCGATCAGATCATAGGAACTTGATCTTCTTGCCACGATCATTTTCAAATTCACTCTAAAATTGCTTAACTTTTCAAACGTTTCATACTTGTGCTTCATCAAGTAGATATAGCCATACCTACTCAAATCGTCAGTGAAGGTGAGAAAATAATGATATCCATCGCGCGCCTCTATGCTTATTGGTCTGCAGACATCAGTATGTATAATCTCCAATAAGTCACTTGCACGCTCCATTGTTCCAGAGAACGGAGTCTTAGTCATCTTGCCCATAAGGCATGGTTCGCATGTGTCAAGTGATTCAAAATCAAGTGAATCCAAAAGTCCATCGGCATGGAGTTTCTTCATGCGCTTAACACCAATATGACCTAAGCGGCAGTGCCACAAGAAAGTGGCGCTATCATTGTTAACTCTACATCTCTTGGTCTCAATGTTATGGATGTGAGTATCATCACAATCGAGATTTAATATGAACAAACCCCTCAAATTGGGTGCATGACCATAAAATATATTACTCATATAAATAGAACAACCATTATTCTCAGACTTAAATGAGTAACCATCTCGCAATAAACAAGATCCAGATATAATGTTCATGCTTAACGCAGGCACTAAATAACAATTATTTAAGTTCATAACTAATACCGATGGTAACTGAAGTGAGACCGTGCCGACGGCGATCGCATCAACCTTGGAACCATTTCCCACACGCATCATCACTTCATCCTTTGCCAGCCTTCGCTTATTCCACAGTTCGTGCTTCGAGTTGCAAATATGAGCAACAGAAGCGGTATCAAATACCCAGGCACTACTACGAGAGTTGGTTAGGTACACATCAATAACATGTATATCATATATACCTTGTTTGGCGTTGGTCGCCTTCTTATCGGTCAGATACTTGGGGTAATTGCGCTTCCAGTGACCAATCCCCTTACAATAATAGCACTCAGTTTCCGGCTTAGACCCAACCTTGGGTTTCTTCGTCTGAGGGGCAACAGTTTTGCCACTCTTCTTGGAGTTACCCTTCTTGCCTTTGCCGTTCTTCTTGAAACTAGTGGTCTTATTGACCATCAACATTTGATGTTCTTTCCGGATTTATGACTCAGCGACTTTCAACATCGCAAATAACTTGCCGGGTGACTTATTCATCCCTTGCATGTTATAGTTCAACACAAAGCTCTTGTAGCACGGTGGCAGTGATTGAAGAATTCTGTCAGTGATAGCTTCTTGCGGGAGATCGATCCCTAGCTCGGCTAGACGGTTTGAGTACCCAGACATTTTGAGCACATGTTCACTGATAGATGAATTCTCCTCCATTTTGCAAGCATAGAATTTATCGGAGGTCTCATACCTCTCGATCTGGGCATTCTTCTCAAAGATAAACTTCAACTCCTGGAACATCTCATATGCTCCATGACGTTCAAAGCATCGTTGAAGTCCCGGTTCCAAGCGATACAAAACTGCACATTGAACTAGTGAGTAGTCATCCTTACGAGCTTGCCAAGCGTTCAAAACATCTTGTCCAGCCGTAGCGGGTGGTTCATCTACTAGCGCTGCATCAAGGACATGATTATTTTGCCCAGCTTGAAGGATAAGCCTCAGATTTCGAGCCCAGTCTACAAAGTTGCTACTATCATCTTTCAGTTTAGCTTTCTCTGTGAACATATTGAAATCCAGGGTTGCTACTGCGCGAGACATTGATCTACAACATAAAATTTTGCAAAGATTACTTAGACTATGTTCAAGACAATTGAGTTTAGATAATCATATTACTTATAAACTCCCACTCAAATAGACATCCCTCTAGTTATTCGAGTGTCGCATGATCCAGATTCACTAACTCAAGTTCGAGCATCATGTGAGTTGAGTATAGTTTCGGTGGTGAACATCTCCATGTTGATCATATCTACTATATGACTCATGCTCGACCTTTCGGTCTCTTGTGTTCCGAGGCCATGTCTGTACATGCTAGGCTCTTCAAGTTTAACCCGAGTGTTCTGCGTGTGCAAATGTTTTGCACCCATTATATGTGAACATTGGGCCTATCACACCTGATCATCACGCGGTGTCTCGAAACGACGAACTGTCGCAACGGTGCACAGTCGGGGAGAACAAAATTTGATCTTGAAATTTTAGTGAGGGATCACCTTATAATGCTACCGTCGTTCTAAGCAAAATAAGGTGCATAAAAGGATTAACATCACATGCAATTCATAAGGGACATGATATGGCCATGATCTTGTGCTTCTTGATCTCCATCACCAAAGCACTGACATGATCTTCATCATCACCGGCGCCACACAATGATCTCCATCATTGTGCCGCTATCGTGGTTGTCGTGCTATCTATGCTATCACTACTAAAGCTACTACCTAGCAATATAGTAAACGCATCTGCAAGCAGAAACACTAGTTTAAAGACAACCCTATGGCTCCTGCCGGTTGCCGTAGCATCGACGTGCAAGTCGATATTTAACTATTACAACATGATCATCTCATACATCCAATATATCACATCATGTCTTTGGCCATATCACATCACATGCATACCCTGCAAAAACAAGTTAGCCGTTCTCTAATTTGTTGTTGCATGTTTTACGTGGCTGCTATGGGTATCTAGTATCATTGCATCTTACTTACGCAAAGCCACAACGGTGATATGCAAATTGCTATTTACCCTTTCTCCAACGACCGCCTCGGTCAAATCCGATTCAACTAAGGTTGAACAAAAAGACACCCACCAGTCATCATTATGCAACAAGTTGCATGTTAGTCGATGAAACCGGTCTCTCGTAAGCGTACGAGTAAGGTTGGTCCGGGCCGCTTCAATCCAACAATACCGTCGAATCGAGAAAATACTAAGGAGGGCAGCAAATCGAACATCAACGCCCACAAAAACTTTTGTGTTCTACTCGAGATTTCATCTACGCATGAACCTAGCTCATGATGCCACTGTTGGGGAATGTTGCATGGGAAACAAAAAAATCCTACGCACACGAAGACCTATCATGGTGATGATCATCTACGAGAGGGAGATCGTATCTACATAGCCTTGTAGATCGCTAAGCGGGAAGCGTTAAGAAACGCGGTTGATGTAGTGGAGCGTCTTCGCGATCCAAATCGCCGCCGTCCCTTGATCCGTCCCAATTTAGCACCGAACGGACGATACCTCCTCGTTCAGCACACGTACAGGTCGATGACGATCTCCGCCTTCTTGATCCAGCATGAGAGACGAGAAAGTGGATGGGTTCTCCGACAACGTGACGGTGCACCGGTGATGGTGGTGATCTATTCATGCAGGGCTTCGCCTTAGCACCGCAGAAATCCGATCTAGAGGAGGAACTACAAACTAGAGGAGAGGATTGCACGTGGCTGAAAATTGTGTCTCAAAAACCCTAAAACCTCTAGTATATATAGGAGGAGGGAGGAGGCAGCCTTGCCCACCAAGGGAAACCCCTTGGGGTCGGCCAAACCAAAGGAGGGAGGAGTCCTCCTCCGATCCTACTTGGATTAGGACTCCTTCCAAAATTGTCCACCTCTTTTGGATTTTCCACCTTTTTCCACATGGGCTTTCTTTGGTTGACTAGACAGCCTACTAAGAGCTATTGTGCCACCATCAAGTCCACGTGTCCCTCTTGGGGAGCGTTGGGCCCACCTGGTGGGGCCCTGGTACCAATTCGTCACTCCCGGTACACTAGTGGCAATGCCCAAAATTCTTCCGGAATCCATATGTCAATCTTCGTTTCCAGAACCTCTTGTGACGTCCGGGATCTCATCCGGGACTCCGAACAAAACTTCGGTCAACAACACCTATAACTCAACTATACTGAAACGTCACCGAACCTTAAGTATGCAGACCCGGCGGGTTCGAGAACTATGCACACATGACCTCAGACACTCCCCGGTTAATATCCAATAGCGGGACCTGGATGTCCATATTGGATCCTACATATTCTACAAAGATCTTATCGGTTGAACCTCTATGTCAAGGACTCACATAATCCCGTATACCATTCCCTTTGTCCTTCGGTATGTCACTTGCCCGAGATTCGATCGTCGGTATCTCCATACCTATTTCAATCTCGTTACCGGCAAGTCTCTTTACTCGTTCCGTAATACAAGATCACGTCATTAACTCTTTAGTCACATTGCTTGTAAGGCTTATATGTGATGTTGTATTACCGAGTGGGACCCGAGATACCTCTTTGTCACACGGAGTGACAAATCCGAGTCTTGATCCATGCTAACTCAACGGAAACCTTCGGAGATGCATGTATAGTACCTTTATAATCACCCAGTAACGTTGCGACGTTTGATACACACAAGGCATTCCTCCGGTGTCAGTGAGTTACATGATTTCATGGTCCTAGGAATGAATACTTGTCATGCAGAAAACAATAGCAACAAAATGACACGATCATATGATACGTTCATAGTTTGGGTCTTTATCCATCACATCATTCTCCTAATGATGTGATCCCGTTATCAAGTGACAACACTTGTCTATGGCGAGGAAACCTTAACCATCCTTGATTAACAGGCTAGTCAACTAGAGACTCACTAGGGACACAGTTTTGTCTATATATCCACACGTGCATTTATGTTTCCATTCAATACAGTTATAGCATGGATAATAAACAATTATCTTGAAATAGGAAATATAATAATAACTATTTTATTATTGCCTCTAGGGCATACTTCCAACATTAATTGCCAAAAAGGTGAGAGTGTAAGGAATCATTGGGAGAAAGGGATCCTTGATTCTTCTCTCTTTGATAAGGGTTCCTTGAATTTGACTTTTTCCCCCTTTAGAATTTGTTAAGAGTTCCTTAAACTATATCCCCCTATGTTAGGAATCGTGGATGTTTCTCCCTCTTATATTGTGGGATCACATAGGATTTCTCCCCCGAGATAAGTTTTCTCCTTGACGATTTTTTTTGGGAAACAAGATTATATCCTCCTTTGGCAAAAAATGGAAATTTTCAATGAGAGCTTAGGAGGTAATAAAACTTAGGATCATTGAAAATATTTCTCCCCTTAAGAAAAATCCGGAAATATCTGAAAATCATAGGTAGTGATAAATTTTGGAGTCAACGAGGCAATATGGTTCGGTAGAATCGAAAATAATAGTAGGCCTCTAGGAGAAATCGGTTAGACCGAGTTGCAATGAAAATCAACTTCTTAACTGACACTGGACAGAAAATTATTCACAAACTTTGAAAAAGAAAATATCCAAAGATTAAAAGGAGATAAGAGAAAACATTTTTTTGATATATATATATATACATACATACATACATATAGATGAGAGTTGAATGGTTCCAAGAAAGCATGCAATGAAAATGTGAACCATACAAGAATCTCCATGTGGATGTTGGGCGTTGACTAGGTCACCTATGTTAGAGTATATTGACTTGAGGAGTCAAGCAAGAATGCTTGATCATAGGTCATACTCATCGTTTAAGCGCTAAACGGGGTTACCATTTTTAGATTAAGCTTTTTAATGTATTCATATCTCTTGAGTTGCTCTATCTCATGACTTGGTGCAAAGCTTTATCAAGGATATGAGTACATACCTTTGAACGATGTTCATGACGTGGCATGTAGGTGAACTTGCCGTAGATGCTGAACGTTGATGATGATAATCTTGATTTGGGAGCTAACCTTGTCGTTTTGGTTCACTTTTCACCTACATTGGTTAGTCATGCAAGGAAGAACATAATATATCCAAATGACATGAGTGAATTTCATAATCATATAATTATCGAGGATAGGATTTTATTGTCTTCTTCCTTCATCTCCGAAGAGGGGTTGTTGATACTTGTCCATGACAATATTGCTTTTGATGTGAGTTGATGGCAATCTTGTGGAGTGTATTTATTCCAAGTACCTACAAAAGGTTAGATGCAATACAATGGAGCATATTTTACAAGATATAAGATAGTATCATATCAATAGCATCATGGAATAAACAATCAATCTCATGTCCTTGCATGCATCCGAGTGAGTCTAGCTCAAGTTTAAAGCATCAATGATGTTCAATTCACTCCTCAAATGGCAAAATACTTTCTCATCAAGTGGTTTGGTAAAGATATCACCTAATTGTTTGTTGGTATGAACATGCTTGAGATCTATATCTCCATTACCAACGTGATCACGAACGAAATGGTGTCCCACTTGAATATGTTTAGTTCGAGAATGTTGCACATGAATACATGCAATTTTAATAGCACTTTCATTGTCACACAATAATGGAACATGTCTCACATGGATGCCATAATCCTTAAGAGTTTGAGTCATCCATAGTAATTGCACATAGCATGATCCGGTGGCAATGTATTCTTCTTCGGCGGTAGATAAACATACCGAGTTTTGTTTCTTGGATGACCAAGACACAAGAGATCTCCAAAGAAATTGACATGAACCCGTGGTGGATTTTCTATCAACCCTATCTCCGACATAGTCTGAGTCGGAATTGCCAACAAGATTAAAAGAAGATCCCTTCGGATACCATACGCCAAAGTTTGGTGTATGTATCAGGTATCTGACTATTCTTTTCACAGCCAATAGATGACACTCCTTCGGTGTCGCTTGATATAGGGCACATATGCAAAAACTCAACGTGATATTGGGATGGGAGGCACATAGATATATCAATGAACTCATCATTGATCGATAAACCTTTTGATCAACCGGTTTGTCCTCTTTAATGAGGTCAACATGTTCACTAGTAGGCATGGGGGTCCTCATATCTTTGCACTCTTGCATGTTGAACTGCTTTATTAAGTCCTTGGTGTACTTGGTTTTAGAGATAAACGTACCTTCTTTGGATTATTTGATTTGCAAATCAAGGAATAATTTTAACTCACGCATCATAGACATCGCATACTTCTCTGACATCAACCTTCCAAATTTCTCACTAAAATGTGGGTTAGTAGAACCATAGATAATGTCATCCACAAAAATTTGGCACACAAATAGTTCTCCATTAACTCTTTTAGTGAATAAGGTTGCGTTAATTTTACCAATCTCAAAACCCTTTTTGATGAGAAACTTTGTTAGGCGTTTGTACCAAACTTCAGGGACTTGTTTAGGACCATATAAAGCTTTACGATGTTTGTAAACATGATTAGGTTTCTTAGGGTTCACAAAGCCAGGAGGTTGTTTGACATAAGTCTCCTCCTCAATTTCACCATTTAGAAAAGCACTTTTGATATCCATTTGGTAAAGAGTAATATCATGGTGGTTGGCATAAACGAGAAGAATGCAAATGTCTTCAAGTCTAGCAATGGGGGCATAGGTCTCACCATAGTCCATACCTTCGACTTGCGTGTATCCTTTGGCTACGAGACATGCCTTGTTGCATACAACTTGACCATCTTCATATTGCTTGTTACGAAACACCCATTTTCTACCAATGATGTTGTGCTCATCCTTGGGATTTTCAACAAGTGTCCACACTTGATTCCTTTCGAAGTTGTGTAGCTCTTCGTGCATGGCATTCACCCAATCCGGGAATTGAAGGGCTTCTTCAACCTTCATAGGCTCAATGCTGGAGATAAATGAATAATGCTCACAAAAGTTAGCTAAGCGAGATTTGTAGCGAGTGATTCTCCCAGTTTGAATGTCACCGAAGATTTGATTGAGCGGATGATCCTTGTCCACTCTTGTTCGAACTTGTGACAGCTTCTTCTTGTTGGACGGTGGAGCTTCTTCATAATCGGCTTCTTGCTCATTGTCGTTGACGGTGTCATCTCCTTGAGGTGGTGGTGAGAAAGCTTGAGGTGGATCATCATGATGTACTTCTTCCTCTTCTTGATCATGTCGTGTACTGCTTGTGGATGCCTCCATGTCGTTTTGAAGTTTGCTTTGACGCGAAGTAGGAGCTTCCACTTGAGTTGATTAAGTACTTTCCTTCACCTTCATGGGACGAATCTTGCCAATAGGTAGATATTGGGTGGCTTCCAAAGGTTCCTTATCTCCTACATCATTTGGCAATTGTTCGACCTGCGAACCATTCGATTCATCAAATGTCACATCTACCATCTGTTCAACTTTTTTAGTGAAGTTGTTGTAGACACGGTAAGTGTGAGAGTTTGATCTGTAACCGAGTAGGAAACCTTCATGATATTTAGGAGAAAATTTAGAGCGATGATGCTTATCAAGAATGTAGCACTTAGAACCGAATACTCGAAAGTATCCAACTTGGGGTTTGTTTCCGGTGAGTAGCTCATATGCCGTTTTACCGAGTAGCTTGTTTAAGTAGAGTCGGTTTACAGCATGACAGGTTGTTTCCACGGCTTATGCCCAAAAGTGTCTTGGCGTCTTGTATTCGTCAAGCATCGTTCTGGCCATCTCTATGAGAGTTCAGTTCTTCCTCTCAACAACTCCATTTTGTTTAGGTGTGTACATTGCCGAGAACTCATGTGATATACCTTCTTCATCAAGAAAAGCATTCACGTTTGTGTTCTTGAACTCCTTTTAGTTGTCGCTCCAAACTTTCTTGATCTTCACTTCAAACTAATTTTGGGCTTTCCGAGTGAAGTTCTTGAAGATATTTTGTACCTGCGACTTATCATCAAGAAAGAATACCCATGTAAATATGGAAAAATCATCAACAATGACTAAACCATAAGAATTTCCACCGAGGCTCTTGTAAGCATTGGGACCAAAGGGATCCATGTGAAGCTGCTCGAGTGGCCTTTTGTAGTCATGATGTTCTTCACGGGATGACTTCCACCGACTTGCTTTCCTGATTGACAAGCACTACAAAGTCTATCTTTGTCAAAGATAACATGTTTAACACCAAGAATATGATCACCTTTGATAAGCCTGTCAAGGTTACGCATACCAACATGTCCTAGCCTTCTATGCCATAACCAACATTTAGAAGATTTTGCAATAAAACATATACGGGGTTTGGATTTATTTAGTGAAATCGACAATGTATAGATCACCTTTGCGAAAATCAGTAAAGACCATGTTATGATTGTCGCTACAAAACACTTGGGAGACAACTTTCATAAATAGCACATTGAAACCAAAGTCTGTTAGTCTAGATACGGAAAGAAGATTATAGCCAAGGTATTCAACAAGCTTGACATTTTGAATGGAAGTATCATGAGATATGGCCACCTTACCAAGACCAAGTACCTTTACCTTTGGAGTACTCTCCAAAAGTCACATACCTTCGAGGTCCACGGTTTGGTGTGATCTCGTGGAACATGTATTTATCTCTGGTCATATAATCGGTGCATCCACTATCAAGCATCCACTCATTTCCTCCGGCCATGTACTCTCTAAGGTTCGCCATAAGACTAAGGTTCCGCATGGTCTTCTCATACTCAATGTCAAACTCCTCATCTTCATTGTAGTGGCCATGCTCCACATTGTCATCGTCAGACGAAATATCCTTGTCATAAGAATCAAGAATTTCATTAGAATTTTGACTATGAAAATGTTCATGTTTATGCATGTGGATGGCTTCAACAATGACATTGTTAATGGTAATGACATCTCCTTTAGCACGCATGAGGTCACGAAGCTCAAATAGACATTTATCAAAATTAGGACCAGTTGGCTTCATTTTGTGGAAGGCAATGCATTTATGGAAAATGATATCAAGATTTCTGAGGGAATAGTCGGGGTATATTTTCTCTAAGTTTTTCCACAAAGTATGAGCACACTCAAAATTTTGCATTTCATTAAGCACATTTCTTGGCAGTACTCTAATGATTACATTTATAGGTTTAAGATTACCAAGCATATCAAGTTCTTCATCATGAGAAGGGTGTAAGGGATCAATGGGAGGCGCGTAGGGATATTCAACATACTTGCGCAAATGGAATTCATCAAATCTATCAAGAATTTCATCTTTCCATTGTCTATAATACTCTCCATTGAGGATGGGCAATCTAGAACTAATATACCCCAAACTAGGCACACCCATCTTCCTCCAATGGTGCTTAAACCAAGGTTATGGAGACCTTGCTCTGATACCACTTGTTGGATCGATAGAAGAGGTGTCTAGAGGGGGGTGAATAGACTACTTACATAAATCAAAATCCTAGCCTTTTCGTAATTTTGATGGTTGGCAGATTTTAGCAATTCTAACAAGTCTAGCGCACCTACACATGCTAGTCAACAAATATGGTAGCGGAAAGTAAAGACTTTTGGCGTGGTAGAGTTTAGGAGTAGAGTTTAGGAAGAACAAATGCAAAGATTGACACAGTGATTTTGGCGTGGTTCCGATAGGTGGTGCTATGGTAGGTCCATGTTAGTGGAGACTTCAACCCATGAAGGGTAACGACTGCGAGAGTCCATGGAGGGCTCCACCCACAAGGGTCCACGAAGAAGAGTCCTTGTCTATTCCACCATGGCTTACGTCCACACAGGACTAGCCTCACTCACGGTAGATCTTCACAAAGTAGGCGATCTCCTTGCCCGTACAAACATCTTGGTCCAACTCCACAACACGAAGTAGGAGGCTCCAAAGCGACACATAACCAATCTAGGAGGCACCACCCTCCAAAAGGTAATAGATGTGGTAGAACGATGAACTCCTTGCTCTTGTGCTTCAAAAGATAGTCTCCTCAACACTCAATCATTCTCTCTCATATTTGGCATGTGTAGGATAGATTAATTTTGTGGAAAGCAACTTGGGGGGGATAGAGGTTAAGTTTCAAATGATTGGATTGGAATCTCTTGATCTCAACACATGAGTAGGTGGCTCTCTCTCTCAGAAAAATGGATGTAGCAAGTGTACGTGCGTTCTGAGTGCTTCCTATGCGAATGAGAGGAGGTGGAGGGGTATATATAGGCATCCCCCAAAATACAACCATTACAACATTATTTCGCAACTCGATGACACCGAAATGAATCTCGGTGGTATGGAGTTGCACTAAATGTGGCAACTTTTGAATTCTCGATGAGACCGATATATGAATCTTGATGGTACCGATAAGATGACCTAGTGCAGTTTCCAAATCTCGATGAGACCGATTCCAATCTCGGAAATTGTGATTCCTGGAATTTTCTCAACAGAAAGTTGGTCACTGATCTTGGTGGTACCGATATTAAAGTTGGTTGTACCTAGAGATTAGGGTTTGGAAAAGGATCTGTCTGGTGGAAAATTGGTAGGGACGAGTGGAAAAAGTTGGTGGCACCGGTTTTGCTCATTCTGCTTTGGACAAAGTTATTATGTGGGAGAATGAGTGAATATTTTTGGTGGCTATCTATAAGCACTTGAGCAACCAATTCATCATAATACCTCACCCCCTTTTAATAGTAGTGGCTTTCCTACGGACTCAAAAGTGATTTCTCACAAATGTAAAATGTAGAGTCCTCTTACTTGAAGCTTGAGCCAATCCTATTCCTTTCCTTCATCAAGGGGCTTCTCCTAGGAAACCTTTGGCCAATGCTCTTTGTGGACTGTACCTGAAATATACTAGGTAAAAGTGTTAGTCCAAGCGACAATGTATGTTGTCATGAATTATCAAAACCACCAAGGGGGCATATGTGCTTTCAATCTCCCCCTTTTTGGTAATTGATGACAACATACAGGCAAACAACCCGCCAAGCCCCCTGAAGTCATAAAAAGACGCCATGTTCGAAGAAGATGTTGTTCTCATTACTGGGACGGGTCACACGATGCCCGTCCGTAATGTGTTGGCTAAGCATACTGCCAGGGACGTCTCAACCAAGATAGCCAAAGGGAAAGTTGCACTTGAGCTTCCCAATATGGAGAAGCTGAACTTTGAAGAGTTGCATGCGGGATATCTAAACCGCCTTTCCATGAGCCGGGACCTTGAAGCTGGCCTGGTAAACATGATGAAGAAAAGATACGAGATATGGTTTTGTGTCATAAACTACCCCATATATCCCTCTATAGCCCCCAAGGGCCGAGTCATCTTCTTGAATATGAGTTGGGTCTTGTGTAATAATTTTGAAAAATTCAACTTGTAGCCCTCAAGGGTCGGGGCATCTTCTTGAAGATGAGCCGGGTCTTGTGTAATAATTTTGAAATCTTCAACATGTAGCCGCCAAGGGTCGGGTCATATTCTTGAATATGAGTCCGGTCTTGTTTAATAATATTAAAAACTTCAACCTAGAGCCCCCAAGGGCCGGGTCATCTTTTGGAAGACGAGCCGAGTCTTGTTTAATAATCTTGAAAACTTCAACCTGTAGCCCCCAAGGGCAGGGTCATCTTATTGAAGATGAGTCGGGTCCTGTTTAATAATCTTAAAGAAAGAAAGTACATTAGCCCCCAAGTGTCAAGTGTATTGCTTGGAATCTGCTTGAGACTTGATGTCAATCGATCAATTTGACCAAGTAGCAACAAGGTAACCGATCCATCCTGCTTGATTTTGTAGGAGACTATAAGTCAAGCTAACGCATCGTTAAGTTGGATGAAAAAAAGTTTTGGACGTCAACAAGACGCCAGGGCTGCGGCGGAAGAACAACTTCGAACCACTTTGGCAGAACTTGAAAAAGCCAAGGCTGAGCACCTACGATACAAAGAGTCAACTGATGCTGAGAAAGCCTCCCTAGTGAAATGTGCTAAAAACACCGAGGGTCAACTGAAACAAGTCACGGAAGAATTGACTGGTCTTTGTCGACACATCTCCAATATGACCAGTGTTATCTTTGATAAGTCCTTGAGATAGTGCCTATTATAATCATTGTAAAGGATTGTGTCAGGCGACTTATGTTTCATTTGCTCCTTGCAGGCCCTCGATCCACCAACCTTCACGATGACTGTGCTGAAGCTAAAGGCGATATATACCATGACAGAACAACTCTATGCTAGAGGCTTACTCACCGTCAAGGCTGTATGGGGTGACAAAGACACAGTGAAATATATCAGGGACATGCTGAGGTGGCTCTCAACCATACCCCGGCATATAGAGGAAATAAGGAAATCATCCGCACGGAAAGGCCTGGTCACGGCTATGAGTCGGTCCTTAGCCTATGCTCCAGAGCTCAAGCCGGATGAAATAGCCGGCGGGTTTCGTGATTATAAGGATGACAGCTCAGAGTTTACGCAAGAAGACTACGCCCACTGCGTAAAGGATGTTCGTACTGCGGCAAGCCGGCTTAACGAGAGTCTTGACCTGTCAAAGTATCAGGCGGCTTATGATGATGACTATAAGCATGTGGCGGCTCCTAGTTTTGCACCAATGGATTTGACTCCCCAGCGTCGTAAGCATCTTTTTGCCTCTGATGCTGACCCGTCAACCATCTTGACAGAGGAAGCTGAATTTCATGCTTTAATCAATTGCACCTGGGATCTGGACAACTTCCAGATCCAAGACACCGAAAACTTGGCACAGGGTGATCCAGAGGAGGCTTAGATGTGGCGTCCCTCGGAGCTTCAACCTGAAGAAAAAGACTGAACCCGAAGGAAACTTGCCACCAGGTTAATATAGAAAAACTTTTGGCCTTTATGAGCCATGTAATTTGCTTTCGAGCATAGTTGAACTGCTTATATATTTGCATGAATAGGGATGCCAAACTTTCCTGGCGTTACCTTGTAATATAAGTCGCCGGTTTGAGCTATTGGTGGTTAGGAAGTATTTTGTCCTTCTCTTCCTTGAAAGAAAAAACTTTAACATCACCCAATCTGAATGAGTCAGCACAACTGTTGGATCTCTGCCTGAAAATATAACACCCTGTAAGGTGAAAATAAGTCGGCTCAGTGAGTCATGGCGGGTAGACGGGCTTTCAAGGCTCTAGTCGTACCCTAAGAGGTTTTTGCAAAAACCTTCATGTTTTTAGACTGGCTGATCAGGCTCAAGTCAAGCTTCAGTGAAGTAGGTTTAGTGAACCCATGGTTTGTCTATTTTCCATATGCTGGCTCTCGCGAGCACCTCAATGTTTTAACTTTGGAAGTTCCGGGTCCAATATTGGATTGACTCGCCAAGAGTACACGGGGCTTATGGGCGAGTCGCAAAACATACAGTCCAGTATAACCATTGTAATGCATTAATTTTTCGCTAGCCAAGAGGGTAGTAAGGCGGGACTCAATGGGTCAGAAGCCCCCAAGTGACCTATGATCAAGGAAAAACGGGCATAGGATAGCAGAAGAAAATTTTATTACTGCTAAACAACATGGGGACTAGTAGCCCCCAAGTAAGCCGGTTTTTATCGTTCATGACCATACATTGGCGCCTATGTTTGAACCGTGCATCATGGCACTTGATCCTCTTTGTCTTACTAGTATCCATGTTTGAGCGATCACAATAGGGCGACTTGCTCCCTTTGATACTAATAGTGTCCATGTTTGGATGGCCTCCTTGGCGGTGACTCATTCTCTTGGGAGGCTTATTTAAAAAAATAAAGACTCATGCTCAAAATATAGGCTGAAACGGCAGGGACCCCGAATTCCGTGGGCGCCGACTTTATTGATGTGAAGTAAAGAGTACAAATACCAAACTATGTACATGGATAAGGAGCCAATGGCTCTAAGTGTAGTAAGGCCGCACATGAGCAATGTTCCACGGGCGGGTTGTCTCTTCCTCCGAGGTTGGCTTGTCAGGGGGTAGACTAATCAAGTAATAAGACCCGTTGCGAAGGTTTTTGCTGACAATGAAAGGTCCTTCCCATGGAGGTGAAATCTTGTGCATACCCGTATAATCTTGAATCAGTCGAAGCACCAAGTCACCCTCCTGGAAGACCCGGCTCTTGACTCGTCGACTGTGGTAACGACGCAAGTCTTGTTGGTAGATAGCCAATCGTGTTGCGGCTAAATCACGCTCCTCCTATAGAGCATCCAAAGAATCATGCCATGCTTGCTCATTATCGGCTTCTATGTATGCGGCGACTCTAGGAGAATCGTGCCTTATATCACTTGGAAGAACCGCCTCAGCCCCATAGACGAGGAAAAAAGGAGTGTAACCTGTAGATCTATTCGGTGTTATTCTGATACTCCAAAGTACGGAAGGAAGCTCTTCGACCCAACAATCCGGAGTGCGCTGAAGAGGAACCATGAGCTGGGGCTTGATCCCACGCAAGATTTTCTGGTTAGCCCGCTCAGCTTGACCATTGGACTGTGGATGAGCTACTGCGGATACATCAAGCCGGATGTGCTCTCGTTGACAAAACTCTTTCATTGCCCCCTTGGACAAATTAGTACCATTATCAGTAATGATGTTGTGGGGGTAACCAAAATGGAAAATCAACTTCTTGAGGAACTTGACTGTCGTCTCTGCTTCGCAATTGCTGACCGACTCTGCTTCAACCCACTTGGTAAACTTATCAACCGCCACCAATAGACGGGTCTTTTATCGTAAGACATTTTAAATGGACCAACCATATCAAGCCCCCAAACTGCGAAAGGCCATTTAATTGGGATCATACGCAATTCCTGAGCCGACACATGTGCTTGACATCCAAACTTCTGACATCCGTCACATCGGCGCACTATATCCTCCGCATCAGCATGAGCCGTCAACCAGTAGAAACCATGGTGAAAAGCTTTTAACACCAGAGATCGTGACCCGACGTGATGTCCACAGTCACCCGCATGTATCTCGTTCAGAATATCTCGCCCTTCTTCTGGTGAAACGCGACGCTGGAAAACCCCACAAGTACTTCGTTTATGCAACTCGCCTTTATGTATAGCCATGGACTTACACCACCGCACAATTTGCCTAGCCAAAACTTCGTCAGCTGGAAACTCGCCTCAAGCTAGATAAACCATGTAAGGTACCGTCCAGTCGGGAATCGCCCAGAGAGTCGCCACCAATTTTGACTCCAGGTCAGGAACCGCTATGTCTTCTTCAGAAAGCAACTTCACAGAAGGATTATGTTGTGATCCGAGTCGGGATAACGGGATTACGTTGTGATCCGAGTCGGGATAGAGCATCAGCCGCCTCGTTCTATCGATGATCAATATGATCAACTTGGTAGTCATGGAAATAACCCGCCACATCGGTTACCACACGCCTATAAGCAGCCATCAATGGATCTTTGAAATCCCAGGTTCCTGATAATTGCTGAGCCACCAAATCTGAGTCGCCTAAGAACCTGACCCGGCTCAAGTTCATCTCCTTAGCTATCCCGAGCCCATGGAGAAACGCCTCGTACTCAGCTGCATTGTTTGTGCAAGGAAACATGAGCTGCAGAACATAGCAAAACTTGTCACCTCTTGGGGATGATAACACCACTCCAGCTCCTGAGCCTTCCAACTGCCTAGAGCCATCAAAATGAATAGTCCAATATGTGTTATCAGGCCTATCTTCCGGAATCTGCAATTCAGTCCAATCATTGATGAAGTCTACGAGAGCCTGAGACTTGATGGCTGTGCGAGGCATATACTTCACCTGATGAGGACCAAGCTCTATTGCCCATTTAGCAATCCGCCCAGTGGCTTATCGGTTCTGTATAATATCACCGATTGGCGCAGAACTCACCACCTTGATTGGGTTCTCCAAGAAGTAGTGCTTCAACTTGTGGCATGCCATAAAAATCCCAAACACCAGCTTCTACCTCTGCGGATATCGCTGTTTGGACAGGGTCAACACTTCATTGACAAAATACACTAGCCGTTAGACGGGATATTCGTTGTCTTCTTCCTTGCGTTCAACAACCACCGCAACACTCACTGCTTTAGAGTTAGCAACAATGTACAAGAGCATTGTCTCTTTGTCGGCCCTGCTAGCATGGGCGGCTCAGCAAGTTGCTTCTTAAGGGCCTCAAAAGCCTCATTAGCCGCATAGGTCCAGACGGAGTGATCTGTTTTCCGGAGCAACTAATAAAGAGGGATAGCCTTCTCACCAAGGCGACTTATGAAACGACTTAGTGCTGCAATACGACCCGCCATACATTGGACCTGATTAATTTTAGACGGCTTCTCAAGCGAAGTTATCACCTTGATCTTGTCCGGGTTAGCTTCTATGCCGCGCTCGGACACCAGGAATCCCAACAATTTTCCCGCAGGAACCCCGAACACGCACTTGGTCAGGTTAAGCTTCATCTGGTACACCCGGAGGTTGTAAAAAGTCTCCTTGAGATCGCCTAGGAGTGTCTCCTTCTTATGTGACTTCACGATGATGTCATTGACATAAGCATGGACATTACGTCCAATCTGGCTATGCAAACAATTCTGAGTGCAACGCTGATAAGTCGCCCCCGCGCTCTTGTGTCTAAAAGGCATCGAGACATAGCAAAAAGCACCAAAAGGGGTGATAAAGGTTGTCATCTCCTGATCCTCCTTGGCCATCTTGATCTGATGATAACCAAAATATGCATCCAGAAAGCACAAACGCTCACGACCTGCCGTAGGGTCAATGATTTGATCGATACGGGGATGGGCAAAAGGATCCTTCGCACAGGCTTTGTTGAGGTATGTATAATCAATGCACATGCAAAAGGTGTCGTTCTTCTTGAGAACTAAGACTGGATTAGCCAACCACTCAGGGTGAAAAACCTCGATGATGAACCTGGCGGCCAAGAGTCAGGCATCTTCTTGTCCAACTGACTTATGCCTCTCCTCATTAAAACGACGAAGGTACTGATGAACTGGCTTCATCTTGGGATCCACACTGAGATGGTGCTCAGCGAATTCTCTTGATACTTCTGGCATGCCAGAAGGTTTCCATGCAAAGATGTCCCGATTCTCATGGATGAATTCTATGAGCGCACTTTCCTATTTGGGATCCAAGCCGGTCCCAATAGTAAACTGCTTGGAAGAGTCGCCGGGGAAGAAATCAACTTGCTTGGTATCATGTGCCGGTTTGAACTTAAGGGGCGGCTCAAAATCAACCGTTGGCTTCTTAAGCAGGCTCATGTCAGCTCGATCCGCATTGTCCTTGTGGAATTTCAACTCTTCGGTAGTGCATGCTGACTCAACATATGCGACAGCTCCTTGTTCACACTCCTGCGCTATCTTTCGGTCCCCATTGACTGTGATGGTGCCCTTGAGACCTGGCATTTTAAGTTTAAGGTACACATAACAAGGACGAGCCATGAAGCGAGCTTAAGCCGGCTGCCGAACAAAGCATGATAAGGACTTTTAATTTTAACCACCTCAAACATCAACGACTCACTCCTGTAATTGGACTCATCACCAAAAGCCACATTCAACTTGATCTGCCCAACAGGATATGCCGACTTGCCTGGAACAATGTCGTGGAAAACCGTGGTTGAGGGCATCACGTCCTTCTTATCAAAGTTCATCCATCGGAAGGTGTCATAGTACAGGATGTTGATACTGCTACCTCGATCCACGAAGACTTTAGAGAGCGTGTATCCCCCAACCTGAGGCGCCACCACCAATGCCAAGTCGCCAGGGTTATCAATCTGAGTTGAGTGGTCAGCTCTACTCCACGTGACAAGTTGTTCAGACCAGTTTAAGTATGTGGGAACCGCCGGCTCAGCTATATAGATGCCCCTCTGCTTTACCTTCTTATCCCTCTTACAGGTACCAGTGGTGAAGACATGGTATTGTCCGCCATTCAACTGCTTAGGATTGCTCTGGAAACCGCCCTAGCTGTTGGCTGTTGTAAAGTGCCCTCATCCTTATACCGCTAACTGCCTTAGCTAGATGATTATCCACCATTATTATGTGAGTTGTCTCGCCCTTGAGGACCTGGATTAGGAACGTCACTGAACGAGCCTCCTCGTGACCCGCCCGGGCCAAATTGACCCTGCTGGGCACCATCGTTACCTCCTCGGTGATCTCGGGACGCCTGGAGACGAAATTCCTGCATTACAAAACAATTTTCCTAAGAGTGAGTAGACAGGGCATCAGGAGTACTATGCTTAGGTCAAGGTCCCTTGTGTAGCTCTTCATAATTGCCTGGCTTCCTTCTGCTAAAGCCCCAGTCCTGAAAGCTGCCCTGACTCATGTTCCGACGCTGGTTCCAGGGTCCGACATTGGTGTTAGCAACAAAATCAGACACGCCATCTTGTTGCCTTCTTTTTCCTTGACCTCCCTCGTTGGTATTGCACCCAGGAGTCTGGAAGTGACCCTTAGCTCTGTCTCCCCTTCTAACTTCACTGGCCTTCTCGTTATCAGAGCCGACATCCTTCATGTCGTCCGACTCAGCATACCTGGTGAGGGTGTCCATCAACTCGCCCATATCTTGCACCTTCCGCTTGAGTCGGCCAAGCTTCAACACCAGGGGCTAAAAATGACAATTCTTCTCCAAGATCAGCACGGTCTGATCTACCGTAATGTCATCTGAAGAGTGGATGATCTCTGCGACCCGCCTTGTCCAATGATGAGCTGATTCATCCGCCCACTGAACACAATGTTGTAGATCTACAATGGTCATCAGACGCTTGCAGGTTCCTCGAAAGTTTTTGACGAAACTCTCCTTGAGTTCCGCCAAAGTGTTAATGGAGTTGGGGGTAGATTCTTCAACCACGTGCGAGCCGGCCCTTCCAACATCATGGTGAAATACTTGGCGCACACTGCGTTGCTAGCGTCAAGCATGTCCATAGCCAGCTCATAGCTCTCAACCCACGCCCCTGGCTCAAGATCGGGTGTATAGTTGGGTACCTTACGAGGGCCATTGAAGTCTCTAGGCATGCACTCATTGCATAGAGCACAAGATAGGCAGGGGACACCTACATTCCTTCCTCCTTGCCCACTGTATCCAGGAGCCAGCTGGGTATATGGTGGAACTCCCTGACCCGCCAATATCGCCGCTGCCTCTGCCTCTGCCCGCCGGGCGGCTCGTAAAGCATTGACAAACGCCTGAGCATTTGATGTTGGAGGCTCTAGTGGATTGATCTGAGGTTGGTGTCGACGACCATTGCTATAAACCGTCGGGGAATCATCTAGGCGACTCTTCGTGTGGCCTGTCTGCAGCATGGAGTGCAGACGATCACGACTGTATGAAAATTGTGCATGCTGGACTACCGCCATTTTTAGCATCTCAATGGTGTTCCTTGCCTCCACTTCCAACACGGTATTCCCATGAATAGGAAGAGACTCCAAATGGCGAGTCGCAGCCAGCACATTATCCACCGGGTTGGATAAGTGACCTTGAGGCATTTGTAAGTGATGAGCCGTCTGCGGGTTCAACGGGGGTTGCATTGGTTGCTAGACAATCTCAACCTGTGGATCTCTCTCGCGAGGTGGGTTATGGTCCACGCCGAGCGTATGCAGATTACTGAACAGGCGAGTAGGGTTAAGGTTGGGAGGGACACGACTCTGATGCCTCCTCCCATAAATAGCATCCCATGCGACTCGCTGGCGTTCAAGTCGCCACGCCTCCAACTTCAAACGCTCTACCGTTGATCCACCATCCGAGTCTTCTCCGCATCGATCTGGCGATGTATCTGAGCCATCTCTTCATGAAGTTTGGCCAATTCGGCATTAACTTCCTCTTGGTTATCATCCGTCATGGCTACCGCCATGACTTTTGTCATCTCAACCATTAGATCTGTCATGGTCTAGGTTGGCGTCTTCCCAGATCCGCTGGCCCCATTGGCGATTGCCACGTTTGGCTGGTTCTGAGCTATCGAGGCCCCTGCCATATGGATGGCGACTTGGCGGGGCAACTCCTGTGGCCCTTCAGAGATCATCGCCTCAGGGAAACCGCCCAACCTTCCCTCATAGAGAGGGCAGACCGAGTCAGTATCTCCAATTGATGACTCACCATCGGAATTGACACGGGTATCTCCACCAGCTTCTGGCTCATCCGGGAGGCTAGCCCCCTATGTGAAGCCGAAGAAGACGCGACGTCGTCCAATCCGAGACGTGGCGGGTTGGGCGAGCTGAGCCGACTCGATGATGTCGGTGCAGATGTCTGGCTCGGGAACAAACGTTCCGATCTTGCCTATGAAGACATCGATCTTGCTGAAGGGGACCCGATACCCTAATTTAATTGAACCGGCCTCGGGACCCCAGCTTGAATTGTCGATGTAACACTTTCCGCGGCGGCTCTTGATCATGAGGCCGACTGCGTAGCTCCCGTACCCTGGAAGGGATCCCTTCGAGAACTCAACTCCACCATGCTCACGCCCCTCGGTGAGCGCCAACTGTCATGGTTTTGTCATGGCAGTTGTCCTCGTGAAAGGACTTAGTGGTGAATCATCGCAACTATGTGGCGACTCAAATGGGTTGATCGGGAACGAGAGACAAGTTTACCCAGGTTCGGCCCCTCGGATTAAGGTAAAAGCCTACGTCCTGCTATGTGTATATTGTTGTGGAAATCGATTACAAGGGTGCGAATTTGCCTGACCTAGCTCTCGATCGATGTTAACTTAATCCTACCAGCCCTAGAGACTCACCTTTATATACAGGTTGAGGCTCTAGGTTTTACAAGAGTCTGCGTCATGCTACAATTCGTGACCCGGTACATCTCTAACTTGCCTTGCCCCTTAAGCAAGGAAACTCCTGGTGACCCTTCTCCTCCATGGGCCGTGAGTCGCCCTCTTCTTGTCTTGGGCCATGGCCAGCTCTTGTTGTAAACGCCTTGTGCCTTCTGCTTCCTAACTCAGGGCCCATCTTGAGTATGAGATGTTGAGCCGCCATCATCTTGGCCCGGACCCCTAGGGCGGGTCTTGTATTATGGGAACACAGAGGATTCCTTGAATCTCAATTTTCTCCCCCTTAATAATTTGTTAAGAGTTCCTTGAACTATATCCCCCATGTTAGGGATCCAAGATGTTTCTCCCTCTTATATTATGGGAACACAGAGGATTTCCCCCCCTAGAGAAGTTTTCTCCCCCTCGAATTATTTTGGGAAACAAGATTATATCCTCCTTTGGCAAAAATGGAAATTTTCAATAAGAGCTTAGGAGGTAATAAAACTTAGGATCATTGAAAATCTTTCTCCCCCTTAAGAAAAAGTCTAGAAATGTTTGAAAATCATAGGCAGTGATAAATTTCGAATTTATCGAGGGAGTATAGTTCGGTAAAACCGAGAATAATAGTAGGCCTCTAAGAGAAAACGGTTAAACCGAGTTTCCCATATCGGTGAGACCGAGTTGCAATGAAAATCACCTTCTAAACCCAGATTAGTCAGAAAATTATCCAAAGACTTTGAAAAAGGAAATATCCAAATAGTAAAAGGAAATAAGGGAAACCATTTTTTTTGAAAAAATATACATACATACATATAGATGCGAGTTGAATGGTTCCAAGAAAGCATGCAATGAAAATGTGAACCATACAAGAATCTCCATCTAGATGTTGGGCGGTGACAAGGTCACCTATAATAGAGTATATTTACTTGAGGAGTCAAGCAAGAATGCTTGATTATAGGTCATACTCATCGTTTAAACGTAGAATGGGGTTACCGTTTTTCTATTAAGCTTTTTAATGTCTTCATATCTCTTGAGTTGCTTTACCTCAGGACTTGGTGCAAAGCATTATCAAGGATATGAGTACATACCTTCGAATGATGTTGATGGCGTGGCATGTAGGTGAACTTGTCGTGGTTGATCAACGTTGATGATGATCCTCTTGAGTTGGGAGTTGTCCTTGTCGTTTTGGCTCACTTTTCACCTACATTGGTTAGTCATGCAAGGAAGAACATAATATATCCAAATGACATGAGTGAATTTCATCATCATATAATTGTCAAGATTATGATTTTGTTTTCTTCTTCCTACATCTCCAAATAGGGGTTGTTGATACTTGGCCCTGACAAGATTGCTTTTGATGTGAGTTTATGGCAATCTTCTGGAGTGTATTTCTTCCAAGTACCTACAAAAGGTCAGATGCAATATAAGGGAGCATAGTTTTCCAAGATATAAGATAATATCACCTAAATAGCATCATGGAATAGGCAATCAAGTTCATGCCCTTGCATGCATCCGAGTAAGTCTAGCTCAAGTTTGAAGAATCAATTGTGTTAAACTCACTCCTCAAATGGGAAAATACGATCTCATCAAGTGGTTTGGTAAAGATATCAGCTAATTGTTTGTCGGTACAAACATGCTTGAGATCTATATCTCCTTTACCAACATGATCACAAATGAAATGATGTCACACTTGAATATGTTTAGTTCAAGAATGTTGCACAATATTATAGGCAATTTTATAGCACTTTCATTGTCACACAATACTAGAACATGTCTCACATGGATGCCATAATCCTTAAGAGTTTGAGTCATCCATAGTAATTGCACACAACATGATCCGGTGGCAATGTATTCTGCTTCGGTAGTAGATAAACATACCGAGTTTTGTTTCTTTGATGACCAAGACACAAGAGATCTCCTAAGAAATTGACATGTACCCAAGGTGGAATTTCTATCAACCATGTCCCCGTCATAGTCCGAGTTAGAATAGCCAACAAGATTAAAAGAAGATCCCTTGGGATGCCATATGCCAAAGTTTTGTATATGTATCAGGTATCTCACTATTCTTTTCACAGCCAATAGATGACACTACTTAGGTGCCGCTTGATATAGGGCACATATGCAAACACTCAACATGATATCGAGACGGGAGGCACATAGATATAGCAATGAACCGATCATTGATCGATAAACCATTTGATCAACCGGTTTGTCCTCCTTAGTGAGGCCAACATGTCCACTAGTCGGCATGGGGGTTCTCATACATTTGCACTCTTGCTTGTTTAAATTCTTGATTAAGTCCTTGTTGTACTTGGGTTGAGAGATAAACGTACCTTCTCTCGATTGGTTGATTTGAAAACCAAGAAAGAATTTCAGCTCACACATCATAGACATCTCATACTTCTCTCACATCAACCTTCCAAATTTCTCACTTTAAATTGAGTTAGTAGAACCAAAGATAATGCCATCCACATATATTTTGCACACAAATAGTTCTCCATTAACTCTTTTAGTGAATAAGGTTGCGTCAATTTTACCAATCTCAAAACCCTTTTCAAGGAGAAACTTAGTTAGGCATTTGTACCGAGCTCTAGGGACTTGTTTAAGACCATATAAACTTTATGAAGTTTGTAAACATGATTAGGTTTCTTAGGGCTCACAATGTCGGGAGGTTGTTTGACATAAACCACTTCCGAAATTTCACCATTTAGAAATGCACTTTTGATATCCATTTGGTAAAGAGTAATAGTATGGTGGTTGGCATAAGCGAGAAGAATGTGAATGGCTTCAAGTCTAGCAACGAGAGCATAGGTCTCACCATAGTCCATACCTTTGACCATCTTCATCTTGCTTGTTTCTAAACTACCATTTTGTACCAATTATGTTGTGCTCGTCCTTGTGATTTTCAACAAGTGTCCACACTTGATTCCTTTCAAAGTTGTGTAGCTCTTCATGTATGGCATTCACCCAATCTGGGTCTTGAAGGTATTTTTCAACCTCCATAGGCTCAATGGTGGAGATAAAAGAATAATGCTCACAAAAGTTAGCTAAATGAAATTTAGAGTGAGTGATTCTCCCGGTTTGAATGTCACCAAGATTTGATTCAGCGGATGATCCTTGTCCACTGTTGCTCGAACTCGTGACACCTTCTTCTTGTTGGATGGTGGTGTTGGAAATATGCCCTAGAAGCAATAATAAATTGGTTATTATTATAATTCCTTGTTCATAATAATTGATTATTATCCATGCTAGAATTGTATTGATTGGAAACACAAATACATGTGTGGATACATAGACAACACACTGTCCCTAGTGAGCCTCTAGTTGACTAGCTCGTTGATCAAAGATTGTCAAGGTTTCCTGGCCGTAGACAAGTGTTGTCACTTGATAACGGGATCACATAATTAGGAGAATGATGTGATGGACAAGACCCAAACTATAAACTTAGCATATGATCGTGTCAGTTTGTTGCTACTGTTTTCTGCATGTCAATTTATTTGTTCCTATGACCATGAGATCATCCAACTCCCGGACACCGGAGGAATACCTTGTGTGTATCAAACATCGTAACGTTAATGGGTGACTATAAAGGTGCTCTACAGGTATCTCCAAAGGTGTATGTTGTGTTGGCATGGATCAAAACTGGGATTTGTCACTCCGTGTGACCGAGGGGTATCTCGGGGCTCACTCGGTAATACAACATAACAATAAGCCTTGCAAGCCATGTTACTAAGTAGTTAGTCACGGGATCTTGTATTATGGAACGAGTAAAGAGACTTGTCGGTAACGAGATTGAACTAGGTATAGAGATACCGACGGTCGAATCTCGGGCAAGTAACATACCGAAGGACAAAGGGAACAACATACATGATTAACTGAATCCTTGACATAGAGGTTCAATCGGTATAGATCTTCGTAGAATATGTAGGAGACAATATGGACATCCAGGTCCCGCTATTGGTTATTGACCGGAGATTGTATCAGGTTATGTCTGCATAGTTCTCGAACCCGCAGGGTCTGCACACTTAAGGTTCGGTGATGTTTCGGTATAGTTGAGTTATAGGTGTTGGTGACCTAAGGTTGTTCGGAGCCCTGGATGATGTCTTGGACGTCACGAGGAGCTCCATAATGGTACGGAGGTAAAGATTGATATATAGGAAGTCCTGTTTTGGTCACCGGAAATTTTTTGGGCTCATCGGTAGTGTACCGAGAGTGGCAGGAGGGTATCGGGGGACCACCGGGAGGGGTGTGACGACCCTAGGGCTTCATGGGCCAAGAGAGGATGCAAACCAGCCCTTGGTGGGCTGGAAGAAGCCACCTCTAAGGGCCCATGCAGATGGACTGGAAAATGAGGGGAAAATAAAAAGGTGAAAAAGGTCTCCAAGTGGAAGGGGAATCCTACTAGGAGTAGGATTGGAGGAGGACTCCTCCTCTCCTCCCACTTCGGCCGACCCAAAGGGGAAGCCCTAGGGACAGCGGCGTCCCTACTCTCCTCCTCTATATACTCGAGGTTTTGAGGGTTTTGAGACACAACAATTGCCACGTGCTCTCTCTACTTCTCTCTAGACCTGTTTCTCCTCTAATCTAGTTCGGCGGTGCTTAGGCGAAGCCCTGCTGGATTAGTTCACCACCACCACCACGCTGCCGTGCTGGAGAACTCATCTACCTCTCCATCCCCTCTTGCTGGAACAAGAAGGCGGAGATCGTCATCGAGTTGTATGTGTGCTGAACGCGGAGGTGCCGTCCGTTCGGCACTAGATCAGGAATCATGATGGGATCGTGAGACGGATCGTGATGAGATCGTGGGACGGCTGCGATTTGGATCGCGAAGATGTTCCACTACATCAACCGTGTTATATACGCTTCCGCTTAGCGATCTACAAGGGTATGTAGATTCACTCTACCCTCTCGTAGATGATCATCACCATGGATAGGTATTGCGTGTGCGTAGGAAAAAAATTGTTTCCCATGCAACGTTCCCCAACAGGTGGAGCTTCTTCATCATCATCTTCTTGCTTGTTGGATGACGGATTCACACAGAACTTGACATAAATTTTATTAGATAGGTTAGTTCATATAACGTCAAATCTCATCATGTCCTTCCATAACATTATTGTATAATTATAATCTAACCTTATCCACTTATTCTATCACAATTCTATGGCTCCCAAGTCAATGGGGCTCAACAAGAATTTAGAACATAAGCACGCAAAGCAACTATAACAACAATTTTTGAAAAAGGGACAGTCTGAAAAGATGCAGATAAAACCTATAGTTGTGTAACTCAGAAAATTCATAAACTTTTGGACGTGGTCAACAATTTCTATCACGGTAATGCGTAAAAATTTCAGATTTGCTTGACGTTCTAGTAAAATAAAAAAATCAAACACTACCGCTAAAATTTACTTTTTTGAAGAGCACATATCATACAAGAAATTTAAACATCCTAAAGGTAATTCTTGGAATGTTTAATTGAAAAATAAGATTACGAATAGCATCTGACAAAAAATAGCCAAATAAAATGATGCTCCAAGCAAAACACATATTATGTGATGAATGAAAATGTAGCTCCAAGTAAGATATACCGATAGTGTTGAAGACGAAAGAGGGGATGCCTTCGAGGGTATCCCCAAGCTTAGACGCTTGAGTCTTCCTTGGATATTTCCTTGGGGATTCCTTGGGCATACCCAAGCTTAGGTTCTTGCTGCTCCTTATTCTCCTTATATCGGTGTCTCACCCAAATCTTGAAAACTTCAATCACATAAAACTCAACAAAAACTTCGTGAGATGCGATAGTATAAGCCACATATCAAATACTTTAGGTACTATTACAAGTTTATTGTTATTTTATTTTATAATAAGGTACTTCATTCTAACTTCTCCATGGCTTATACCCTCTGATACTATCCATAGCATCATCAAAACAAGCAAACTATGCAAGCAGAAACAGAATATGTCTAAAATGGAACAGTCTCTGATGATACATTTAATTGCCATACTTTTGTAACTCAAAAATATCTGAAAAGTTAGGAAGAAAGGAATAATTTGTATGTCAGTATTGTGTATAAAATTCAGCTTAAAAAGATGTTTCGGTAAAATCAGGGAAATTCTGCACTCGGAGTCAAAGTTTATGTTTTTGCATCGTATAAATACTACTCATCATACAAATCATTCCAATGGCTTTACTTGACACATTATTATTATAATAATAAATGATCTATTCAAGGGGATAATTATTTATGATGAAAAGTTTTTGTCATAAAGATGCACAAAGTTTCGATGGGCATGAACAAAGTTCAATGCTAGCCCCACTTCAACGATGCTCGCCCTTCTCACTTTCACTTTTTTTAAACGTTTTGGGTTCCCCACTTTATTTTATTTTGTTAATTATTTTAAAATCACCCAACATAAATAAATGACTCTCTAAAACTTCCAGGTTGTCTCCCTGGCAGCGCTTTCTTTAAAGCCATTAAGCTAGGTATATAGTGCTCAAGTAATGGATCCACCGGGATCCCAAGGTATATCAAAGCCAATTTTAATTAACAATGATTTGTAATTTAGTAGTGAGCACAAAGTGATATATATCATGTAGAAACAAAGTCTAACTATCTTCCTATGCATTGGCACGTCATAAAATAATAATTCATTCACACAAAGTAAAGACCAATACATAGCATAAGTAATTTCTTGCAATTTTATCATATTGGAAACATAGAGAGGTGAATATCTGATTCCTCTCTCATAATAATTGGAAGTAGGAGAAGCAATCACATGCGTATTATACCATCAAAATCATCATGTGTAGTGGTAAAACGCAACCCATCAATATAATCCTTAATAAGTGCAAACTTCTCCGATATGGTGTAGGTTGGAGAATTCAAAAAGATAATAGGAATATCATGTGTGCGTGTAATAGTAACAATTTCATGCTTAACATAAGGAACTACAACAAGTTCATCTCCATAAGCATAATTCATATTGGCATCATGGCCACAAGAATAGCAAGCATAAATTTCATCAAAAAAGGATATTTCAAATGAATCAAAGGGATCATAGCATTCATCCTTCGGTATGAGCGGAGGGAAATTAAATAATGGGCCAATTCCATTTCCCCCCTAATCTTTCCCAGTCTCATCTTTACCCCTAAAAAAACATGTGCTCAACTTTGCCCCTCTTCCGTGTGGTGATGTTTCAGAAATACCCCTTTGCATCGTTTCCGTCCACTCAAAGTGGTTTGAACGTTTTTTGGACAAGTTTGGGACCATTTTGCCCCTACTTACATGTGGGGCCCACCGAACAGTTATCTCTCTTGGTTTTCTTTTTCCTCCCGATGCTAAGAACAGAGTGTACGAGGAGGCGGCCGCACAGGCGATTTCGACGCCTCGGTGTTGGAGAGCTAGGAAAGGAAGATGGCGTCCATGTCCACGACAGATCAGTGATCGGTGACTTCAGCCACGCACGACGAAGTTAGTAAAGCCTGCATATTTGGGGATTTGAGATCTAGGGTTTGTGCAGATTTGGGATTTTTTATCCATGTGCATCCTATTTCGTTTGTAGGTGGATGGTTGTGGCATTGTGCAGTATAGTTGAGAGTATTTCATTCTCAATCCCATCTTCTGTGACCTTGAGGGGAGCTCGGAGTGTAGATGCCCACGGCACAGGCTAGTTCCGGCTCGCCGTGTATCTTGGGGAGGAGCAAGCACTGGTAGACGTTTTTTGGGTTGTCCAGTTGATTTAAGTGTTAGATTTACCTCAATTTGATATATTTTTCTGTCGAATTGATGCTAAGGTTTCAATTTGATATATATGAGTTAAAGAATTACCCTCATTAGAAGGTGGCAACGGGTAGCTAATCATCTCTTCCAACTTTTGTTCTTCGCTCTCCTCCTCATCTTTTTCTCCTAATGACCTCACAGTTTCATTAATTTCTTCTTCCATAGATTCCTGCAAAATATTAGTTTCTTCCAAGGCAATGGTCATACTTTCAATAAATTCAGTAATACCGACATTGTATTCATAATTATCATAGAAATATTTAAGTATGGCAAAATTTTCAGATTTGTAAGGAATATCATCATACTTTTCAATCAAAGAAGCAATTTCATATGCACCCTTAAAAGCAACAAATTCTTCTATATGTTCCACATCATAGTAATCATATATACCATTAGCATAAGAAGCCAAGGTTTTATTATCATTGAATTCACATTGAAAGGGAAGGTGTAGACCCTTACTCTTAGAGCAACAAGTATAATCACTTCTCATGCATAAATCCCAAGTATACCAACGCAACATTTTAATTTGATCCCATAAGTGTTTCCTTTTTTGAGACAAGCAATAATACCTAAAGTACTCAAGTTGATCCAACGTGTATCCCACTATCAAGTTGAATGAGTATTTCTCACAATTATCAAAGCAGTCATTAATGTTTTTCACATACCCAACATCGAGGTTTTTAGGAGGTTCCCCATCTCCATGAGTAGCAAGTACAACTAATTTTTTTGGTGTTTCGTGTTCCATATCCATAACTAAAGATATAAAACAACTATAACAGAAAACAAAATTTTACTTAGTGATAACGCAAACAAGTACACACGAGAATATCAACCGCTATGCTATTCCTCCCCGACAACGGCGCCAGAAAATGTCTTGATAACCCACAAGTGTAGGGGATCATTTGTAGCCTTTTTTATAAGTAAGAGTGTCGAATCCAACTAGGAGCTAAAGATAGAATTAATATTATCTCAGGTTCTATCGATCACCGATATACCTCTATGCACGCTAACGCTTACTTTATCTAGAACAAGTGTGAAACTATTTGGCGTGAAGGAAACTAGAAGTACTTAGTGGGTGTAATGGATAGTTTTGCAAGAAAATAAAGAGCAAGCAAATAAAAGTTAGGGGTTGTTTAGTAGAAATATTTTTGTGTACTTTCATATGCAATGAGGGAGAGGCATACGCTAACACACTTTTCATACTTGGATCATATGCACTTATGATTGGACCTCTAGCAAGCATCTGCAACTACTAGGAATCATTAAGGTAAACCCAACCATAGCATTAAACATCAAGTCCTCTTTACTCCCATATGCACACAATCCCTTACTCGGGTGTAAGATTCTGTTACTCTAGTCACACACTATAAGCGAATCATGAACATATTGCAAACCCACCAGCATGAATCCTTCACGTGTGTGCCTCATGAAAGGCACCTTGGGATAGCACCATATCAACACACAACTCATATCAATAACATCATATCACAGTTAACCCGTAGGACAACATAAATCTACTCAAACATCATAGGATAGGCACAAATCATTGAATAATAACATATAGGAATAAGCACCATGTTCAAGTAGAGATTACATAGGGAATAGAGGTTTTACACTGCTGCATAGAGGAAGGAGAGAGTTGGTGGTGACGGCGGTGAATTTGTTGGAGTAGATCATCGTCACGATGGTTACCCCGGTGGCGCTCCGGCGCCATCGGAAGAGAGGGGGGAGAGGCCCCCTCCTTCTTCTGCTTCCTTGGCCTCCTTCATAGGTGGGAGGAGGGTTTCTCCTGTGGTACATGGCCGCCATGGTACCCGGAGGTAAGTGATGACCCACGAGTGTAGGGTGTCTATCATAGTCCTTTCGATAAGTAAGAGTGTCGAACCCAACGAGGAGCAGAAGGAACTGACAAGTGGTTTTCAGCAAGGTATTCTCTCGAGGCACTGAAATTATCGGTAACAGATAGTTGTGTGATAAGATAATTCGTAGCGAGTAGCAAGTAACAATAGTAACAAAGGTGCAGCAAGATGGCCCAATCCTTTTTTAGCAAGGGACAAGCCTGAACAAACTCTTATATGAGGTAAAGCGCTCCCGAGGACACATAGGAATTTCTGCCAAGCTAGTTTTTATCATGTTCATATGATTCGCGTTCGCTACTTTGATATTTTGATATGTGGGTGGACCGGTGCTTGGGTGCTGCCCTTACTTGGACAAACATCCCACTTATGATTAACCCCTCTCGCAGGCATCCGCAACTACGAAAGAAGAATTAAAACTAAGTCTAACCATAGCATTAAACTAGTGGATCCAAATCAGCCCCTTACGAAGCAACGCATAAACTAGGGTTTAAGATTTTGTCACTCTAGCAACCCATCATCTACTTATTACTTCCCAATGCCTTCCTCTAGGACCAAATAATGGTGAAGTTTTATGTAGTCGACATTCACATAACACCACTAGAGAAAAGACAACATACATCGCATCAAAATATTGAACGAATACCAAATTCACATGACTACTTATAGCAAGACTTATCCCATGTCCTCAGGAACAAAAGTGACTACTCACAAAGCATATTAATGTTCATGACCAGAGAGGTATTGAATAGCATAAAGGATCTGAACATATGATTTTCCACCGAGTAATCCAACTAGCATCAACTACAAGGAGTAATTAACACTACTAGCAACCTTACAAGTACCAATCGGAGTCGCGAGATGGAGATTGGTTACAAGAGATGATATAGGGTTTGGAGATGAGATGGTGCTGCTAAAGATGTTGATGGATATGAGTCCCCTCTGATGAGACGAGTGTTGGTGATGACGATGGTGACGATTTCCCCCTCCGGGAGGGAAGTTTCCCCGGCAGGACGGCCCTACCGGAGCTCTAGATTGGTTCTGCTCAAGTTCCGCCTCGTGGCGGCGGTGTCTCCTCCCAAAAGCCTCCTCCTGATTTTTTCTGGCACGATACCTTCCTTATAGCAGAAGATGGGAGCCGGAGGGGCAACAGGGGGACCACAAGCCACCCAGGCGCGTCCAGGGGGGTAGGTCGGACCTGGCAGGCTTGTGGCCTCATGGTGGCTCCCCTCCGGTACTTCTTCCGCCCAGTATTTTTTATAAAATCCAAAATAATTCCTTGTTGATTTTCACGGCTTTTGGATTTGCGCAGAATAGGTATCTCAAACTTGCTCCTTTTTTAGACCAGAATTCCAGCTGCCGGCATTCTCCCTCTTCACGTATACCTTATAAAATAAGAGAGAAAAGGCATAAGCATTGTACCGTAAAGTGCAATAACAACCCATAAAGCGATAAATATCAACATAAATCATGATGCAAAATGGACGTATCAACTCCCCCAAGCTTAGACCTCGCTTGTCCTCAAGCGGAAGCCGAGATCAATAAATATGCCCACATGTTTAGAGATAGAGGTGTCGATAAAACAAAATACGAACATGCAGGCATCATGATCATAATTAGAACAACAATATCGTCATATAATCTCTTATGCTAAAGTGACAATTCCTTCACAAAGTAAAGTATGGATCAAGAACCTTATTGAGAATTAACAACCAATAGCCTTTAGTCATTGAAGCAATTGAATTTATCATAACATCGGAAAGAGTCAAATAACAGCTTGTAAAGCAAATCCACATACTCAATCATCCTTTCGTCTTCTACAATTTCTAAAACTCACGTGGTACTTGTGAGATCAAAGTTTCAGTTGGACACAGAGAAAGATAGGGGCTTATAGTTTCGCCTCCCAACTACTTACCTCAAGGGTAATGTCAACAATAATAATTCATGAATACTTACTTCCAAGTTGACATATGAATATAGACCTTTCCCTAGCACATGACATTAGCCAAGATAATGGCGAAATAACGAATTGGTGTCGATCACCATGACTCTTTTAAGGATAAAAAGTAAAGGTACAAGATAGGCCCTTCGCAGAGGGAAGCAGCGGTTGTCATGCGCTTTTGAGGTTTGTATGTGTGATCTCTTAGTGTGGAGGAACGTCACTTTATATTGCCTCCTGTGATAGGGAACTTTATTATGCAGTCTGTCGCTTTTATGTCTTCCTCATCACATGTTCGTACAAAGCTTATTTTCCACACACCAATAGATCATACATATTTAGGGAGCATTTTTTATTGCTTGCACCGATGACAACGTACTTGAGGGATCTTATTCAATCCATAGGTAGGTATGGTGGACTCTCATGGCAAAACTGGGTTGAGGGTTTATGGATGCACAAGTAGTATCTCTACTTAGTGCGGAAGTTTTGGCTGATATGAGGTGGAAGCAAGCGTCACATGCTAAGGGATCTCTAGTCATATAACATTGTTCGGAACCAAGCAAACATAATTCATTATGTTGTCTTCCTTGTCCAACATCTACTTCTAAGCATGTAATAGTTTAATAAGTGTTCACAATCATAGATGGTGCCCAAGATGATATATTTATATGTGAACCTCTCTTTCTTTATTACTTCCTATTAATTGCAACAATGACCAAGGTCTACGTTTGTCCACCCACAACAAGTTTCAATCAACATTCTTTTTATATGTGAAGCCATCACTTCCCATAAGATCATTACATGATCTTTCATGCTTTTGTTCTTTTATTATTCTTTTCTTTAGATCATGGCATGAGGCAAGGCCCTTAACTAAAACACTCTTTATTATATGACTCACGAACTCGATTACACTGGGGGTAACACAAAGCAAAACTCAAGCCTAGATCACTAAGAACTTTATTCTACTAGAGAAAGATAAAACCAAAAGGATTGAACTCGGAAAAAGGTAAAGGAAAAATATGTGATGGTGATACGGTATCGGGGCAACTCCTCCAAGCTTGGCACAAGCCAAGGGGAGTGCCCATACCCGTGCTTAATTGTCTTCCTTCGAAGGTGATGGTGGTGGAGTTGTCCTGTCTTTTGATTCCAAGAGGGCCAACAATCTTCGATTTATACTTTGGAGCTCTGTGATATGTTTCTCCAGCAAAACAACTTCACGGGTAAGATAAGTATTACAAACACAAGTTATTTCACATAACCTTAAGAGTTCGATCAAGGATGGAGGTAAAAGGCGGAGGTAGGATTGAAGAAAATCCTCTTCCTCGGCTTCTTCCTTGTTGAGCCCAGATTGCCCTTTGTCCGACGCCGGATTCTCCTCCTTAGTTTTGCCCTTAGTTTCTTCCAGCAGACCTTCCTAGGCCTCCATGAGCTCCATTCTTTTCAGATCAGCTTTTACTTCTTCATAGACTTGAGGGAAATCATTCTCCCCGACAAATTCCTGAGACGACATCCTTGCCCTAAATCTGCGGCAGAAACAGGCTCGAAACGAAAACAGAGGATAATTGCGTGATACGAGGGTCAAACCTTTCGGGAGAATATATAATGAATTGTTCCCAACCAAAAGGAGTATTTGATAACCCACAAGTATAGGGGACCGCAACATTTTTCGAGGGTAGAGTATTCAACCCAAATTTATTGATCCGACTCAAGGGGAAGCCAAAGAATATTCTCAAGTATTAGCAGTTGAGTTGTCAATTCAACCACACCTGAAACATTTAGTATCTGCAGCAAAGTATTAGTAGCAAGGTAGTATGATAGCAGCAGTAGCAACAGTAACCAGTAGCAGCAAAGTGACAGCAGTAGCAGCAAAGTAACAGCAGTAGCAACAGAGTAACAGTGGCAGCAGTGACAACAGTAGCAGCAAAGTAACGTAGCAAGGACCAGTAGGAAAATACACGTAGGCATTGGATCAGTGATGGATGATTATGCCGGATGCTATTCATCATGTAACAGTTATTACACGAAGAGATATGTAACTAGCTCCAGTTCGTCAATCTAATGTAGGCATGTATTCCGTATGTAGTCATACGTGCTTAGGGAAAAGAACTTGCATGACATCTATTGTCCATCCCTCCCGTGGCAGCGGGGTCCTAATGGAAACTACGGGATACTAAGGTTCTCTTTTTAATAAAGAACCGGACCAACGCATTAACACTTGGTGAATACATGAACTCCTCATACTATGGTCATCTCCGGGAGTGCTTCCGGCTATTGTCACTCCGGGGTTGCCGGGTCTGAACACATAGTAGGTGACTACAACTTGCAAGATAGGATCAAGAACACACATATATCGGCGAAAACATAATAGGTTCAGATCTGAAATCATGGCACTCGGGCCCTAGTGACAAGCATTAAGCATGGCAAAGTAGTAGCAACATCAATCTCAGAACATAGTGGATACTAGGGATCAATCCCCGTCAAAACTAACTCGATTACATGATAGATCTCATCCAACCCATCACCGTCCAGCAAGCCTACGATGAGATTACTCACGAACGGTGAAGAGCATCGTGGAATTGGCAATGAAGGAAGGTTGATGATGACGATGGCGACGATCTCCCCTCTCCGAAGCCCAGAACGGACTCCAGATCTGCCCTCCAGATGAAGAACACGAGGTGGCGGCGCCTCCGTATCGTAAAACGCGATGAACTCTTCTCCTTGATTTTTTTCCGGACGAAACGGACTAAATAGAACTGGATTTCGAGGCGGTGGAGCGTTGTGGGCCCCACAAGCGTGCCACGCGCGGCCAAGGGGGCGTGCCTGATGGGCTTGTGGGCTCACAGCTCCACTTCCTCCGCTGATTCTTGCGCCAGTATTTTTCATAAATTCCACAAAAATTCTTTGTAAATTTTTAGGTCATTCCGAGAACTTTTATTTCTGCGCAAAAACAACACCATGGCAATTCTGCTGAAAACAGCGTTAGTCCGGGTTAGTTCCATTCAAATCATGCAAATTAGAGTCCAAAACAAGGGCAAAAGAGTTCGGAAAAGTAGATACGACGGAGACGTTTCAACTCCCCCAAGCTTAAAGCCTTGCTTGACCTCAAGCAATTCAGTTGACAAACTGAAAGAGACAAAAGAAAAACTTTTACAAACTCTGTTTGATCTTGTTGTTGCAACTATGTCTAACTCATATCCAGAATTTCAGCAAGATCACAAGCTAACCACATAAGCAAATGACATCTAGGTCTCACGGTAAACTCATATCAATGGCATAATCAACTACCGAGCAAATAATAATAAGCCTCAAACGTCAACACTTCAATCAAAACAATCATGAAGCAGTACGAACAGATGGTATCTCGCTAGCTCTTTTTGAGACCGCAAAAGATAAATGCAGAGCACCTTCAAAGACCAAGGGCTGACTAAACATTGTAATTCATGGGAAAGAAGATCCAGTCACAGTTATACTCAATAACAGTTAAAAGCAAAGCATAAAAATTACAGAGGTGCTCTCTAATTAGTGCTTTTATAAGAGGAGGATGACTCAACAGGAACATAGATAGACAGGCCCTTCGCAGAGGGAAGCATTGATTTGCAGAGGTGCCAGACCTCAAGCTTTTGAAAACAGAGTTGATAATTTTGGGTGGCATGCTTTCATTGTCAACGCAATGACCAGGAGTTCTCACCATCTTCCACGCTACACATGCTATAGGCGGTTCCCAAATAGAAAAGTAAAGTTTTGACTCCCCCACCACCGATCAATCACACTCCACGACTAGCCGAATACTCGGGTGCCGTCCATACCAACATTAATCCAGGGGGAGTTTTGTTTGCAATTATCTTTTCGATTTGAGCATGGAACTGGGCATTCCAATTACCGGCCCCTTTATCGTGAATGGTAGTGAATAAACACATATCGAGGATAACACGCCTAGCATGGAAGATACTGATAGCCCCCTGTCACCACATGAGCGGTTCGGGCATGCAAAACAGATTATTTCTTGAAGATTTAGAGAGTGGCACATGCAAATTTACTTGGAACGGCAGGTAGATACCGCAAATAGGTAGGTATGCTGGACTCATATGGAACAACTTTGGGTTTATGGAAGTGGATGCACAAGCAGTATTCCCGCTTAGTACAAGTGAATGCTAGCAAAAGACTGGGAAGCGACCAACTAGAGAGCGACAATAGTCATCAAAATGCATTGAGATTAACCAACATTGAGTGCAAGCATGAGTAGGACATAAATCACCGTGAACATGAATATCATAGAGGCTATGTTGATTTTGTTTCAACTACATGCGTGAACATGCGCCAAGTCAAGCCACTTGAATCATTCAAAGGAGGATACCATCCTATCATACTACATCATAGTCATCTCAAAATTCATGTTGGCATACAAGACAAACCATTATAAGCTCCTAGCTAATTAAGCATGGCATCAGAAACTATGATCTCTAAGTTGTCATTGCAAACATGTTTCTCTCATAACAAAGCTGAATCAGGAACGATGAGCTAGTCATATTTACAAAAACAAAATAGATCGAGTTCATACCAGCTTTTCTAGGCTCTGTCACTTCATCATATATCGTCATTATTGCCTTTCACTTGCACGACCGAATGATGTGAACAATAATAAGAGTGCTCGTGCATTGGACTAAGCTGGAATCTGCAGGCAAACACAAAGGAGAAGACAAAGTAATATGGCTCTTTGACAGATAAACAGATATGCATGCGCGAGCCACTAAACATTGTAACCATGGTCTTCTACCTTGACCCAAACAAAAAGAAAACTATTTACACGGGAAAGCTCCCAACAAGCAAAAGAAGAAAAAGAAAATCTTTTTGGGTTTTCTCAAACTAGACAGACACACGAAAAGAAAACGAGAAAAGAAAATAAACTAGCATGGATGATGCAGTGGCAAAGTGTGAACACCGACGAACAAAGTGAAAGTATAAGCAAGAATGTAAAGTCGGTGAGGAATACGTACTCCCCCAAGCTTAGGCTTTTGGCCTAAGTTGGTCTACTTCCAAGGATGGTCCGAGCGATACCCAAAATCATAATGGGGGTTATACGGGAGCGCTGGAGCCACTGCCTGAATAGCTGCCTCACGGAGACGAGTAGCCTTCGCCTCCCTCTCATACTCCTCTGCCTCTCCTCTGGTTATGTAATATCTCCGTTTTACCTGAAAGTCAAAGAAGGCAGGAGCAGGAAGGGTAATATGGAAAACAAGATGCCGGTTAAATATTAAATGGTATAGGAGGGATTCATCATCCCTCTCAAGGAACTGATAGCGTGTCAAAACGGTGCGATCGAGGAAAGCTGTATGAAGCGGGGGATCTCCTTCACGGATAGGTACTCCAAGAAAATTTGCTATGCGAGTGGCATAGATCCCACCAAAGAAATCCCCTTCATTAGCATTATTATTCAGCCTCCTTGCTACTATAGCTCCCATGTTGAAACTTCTATCACTCGTAACTGCGCTCTTAAGAATACTAAGGTCGGGTGTGCAGAGGTGACAATGCTCAATCTTGCCATTAATGCATCTGCCTATGAAGAGGGCAAAGTAATGCAAGGCAGGAAAATGAATGCTCCCCATGGTAGCCTGCGTAATATCTCTAGTTTCTCCAACAGTTATACCAGAGAACAAATCTCTAACCGAGGATTTAGGAGGATCATTGAGACTACCCCAAATACGTATCTTGCAAATTCTATTGAAATCATCTAAATCCATGGGATACGATTTATCATAGAAATCAAACAGTACAGATGTATCACAGCCAACTGAAAATTTGAATCTACGAACAAAAGAGGTAATGAGAGCAACATATTGTTCACATTTATCGGAGATGAATTCTTCGAGTCCGACGTTGTGAACAAGTGTATCAAACTCGTCTTTGAAACCTGCCTCAATCATAAATTCATCAGAAGGCCATTCACAAGGTTGTACATGTGCGTTCCTTGGTTGGTAAGGATCGGGCTCCCGAATCGCGAGACGGGGACCTCTCTTTCTTGAGGAAACACCATGATAGTTTCTCCTGAACATCTTCCTTTTCTGAAATTTGCAGTGACCCAAAGGAAAAGTGAACAAGGCTCAACTAAAATCGTAGCAACTACTCCCACATGTGCCTAGATGCCATGTTACGCATCAAAACTACTTGGGACCAACTAAAATTAGCATGCAAAGCTCAAGAACAGGGTCACCAAGGCAACAAAAATACGCAAAGTATAAGGCACTAGAGCAAAAACTAATTGGACCAGTGGAGGAGTCACTTACCAAGGAGTAATTTCCCCAAAACATTTCGGAGAATGGTGCTTTGAGCAAGGAGATCGAAAATCCCAGCAAGAAGAGCAAGAACACGGGTTTGAGCTGCGAAACCGATTTTTTCTGGAGGTAGGAGAAGCAGATGGCAGCTAGAATGAGTGGAGGGGGTGCACGTGGGCCCCCACAAGCCTGGTAGGCGCGGCCAGGGGGTGCCCGCGCCTCCAGGGCTTGTGGCCCACTGGTGCAGCCCCCAGACTAGCTCTTCGTCTCAGTATTTTTCAAAAATTCCAGAAAAAATCATACTTGATTTTCAGGACGTTCGGAGAACTTTTATTTTCGAGGTACTTTTCTACGGGACGCTAAGACAGAAAACAGGGAAAACTATGCTAAATCTATCATTTTTCTTCTAAGCAACCGAAGGTGAAAGCTTGGATCAGAGGTTTCTGACTCCTCGATTCATCCATCTCATGGTCATTGAAAGAAATCTGTCAATGAGGTTGATCAAGTCTCCTTGACAAACCTTTTCGAATCGCAAAAGAGAACGGAGAATTTTCGAATAGCCACTAGGTCACCTCAATGGGGATGTGTATCTCCCCAACAAGCAAATCATACTTCATATTAACAGTAGGTATAGGGCATTCAAAGCTCCCAATAAGAATCGATGAAGTTTTTTTGATAGCATTGATGCAATGTACTCGATATTGTTTTGTCAGAAAGTGCACCGTATGCTGATTACCGTTGACATGGAAAGTGACATTGCCTTTGTTGCAATCTATAACAGCCCCTGCAGTGTTTAAAAAGGTTCTTCCAAGGATGACCACCATGGAATCGTCCTCGAGAATATCCAGAATAACAAAGTCTGTTAAGATAGTAACGTTGGAAACCACAACCGACACATCCTCGCAAATGCCGATAGGGAAAGCAGTTGATTTGTCGGCCATTTGCAGAGAGATTTCAGTGGGTGTCAACTTATCCAGTTCAAGTCTACGATAAAGAGAGAGAGGCATAACACTAACACCGGCTCCAAGGTCGCATAAAGCAGTTCTAACATAGTTGTCTTTAATGGAGCAAGGTATAGTGGGCACTCCGAGATCTCCTAGTTTCTTAGGAGTTCCACCCTTGAAGGTATAATTAGCAAGCATGATGGAAATCTCAACCTCACGTATCCTCCTCTTATTAGTCACAATATCTTTCATGTACTTAGCATACGGAGACATTTTGTGCATATCTGTCAAATGCATTTGCAGAAAGACAGGTCTAATCATTTCAACAAATCGCTCAAAATCCTCATCATCCTTTTTCTTGGATAGTTTGGGAGGAATGGTCATGGGTTTCTGAACCCATGGTTTCCTTTCTTTACCATGCTTCCTAGCAGCAAAGTCATTCTTATCGTATCTTCTATTCTTAGGTTGTGGGTTATCAAGACCATAGATCTCTTCGATAGGTGGTAGATTTTTGACATCTTTAGATCTAATGCCTTTCTCTTTCATAGATTTCTTAGCTTCTTGCATATCTTCAGGACTAAGGAATAGAATACCTCTTTTCTTAGGAGTTGGCTTAGGAGGTGGTTCGGGAATAGTCCAAGCACTCTCATTGCACAAGATGTTATTCAGTAGGATCTCAGCTTGTTCTACAGTTCGTTCCCTAAAACCACAACCAACACAACTATCTAGGTGGTCTCTGGAAGCATCAGTAAGTCCATTATAGAAGATATCAAGCATTTCATTCTTCTCAAGAGGGTGATGAGGCAAAGCATTCAGTAGCTAGACGAGCCTCCCCCAAGCTTGTGGGAGACTCTCTTCTTCAGCTTGAGCAAAGTTGTATATTTCCTGCAAGGCAACTTGCTTCTTATGGGCAGGGAAATATTTTTCAGAGAAGTAGTAGACCATATCCTGGGGGCTACACACACAACGAGGAGCAAGAGAAGTGAACCAAGTCTTAGCATCATCCTTTAGTGAGAAAGGAAACAGCTTGAGGATATAGTAGTGGCGGATCTTTTCCTCACTAGTGAATAGGGTGGCTATATCGTGCAGTTTGGTAAGATGGGCTACAACCATTTCAGACTCATAACCGTGAAAAGGATCAGATTCAACCAGAGTGATTAACTCAGGGTCGACAGAGAATTCATAATCCTTATCGGTCACAAAGATAGGCGAAGTAGCAAACTTGGGGTCGAATTTCATCCTAGCGTTCAAAGATTTTTCTTTCCACTTGCGCAGTAATTTCTCAACATCATAGCTATCCTTACACGCAAGAAAGTCCTCAGCTATCTCTCGCTCCATAACATAACACTCAGGCATATCAGGCATATCACGCATAATAGCAGGTTCTACTTCAATAGTATCAGCAGTTTCAGAAGTATCATCACATCTAGCAACAACTCTAGCAATTTGTGCATCAAGGAGTGCACCCAATGGCAAAGCAGTATCAAGCATAGCATCATCACAAGCATCATGGATAGCATAAGTAGCATCATCAAGCACATGCGACATATCAAGATTTCTAGCAGGAGGTGGTGTCGCAAACTTACTCATAACTGAAGGTGAATCAAGTACAAAGCTAGATGGCAGTTCCTTGCCTGTCCTCGTAGTTGAGGGCAAGACTTTAGTTCTTGGATCTTTTGGATTCCTCATAGTGATCGGTAGACGTAAATCCTAAGTGACTCAGAGAATATAGCTATGCCTCCCCGGCAACGGCGCCAAAAAAAGGTCTTGATAACCCACAAGTATAGGGGATCGCAACAGTTTTCAAGGGTAGAGTATTCAACCCAAATTTATTGATTCGACTCAAGGGGAAGCCAAAGAATATTCTCAAGTATTAGCGGTTGAGTTGTCAATTCAACCACACCTGAAAAATTTAGTATCTCCAACAAAGTATCAGTAGCAAGGTAGTATGATAGCAGCAGTAGCAACAGTAACGAGTAGCAACAAAGTGACAGCAGTAGCAGCAAAGTAACAACAGTAGCAACAGAGTAACAGTAGCAGCAGTGACAGTAGTAGCAGCAAAGTAATGTAGCAAGGACCAGTAGGAAAAGTCTCGTAGGAATTGGATCGGGGATGGATGATTATGCCGGATGCTATTCATCATGTAACAGTTATAACACGGAGACATATGTAACTAGCTCCAGTTCATCAATCTAATGTGGGCATGTATTCCGTATGTAGTCATACGTGCTTAGGGATAATAACTTGCATGACATCTATTGTCCATCCCTCCCGTGGCAGTGTGGTCCTAATGGAAACTACGGGATATTAAGGTTCTCCTTTTAATAAAGAACTGGGCCAACGCATTAACACTTGGTGAATACATGAACTCCTCATACTATCGTCATCTTCGGGAGTGGTTCCGGCTATTGTCACTCCGGGGTTGCCGGGTCATAACACATAGTAGGTGACTACAACTTGCAAGATAGGATCAAGAACACACATATATTGGCGACAACATAATAGGTTCAGATCTGAAATCATGGCACTCGGGCCCTAGTAACAAGCATTAAGCATGGCAAAGTAGTAGCAACATCAATCTCAGAACATAGTGGATACTAGGGATCAATCCCCGTCAAAACTAACTTGATTACATGATAGATCTCATCCAACCCATCACCGTCCAGCAAGCCTACGATGAGATTACTCACGAACGGTGAAGAGCATCATGGAATTGGCGATGAAGGAAGGTTGATGATAATGATGGCGACGATCTCCCCTCTCCGGAGCCCAGAACGGACTCCAGATCTGCCCTCCAGATGAAGAACAAGAGGTGGTGGTGCCTCCGTATCGCAAAACGTGATGAACTCTTCTCCTTGATTTTTTCCCGGACGAAACGGACTAAATACAGCTCGATTTGGAGGCGGTGGAGCGTTGTGAGCCCCACAAGCCTGCCAGGCGCGACCAGGGGGCCCGCGCCTGGTGGGCTTGTGGGCTCACACCTCCACTTCCTCCGCTGATTCTTGCGCCAGTATTTTTCATAAATTCCACAAAAATTCTCCGTAAATTTTCAGGTCATTCCGAGAACTTTTATTTCTGCGCAAAAACAACATCATGGCAATTCTGCTGAAAACAGTGTTAGTCCGGGTTAGTTCCATTCAAATCATGCAAATCGGAGTCCAAAACAAGGGCAAAAGAGTTCGGAAAAGTAGATACGACGGAGACGTATCAGTATTCCACCAGAAAACGGAGTCCGGGAGGCACACGAGGTGCTCACAAGCCACCCAAGCGCGGCCAGGGGTAGGCCGCGCTTGGCAGGCTTGTCGCCTCCTCGTGCGCTTTCCGGACTACTTTAAATGTTTCTATTTTTCTAAAAATTTGAAAACGGAGAAAAATTTCTACTGGAAAAGTTTTGGAGTAGGTTTACTTACCGAATCACATACCTCTTCGTTTTTGGAGTCTGAAACTGGCTGATAAATATCCCTTATGTACTCCTCTGGAGTTATGGTATTAACAATATTGCTTTCAACATTTATGGGAGTACCTGAGATATAATGCTTGATTCTTTGCCCATTTACAACTCTCGGAAAATTCCCTTCCGTGTTGTTGATTTTGATGGCACCGGAACAACACACTTCTTCGACAATGTAAGGACCTTCCCATTTAGAGAGAAGCTTGCGTGCAAAAAATCTTAAGCGAGAATTGTATAGCAAGACATAATCACCTACATTGAACTCATGTTTTTGTATCCTTTAATCATGCCACCTCTTAACTTTTTCTTTAAACAACTTGGCATTTTCATATGCCTGAGTTCTCCATTCATCCAGTGAGCTAATATCAAATAACCTCTTCTCACCAGCAAGTTTGAAATCAAAGTTGAGCTCTTTGATTGCCCAATAAGCCTTATGCTCTAGCTCAGAGGTAACTGACATGCTTTATTGTAAACCATTTTGTATGGAGACATGCCCATGGGATTCTTATAAGAATTTCTATAAGCCCACAGTGCATCATCAAGCTTCTTAGACTAATTATTTCTAGACCTATTAACAGTCTTTTGCAGAATTAGTTTAATTTCTCTATTACTTAGCTCTACTTGACCACTGGACTGAGGATGATAGGGAGATGCAATTCTATGGTTGACATCATACTTAGCAAGCGTTTTACGAAAAGCACCATGAATAAAATGTGAACCACCATCAGTCATTAAATATCTAGGGACTCCAAATCTAGGGAAAATAACTTCTTTAAGCATCCTGATAGAGGTGTTGTGATCAGCACTACTAGTTGGGATAGCTTCTACTCACTTAGTAACGTAATCAACAACAACTAGAATATGAGTATACCCGTTAGACTTTGGAAAAGGTCCCATATAATCAAAACCCAAAACATCAAATGGTTCAATAACAAGTGAATAATTCATAGGCATTTCCTGACGTTTACTGATATTACCTATTCTTTGACATTCATCACAAGACAAGACAAACTTACGGGCATCCTTGAAGACGGTAGGTGATACGTCTCCGTCGTATCTATAATTTTTGATTGTTTCATGCCAATATATTACAACTTTCATATACTTTTGACAACTTTTTATACTATTTTTGGGACTAACATATTGATCCAGTGCCAGTTCCTGTTTGTTGCATGTTTTTTGTTTCGCAGAATATCCATACCAAACGAAGTCCAAACATAATAAAAATTTACGGGGATTTTTATTGGAATATTTATGATTTTTGGGAAGAAAAATCAACGCGAGGCGATGCACGGAGTGCCCACAAGCCCTGTCGCCGCGGACAGGGGGTGGGCGTGAGGCAGGCAGGCTTGTGGCCACTCCTTAAGGCGGTTCGAGCCCTTCTTTCGCCGCAAGAAATATAATATCCAGAAGAAAATCATGTTAAACTTTCAACCCAATCGGAGTTACAGATCTCTGGAAATTTAAGAAACGGTGAAACGTAGAATCTGGGAGCGCAGAAATAGAAGGACACACAGAGAGAGATCCAATCTCGGAGGGGCTCTCTCCCCTCCGCCACCATGGAGACCATGGACCAGAGGGGAAACCCTCCTCCCATATAGGGAGGAGGTCAAGGAAGAAGAATAAGGAGGGGGGCTCTCTCCCCCTCTCTCCCGGCGGCGCCGGAACGCTACCCGGGACATCATCGTGTGACGGTGATCTACACCAACACCTCCGTCATCTTCACCAACATCTCCATCATCTTCCCCCATCTATATTCAGCGGTTCACTCTCCCGCAACCTGCTGTACCCTCTACTTGAACATGGTGCTTTATGCTACATATTATTATCCAATGATGTGTTGCTATCCTATGATGTCTGAGTAGATTATCGTTGTCCTATCGGTGATTGATGAACTGCTATGATTGGTTTAATTTGCTTGTGGTTATGTTGTTGTCCTTTGGTGCCCATCATATGATCGCGCGCGTGGATCACACCATAGGGTTAGTTGTATGTTGATAGGACTATGTATTGGCAGGCTAGAGTGACAGAAGCTTCAAACCTAGCATAGAAATTGATGCATATGGGATTGAAGGGGGACCAATATATCTTATTGCTATGGTTGGGTTTTACCTTAATGAACGTTAGTAGTTGCGGACGCTTGCTAATAGTTCCAATCATAAGTGCATAGAATTCCAAGTAAGGGATGACATGCTAGCAGAGGCCTCTCCCACATGATACTTGCTATCGATCTAGTAACGTAGTCCATTACTTAGGGACAATTCCGCAACTCCTACCACCACTTTTCCACACTCGTTAGAGACTTGTAGTTGTTTCTTTATCTAACCAGCCCCTAGTTTTATTTATGTGTTCTTTACTTTCTTGCAAGCCTATCCTATCACTCCTACAAAGTACTTCTAGTTTCATACTTGTTCTAGGTAAAGCGAACGTAAAGTGTGGTAGAGTTGTATCGGTGGTCGATAGAACTTGAGGGAATATTTGTCCTGCCTTTAGCTCCTCGTTGGGTTCGACACTCTTACTTATCGAGAAAGGCTACAATTGATCCCCTATACTTGTGGGTTATCAAGACCTTTTTCTGGCGCCGTTGTCGGGGAGCAATAGCGTGGGGTGAATATCCTCGTGTGTGCTTGTTTGCTTTATCACTAAGTAGATTTATTTGCTGTTCTAAGTTGTTCTCTATCTTTAGTTATGGATATGGAACACGAAATACCAAAAAAATTAGGTGTACTTGCTACTCATGGAGATGGGGAACCTCCTAAAACCCTCGATGCTCGTTATGTGGAAAATATTATGTACTTCTTTAATAATCCTGAGAAAGCCCCATTCAATTATATAATGGGATACACGTTGGATCAACGTGAATACTTTAAGGATTATCGCTTGACTCAAAAAGGGAAAGTTTTATGGGATCAAATCCATTTATGCAAGAGACATGGTGTTACTTGTTGGTCTAGGATGAAGGCTCCACACCTTCCCTTTTCTTGTGAGTTTAATGATCATAGAACCTTAGCTTATTATGCTAATGGTATATATGATTACTATGATGTGGATCAAATAGAAGAGTTTGTTGCTTTTATGGGTGCTTATGAAATTGATGCTCTGTTTAAAAGGTGTGATGATAATGATGATGCTCCTTACCGATCTGAAAATTTGGCTATGCTTCATTATTGTTATGCTAATTATGAATGCTAAAAATTCCTTTATGATAGTAGCATAGTTTCTTTGGCAAATGTCTAGAGTTTTACTAGCATAACGAATAACATTCAATTTCTTCTCAACTCTTTGTCCTAGAACAGCACCAACAGCATAATCACTAGCATCACACATAATTTCAAAAGGTAGGTTCCAATCAGGTGGTTGAACAATAGGTGCAGTTATCAAGGCCTTCTTAAGTATTTCAAATGCTTCCTCACAATCATCGTCAAAAACAAAAGGAATATCCTTTTGCAAGAGATTCGTAAGAGGCCTAGAAATCTTAGAGAAGTCTTTAATGAACCTTCTATAGAAACCAACATGACCAAGGAAACTTCTTATACCTTTGATGTCTGTAGGGCATGGCATTTTCTCGATCGCATCAACCTTAGCCTTATCGACTTCAATACCTCTTTCAGAAATTTTATGTCCTAAGACGATGCCTTCATTAACCATAAAGTGGCACTTCTCCCAATTCAAGACAAGGTTGGTATATTTACATCTATGCAAAACTCGATCAAGGTTGCTGAGGCAATCATCAAAAGAAGACCCGTAAACGGAGAAATCATCCATGAAAACCTCAACAATCTTTTCACAAAAGTCAGAGAATATAGCCATCATACATATTTGAAAGGTAGCAGGTGCATTACATAAGCCAAAAGGCATACATCTATAAGCAAAGGTATCGAAAGGGCAGGTAAAAGTGGTTTTCTCCTGATCAGATTGTGCAACCGGTATTTGGAAGAAACCAAAATAATCATCTAGAAAGCAAAAGTGTGTGTGTTTAGACAATCTTTCTAGCATTTGGTCAATAAAAGGCAAAGGGTAATGATATTTCCTAGTGGCTTTATTCAATTTCCTAAAATCAATTACCATCCTATAGCCAGTAACAATTCTCTGTGGGATCAATTCATCTTTATCATTAGGGACAACGGTAATACCTCCCTTCTTAGGGACGCAATGCATCGGACTTACCCAATCACTATGAGCAACAGGATAGATAATACCTGCTTCCAGGAGCTTTAGTATTTCTTTTCTTACTACCTCTTTCATCTTAGGATTTAATCTCCATTGATGATCGGCAACTAGTTTGGAATCAGGATCGGTTTTAATTTTATGCTGGCATAGAGTGGGACTAATGCCCTTAAGATCATCAAGAGTATATCCAATAACAGCACGGTGCTTCCTCAGAGTTTTCAATAATTTCTTTTCTTCATGCTCTGAAAGGCTAGCACTAATAATAACAAGATATGTCTCTTTTTCATCAAGATAAGCATACTTAAGAGTATGAGGTAACTGTTTAAGCTGAAACACAGGATCACCCTTTGGTGGGGGTGGATCTCCAAGCAGTTCAACAAGCAAATTATTCTTAAGGATAGGATGTTGTTCAAAGATAACTCTATCTATCTCATTCCTTTCATCCATATGCATATCATTTTCATGCTCAAGCAAGTATTGCTCTAAAGGATCAGTAGGAGGCACAACAATAGAAGCTAGAGCAATAATTTCATCCTTACTAGACAATTCTTTTTCATGAGGTTGTCTACCAAACTTGGAGAAATTGAATTCGTGTGACACACCTTCAAAGCCAACAGTGACAGTTTGCTTCACATAGTCAATATGAGCATTGACAGTATTGAGGAAAGGTCTGCCAAATATGATGGGACAAAAGCTATCTTGTGTGGTAGAGAGAACGAGAAAATTAGTAGGATACTTAGTTTTGCCACACAAGACCTCAACATCTCTAACAATTCCCAAAGGGCACATAGTATCTCTATTTGCAAGCTGAATAGTAACGTCAATAGGTTCCATCTCGACAGGTGCAATCTCGTTTTTAATTTCATCATATAAAGATCGAGGTATTGTGCTAACACTAGCACCCACATCATATAAACCATGATAACAATGATCTCCTATCTTCACAAAAACAACAGGCATGCCAACAACAGGCTTATGTTTGTCTCTAGTATGTGGTTTAGCAATTCTAGCAGCATCTTCACAGAAGTGAATAACATGCCCATCAACATTGTCGGACAGCAGATCTTTGATAATAGCAATGCTAGGTTCAACTTTAATTTTCTCAGGGGGTGTAGGTGTTCTAATGTAGCCCTTACGTATCACAGTTGGAGCTTTAGCATGATCCTTTATTTTAGCAGGGAAAGGTGGTTTCTCAATGTAAGCACTAGGAACAATAGGATCATTATAAGCAATGACTTTCTCTCCAACTGGATTGGGTTTAACTACATTGACTTCTATGGGAGGATGATATTTAAACCACTTCTCTTTAGGGAGATCAATATGAGCAGCAAATGATTCACATAATGAAGCTACTATCTCAGAATCAAGTCCATGTTTAGTGCTAAAATCGCAAAAAGTATTTGTTTCAACAAAGGATTTTACGCAATCGAACTTAAGATTCATACCTGACTCCTTACCTTCATAAAACTCCCAATCTTCAAAGTTGCGTTTAATTCTTTCCAATAAATTCCATTTGAAGTCAATATCTCTCTTCATAAAAGAACCGGTAGAAGAACTGTCAAGCATGGTGCGATTATCATGAGAAAGCCGAGCATAAAAGTTCTGAATAATAATTTCTCTCGAGAGATCATGGTTGGGGCATGAATATAACATTGACTTAAGCCTCCCCCAATCTTGAGCGATACTTTCTCTATCACGAGACCAAAAAGTATAGATATAATTCCGTTCACGATGTACCAAATGCATAGGATAAAACTTTTGATGAAATTCCAATTTCAATCGGTTGTAGTTCCATGATCCAGTATCATCACATAGCCTATACCATGTCAATGCTTTATCCCTCAAAGATAAGGGAAAGGCCTTCTTCTTGACCTCATCCTCGGGCAAACCTGCAAGCTTAAATAAACCACAAACTTCATCTACATAGATTAGATGCAAGTTGGGATGTGATGTTCCATCTCCTGTAAAAGGATTAGCCAACAGTTTCTCTAGCATACCCGAAGGAATTTCATAATGAATATTTTCAGTAGGTGCAGTAGGTTGAGGAGCAACTCCTTGTGCTTCCGTTCGAGGTGAAGATACCCCGAACAAGCTCCTCAAAGGATTGGTTTACATAGTGACAAGTGACAATAAATTTCAGCACACTATATAAATGGTTCCTTACCAAATTCCACTTACCAAAGGCGCTTCACTCCCCGGCAACGACACCAGAAAAGATTCTTGATGACCCACAAGTGTAGGGGATCTATCGTAGTCCTTTCGGTAACTAAGAGTGTCGAACCCAACGAGGAGCAGAAGGAACTCACAAGTGGTTTTCAGCAAGGTATTCTCTACATGCACTCAAATTATCGGTAACAGATAGTTGTGTGATAAGGTAATTCGTAGCGAGTAGCAGGTAACAATAGTAAAAAGGTGCAGCAAGATGGCCCAATCCCTTTTGTAGCAAGGGACAAGCCTGAACAAACTCTTATATGAGGTAAAGCGCTCCCGAGGACACATAGGAATTTCCGTCAAGCTAGTTTTCATCATGTTCATATGATTCGCGTTCGCTACTTTGATATTTTGATATGTGGGTGGACCGGTGCTTGGGTGCTGCCCTTACTTGGACAAACATCCCACTTATGATTAACCCCTCTCGCAAGCATCCGCAACTACGAAAGAAGAATTAAGACTAAGTCTAACCATAGCATTAAACTAGTGGATCCAAATCAGCCCCTTACGAAGCAACGCATAAACTATGGTTTAAGCTTCTGTCACTCTAGCAACCCATCATCTACTTATTACTTCCCAATGCCTTCCTCTAGGCCCAAATAATGGTGAAGTGTTATGTAGTCGACATTCACATAACACCACTAGAGGAAACACAACATACATCGCATCAAAATATCGAACGAATACCAAATTCACATGACTACTTATAGCAAGACTTATCCCATGTTCACAGGAACAAAAGAGACTACTCACAAAGCATAATTATGTTCATGACCAGAGAGGTATTGAATAGCATAAAGGATCTGAACATATGATCTTCCACCGAGTAATCCAACTAGCATCAACTACAAGGAGTAATTAACACTACTAGCAACCTTACAAGTACCAATCGGAGTCGCGAGACGGAGATTGGTTACAAGAGATGAACTAGGGTTTGGAGATGAGATGGTGCTGATGAAGATGTTGATGGAGATGAGTCCCCTCCGATGAGAGGAGTGTTGGTGATGACGATGGCGATGATTTCCCCCTCCAAGAGGGAAGATTCCCCGGCAGGACGGCCCTGCTGGAGCTCTAGATTGGTTGTGCTCAAGTTCTTCCTCGTGGCGGAGGCGTCTTGCTACGGCAACAAAATACCTTTCCTGGCAACGGCGCCAGGAATCCTTCTGCTACGGGCTACGCCTATAGGGACTTCCTTGGCAAATATGCAAGGATTCCCCCGCGGCCTTGGAGCTTTGCGTTGGTGTTCCCTTGAAGAGGAAGGGTGATGTAGCACAGCGGCGGTAAGTATTTCCCTCAGTTTGAGAACCTAGATATCAATCCAGTAGGAGGATCGCGTCAAGTCACAAGTACCTGCACAAACACAAAGAGCTTGCACCCAACGCTATTAAGGGGTTGTCAATCCCTTATAGATTGTTTGCAAAGTGAGAACTGAAAGCAAAAGGTAAACAAATCAAAGTAAAAGTAAAAGTGGAGACGATAGTTGTGAATAGACCCGGGGGCCGTAGTGTTTACTAGTGGCTTCTCTCATGAAAGCAAGTAGACGGTGGGTGAAAGAATTATTGTCCAGCAATTGATAGAACCGCGCAAAGTCATGACGTTATCTAAGGCAATGATCATATCTATAGGCATCACGTCCAAAACAGGTAGACCGATACTTTCTGCATCTACTACTATTACTCCACACGTCGACCGCTATCCAGCATGCATCTAGTGTATTGAGTTCATAAGAACAGAGTAACGCCTTAAGCAAGATGACATGATGTAGATGGACAATCTCAAATCTATGATGAAAGCCCATCTTGTTACCCTTGATGGCAACAACATGATGCGTGCCTTGTTGCCCCTTCTGTCACTGGGAAAGGTCACCGCACGGTATGAACCCAAAACCAAGCACTTCTCCCATTGCAAGACTCATAGATCTAGTTGGACAAACAAAACCCAAGACTCGGAGAGACTTACAAGGATATCAAATAAAGCATATAAGAAATCAGCAAAGACTAAAATATAATTCATAGATAATCTGATCACAAATCCACAATTCATCGGATCTCGACAAACACACCGCCAAAGAGGATTACATCGGATAGATCTCCATGAAGATCATGGAGAACTTTGTATTGAAGATCCAAGAGAGAGAAGAAGCCATCTAGCTACTAACTACAGATCCGTAGGTCTGAAGTAGACTACTCACGAGTCATTGGAGAGGCGATGATGTTGATGTAGAAGCCCTTCAACTCCAAAGTCCCCTCCGGCAGGGCACTGGGAAGGGTCTGCAGATGATATCTCGCGGAAACGAAAGCTTGCGGCGGCGGAAAAGTGTTTTCGTGGATGCCCTGATTTTTTCTGGGATTTTAGGGAATATATATAGGCGAAAGAGCTAGGGCAGGGGAGCGCCAGGGAGGCCACAAGCCTGGTCGCCGCCCCCCCCCCCCAGCCGCAGCGTCAGGGCTTGTGGGCTCCCTGTGGGCCTCCTGCCTTGGCCCTTAAGTCCCCCGATCTTCTTCTATTCCGGAAAAAATTATTTCACGGATTTTATTCCGTTTGGACTCCGTTCCAAAATCAGATCTGAAAAGAGTCAAAAACACAGAAAAAACAGGAACTGGCACTTGGCACTAAATTAATAAGTTAGTCCCAAAAAAGATATAAAAGGTTTATAAAACATCCAAAGTTGACAAGATAACAGCATGAAACCATCAAAAATTATAGATACGTTTGAGTCGTATCACGTCTCCTCCCGAAAGCCTCCTCCTGATTTTTTTCTGGGACGAAACCCTCCTAATAGCAGAAGATGGGAGCCGGAGGGGCAACAGGGGGCCCACAAGCCACCCCGGCGCGGCCAGGGGGGTAGGCCGCGCCTGGCAGGCTTGTGGCCTCCTGGTGGCTCCCCTCCGGTACTTCTTCCGCCCAGTATTTTTTATAAAATCCAAAATAATTCCTCGTTGATTTTCATGGATTTTGGAGTTGCGCAGAATAGGTATCTCAAACTTGCTCCTTTTTCAGACCAGAATTCTAGTTGTCGGCATTCTCCCTCTTCAAGTAAACCTTATAAAATAAGAGAGAAAAGGCATAAGTATTGTACCGTAAAGTGTAATAACAGCCCATAAAGCGATAAATATCAACATAAAAGCATGATGCAAAATGGACGTATCAGGAAGCAGCCCCTCCGGAATTGGATCTCTCTCTTTGTTTCTCTCATGTTTTCGCGATCTGTTTTCCGGCCCTTGACCATTTCATAAATATCTGGACATCCGTAACTCCGATCGGGCTGAAATTTCGAGTAGATTTTTTATCGCGAAAATGTCTCCCTTGCAGCAGAAGGAGAGCATCAACCGGCCTAAGGGCTGGCCACGGGCCATCAGGGCGCCCCCCAGGCCATGCCATGTTGGCTTGTGCCTCACTCGTACATGGTGTTACGTTGATTCCAACTCCCAAAATTCACATGTATTCCAAAAGAAGTCTCCGTAAATTTTTACCGCGTTTGGAGTCCGTTTTTATGGATTTTCTGTGAAACAAAAAACACACAAAAAACAGGAATTGGCAATGTGCACTAGGTCAGTGCTCAAAAGTAATATAAATTGGTAAATAATTAATCAAAAAGTATCCTAGTATGATAATATAATAGCATGGAACAATCAAAAATTATAGAATTTGAGAGAATATTAATGAAAATAAGTTACTAATTATTTGGATCTTCATTTTGTCAGATGCTCCCGCCACTGCAGATGAGGGGTCACGGGATGACCGTTAAAATGCAATATGCTGAGCGCTACACGTCGTATTACACGAGAGCCCAACTGTTGGGTTTTGTCCTGCATTTCAAGTGTAAACCGTCGACGTTCGTCCACTCAGCTGTCACACCTTTGGTGGACCGGTGGCGGCCAGAGATGCACAGTTTCCATCTTCCATGTGGGGAGATGACGGTGACCCTCGCCGATTGGGGGGTGATTACAGCCCTATCAATTGAGGGTTGCGCTCTCACTCGACGAGTGGAGAGGAAGAACTGGTAGGATAGGGATAGTGCCCTCATCGGTGATTGCCCCTGTTAGTGTAACTTGACATCCGACATACTACTACCCTGGCTCCTCAAGCACCAGAGCAAATGCCCGGAAGATACCGATCCCCGGACGGTGGAGCAGTATGCGAGGGCCTACGTGTGGTTTCTTCTCACAGAGATCGTGTTTCCGGACTGTTCAGGGGACAATGCCTTATGGATGTAACTCGACTTCCAAAAGGACTGGAATGCAGGGTACAACGGGGGGTATGAAGGCCTCGCCTACCTATATCGTTCGATAAGAGAATAGCTCGTTGTTTTTTATCCATGTATGCTTCTTTAAATTATGCCATCTGATCATTAATATGTGTTTTGTAGCTTGACAATGCAACCCAAAGGACGGAAGAAACATCGAGTATGTGTGGATGTGTTTGGGCCCTCTCCATTTGGATGTGGGAGCGAATCCCGATGGGCCATCCGAAGAAACTGGCATGACGTCCATGGACTAACGATGGCGAAGATGACGACGAAGCTCGATACTCGACCGTCGTGTATGCTTGGGATGTAGTGGGTTTCTACATGGGAACATCCAAGGATTGTACAAGGTCTTCACCAACGAGGTTGATGTTGTGACAACTTTCCAGGTATACAAACTAGATTATGAATATTTTCGATGACACTTTCATGTGAGCTTACCAACTTTTTGTACTAGGTTAATTGGCGGTCGTATGATGAAAAAGAGTGGGGGTTCGAGTTCAACGTGATGTGCAGGCATGACAAGCTTCTCTGGTGGTGCATTGTGCCAGTGATGTGCAGGTAGGGTGCAATGTATGCCACCAAACCGACAAACTGTCACTGGTGGCTCCGACCTAAACTTGTGAGTGTATTGTTCTCTATTTCCGTGTTTTTGTTTTGATGTTTTACATTCTTTCTTATGTTTTTTCATTCTTTCTTATGCCTTGAAGGATGAGGAGGCAGAAGAATCAGTCGATCATAGAAGAATCAGTCGATCATAGACTGGGGAGAGACACATGACCAATACGTACAGGAATGGAACGAGTGGGAAACTCGCAAAGATGTGGAGAAGAAAGTGATCGAATGGTGTGACCAGGAGGATCACATGCGGTGGTACGATGATAGCATCAAGCATCGTCTATGCCTGAGGCCCCAGTGGACGACGGCAGATGCCGAAGCACTGTACGATGACGGCAGTGAGAATGAAGCCTACACTGACAACATTAGAGAGCTATGATACGTCTCCAACGTATCTATAATTTTTGATTGTTCCATGCTATTATATTATGTGTTTTGGATGTTTTATATGCATTAATATGTTATTTTATATTATTTTTGGGACTAACCTATTAATCTAGAGCCTAGTGCCATTTTCTATTTTTCCTTGTTTTTGAGTATTGCGGATAAGGAATATTAAATGGAGTCCAAATGGAATAAAATCTCCGGAATGATTTTTCTTGAACCAGAAGAAACCTGCCAGACTTGGAGAAGGGGGCAGGAGACCTGCCGGGAGACGATAAGCCTGCAGGGCGCGCCCCTGGCTTGTGGGCCCCGTGCAGGCCTCCTAACCCTAATCTTCATCCTATAAATTCCCAAATATTCCCCAATACCATACGAACACAAAAAAATACTTTACTGTCACCGAGAGCCTTTGTTCCTGTGAGATCCAATCTGGGAGCATTTTCCGGTAATCTGTCGGAGGGGGAATCGATCACGGAGAGCATCTACATCAACTCCATTGCCTCTCCGATGATGCGTGAGTAGTTCACCACAGACCTATGGGTCCATAGCTAGTAGCTAGATGGCTATTTTTCTCTCTCTGTTCTTCAATACCATCTTCTTCATGATCTTCATGGAGATCTATCCGATGTAATACTCTTTTGCGGTGTGTTTGTCGAGATCCGATGAATTGTGGGTTTATGTTCAGATTATCTATGAATATTATTTGAATATTCTCTGAATTCTTATATGCATTATTTCATATCTTAGCAAGTCTCTTCGAATTATTGGTTTGGTTTGGCCAACTAGATTGGTAATTCTTGCAATGGGAGAAGTGCTTAGTTTTGGGTTCAATCTTGTGGTGTCCTCGTCCAGTGACAAAGTAGGGGTAGCGAGGCACGTATTGTATTGTAGCCATCGAGGATAAAAAGATGGGGTTTTAATCATATTGCTTGAGTTTATCCCTCTACATCATTTCATCTTACCTAATGTGTTACTCTATTCTTCATGAACTTAATACTCTAGATGCAGGCATGAGTCGGTCGATGTGTGGAGTAATAGTAGTAGAGGCAGAATCGTTTGTTCATGTTCGTTTCTTATGTTCATGTTCGTTTGTACTCATAAACTTGATACATATTATATTCTTGTTTCATTCTTGTTGTAGAACTTCGTCAACAAATGTCGCAAGCTGGTGGGCCTGCTTGGGTGTGCCAGCTATGCTGATGCTTATGCTCCTGCAGACCCTATGCCTAGCCTCGCTTCATCAAGCCATGTTGCCTCTTCCTCTAGGGTGGTTGAGGAGGACGAAGAAGAGGACAAGGAGGAGGACGATGAGGAAGAATATGAAGATATGGCATCTAGTGAGCTACCCAACGGTGAGCTCCCCGACGATTATTACTCTCGTGTTGTCATTTTTTGTTCATTTGAGCATCTGTTTCTAGTTGGCCCTGGGCATTTCAGTATGTTGCTGGAAAATTTTAGGCTTGAGAAATTTCATTCAATAAATAGGCTTGAGAAATTATGGCGTACTAGTGATCTGGTCTATATAACCCACCTTATGAGCATGACAATGCACATGAAATTTTTTAGTCAAGAGGGATGTAAGCAATTTTTTGGTATTGCATTGGGATGGGTTGCTTTAACTAGTTCCGGCATTTGCCATTCTAGCCACAATACAAAAGTTGTGTGCTCACCCAGGTTATACTTCCAACTATTAGTGCTAGCTATGGCCTTGTTGAGTTGTGGCTAGCTTGTAATTTGGTTGGGAGGGTGCTTAAGAGAGATGAACTACTCATTGCTAATGGGGCAGCAGGCTTGGAATCCGACTTTTCTATCTATTTGAGAGATTTCATGTCTCACTCTCCTGATATCAATCAAGATGGATATTTTCGCTTAAATGCAAGTGTTACTAACCATACATTGCGGTCTATTATCTTTCATGAAGAGTCACTACATTCTGACCTATTATAAAAAAAGGCAACATGGGAGCAAACTCTTTCACGTTGCGCCACTGCATTGCAATGTGATCTCAGGTGTCACAGCCGGCCCACATTTTAATTTGTAGCTTCATGGTTGTCTACAACATAACAACTTCTGTGCGTGCATATCAGCCACTGCTATGGTTTGGCGATTCGTTCCATTTCTAGGGTTGCACCAGTATCTCGGCTACTTGAAGTACTAGTGGCACTCGACGCGTTGAACTACTTGCTCATGTCTATGTCTCGAGTGCTTTGCATTACCCACGGGATCTAGGTGATGAGAAATGGAATTCAAGAGGGATTTTGACATAGTATGATCATGCATGGATGTGCACTTGAAAACAACACGGTATTATCTCTATCAGTGACACCTCCTAGGTGGCTTTGGGAACTGTAGGTGCACTTGTTCACTCTTGCGCAACAACTAAATAAGATCATTGTCATTTGGATTGTGCTCAAGCCATCCCTGCACAAGATCATTGTCATTTGGACGCCAAGGACTTCTACGAGCTATCAAGCACCAATGATTGTCTGACAAGTGAACTTCTAGTACGGAATGTGTCATATGAGCTTCTGAAACTTGATGATACTTTGCCATATCTAGATCATCGGTCGGGCATATCTTGGGATTATAGAGGGCTGTCATTTATTTTATCATTGGAATTGGCTTGCACAGTGGCCTTCAAAATTGGGACGTGTGTAATCACCTTAGTTGTGCACTACCTCGTCCATGCCAGCTACATTTCACTTCATCGGTTGCGTGGACTTCAATAGAACCAAGCACATTTTCAAGAAGGTGGAATATCAGGGATGATACTGTCTCCCCCACAAATTCGCGCACGACAACGACTATTCCTTCAACCATGACCCCTTCTCCGAGCATGTTCAAGTCCATCTCAACCATGAATGCTATCGCAACAACTATCAGAGTGCCCCTGTCATGATCAGGGATCTTCAAGCACCATGGGATCCTGGCAAACTCTTGGTGATAGTGGATTAGGGCCAAGCCGCATTTCAAGAAGGGAGGGATGTTAGGGACCCTTCCTACATGTGCATGGTCTTCCCAATGGACTCGTACATGGGTCGAACCTGACTGTAAACACTAGTGGGGACAGGGCCTATAGCCCCGGCCCGTAAGGGGCTTTAGTCCCGGTTCACCAACCGGGACTAAAGGGGCGGGACTAAAGGCCTAACCTTTAGTCCCGGCCCTGTTCCAAGCAGGGACCAAAGGTGCTCCACGTGGGCGCCTCGAAGCGCCCTCAGGGACAGGCCCTTTAGTCCCGGGTCTTAACACGGACCGGGACTAAATAGTTTCTGCAGATTTTGTTTATTTTTGGGTTTTAGGGTTTTAAGGTTTAGGTGTTTGGGAGATTAATGTGATGCCTCGTTTGGTGTTCGGGAATTAGTTTTCATATAATTCTAAATAGAAATAATTATGCATATATATATATAAGATTAACTTATATTACAAGCGAGCATATATATACAATTATATGGAGATCTGAATTATCGAGACTAGAGCCCGTCTATTCGATTACATGGACCAACATCAGTAATGGCCCCTAGCTACACTAAATCGTCCTTTGTCATATATAGCTTCCGTCCTCGGAAAGGTCGCAAGCTCCTCTGCAACAGCAATTGCGCGTTGCTCTGGTAGGGACTTCTCCCTCATGGTCGTGTACTATATAAGAAGAGGAGATGAATATGAATATCAATCATGATAACAAAGAATGACGGGTAAAAATAGAGGTGTGAATGTTCATTGCTTACGTCGTATCTGTGATCCTTGTGCTCAAAGGTAAACGTGCGAATGGTCTCGCAAACATAGTATCCGCATAGATGCGTCCCCCGTGGCTGCTGGTCGCACTTTACGAGAATAGAATATATATAATCAAAATAATAATCTAGCATCATAAATGTTTTGAAAATGGAAGTATATCATACTACTACTTACCTGAGCCGCTCTAAAGGTCAGCTTCTCAGGATCGATACCAGGAGTCACGCACTTGAACCGCTTCCAAACCCTGCCTGACAAGGAAAATGATTTGCTAAGTTTTTCATTAATTGATATATCAGAAAATCATCGAAAGAGACCGATAGAGCGCAAGAATGATTGAAATTACCCTTGGAGCATGTCCTGCAGGCTTTGGAACTGTTCCAAGGGTCTCGACAATGGGTCGAAGGCATCAACTCTTCCCTTATCAATTTGAATGTCCAACAGAATCCAATGGAAGCTGCACATGTATATATATATATATATATATATATATATATATATATCTGTGTGTGTGTGTGTGTCAGTAACTTATCAATTACACTTATAAGTGAATGGACACAACAGAGTAAAGACCCTCACCTGAAGTTGTATGGAAACAGTATGTGGTCACAGAAATTTTGATCTGTTAGAAACCTTAGAAGGTTTTCCTCCGTCTCCTTGGGTTTATCAGTTAGCGTCGCTATATGTATTTTATCTGGGTCAATAAACCCAATATTTAGGATGTTCCTATTTTTACAATCCAGAATCTTCATTCTGCATAATAGAGTACAAGTTATATGTAGACAATGAATTGAAATAACTAAACAAGTTATATGTAGACAACGAATTGAAAAACTTACAGACAATAGCAACTCATAAGCGATTTGTCGAGGGCGTCGGCATTGTACATCTGGAAGAGTTCATCAAAGTCGATATGGATTTCTTCGAGGAGGCCGTAGTACTCCCGTGGGACACTCACCACGATCATCGTTCTCCCATTCTTTGATTCACTTAAGTACCATGTATGCAAGTAACGCATATTTGTTGGGAGATCATCTTTGCTGACCAAAGGCGTTCCCATGACAAACTGTGGCTTAGGGGCTACCACAGCCTTGGGTAACATGTCGTCTTGGGAAGCCAGAACGTCTTCAACCGGGATACCCCATTCACCTGCCCACTTCTTTGCTAATTCCAAATCTTGCCCCTGCACCAGAGGGGGGACATTCTCGGGTAACACCCTGAGGGGTGGGATCGACTGTTTGGCCTATTGTCCAAGCTGAGGAACATCTGATCTTTTTTTGCTTGTAGTTGAACTTGATTTGCTCCCACTTGCACTTGCACGTGATCTGCTCTTTTTCACTTCCTTCTGCAATGTGCGTGTATAGTCATCAGGCTTATGGTGTAAGTCATACTGGATGAAAGGTTCGTGAATTATTTTGCAAATGTTATTTGCTTCTCGGTGTATTCTGGGCGGGGCTCGGGTTCCTTCTTTTTCATCTGTGCATCATGATGTTCCTTTGCTATCCTGGCATTTTCCCCGGCGGTACGATCATAAGGTCTGATAAGAAGATTAGCATGAGGTACCTTTGGGAGGGGCGACAGTTTGCGCTTTGGGGAGCTCCGTCGCTTAGAAATCATCGGCGGAGCGTTCTTGCTGGCACGCTTCCACTTAGTATCCGGAGCGGGCGGCGGCGGAGACGGACGACCCAAGTCCAGCGGCGGTGATCGAGATGGACTCGTGTTGTGCTGGTCGTCGTCATGTGGAAGGCTTGGAGGTGATGGAGGTGTAGGTGACCTGCGATGACTCGGAGGCGGTGTTGTCCTTGGGGCCGAGCCTGGAAGCTTGATGTAGTTCTTGTCCCATAGGATGACTCCACCCAGTACTTCTCCGAGTGTCCTCTCATCTTCGGGTCCACCTATGTCGAGCTCCATATCATGAAACCCCGCCATGATTTCATCCACCCCGACTTTAGCAAAGCCACCTGGAATCTCACGGCCATGCCAGCGTGCATCAGGGCTAGAAGGTAAAGCTTGTCCGACGGCCACCTTCATGGATATGTTCTTGAATTTCTGATGGATTTCACATGATGTTGACTCCTTGATTCCATCCACGGGGTAGCCGGGACCGCCCTCTATCATTCTTCGTGCATCGTCGGGCGGGGCCTCAGATTCAGCCACGCTGCTTTTCCGCTTAGATGGGGCGCCGGTAATATCGAGTGCAGGATCTTCCTGGCGCGCTACTCCTCTAAGCTCATCAATCTGCTTCTGTTGCTCGTTAATCCTGGCAAGCAACTGGTTGAACTTGTCATTCTCCTCATCCTGCTGTCGCTTCTTTGCTCTCGCTCGGCTTCTGTAAGTGTCTTGGTCTCTGGCAAACCCAAGCCACCACTGGTAAGAAGGAACAAAGCCTCGCGTTCGTCCTCCATGTTCGTCATTGCCGAGGACCAGTGTGAGCAAATCTTTCTCTCTATCTGCAGTGAACTGTCTTTTTCCCTCCTTAATTTCTTTCACTATCTTTTTCCAATTCTCCCTGGGTATCCTCAGACCGTCACTGCAGATGAGGTCCCCTGTTTCTTCGTCGTACGAACCACCATGTGCAAGGAACCAATTTCTTGCTCTCAATTCCACTCATCACGGAGTGGTTCAGGTATGATGCCTTTAGCTAGCAGATCTTGCTCTTTCTTATCCCACTTTGGGATGGCAGTCTCATAGCCCCCTGGCCCCAGCTTGTGGTGATATTTCTTCTTGTCGGCATTTTTCTTGTTCTTTTCTGATAATGCCTGGGCATCTTCTGACTCCTTGTACTCTTGAAATGCCTTCCAGTGATTCGCCTGCTTGGCTAGATACCCCTCGAATACTGGCACTTTCTTTGTCTTCAGATAGTTTTTCCATAGCTTCTTCTTCCAGCTACGGAACAGTTCGGCCATCTTCTTTAGAGTCCACTGCTTGACTTTGGCCCTTAGTTTTTTTTGCGGCGTCTTCATTCTCACATTATGGCACGTTGAAATGTGACATGAGATCATTCCAAAGATTATGTTTGTACCTTTCGGCCACATAGTCACTATCGGCTGCCCCTTTGCCCTTGTTCCACTCCCGAACGCTGATTGGGACGTGATCCCTAACGAGAACTCTGCATTGCTTCATGAATGTGTCAACAACATTCTTAGGAAGCTTGGGTTCGCCCGTAGGCAATATCACCTCAAAGGTGTAATGCGTCCGTGCATCCAACTTTCTAGCCGGGCCTCGTTTCGTAGCTTTGCTCGATGTGGAGGCCTAAGAGGGAGAAACATTCGTCAAATGAATGTATATGTATACAATATAGAGCTATCTCCAATATTTTTCACATATTACAAGTGATTGTCGAACTTCATATGTATACCTCGCCGGACTTTATTATTTCTCCACCGGCTTCTCCATCAGTGGAGCTATCACCTTCTCCATCATTGGACCTATCTCCTGCCCCATCGGCTTCATCTTCATGTCGGTCGACCTCCATTCCATATCCGGAGGGGTTTAGATATGACGACGGAGATTCAGCTGGTTCAACGTCGGGGCCGTCTTTGATTATATCTTCGAGAAGTTCTTCCTCTTCGAGGTTCCTGATATGTGGATCCATAGTTCTGCAAAAAACGGACATTTGATTAACTAATAAACTAACAAACTATATAAGAGGGGTTGGAAACTTCGAAGTGTCGTTTTATATAGGAGGACCTTTAGTCCCGGGTCTTGGCTAGAACCTAAACTCTAAAATATGTCTAACGGATTCTCTTAACCTTTAAGGATTTAACAAAATGGCAACATTCTAGATGTGTAGAAAATGATCCTATTTTTCCTGATCTCATCTACCCTTCTATATGTCACATTGTCTAGTGTCAAAAGACTTTGTTGAACTTTGTACCAAAAAAGAATTATTCTATCAGGAACTCCGTTCCAAAACAACTTTAGTCCCGGGTCGTGGCTCCACCCGGGACTCCTAGATTTCTGCATAATATTCAAAGTAGGAGTACTTTTCCAATTTGAGCATTCAATAAGCAAAACCAAATCGTAAAATAAAGTAGTATTCAAATTAGCATGCATTCAATTATAAGCAAAACTACATCATCTCTTTTGTCCGTACATCATCGAATATTATCACTAATACTCCTCGAATACTATCATACATATAGCATCACTGATACAGCTAGAACCGTAGCGCCCGACGGGTATCGTCGCGGGCGGTGGACACCCAAAGAGAAGGAACCATCACAGGATCATAGCTCCAGTGAGATCCTTGAAGAACCTGCCAGGTATGCTCGAACCTGCCCTCCAACGCAACCATGTAGCGACGGACGTGCTCATCCTCCTCGCTGACACGGTGACGTACCACCTCCGCGGTGTCCGGAAGCCTCGGCACCGTCACTGGCCCACGCGACCGCCACCAAACAAGGATCGGGTCAACAACGGGCTGGCTCCTCACCAACCTACGCCCCCCGGAAGGTAGCACCTCCCAATACCAGCCGAGCGGAGGCCAGTCCCGGACATGGCCCCTCTGATCAAGCAGGTGTCCTCCGCCGAGTTGACGACGAGGATGCGGGTTAGGCATCGTAAAATGAACTAAAAAATAAACTAGTTCTATTAATTTTCTTGCTAAAAATAAAGTAATTGTATATATAGTAAAATAAACTATTAACACTTAAGCATATACAATAGCAAAATTAAGCAATAATCTAAGAAACACTAATTAAGCATCTATATACGTAGAAATGTCTTCTTCTTCTTCTTCTTCTTCTTCTTCTTCTTCTTTCTTATTTTCTTCTCCACTTCTTCTTCAACTTCTCTTCTTCTACTTCTCTTCTTCTACTTCTCCTCTTCTTCTATTTTTCCTCTTCTTCTCCTCTCCTCCTCTTCTTATTCTCCTTTTTCTTCTTTTCTTCTCCTCCTCTTCTTATTTTCCTTTTTCCTAATCTTATTTTCTTATTTTTGTTCATCTTTCTTCTTCTTGTAACCCTAACCTAATTCTAAATATTACTAACCCTAATAATCTAGCACAAACCTAATAACAATAGGAATTAAATGACAAAAAAATATTTTCTTCTCCTTTTTCTTCTTTTCTTCTCCTTGTTCTTCTTTTCTTCTCCTTTTTCTTCTTATCTTCTCATTTTTCTTCTTTTCTTCTCCTTTTTCTTCTTTTCTTCTCCTTTTTCTTCTTTTCTTCCCTTTTTCTTCTTTTCTTCTCCTTTTTCTTCTTTTCTTATCCTTTTTCTTCTTTTCTTCCCTTTTTCTTCTTTTCTTCTCCTTTTTCTTCTTTTCTTCTCCTTTTTCTTCTTTTCTTCTACCGGCCGGAGTGTTGGGGAGGAGGGGGCGGGGGGCTTACCGGCCGGAGTGGGAGGGGAGGGCGTCGACGACGGCGAGGAGGACGGCAGGCGGCGGCGAGGAGGAGGACGGCAGGCGGCGGCGAGGAGGACGGCGGGCAGCCTGGCGGTGTCGAGTTCGTCGGTGCCGCGCCGGGCAAAAGAAGAAGAACGAAATGGCGATTTGGGTTGGAAATTTCCAACTGCCGCTTATATAGTAGGATCTTTGGTCCCGGTTCGGGGCTCGAACCGGGACTAAAGACACCCTTTAGTCCTGGGTGGAGCCACGACCCGGGACTAAAGGCCCTTTTTCGGCAAACCAAAAGGCGGGAAGTAGGGGCCTTTAGTCCCGGGTCGGGGCTCGAGCCGGGACTAAAGACACCCTTTAGTCCCGGGTGGATCCACGACCCGGGACTAAAGGCCCGTGCTCGGCAGGCGGCAGGCGAGGGGCTTTAGTCCCGGGTCGTGGCTCCACCCGGGACTAAAGCCCCTTCGCTGGGTGCACTATAAGTTTAGTCCCACCTCGCCCAGCGAGGGGGACTAACACTAGTTTATAAGCCCCATCGCAGCATCTCTATCGAGCTCCTCTCTAAAGCAAGCTTACGAGCCTAAACTGACTGCAAATTTAAAAATTGAAACTATATTTGAAATTATGGAGAAAATTAAACCTGAATTCAAAGTGAGGTCACTTTGAATTTAGGTTTAATTTTCTCTATAAATTCTCATATAGTTTCAATTTTTTTATATTTTCAAAATTAACTATTTTGTTATTTTCAATTAAAAACTATGTTTATTAAAATTCTTTTTGCATATTTGAGAATTTGACAAAACTATGATAATGAAAAGTGTTTGAAATTGAATAAATAATTCAAAACTATTTTATATTTTCAAAATTAATTATTTTGACTATCCAAACTATTAACTATTTTGTTATTTTCAATTAAAAACTATGTTTATTAAAAATCTTTTTGCATATTTGAGAATTTGACAAAACTATGATAATGAACTCCATACTTTTTGTGTGTTCAAAATGCACCATTCAAAGGCACATCACAAAATTTCAACAATTTCTGACTTCATTTGGTATTCTTCGTGCATTTACTTATTATTATTTTTGAGTTAGTTGACCCTGAAATTGAAAAGCACTAGAAATGAACTCTGAAAATGTTGAAAGTTGGCATGCTATCATCATTTCACCCACATAGCATGTGTTAAAAAGTTGAGAGGGCTATGACAAAAACTGGATGCACTTCGTGTACAAAACGGACAATCTCTCTCAAAGTATCAGGGTTTCGAACATGAACTCATCTCTTACAAAGGGATTTCATTTTTTTGAACTTATTTGAACTCCATACTTTTTGTGCGTTCAAAATGCACCATTCAAAGGCACAGCACAAAATTTCAACAATTTCTGACTTCATTTGGTATTCTTCGTGCATTTACTTTTTTTGAGCTAGTTGACCCTGAAATTGAAAAGCACTACAAATGAACTCAGAAAATGTTGAAAGTTGGCATGCTATCATCATTTCACCCACATAGCATGTGTTAAAAAGTTGAGAGGGCTACGACATTATTACATTATTGCACCAATATTCTTATCTATTATTTATGTTTTCTTCTGGGTCGTAGCCATGGAGAATCTTCATCATTCAATAGGATGCTTGGGTCAGTTTTCACTTTGAAGGGCGAAATTTCATGGAACTTATTATAATCTACTGACATGTCTGTCTTGTCATCTACTCCCACGATGTTTCTTTTCCCTGAAAGAACTATGTGGCGTTTTGGCTCATCGGACGATATCTTCTTTTGCTGATTTCTTTTTCTCATTTTTGTAGACATGTCCTTCACATAGAAAACCTGAGCGACATCATTGGCTAGGACACATGGTTCGTCCATGTACGCAAGATTGTTGAGATCCACTGTTGGCATGTCGTACTTTTGGTCTACAACTACCCCGCCTCCTGTCAGCTTCACCCATTTGCACTGAAACAAAGGGATCTTAAAAGTAGGTCAATAGTCAAGTTCCCATATCTCCTCTATGTACCCGTAATATGTCTCCAAACAGTGCCCATTCTCGTCTCTTGCATCAAAGCGGACACCACTATTTTGGTTGGTGCTCTTTTTATCTTGGGCAACCGTGTAAAATGTATTCCCATTTATCTCATACCCTTGGAAAGTACATATAGTCGAAGATGGTGGCCTGGCCAAACAGTACAGCTAATCTCCAACGGTGTCGTCATTCATGAGATGTGTCTGCAACCAACTGCCGAAAGTCTTCTCGTGTTCCCCTTTAATCCAAGAGTCAGCCTTCCCCGGGTTTTCGGAGCGTAGAATATTCTTGTGTCTCACGATATACGGAGCCACCACGGTGGAATTGTGTAGAACTGTGTAGTGTGCTTGAGAGAAAGAATGCCCGTCCATACATACTTTTGCTTTCCTTCCTAGTGTGCCTTTTCCTGTCAGCCTACCCTCATACCGAGATTCAGGAACACCAATCGGCTTAAGGTCAGGAAGAAAGTCCACACAAAACTCAATGACCTCCTCTGTTCCATAGCCCTTGGAGATGCTTCCTTCTGGCCTAGCACGGTTACGAACATATTTCTTTAAGACTCACATGAACCTCTCGAAGGGGAACATATTGTGTAGAAACATAGGACCGAGAATTCTAATCTCTTCGACTAGGTGAACTAGGAGGTGTGTCATTATATTGAAGAAGGATGGCGGGAACAACAACTCAAAGTTGACCAGACATTGGACCACATCAATCTGTAACCCTGATAGACTTTCTCGATCGATTACCTTCTGAGAAATTGCATTGAGGAATGCACATACCTTCACAATTGCCAGGCGAACATTTTTTGGTAGAATTCCCCTCAATGCAACGGGAAGCAATTGCGTCATAAGCACGTGGCAGTCATGAGACTTTAGGTTTTGGAATTTTTTGTCTTTCATATTTACGATACCCTTTATATTCGACGAGAAGCCAGTCGGGACCTTGGTACTGAAAAGGACTTCAAAGAAGATTTTCTTCTCTTCCTTAGTAAGAGCGTAGCTGGCACGCCCTTGAAACTGCCCTGGATGCATGCCATCTCTTCCTTTATGACGTTCCTGGTCCTCCCGTGCTTCCGGTGTATCTTTTGACTTCCCATACAAGCTGAGGAAGCCTAGAATATTCACGCAGAGATTCTTCGTCAGGTGCATCACGTCGATTGCCGAGCGGACCTCATGGACTTCCCAGTAGGGTGGCTCCCAAAATATAGATTTCTTCTTCCACATGGGTACGCGCTTATCAGGGCCGTTAGGAATAGGTTGGCTGCCAGGACCCTTTGCAAAGATTACTTTTAAATCTTTGACCATATCAAATACTTCAGCACCAGTACGGATGACAGGCTTCCCCCGGGGTTCTGCCTTGCCATTGAAATGCTTGCCTTTTTTCTTTAAGGGATGCTTGGGCTGAAGAAAACGACGATTGTACGGGTACACATTCTTCCTACATTTGTCCAGATATATACTTTCTGTCTAATCCAAACAGTGCGTGCATGCATTGTATCCCTTGTTTGACTGTCCTGAAATGTTACTAAGAGCAGGCCAATCATTGATGGTTACGAAAAGCAACGCTCGAAGGTCAAATTCCTCTTGTTTGTGCTCGTCCCACACACGTACACCTGGTTCGGCCCACGGCTGTAAAAGTTCATCAACTAATGGCCTTAGGTACACATCAATATCGTTGCCGGGTTGCTTTGGACCTTGGATAAGCACTAGCATCATAATGAACTTTCGCTTCATGCACAACCAAGGAGGAAGGTTGTAGATACATAGAGTAACGGGCCAGGTGCTGTGACTGCAACTCTGCTCCCCAAAATTATTCATGCCATCTGTACTCACACCTAACCATAAGTTCCTTGCGTCAGCTGCAAATCTTGGGAACTCTCTCTCGATTTTTCTCCACTGCCGACCATCAGCGGTGTGCCTCAACTTATCGTCTTTCATACGATCTTCCATGTGCCATCGCAACAACTTCGCATGATCTTTATTTCTGAACATACATTTCAACCGTGGTATTATAGGAGCATACCACATCACCTTGGCAGGAACCCTCTTCCTGGGTGGCTCGCCCTCAATATCACCAGGGTCATCTTTTCTGATCTTATACCACAATGCAGTGCATACCGGGCATTTATCCATATTCTCGTACTTCTCACCACGGTAGAGGATGCAGTCATTAGGGCATGCATGTATCTTCTGCACGTCTAATCCTAGAGGACAGACAAGCTTCTTTGCTTCGTACGTTCTGGCGGGCAATTCGTTCTTTCTTGGAAGCATCTTCTTCATCAGTACCAGCAACTTTTCGAATGACGAGTCAGTCACACCGGTCTCTGCCTTCCACTTCAGCAATTCCAGTGTGCTACCCAGCTTCTTCTGGCCATCTTCACAAGTTGGGTACAACAATTTTTTGTGGTCCTGTAACATCTGCTCGAACTGCAACCTCTCCTTTTCTGTGTCGCAACCTCGCCGTGCATCAGAAATGACCCGGCCAAGATCATCAGCGGGCTCATCTGGTTCCCGTTCTTCATCCTGATCTTCTTCTTCATTGTCTTCCATTGCGGTATCAGCATACTCAGGGAACATAGATCGGTAGTTGTCATCATCGTTCTCTTCTTCTTTATCGTCGTCTTCCATCATAACCCCTCTTTCTCCGTGCTTGGTCCAAACATTATAGCCCGGCATAAAACCGGACCGAAGTAGGTGGCTCTGAATGACTCTTGAGGAAGTGTAATCCTTCTCATTCCGACATTCAACACATGGACAAAACATATAGCCACCACCATGCTTGTTCGCATCGGCTGCATCTCGAAGAGAATGCACGCCTTCTCTGTAAGCGGTTGTGCGTCGATCATCGTACATCCATGGATGGCTCATTTGCGTTATACGACAGTATATCAAATACAATCACGATCCTAAAAATTAGTACCGCACGGTCTAAACGAGGAAATATAGTTGCTAACCTTTTAGAATAAGTAGAAATAAAGAGGAAGAGGTTTGAGCGTGGCTCGGGCATCTTATATCGTAGTTGTGTTCGGTGAACTGAAGCGGCATCGCTCTAACACACATTTCAACAAACACCTCTAGTGCATCAAAAAAAATGGAGATCTAGCACACACCCACACTCTCCCATCCAAGAAAAATGCAAGGAAGAGGGGAGAGGGGGGCTATGCTATATATAGGCAGAGGACTTTAGTCCCGGTTTGAGACACAAACCGGACTAAAGGTGACGCACATGCGGGCTGCACCCCGCGTAGCCCTTTAGTCCTGATTTGAGACACAAATCGGGACTAAAGGCTCCTTACGGGCCGGGACCAAAGCCTCGTGGACGGCATTGCGATTTGGGGCGACGTGGCCGGGCCTTTAGTCCCGGCCCAGAGGGAGGTCGGGACTAAAGGGTCCAGGCCAAAGGCCCGTTTTCCACTGCTGAAACCAGCAAATACCGTTGACTACAAGTACCGGGAGGAGATGCAATGAACGATTTGTCCAGTGGGTGACGGCTACCCTTCTCCTACCTTCGGCTCCCTTTGTCTCTTCCCCTCATGCAAGTTATTCTATGTTCTTCCATTGCTTGTATCCAAATTGTAATTGCTACACTAGATCATGTCTTGCTAATTATTGCTAGTAATAGGAGGAGATCCACCATGAGTGCCCTAACACGGTCCCCACGTCTGTTGAATTGGTACATGTATAACCGTTGGATCTTTATCCCCGTGTCATCTTCTGTGTACCCCTTTCATCTACATCTCATATAGAAATAGAAATCCAGCATTGACCCTTCTCGCAAAAAATGGCTTGCACGGCACGCCTGTCAGCTTCGTGACAGCGTGGGCGGCCACCAAGCACAAATTCACAGCCCCGCTTGCTGCACCGGCATGCCTGCTCCTCGCCATCCATCTGAATGATGAAAAGCCAGCCACCATTGAATCAATATCAACCTGTCGTGCCGGGTTTCAAAAACATGTCGTCATTGAAGCTTCTTCGCCTCGTTGTGTCGCTGCATATCATGGACGCACCGCTCCTTGCAGCTCGCCGCCACTGCTTGCAGCAGGGGTGCCTATTCCTGTACGGTCTGGTCGTTGTCGTAGCACCTTGGCTCGCCTAGATCGCCAGGACCTCGTCTTCGCCCGCAGTAGCAAATCACATCGCCAGTCATAGTCATAGCAAAAACTTTTGCAGGTTGCAGCATCTCGCCAGGGGCACCGGGACCTCGCCTGCGCTCGTGGTAGCAAACTGTATCACCGGTCGTAGCTAGCAAATTGTTTCGCCAATTGCAGCATTTTCACCGGGGCCACGACATCGCCTCACCCGTCGTAGCAAATCGCTTTGCCGGTTTTAGTATCTAGCCGATCGTCGGAACCTCTCCTTCGGTCATCGTAGCATCCTGGATCGCTAGTCGTAGCAAATCACTTCGCGTGTTGCAGCATCTCGTAGGTCGCAGTGACCTCCTCTTCGGTCGTCATAGCATCTTGGGTCACCAGTTGCAGCGATTCACTTTGTCGGTTGTAGCATCTCGCTGGTCGTTGGGACCTTGCCTTCGGTAATCGTAGCATCTTGGGTTGCCGGTTTTAGCACTTCTAGCCGCCGGTCGTAGCACTTTTGGGTGCAGGATGCAACATGGGATCCGCGAGGTTGGGAGGAAGCCATGTACGCGGGGAGCTAGCAAGGATGTGAATTTAGGACAAGGATGTGATGGGAAAGGGGCTCGCTGGCTACGATGGAGGACGAGGTTTAATGTCGTGTAGGCCATCCAGCTGCAGTCGTAGCGCAGTTCATGCTGGCGAACAAAAAGGAGGAAAATAGAGGGAGCGAAACAAGGAGGAAGACATCTAGGAAGGGTTAAGGAAAAGGATGGTAGGGCGGTGTGCTGGCCCCATAGGACACATCACGTAACGATGGGGGTGGTGGGGGGGGGGGGGACACTCGACCGCCCTTGGATCGTTCGTGTCGTGCGCGAGTGGCCCAAAGTTCGGCCGGTCTGCTAGTCATAAACGTTTCCTTTGTAGACTTGTAGTACTATAGTGAACCAGTGTGAGCAGTGCAGTGAATCAAACCAAGGTACATACGAATCGAACCGTGATAGTGTGGTGAATTGGTGCATTATATTGTTGCTATTCGGAATGAGTTTGTGAAACCTCGACTCATAAGTCGTGATCACCGAATGCACATGTAGAGTGATTCCAAAAATCAATGCTCATTAAACACACATAAGCTAAAAAATCAAGTTTCTTACATCCATACATGTCGCCTTACATAAATAAAGACCATTACGGTCAAGTCTTACGTAGATAGGGCCATGAAGGCCAGGGCCGGCCCATAGGCAGGGGCAACGGGGCGGACGCCCTGGGCCCTAGGAGGGAGGGGCCCGTTCCAGGTAGTATTACATATATGTATTAGTATATTTTTTATTTAGATCCAAAATAATAGGAGGAATAAAAAAGGCCCAAACCCACAACATAGCTACATTTCCCGGACCTAAAGAATCGGTCCCTAGTTCACTATGCTGCTGCAGCACTCCATCGATCTCCTACGGTCATCTCGCCTCCTCGGCTCCTAAAAAAATCTTGCCTCCTTCCCTCCTCCTCCAAATTCTCCAGTCCTGGAGAACAGCGTCGTCGCTCCCGTTCACTTCCAAATTCGAGATGGTTCTCCCGTGCATCCATTAATGGAGATCGATGGTGCTATTCCCTTCTCCAATCACGTCTTATAGCATCCTCAGTGTTTCCCATCAATAGACGTTTGAGGCATCATCACATCAGAGATGGTACGTCTCCCTCCTTAGCCTAATCAAGTACTATTTTCCCCATCAATAGACGTTTGAGGCATCATCACATCAGAGATGGTACGTCTCCCTCCTTAGCCTAATCAAGTACTATTTTCATTCGTTGTTAAACAACCCGCCTCTTCGCTTCTGATTGCTCCACCTGACATCTTCAATTCTTCTCTTCCTAGTTCCTACTCTTTTGGCCTGTTCTTCGAACCTTCATTGGATCCAGGGAAACTACATCGAAAATTTGACATCAAGCCATATGCCCATACCCAAATGCTTTTGTTCCATGTATTAACAGTTTTTCTATAATCATTTGGTGACATGTGTTCTAACAAATGTTTATATGTGAGAAAAGAAAGTGAAAAAAAAAATGGTTCAAGTTGCTATCAGTTTTAACAATGTTTTCATACCTAGAAGAGCAAGATGATAGTCTCTTTGTGCAACTTAAAAGAACGCTCCTTTGTAGAACTATATTATTTCCATGCTATTAATTATGATGTAGTTCTCTCGACCATCAATCTATGATATGTACATAATTGCTTTCTAAATATAATATATTCTTAATTTTTTTTTATACAAGGACTTCATTTTGTCGTCTCGCCCCAGGGCCCCGAATATGTATGGACTGGCCCTGATGAAGGCCAAACACGAACACAACTAGCAGCGTAAATCGTGATCGAAAGTGTGAACCTATGCCATCTACCTTAACCGTACACGCATTCTGACTCGGAAGCGTCCTAGTTCGCATTTTCGTTACCAACGTAATCTTCACCATAGTCCTGCTCTTCCATGTCTGGCCAATTAAATAACAAGTGGCAAACCAACGAGTGCGTTGAATGTACTCGCAAGCAAGCCATGTTTGGAACAAGGCAGTAACAAAGCATGATATAGCAGTAAGTAGGTAAGTTGCACAAAGCTAATTTTGAGTGCAATGACATGTTCAATCGACTTGTAAAAGAATGTGTCATGCGTTTTGCAGATATTTCTATGAATAGGTTACATATATCAACATAAGCAGGGGTTGAACATCTCAAGTTCAATCAACATGTCAAGTCATTCGACTTAACTTCAACATTCTTCACACACACACACACACACACCAATTTTTGTGAAAACATCTGGACATAGTCTAAGCAGGACCACCAACTGTCCATGACCATGGACACGGCTATTCGAATAGTTTTACACTCGGCAGAGGTTGCATTCTTTACCCACAATACTATGGGAACTTTCGTGTCATCCGCGACTCAGAGTATATTCATACCCAAGGTAAGCACCCGAACAATCCCTTTCCCTTGCCGACACTAAACAAAGATTCCACTTGTTGGCCCACGTCTTCATGATGTACATCATATGAGACTCGTTCAAGATCGTACCATCGCTGAGGGGATGCAACGTTGTGCCCAATGTCTGTAAAAACAGCCCATGGTCGCCCTACCTGGCAGGACGCCGTATCGAGAGAGTGACTCGACTCTCTTGCCACTAGTAATGCGGCTTTCTGTTAGCATCGATCAAAGTAATAAACAAGGCTCCGTCCATAAGGGATATCATGGAAGCAGATGTAAGGTTGGGACGACCAGCAGATCTTAAAACTAATATGTTTTCAAAAACACACAATCAACTTTCCTGAGTACACCACTTCTTTATCAAGTGGTTACCTAGCTCAACATCATCTCCCTCGGGCATTAGTGGCACCCGACGGGGTTTTCGAAAAGCCTTTGAAATCGTTTTCTTCCCAACACCATGCATATTCACATCCCACCTGTGTAGGACCTACTAGCATCATATATATTTCCCACCCACACAACCCTAGGAGAAAGTAGAGTCATGTCAATGCAAGTATCAGAGGCAACCTACCAAGGTGGTTAACGTTTCATCATGATTTGATGCAACAAAGTAAGTGCTATATGCCATGCAAAAAAGGTTTCATAGATATGGTCAAAGGGTTGCTTGAATCTCTCAACAAAGTCCGCGGGATCTTCAAATCCTTCTTGTCCAACTTCCTATTCAACAAAGCAATCTATCGTCGCAATATAATGGCCAAAATAAGGCCACGGCAAAAACAGAGAAAATAAACCACTCCTAAAAATGTCAAATCATTTTTGTAAAATACTAGGGTGAAAACTAACATTGCTAAAATTATTAGGTTTTGATTTTGAAGTGTAAAAAATAAAGAAAAATATTTTAACACACATTTTAAATATCCAAAACAGGGTTTTAATTATATTAGTACATAAATCATTTTTCAAATGAAGCACAAATGGCATCATTAAATAGATTGGAATATTACAAGAATTTAGGAGGTAGAATTTTTGAATTGGGACAATTATTGCAACTTGTGGGATTTTTGGAAGGATTCTGATAAAAGGAAAAAAGAAAAATAAATGGCAAGAGACGGCTGGGCCAGATCGGCCCACAGCTGGGCCGGCCCTGAGCCATGGCAGCCCAGGCGAAACGGTGCGCGCGAGCGCCCGTGTTAAAACCTAACGGTTGGGGGCGACGATCAGCGAGAGGGAGAGAGACACGCGGTGAGGCAGAGGCTGACGAGCGGGACCCTTCTGTCAGGGTCGTCGTCAACCCCTACCCAGAGGGCGGTAGGGCTCACCAGCGGTGATGCAGGCACGACGAGGGAAGCTAAGGACGGGAAAGGATTTAGCTTGCTCCTGTCGTTCGGATGGTGTTCGAGTTGGTCGTCGGAGTGGCACGAGTGGCCGACGATGAGAAGGCCACGACGAAGAGGCTCGGGAGGAGGTCGTCGTCGACGCTACAGGATGCAATAGGAGCGGGAGAGAAAGGGAACAGCGTTAGGAGGCTGGTGTGGTTCCACATCGAGCGAGAGGAGGGCGGATGACGACCCTACCATGAGGACGCCGACAACCTAAAATGGCGGCGCTCGGCTTGATCCCGAGCATTGGGAGCGAGAGGAGAGTTAGGGCTCTGATGGGGGTCGACTGGGAGAGGGAGTGAGGGACCATACGGGGGGAGAGAGAGCTTGGGGGCTTAAATAGGCGGGGCGAGCTCACCGTGGTCTCGTGCCCGCGATGGCATGGTGATCGCCAGAGGGCACGGGGGTTCGAGGGCTTATGCCCTGGGTATTCCTAGGCATGGTTTAGGTCTAGGGAAGAGAAGAGAGAGAGCGAGGAAGGGGCACACGCGTCGCGCGTGTGAGCGCGCTCACTGGTGCACTCGGGCGGCCACAACGCGCGTGCGAGGGTGGCACCAAAGGGGGAGAGAGAGGAGGGGGACACGGGGGTTGCGTCTCCGAGACGTCGAGGCTGGCCACCTGGCGAGAGGGGGAAGCTCGAGGCTGTCGTGAGCCTCGGAATGGGGGTGACTATAGTGCGGGAGCGCACTGTATCAGAGCATGGTTAATAGTATAGCCAACTGCTGGCTATAAGCAGTCTTATAGCCCATCTTATAGCTAGCTTGTACAATAGTTAGCTATAAAAAAGTACTACTTTTATCATATATGGTCCATCTTTCATTCTCACAAAGCACCTAGGAGCGTGTGCTAGAGCTGGCTCTTCACGAAGAGCCTGCTTCCCTTCTCTCTCCTCTTCTCTCTCATCCAACTCAGCAAAAATATAATATTTTAATCCTTACAGCGTGCTGACTGTACCTTATTGTACTTTCTCTCACGCTTCAAAGCACACATATGGCCGACATGGAGCACTCCAGAGGTCTTTCGACGCGCCCTCCTTGTCCATTAGTTGCAAGGGTTTATTAGAGGTGCCCTGGGGTGCTAGGAAGCTAGGAGAGAGGAGGGAAAAGAAAATGGAGGTGAGGGAGAGCAAGGCAGGGGCTGACCAGAGGTAAAAATGAGGGATTTCAACCCTCTATGATTGAGCTGAAGCTAGGAGAAAGTTAATAGGGGTAGAAGAGGCCTATGAGCGGTTGTGGTGAAAATTTAAGAACAAGGAGAATAAGTTAAGGGGTGAAACCATTGGTTTTACCAATGCACCAAAAGGTGTTTCATGATTGTTTGGGCACGCTAATTTTCCCCACCTATTGTGATATTTATGTTGGAATTATGCCCTAGAGGCAATAATAAATATAGTTATTATTATAATTCCTGTATCAAGATAATAGTTTATTATCCATGCTATAATTGTATTGAATGAAGACTCATTTACATGTGTGGATACATAGACAAAACACCATCCCTAGCATGCCTCTAGTTGGCTAGCCAGTTGATCGATGATAGTCAGTGTCTTCTGATTATGAAAAAGGTGTTGTTGCTTGATAACTGGATCACGTCATTGGAAGAATCACGTGATGGACTAGACCCAAACTAATAGACGTAGCATGTTGATCGTGTCATTTTGTTGCTACTGTTTTCTGCGTGTCAAGTATTTATTCCTATGACCATGAGATCATATAACTCACTGACACCGGAGGAATGCTTTGTGTGTATCAAACGTCGCAACGTAACTGGGTGACTATAAAGATGCTCTACAGGTATCTCCGAAGGTGTTAGTTGAGTTAGTATGGATCAAGACTGGGATTTGTCACTCCGTGTGACGGAGAGGTATCTCGGGGCCCACTCGGTAATACAACATCACACACAAGCCTTGCAAGCAATGTAACTTAGTGTAAGTTGCGGGATCTTGTATTACGGAACGAGTAAAGAGACTTGCCGGTAAACGAGATTGAAATAGGTATGCGGATACTGACGATCGAATCTCGGGCAAGTAACATACCGAAGGACAAAGGGAATGACATACGGGATTATATGAATCCTTGACACTGAGGTTCAAACGATAAGATCTTCGTAGAATATGTGGGATCCAATATGGGCATCCAGGTCCCGCTATTGGATATTGACCGAGGAGTCTCTCGGGTCATGTCTACATAGTTCTCGAACCCGCAGGGTCTGCACACTTAAGGTTCGACGTTGTTTTATGCGTATTTGAGTTATATGGTTGGTTACCGAATGTTGTTCGGAGTCCCGGATGAGATCACGGACGTCACGAGGGTTTCTGGAATGGTCCGGAAATGAAGATTGATATATAGGATGACCTCATTTGATTACCGGAAGGTTTTCGGAGTTACCGGGAATGTACCGGGAATGACGAATGGGTTCCGGGAGTTCACCGGAGGGGGCAACCCACCCCGGGGAAGCCCATAGGCCTTGGGGGAGACACACCAGCCCTTAGTGGGCTGGTGGGACAGCACACAAGTGCCCTATGGGCCAAGGAGAAGAAAATCAAGAGAGAAAGAAAAAAAAGGAGGAGGTGGGAAGGAAGGGGGACTCCCTCCCACCAAACCTAGTCCAACTCGGTTTGGGGGGGAGAATCCTCCCCCTTGGACTCGGCCGACCCCCTTGGGGCTCCTTGAGCCCCAAGGCAAGGCCCCCTCCCTCCCACCTATATATACGGAGGTTTTAGGGCTGATTTGAGACGACTTTTCCACGGCAGCCCGACCACATACCTCCACGGTTTTTCCTCTAGATCGCGTTTCTGCGGAGCTCGGGCGGAGCCCTGCTGAGACAAGGTCATCACCAACCTCCGGAGCGCCGTCACGCTGCCGGAGAACTCTTCTACCTCTCCGTCTCTCTTGCTGGATCAAGAAGGCCGAGATCATCGTCGAGCTGTACGTGTGCTGAACGCGGAGGTGCCGTCCGTTCGGTACTAGATCGTGGGACTGATCGCGGGATTGTTCGCGGGGCGGATCGAGGGACGTGAGGACGTTCCACTACATCAACCGCGTTCTCTAACGCTTCTGCTGTACGGTCTACAAGGGTACGTAGATCACTCATCCCCTCTCGTAGATGGACATCACCATGATAGGTCTTCGTGCGCGTAGGAAAAATTTTGTTTCCCATGCGACGTTCCCCAATAGTGGCATCATGAGCTAGGTTCATGCGTAGATGTCTTCTCGAGTAGAACACAAAAGTTTTTGTGGGCGGTGATGTGCGTTTTGCTGCCCTCCTTAGTCTTTTCTTGATTCCGCGGTATTGTTGGATTGAAGCGGCTTGGACCGACATTACTCGTACGCTTACGAGAGACTGGTTTCATCGTTACGAGTACCCCCCTTTGCTCAAAGATGACTGGCAAGTGTCGGTTTCTCCAACTTTAGTTGAATCGGATTTGACCGAGGAGGTCCTTGGATGAGATTAAATAGCAACTCATATATCTCCGTTGTGGTGTTTGCGTAAGTAAGATGCGATCCTACTAGATACCCTTGGTCACCACGTAAAACATGCAACAACAAAATTAGAGGACGTCTAACTTGTTTTTGCAGGGTATGATTGTGATGTGATATGGCCAACGATGTGATGTGATATATTGGATGTATGAGATGATCATGTTGTAATAGAAATATCGACTTGCACGTCGATGGTACGGCAACCGGCAGGAGCCATAGGGTTGTCTTTATACTAACGTTTGTGCTTGCAGATGCGTTTACTATGTTGCTAGGATGTAGCTTTAGTAGTAATAGCATGAGTAGCACGACAACCCCGATGGCAACACATTGATGGATGATCATGGTGTGGCGCCGGTGACAAGAAGATCGTGCCGGTGCTTTGGTGATGGAGATCAAGAAGCACGTGATGATGGCCATATCATGTCACTTATGAATTGCATGTGATGTTAATCCTTTTATGCACCTTATTTTGTTTAGAACGACGGTAGCATTATGAGGTGATCTCTCACTAAAATTTCAAGACGAAATTGTGTTCTCCCCGACTGTGCACCGTTGCTACAGTTCGTCGTTTCGAGACACCACGTGATGATCGGGTGTGATAGACTCAACGTTCACATACAACGGGTGCAAAACAGTTGCGCACGCGGAACACTCGGGTTAAGCTTGACGAGCCTAGCATCTGCAGACATGGCCTCGGAACACATGAGACCGAAAGGTCGATCATGAATCATATAGTTGATATGATTAGCATAGGGATGCTTACCACTGAAACTATACTCAACTCACGTGATGATCGGACTTGGGATAGTGTAAGTGGATCATGAACCACTCAAATGACTAGAGAGATGTACTTTTTGAGTGGGAGTTTAGCATATAATTTGATTAAGTTGAACTCTAATTATCTTGAACATAGTCTAAGTCCACTTTGAATATATTTGTGTTGTAGATCATGGCTCACGCGACAGTCATCCTAAATTTTAATACGTTCCTAGAGAAAGCTAAGTTGAAAGATGATGGAAGCAACTTTGTAGACTGGGCTCGTAATCTTAAGCTAATCTTACAAGCTGGGAAGAAGGATTATGTCCTTAATGCTGCGCTAGGAGATGAACCACCCGCTACGGCTGATCAGGATGTTAAGAACGCTTGGTTAGCACGTAAGGAGGACTACTCAATAGTTCAATGTGCAGTCTTGTATGGCTTAGAACCGGGACTTCAACATCGCTTTGAGCGTCATGGAGCATTTGAGATGTTCCAGGAGTTGGAGTTTATCTTTCATAAGAACGCCCGGATCGAGAGGTATGAGACCTCCGATAAATTCTATGCTTGCAAGATGGAGGAAAACTCGTCTGTCAGTGAACATGTGCTCAAAATGTCTGGGTACTCAAACCGTCTAGCTGAGCTGGGGATTGAACTCCCGCAAGAAGCTATCACTGACAGAATCCATCAATCACTGCCGCCAAGCTATAAAAGATTTGTGTTGAACTACAACATGCAAGGGATGAACAAGTCTCCCGGCGAGTTGTTTGCGATGTTGAAAGTCGCAGAGTCTGAACACCGTAAAGAGCATCAAGTGTTGATGGTGAATAAGACCACTAGTTTCAAGAGAAACGGCAAAGGCAAGAAGGGCAATTCGAAGAAGAGCGGCAAGCCTGTTGCCAATCCGCCGAAGAAACCCAAGGCTGGACCTAAGCCTGAAACGGAGTGCTTCTATTGCAAGGTTATGGGTCACTGGAAGCGCAATTGCCCCAAGTATCTGGCAGATAAGAAGGTGGGCAAAGAAAAATCAGGTATATTTGATATACATGTTATTGATGTGTACTTAACCGGCTCTCGCAGTAGTGCCTGGGTATTCGATACCGGTTCTGTTGCTCATATTTGCAACTCGAAGCAGGAACTGCGGAATAGACGAAGGCTGGCGAAAGACGAAGTGACGATGCGCGTAGTAAATGGTTCCAAAGTTGATGCAATCGCCATCGGCACAGTGTCACTTCAGCTACCATCGGGATTAGTGATGAACTTAAATCATTGTTATTTAGTGCCTGCGTTGAGCATGAACATTATATCTGGATCTTGTTTATTGCGAGACGGTTACTCCTTTAAGTCTGAGAATAATGGTTGTTCTATTTCTATGAGTAACATCTTTTATGGTCATGCACAGAATGTGAGAGGATTGTTCATATTGAATCTTGATGGCGATACGCATATACATAACATTGAGACCAAAAGAGTTAGAGTAAGCAATGATAGCGCCATATTTTTGTGGCACTGCCGCTTGGGTCATATTGGTGTAAAGCGCATGAAGAAACTCCATGCTGATGGACTTTTGGAGTCACTTGACTTTGATTCACTTGACACGTGCGAACCATGCCTCATGGGCAAGATGACTAAGACTCCGTTCTCCGGAACAATGGAGCGTGCAAGTGACTTATTGGAAATCATACATACCGATGTGTGTGGTCCAATGAGCGTGGAGGCACGCGGCGGATATCGTTATTTTCTCACCTTCACTGACGATTTAAGTAGATATGGTTATGTCTACTTGATGAAGCACAAGTCTGAAACATTTGAAAAGTTCAAGCAATTTCAGAGTGAAGTGGAAAATCATCGTAACAAGAAGATCAAGTTCCTACGGTCTGATCGTGGGGGTGAATATCTGAGTTTCGAGTTTGGTGCTCACTTAAGACAATGTGGAATTGTTTCACAGTTAACACCGCCTGGAACACCACAGCGTAATGGTGTGTCCGGACGTCGTAATCGTACTTTATTAGAGATGGTGCGATCCATGATGTCTCTTACTGATTTGCCCTTATCATTTTGGGGTTATGCATTAGAAACAGCTGCATTCACTTTAAATAGGGCACCATCAAAATCCGTTAAGACGACACCATACGAACTGTGGCATGGCAAGAGGCCAAAGTTGTCGTTTCTTAAAGTTTGGGGATGTGATGCTTATGTCAAAAAGCTTCAGCCTGAAAAGCTGGAACCCAAAGCGGAAAAGTGTGTCTTCATAGGTTACCCAAAAGAGACAGTTGGGTACACCTTCTATCTCAAATCCGAGGGCAAAGTGTTTGTTGCTAAGAACAGAGCTTTTCTCGAGAAGGAGTTTCTCTCGAGAGAATTGAGTGGGAGGAAGATAGAACTTGACGAGGTTCTCGAACCTCTCATCCCTCTGGATGGTGGCGCAGGGCAAGGGGAAACCTCTGTCGTTGCGACGCCGGTTGAGGAGGAAGTTAATGATGATGATCATGAAACTCCAGTTCAAGTTTCTGTTGAACCACGCAGGTCGACGAGATCACGTGCTGCTCCAGAGTGGTACGGTAATCCCGTCTTATCAATCATGTTGTTAGACAACAATGAACCTGCAAGTTATGAAGAAGCAATGGTGGGCCCAGATTCCAACAAATGGCTAGAAGCCATGAAATCCGAGATAGGATCCATGTATGAGAACAAAGTGTGGACTTTGGAGATACTACCTGAGGGCGGCAAGGCTATTCAGAACAAATGGATCTTTAAGAAGAAGACGGACGCTGACGGTAATGTGACCGTTTATAAAGCTCGACTTATGGCAAAGGGTTTTTCACAAGTTCCAGGAATTGACTACGATGAGACTTTCTCACCCGTGGCGATGCTTAAGTCCGTCAGAATCATGTTAGCAATAGCTGCATTTTTCGATTATGAAATCTGGCAGATGGATGTCAAAACGGCGTTCCTTAACGGTTTCCTTAAGGAAGAGTTGTATATGATGCAACCGGAAGGTTTTGTCGATCCTAAGAATGCTAACAAGGTGTGCAAGCTCCAGCGGTCCATTTATGGACTGGTGCAAGCATCTCGGAGTTGGAACAAACGCTTTGATGAGGTGATCAAGGCATTTGGGTTTATACAAGTGGTTGGAGAATCTTGTATTTACAAGAAAGTGAGTGGGAGCTCTGTGGCGTTTCTAATATTATATGTGGATGACATATTACTGATTGGAAACAACGTAGAGCTTTTGGAAAGCATAAAAGGTTACTTAAATAAAAGTTTCTCTATGAAGGACCTAGGAGAAGCTGCTTACATTCTAGGCATTAAGATCTATAGGGATAGATCAAAACGTCTGATAGGACTTTCACAAAGCACATACCTTGATAAAGTTTTGAAGAGGTTCAAAATGGAACAGTCCAAGAAAGGGTTCTTGCCAGTTTTACAAGGTACGAGATTGAGTAAGACTCAGTGCCCAGCAACTGATGAAGATAGAGAGCATATGCGCTCCGTCCCCTATGCTTCAGCCATAGGTTCTATCATGTATGCGATGTTGTGCACTAGACCGGATGTTAGCCTGGCCATAAGTATGGCAGGTAGGTTCCAGAGTAATCCAGGAGTGGATCACTGGACAGCGGTCAAGAATATCCTGAAGTACCTGAAAAGGACTAAGGAGATGTTTCTCGTATATGGAGGTGACGAAGAGCTCGCCGTAAAAGGTTACGTCGATGCAAGCTTTGACACAGATCCGGACGACTCTAAGTCGCAAACCGGATATGTATTTATTCTTAATGGGGGTGCAGTAAGCTGGTGCAGTTCCAAGCAAAGCGTCGTAGCAGATTCTACATGTGAAGCGGAGTACATGGCTGCCTCGGAGGCGGCTAAGGAGGGTGTATGGATGAAGCAGTTCATGACGGATCTTGGAGTGGTGCCAAGTGCACTCGATCCAATAACCTTGTTCTGTGACAACACGGGTGCCATTGCCTTAGCAAAGGAACCACGGTTTCACAAGAAGACCAGACACATCAACCGACGCTTCAACCTCATCCGCGACTACGTCGAGGAAGAGGACGTAAATATATGCAAAGTGCACACGGATCTGAATGTAGCAGACCCGCTGACTAAACCTCTTCCACGGCCAAAACATGATCGACACCAGAACTGTATGGGTGCTAGATTTATTACAATGTAATTCACATGGTGATGTGAGGGCTAGATTATTGACTCTAGTGCAAGTGGGAGACTGTTGGAATTATGCCCTAGAGGCAATAATAAATATAGTTATTATTATAATTCCTGTATCAAGATAATATTTTATTATCCATGCTATAATTGTATTGAATGAAGACTCATTTACATGTGTGGATACATAGACAAAACACCATCCCTAGCATGCCTCTAGTTGGCTAGCCAGTTGATCGATGATAGTCAATGTCTTCTGATTATGAACAACGTGTTGTTGCTTGATAACTGGATCACGTCATTGGGAGAATCACGTGATGGACTAGACCCAAACTAATAGACGTAGCATGTTGATCGTGTCATTTTGTTGCTACTGTTTTCTGCGTGTCAAGTATTTATTCCTATGACCATGAGATCATATAACTCACTGACACCGGAGGAATTCTTTGTGTGTATCAAACGTCGCAACGTAACTGGGTGACTATAAAGATGCTCTACAGGTATCTCCGAAGGTGTTAGTTGAGTTAGTATGGATCAAGACTGGGATTTGTCACTCCGTGTGACAGAGAGGTATCTCGGGGCCCACTCGGTAATACAACATCACACACAAGCCTTGCAAGCAATGTAACTTAGTGTAAGTTGCGGGATCTTGTATTACGGAACGAGTAAAGAGACTTGCCGGTAAACGAGATTGAAATAGGTATGCGGATACTGACGATCGAATCTCGGGCAAGTAACATACCGAAGGACAAAGGGAATGACATACGGGATTATATGAATCCTTGACACTGAGGTTCAAACGATAAGATCTTCGTAGAATATGTGGGATCCAATATGGGCATCCAGGTCCCGCTACTGGATATTGACCGAGGAGTCTCTCGGGTCATGTATACATAGTTCTCGAACCCGCAGGGTCTGCACACTTAAGGTTCGACGTTGTTTTATGCGTATTTGAGTTATATGGTTGGTTACCGAATGTTGTTCGGAGTCCCGGATGAGATCACGGACGTCACGACGGTTTCCGGAATGGTCCGGAAACGAAGATTGATATATAGGATGACCTCATTTGATTACCGGAAGGTTTTCAGAGTTACCGGGAATGTACCGGGAATGACGAATGGGTTCCGGGAGTTCACCGGGGGGGCAACCCACCCCGGGGAAGCCCATAGGCCTTGGGGGAGACACACCAGCCCTTAGTGGGCTGGCGGGACAGCCCACAAGTGCCCTATGCGCCAAGGAGAAGAAAATCAAGAGAGAAAGGAAAAAAAAGGAGGAGGTGGGAAGGAAGGGGGACTCCCTCCCACCAAACCTAGTCCAACTCGGTTTGGGGGGGAGAGTCCTCCCCCTTGGACTTGGCCGACCCCCTTGGGGCTCCTTGAGCCCCAAGGCAAGGCCCCCTCCCTCCCACCTATATATACGGAGGTTTTAGGGCTGATTTGAGACGACTTTTCCACGGCAGCCCGACCACATACCTCCACGGTTTTTCCTCTAGATCGCGTTTCTGCGGAGGTCGGGCGGAGCCCTGCTGAGACAAGGTCATCACCAACCTCCGGAGCGCCGTCACGCTGCCGGAGAACTCTTCTACCTCTCCGTCTCTCTTGCTGGATCAAGAAGGCCGAGATCATCGTCGAGCTGTACGTGTGCTGAACGCGGAGGTGCCGTCCGTTCGGTACTAGATCGTGGGACTGATCGCGGGATTGTTCGCGGGGCGGATCGAGGGACGTGAGGACGTTCCACTACATCAACCGCGTTCTCTAATGCTTCTGCTGTACGGTCTACAAGGGTACGTAGATCACTCATCCCCTCTCGTAGATGGACATCACCATGATAGGTCTTCGTGCGCGTAGGAAAATTTTTGTTTCCCATGCGACGTTCCCCAATAATTTAACACGGTCAATTAGTAAGTAGAAATAAGGTTGATCACAAGGTTTGAGCCTATTTGAATAAAGTTGACAATGCAAACCTTGTAAACTCTAGAAATGGCAAGAAACAGGTTTCATTAGATCTAGTCATGCAAAACTATTCTCCTTAGTGCACCACTTGGTGTGGTGGCATTATTTGGGGTTTAGAGCATGCCCACAAAGTTTGAGATCAAAAGAATAAACTTGATAATGTAAAGTTACTCAAGTTTGGACCTGGACAAAAAGAGTTTTGGGATATTTGATGAAACAAAATAATTTATATTGAGATGAAACTTGGCAAGATCATCACATATAACATCTGTGACTTGCTACAATTTTCCTAGATTTATTTGAAAATATTTCTAATAAAAACATTTCAAATACTTGAAATAGGCACAAAGGATTTTGTCCAATATTTTAAACATGACCATGTTTGTAAACTCTTATATATGGAAAATATATGTTCACTCAGTTTTCCTAAATTTTTTTAAATATTCTCAAAGTATAAAAATATTTTTCCCATATTAAAGACCATGTCTAGCCTCATAAAAAGTTATTTAAATAAATTACAAAATTAACTTTTAAAATGATAATTTTGTGGTTTTGGAAAGTATTTTTGATAATAGGATCTAAATAAAATATTTGGGGCAAAACATCTTCCCTAATATGAGGACTTGTAGTACAAACCTCAATTCAAGTGTTTTTGAAAAGCTAAATTAAATAATTGTTTTTCGGCGAAAATAGTATTTTTTTAAATAGTTTTATGTCCTATACGCATTTATGGTCATTGGGCACATATTTGAATCAAGGAGATGAGTCTTGGGAGAAGGAGGATTTTTATCAATTTAAAACACAATCAAATAAGAAAGCACACAATAATCAAATCAAGCATCACAAGCACACACAAAAAATTATTGGCCCTAATTTTTGAGCTATTTTATTTTATAGTAATATAAGGCAAACAAAGGATGTGACAAAGTTAGTGCAATTTAATGTAAGTGAGCCATTTTTGAAATATATTGTACATTTTCTGTAATATCAAACATATTTTAGAAGTGCAAGCATTTTTTGAATTTTGTAAGAAAAATTTTAAAACAGGGACATTTAAAAAACATATCAAAACAATTTTTGAAGTCACGAATATTTCCGAAAATTCCTGAAAACAAATATTTTGTGTACAGAATTTGAAAAAGTGGGATATTTTTTTGAAGCTATGAACATTTTTTGAATTTGTGAACAAATTTTAAAAAGGGAACAAATTTGAACATATAGTTTTTTAAATAGGAAAAAAAAATTAAATCCTTAATAATCATTGAAAATGTGAAAAAAAATCCTGAATATATTTTGGAATGCAAAAAAAAATCTGAATTTTTGCACTAAATTTTAAAATATATACATTTCAAGAACATTTGTTTGAGAAGAAATATAAACTTGAAAAGGGAAAAGGGAAACAAGTGGGCTATGATCTGTGCGTTATGTGACAATCTGCCCCAGAGTGTGTCGAATAGGATTGCGGCAATCTATAGACGCGCCCAGAAGTATCTAGCTCCCAGCCCAGCTACACGATTCTGGCTTCTACCTGTACGTGCTCGAAGAAGCAAGAACTCTCAAGAACCTCATCTCTCATTCTCTCCATTGCACATCCGCCCCCCCCCCCCCCCCCCCCCCCCCCCACACACACACACATAAATTCTCACCGCTTGCATTGGCACCGTCCCAAGAGTGGCACAGGAAAACCCATCGAAAGCTTCTTTGATCTCGATCGCGCAAACCATTCGCTCTCACGCACCACTCCACTAGTAAACAAAAGATTCATCAGCAGCTTCTCGACAGCCCGCCGACGATGTCGCTGATCCGCCGTGGCGACGTGTTCGACCCCTTCTCGCTCGACCTCTGGGACCCCTTCGGCTCCGGCAGCGGCAGCGTCTTCCCGCGCACCACAGACTCCGAGACCGCGGCGTTCGCCGGCGCGCGCATCGACTGGAAGGAGACGCCCGACGCGCACGTGTTCAAGGCCGACGTGCCGGGGCTGAGGAAGGAGGAGGTGAAGGTGGAGGTGGACGACGGCAACGTGCTGCAGATCAGCGGCGAGCGGAACAAGGAGCAGGAGGAGAAGACCGACACCTGGCACCACGTGGAGCGCAGCAGCGGCAGGTTCCTGCGCAGGTTCAGGCTCCCGGACAACGCCAGGGCGGAGGAGATCAAGGCGGCCATGGAGAACGGCGTGCTCACCGTCACCGTGCCCAAGGCGGAGGCCAAGAAGCCCGACGTCAAGCCCGTCCAGATCACCGGATAGATGGAGAGAGAACCTTGGGATTAGCTGCTTCTGCTCGGACGTGGATGCATGATGCCGGAGTAGTGCTTCTGGTGTCCAGAGTCTCAATAAAACAAGCTTGGGTGCTGTGGTTTGAGTGAGTCTCGTTCTAGTGTTGCGGGTCGAAAGTTGAGTTCAGTGGTGTACAGTAGTCAGTCTCTAAAGCGTCGCGTATTTGCTGTTGTATCCTTTATGTATGTGAGCAGAGCAGTATTTGTCTATTCGGCTACTACGAGTTCGCTACTTTTTTTTCATCTGCGGTCTTCTGCATTGCATGATTTCTACAAATATAAATAAGACTGAATGTGTCTTGCATGTAATTACTGACTAGTTTTGCTTTGATTTTCACTGTACTGTACGAAACATGTACTACTCCATAGCACCAAATTTTGTGAACCGAAAAAACTTCATAAAAAACAGAGAAAATATAGTAGGAAGCAGATCCCAAGTGGATGACCTTCAACATAATAAACATCAAATCACCAAACGACCACTATCTTAGAATCGTAGCCCATGAATAGGGATGGGAATCGGTTTGACATTATCAATAACAAACCTCCCTAAGGACTTTATCTCCCTTAATAATAAAGCTGACGTCCGTCGTGGCATTTTTATAAAAACATCCCTGTAATTTCATCTAATTATCTAATTAACCTGTGATACGTTTTTAAGTGAGGCTGAACCGTTTTTTTTTTACATTTTACATAAAACCCCCTTACTTCGTGCTAAATAACCCGCAGTCTAAATTATATTCAGAACGAATCGTTTTTTAAATTTTTTACATACACCCCTCACATATGCGTTAATAACCTCGAAGTCCATTCAGAATAAATATGTATTTTCAAATAACAATATCTTTAAAACCGTAAATCCAATTTAAACATGTTATATATGAAACTTGATTAGAAAAATGTGTAGAGTTTGAATATGTTGTTATTTTACATATTAAATATTAAAAAAAATACTATTTAGGATACAATGCTAATCAATATTTGTCTTTATTTCGTACCGACTATTTGTATTGTAACATGTTAACTTAAGTATCAATATTTAGGAAATGTTATAATCTTTGGACATGATATACTTGCACTAGGTTCTTTCTTTGTACATATTTTATAATCTAAGACCTTACGTATGTGCCTTTTTTTGACAGTATCCACGCGCGTTTTTATCAATGAACTACATTTTTTTATTTTTTATTTTTCTCCCGTTGCAACGCACGGGCATTTGTGCTAGTCAATGACAAACGAAATGACTTCGTACACGTGTCTACACCACAGCTCTCTTGAGTACATCTAGACAGAGTACATCTACGAGTAAAATGCATCATTCCCCGAACTCGCTGGCGAGGACCGTTTTAACTGTATCAATACTGTCCCAATACTTGTTAATATGGTCTTTATACAGTCCTTAAACTTATTGCACTTAAACTTGTTACACCGGTCCTGCCATACGATCAATACTATCCCATACTTGTTAATATGGTCTTTATACGGTCCTTAAACTTGTTGCACCGGTCCTGTCATACGGTCGTGCATACAGCATCGTACCGGGTGTACCGCATCAGTACATGGCCCACTTGTCATCATGTGAAAATGACATGAAAACAAATAGGTAAAAATTAAATTGAGTTATTTAGGGTTCGAAACAAGAATCATCGGTTGGTTGTACTATACCCACCTGCGCGTGCTAATTAACAATCACACCAGATGCACGTCCATGCGGAATTAAAGGCTGACGTTTATATAACCTTTCTCAATGCAGGTTGGTGTGGAATTAGAGGACGACATCCACATGTATAAAGATAGGGTTAATTATCTTTTTGCCCTCGGTGGTATCTATATATTTAGTTTTGCCCTTAGTTACGAATCGTGCTCAGTTTTGCCCCTAGCCTGTGCGCAGCTACTCGTTCTGTGAGTATTGTCGTCTCCATCAGGTCAACGTGTTTGACTAGACCCATACAGATGGGACCACGCGGTAGGCGGAGGCGCGCTACACGATCAGACCGTTGCTGGTCGTTGCTCTCGTGGCTTGTGGGACCGAGCAGAGAGTCGTTACTCTCGTGGCTTATGGGACCCAGCAGAGAGTCGCTGCTGGCCGTGGGTGTGCGATAAAAGCGGCGGCGCGCGCCCCCGGCGCTCACAGCGGTGAGCAACGAATCAACCGAGCGGGGGACGGGGTTGGAGGCGAACACACGCAGAGGTGGGCAGCGACCACAGTTGGTAGCTAGGAGTCGGGCACCGGCGACCGAGAGAGCGGCGTTGAGATCCCCTTCATCTCCGGGCGGTGTAGGGCGCGGCGACGGCGGCGTGGAGGGCGCGAGGCATTGAGATCCCCTTCGGCTCCGAGCTCAATGTCTTCTTCTAGCTCCCGCGCCACCTCGCGGATTCACAGGCCGGAGCGCCTGGAGATGTCGATATTCCTTCATCCGCGGTGCCAGGCGGAGGTTGACAAGAGGGTTTCGCGCACACCGAAGAACCATAATCATCTGTTCCATGTGTGCAGCGAGAATGGGGTAAGAATCGGGGAAATTGCACCATTTTCGTGGTCGGGATCCTTGAGCAATACGGTTGATCTGTTTGGCGTTCATGCAGGTGAAATGTTTCTTCCTTTGGATCGATGCTCTGGCCAAGACGCTGATGAATGAACTGCTAGAAGAGCACGCAGAATGGTTGCCCATCCTGCCAAGAACGGCAGCGGCCGCAGCACGACCTCCGAAAGAAGAGACGGAGGGCGAAGCACGCAATGATAGAGAGGTAGATGTTGAGCTTAGGAGGTTGAACCAGAAGATTAGGAATCTCGAAGATCAAGCACAAATAATCATTTGCAATTACATTTGGTCATTTGTAGATATGATAATTGCACTGGGCGTAATGTTGAAATTGTATGGAAAGGCATGAATTTGGAAGGAATTTGTAAGCTTGAAATTATATGAAAAATGTTGAAAAAGGTGAGAAAAGAGAAATTCAGAAACTTTGATCAATGAAATGCAACTCTCTACTCTGCCTTTCTGTAAAAAAGGTTTCACTGTGGGCCAAATTCACAGCCAAGAGCTGGGACTCGAACCCAAGACCGCGTGGACTTGTGGCGTTTCGGGTTGCGCTCGTAACCTGTAGGGCAGATGGAAAGACTTTGACGTGGAAAGGGAAGGAGTCTATACATGGTGAGCCTATGGCTTGGTTTAGGGTTTAAAAAAATGCATGTTTGTACTGAATGTTTGCACACGCGTGAGAGTGGTTTTCCTTTGTTTTGTAATGAATTTTTGGATACGCATGTTTGCACTGTCATAATGAATTTTTGGGAACACACACAAATGATCCCTTTGGGCACTGACATTTTTGAACACACATAATAACTTACATAATGCAAACTACCGTACCCTTACATAGATGGGTACCCTACATAGATAAGTCTAGGGACCGGACATGACATGTACGACATAGAAAAGCAACAAAATAAAAATGATAAAACTAAAACATGACGAGCTTGACGAATAACTTCACCCCGGGCTCGCACCCCTTCTTGAACATCTTCATCTTGACATTTCTTCCACCTTGGTCGCGCCCCTTCACCATTGTCTTCAACTTCACTCCTCGTAGTAGGGAGAGTGCATCTGGTTTTCGGTGGGGAAGATGCATTCGATATTGGTGAAGATGTTGTACACCGTGAAGAAGATGGACTCGCAGCCGTACCAAAACACTTCACCAAGGAGAGCGCGCGTAAAACTGGTTGGCAAAGGTGACCGTGAGCAGTTTGAGGGTGTGTGCATGCGTGGTGATGATTTGCAATACGGCGGACAACGTCGCCGTCGGCGGTTGCATGCGTTCTTTCTCTGTCTTGCCAGTGGCACAGAATAGTCGGGACGACGCTGGTCCATTGACACCAGCCGGTGACGTATGACATGGATTGAAATCATAGATAATAAAGACTGTACCTTTGTTTGAAGAAGAACTAGAGCTATCCCCTCCCACGCTCACAATCTGTTTTACAAAATAATCTTTCTCACGCCAACAGGTAACACCCACGTAAAATGGTGACGTTTCATGACTAGTACGTTGTTGTATACGCGAAGCGTATGTGTGACCGTATGCTAGGACCGGTGCAACAAGTTTGAGGACCGTATTGACACCATATTAGCAAGTATTGGGACCATACTGATACACTTCCTGAGTTCAAGGACCATTTCGGACCTAGCCAGCAAGTTCAAGGGGTAATCATGCATTTTACTCGTACATCTACACAGATAAAGTTGACCACACCTGGCGTAGATCGCATCTATACCTCCCGCGTCGCTCACCCTCCTCCCTTGCCGTCGCCAAAGGACACGGCCGGGCAAAGCCTGGACGGTGGCGGCGGCCTTTTTTGGGGGTGGGGGGGGGGCTCTCGCGCAGGGCCTTCGTCACGGGACGACGCGGCTGGACCGGAGCACCACGATGGAGAGGGTTGCGGTGGTGCGGTGACGGATCCCCATGGCAGCGTCGTTCAAGATCGGCAGCGCACGGCAAGCTTCCAAATGGCGGATCGTACAGGCGAGGGGATGGCGATGGATTCGGATCCGCCCCGGTCTGACGTCCGTCTTCAGCCGATGGCGCGGGCAATGGGCAGCGTGGTCCAGTGTTCTCCGCCATGGCAGCGATGACATCGGCGTGCTGGAGGCAGGGTGTGGTGGCGGTCCTAGTGCTTTGTCGCATTCACGGCAACAATCTGCATGACGGATCCTCCTTGAGCTGGTCATTGACGTGTTCTGAAACTACTATTGAAGATCTTGCCCGACGATATCTGGATCGGGTAGAATCTGATCGTGCGCGTCGATATGAGCATACGCGGCTTCATAAGAACGCGACGTGAAGCTTTGTTTGTTTGTTCACGCTATGGAACATGTTGGTATCTCAATTTCCATGGCGTAGAGTGTGGTGGAGAAAGTCATGATGGGTGAGATCGGATGATCAATAAGACATGAGGGGACCTTGAAGACGATGAGTCGTCCAGATGTTTGATAACTTTCAAAAGGAGTAGGCATACTGCACTGGAGGATTTCACTTTTAGGGGTGCTTCTCAAGTCATGACTTTGAGGGTAAAAACACAAATTCTGACCTTCATTGGTTGTGTATGACAATTGTATTTCTCAAGATATTGTTTTAAGAGTTCGAACTTTCTTCATAGTGAAAACCTAAGATCTTGAATCGGACGACGACGACGTACAAGTACGTTGTTTTCTTCTTAAAAGGCGTCGTTTTTTAAGATCTTTTATTTTTTCCGGGTGTTATCATTGGGGGTAGTTTTTGAGACATTTAGATGGTGCAGAGGTTGAATGTAATTGATATCTTCATTATACTAATAGATTTATATATTTTTAAAGGAGAATCTAAGCCCCAAGACGAACTCAAAGAAAGTCGTCATCTGCACAAGCATCGCACTTGCGAATACTAAACCCTAGCCCGGAATTCCCCTTCCCGTCACCAGCCGACGGGCGTAGGGCAAAAGCCTGGATTGGAGAAGTAGTCCTAGCCGCCGCGAAGGAGAAGGGAAAGAAACGCTTCATGTGTATCGACGACCGCTCCACCAAACCAACTAGGTGGGAAGACACCGCCCAGCTTTAGACATGATATCCACTCCCCATCGATGGTTAAATACAAATACAAATACAAGCACATCAATCTCCAGGCAAGTAGTCTCCTTATTAAATCAACATATAACAGTCTGTAGCGTGGCATATAGATACATACAAATCGCAAAAATGTTGTCCCCGTAGAACCAGCCTGTTGGAGCCCACCCAACCCCTCGGTAATGCATGCATTTACAAGAATCTGCAAAGAATAAATGGAATGTGCCTCCACAGGGTAGAAGAGTGGTTGGTGCGTCTCAATCTGGATCGTAGAACTGAAGCCAGCAGCCGTGGTTCTGTAGCCTACTCTGAATCGTAGAAATCGCTACCGCACGGCGTAATTACATCCGACTCCAGCATCTGTACCACCCTGTGCATCGTCGGCCGCTCCTCCGGCAAAGAGCTCACGCATTGCTTGGCGAGAGAGAGCAGGGCGTCCAGGGTCTCGATCTGCACGCCGTCGCAATCCGGATCCACGATCTCCCGCTCTCTGCTCTCCCCGGCCAAGAAGTTTAGCTGCCATAATATAGCAAGTTAACCCTCGTGGTAAATACATAAAATAAAAGAACAATATAACATGCATGACAGTTGTGCGCGTTGAAACAAAAGGTCGTACCCATCCCACAATGTTCAACCCCTTCTCGATGAATGACGCGTCGGTAGGCCGCTTTCCACTCAGTATCTCCAGTACCAAAACTCCAAAACTGTAGACGTCCGTCTTTTCGGTAGCCCTGCCACTTTGCATGTACTCTGGATGCCCCGTTTTCCAAATATTAGCTCACATCATTACAAATGATGCTACCTTAATAACTAAGATCCAAAATCCAATGTGCTTTTTTTTCCGCATTTGTGAGATGGGACAACTTTCACATACCTGGCGCAAGATAGCCAAATGTTCCTGCAACTATTGTAGTGATATGAGATTCTTCATCCTCTAGTAGTTTTGCGAGTCCGAAGTCTGATACACGTGATTCAAAATTGCCATCGAGTAAGATATTGCTCGACTTAATATCACGATGTATTATTCGAGGTGAGCAATCGTGATGCAAGTAAGCCAGGCCTTTTGCAGCTCCAAGTATTATGTTAATTCGTGCCTCCCATTCCAACTGTTCAGTTTTTTCTGCCAAGAACGATGAACATATGAGATGTTAGGTTGGGCTTTATAATGCTCATGGAAGACCTGAGCAAAAGCTAGTTGTAGAATGTCAATTGGTTCAACGTAAATTTTAGAAATAGCAAGTTACAGTAAATAAATGGAACCATAGTTAAGGCTGTCCGACCTTGTTTAGCTACAGAACTGAACTACAGACTATTCAGTATGCATGTAAGTAAATACTTTGTTTCTTCTTATAACATCTACTTCTTTTTTGAGAAATTATAACGCACACTTTAACCATGATATTCGCGTGTATGCCATTTGAAACAGGGTGTTGTGAACCTTGATCCATCATGAGAGAGAGAAAGAAAGTGCTTGCTCACAAATTTTGAAGGGAAGTACTCCCTCCGTTCCAAAAGAGAACTGCTATACATACGACTGTTTCTGTACGATTTTCGTACGACAATGCACGGGAGCCGTCCATTCAATTCAATGAAGGATTAGTATAGCGTCGGACGGGAATCGTACATAGATTCATCGTACGCTGATCAATTCCGGTTCCAAAATATAAGACCTTTTAGAGATTTCACTATGGACTACGTACGGAGCAAAATGAATGAATCTACAATCTAAAATATGTTCACATACATTCATATGTAGTTCATAGTGAAATCTCTAAAAGGTCTTATATTTAGGAACGGAGGGAGCACAAAAGAGAGTAAATGTTACTAAATTTGTATGCATGCCATTTTGAAACAAGTTATGGACCAGTGGACCTTGATTCACAACAAGACGATTACCGCGCTGAAGATAACCAAAAGTTGTGGCTTGAAGGGTTTGGGTAGAGTGGTAGACATAGGTTACTGTTAGAGAATAACTTGAAGATAATAGATCCATTGTTCTTGCTTGACTCAAACATGACATCCTTATATAGTGGATGATCAGGCCCTTGACCTTTCCGAACACAAGGACTCCTAAATCTTAATGAATTAGACTCCTGCAATTTTAAAGTTCCTAACACGATACTATTGCTTAAAAGACTTCTGATCTCCCTCTGTTCAGGCTCCCTGCTGCTAGTCCACAACACAACTGACACAAAAATGTAGGCCTCATATTTATATAGAGGGAGTGGCATATCTCATTCATCCTTCACATTGCACGTGTTATCAAATCCTATTCTAGTTCAAAATCGCTCAAGTCCACTGTACAATCACAGAAGAGGTAGAATAATACCTGTCATAGCAGCCAATATGGACGGATGGGGGAGTGGGGTACTGTCACTCACAACAGGCAAATGAGTACAAGTACCAATGAGTAAAACATTTGTTGCTCCAAAGATAAGTGATTAGTCTAGTTTGAAGGCATGAAGTTTTCACCTACCAGACTTCATTTCCCATTTTTAGCATCCATTCCCCACCCAGTTAGCAAGTGTTATGCCTCAAAAGATGTGATGTAAACTTTTTTTTTTCTTTCGAGGGAGAGATGTTGCAAACTTGGTCTTGCCTATAACTCAAATCTACTCCAAGGACAAAGTTGTCTGAACTTTTATTTTCTAGTAGGGTCTGGGTTGATTGGGAAGATCTACTGTAATGATCCACCTGGCCTCAAAACTGGATCTCCGGCAAAAGCAACTTTTTATTTGTACTCTTTTCCTTACATAGCTGGACCAAACATGTCTTAAATTCAGAATTTCCAGGTTTTAGTGTCACACTGAGTTTCAGGCACCAATAACTTAACCATATAGGCTATTTTAGCGTTGACACACATGTTTAAAGGTCATTAAGGAAAGCAAGCTAAAATCAGTTTATATTATAACTGCAACTACGAATGATTGGAAGAGTTCAATGATACCAAAATTAACATGTGTGGCGAAAAGAGAAACACGGAACTCACCATGTAGCACTTCATCCAGGCTCCCACCTGGAAGGTAGTCATATATCAACAGTTTTGATGAAGGGGAATTGCAATAGCCACGGAGATTGACCAAATTACGGTGCTTAACACTTCCCAATATCTCAAGTTCTCTATCAAAGAATTTATCACGCCCTTCATTTGTTTTCACTATCCTTTTCAATGCAAAAACGCTGCCATCATCCATTGCAAGTTTGTACACAGTCCCAAAGCCCCCTGCTCCAATGATATTTTCCTCATCCATGGTCTCTAGTTTCTTAAGGATGTCTTTTGTGGAGTAAGGGAGGTCCCCATGGAACATTACAACAGAAGAACCTGAAATGATAAGCAAGGTTATAACAAAATTTCTTTATAACATGTGAAGTACTAGCTCAACATAATTCATGGCATTGTTACCTCCACATAGTTCCACCCTGAAACCATGGATATCTTTCTTCCCGAAATTTTTGTACAGAAAACAACCCCAGAAACACATCAGAGCCACTAATAGCAGAGCTCCCACTGTCGCGACCGCACTTATAACAACTCTGGCAGAACTCCTTTTATTTTGTTCATCTACCATAATAGAATATCAAAACACATAAGAACGCAAAATTATTTTGAACTGAAAATACTACAGGCCCACTGTTGAAATTAAGCATAGAAGTTAATTTACAGAATGCAAAATTGCCATAGGTGAGTTTCCTAGTGGAACATAAAAGATCTATTAGTTAGTATTGGTGTCAATGATTAAATGCACATTCGACCTTGTCAACAAAAAAGTATTAGACGCATACAACAAATAATGCAATGATACTATGTTCAAATATCTGTTACCTTTCGAAGGCTGTTGAGAGCCATCTAATGGTGATTGAAGTGCATCTTTGCACACTGAATTAATCTGCTTACCACATAAATCACGGTTCCCAATAAAGCTGCATAACCATGTGAAAATTCAGATGGCTAGAAGAAAGAGCAGCTTATGGCACAATGCATACGCCTTTACTCGATTGACTATCCAGATTGAATTAGATATATATAAATAACAAAGGAGAAGACAACTCACGAAGTTTCATTAAAATTTGTAAGCGAACCATCTGATGGTATTGCTCCTGTCAGAAAGTTCATGGATACGTTGCTGCAAAGAATGTGAAAATAATCATTTTTCATGGGCTGGTAGCATGTAGCTTACCATAACAGGTTTAGTCAGCTTATGGACATAAAAAAAGCACTTACAATGATGAAAGTTTGGTCAGGTTATCAAGAGAATACGGGATTGATCCCTTCAACGTATTGCTGGATAAGTCTCTGGATAAAATAAACATGTTTCAGAAATAGAAATTAATATCTAAATTACTTAAACAGGGAAAGTTAATTTATCTACATTTCAATGCATATAATTTGTGTTCAAGCCTTCTTATATGACCCATTACTGTAAAATGGTACATAGCAGTTGTAGTGACATTAGTCTAACATGAGGTATTTATCTGATGCGAAATTAATGATCAAATTTAATAAAGAAGCTAACACTACACAGAGGACTCACAATGTCTCAAGTTCAACCAGATCACCAAATTCCGAAGGGATATATCCACTTATATAATTTCCTTGTAGATATCTGCAAGTCATTTCACAACAGAAGAAATAAGAGGCTGATTTCACAGAAGAAATAAAAGCAAAAATTCCATGCTAGAAGTTCTTTGGCACAGATACAAGAAGCTTGTGACCAAAACAGTAAATGACGGGCTATCCTCATGATCATTAATTATCAGTTGCAGCATCTAACATTTCATTCGATGGGAAAAAATATATGCAGCAACCAGAATCCCTGTAACACTTACAGTTGTTGCAACTTGGTACAATTTCCTAGCTCGGGAGGGAGTGAACCATACAAACTGTTCCCCTGTAGTGATCTAATGACATAAAACACATTTATATCAAAGACTAAGTTCTTTGATATACAAGGCACGGATCAACAGGGAAATAGTTAAGAAATGCAAAAAAGAAAAGGTGAACACACTTACAAAGTCTGCAGCTGATTTAGCCTTCCAACTTCTGGTGGTATGGGCCCTACTAACTTGTGATACGGGAGAATCCTAAATGGAGGGCAACGAGTTACCAGATATTTATGGAGATGCAATTCAAAATACTGAATATGAATATTTCAGGAGCAAAATATGAACACCAAATAACTGAAGCAAAGCAGTGAGTGGATAGGTTAAGAAGTTGAGCAAATCACACTTAAACCCAGTTAATATACAGTTCCTTACAGATAAATCACTCTCTTGCTGTGATTATCGCATTTAACACCCTTCCAGTTGCAGGGATCCACGTCTTGTTCATGCCAATTCAGAAAGATCCCATCTGAATTTGTAATTGCCTTCTTAAAGGCGAGAAGTGCTTCACCTGTAGGAAACGGTTCGTAGAAGATTAGTATTTTTTTTATAAAGAGATTAGTATTGGATAAGCAGAAAATAATAACTCGAATGGGCTGTGTGAAATAGCAGCCACATACCATCTGAACTTAGCGTTCTTGCTGCACGAGCCCCACAGAAGAGGATGATGAGAATAAAGAGGAAACTGGGCTGTTTTCTCAGAAAATAGCCCATTTATCACCACCTGGTGAAGCATAAAAGGGTGGCTAGAGCATATTCCAGAGGTCATGAATGAGGAAATATGGTATGCATCTTTACAATCGGAGAGAACCCAGCCAACCAACCCTGCAATGGTGAAAAGAAAACCAGAACAAATCAACAATTATATAGTAGTAACAAATTGAAGACGCGCTCAGAGAAATCCTAAGCCATGAACGGCGGAGAGAAAACAACAGATCGAATGCAGTAACGGTATCCGGCTTTTGGCAGGAAATTGGCGGCCATGGTATGGGAACTAACTGAAGCAACATTTTCGGTCTTTTTTATGCAAAAATAATCCTTTCGTCCAGGCCAACCGAACTAGCTCCTTTCAAGCATCTGACTTGGGGATTCCCCAAATCCAAGAAAATAAATCTACAGGACGGAAGCATCAGGCAGGCTCGTTTCTCAAATCGGGAACCATTAGCGGATCTAGATGGCGTGAGCGGCACGCCCAGACGTACCCCGGAGCAGAAATCCTGGAGCTCGGTGGGGTTTAACTAGGACCGCCGCTGGATGAGAATGAGCTCGTACCGCAAACCCTCGACGGGGCGGAGGCAGCAAGAGCGCGATCTTGCGGGGAGGAGGACGGCGGCGACGGTAAGCTGCTGCGGCGCGGCGGCGGGCGGTGGAGAGCCGCGTTGGGTTGGGATGATTGGTAGGTCGGGACTCGAGGAGGAGGAGGTCAGGGAACAGAGGTGCCGACGATTAGCGGTGGGAGGGGGAGGATGTGAGCTGCGAGTGGGAGGAAGCGGCACTGGGTGTGGTGCGGTGTGGTCACTGTGGTGGTGAGCAGAGCTGAGAGCACTGAGCAGAGTGAGGGGGGAGGGGTAAATGGGTCCGAGGGGATTAGGCAGCCGGTGATGGTGCGGGAGTGGGACTGAGCAAGCAGCGAGTAGGAGGGGGAGTGTGGCCGCGAGAGAGTGCGGTTTTGTCCGCGCACGGCGTCAGCGACGGCGGCACACGGGACGGGGCCAACAGCTAATCGCTCAGTTGTTAGTACAGAATTGCCTTGCATGATCTACGGAATTTGTCTGATTAGATTTATTTACCGATCTTTATGGTCGCCGATGGTCTAAAGTTGGCGAGCTCGTACCGTCTTGAGCTTGCGGAAAATTACGAAAATGACCTGGTCCGGTGCATAATGGGGGCAAGCTCGTTGTCTGTATTGCTGTTTAGCAGTTATCACTGTGTTAAGGTGTTTGTACTTATACCCGGAAAAATGTGCTTGTGTTATGGCACGCAAAGTGACAATGACATCTCACTTTGTTGGATTATTATATATGGGTTTTCTCTCACAAAAAAAAAGGTGCATATGGGTTTAGGCCCGTATAATCAAAAATCCATGGTTAATTTCTATATTATTATTTTTTGCCAATTGATGCCAATCGCGACAATACCATTGTGTACGAAACATATGGACGCCTTTTGATCATGGATATATGAGAACAGGATTTTCAGTGTCCAGTCAACGCACAAAATGTTTGTTTCCACAAAGTTGTGGTTTGAAGCGTGGCTAGATGAATGTGGTGATTCGTCAAATTCATATGCAGAAAAGAAGGCGTGGACTAGCGTGTGGAAAACTCAAGTGCCATCAAAAGTTAAGATATTTCTTTGGAGATTAGCTCAACAATCTCTTCCCTCCATTGATTTACTCTCTCATCCAAATATGTCAACTACATCAACTTGTGGAATTTGCGGTTCACGAGATTCTTGGCAACATTCCCTTCTCCATTGCCATACGGTGAGGTGTGTTTGGGCCCTTGAAGACCCGACATGGTCGAGGCTATAGATAGCACCAGAGAACCAGATGCTAAAAGGTGGTTGTTTCCACTGATCGATGAACTACCTCATGACGATTTCATCAGGGTCGTGGTCACCCTTTGGGTTGTGTGACACGTAAAAAAAAGCGCTCCATAAACATACCTTTCAGTCGCCTCACTTTACGCACCATTTTGTGATTAGCTATATAAGGGAGCTGGGTGAATGTGTGCCTTAGAAACCTCACACAACACTAGTGACCAGATCAGTACACATGCGCTCGGTGCCACCGGCCGCTGGACATGCAAAAATCAAAGTAGATGGTGCTACTTCACGTGGCTTGGACAGGGGCTCGTATAGCGTCGTATTCAAATATGATACAGAACGGTTTTGCTAAAACTCATCTAGCTGAGTTTTAGTTATGTTTCATTCTTCTTTTATAATCATTGGATGTGATTATAAGAGCATCTTTAGTCGTTCGGCCCCCAAGGGCGTGAAATAGCACCGCCTAGGGGCGCGCCGTCGGAAAAGTCACCATGGGCGGCTCAGGTTCCCAGCCCCCACCCCCGAAGGTCGCCCCCAGCCGCCTTTCAATCGCCTCACTTTACGCACCATTTGTTCCGAGGCCATGTCTCATGTGTTCCGAGGTCATGTTTGCACATGCTAGGCTCGTCAAGCTTAACCCGAGTGTTCCGCGTGTGCAACTGTTTTGCACCCGTTGTATGTGAACGTTGAGTCTATCACACCCGATCATCACGTGGTGTTTCGAAACGACGTACTGTAGCAATGGTACACAGTCAGGGAGAACACAATTTCATCTTGAAATTTTACTGAGAGATCACCTTATAATGCTACCGTCGTTCTAAGCAAAATAAGGTGCATAAAAGGATTAACATCACATGCAATTCATAAGTGACATGGTATGGCCATCATCTTGTGCTTCTTTATCTCCATCATCAAAGCACCGACACGATCTTCTTGTCACCGGTGCCACACCATGATCTCCATCATCATGATCTCCATCAACGTGTCGCCATAGGGGTTGTCGTGCTACTTATGCTATTACTACTAAAGCTACGTCCTAGCAATATAGTAAACGCATCTGCAAACACAAACGTTAGTTTAAAGATAACCCTATGGCTCCTGCTGGTTGCCGTACCATCGACGTGCAAGTCGATATTAACTATTACAACATGATCATCTCATACATCCAAGATATCACATCACGTCATTGGCCATATCATATCAAAAGCATACCCTACAAAAACAAGTTAGACGTCCTCTAATTTATTGTTGCATGTTTTACGTGGCTGTTATGGGTATCTAGTATGAGCGCATCTTACTTACGCAAAAACCACAACGGAGATGTGCAAATTGCTATTTGACCTCTCCAAGGACCGCCTCGGTCAAAACCAATTCAACTAAAGTTGAAGAAACTGACACCCGACAGTCATCTTTATGCAACGAGGTTGCATGTCAATCGATGAAACCAGTCTTTCGTAAGCGTACGAATAATGTCAATCCGGGCCGCTTCAATCCAACAATACCGCCGAATCGAGAAAAGACTAAGGAGGGCAGCAAATCGAACATCACCGTCCACAAAACCCTTTGTGCTCTACTCGAGATTGTTGGAATTATGCCCTAGAGGCAATGATAAATATAGTTATTATTATAATTCCTGTATCAAGATAATTGTTTATTGTCCATGCTATAATTGTATTGAATGAAGACTCATTTACATGTGTGGATACATAGACAAAACACCGTCCCTAGCATGCCTCTAGTTGGCTAGCCAGTTGATCGATGATGGTCAGTGTCTTCTGATTATGAACAAGGTGTTGTTGCTTGATAACTGGATCACGTCATTAGGAGAATCACGTGATGGACTAGACCCAAACTAATAGACGTAGCATGTTGATCGTGTCATTTTGTTGCTACTGTTTTCTGCGTGTCAAGTATTTATTCCTATGACCATGAGATCATATAACTCACTGACACCGGAGGAATGCTTTGTGTGTATCAAACGTCGCAACGTAACTGGGTGACTATAAAGGTGCTCTATAGGTATCTCCAAAGGTGTTAGTTGAGTTAGTATGGATCAAGACTGGGATTTGTCACTCCGTGTGACGGAGAGGTATCTCGGGGCCCACTCGGTAATACAACATCACACACAAGCCTTGCAAGCAATGTAACTTAGTGTAAGCTGCGGGATCTTGTATTACGGAACGAGTAAAGAGACTTGCCGGTAAACGATATTGAAATAGGTATACGGATACTGACGATCGAATCTCGGGCAAGTAACATACCGAAGGACAAAGGGAATGACATACGGGATTATATGAATCCTTGGCACTGAGGTTCAAACGATAAGATCTTCGTAGAATATGTAGGATCCAATATGGGCATCCAGGTCCCGCTATTGGATATTGACCGAGGAGTCTCTCGGGTCATGTCTACATAGTTCTCGAACCCGCAGGGTCTGCACACTTAAGGTTCGACGTTGTTTTATGCGTATTTGAGTTATATGGTTGGTTACCGAATGTTGTTCGGAGTCCCGGATGAGATCACGGACGTCACGAGGATTTCCGGAATGGTCCGGAAACGAAGATTGATATATAGGATGACCTCATTTGATTACCGGAAGGTTTTCGGAGTTACCGGGAATGTACCGGGAATGACGAATGGGTTCCGGGAGTTCATCGGGGAGAGGGGCAACCCACCCCGGGGAAGCCCATAGGCCTTGGGGGTGACACACCAGCCCTTAGTGGGCTGGTGGGACAGCCCAAAAGGCTCTATGAGCCAAGGAGAAGAAAATCAAGAGAGAAAGAAAAAAAAGGGAGGAGGTGGGAAGGAAGGGGGACTCCCTCCCACCAAACCAAGTCCAACTCGGTTTGGGGGGGGGGAGAGTCCTCCCCCTTGGACTCGGCCGACCCCCTTGGGGCTCCTTGAGCCCCAAGGCAAGGTCCCCTCCCTCCCACCTATATATACGGAGGTTTTAGGGCTGATTTGAGACGACTTTTCCACGGCAGCCCGACCACATACCTCCACGTTTTTTCCTCTAGATCGCGTTTCTGCGGAGCTCGGGCGGAGCCCTGCTGAGACAAGGTCATCACCAACCTCCGGAGCGCCGTCACGCTGCCGGAGAACTCTTCTACCTCTCCGTCTCTCTTGCTGGATCAAGAAGGCCGAGATCATCGTCGAGCTGTACGTGTGCTGAACGCGGAGGTGCCGTCCGTTCGGTACTAGATCGTGGGACTGATCGCGGGATTGTTCGCGGGGCGGATCGAGGGACGTGAGGACGTTCCACTACATCAACCGCGTTCTCTAACGCTTCTGCTGTACGGTCTACGAGGGTACGTAGATCACTCATCCCCTCTCGTAGATGGACATCACCATAATAGGTCTTCGTGCGCGTAGGAAATTTTTTGTTTCCCATGCGACGTTTCCCATCAGTGGCATCATGAGCTAGGTTCATGCGTAGATGTCTTCTCGAGTAGAACACAAAAGTTTTTGTGGGCGGTGATGTGCGTTTTGCTTCCCTCCTTAGTCTTTTCTTGATTCCGCGGTATTGTTGGATTGAAGCGGCTTAGACCGACATTACTCGTACGCTTACGAGAGACTGGTTTCATCGTTACGAGTAACCCCCTTTGCTCAAAGATGACTGGCAAGTGTCGGTTTCTCCAACTTTAGTTGAATCGGATTTGACCGAGGAGGTCCTTGGATGAGGTTAAATAGCAACTCATATATCTCCGTTGTGGTGTTTGCGTAAGTAAGATGCGATCCTACTAGATACCCATGGTCACCACGTAAAACATGCAACAACAAAATTAGAGGACGTCTAACTTGTTTTTGCAGGGTATGATTGTGATGTGATATGGCCAATGATGTGATGTGATATATTGGATGTATGAGATGATCATGTTGTAATAGAAATATCGACTTGCACGTCGATGGTACGGCAACCGGCAGGAGCCATAGGGTTGTCTTTATACTAACGTTTGTGCTTGCAGATGCGTTTACTATTTTGCTAGGATGTAGCTTTAGTAGTAGTAGCATGAGTAGCACGACAACCCCGATGGCAACACGTTGATGGATGATCATGGTGTGGCGCCGGTGACAAGAAGATCGTGCCTGTGCTTTGGTGATGGAGATCAAGAAGCACGTGATGATGGCCATATCATGTCACTTATGAATTGCATGTGATGTTAATCCTTTTATGCACCTTATTTTGCTTAGAACGACGGTAGCATTATGAGGTGATCTCTCACTAAAATTTCAAGACGAAATTGTGTTCTCCCCGACTGTGCACCGTTGCTACAGTTCGTCGTTTCGAGACACCACGTGATGATCGGGTGTGATAGACTCAATGTTCACATACAACGGGTGCAAAACAGTTGCGCACGCGGAACACTCGGGTTAAGCTTGACGAGCCTAGCATGTGCAGACATGGCCTCGGAACACATGAGACCGAAAGGTCGATCATGAATCATATAGATGATATGATTAGCATAGGGATGCTTACCACTGAAACTATACTCAACTCACGTGATGATCGGACTTGGGATAGTGTAAGTGGATCATGAACCACTCAAATGACTAGAGAGATGTACTTTTTGAGTGGGAGTTTAGCATATAATTTGATTAAGTTAAACTCTAATTATCTTGAACATAGTCTAAGTCCACTTTGAATATATTTGTGTTGTAGATCATGGCTCACGCGACAGTCATCCTGAATTTTAATACGTTCCTAGAGAAAGCTAAGTTGAAAGATGATGGAAGCAACTTTGTAGACTGGGCTCGTAATCTTAAGCTAATCTTACAAGCTGGGAAGAAGGATTATGTCCTTAATGCTGCGCTAGGAGATGAACCACCCGCTACGGCTGATCAGGATGTTAAGAACGCTTGGTTAGCACGTAAGGAGGACTACTCAATAGTTCAATGTGCAGTCTTGTATGGCTTAGAACCGGGACTTCAACGTCGCTTTGAGCGTCATGGAGCATTTGAGATGTTCCAGGAGTTGAAGTTTATCTTTCAGAAGAACGCCCGGATCGAGAGGTATGAGACCTCCGATAAATTCTATGCTTGCAAGATGGAGGAAAACTCGTCTGTCAGTGAACATGTGCTCAAAATGTCTGGGTACTCAAACCGTCTAGCTGAGCTGGGGATTGAACTCCCGCAAGAGGCTATCACTGACAGAATCCTTCAATCACTGCCGCCAAGCTATAAAGGCTTTGTGTTGAACTACAACATGCAAGGGATGAACAAGTCTCCCGGCGAGTTGTTTGCGATGCTGAAAGTCGCAGAGTCTGAACTCCGTAAAGAGCATCAAGTGTTGATGGTGAATAAGACCACTAGTTTCAAGAGAAACGGCAAAGGCAAGAAGGGCAATTCGAAGAAGAGCGGCAAGCCTTTTGCCAATCCGCCGAAGAAACCCAAAGCTGGACCTAAGCCTGAAATGGAGTGTTACTATTGCAAGGGTATGGGTCACTGGAAGCGCAATTGCCCCAAGTATCTGGCAGATAAGAAGGCGGGCAAAGAGAAATCAGGTATATTTGATATACATGTTATTGATGTGTACTTAACCGGCTCTCGTAGTAGTGCCTGGGTATTCGATACCGGTTCTGTTGCTCATATTTGCAACTCGAAACAGGAACTGCGGAATAGACGATGGCTGGCGAAAGATGAAGTGACGATGCGCGTAGGAAATGGTTCCAAGGTTGATGCAATCGCCGTCGGCACAGTGTCACTTCAGCTACCGTCGGGATTAGTGATGAACTTAAATCATTGTTATTTAGTGCCTGCGTTGAGCATGAACATTATATCTGGATCTTGTTTATTGCGAGACGGTTACTCTTTTCAGTCAGAGAATAATGGTTGTTCTATTTCTATGAGTAACATCTTTTATGGTCATGCACCGAATGTGAGAGGATTGTTCATATTGAATCTTGATAGCGATACGCATGTACATAACATTGAGACCAAAAGAGTTAGAATAAACAATGATAGCGCCATATTTTTGTGGCACTGCCGCTTAGGTCATATTGGTGTAAAGCGCATGAAGAAACTCCATGCTGATGGACTTTTGGAGTCACTTGACTTTGATTCACTTGACACATGCGAACCATGCCTCATGGGCAAGATGACTAAGACTCCGTTCTCCGGAACAATGGAGCGTGCAAGTGACTTATTGGAAATCATACATACCGATGTGTGTGGTCCGATGAGCGTGGAGGCACGCGGCGGATATCGTTATTTTCTCACCTTCACTAACGATTTGAGTAGATATGGTTACGTCTACTTGATGAAGCACAAGTCTGAAACATTTGAAAAGTTCAAGCAATTTCAGAGTGAAGTGGAAAATCATCGTAACAAGAAGATCAAGTTCCTACGGTCTGATCGTGGGGGTGAATATCTGAGTTTCGAGTTTGGTGATCACTTAAGACAATGTGGAATTGTTTCACAGTTGACACCGCCTGGAACACCACAGCGTAATGGTGTGTCCGAATGTCGTAATCGTACTTTATTAGAGATGATGCGATCTATGATGTCTCTTACTGATTTGCCGTTATAGTTTTGGGGTTATGCATTAGAAACAGCTGCATTCACTTTAAATAGGGCACCATCAAAATCCGTTGAGACGACACCATACGAACTGTGGTACGGCAAAAGGCCAAAGTTGTCGTTTCTTAAAGTTTGGGGATGTGATGCTTATGTCAAAAAGCTTCAGCCTGAAAAGCTGGAACCCAAAGCGGAAAAGTGCGTCTTCATAGGTTACCCAAAAGAGACAGTTGGGTACACCTTCTATCTCAAATCCGAGGGCAAAGTATTTGTTGCTAAGAACGGAGCTTTTCTCGAGAAGGAGTTTCTCTCGGGAGAATTGAGTGGGAGGAAGACAGAACTTGACGAGGTTGTCGAACCTCTCATCCCTCTGGATGGTGGCGCAGGGCAAGGGGAAACCTCTGTCGTTGCGACGCCGGTTGAGGAGGAAGTTAATGATGATGATCATGAAACTCCAGTTCAAGTTTCTGTTGAACCACGCAGGTCAACGAGATCACGTGCTGCTCCAGAGTGGTACGGTAATCCCGTCTTATCAATCATGTTGTTAGACAACAATGAACCTGCAAATTATGAAGAAGCAATGGTGGGCCCAGATTCCAACAAATGGCTAGAAGCCATGAAGTCCGAGATAGGATCCATGTATGAGAACAAAGTGTGGACTTTGGAGATACTACCTGAGGGCCGCAAGGCTATTCAGAACAAATGGATCTTTAAGAAGAAGACGGACGCTGACGGCAATGTGACCGTTTATAAAGCTCGACTTGTGGCAAAGGGTTTTTCACAAGTTCCAGGAGTTGACTACGATGAGACTTTCTCACCCGTAGCGATGCTTAAGTCCGTCAGAATCATGTTAGCAATAGCTGCATTTTTCGATTATGAAATCTGGCAGATGGATGTCAAAACATCGTTCCTTAACGGTTTCCTTAAGGAAGAGTTGTATATGATACAACCCGAAGGTTTTGTCGATCCTAAGAATGCTAACAAGGTGTGCAAGCTCCAGCGATCCATTTATGGACTGGTGCAAGCATCTCGGAGTTGGAACAAACGCTTTGATGAGGTGATCAAAGCATTTGGGTTTATACAAGTAGTTGGAGAATCTTGTATTTACAAGAAAGTGAGTGGGAGCTCTGTGGCGTTTCTAATATTATATGTGGATGACATATTACTGATTGGAAACAACGTAGAGTTTTTGGAGAGCATAAAAGGTTACTTGAATAAAAGTTTCTCTATGAAGGACCTAGGAGAAGCTGCTTACATTCTAGGCATTAAGATCTGTAGGGATAGATCAAAACGCTTGATAGGACTTTCACAAAGCACATACCTTGATAAAGTTTTGAAGAGGTTCAAAATGGAACAGTCCAAGAAAGGGTTCTTGCCAGTTTTACAAGGTACGAGATTGAGTAAGACTCAGTGCCCAGCAACTGATGAAGATAGAGAGCATATGCGCTCCGTCCCCTATGCTTCAGCCATAGGTTCTATCATGTATGCGATGCTGTGCACTAGACCGGATGTTAGCCTGGCCATAAGTATGGCAGGTAGGTTCCAGAGTAATCCAGGAGTGGATCACTGGACAGCGGTCAAGAATATCCTGAAGTACCTGAAAAGGACTAAGGAGATGTTTCTCGTATATGGAGGTGACGAAGAGCTCGCCGTAAAAGGTTACGTCGCTGCAAGCTTTGACACAGATCCGAACGACTCTAAGTCGCAAACCGGATACGTATTTATTCTTAATGGGGGTGCAGTAAGCTGGTGCAGTTCCAAGCAAAGCATCGTAGCAGATTCTACATGTGAAGCAGAGTACATGGCTGCCTCGGAGGCGGCTAAGGAGGGTGTCTGGATGAAGCAGTTCATGACGGATCTTGGAGTGGTGCCAAGCGCACTGGATCCAATAACCTTGTTCTGTGACAAGACGGGTGCCATTGCCTTAGCAAAGGAACCACGGTTTCACAAGAAGACCAGACACATCAAACGACGCTTCAACCTCATCCGCGACTACGTCGAGGAAGAGGACGTAAATATATGCAAAGTGCACACGGATCTGAATGTAGCAGACCCGCTGACTAAACCTCTTCCACGGCCAAAACATGATCGACACCAGAACTGTATGGCTGTTAGATTTATTACAATGTAATTCACATGGTGATGTGAGGGCTAGATTATTGACTCTAGTGCAAGTGGGAGACTGTTGGAATTATGCCCTAGAGGCAATGATAAATATAGTTATTATTATAATTCCTGTATCAAGATAATTGTTTATTGTCCATGCTATAATTGTATTGAATGAAGACTCATTTACATGTGTGGATACATAGACAAAACACCGTCCCTAGCATGCCTCTAGTTGGCTAGCCAGTTGATCGATGGTGGTCAGTGTCTTCTGATTATGAACAAGGTGTTGTTGCTTGATAACTGGATCACGTCATTAGGAGAATCACGTGATGGACTAGACCCAAACTAATAGACGTAGCATGTTGATCGTGTCATTTTGTTGCTACTGTTTTCTGCGTGTCAAGTATTTATTCCTATGACCATGAGATCATATAACTCACTGACACCGGAGGAATGCTTTGTGTGTATCAAACGTCGCAACGTAACTGGGTGACTATAAAGGTGCTCTACAGGTATCTCCAAAGGTGTTAGTTGAGTTAGTATGGATCAAGACTGGGACTTGTCACTCCGTGTGACAGAGAGGTATCTCGGGGCCCACTCGGTAATACAACATCACACACAAGCCTTGCAAGCAATGTAACTTAGTGTAAGTTGCGGGATCTTGTATTACGGAACGAGTAAAGAGACTTGCCGGTAAACGAGATTGAAATAGGTATACGGATACTGACGATCGAATCTCGGGCAAGTAACATACCGAAGGACAAAGGGAATGACATACGGGATTATATGAATCCTTGGCACTGAGGTTCAAACGATAAGATCTTCGTAGAATATGTAGGATCCAATATGGGCATCCAGGTCCCGCTATTGGATATTGACGAGGAGTCTCTCGGGTCATGTCTACATAGTTCTCAAACCCGCAGGGTCTGCACACTTAAGGTTTGACGTTGTTTTATGCGTATTTGAGTTATATGGTTGGTTACCGAATGTTGTTCGGAGTCCCGGATGAGATCACGGACGTCACGAGGATTTCCGGAATGGTCCGGAAACGAAGATTGATATATAGGATGACCTCATTTGATTACCGGAAGGTTTTCGGAGTTACCGGGAATGTACCGGGAATGACGAATGGGTTCCGGGAGTTCACCGGGGGGGGGGGGGGGAAACCCACCCCGGGGAAGCCCATAGGCCTTGGGGGTGACACACCAGCCCTTAGTGGGCTGGTGGGACAGCCCAAAAGGCTCTATGCGCCAAGGAGAAGAAAATCAAGAGAGAAAGAAAAAAAAGGGAGATGGTGGGAAGGAAGGGGGACTCCCTCCCACCAAACCAAGTCCAACTCGGTTTGGGGGGGGGGGAGAGTCCTCCCCCTTGGACTCGGCCGACCCCCTTGGGGCTCCTTGAGCCCCAAGGCAAGGTCCCCTCCCTCCCACCTATATATACGGAGGTTTTAGAGCTGATTTGAGACGACTTTTCCACGGCAGCCCGACCACATACCTCCACGGTTTTTCCTCTAGATCGCGTTTCTGCGGAGCTCGGGCGGAGCCCTGCTGAGACAAGGTCATCACCAACCTCCGGAGCGCCGTCACGCTGCCGGAGAACTCTTCTACCTCTCCGTCTCTCTTGCTGGATCAAGAAGGCCGAGATCATCGTCGAGCTGTACGTGTGCTGAACGCGGAGGTGCCGTCCGTTCGGTACTAGATCGTGGGACTGATCGCGGGATTGTTCGCGGGGCGGATCGAGGGACGTGAGGACGTTCCACTACATCAACCGCGTTCTCTAACGCTTCTGCTGTACGGTCTACGAGGGTACGTAGATCACTCATCCCCTCTCATAGATGGACATCACCATGATAGGTCTTCGTGCGCGTAGGAAATTTTTTGTTTCCCATGCGACGTCTCCCATCAGAGATAACATCTACGCATGAACCTAGCTCTGATACCACTGTTGGGGAACATTGCATGGGAAACAAAAAAATTCCTACGCACACGAAGACCTATCATGGTGATGTCCATCTACGAGAGGAGATTTGGATCTACGTACAAGAAATCGCACAGCAGGAAGCGTTAAGAAACACAGTTGATGTAGTGGAACGTCTTCACGTCCCTCGATCAGCCCCACGAACCGTCCCACGAACCGTCTCACAAACCGTCCCACGATCCGTTCCTATCTAATGTCGAACGGGCGGCACCTCCGCGTTCAGCACACGTACAACTCGACGATGATCTCGGCCTTCTTGATCCAGCAAGCAAGACGGAGAAGTAGATGAGTTCTCCGGCAGCGTGACGGCGCTCTGATGGTGGTGATGATCTACTCCTGCAGGGCCCCGCCCGAGCTCCGCAGAAATACGATCTAGAGGTAAAACTATGGTGTCTAGATCTGAGTTGCACGTGGCAAAAGTTGTCTCAAATCAGCCCTAAATCACCACTATATATGGGAGGGAGGGGGAGGAGGCTTGCCCCTCAAGGGTGCGCCGGCCAGGGAGGAGAGGAGGAATCCTACTCCAATTAGGATTGGAAAATGGAGTCCTTCTCTTCCTTCCCACCTCCCCTTTTTTTTCTTTGGTTTTGTTCTCTTGGCGCCAAGGCCCTCTTGGGCTGTCCCACCAGCCCACTAAGGGCTGGTGCGCCACCCCTAAGGCCATTGGGCTTCCCCCGGGTGGGTTGCCCCCCTCCTGGTGAACTTCCGGAACCCATTCGTCACTCCCGGTACAATGTCGGTAATGCCCGAAAACCTTCCGGTAACCAAATGAAACCATCCTATATATCAATCTTCATTTCCGGACCATTCCAAAAACCCTCGTGAGGTCCGTGATCTCATTCGGGACTCCGAACAACATTCGGTAACCACACATATAACTCAACTATACTAAAACATCATCGAACCTTAAGTGTGCAGACCCTGCGGGTTCGAGAACTATGTAGACATGCCCCGAGGCACTCCTCGGTCAATATCCAATAGCGGGACCTGCATGCCCATATTGGATCCTACATATTCTCCGAAGATCTTATCGGTTGAACCTCAGTGTCAAGGATTCATATAATCTCGTATGTCTCTCCCTTTGTCCTTCGGTATGTTACTTGCCCGAGATTTGATCGTCGGTATCTGCATACCTATTTCAATCTCGTTACACGCAAGTCTCTTTACTCATTCCGTAATACAAGATCTTGTGACTTACACTTAGTCACATTGCTTGCAAGGCTTGTGTGTGATGTTGTATTACCGAGTGGGCCCCGAGATACCTCTCCGTCACACGAGCGACAAATCCCAGTCTTGATACATACTAACTCAACGGACACCTTCGGAGATACGTATAGATCACCTTTATAGTCACCCGGTTACGTTGTGATGTTTGATGCACACAAGGTATTCCTCCGGTGCCAGTGAGTTATATGATCTCATGGTCATAGGAACAAATACTTGACACGCAGAAAACAATAGCAATAAAACGACACAATCAATATGCTACGTTCATAGTTTGGGTCTAGTCCATCACATGATTCTCCTAATGATGTGATCCAGTTATCAAGTGACAACACTTGCACATAGTGAGAAAACCTTGACTATCATTGATCAACTGGCTAGCCAACTAGAGGCTTGCTAGGGACATTGGTTTGTCTGTGTATCCACACATGTATCTATGTTTTCATTCAATACAATTAGAGCATGGATAATAAACGATTATCTTTAAACAGGAAATATAATAATAACTATTTACCATTGCTTCTAGGGCATATTTCCAATAGTCTCCCACCTGCACTAGAGTCAATAATGTAGTCCTCACATCGCCATGCGATTTACAATGTAATAAATCGGACACCCATACAGTTCTGGTGTTGATCATGTTTTGCCCATGGAAGAGGTTTAGTCAGCGGGTCTGCTACATTCAGATCTATGTGCACTTTGCAAATATTCACGTCCTCTCCTTCGACGTAGTCGCGGATGAGGTTCAAGCGTCGTTTGATGTGTCTGGTCTTCTTGTGAAACCTTGGTTCCTTTGCTAAGGCAATGGCACCAGTGTTGTCACATAACAGAGTTAATGGATCTAGTGCGCTCGGCACAACTCCAAGATCTGTCATGAACTGTTTCATCCAGACACCCTCCTTTGCTGCCTCCGAGGCAGCCATGTACTCCGCTTCACATGTAGAATCTGCTACGACGCTCTGCTTGGAACTGCACCAGCTTACTGCACCCCCATTCAGAATAAATACGTATCCGGTTTGTGACTTAGAGTCATCCGGATCGGTGTCAAAACTTGCGTCGACGTAACCTTTTACGACGAGCTCTTTGTCACCTCCATAAACGAGAAACATTTCCTTAGTCCTTTTCAGGTACTTCAAAATATTCTTGACCGCCGTCCAGTGATCCACTCCTGGATTACTCTGAAACCTGCCTGCCATACTTATGGCCAAACTGACGTCGGGTCTAGTGCACAGCATTGCATACATGATAGAACCTACGGCTGAAGCGTAGGGGACGGAACTCATTTTTTCTCTATCTTCCGTAGTTGCTGGGCACCGAGTCTTACTCAATTTTATACCTTGTAATACTGGCAAGAACCCTTTCTTGGACTGATCCATTTTGAACTTCTTCAAAACTTTATCAAGGTATGTGCTTTGTGAAAGTCCTATTAGGCGTCTCGATCTATCCCTATAGATCTTAATGCCTAGAATGTAAGCAGCTTCTCCTAGGTTCTTCATAGAGAAACTTTTATTCTAGTAATCCTTTATGCTCTCCAAAAGCTCCACGTTGTTTCCAATCAGCAATATGTCATCCACATATAATATTAGAAAGGCCACAGAGCTCCCACTCACTTTCTTGTAAATACAAGATTCTCCAACCACTTGTATAAACCCAAATGCTTTGATCACCTCATCAAAGTGCTTATTCCAACTCCGAGATGCTTGCACCAGTCCATAAATGGATCGCTGGAGCTTTGTAACGACCAAGATGTGGTCCTTTCCAATCTGGGGGTCGAGGCCCCGAAAAGGAAAGAAGCGCATCTAAGCGTTTCGCAAGCAAGTAACATAGCACAAATAATAATAAAAGTAGACAATTCGGGATTCAACTGTCTTCTTATTAATAACTCAGAGTACATCACAGATACAATCAAGGTAGTTCCGCTACGGACTACAAAACATGGAAATGCTATGCTACCCTGCCTGCAGGCCCATGATCACGACCACGCCTCAGTCCTCTGGATAGTTCACGTAGAGGCGGTCTGTCTCCTCGTCGTACTGCCACGCCAGCTGAGTGCCGTCAGTATCATTTGCCTCTGGGGTACCTGTACCTGCTGGGAGTTTCGGGGGAATCCGTGAGCCACGGGGACTCAGCAATCTAAGACCTTGGTGCCAGAACTAGTCATGTTATTAGGTAGGGTAAGGGTGAAGTGTATAAGGCTGCAGCATCCTACGCTTGATTAAGTGGCTAACTTATGCAAGGTAGAAGTAAAGGTGGTCTACACTAGCAGTCGGAACTACTTGATCGCTAAGTGATCCTGAACACCTACCTACGGCATTCATAACCCCACCGTGTTCCCGATCGAAGAGAGATCTTCGAAGGGACAGTCACAGTTACGCACACAGTTGGCAAATTTTATTAGATTATGTTTAAGTTCTCTAATACCGGATGTTAACAAAATATTCCAAGTTGCCACATAACCGCGGGGCACGGCTTTCCGAAAGATTAAACCCTGCAGGGGTGCTCCAACTAGTCCATCACAAACGAACACAGGCCGCAAAGGCATCCTCTATCATGAATCTCGTGATCTCGTCGGATTCCTTAGAGAAAAACCTCAACTCTGGGGAGAACCAAAGCTTCACTGGGATTCCTATACGCAAGATATACCGCTAAGGTAAGACAAGGCTAGCAGGACCTCCCGACGTGTCGACGACCCTGATAAGAGCCGCGTATCTCAGTCTCAGGACACGCCGGATGAGCGATGGTTACCACGCCAAAACACCGAGTTGCCCCGGGGAGCTTAATAAGCTGCTCTGGGTTGGACCAACACTCATGAGGAGCACTCGCCCGGGTTGTTGATTAAAGTCCTCGGGGTAGCTACTCCCTATGCAGATTATTATTAAGTGATTAGCAAATTAACACCAATGTATATAGATGCATTAATTAAATAACAGAATTTAAGATAATGATATCAAGCTCATGTTATCACATGAGTCAAAGCACCTGCAACTAGCAACGCTAACATTAGAAGCTGAGCAAGCCTACTTAGCCATACAAGTTTTGCTAGGGAGGAGAACAGTGTTTGGGCTCATGGCATATCAAGAGGCAATTTAATTCAGTGGTAGGCAGCGAGCAATATGGCATGGAAACGAAAACTAGCATAACAAGTCTAGAGGTGGAATCAAGGTCATATCATCTTGCCTGTGATATCCTCAGCTTGGAATGGTTCTGGATCGTCCTGCACGTACTCTCCTGACTCCACGTATTCGTTCTCCAATCCCGGTGCTACCCAACATGAGAATAACAGCCAATGAACAGCAGCACCACAAGATGCAACAATCACATGATGCATGAGATGAAAAATGGGCATGCATCACTAACTCTATCACTAGCACAAGCAAATTAAACTACTACAAGTTTCTGGACAGAACTGTACACTAAGCTATTTTTACATGCATGAGGATGGCATGAACAGATGCGGCTCTAGAAAACGATGCAAAACCATATAAAGAACATTGCAAACGGAGCTACGGATCAACGGGAATCAACGAAACAAGATATGAAGCTCTACGTGGAAGAATCAACACCACACTCACAATTGGCACAAATCTGGTATTCCTAGGTTGCCAAGACATATAACAATCCAACATTAATGGGTTGGAGCAAGGAAGAACACCACATCATCAACTAAGCACACACATTGATCAAAATGACTATACTACATAATCTGCCATAATCTGCATCTTAGCTCTTTGGGAGCTACATGCAAGATAGCTACAGGCCTCCAAACATGACAAATAATATATGTGGCTATTGCCAACCAAGAACACTACAAGCACTAGCAAGAATCACAGCAAAAGGAATTAAGCTCTAGAAGATACAAGGCCACAAACTTTCCCAAAACCATCAGATCTGAGGGACTTAGTGAAAATTCCTGCTCCTGAGTTTCTGTCTTTGTTCTGAAGCTTTTTGACAGCAACCAAAACACAACCTAAAAGTCTCCAAATGATTTGACTTTTTAAAGGGATCTTCACAAACATATCAGGTCCAAAATCCTAACACTGATCCAAGGCTAGTTCTCAACACAATGACCAGCACATCCTCATCTATAAGAGAAGAAAATGTTTCCAGAATCCCAGACTTGGTGAAATTTCGGATTTCACTAAAGTGGAATTTTTCAGCCACATGCCCACTTTGTCTAGGCATAGTTTGCACACACATAACACCAAGTGATAAATGACACCACTATGGTGTAGAGCAATACCCCTACTACCATCACACAAAAGCTCATGCCCTTGGGCTCCACCTATTCCATGGAATCAAGGAACAAACTTGCAACAAATCTGAATATCTCAACTCCATAAAGTATCCTAATGGCAAAGCAAACTTCACCACTGGATTCCTTGGGAGATTCTACCCCAAAATCATATATAATATGTGGGCACTTACTTGGAACAAGTGGCCACAAATTAAGGGAGAGTAAACTACTCCAAATCATGCCTAGGGAATGGGCATCATTTCATGTAGTTCCGACTAAGACAACAACTACAAAGGTTGAGCTCATGTGCACAATGACAAAGTGACATGGGGGTTTGAACCCCATGTTTGTGTCATGCACATCAACAACCCAAACACTACTACCACATAGATCTTACACACGCATCATGCCCTCTTTCATATGAACATGAGGAGGAGCACAAGTGTTGCAAAGTGGGGCTGCCTCACCACACACATATCACCACCACTACCTCAAGGCAAGCACTTACTCCCAAGAACCAAAATGAAGGGGATCTACTAAACAAGATAAAACATGGAACCATCATATCACTACACTATCTTCACATGCACATGAATCTACTAGAACACACAACACAAGGCTCATCTCAAGTGCTTGTGCAATTGCACAAGCATGTGTGTAGAGCCACACACACACTTGCACACACACTCACCCTCAAGCACTCACACACACACACATAAACACACAACACACTACATACATGCTCTCTGCCACTCCTCCATCAAGCAAAAGGAAAAAATATATAAAGACACTTGTAACCCATTGATCTAGGCACAAGTATAGCAAACAAAGCAAGGGAAAAAATATTAGAAAGAAGGAAAAGAAAATGGGGTCCCTCTGGGATTCGAACCCCGGAGCCCCTAGTGCAACACACCACACACAACCACTGCGCTACTGCTAGTGCCTTTGACAAAGAGATGAAATGAGCAGGGTAAGGCTTCCCTGTAGATCACTGTGCCGAAAACAAACAACCAAAAAGAAGGTGCCGAGGGGGGGGGGGACTCGAACCCACGCCCTTCTCATCAGGCACACGCACCACTACCACTACGCTACGGCTCGACGACTAACATATGCGCGTGATGAAAACAGAAAAAGAGCCTCCCTCCTGCCTATGTGCTACTCTGAACTTTCCTGCTTGCCGGAGACAGAGAAGGCAATGCGGTGCAGACTGCCCACGCCCAACGTCGACGAGGGGAACACCCTGGCCGTGGCGCTGCTAGCATGAGGGGGAGGAAGCTTTCCTCTGCGCAACACACCCACACGCACTACCTCATGCATATGCTACCACATACCATCAACCTGCTACTGCTCGAACAGAGAGAACGCACACGCACTCGTCGGATCCGGGCTGAACTACGGAGGAGGAAGGAAGGGGGAGGTGCGGCCTCACCTTGGGAAGGAAGGGGGGCTCCGATCTGAAGGGGAGGAAGCCGGACCGGAGGGGAAGATGACGTGACGAGGGAGATCCTTCCGTAGACCGAAGCAGTGATGAAGTGCACCGGGACCGAGGTGCTGACGAGGTCGAGCTCGTCGGTGTGGTCGCTCCCCGACCCTACCGACGATGGGAATGGAACGTGGGGTCGAACCCCGAGCTCCTGGACATGGCGGACTCGCCGGACGGCGACGTACGCGGGGTAGACGCGGCGAGCTTCTTCCTCTCTCTCTCTGCTGCTAGCTACAGATCTTACCAGGGAAGGAAAGAAGAGATGGAGATGGGGATGGGGAGAGGTGGCGGCGGCTGAGGGGAAGAGGAACCCTAGGAGAGGTGAGGCACGGACGCCCAAGTTAAATAGGGGGGCCCCTCGACGTTTGTTCCTCACGGCGGCACTGCTCGCTCTCTCTGCACGCTGACGGAAAGCGAGGGAAGGAGGGAGACGGCGTCAGGGAGGGAAGGAGGCCGCGGTCGTGGGCTCCTGGCGTGACGGAAGGAGAGAGATGGGCCGCCAGGGAAGAGAGAGGAAGCCCACTGGCACCATTTAAAGAAAGGGAACCCTGTGGCCTCTTCTATTTAAAAGAAAGGCGAGAAAGAAATATAAAACAAGGCAAAAACTACTGGGGATAAATCAACAGAAAATTACCCCCTGGTCATAGGAAAATATGACCTATTTAAATAAAACAAAACAAGATTTTTAGGAGCAAGTAATTATTTCACAAAACAGAATTAGATGACTCTGTTTTGTATTTATTGCACCTGTTTAAGACACTTAACAAAACACCAAATCTTGCACAACATAATACCCACAATATTCAGTAAATAGAGGACATTTTAGAACCAGGTAAAGAGCAAGTGAAATTTTGAGCTTGGGAATAAAAGAGAGAAAAGGTTTGAAACTAACAAGGGGGGTTTGAAAATAATGCCAAGCACCACACTCCACTACTTCACACCACATCATCACATGTGCATCAACACATGAAATCACAAGATCACAAAATCACACCTAGCAAGATCACATGCAATCATAACATGACATAGAATCATAAAGTATGGCAAGGATGCATGCATGCAAAAGAAGAATACAAGGTGACACATGAAATCATACATGCATAGATAGCTCTCATGACAATGCCAAGGTGGTCCAACATGGAAGGTTACAAAAAGGGAAAGCTTTACACTTGGGGCACTACAAATTCTCCCACACTACAAAGAAGATCTCGCCCTCGAGATCTAAGACTGAAAGAAATCAGGAAATTCGGAACGGAGGTGATCCTCGCGTTCCCACGTAGCCTCTTTATCGGAATGGTGTGACCACTGCACTTTGAGAAATTTGACAGTCTTGTTACGGGTCTTGCGCTCAGTCGCCTCGAGAACCGCAAATGGATGCTCACGATAAGAAAGGCCAGGCTGAAGGTCGATATCTTGAAGATGCACAGTGCGCTCGGGGGTCTTGAAACACCTCCGAAGCTGAGAAACATGGAACACATCATGGACATTTGCAAAGGTTGACGGAAGCTCAAGCTGGTATGCAAGGTCGTGTTGGAAATATGCCCTAGAGGCAATAATAAATTAATTATTATTATATTTCTTTGTTCATGATAATCATTTATTATACATGCTATAATTGTATTGATTGGAAACACAGTGCATGTGTGGATACATAGACAAAACACTGTCCCTAGTAAGCCTCTAGTTGACTAGCTCGTTGATCAAAGATGGTCAAGGTTTCCTGACCATAGGCAAGTGTTGTCACTTGATAACGGGATCACATCATTGGGAGAATTATGTGATGGACTAGACCCAAACTAATAGACGTAGCATGTTGATCGTGTCATTTTGTTGCTACTGTTTTCTGCGTGTCAAGTATTTGTTCCTATGACCATGAGATCATATAACTCACTGACACCGGAGGAATGCTTTGTGTGTATCAAACGTCGCAACGTAACTGGGTGACTATAAAGATGCTCTACACGTATCTCCGAAGGTGTTCGTTGAGTTAGTATGGATTGAGACTGGGATTTGTCACTCCGTGTGACGGAGAGGTATCTCGGGGCCCACTCGGTAATACAACATCACACACAAGCCTTGCAAGCAATGTGACTTAGTGTAAGTTGCGGGATCTTGTATTACAGAATGAGTAAAGAGACTTGTCGGTAAACGAGATTGAAATAGGTATGCAGATACTGACGATCTAATCTCGGGCAAGTAACATACCGAAGGACAAAGGGAATGACATACGGGATTATATGAATCCTTGGCACTGAGGTTCAAACGATAAGATCTTCGTAGAATATGTAGGATCCAATATGGGCATCCAGGTCCCGCTATTGGATATTGACTGAGGAGTCACTCGGGTCATGTCTACATAGTTCTCGAACCCGCAGGGTCTGCACACTTAAGGTTCGACGATGTTTTATGCGTATTTGAGTTATATGGTTGGTTACCGAATGTTGTTAAGAGTCCCGGATGGGATCACAGACGTCACGAGGGTTTCCAGAATGGTCAGGAGATGAAGATTGATATATAGGATGACCTCATTTGGTTACCGGAAAGTTTTCGGGCATTACCGGAAAAGTTTCGGGCTCATCGGTAGTGTACCGGGAGTGCCGGGAGGGGTGACGGGGACCATCGAGAGGGGTGTCACGCCCCAAGGGGTCTCATGGGCTATGGGAAGAGATAAACCAGCCCCTAGTGGGCTGGAATAAGTTCCCACTAAGGCCCATAAGGTTTGAGAAGGGAAAAACACAAGGTAGAAAGAGTTTCCAAGTGGGAAGGTGGAATCCTACTCAAAGTAGGATTGGAGTAGGACTCCTCCACCTCAAATTTCGGCGAAACCTTGAGGGTTTGAGGCTGCCTCCTCCCCTCCCTACCTCCTATATATACTGAGGTATTAGGGCTGATTTGAGACAACTTTTGCCACGGCAGCCCGACCACATAGCTCCACGGTTTTTCCTCTAGATCGCGTTTCTGCGGAGCTCGGGCGGAGCCCTGCTGAGATTAGGTCACCACCAACCTCCGGAGCGCCGTCACGCTGCCGGAGAACTCATCTACCTCTCCGTCTCTCTTGCTGGATCAAGAAGGCCGAGATCATCGTCGAGCTGTACGTGTGCTGAACGCGGAGGTGCCGTCTGTTCGGCACTAGATCGGAGCGGATCGTGGGACGGTTCGTGGGACGGTTCGCGGGGCGGATCGAGGGACATGAGGACGTTCCACTACATCAACCGCGTTTCTTAATGCTTCTGCTGTGCGATCTACAAGGGTACGTAGATCTGAAATCCCCTCTCGTAGATGGACATCACCATGATAGGTCTTCGTGCGCGTAGGAATTTTTTTGTTTCCCATGCGACGTTCCCCAACAGGTCGCCCCTCTTGCCAACCACTCTGAACGGACCAACGAAACGAGGCGCAAGCTTGCCTTTGATGCCAAAACGCTGCATACCCTTCATAGGCGACACCTTGAGATAGACAAAGTCATCAAGCTCATACGACATGTCACGGTGCTTGCTATCGTAATAGCTCTTCTGACGGGACTACGCTGCTCTGAGGTTGTCGCGAATGATCCGACACATCTCCTCAGCTTCTTCTATCATATCATTGCCAAGGATCTGACGCTCGCCTGTCTAGGACCAGTTGAGCGGAGTACGACACTTCCTACCATAGAGAATTTCAAACGGAGCCTTTCCAGAACTAGCTTGATAACTATTGTTATACGAGAACTCCGCGAAAGGCCGACAATCCTCCCACTTCATGCCAAAAGAGATAACACAGGATCTCGGCATGTCCTCAAGAACTTGATTCACTCTCTCCACTTGACCACTAGTCTGAGGATGGAACACTGTGCTGAAGCGGATCTTCGTGCCCATAGCAGACTGAAAGGAGTCCCGGAACTTGGAAGTGAAGATACTTCCACGATCTGACGAGATCATCATAGGTACGCCGTGCAAAGAGACAATCCTGGAGGTGTACAACTCTGCCAGCTGAGCTGCTGAAATGGACTCCTTGACTGGAAGGAAATGCGCTACTTTACTCAATTTGTCAATGACGACGAAGATAGCATCATTGCCCTTCTTGGACTTCGGAAACCCGGTGACGAAGTCCATCTCAATGTGATCAAACTTCCACTCGGGAATCGGCAAAGGCTGCAAGAGGCCCGCTGGTCTTTGATGTTCTGCTTTCACCCTTCGACATACATCACACTCGTTTACGAATTGTGCAATTTCGCGTTTCATACGAGTCCGCCAGAAAGTCTGCTTCAAGTCATGGTACATTTTGGAACTTCTAGGATGAATAGAGAGCAGAGAGTTATGAGCTTCTTCCATGATCACCTTCCTGAGATCACCTTTCGGGACGACAAGGCGATCCTCGAAAAACAATGTGTCCCTGGCATCAACAGTGAAACACTTATACTTGGGGAGACTCTTTCCCATGCCAATCTTGACCTTCTTCACCATAGTGTCAAGTAGCTGAGCTGCTCTGACCTGATCTTCCAAGGTAGGAGAGATCTGAAGGTTCGCGAGAAAACCCTGAGGAACTAGCTGAAGATTGAGCTTCCTGAAAGACTCAGAAAGACCCGGCTGGAGAGGTTGCAGAATCAGACTGTTGCAATATGCCTTCCTGCTCAATGCATCTGCCACAACATTTGCCTTGCCTGGCGTGTACTCAACACTCGGATTAAAATCCTGGAGCATTTCCACCCAACGTGTTTGCCGAAGATTCAAGTTAGGCTGAGTGAATATACTTGAGACTCTTGTGATCGGTGAACACTTCAACCTTACGTTCCAACAAGAGATGTCTCCAAGTCATCAAGGCGTGCACAACAGCTGCTAGCTCGAGATCGTGCAAAAGATAGTTCTTCTCTGCAGGCTTCAGCTGCCTGGAGGTATAAGCAACCACCTTCCTGTCCTGCATCAAGAGTGCACCGAGACCCTGGAGAGAAGCATCGCAAAAGACCTGGTACGGCTTGGAATCATCCGGAGGGGACAATACTGGAGTGGAGATAAGCTTCTCTTTGAGTGTATCGAAAGCCAGTTGACACTCTAGAGACCAAACATACTTGACACCCTTCTGAAGAAGACTAGAGAGCGGCTTGGCGATTTTGGAGAAGTTCTCAACGAATCTTCTGCAATATCCGGCAAGCCCGAGAAAGCTTCGAAGCTGCTTCACATTTTGCGGAGGTTCCCATTCAACAATGGCTTGAACCTTAGACGGGTCAACCTTAATGCCCTCGGCAGAGATAATATGCCCAAGATAAACCACTTCTTTCAGCCAGAACTCACACTTGGAAAACTTGGCATACAACTTGTATTCTCTCAGTTTATCAAGCACCAACCTGAGATATCTTTCATGTTCTTCCTCATCCTCAGAAAAGACCAGAATGTCGTCGAGATAGAGCAAGACAAATTCATTCTTGTACGGTGATAAAATATAGTTCATCAATCGACAAAAAGTCGGAGGAGCATTAGCCAGACCAAAAGACATGACCGTATACTCATACGATCCAAAACTAGTCCTGAATGCCGTCTTCGGAATGTCTTCCTCGCGAATGCGAATTTGATGATAGCCCATTCTGAGATCAAGCTTGGAGAATACTTTAGCACCTTTCAACTGTTCGAACAACTCAGTTATGTTCGGAAGTGGATATTTGTTCTTGATTGTCTTCTTGTTCAATGGGCGGTAATCGACACACAGCCGGTCCGAACCATCCTTATTCTTGACAAATAGAACACCACATCCCCACGGAGGCGAGCTTGGTCTGATCAAACCCAAACGCTCCTGCTCATCGAGTTGCCTCTTGAGTTCCTTCAACTCTTCTGGACCCAGCTTGTACGGCCGTTTGCACACTGGCTCTGTGCCTGGCTCAAGCTCAATGACGAACTCAACTTCACGGTGCGGAGGCATGCCTGGCAGCTCTTCAGGAAACACATCTTGATATTCGCAGACTACTGGAACTTGGTCAATAGGATTGATCTCACCCTTTTCATTCAAGGAGAACAAATGGATTGTATCATCGCGCGCCGCGAATATAATCACATCCTCCGAAGAGTGGGTAAGCTTCACTTCTTTAGCTTCACAATCAATTGACGCCTTGTTCATGGCCAACCAGTCCATACCAAGAATCAAGTCGATGTCGGAATTGCCCAAGACAATAGGAGACGCCAGAAAAGAATAACTGCCTATCTTGACAGAAGCATCCGGAACCCTCATGTACGAACTCATGTGCATGCCCGGAGAAACCACACGGAAGGGACTATCCAAATGAATTGCAGGAATATCATGCTTAGCTAAGAAATGCTTGGAGATGAAGCAATGCGAAGCACCAGAATCAAATAACACTTTAGCAGGAATATCATTGACGAGGAGGTTACCCATGATCACATCAGAGGAGTTGTGTGCTTCAGCTGCATTCACCATGTTGACTCGAGCTGATCTGGGGTTGAATTTGACAAGAGCGTTGCTTGGAGGTTTTCCTGGAGGAGGAGGCGGCAGACGGAGCTGAGAAGTACATTTGTTGGCATAGTGACCCTTCTGCCCACATTTGTGACAAATGACATCTGCTGGCTGCCGGAACTGAGTCTGAGGAGGCCCTTGCTTCTGATGCTGGTATCTCTGCTGGAAGCCAGGGTTGGGTGGGTGGGAAGAACCACGTCCACCTGAGTGCTTCAACTCTGTGAGTGCCGAGGAGGAGGAGGAGAAACCCAAAACCTCTGTTGCTTCTGAACCACCTGAGTCGAGGAAGAGCTGGAATCTCTGAAGCGCTTGTTGGAGTTCTCCACCCTAAGCAAGGCTGCCTCTGCCCGGAGAGCTAAGTTGTAGAACTTGTCAAACTCCTCAGGATCGTGCAAAGCAAGCGCTAACTGCAAGTCCTCCTTCAAGCCACCCCTGAACTGATAGATCTTGCTCTTCTGATCCGGGACATCCTGCAACGCGTAACGGGCCAGCTCGTGGAACTCGACATTGTACTTGTACACAGAATTGCTGCCCTGCTTCAAACGCCTGAACTTCTCACGCATCTCCTCAACAAAACTGGAAGGGATGTAGTGGGACCTGAAGTCACGACAAAACTCGTCCCAAGACATCACCCTGCCACCTCTGGAGTCCTTAAGCTGCTGCCACCAAATAGAAGCCTGCCCCTTCAACCGAAACGTTGCAAACTTGACATAGTCCTCCGGACGCACATTGCTACACTCAAAATGCTTGTTCATATCACGGATCCAATCTTCCGCATCAAATGGCTGGTCGCAAGAAGTGAACGTCTTAGGCTGGTTTGATAGGAACTGACTCAGATTGGCGAAGTGATTGCCACCCTGCTGGAAATTGCCCTGCTGATGATTGGCTCTCTCCTGGATCAACTGCAACAGCATCTGAGTGTTTGCATTAGTAGCTGCCATCATCGCCTGCCAGGTCTTTGCAGGAGGAGGCGGCGACGGCGGAGGAGGAGGAGGCGGAGGCGGCATATCCTCACGCGCTGGGGTCTGACGAGTTGGTGGAGCCATCCTGAAGACGGACAACATATTAGTCCATAGAATAATTGAAGATATTGCTGAATCAAAAGACAGAATATCTGAACAGAATTTAGCATTGCACTCGAACAACATAGCAAGAGTGCATCCTCAAAGTAACAGACGACAAAATTCCGATAATGACCACTGCAAACAAGTGTGAGCTGGAACTGCTCGGAACACACATATGACCGAGATTTCCCAAACCTCAATCAAGCGTCTGTAGGAAGATAGTCCTATAAGATACTACTAGATATCCCACCTATGAATTCCCGAAATAACTGGTCATGCAATCACGTACACGGATATAAGGAGTATTTCACACAACTCCTAAACTAACCCGTCACTTGTATCACATCCTTCAACACACAACCAGCATCTCGGACCTTCATCTACAAAAGATCCTCGTGATCACAATGATACCAAGTGTGGTAATACCCCCGAACAATCTACACCAGTACTGGGGACATCGGGGTTATCTCACCACTACTCGTATTGAAGCAATAACGAACACCCTCCGTTCTTAGATACTCAGAAATCTGAATGATGGCGATGTGCGCAAGAATCCCTGGAGCTCAACTCCCGTGATACTTAGAGCAGATAGGAGGCACCAGGACATGATTCCGTCACATCGAAATCATATAGATTTCACAAATACCCGCGTGATCCTAAAAAATATTTGAGCGAGAAAAGGAGTAGAGTTAAAGATTTCCTAAGACGGGAACCTCACGAGAGCATAGAAGAGGAGAAAAAAGAATCCTACTCTCCGATATAACTAAGAGTCAAAAACATTTCTAGACTCGACTCGGCCAAGTACGATCACACAAAGGCTCCTATGGTCGTAAGGCTCTGATTACCAACTTGTAACGACCAAGATGCGGTCCATTTCGATCTGGGGGTCGAGGCCCCGAAAAGGAAAGAAGCGCATCTAAGCGTTTCGCAAGCAAGTAACATAGCACAAATAATAATAAAAGTAGACAATTCAGGATTCAACTGTCTTCTTATTAATAACTCAGAGTACATCACAGATACAATCAAGGTAGTTCCGCTACGGACTACAAAACATGGAAATGCTATGCTACCCTGCCTGCAGGCCCACGATCACGACCACGCCTCAGTCCTCTGGATAGTTCACGTAGAGGCGGTCTGTCTCCTCGTCGTACTGCCACACCAGCTGAGTGCCGTCGGTATTATCTGCCTCTGGGGTACCTGTACCTGCTGGGAGTTTCGGGGGAATCCGTGAGCCACGGGGACTCAGCAATCTAAGACCTTGGTGCCAAAACTAGTCATGTTATTAGGTAGGGTAAGGGTGAAGTGTATAAGGCTGCAGCATCCTAAGCTTGATTAAGTGGCTAACTTACCCAAGGTAGAAGTAAAGGTGGTATACACTAGCGGTCGGAACTACTTGATCACTAAGTGATCCTGAACACCTACCTACGGCATTCATAACCCCACCGTGTTCCCGATCAAAGAGAGATCTTCGAAGGGACAGTCACGGTTACGCACACAGTTGGCAAATTTTATTAGATTATGTTTAAGTTCTCTAATACCGGATGTTAACAAAATATTCCAAGTTGCCACATAACCGCGGGGCACGGCTTTCCGAAAGATTAAACCCTGCAGGGGTGCTCCAACTAGTCCATCATGAATCTCGTGATCTCGTCGGATTCCTTAGAGGAAAACCTCAACTCTCGGGAGAACCAAAGCTTCACTGGGATTCCTATACGCAAGATATACCGCTAAGGTAAGACAAGGCTAGCAGGACCTCCCGACGTGTCGACGACCCTGATAAGAGCCGCGTATCCCAGTCTCAGGACACGCCGGATAAGCGATGGTTACCACGCCAAAACACCGAGTTGCCCCCGGGACCGTAATAAGCTGCTCTGGGTTGGACCAACACTCATGAGGAGCACTGGCCCGGGTTGTTGATTAAAGTCCTCGGGGTAGCTACTCCCTATGCAGATTATTATTAAGTGATTAGCAAATTAACACCAATGTTGGGTCCTGCCGGGCAAGCCTTAGCACTACGCGATTTATCAAGGGGGTCCCCATAACAACCCCGAACGTGTTAGGAGCGTTCATTATGGAATCAAACACCGGTAATCGGTAACTAAGGCGGCAATAACGGAACAAAGCACCTGGCAAAAGGCTAGGCCTCCCGTCATTTACCAAGTATATAGATGCATTAATTGAATAACAGAATTTAAGATAATGATATCAAGCTCATGTTATCACATGAGTCAAAGCACCTGCAACTAGCAACGCTAACATTAGAAGCTGAGCAAGCCTACTTAGCCATACAAGTTTTGCTAGGGAGGAGAACAGTGTTTGGGCTCATGGCATATCAAGAGGCAATTTAATTCAGTGGTAGGCAGTGAGCAATATGACATGGAAACGAAAACTAACATAACAAGTCTAGAGGTGGAATCAAGGTCATATCATCTTGCCTGTGATATCCTCAGCTTGGAATGGTTCTGGATCGTCCTGCACGAACTCTCCTGACTCCACGTATTCGTTCTCCGATCCCGGTGCTACCCAACATGAGAATAACAGCCAATGAACAGCAGCACCACAAGATGCAACAATCACATGATGCATGAGATGAAAAATGGGCATGCATCACTAACTCTATCACTAGCACAAGCAAATTAAACTACTACAAGTTTCTGGACAGAACTGTACACTAAGCTATTTTTACATGCATGAGGATGGCATGAACATATACGGCTCGTGAAAACGATGCAAAACCATATAAAGAACATTGCAAACGGAGCTATGGATCAACGGGAATCAACGAAACAAGATATGAAGCTCTACGTGGAAGAATCAACACCACACTCACAATTGGCACAAATATGGTATTCCCAGGTTGCCAAGACATATAACAATCCAACATGAATGGGTTGGAGCAAGGAAGAACACCACATCATCAACTAAGCACACACATTGATCAAAATGACTATACTACATAATCTGCCATAATCTGCATCTTAGCTCTTTGGGAGCTACATGCAACATAGCTACAAGCCTCCAAACATGACAAATAATATATGTGGTTGTTGCCAACCAAGAACACTACAAGCACCAGCAAGAATCACAACATAAGGAATTAAGCTCTAGAAGATACAAGGCCACAAACTTTCCCAACACCATCAGATCTCAGGGACTTAGTGAAAATTCCTGCACCTGAGTTTCTGTCTTTGTTCTGAAGCTTGTTGACAGCAACCAAAAAATAACCTACAGGTCTGCAAATGATTTGAAATTTTACAGGTAGCTTCACAAACATATCAGGTCCAAAATCCTAACACTGATCCAAGGCTAGTTCTCAACACAATGACCAGCACACCCTCATCTATAAGAGAAGAAAATGTTTCCAGAATCCCAGACAGTGAAATTTCAGATTTCACTAAACTGGAATTTTTCAGCCACATGCCCACTTTGTCTAGGCATAGTTTGCACACACATAACACCAAGTGATAAATGAAACCACTATGGTGTAGAGAAAAACCCCTACTACCATCACACAAAAGTTCATGCCCTTGGGCTCCACCTATTCCATGGAATCAAGGAACAAACTTGCAACAAATCTGAATATGTCAACTCCATAGAGTATCATAATGGCAAAACAAACTTCACCACTGGATTCCTTGGGAGATTCTACCCCAAAATCATATATAATATGTGGGCACTTACTTGGAACAAGTGGCCACAAATTAAGGGAGACTAAACTACTCCAAATCATGCCTAGGGAATGGGCATCATTTCATGTAGTTCCTACTAAGACAACAACTACAAAGGTTGAGCTCATGTGCACAATGACAAAGTGACATGGGGGTTTTAACCCCATGTTTGTGTCATGCACATCAACAACCCAAACACTACTACCACATAGATCTTACACACGCCTCATGCCCTCTTTCATATGAACATGAGGAGGAGCACAAGTGTTGCAAAGTGGGGCTGCCTCACCACACACATATCACCACCACTACCTCAAGGCAAGCACTTACTCCAAAGAACCAAAATGAAGGGGATCTACTAAACAAGATAAAACATGGAACCATCATATCACCACACTATCTTCACATGCACATGAATCTACTAGAACACACAACACAAGGCTCATCTCAAGTGCTTGTGCAATTGCACAAGCATGTGTGTAGATCCACACACACACTTGCACACACACTCACCCTCAAGCACTCACACACACACACATAAACACACAACACACTACATACATGCTCTCTGCCACTCCTCCATCAAGCAAAAGGAAAAAATACATAAAGACACTTGTAACCCATTGATCTAGGCACAAGTATAGCAAATAAAGCAAGGGAAAAAATATTAGAAAGAAGGAAAAGAAAATGGGGTCTCTCTGGGATTCGAACCCGAGAGCCCCTGGTGCAACACACCACACACAACCACTGCACTACTGCCATTGCCTTTGACAAAGAGATGGAATGAGCAGGGTAAGGCTTCCCTGTAGATCACTGTGCCGAAAACAAACAACCAAAAAGAAGGTGCCGAGGGGGGGGGACTCGAACCCACGCCCTTCTCATCAGGCATACACACCGCTACCACTACGCTACGACACGACGACTGACATATGCGCATGATGAAAACAGAAAAAGAGCCTCCCTCCTGCCTATCTGCTACTCTCAACTTTCCTGCTCGCCGGAGACAGAGAAGGCAACGCGGTGCAGACTGCCCACGCCCAACATCGACGAGGGGAACGCCCTGCCCGTGGCGCTGCTAGCACGAGGGGGAGGAAGCTCTCCTCTGCGCAACACACCCACATGCACTACCTCATGCATATGCTACCACATACCATCAACTTGCTACTGCTGCTGCTTGAACAGAGAGAACGCACACGCACTCGTCGGATCTGGGTTGAACTACGGAGGAGGAAGGAAGGGGGAGGTGCGGCCTCACCTTGGGAAGGAAGGGGGGCTCCGATCTGAAGGGGAGGAAGCCGGACCGGAGGGGAAGAAGACGTGACGAGGGAGATCCTGCCGTAGACCGAAGCAGTGACGAAGTGCACCGGGACCGAGGTGCTGACGAGGTCGAGCTCATCGGTGTGGTCGCTCCCCGACCCTATCGACGACGGGAATGGAACGCGGGGTCGAACCCTGAGCTCCTGGACATGGCGGACTTGCCGGACGGCGACGTACGCGGGGTAGACGCGGCGAGCTTCTTCCTCTCTCTCTCTGCTGCTAGCTACAGATCTTACCAGGGAAGGAAATAAGAGATGGAGATGGGGATGGGGAGAGGTGGCGGCGGCGGCTGAGGGGAAGAGGAACCCTAGGAGAGGGGAGGCACGCACGCCCAAGTTAAATAGGGGGGGCCCTCGACGTTTGTGCCTCACGGCGGCACTGCTCGCTCTCTCTGCACGCTGACGGAAAGCGAGGGAAGGAAGGAGACGGCATTAGGGAGGGAAGGAGTCCGCGGTCGTGGGCTCCTCGCGCGAGGGAAGGAGAGAGATGGGCCGCTAGGGAAGAGAGAGGAAGCCCACTAGCGCCATTTAAAGAAAGGGAACCGTGTGGCCTCTTCTATTTAAAAGAAAGGCCAGAAAGAAATATAAAACAAGGCAAAAACTACTGGGGATAAATCAACAGAAAATTACCCCCTGGTCATAGGAAAATATGACCTATTTAAATAAAACAAAACAAGATTTTTAGGAGCAAGTAATTATTTCACAAAACAGAATTAGATGACTCTGTTTTGTATTTATTGCACCTGTTTAAAACACTTAACAAAACACCAAATCTTGCACAACATAATACCCACAATATTCAGTAAATAGAGGACATTTTAAAACCAGGTAAAGAGCAAGTGAAATTTTGAGCTTGGGAATAAAAGAGAGAAAAGGTTTGAAACTAACAAAGGGGGTTTGAAAATAATGCCAAGCACCACACTCCACTACTTCACACCACATCATCACATGTGCATCAACACATGAAATCACAAGATCACAAAATCACACCTAGCAAGATCACATGCAATCATAACATGACATAGAATCATAAAGTATGGCAAGGATGCATTCATGCAAAAGAAGAATACAAGGTGACACATGAAATCATACATGCATAGATAGCTCTCATGACAATGCCAAGGTGGTCCCACATGGAAGGTTACAAAAAGGGAAAGCTTTACACTTGGGGCTCTACAAGCTTGCACACTTTGTTAGAATTATTTGGATCGACAAAACCTTCGGGTTGCATCATATACAACTCTTCCTTAAGAAAACCATTAAGAACGCCGTTTTGACATCCATTTGCCAGATTTCATAATCGTAAAAGGCAGCTATTGCTAACATGATTCGGACGGACTTAAGCATCTCTACCGGTGAGAATGTCTTATCGTAGTCAACTCCTTGAACTTGTGAAAAACCATTTGCCACAAGTCGAGCTTTATAAACGGTCACATTACCGTCTGCGTCCGTCTTCTTCTTAAAGATCCATTTGTTCTGAATAGCCTTGCGCCTTCAGGTAGTACTTCCAAAGTCCACTCTTTGTTCTCGTACATGGATCCTATCTCAGACTTCATGGCCTCCAGCCATTTGTTGGAATCCGAGCCCATCATTGCTTCTTCATAATTTGCAGGTTCATTGTTGTCCAACAACATAATTGATAAGACAGGATTACCGTACCGCTCAGGAGCATTACGTGATCTTGTCGACCTGCGAGGTCCGATAGGAACTTGATCCGAAGTTTCATGATCATCATCATCAACTTCCTCCTCAACCGGCGCCGCAGCAACAGGGGTTTCCCCTTGCCCTGCGCCACCATCTAGAGGGATTAGAGGTTCGACAACCTCATGAAGTTCTATCTTCCTCCCACTCAATTCTTTCGAGAGAAACTCCTTCTCAAGAAAAGCTCCGTTTTAGCAACAAACACTTTGCCATGAGATTTGAGATAGAAGGTATACCCAACTGTCTCTTTTGGGTAACCTATGAAGACACACTTTTCCGCTTTGGGTTCCAGCTTTCAGGCTGGAGCTTTTTGACATAAGCATCACATCCCCAAACTTTAAGAAACGACAGTTTTGGTCTTTTGCCATACCACAGTTCGTATGGTGTCGTCTCAACGGATTTTGATGGTGCCCTATTTAAAGTGAATGCAACTATCTCTAATGCATAACCCCAAAACGATAACGTCAAATCGGTAGGAGACATCATAGATCGCACCACTCTAATAAAGTACGATTACGACGTTCGGACACACCATTATGTTGTGGTGTTCCAGGCGGTGTCAACTGTGAAACAATTCCACATTGTCTTAAGTGATCACCAAACTCGAAACTCAGATATTCACCCCCACGATCAGACCGTAGGAACTTGATCTTCTTGTTACGATGATTTCCAACTTCACTCTGAAATTGCTTGAACTTCTCAAACGTTTCACACTTGTGCTTCATCAAGTAGACATAACCATATCTACTCAAATCGTGAGTGAAGGTGAGAAAATAAAGATATCCGATGCGCGCCTCCACACTCATCGGACCGCATACATCGGTATGTATGATTTCCAACAAGTCACTTGCACGCTCCATTGTTCTGGAGAACGGAGTCTTAGTCATCTTGCCCATGAGGCATGGTTCACACGTGTCAAGTGAATCAAAGTCAAGTGACTCCAAAAGTCCAACGGAATGGAGTTTCTTCATGCGCTTTACACCAATATGACCCAAGCGGCAATGACATAGAAACATGGGACTATCATTGTTAACTCTAACTCTTTTCGTCTCAATGTTATGTATATGCATATCATCGCTATCAAGATTCAATATGAAAAATCCTCTCACATTGGGTGCATGACCATAAAAGATATTACTCATAGAAATAGAATAACCATTATTCTCTGACTTAAACGAGTAACCATCTCGCAATAAACAAGATCCACATATAATGTTCATGCTTAAAGCAGGCACTAAATAACAATTATTTAAGTTCATAACTAATCCTGATGGTAACTAAAGTGAAACTGTGCCGACGACGATTGCATCAACCTTGGAACCATTTCCCACGCGCATCGTCACTTCATCTTTCGCCAGCCTTCGCTTATTTCGCAGTTCCTGTTTCGAGTTGCAAATATGAGCAACAGAACCGGTATCGAATACCCAGGCACTACTATGAGAGCTGGTTAAGTACACATCAATAACATGTATATCGAATATACCTGATTTTTCCTTGGCCGCCTTCTTATCAGCCAGATACTTGGGGCAGTTGCGTTTCCAGTGACCCATACCCTTGCAATAATAACACTCTGTTTCAGGCTTAGGTCCAGCTTTGGGTTTCTTCGTCGGATTGGCAACAGGCCTGCCTCTCTTCTTGGAATTACCCTTCTTTCCTATGCCATTTCTCTTAAAACTAGCAGTCTTATTCACCATCAACAATAGATGCTCTTTACGGAGTTCTGACTCTAAGACTTTCAACATCGTGAATAAATCGCCGGGTGACTTGTTCATCCCTTGCATGTTATAGTTCAACACAAAGCTCTTGTAGCTTGGTGGCAGTGATTGAAGAATTCTATCAGTGATAGCCTCTTGCGGGAGTTCAATCCCCAGCTCAACTAGACGGTTTGAGTACCCAGACATTTTGAGCACATGTTCACTGATAGACGAATTCTCCTCCATCTTACAAGCATATAATTTATCAGAGGTCTCATACTTCTCGATCCGGGCGTTCTTCTGAAAGATAAACTTCAACTCTTGGAACATCTCAAATGCTCCATGACGCTCAAAGCGACGTTGAAGTCCTGGTTATGAGCCATACAAAACTACACATTGAACTACTGAGTAGTCCTCCTTGCATGTTAACCAAGCGTTCTTAACATCTTGGTCAGCATTGGCGGGTGGTTCATCTCCTAGCGCATCATTAAGGACATAATCCTTCTTCCCAGCTTGTAGGAGCAACTTAAGATTACGAGCCCACTCTACAAAGTTGCTTCCATCATCTTTCAACTTAGCTTTCTCTAGGAACGTATTAAAATTCAGGGTGACTGTCGCATGAGCCATTGATCTACAACACAATTTTTTTCAAAGTGGACTTAGACTATGTTCAAGATAATTAGAGTTTAACTAATCAAATTACTTGCTAAACTCCCACTCAAAAAGTACATCTCTCTAGTCATTTGAGTGGTACATGATCCAAATTCACTAACTCAAGTCCGATCATCCCGTGAGTTGAGAATAGTTTCAGTGCTAAGCATCTCTATGCTAATCATATCAACTATACGATTCATGCTCGACCTTTCGCTCTCATGTGTTCCGAGGCCATGTGTGCACATGATAGGCTCGTCAAGCTTAACCCGAGTGTTCCACGTGTGCAACTGTTTTGCACCCGTTATATGTGAACGTTGAGTCTATCACACCCGATCATCACGTTGTGTCTCGAAACAACGAACTGTAGCAACGGTGCACAGTCGGGGAGAACACAATTTCGTCTTGAAATTTTAGTGAGAGATCACCTTATAATTCTACCATCGTTCTAAGCAAAATAAGGTGCATAAAAGGATTAACATCACATGCAATTCATAAGTGACATGATATGGCCATCATCTTGTGCTTCTTGATCTCCATCACCAAAGCACCGACACGATCTTCTTGTCACCGGCGCCACACCATGATATCCATCATCACGATCTCCATCAACGTGTCGCCATCGGGGTTGTCCTGCTACTTATGCTATTACTACTAAAGCTACGTCCTAGCAATATAGTAAACGCATCTACAAACACAAACGTTAGTTTAACGACAACCCTATGGCTCCTGCTGGTTGCCGTACCATCGGCGTGCAAGTCGATATTAACTATTACAACATGATCATCTCATAGATCCAATATATCACATCACGTCATTGGCCATATCATATCACAAGCATACCCTACAAAAACAAGTTAGACGTCCTCTAATTTGTTGTTGCATGTTTTATGTGGCTGCTATGGGTATCTAGTATGATCGCATCTTACTTACACAAAAAACCACAACGGAGATGTGCAAATTGCTATTAAACCTCTCCAAGGACCGCCTCGGTCAAAACCAATTCAACTAAAGTTGAAGAAACCGACACCCGTGAGTCGTCTTTATGCAACGAGGTTGCATGTCAATCGATGAAACCAGTCTTTCGTAAGCGTACAAATAATGCCGGTCCGGGCCGCTTCAATCCAACAATACCGCCGAATCGAGAAAAGACTAAGGAGGGCACCAAATCGAACATCACTGTCCACAAAACCCTTTGTGTTCTACTCGAGATAACATCTACGCATGAACCTAGATCATGATGCCACTGTTGGGGAACGTTGCATGGGAAACAAAAATTTTCCTACGCACACGAAGACCTATCATGGTGATGTCCATCTACGAGAGGAGATTTGGATCTACGTACCCTTGTAGATCACACAACAGGAAGCGTTAAGAAACGCGGTTGATGTAGTGGAATGTCTTCACGTCCCTCGATCAGCCCCACGAACCGTCCCACGAACCGTCCCGCGATCTGTCCCACGATCCGTTCCGATCTAGTGCCGAACGGACGACACCTCCGCGTTCAGCACACGTATAGCTCGACGATGATCTCAGCCTTCTTGATCCAGCAAGCAAGATGGAGAAGTAGATGAGTTCTCCAGCAGCGTGATGGCGCTCCGGTGGTGTTGACGATCTACTTCTGCAGGGCTCTGCCACGTCAACAAAAGTCCTTCCCCGACAGTGGTGCTAGAGATCCTTTTGTCGTCTCTTGATCTTGCGTTGGTTTTTCCCTTGAACAGGAAAGGGTGATGCAGCACAGGAGCAGTAAGTATTTCCCTCAGTTTGAGAACCAAGGTATCAATCCAGTAGGAGAATCTCGTCAAGTCCAGAGTACCTGCGCAAACACAAAAGAGCTTGACCCAACGCTATAAAGGGGTTGTCAATCCCTTCAAGATTGATTGCAAAGTGAGATCTGAAGGCGAAAAGTGCAACGAAGTAAAAAGTGTAAGGCTGAAAATATGGTGTGGAGTAGACCTGGGGGCCATAGTGTTCACTAGAGGCTTCTCTCAAAATAGCAAATATCACGGTGGGTGAACAAATTACTGTCGAGCAATTGATAGAACCGCGCAAAGTCATGACGATATCTAAGGCAATGATCATACATATATGCATCATGTCCGAGACAAGTAGACCGATACTTTCTGCATCTACTACTATTACTCCACACATCGACCGCTATCCAGCATGCATTTAGTGTATTGAGTTCATGACGAACAGAGTAACGCCTTAAGCAAGATGACATGATGTAGAGGGATAATCTCAAACCAATGATGAAAACCCCATCTTTTACCCTTGATGGCAACAACATATGCGTGCCTCGCTACCCCTTCTATCACTGGGTGAGGTCACCGCACGGTATGAACCCAAAACCAAGCACTTCTCCCATTGCAAGAATCATAGATCTAGTTGGCCAAACAAAACCCACAACTCGAAGAGAATTACAAGGATATGAAATCATGCATAAGAGAGATCAAAAGAAACTCAAATAAGATTCATAGATAATCTGGTCATAAATCCACAATTCATCAGATCTCGACAAACACACCGCAAAAGAAGATTACATCAGATAGATCTCCATGAAGATCATGGAGAACTTTGTATTGAAGATCCAAGAGAGAGAAAAACCCATCTAACTACTAGCTATGGACCCGTAGGTCTATGGTGAACTACTCACGTATCATCGGAGAGGTCATGGTGTTGATGAAGAAGCCCTCCGTGTCCGAATCCCCCCTCCGGCAGGGCACCAGAACGTGCCCCAGATGGGATCTTGCGGAGACACAAGTTTTTGTGGAATTTTTGGGGATATATACGCGCAAAACCTAGGGCAAAGGAGGTCCAGGGGGCCCACAAGCCTGAGGGCCGCGACCTCCCCCTCGCCGCGGGGAGGGGGCTTGTGGGGCCCCTGGGGACCCCCTGGCTTGGCTCTCAGGTCTCGTGATCTTCTTCTGTTACGGAAAAAATCTTTTCGAGGATTTTATTCTGTTTGGACTCCATTTCAAATTCTCCTTTGAAAGGGGTCAAAAACATGGAAAAAAGGAACTGGCACTTGGCACTGAGTTAATAAGTTAGTACCAAAATATATAAAGCTAGCTGGCATGAAACCATCAAAAATTATAGATACGTTGGAGATGTATGAGGCTCCGCCCGAGCTCCGCAGAAATACGATCTAGAGGAAGAACTATGGTGTCTAGATCTGAGTTGCACGTGGAAAAAGTTGTCTCAAATCAGCCCTAAATCACCACTATATATAGGAGGGAGGGGGAGGAGGCTTACCTTGAGGGCCAAGCCCTCAAGGGTGCGCCGGCTAGGGAGGAGAGGAGGAATCCTACTCCAATTAGGATTGGAAAGTGGAGTCCTTCTCTTCCTTCCCACCTCCCCTTTTTTCTTTGGTTTTGTTCTCTTGGCGCCAAGGCCCTCTTGGGCTGTCCCACCAGCCCACTAAGGGCTGGTGTGCCACCCCTAAGGCCATGTGGCTTCCCCCGGGTGGGTTTCCCTCCTCCCGGTGAACTTCCGGAACCCATTCGTCACTCCGGTACAATGCCGGTAATGCGCGAAAACCTTCTGGTAACCAAATGAAACCATCCTATATATCAATCTTCGTTTCCGGACCATTTTGGAAACCCTCGTGACGTCCGTAATCTCATCCGGGACTCCGAACAACATTCGGTAACCACACATATAACTCAATTATACTAACACATCATCGAGCGTTAAGTGTGCAGACCCTGTGGGTTCGAGAACTATGTAGACATGCCCCGAGGCACTCCTCGGTTAATAACCAATAGCGGAACCTAGATGCCCATATTGGATCCTACATATTCTCCGAATATCTTATCGGTTGAACCTTACTGTCAAGGATTCATATAATCCCGTATGTCATTCCCTTTGTCCTTCGGTATGTTACTTACTCGAGATTTGATCGTCGGTATCCACATACCTATTTCAATCTCGTTACACGCAAGTCTCTTTACTTGTTCCGTAATACAAGATCCCATGACTTACACTTAGTCACATTGCTTGCAAGGCTTGTGTGTGATGTTGTATTACCGAGTGGGCCCCGAGATACCTCTCCGTCACACGGAGTGAGAAATGCCAGTCTTGATCCATACTAACTCAACGGACACCTTCGGAGATACGTGTAGAACACATTTATAGTCACTCAGTTATGTTGTGGTGTTTGATGCACACAAGGTATTCCTCCGGTGCTAGTGAGTTATATAATCTCATGGTCATAGGAACAAATACTTGACACACAGAAAACAATAGCAATGTCGTGGGTATAAGTCTGACAGTAGAAGTATGGGGTACGAAAGTATATGGGCAGAGCCTTAGCTACGGCAAGGATGTATGAGTTCAGGCCCCTCTGCGGTGGAGGTAAAAGCCCTACGTCTCAGTGCTCTTGGGAGCTTTGTGTCGAGTGGATTGTAGGATTACAGCAAGTGCCAACCCTTGCACCGATGGGGCAGGGCGGCTTATATAGAGTGCGCTGCCCTTCATAATGGCCCGGTGGACAAGGGTGGAATAGTGGCGAGTAAATGCTTATGTTACAAGTAACGTAAGCTTTAAATGTTAATAATGGTGTATGAAAACGTATGACCGTTGCCCTCCTGGGAGGTTACGATGTACAGAGTGGATTCCAGTCGGTACGCTAGATATGCTCCGAGTGGATCGTCGCCGACTGGATGATGGGGGCGTCCTTAGTTCAGTCGGAACTGTCTAAGGTCCTTGTCTTCTATGGAGGGTAGTTCTTGGGTAGGACCTATAGGGAAGACCTATGACCCTACCCTGGGACTATAAACCCATCATTAGGCCCCGAATGGATCGGGGTTGGAACGATGAAGTGATGTCTGGAGTTTGGAACCGACTGGTATTGAGGTGACTTTAGCGTTGTTTGCCTCGATCCATTTTATCCTTTCAGCCAGTGATCCGAGTGAATATACCAGTGAAACGAACCGTCAGGGACCGAGTGCTTCCGCGGAATCTTTCAACATGACTGGTCAAACTGACAGCGCCGGATTTTCCGGGATCCTCAAATTTCGGTTGCCGCGCGCTCAGCGGGGATGACGACATCGCCATCGAATAGGTTTTGCCTCCTTGATTACCGCGCCGTTATCTTCTCCACTAATCTTGCAGCAGTGAGTTAGGGGGATAAGATCCTCGGCCCACCTGTAAGCGACCCAGTCGGAGGTCTATTAAAGCCTCCCCAGCAGGATTTCCTGTTTTGCTGCTCTTCCTCCTCCCATTAATCTTGCTCCTCCCGCAGCTCTCTGCACACCTCAAGCCACCTCCTACCTCTCCTCCTCTGCGGATCCGTCGTCCTTGCCATGACGAAGAGGAAGACCAGCGAGCTCGAGGCGCAGAAGAAGAAGAAGAAGGGGGCGGCCTCCACTCAGCGGCGGCAGCGGGCGTTGCCGGCGGGCTGGATCCAGGGGGACTTCCTCCCCTCCTCGGTGACGGAGAACGACGTGCTGGAGTTGGTGGAGCACGGCATGGTTGCCAACAAGTCCTGGAGGCTGCCGGAAGGCGAGACGGAGCCGGCGCCGAAGGAGGGGGAGCGCGTTCTGCTGCTCAGCCACGTGGCCAGAGGTTTCTCCTTGCCTCCCCATCCTTTCTTCCGAGGTATCATGAATTACTTCGGGGCGCAGCTCCATCACTTTCCTCGAATGCAATAGCTCATCTTTCCGCGTTCGTCACCCTCTGCGAGTGCTTCATAGGATGTCCTCCCCACTGGGGGCTCTTTAAATATGTATTCTCCGCTAGATCCCAAACTGTTAAGAAGCTTAGCCAATCAGATGATAAGACACACATCCTCCAGCTCTGCGGGGGTTTAGGCTTCCAGAAGAAAACAAGGAGTAGCTACTCCTCCCTCCAGCTATCCGAGTCAGTTAGGAACTGGCAATCGTCCTGGTTCTATTGCCAGGACATTGCTTGCCCGAATGCTTTGAGTGGGTTGCCACCTTTCAGTTTAGACCGTCCGGGCCCTCCCAGGAAGCTTGCGCTCTCTAAGGGAGAAAGAACCCAGATCCAGCCTTTGGTCGACGCGCTGATAGCCGTTGTCCGGAGGGGAGTCACCGGCATGGACCTGCTGGAGACTTTTCTGGGTCGGCGCATCCAGCCGCTGCAGGCCCTAAGACCACGCTATGTGGCATTACACGGGGCCCTCGGATACCACTCGGTCTCATCCAGAGGACGTGAGCAGGGAGACTGTGAGTGCGTGGGTCCGCAGCATCACAGGCACGTGTGATAACCCCGTGGGAGCCCGACGGGTGAAGCCCTTCCGTGCCGAAAATCCTCCTCCGAATGAGGTGAGTAGCCTTCTCAGCTTTATTGCTTTTCTTGTCTCGCTGACTGACGTTGCCGACTGTGTTTTGTGCAGGAGTGGACAAACTGGCATTCTGCAGTCTCAAACGGGAATCCAGTCGAGGAAGAGGAGGGCAGCATGGAGGGCAGCGCGGATAACGCCGAGTACGTCTCTGACAGTGGGGAGACGGAGGAGGAGACGGAAGAGGAGGAGGAGGAGAGTGGAGAGCAGAGCTCGTCACCCTCACCACCAGAGCACCGGACCAAGCACCGTCATGACCCTGCTGCTCTGCAGGCTCCTCCCGCGGCCCCGAGTGCACCGCCAGCTCCTCCCGTGGCTCCGAGTGCTCGGAGTGTGAAGAGAACCAGGGGTGCTTCTACCGAGCCCGTGAACCAGCCGTCCAAGGTGGCTAAACCTAGTGGGCCTAAACCTCGGAAAGCCTTGCCCCGGATGAGGATCGCTATTCCAGTCGCCTCAGCGTAAGTATCTTTACTCTTTCATCTTCCTTCAGTATCCGATTGAACTCCTCTTTTTAGGAACTCATGTTTATCCGTCGAGTGGATTTCACTCAACAGAGCTACTACCTCCGCCACCTCTCTTCCACGCCAGGATGATGATCCCATGGACACGGATAATGCTGCCACGTCCCAGCAAGGTACATTGTCACGACTCCGAGAGCTGTATTACTGTTTCGCGAGTGGTGTCTTTGATGTTGACCTTTTTCTGTAATTTTATTTTGTTCAGTCGGGCTTCCTTCGGAGGTGATCCATCTGGACGACGACGACCAAAGGAGGTCGGAGCCAGCTTTGGCGCCTGTCCCTGGGGTTATCCAACCTGCTGCCAATCCCGCCATGAACGTGCCGCCGACTGAGACGGTGGCCCTCACGGTGGAACCGACTAGACCAGAGCTCGGGATGCCCAGGGAGCCCTCTGCCACGCCGGGTCTGTCGGTTATTCAATATGATGCCTGACGCCTCCCGGAAGATCAAGTAGGAGCTGCCAAGGACGCCATGGTACAAGTAGAGCTGATGGTGGGCGACGCCAAGGGAGCGTATGACTCCATCGCATCCCTGTACAAGAAGAGCTTGGAGCTTCGGGATGATATCCGAGTAAGTGCGCTAGTAAGTGTTTACATTCCTCTTGGTACCCACTGAGGGTTTCAGCGATATACTCGGATAAAGTAGCATGATTTTGCAGTGGGTTCAGTCTGAGTGAACCCAGTGGGTGTAGTCCCTGAGACTTCTGCCGAGTGCTTGCGCCGGCAGTTGTCTTTATATGTATTTTCCATAATCTGTACAGATCAGAGCTGATCTACCCGAATGGTACCAGTGGGGGCACGCCGAGTGCACCCACTGGGTGTAGTCCCCGAGAGTAGTGTTACTCGGGTCGAGTAATAGTAATCTCATAGTGTTGTTGGTTTGCTATGGAGCTCAATAGGGCCGACTTGTTCGAGCTTCATGCCAGTGGGGTCACTCTTAGTGAACCCACTGGGTGTAGCCCCCGAGACCGCTGTCGATTGCTTGCATCGGCAGGGGTCTGAAGAATTTTGAGCTTTGATTGTTTTGTCATATCTGTCGAGACTTTTCCTTGTTGAATGTGGCTGATCCTCCCTTTGTGTCTCTTTGACAGAAGACTTGTGAAATGGGATCGGCGTACAATGCTCTGAAGTCTGAGAAGACTCAACTTGTTGCGGACTTGGAGGTGGTTGTGAATGACCTGGCTGGCATGAAGAAGGCTCTTGCTGACCGAGAGAAATCTTTGGAGGAATCTCGGGAGGCTAACAAGGCACTGCTATCCGAGGTAGAAAAAATGAAGAGGGAGAGATCCGAATGGATGGGCCAGCTGAAGGTGATGAACACTCAGTGCAGAGCGCAGGAGAACTACGTCGACGACTGGGCGAAGAAGATGGTCGCACTGCTTGGTGGTAAGTTCTTGCCGAGTGCTTTTTGACTTTAGAGTTCACTCCAAGCTTATTTTCTGCTTGTCGTTTCTTTGCAGATTTCTGTCGGGATGTTGAGGCTGAAACAGCCGAAATTGAATGGTCGCTTGTTCCGAATGTTCCACTCAGCGATGAAGCTAACCGGGACATGCTCCGAGCGCATTCTCGCCTTAACAGGGTGGGCCCTTTCATTGGTCGCCTGAGAAGAGTTGTCGGCCGAATCGACAAGGAGTTGTGGCCTGAAGATGACTCCCGGAACGAGATAGAGGGGTTGATGACTCGACTGGAGGACGTTCCAAGCAGAGTGCAGGCATGGAAGAAGTCTGCCGCTCGGTGTGGTGCGGACGTGGCGTTGTCTCTAGTCTGAGTGCACTGCAAGGAAGCTCGTGAAGACAAGCTGAAGACGTTGCAGGTCGCCAACACCAAGAAGCTTCGATTTGAAGATTTCATGGAGACCTTCCTCGACACAGCCACTCGGATTGCAGATGGAATCGACCTCGACACCTTTGTGGAGCCTGCCAGTCCGGGCGACGCTTGATAAACTTTATGGTGAACGCACATTTACCTCGGTATGCCGAGTGGAATCTGTATTAAACTTTGGCCACTGCTGTTGGCCGGTACATTTGTGGTTCGGTGTGGATAAACTTGATTCACACCGAGCCGACTGATCGTAGATCCAACTTGAATTCGAATCGGATCTTGTGCTCTTCTTTCGCTGAGTTTTTTTGACACGATTTTGGTTCGTGGTTTTTGTTTGGGCGTCTCTTGGTGAAGCCAATGGCAAACATGCGGAGCATGTAATTGTCAGTTGTCTTCACATCCACATGAGCCTCAATGAGGGTCTGCTAAGCCTCCGAGTGTATCTCGAATGCCCACTCGGAGGAAGCTTTTTACTTAGGCAACTCTGGTTCGCATCCAAGTCTCCGAGTGTGACTTGAAATGCACACTCAGAGCAATTTGTTTACTTAGGCGACTCTGAGTCGCAGCTAAGTCTCCGAGTGTGACTTTTGGTGCACACTCGGAGCGAGTTTCTACTTAGGCGATTCTGGGTCGCGGCTAAGTCCCCGAGTGTGACTTTTGGTGCACACTCGGAGCGAGTTTTTACTTAGGCGACTCTGGGTCGCAGCTATTTCCCCGAGTGTGACTGTTAGTGCGCACTCGAAGCGAGTTTTTACTTAGGCGACTCTGGGTCGCAGCTAAGTCCCCGAGTGTGACTGTTAGTGCGCACTCGGAGCGAGTTGTTTACTTAGGCGACTCTGGGTCGCAGCTAAGTCCCCGAGTGTGACTTTTCTTGCACACTCGGAGCGAGTTGTTACTCATGTAGTTGTCAGTTGTCTTCACATCAACATGAGCCTCAATGAGGGTCTGCTAAGCCTCCGAGTGTATCTCGAGTATACACTCGGAGGAAGCTTTTTTTACTTAGGCAACTCTGAGTCGCAGCTAAGTCCCCGAGTGTGAGTTTTCGTGCACACTCGGAGTGAGTTGTTTACTTAGGCGATTCTGGGTCGCAACTAAGTCTCCGAGTGTGACTTTTAGTGCACACGCGGAGCGAGTTGTACTTAGGCGATTCTGGGTCGCAGCTAAGTCTCCAAGTGTGACTTTTAGTGCACACTCGGAGCGAGTTTGTACTTAGGCGACTCTGGGTCACAACTAAGTCTCCGAGTGTGACTTTTAGTGTACACTCGGAGCGAGTTTGTACTTAGGCGACTCTGGGTTGCAGATAAGTCCCCGAGTGTGACTTTTAGTGCACACTCAGAGCGAGTTTGTACTTAGGCGGCTCTGGGTCGCAGCTAACTCTCCGAGTGTGACTTTTAGTGCACACTCGGAGTGAGTTTGTACTTAGGCGACCCTGGGTCGCAGCTAAGTCTCCGAGTGTGACTTTTCGTGCACACTCGGAGCAAGTTGTTTACTTAGGCGACTCTGGGTCGCAGCTAAGTCTCCGAGGGTGACTTTTAGTGCACACTCGGAGCGAGTTTGTACTTAGGCGACTCTGGGTCGCAGCTAAGTCTCCGAGTGTGACTTTTCGTGCACACTCGGAGCGAGTTTGTACTTAGGCGACTCTGGGTCGCAGCTAAGTCTCCGAGTGTGATTTTTCATGCACACTCGGAGCGAGTTGTTACTTAGGCGACTCTCGGTCGTGGCTAAGTCTCCGAGCATGACTTTTAGTGCACACTCGGAGTTAGTTTTCTAGACCGGAGTCTGTAAACACGGAAGAATTTTGAATCGGCAAGAAATCAATCTGCTTTGTATTACTTCGATGATACTTGTTCTTTACATTGTCTCCGTCGGCGGTTATGTGTAGAAGCGCTTTAGTAGATCTCCATTCCATGCTCGCGGCTCGTCCGTTTCCCTGTCGAGGTTGTAGAGTCGATATGCTCCGTTGTTCAGCACCTTAGAAATGATGAACGGTCCTTCCCAGGCGGGAGCCAACTTGTGTGGTCTCTGTTGATCCACTCGGAGCACCAGGTCGCCTGCTTGGAACGTGCGGCTCCTGACGTGCCGCGCATGAAATTGCCGCAGATCTTGTTGATAAATTGTTGAACGGATCAGTGCCATCTCGCGCTCCTCTTCTAAAAGGTCCACTCCGTGTTGCCTGGCTTGCTCTGCTTCGGCTTCGGAGAAGAGTTCGACTCGTGGAGAGTTGTGAAGCAAGTCACTCGGAAGGACTGCCTCTGCTCCATAAACGAGGAAAAACGGGGATCGCCTGTCGATCTATTCAGAGTTGTGCGGAGGCCCCACAGCACCAAAGGCAGCTCGGTGACCCATGCATCGGCGCCATGTCCAACTTCTCGCAGGAGCCGAGGCTTCAACCCTTGAAGAATGAGTCCATTCGCCCGCTCCGCTTGTCCATTTGTTTGGGGGTGCGCGACGGATGCAAAATGCACTCGGATACCTTGGCTTGCGCAAAAACCTTTGAACCTGTTCGAGTCAAAGTTTGTGCCATTGTCGGTGATTATGCTGTGCGGAACCCCATATCTGGCGATGATGTCTCTGATAAATTTGATGGCCGTAAGGGCATCAAGCTTCTTGATAGGCTTGGCTTCAATCCACTTGGTAAACTTGTCGACTGCTACCAGCATATGGGTGAATCCTCCTTGGCCTGTTCTGAATGGTCCTACTGTATCTAATCCCCACACGGCGAATGGCCAAGCAAGAGGAATTGTCTTCAGCGCAGACGTTGGCTTGTGGGATTTGTTTGAATAGAACTGACAACCTTCGCAATGGTCGACCATACCTTTTGCCATTTCATTCGCCTGCAACCAGAAGAAACCAGCTCTGAATGCTTTGGCGACGATTGCCCTTGAGGAAGCATGATGACCGCAGGTTCCGGAGTGAATTTCTTCCAAGATTAACTGCCCCTCCTCAGGAGAGATACACCGCTGAAGGACGCCTGAAACACTTTCCCTATATAACTGGTCATCAATGACGGTGAAGGACTTCGACGTGCGAACGATCTGCCTAGCTTGGACTTCGTCTTCTGGTAACTCTTGACTCATGATGTACGCAATGAACGACACTCCATTCGGGAATGAAAGCTAGAATCTCCATGATCAAATCAACCACAGCGGGGACCTCGACTTCAGTCTTATCTGTTGAGCTCTTCGGTTGTACTGGTTCCTCTGTGAAAGGATCTTCCTTTACCGAGGGGATGTGTAGGTGCTCGAGGCAGACATCACTCGGGACCGGTCTCCGAGTGGATCCAAGTTTTGCCAATTCATCTGCTGCTTGGTTTTTCAGTCGGGGAACATGGTGAAGTTCCAGACCTTCGAACTTCTTCTCGAGCTTTCTTATTGCATTGTAGTATGCAGTCATGGTGGGGTTCCTTACATCCCATTCCTTCATTACTTGTTTAACCACTAGGTCTGAGTCGCCATAGACCATCAGGCGACGGACGCCGAGTGTGATGGCCATGCGCAACCCGTAAAGGAGAGCTTCGTACTCTGCTTCGTTGTTGGAAGAATCAAAATGGATCTGCAACACATCTTAAGTTTATCACCTTTTGGGGATATGAGCACTACGCCGGCGCCGGAGCCATTCAACATCTAGGACCCATCGAAGAACATGGTTCAATGAGCCGAGTAGATGTGAGTCGGTTGCTGTTGTTCTACCCATTCTGCTATGAAGTCAGCAAGAGCTTGAGACTTTATAGCTTTCTTGGCTTCGAACTTGATGTCGCAGTATAGCATCTCCATTGCCCACTTTGGCACTCGGCCTGATGCGTCCCGATTGTGGAGAATCTCCCACAACGGAGCATCAGATATGACAGATACTGAGTGGTCTTGGAAATAATGAGCCACCTTCTTTGCAGTCATGTAGATCCCATAAATAAGCTTCTCATAATGGGGATACCTCTGCTTGGAAGGAGTCAGGACTTCGGAAACATAATATAGTGGTCCCTGAACCTTGTAGGCTTTGCCTTCTTCTTCGCGTCCGACTGTCAGAACGGTGTTGATGACTTGATTTGTAGCCGCGATGTACAGAAGAAGGGGTTCTTTATAGAGCGGGGCACTAAGAACCGGCTGGGTGGAAAGCAGGGCTTTGAGGTCGTCGAATGCGATTTGGGCTTCGTCTGTCCACTCGAAGGTATCTGACTTCTTCGTGAGTCGGTACAGAGGTAACGCCTTCTCGCCGAGTCGAGCGATAAACCTTCTCAAAGCCGCTAGGCAACCTATGAGCTTTTGAACATCATGTAGTCTTACCGGTCGCTCCATTCGAACAATGGTCCCGATCTTTTCGGGGTTGACATCGATCCCTCGTTCGGAAACGAAGAAACCGAGTAACTTCCCGCTGGGAACGCCGAATGAACACTTGGCTGGGTTGAGCTTGATATCGTACCTACGTAGGTTGGCAAATGTTTCTGCCAAGTCAGTCAGCAGGTCGGAACCTTTGCGTGACTTGACGACGATATCATCCATATATGCTTCCACGTTTCGACCGATCTGGTCTAGGAGGCATTTTTGGATCATGCGCATAAAAGTTGCTCCTGCATTCTTCAAACCGAATGGCATAATGATGTAACAGAAACAACCGAATGGGGTGATGAAGGATATTTTTAATTCATCTGGACCATACAGACGGATCTGATGATAGCCCGAATAGGCATCAAGGAAGGATAAGCGCTCGCAACCCACAGTCGAATCCACAATTTGATCAATGCGGGGGAGCGGGAAGTGATCTTTCGGACAGATCTTATTGAGATGCTTGAAATCGATGCACATACAGAGAGACTTGTCCTTCTTGGGCACCATGACAACATTAGTGAGCCATTCGGAGTGGTGTACCTCGCGAATGAAGTTGGCTGCCAAAAGTTTAGCCACCTCCTCTCCGATTGCTTTCCTCTTGTGCGTGGCGGACCGACGCAGGCGTTCTCGGACGGGCCGAGCAGCAGGATCCACATGCAGTCGGTGCTCAACCGACTCCATGGGTACACCTGGCATGTCAGCAGGCTTCCATGCAAAAATGTCCCAGTTCTCACAGAGGAATTGGATGAGCTCGGCTTCCTATTTTGGATCAAGGGTGGTGGAGATGTTTGTCGGGGCGGCGGTGTCGTCCGTTGGGTGGATGCTGACTTTCTTCGTGTCTCCCGCCGACTGGAATGCAGACTCGGAAGCTGGCTTCTTTGAACGCATCAGGTCAGCGGGGTCGGCGGTCTTCTTGTACTCATCCAGCTCGAGTATAGCCATCTCATGATCGGCAATTCTCGACCCCTGTTGTAGACACTCCTCGGCCCGCTGTCGATTGCCTGTGACAGTAATCACACATTTGGGACCGGGCATCTTCAGCTTCAAATAGACGTTACATGGACGGGCCATGAAACACGCATATGCCGGACGGCCCAGAATCGCATGGTATGCACTCTCGAAGTCTACCACCTCGAATGTCAACTTCTCCTTGCGGAAGTTCTTGTCACAGCCGAAGACGACATCCAACGCAATTTGGTCGAGTGATTTGGCCTTTCTTCCTGGGACGACTCCGTGGAACTGCATACTGCTCTCGCTAAGTTTGGACATCGGAATGCCCATTCCCTTGAGAGTGTCGGCGTACATGATATTCAAGCCGCTGCCGCCGTCCATGAGGACTTTGCGCAGCCTAACTCCTTCCACCACCGGGTCGACAACCAGAGCTTGCCTCCCTGGGGTGGGTACGTGTGCTGGGTGGTCTGACTGATCAAAGGTGATCGCAGTCTGTGACCACTTGAGGAACGTGGGAGTGGAGGGGGTTGCCATGTTTACCTTCCTGTTGACCAGCTTCAGTCGACTTTTGCTTTCCACATCAGCAAAAATCATCAACGTTGCATGGACTTGGGGGAACGGATCCTCCTTGTCCTCATCATCCTGCTCGGTGTCCTTCTCACTCGGCTGTCCTTCGCCGAATCCTTGGATCAGGAGGCGACACTGCCGAGTGGTATGCCTCGGCAATATGTCATTGCCTTCTTCATCCGTCTTCGTGTGGATTGGACACGGTTGATCTAGGATGGAATTTCCTGACTGCCTCTTCTTGGGGGTGTACTGTGCTTTCCCCTTGCCTTTGAACTTGGCATTTGTAACGACTGCTGCCTCTGCCTACGGAATGGATTGAGCTTTGTGCTTCTGCTTCCGACTGCTGTTCCCATCTCCATCGGTGACTGACTTATGCTTGCCGCTACGTATGCGGTCCTCCACTTCGCCTTTTGCATAGCGCGCGGCTATCTCCATCATCTTGCTCATGGAGATGTCGCATGTCCGACCGAACTTTAGGTACAGATCTCTGTACCGCACGCCTGCCTTGAAGGCGCACACTGCTTGGTGCTCTGTAACATTTTCCACCGTGTGGTAGAGGTCGTCCAGCGCTGGATGAAATCCCGCAAGGGCTCGTTTTGCTTCTGGACACAATGCTGAAGCTCTACGAGACCAGCAGGGCGTTTGCACGTACCCTCGAAGGTCCTGATGAAGACTCGGGCCAAATCTGCCCAACTGTAGATGCTTGACGGAGCTAACTAGTTTAGCCAAGCTCGCGCCGAACTGTCGAGCAATATGCTACGTTCATAGTTTGGGTCTAGTCCATCACATGATTCTCCCAATGATGTGATCCAGTTATCAAGTGACAACACTTGCACATAGTTGGAAAACCTTGACTATCATTGATCAACTGGCTAGCCAACTAGAGGCTTGCTAAGGACATTGTTTTGTCTATATATCCACACATGTATCTATTTCATTTAATACAATTATAGCATGGATAATAAGCGATTATCTTTAAACAAGAAATATAATAATAACTATTTATCGTTGCCTCTAGGGCATATTTCCAACAATGTGATCATGTTAAGTTTCATAGAAATTTGAATCCATTTGCTAGCCCTAACACCCATCAAACGCCTTCTGCTCACTTGCCAAACTTGCTTCTTTGGCCCCTTCTACTAATCTGCTTGACCCCAAATTTCTACCACAGGTTCTTCTATCCCTCTATAACCTCCAGTAACTTTGCCATGACTCCTGGTCAAATATTGGAGGGTGACTACATCTCTCTACATCTCCTTTTTACCATGACAACACCTATTTTACCCCTCTCCCAATAATTTTGTTCAAGCCAATGCCCCCACATCCTTCCAGAGCACCTCTAGTATGCTAGTGCACTATTTGAAGCAAAGATATGGCATGATCATGTAGAAAATATGAGCAACCCTTCCGAAACCTGTTTTTGGCACATATGTGGCCTTGAACTGCAAGTGCTAGCTACACTCCTCTCCCTGAGTTGAAACTTTGCAGTCTTGTAGTCCCTCCATGACTATGACTACTAGACAAGGTTTCATTTCAAATTCCTCCCAGTACAAACACTTTATGCTAGCAAAAAGTTTGTTGTTGCAAACTTAAACAGAGAGGACGCCCCACCTAAATTACCCCATGTGAGGCCAACACTCTTGCATGCATGCCTTGCATGCCAGACATCTGTGACTGCCCAAAATGACAACGTGGGCATGAATGCGCGTGGTGACCACCTCCCTGGCATGCAGAAATGGTGATGTGCACCTTGTCTTCTTCCTGCATCTCGTATCCAGTAGCGACAACATGTCTCAGCACGCCAAGGGACTCCCTTTGAATGCATGTGCCCCTCTATGATGCCAGCTAGCTTCCAAGGTTGATGCGATGCGTGTGCTAGCCGCGCCAGAGCGCACCCAGGCGCATCCGAGCTCCCCCTTGTTGCCCCCTCTGCTATAACTCTCCCCCCGATCCCACTCTTGCTTTCTCTCACTCCCTCCTCCCTCCGTGGACCTCCAGGGGCACCCTATTAGAGCTCCCGTGCTCTCTTCTTCTCCCCCTGACCGGCATTGCCGCCACTCGTCTCCGTCAAAATCCGGGATAGCCGGTCCTCCCTCGCCTCAACACGCAACTCCATAGGGATTCCCTCGACAAGGGTAGATCCTCAAGCTCCCCAGGCCCTGTCCCCGTAGCCATGTCGTGCTCCTCGCCGACGACCAATGCTCCCATCCGCCTCCTGATGAGCAGCTTGCTTTGGGCACCCCCGCGAGCTACCCGACCATCCCCGAGAGCGGCTCGGAGGGGGCGTTCGCCCGAGCCACCGGCTCGACGGCCGACGCAACAGAATGGCCGGAAGGCACGACGACTGGCGCCTCTCAGCCCCTAGCGGGAGGTAGAAGAAGGGGGCCGAGGGAGAGAGAGAAAGGACCCGACGAGGCCCACTTGTAAGCGACCCAGGGTTCGAGCCTAGTTGATAAGTGGAGGCGGCCTACTCGGAGTCACCTTCGGTCAGCGAAGGTGTACTTCTAGAAGGCACTTTCTTGGGGCAGGTTTCGCGCGCGTGCCCGAGTCGCTGGGCCGACCCATTTGCTATCCTGCACCCGAGGTGCAGTATAGTCTCTGGTACTCCCTGTGTCTTTTTTCTTTTTCCAATAAATACTATTTAATCCTTAATAAATTCAAATCAACTCTAAACTCATTGATTCAAGTTCCTATAGACTCCTAAAATCATAATATATCCACATATGTGCTTTGCACATTTTTCCAGAGAAACTTTCTGTAGTATTATTATTCATATTCAAATTTGGGTATTTCAAATCCCACCTTGCAAAAATCCTAGAGAGCTCAATTCAGCTCCAAATGGAGTGATCCCAACTTCTAGAGACTTATAAAATCATGCTCTAATTTTCTAGCCTTAGTCAAAAAATTTCTCTCCCATATTTCTGTTGCATCAAATAAATAACACCTATTTCTATTTATCCCTTGTTTGAAAAAACTATAGGAAATTCATACCAACTCCGAATCGAATGAAACCACTTCCTAAATGTTTCTAAAATCATGCCTATTAAATGAGTGCCTTCACTCATTTTTAGCAGAATATTTTCTCTAGACTTCTTGTGGGGCCAGTGATGCCTCCATTTCCACCATTCAAAAATCTCTGGAGATCCAAATCCCTTGTTTATAAAGCACTTTTCTTATGACCAGAGATATACAGGAAAAATAAAACTCCTATTTATAAAGCAATTTTGTTTTTTTCTTGTTTTGTGGCTTACTATGGTTGATTCCGACGATAGTTGATGAAGTAGACGAACTACTCGGAGATAAACGAGAAGCATGAGAAGACCTCGAAGACTTTGCTAAACCAGGGAAGCAGCCCTTTGACCATGCTGACGAAGCTTGTACTTGCATATCATATTGTACGTTATTTATGCATATATTCGTGTTGGATCAGAGACCCCCTTGTTGGGTTGTCCCCAAAGAACACCTCGTTGAAACCTGCATTTGGGCATGACCCTACCACCTATGAGGGTTGTGCTTGTGGGATGTAGTTAGTTGCTAGTAGTTGCTACGCAAGAAGGGATGGGAATATGCATGGTGACGATTTAGGGTGTGTTATAAAGGCTTTTCAAAAAACCCGTCGGGTGCCACTAATGCCCGAGGGTCATGGTGTTAAGATGGATGACCACTTGAAAAAGAAGTGGTGTACCAAGAAAGGTTTCGTGTGTGTGGTTTCGGAAATGGGATTAGATTTAAAATTTGTCGACCGTCCCAACCATACATGCGCGACCACGATACCCCTTATGCGACGGGGATTTGTTGATTACCTTGGTCGAAACTAACAGAGAGCCACCATTACTAGTGACGGGAGTGACGTGGTCACTCTCGTGATGGGGTCATGCCAGGTAGGGCGACCATGCTGTTTTTATAGGTTCCGCACACACCGTTGCGTGCCCTCATGGATGATATGATCTAGAGTGGACTCTTTGTTTAGTGTCTCAATGGGAAAGGCATTGTTCGGGTGCTTACCCTGGGTATGTTATATACCGCGAGTCGTGGATGACACGAAAGTTCCCCGAGTCTTGTGGATATAGCGTGCAACGTGTGCAGAGTGTAAAACTATTCGAATAGCTGTGTCCATGGTCAAGGACAATTGTGTGTTGCTGCTTAAACTACTTCTAGTTGTTTCCACATACACCAAGCGTGTGGGGGGGGGGATATGAGAAAAAGATGGTGATATGAGAAACGTGATGCTTGAGCTAAGTCGGGTGACTTGGCATGATGGGTGAACATGGGATGTCCGACCCTCAGTTGATGTTGATATCGGTAACCTATTCACTGGGTTACCGTTATGCATTGTGATGCATGTCACACAAGAATTTTATCATGTTATTATCGGTAACCTATTCACTGGGTTACCGTTATGCATTGTGATGCATGTCACACAAGAATTTTATCATGTTATTTGTAACGCCCCGGACACACACATATCAATACTAGTCTTTTCTGCGCACTTTGTCCTCACTCATGCGCACCCGGGAACAACTTCCCAATCGGTCACCCATCCTAGGACTACTCCAAGCCGAGCACGCTTAACCTGGGAGTTCTGTCCGAATGGGCTCCCGAAAAAGAAGGAATTCCTTATTGATATGAGTAGTCTATCATCCATAATAAGCCACGCTATCACATACACCACCACTGAGAGGAACCGACGTCCTCGTCGGGCCACAGGAGCGTTCCCTCTTGGTACAAACGTCTGTGCATCCAGTCCAGTACATGTACCATGCCGTGTGTCTGTGCATCCAGTCCAGTACATGTACCATGCCGTGTGCCACGACGGGTCACAAACGTCATGAACAACATGACCGCACACCCGCCGGTGGTCGTTACTCCTGGCGGGATCTAGACTGTCCCCACATATCAATAACGGGTCACAAACGTCATGAACAACATGACCGCACACCTGTCTGCAAACATCCGTGTAAACGCGAGGGTCGGCTGTGATACCAAACTTGTAACGCCCCGAACACACCCGCCGGCGGTCGTTACTCCTGGCGGGATCTAGACTGTCCCCACATATCAATACTAGTCTTTTCTGCGCACTTTGTCCTCTCTCATGCGCACCCGGGAACAACTTCCCGGTCGGTCACCCATCCTAGGACTACTCCAAGCCGAGCACGCTTAACCTGGGAGTTCTGTCCGAATGGGCTCCCGGAAAAGAAGGAATTCCTTATTGATATGAGTAGTCTATCATCCCTAATAAGCCAGGCTATCACATTATTGCACTAGGTAAAAACCTGCTTTCCGCAAAAACAACATACCAGTGTTATATCATGTTTCATTACTGCCTTGTTCCATAACATGGGTGGCTTGCGAGTACATTCGAAGTACTCATTGGATTGCCACTGGTTATTTCATTGACCAGGTAAGAGAGGACATGCGATGGTGAAGAGTACTTGGTGACGTTCCTGCGAGCTAGGACGCTTCTGAGTCAGAATGCGCGTACGTTAAGGCCGATGGCGTGGGTTCACGCTTTCAACCAAGATTTCCGCTGTTAATCAAGTTTTTTGTGTCGGCCTTCGAGACCCTACCTATGTAAGACTTTACCTCAATGGTCCTTATTTGTATCACATGGTATGTATGGATGTAAGACTCTCGTTATTCAGTTTCTGTGTGTTCGGTGAGCATTGATATCTCGGATCACTGAGCACGTACATTCGATGATCATGACTTATAAGTCAGGGTCCCCACAGGGTGGCCGGTATCTTCCATGTTAAATAGGTTATTATCAAGATGATTGCTTATTCACTTGTCATTGCACGGGAGTATGGTGGTAATAGGGATGCCGAGTCCCAAAAAGAAAAAATATATTTTATGTTGTCAAATAATAAATTCCTTGGAAAGTGTTGGTATGGACGATGCCCGTGGATACGGCTGGTCGTGGAATGTGAAAGAATGGTGGAAAAGGAATAAACTTTATTTTTAGTTTGGTAACCGCCTATATCTTGTTTAGCATGGAGGATATTGGAAACTCTTAGTCGTTCTCGTTGACAACAATATCATGCCACCCTAAAACAAATTATCTCTAAGTTTTTCACTCTGAGCTATGGCACCTCTAGAAATCCCTGCTTCCCTCTATTAAGGGCCTATCTATTTACCTTATGCAATTCTTATTTTTGAATTTGAGTCTCCGTCTTCTCTTATAAAGCCCCAACTAAGGAACACCATTATCACACTTGAGCATTGTATGTAGTTAACATTTGAGTGTGTTGCATGAATGGATCAATGATAGAGCATGATGGGCCACACATAACATTCTTTAGCGTTGATAGTTTGAAAGAGTTAGTTGCTTGTTGGTATGCTTGAGTATTGAAATCTTCATGTCAAATTATAGACTATTGCTTTGCATCATCTACAAGTCCATATGTCCATGCTGAAATGAAAATAGTATGGCGAACATGTGAGGCAACATTTCATAATCAAAATTTCTGTTTTTATCATTTACCTACTCGAGGATGAGCACAAATTAGGCTTGGGGATGTTGATACGTCTTCAACGTATCTATAATTTTTATTGTTCTATGTTGTTATGTTATCATTCTTGGATGTTTTATAATCATTTTATAGTAATTTTATATCTTTTTTTGGGACTAACCTATTGACACAGTGCCTAGTGCGAGTTGATGTTTTTTGCTACCTTTTCCTTCGCGGAAAATCCATATCAGATGAGGTCCAATTGCCACAAAACTTTATGAAGATTTTTTAGGACCAGAAGGAAACTTCGGGTCCAAGATTGAGCAGCAGCCAAGGCCCAGCGGGGCCACTACACACCACGACGCGCCGGAAGCCCCTGGCACGGCCTGGTGTTTAGTGGGACCCTCGGGAAGCTTCTCCACCACATCTGAGCTCTATAAATACCCCAATATTCTATAAACCCTAGAGAAGTCGAAGAAAAATTATTTCAACCGTCGCAAGTTCCACAACCACAAAAACCAATCTAGAGCATGTTCCGGAGAGGAACACGATCACGAAGGAGTTCACCATCCTCATTGGTGCTACTTTGATGATGTGTGAGTAGTTCATATCAGACCTATGGGTCCGTAGGCGGTATCTAGATGGCTTTCTCCATTGTTTCGTTTCTCAATACAATGGTCTCTTGGAGATCCATATGATGTAACTCTTTCTTTTGCGGTGTGTTTGTTGGGATCCGATGAATTATGAGTTTATGACTAGATCTATGAAAACATATTCATGCTTGATTATTATAGCCTCGTATTTCTTCTTCAATTTTTGGTTCTTGTCTGGCCAACTTGATCTTTTATCTTTCAATGGGAAGAGGCGCTTTGTTATGGGCTCAATGTTGCGGTGCTCAATCTCAGTGATAGAAAGAGACATGAGACACATGTATCATTTCCATTAAGGATAAAACAATGGGGTATATTTCTACATGAATATATCTTGTATACATCATTTCATCGTTCTTAAGGCATTACTCCATTTCTGTATGAACTTAGTACACTAGATTCATGCTCGATAGTGGTCGATGTCTGGAGTAATAGAAGTAGATGCACGAAGAAGTCAGTCTACTTATTTCAGACGTGATGCCTATATACATGATCATTGTCTTGAATATCGTCATAATAATATCTTTTCTATCAATTGCCCAACAGTAATGTGTCTACCCGCCGCTTGCTATTTTCTCGAGAGAAGCCATTAGTGAAACCTACGGGCCCCGAGTCTACTTCACATCATCTATTTTGAATCTCTACTTTTCTATTTGCTTTTCTACTTTATTTTCTCTTTTGTTTTCAAATCTATATTATCAAAACCCCCAAAAATACCTTGTTGTGTTCTATTTGCTATCACTCTTATTTGCATCTATCAATCTATCCTTACTTTACCCACGAGGGATTGACAACCCCTCTACGCGTTGGGTTGCGAAGATTTGCTATTTGTGTGCGGGGGTTGCTTACATAGTCTTGTGGATCTTCCTACTGGATTATTCCTTGGTTTCTTAACTGAGGGAAATACTTGCCGTCGTTGTGCTACATCACCCTTTAAGCTTGGAGGGACCAACGCACTTGCGAGGAGTCACCTCTAGTTAGTGCTCTACCATGCATTGTTTACCTTGTTACAAACATGGGCTGCTTGCGAGTACATTCAAAGTACTCATTGGCTTGCCACTGGTTATTTAATTTCCAGGCATTGAAGAACATGAATATGGTGAAGAGTACCTTGGTGTCGAGCATGTAAATTGGGATGATTCATAGTCACCATGTGTGTAGGTTAAGGCAGATGGCATGGGTCCATGCTATCGTTCAAGATTTCTGCTGCGAGTTTACATTTTATGTTTGACCTTTATGGCCCTATCTATGTAATACTTGACCATAAGGGTGAAAGCACAACTTCTTCCTAAGGTTGTTTTGGTAATTAATCACAACATATGTGTCATTGAACTAATGATCTTATCCAAGTATATTTCAGAAAAGTTCAAAGATGCACTGGCTAAGGATTGTGAGGAGAACCCCTGGATACAAGGGAAGGAATAGGATTGGACAAGCTTCAAGGTACAAGACTCTACATTTTAGATTTGTGAGAAATCACATTTGAGTCCATCGGAAAGCCAATACTTTTAAAAGGGGGTGATGTATCTATGATGAATTGGTTGCTCAAGTGCTTAGAGATAGACACCCAAAATACTCAGCCATTTTCCCACAAAAGTTATTTGTCCAAAACCTAAACATCAAAATCGGTGCCACCAAGTTTTTCCATTCAGCCCTACCGATTTTCCACCAGACAGAAACTTTGCCAAACCCTAGAATCTCGGTACCACCAACATTCCATTCGATGCTACCGAAACCGGTGACCAAGTTTTTCATAGCCGTTTTCAAGAAGCAGAAATTTGAGTCTTGGAATCGGTCTCACCGAGATTTCGAAACTGCCCTCGGTCACCATATCGGTACCACTAAGATTCCCATATCTGTCTCACCGAGAATTCAAAAATTGCCACATTTTATGCAAATCGGAGCCATCGAGATTCACTTTGGTTTCACCGAGTTGGACAATAAAGTTGTAACAGTTGGATTTGTGGAGATGCTTATATATACCCATCCACCACTTCTCATTTGTAGAGGAAGCACTCAAAACACACATACACTTGCCATATTCATTTTTGTGAGAGAGAGCCACCTACTCATGTGTTGAGATCAAGATATCCCAATCCATCCACTTGAAACATGATCACTAGCCTCTCCAAGTTGCTTTCCACCCAATCAATCTCTTCTACCCAAGCCAAATCTGTGAGAGAGTGACTCAGTGTTGAGGAGACTATATTTTGAAGCACAAGAGCAAGGATTTCATCATACTACCGCATTTATTACCTTTTGGAGGGTTGTGCCTCCTAGATTGGTTACGAAACTGTAACGAGTAAGATGCGGTCCTTTCCGATTTAGGGAACGAGGCCCCAAAATGGAAAGAAGCGCATCTAAGCGTTTTGCAAGCACGATAACATAGCACCTACATAATAATAGAATGACAAATAGGGAATCGTTTGCCATCTCATAGATAATTTTAGAGTTACATCACACATTTATTCAGACAAGGTAGTTCCGCTACAGACTACATAACATGAGAAAAGGCTATGCTACCCTGCATGCTTGCCCACGATCACGACCATGCCTCAGTCTTCTCGATAGTTCATGTACAGGTGGTCGTTCTCCTCATCGTACTGCCACGCCAGCTGCGTGCCATCGGGATCACCTGTGTCGGGCGTACCTGTGCCTGTTCGGGTGTTGAAGTAATCTGTGAGCCACGGGGACTCAACAATCTATGACCTCGGTGCCAGAACTAGTCAAGTTATTAGGTAAGGAAGGTTCAGTGTTTAGGGTACAACATCCTAAGCATTTATGGTGGCTAACTTACGTAGAACAAGTTATTGAAGGTGGTCTATACTAGCGGGCAAAAACTAGCTGATCACTAAGTGATCCTGAACACCTACTTACGTCAATCATAACCCCACCGTGTTCCCGATCGAAGAGAGGTCTTCGAAGGGGACAGTCACGGTTACGCACACGGTTGGCACTTTTATTAGATTAGGTTCAAGTTATCTATAACCGGATGTTAACAAATATTCCAAGTTACCACATAACTGCGGGCACGGCTTTTCGAAAGATTAAACCCTGCAGGGGTGCTCCAACTAGTCCATCACAAACAGTCACGGGCCGCAAAGTAATCCACTATCACGAATCTCGTGATCTCGTTGGATTCCTTAGAGGAAAACCTCAACTCTGGGGAGAACCAAAGCTTCACTAGGATTCCTATACACAAGATATATCGCTAAGGTAAGACAAGACTAGCAGGACCTCCCCTCGTGTCGACGACCCCGATAAGAGCCGCGTATCTCAGTCTCAGGACATGACGGATGGAACTAGCTACGAGAACCAAACCTCATGTTTCCTTGTGGTGGCCCCGCAGGCCGACCAGGTTGGACCCACACTCATGAGGAGCACTTGCCTGGGTTGTTGATTAAATTCCTCGGGGTAGCTATTCCCTATGCAGATTATTATTAAGTGATTAGAAAATTAACACCAATGTTGGGTCCTGCCGGACAAGTCTTAACACTAAACGATTTATCAAGGGGGTCCCCATAACAACCCCGAATGTGTTAGGAGCGAATAGTTATGGAATCAAACACCGGTAGCCGGAAACTATGGCGGCAATAATGGAACAAAACACCAGGCAAAAGGCTAGGCCTTCCATTATTTACCAAGTATATAGGTGCATTAATTAAATACCAGGTTTAACATAATGATGTCAAACTCATGTTATCACATGAGACAATTGCACTTGCAACTAGCAACGCTAACATTACAAGCTGAGTAAAACTACTTAGCCATTCAAGATTTTCTAGGAGGGGGAAAGTGTTTGGGTTTCATGGCAATATCACAAGGCGATTATTTCAGTGGTAGGCAGTGAGCATATGACGAAGGAAACGTGAATCTAAGCATAACAAGTCTAGAGATGGTATCAAGGTCATGTCATCTTGCGTGTGATGTCTTCAGCTTGGAACTGCTCTTGTTCGTCCTGCACGTACTCTCCCGGATCCACGTAATCGCTCTCCAATCCCGGTGCTACCCAACATAAAAATAGCATCCAATGAACAACAACACCACATGATGCAACAAACACATGATGCATGAGATGAGAATGAACATGCATCTCTATTCTAGTCACTTGCACATGCATGAGAAGAAAATACAAACTTCTGGACAGAACTGCACTCTAAGCTATCTTGTCATGCGTGAGGATGACATGAACACATGTATCGCGCGAAAACGATGCAAAAAACATATAAAGAACATTACGATCGGAGCTACGGATCAACCGGAAACTAAGAAATAAGAAATGGAGTCCTACGGATCAAATATACCACAAGCACTCTCCAATGGCATACTTCTGGTATTCCCAGGTTTCCAAATCACAAAACAACCAAGTATAGATGGGGTGGTGCAAAGAAACTCACCACACCATCAACTATGCACTCACAAGCATCAAAACATCAAAACTATACAATCTGTCCTAAACAGCAACATAGCAGTTTGAGAGCTACATGCAAAGCACCTACAGCCACACAAATGTGCCAAATAAGATATGTGGCAGAAGCTATTCGAAAGCTCTACAAGCATGAGCAAAAATATAATACAAAGTAGTTTCACACAGAAAGTTCTACAGCTGCTAACTTGGACAAAAATATCAGTTTTCACGGACTTAGTGAAATACTCAGATTCTCACTAGTTGTTTATGCTCTGAAGCATTTCGACAGCACCCAAAACAATATCTACAGGAAGTCAAATGGAATGAAAATTGATAGAGAGCTAGACAAACACAAAAGCTCCAACTTCTCAGTTGAATGCAGGGGCTGATTTCCAACACATGAACTTTTGCAAGCACAACTAAAAGGGAAGAAAATAACAGCAGTTTCTCAGACTTCACTAAACTGAAATTTTCAGCCACATGCCTACTTTGACTAAGAACAACTTGCACATATAAACTCCTAAGCATGAAACAACAACACCATGTTGTAGAGGGGTTCATCCTCTACTGCCACAACAAGGAATCATCCTCTTGGGCTCATCACATCACATGGAACCAAGCTCTAAACATTGAACAAAATAGAAATATGACATTCCCAGAAAGTGTTCCAAAGTGGAATCTGATTCCACCATTGGATTCCTGGGATGATTCTACCCCAAAAAAATATATAATACCTAGGTACTTGCATAGAACAAATAGGCACAAACTTGAAAGGAAAAACTACATGGAATCACAAGGAGGTAAATAGTGTTATATCACATGTGCTACTCACTAGATCATCACCTACACATGCACTTGCACACTCTCATCACTCTATTGGTGCACATGAGGGGTATACCTCATGTTCATGTGCCTTAGAACACCACCACACACACACATACATCAAGCACACATATATCAAGCACCTACACATGCTAGTTAAAACACACACACTAACTTACACTCACATCATGCATTCCTACACCTACACATACAAGATTGCACATAAGTGATTATCAAGGCACACCATGCCTTGGGCATGTGTGTGACACACACACACATGCACACACACACCACATGAACACCTACAACTACCACAAGGTAGGTGGGGGGCCCACACACACACTCTCTCACACACTTGCACAACCTAGTGCATAAGCACATTACTCATGCACATGAGTAACACACACACATATGCACACTACCCTAGTGCATCACACACTTAATAACACACAACATACATAAGCTAGCCCACACATGCACTAGCTCAACCACAACATAAGCATCAAGTGCTACTAACTAAACATACATGAAACCTACTCGTATCAAGGTTTTAAATTGCCGGCTATTGGATTTAGCGCCTGGCTTTTTCAATGAGCTATTTGGGGCTATAGCTGGGCAATTTATGGCTATAGCGGGCTATAGCGGCAAGATTGTGAAGGAAAGCAAAATAGCTGGACACCGCATAAAAAGCAATAGCGGCAGCTATAGCTGATAATAGCCGGCAATTTAGAACCATGACTGGTATAAATAGTTTTGGCAACAAACCTTGCTGCCGAAGCAACTATCAAGTCTACAAAGTAAATGAACAACAGGAACAAAAAAAACAAAAGGGAATAGGCAAAAAAAAGGGCTGCCTCGGAATCGAACCCACACACAGCAAACCACTCGGCTACGAACAGGGACTCGACAGAACAAAGGGATTTAACAGGATAATCTTCTTCTATGCGCAACTGTGCCCGAGAGATAAAATAGAAAAAAGGGGGGCGATGCGAGACTCGAACCCACGACGTGCTAGTTGGCAAAATCGCCTGCTGCCACTCTGCTGTGCTGCGGATCTTGGCCTAACAGAGGGATCCTACTAGGTAACCTACACAAGAGCCGCCCTGCTCTGCTCTGCCCAGAGACGACGGCAGTGATGCTCACCGGAGCGGCCTCCTACTACTACTGCCGCCCTACGGGGATCATCTACGGCTACCACCCTGTCGCGTGGGAAGTCGTTGCTCTGAGTACCGACGAGCCCGATCACACCACACAAAGAACAAAACATGCACTTGCCGTACTCATCTTCGATCAGAGGCACGACAACGATCCCTAGGCCGCATCTAAAGAGGGGGAATGGAGGAAGAGAGCAGGCTCACCGAGAGAAAGGGGAAGAGGGGTTCCGATCGAAGAGAGACGCCTGTAGACGAGCTGACGACGATCTGATGCAGAACCGAAGCAGGGGTACGGGACCGCCGGGAACACGCCAGAGATGAGGTCCTGCCCGTCGGTGTAGTCGCGCCCCGACCTCAACGACGACGGGAATGGAACACGGGTGCTTCCCCCGAGCTCTGGAACATGCTTGCCGGCACCGGAGGCGAGGGACGCGCGATGGACGATGGTGGCGCTCTACTGCTACCCTCCGCTACCTTCCTACAGAACTTACCTTGGGGAAGGGAGAAAGAGATGGAGGGGAAGTGGTGGCGCTAGGAGGGGGGACGCGGAACCCTAGGCACTAGGGCACGCACGCCGAGGATATATGGGCTGCGGATGGGACGCACACCGTCAATCTCTCTCGCTCTCTCTCTCTGAAGCTTCTGACGGAAAGCATGCGCGGGGTAGACGCCGTCACGAGGAAGGAGATGGAGCGCGCGGTGGGCTGACGCTGGGGGTTAACAGAGAGGAGAGATGGGCCTCGGGAGGGGAAGGAGGCCCATGCTGGGAACAGGTACGGGAGAAAACCCCCGTGGGGTTCTCTGTTTAAAAACTACACCACCAAAACAAATAAGCTCCTAGGGAAACCTATGGCACCAAAATTAAAATTAAAATGCCCCTGGTCATAAGAAATTATGACCTATTTAAATAAAATATAAAAGGAATTTTTGGAGCCTTTAAATATTTATAAAACGAAATTAATTTACCTATTTTATGAATATTTGCACCACTAAAACAAAGTTTCAAAACAATAAAAACATAGCATCACATCCACCACAATTCATACTAAAACATGAGCATTTTTAAAACAGGGAAGGAGCAAGTGAAACTTGGGCTTGAGATAAATAGAGAGGGGGGAAGTTTTGAATCCTATTTGAAAACTTACAAGTTGCACCCCACTTCAAATGCACCACTCATCAACACATCACATACCATCACAAATCATCACACCTCATCACCACACCATGGATTCACAAAACAACAACATAATGAAAGCATGGAATGAAATGGATGCATGCATGCAAAGGGAAACAAGACATGAGCACATGAAATACCACATGGAATATACTCTCATTGCAATGACAAGATGGACCCACATACATAAGGTCCCAAATAAGGCAAGTTACACTCTTGGGGCATTACAAACTCTCCCACACTACAAAAAGATCTCGTCCCGAGATCTAGGACTGAAAGAACTCTGGGAATTCAGAACGGAGGTGATCCTCGCGTTCCCAAGTAGCCTCTTTATCGGAATGATGTGACCATTGCACCTTGAGAAATTTGACAGTCTTGTTGCGGGTCTTGCGCTCAGTCGCCTCGAGAACCGCAACTGGATGCTCACGATAGGATAGGTCGGGTTGAAGGTCGATGTCTTGAAGATGAAGAGTGCGCTCGGGAATCTTGAAGCATCTCCGGAGCTGAGAGACATGGAACACGTCATGCACATTTGAAAAGTTTGACGGGAGCTCAAGCTGGTACGCAAGGTCGCCTCTCTTGCTAACAACTCTGAAAGGACCAACGAAACGAGGCGCAAGCTTGCCTTTGATGCCAAAGCGCTGTGTACCCTCCATAGGGGACACCTTGAGATAGACGAAGTCATCAAGCTCATAAGACATGTCACGATGCTTGCTATCATAATAGCTCTTCAGACGGGACTGCGCTGCTCTGAGATTATCCCGAATGACCCGACACATCTCTTCAGCTTCTTCTATCAAGTCATTCCCAAGAATCTGACACTCGCTGGTCTCGGACCATTTGAGAAGGGTACGCCACTTCCTGCCATAGAGAATCTCAAACGGAGCTTTGCGTGAACTAGCTTGATAACTGTTGTTATACGAGAACTCAGTGAAAGGCAGACAGTCTTCCCACTTCATGCCAAAAGAGATAACACGGGCTCTCAGCATATCCTCAAGGACCTGATTGACTCTCTCCACTTGACCACTAGTCTGAGGATGAAAAGCTGTGTTGAAGCGTATCTTCGTGCCCATCGCAGACTGAAAAGAGTCCCAGAACTTGGAAGTGAAGATACTTCTGCGATCCGAAGAAATCATCATAGGCACTCCGTGCAAAGATACTATCCTGGAAGTGTACATCTCTGCAAGCTGAGCTGCCGAAATGGATTCCTTGACTGGAAGAAAATGAGCCACTTTACTCAACTTGTCGATGACGACGAAGATGGCATCGTTACCCTTCTTAGACTTCCGAAACCCGGTGACGAAATCCATCTCAATATGGTCGAACTTCCACTCAGGAATGGGCAATGGATGCAAAGGACCTGCTGGACGTTGATGCGCTGCGTTCACCCTCCGACATACATCACATTCAATTACGAACTGAGCAATCTCACGCTTCATGCGAGTCCACCAGAAGGTCTGTTTCAAGTCCTGATACATCTTGGAGCTTCCAGGATGTATAGAGAGCAGAGAGTTATGAGCTTCTTACATGATTACCTTTCTGAGATCACCTTTCGGAACGACAAGACGATCCTCAAAGAACAACGTTTCTATGGCATCAACACTGAAGCACTTATATTTGGGAAGTCCCTTTGCCAAGGCAATCTTGACTTTCTTCACCATTGCATCAAGAAGATGTGCTTCTCGGACCTGATCTTCCAAGCTAGGAGAGATATGAAGATTTGCAAGAAATCCCTGAGGTACTAACTGAAGGTTGAGCTTTCTGAAAGATTCACAAAGGTCAGGCTAGAGAGGCTTCAGAATGAGACTGTTGCAGTAAGCCTTCCTACTCAAAGCATCCGCCACGACATTAGCTTTGTCTGGTGTGTACTCAACGCTCGGATTAAAATCTTGGAGAATTTCCACCCAACGAGTTTGCCGGAGATTCAGGTTAGGCTGGGTGAATATGTACTTGAGACTCTTGTGATCGGTGAACACTTCAACCTTTCGTTCCAACACGAGGTGTCTCCAAGTCATTAGAGCATGTACCACTGCTGCCAGCTCAAGATCATGCACAAGATAATTCTTCTCCAATGGCTTCAACTGCGTGGAGGTATAAGCAACCACTTTCTTCTCTTGCATCAGAACTGCACCAAGACCTTGAAGAGAGGCGTCGCGGAACACTTGGTAAGGTTTGGAGTCATCGGGAGGAACCAAGACTGGAGTAGAGGTGAGCTTCTCTTTGAGTGTGTTGAAGGCCAACTGACACTCTGGAGACCAGACATACTTCACACCCTTCTGAAGAAGACTTGAGAGTGGCTTAGCAATCTTGGAGAAGTTCTCAACGAACCTTCTACAATAGCTTGCAAGCCCGAGAAAGCTTCGAAGCTGCTTCACATTCTGCGGAGGCTCCCACTCAACAATGGCCTGCACCTTCGACGGATCAAATTTGATGCCCTCGACAGAGATGATGTGCCCAAGATAGACGACTTCTTTCAACCAGAACTCACACTTGGAAAACTTGGCATAGAATTTGTGCTTTCTCAGCTTATCAAGCACCAGCCTGAGATGTTCTTCATGTTCTTCCTCAGTTTCTGAAAAGACCAGAATATCGTCGAGATACAGCAAGACGAACTCATTCTTGAACAGAGAGAATATGTAGTTCATCATTCGACAAAATGTCGGAGGAGCATTTGCCAGACCAAAAGACATGACCGTATACTCATACGAGCCAAAACTAGTCCTGAAAGCAGTCTTTGGAATATCATCTTCGTGAATGTGAATTTGATGATAGCCCATTCTGAGATCGAGCTTGGAGAAGATCTTAGCCCCTTTCAACTGTTCAAACAACTCATTTATGTTCGGAAGTGGATACTTGTTCCTGATTGTCTTCTTGTTCAATGGACGGTAATCGACACACAAACGGTCCGTGCCATCCTTCTTCTTGACAAACAGAACTCCACAGCCCCAAGGAGACGAGCTTGGTTTGATCAGACCCAAACGCTCCTGCTCATCGAGTTGCCTCTTAAGTTCCTTCAGCTCTTCTGGACCCAATTTGTACGGTCGTTTGCACACAGGCTCAGTACCTGGTTCATGCTCAATAACAAATTCAACTTCTTGGTGCGGAGGCATTCCTGGCAGCTCTTCTGGAAACACATCTTCATATTCGCAGACCACTGGGACTTGCGAAATAGGATTAATCTCACCCTTTTCATTCAAAGAGAACAGATGGATTGTGTCATCGCGCGCCGCGAAGATAATCATGTCCTCCGAAGAGTGAGTAAGCTTCACTTCTTTAGCTTCATAATCAATCGATGCCTTGTTCATGGCTAGCCAGTCCATACCAATGATCAAATCAATGTCAGAATTGCCCAAGACAATAGGAGACGCCGGAAAAGAATAACTACCCATCTTGACAGAAACACCCGGAACGAACAACTGAGAGCTCATCCGCATACCCGGAGACACAACTTGCAATGACTTTAGTAAAAACTCGGTCGCAATATTATTACCAGATGCAAAGGGATATGACATGAAAGAATGCGATGCGCCAGAATCGAACAACACTTTAGCAGGAATATCATTGACGAGGAGGTTACCCATGATCACATCTGACGAGTTTTCTGCCTCAGCTGCATTCACCATGTTGACTCGAGCAGACCTGGGGTTGAACTTCACGAGAGCATTGCTTGGAGGTTTGCCTGGAGGAGGAGGCGGAAGACGGAGCTGAGAAGTGCACTTGTTGGCAGAGTGACCCTTCTGCCCACACTTGTGACAAGTAATATCTGCTGGCTGACGGTACTGTGTCTGAGGAGGCCCTTACTTCTGCTGCTGGAATATCTGTTGAAAAGCTGGGTTGGGTGGGTGGGAAGAACCACGGCCACCTGAATGCTTGAACTGTTGCATGTGCCGAGGAGGAGGAGGAGACACCCAATACTTTTGTTGCTTCTGAAGCACCTGAGTTGAGGAAGATGAGCTGGAATCTTTGAAGCGCTTCTTAGAATTCTCCACCCTGAGCAAAGCTGCCTTAGCCCTGAGAGCTAAGTTGTAGAACTTATCGAACTCCTCAGGATCGTGCAAAGCGAGAGCTAACTGCAAATCTTCTTTCAAGCCACCTGTGAACTGATAAATCTTGCTCTTCTGATCAGGGATATCCTGCAAGGCGTATCGGGCTAGCTCGTGGAACTCGACGTTGTACGTGTACACGGAGTCACCACCTTGCTTCAAGCGCCTGAACTTCTCACGCATTTCCTCCACAAAACTGGATGGAATGTAGTGGGATCTGAAGTCACGGTAGAACTCATCCCAAGTGATCACTCTAGCACCCCCGGAATCCTTCAACTGTTGCCACTAGATAGATGCTTGCCCCTTCAGCTAGAATGTTGCAAACTTGACGAAATCCTCTCGACGAACATTGCTGCATTCAAAGTGCTTGTTCATGTCGCGGATCCAATCCTCAACATTAAACGGATGGTCACACGACGTGAAGGTCTTCGGCTGATTTGACAGGAACTGACTCAGATTAGCAAACTAATTGCCACCATGATTGAAGTTGCCTTGCTGCTGATTAGTCCTCTCTTGGAACAATTGTATCAGCATCTGAGTGTTTGCATTTGTAGCAGCCATCACCGCTTGCCAAGCCTCTGCAGGAGGAGGCGGCGGCAAAGGAGGATTCTTTGGAGGAGGAGGTGGTGGCGGCACATCCTCACGACCTGGATTCTGACGAGTTGGTGGAGCCATCCTGAAGACAGGCAACACATTAGCCCACAGAATAAATTGTCGGTATAGCTGAATCAAAAAGGCAGGAATATCTGAACAGGAATATTAGCAATTGCACTCGAACAAAATAGTAAGAATGCTTCCTCAAAGTGACTGTCGACAAAATTCTGATTCAGACCACTTGCAAACAAGTATGAGCTAGAATTGCTCCGAACAAACATATGATCGAGATTTCATCCAATATCTTCGTGGATAAGATCGCACGGGCTCGAATTTACAGTAGCCATCCTGTGCAAGGTATTGCACACGACTTACGAAGTATCCCCGAGTCGTAGAAAGCTACAAGGACTCTTTAAGACACAACGAGAACCGTTGTAAGACGACCGTGAACAAACATACCCACTGAATGTCGAATCCCAACCTCACATCATGCATGTGTAGGAAGATTGTCCTATAAGTCACTACTTGATATCCCACCTATGAATTCTCGAAATATCTGGTCATGCAATTTGGTACATGGATACAAGGAGTAATATTCACACAACTCCTATACTAACCCGTCCATTGTATCACATATGTCAACACGTAACCAGAATCTCGGACCTTCATGTACTACAGATCCTCGTGACCACAACGATACAAAGTATGGCAGTACTCCCGAACAACCTGCACCAGTACTGGGGACATCGGGGTTATCTCGCCACTACTAGTATTGAAGTAATTACGAACATCCTTCATTCTGAGATACTCAGAAATCTGAATGATCGCGGTGTGCACAAGAATCCCGTGGAGCTCAACTCCCGGAAGAAATAAAGGCAGACAGGAGGCACCAAGACAAAACTCCGTCACATCAATATTATATAGATTTCAAAAATACCCGCGTGATCCTAATTTTTTTTTTGAGTGAGAAGAGGAGTAGAAAAAAGAATCCTACTCTCCGATATAACTAAGACTCAAAACATTTTACTAGACTTGACTTGGCCAAGTACGATCAGACAAAGGCTCCTATGGTCGTAAGGCTCTGATTACCAACTTGTAATGATTAAGATGCGGTCCTTTCCGATTTAGGGAACGAGGCCCCAAAATGGAAAGAAGCGCACTAAGCGTTTCGCAAGCATGATAACATAGCACATACATAATAACAGAATGGCAAATAGGGAATCGTTTTCCATCTCATAGATAATTTCAGAGTTACATCACACATTTATTCAGACAAGGTAGTTCAGCTATAAACTACATAACATGAGAAAAGGCTATGCTACCCTGCATGCTTGCCCACGATCAAGACCACGCCTCAGTCTTCTGGATAGTTCACATACAGGCGGTCGTTCTCCTCCTCGTACTGCCACGCCAGCTGCGTGCCATCGGGATCACCTGTGTTGGGCGTACCTGTACCTGTTAGGGTGTTGAAGTAATCTGTGAGCCACGGGGACTCAGCAATCTATGACCTCGGTGCCAGAACTAGTCAAGTTATTAGGTAAGGAAGGTTCAGTGTTTAGATTGCAGCATCCTAAGCATTTATGGTGGCTAACTTACGTAGAACAAGTTATTGAAGGTGGTCTATACTAGAGGGCGAGAACTAGCTGATCACTAAGTGATCCTGAACACCTAGTTACGTCAATCATAACCCCACCGTGTTCCCGATCGAAGAGAGGTCTTCGAAGGGGACAGTCACGGTTACGCACACGGTTGGCAATTTTATTAGATTAGGTTCAAGTTATCTATAACTGGATGTTAACAAATATTCCAAGTTGCCACATAACCGCGGGCACGGCTTTCCGAAAGATTAAACCCTGCAGGGGTGGTCCAACTAGTCCATCGCAAACGGTCACGGGCCACAAAGTAATCCTCTATCACGAATCTCGTGATCTCGTTGGATTCATTAGAGGAAAACCTCAACTCTGGGGAGAACCAAACCTTCACCGGGATTTCTATACGCAAGATATATTGCTAAGGTAAGACAAGACTAGCAGGACCTCCCGTCGTGTCGACGACCCCGATAAGAGCCGCGTATCTCAGTCTCAGGACACAGCGGATGGAACTAGCTACGAGAACAAAACCTCAAGTTTCCTTGTGGTGGCCCCGCAGGTAGACCAGGTTGGACCAACACTCATGAGGAACACTGGCCCGGGTTGTTGATTAAATTCCTCGGGGTAGCTATTCCCTATGCAGATTATTATTAAGTGATTAACAAATTAACACCAATGTTGGGTCCTGGCGGACAATTCTTAACACTACACGATTTATCAAGGGGGTCCCCATAACAACCCCGAACGTGTTAGGAGCGAACAGTTATGGAATCAAACACCGGTAGCCGGAAACTATGGCGGGAATAACGGAACAAAACACTCGGCAAAAGGCTAGGCCTTCCGTTATTTACCAAGTATATAGGTGCATTAATTAAATACCAGTTTTTTAAACATAATGTTATCAAATTCATGTTATCACATGAGACAATTGCACCTGCAACTAGCAACGCTAACATTAGAAGCTGAGTAAGCGTACTTAGCCATTCAAGATTTGCTAGGAGGGGGAAAGTGTTTGGGTTTCATGGCAATATCAGGAGGTGGTTATTTCAGTGGTAGGCGGCGAGCATATGACGAAGGAAACGTGAATCTAAGCATAACAAGTCTAGAGATGGTATCAAGGTCATGTCATCTTGCATGTGATGTCTTTAGCTTGGAACTGCTCTTGTTTGTCCTGCACGTACTCTCTCGGATCCACGTAATCGCTCTCCGATCCTGGTGCTACCCAAGATAAAAATAGCATTCAATGAACAACAACACCACATGATGCAATAAACACATGATGCATGAGATGAGAATGAACATGCATCTCTATTCTAGTCACTTGCACATGCATGAGAAGAAAATACAAACTTCTGGACAGAATTGCACTCTAAGCTATCTTGACATGCATGAGGATGACATGAATAGATGTATCGCACGAAAACGATGCAAAAACATATAAAGAACATTACGATCGGAGCTACGGATCAACCGGAAACTACAAAACAAGAAATGGAGTCCTACGGATCAAATATACCTCAAGCACTCTCCAATGGCATACTTCTGGTATTCCCAGGTTGCCAAATCACAAAACAACCAAGTATAGATGGTGTGGTGCAAAGAAACTCACCACACCATCAACTATGCACTCACAAGCATCAAAACATCAAAACTATACAATCTGTCCTAAACAGCAACATAGCAGTTTGAGAGCTACATGCAAAGCACCTACAGCCACACAAATGTGCCAAATGAGATATGTGGCAGAAGCTATTCAAAAGCTCTACAAGCATGAGCAAAAATATAATACAAAGTAGTTTCACACAGAAAGTTCTACATCTGCTAACTTGGACAAAAATATCAGTTTCCACGGACTTAGTGAACTACTCAGATTCTCACTAGTTGTTTATGCTCTGAAGCATTTTGACAACACCCAAAACAATATCTACAGGAAGTCAAATGGAATGAAAATTTACAAAGAGCTAGAAAAACACAAAAGCTCCAACTTCTCAGTTGAATGCAGGGGCTGATTCCTTGCAAGCACAACTAAAAGGGAAGAAAATAACAGCAGTTTCTCAGACTTCACTAAACTGAAATTTTCAGCCACATGCCTACTTTGACTAAGCACAACTTGCACATATAAACTCCTAAGCATGAAACAACACCACCATGCTGTAGAGGGGTTCATCCTCTACTGCCACAACAAGGAATCATCCTCTTGGGCTCATCACATCACATGGAACCAAGCTCTAAACATTGAACAAAATAGAAATATGACATTCCCAAAAAGTGTTCCAAAGTGGAATCTGATTCCACCATTGGATTCCTGGGATGATTCTACCCCAAAAACATATATAGTACCTAGGTACTTGCATAGAACAAATAGGCACAAACTTGAAAGGAAAAACTACATGGAATCACAAGGAGGTAAATAGTGCTATATCACATGTGCTACTCACTAGATCATCACCTACACATGCACTTGCACACTCTCATCACTCTATTGGTGCACACGAGGGGTAGACCTCATGTTCATGTGCCTTAGCACACCACCACACACACATACATCAAGCACACATATATCAAGCACCTACACATGCTAGTTAAAACACACACACTAACTTACACTCACATCATGCATTCCTACACCTACACATACAAGATTGCACATAAGTGATTATCAAGGCACACCATGCCTTGGGCATGTGTGTGACACACACACACATGCACACACACACCACATGAACACCTACAACTACCACAAGGTATGTGGCGGGCCCACACACACACACTCTCACACACTTGCACAACCTAGTGCATAAGCACATTCCTCATGCACATGAGTAACACACACACATATGCACACTACCCTAGTGCATCACACACTTACTAACACACCACATACATAAGCTAGCCCACACATGCACTAGCTCAACCACAACATAAGCATCAAGTGCTACTAACTAAACATACATGAAACCTACTGGTATAAATAGTTTTGGCAACAAACCTTGCTGCCGAAGCAACTATCAAGTCTACAAAGTAAATCAACAACATGATCAAAAAAATAACAAACAAAAGGGAACAGGCAAAAAATAATAAAAGATGCTGCCTGGGAATCGAACCCACACCCTGCAAATCAACACACACACATCAAACCACTAGGCTACGAACAGGGACTCGACAGAACAGAGGGATTTAACAAGATAATCTTCTTCTATGCGCTACTGTGCCCGAGAGATAAAATAGCAACAAAGGGGGGCGATGCGGGCTTCGAACCCACGACGTGCTAGTTGGAAAAATCGCCTACTCCCACTCTGATGTGCTGCGGATCTTGGCCTAACACAGGGATCCTACTAGGTAACCTACACAAGAGCCGCCCTGCTCTGCCCTGCCTAGAGACGACGGCAGCGACGCTCACCGGAGCGGCCTCCTACTACTACTGCTGCCCTGCGGGGATCATCTACGGCTACCACCCTGTCGCGTGGGAAGTCGTTGCTCTGAGCACCGACGAGCCCGAGCACACCACACAAAGAACAACACATGCACTTGCCGTACTCATCTGCGATCAGAGGCATGGCAACGATCCCTAGGCCGCATCTAAAGAGGGGGAAGGGAGGAAGAGAGCAGACTCAGCGAGAGAAAGGGGAAGAAGGGGTCCTGATCGAAGAGAGACGCATGTAGACGAGCTGACGACGATCTGATGCACAACCAAAGCAGGGGTACGGGACCGCCAGGAACACGCCGGAGACGAGGTCCTGACCGTCGGTGTAGTCGCGCCCCGACCTCAACGACGACGGGAATGGAACGCGGGGGCTTCCCCCGAGCTCCCGGACATGCTTGCCGGCGCCGGAGGCGAGGGACGCGCGCTGGACAATGGCGGCGCTCTACTACTACCCTCTGCTACCTTCCTACAGAACTTACCTTGGGGAAGGGAGAAAGAGATGGAGGGGAAGTGGCAGCGCTAGGAGGGGGGACGCGGAACCCTAGGCACTAGGGCACGCACGCCGAGGATATATGGGTCGCGGATGGGACGCACGCCGTCAATCTCTCTCGCTCTCGCTCTCTCTCTCCGAAGCTTCTGACGGAAAGCATGCGCGGGGTAGACGCCATCAGGAGGAAAGGAGATGGAGCGCGCAGTGGGGTGAAGCTGGGGGTTAACACAGAGGAGAGATGGGCCTCGGGAGGGGAAGGAGGCCCATGCTGGCGACGGGTAAGGGAGAAAACCCCCCTGGGGTTTTCTATTTAGAAACTACACCCCAAGACAAATAAGCTCCGAGGGAAACCTATGGCACCAAAATAAAAATAAAAATGCCCCTCGTCATAAGAAATTATGACCTATTTAAATAAAATATAAAAGGAATTTTTGGAGCCTTTAAATATTTATAAAACAGAATTAATTTACCTGTTTTATGAATATTTGCACCACTAAAACAAAGTTTCAAAACAATAAAAACATAGCATCACATCCACCATAATTCATACTAAAACATGAGCATTTTTAAAACAGGGAAGGAGCAAGTGAAACTTGGGCTTGAGATAAATAGAGAGGGGGGAAGTTTTGAATCCTATTTGAAAACTTACAAGTTGCACCCCACTTCAAATGCACCACTCATCAACACATCACATACCATCACAAATCATCACACCTCATCACCACACCATGGATTCACAAAACAACAACATAATGAAAGCATGGAATGAAATGGATGCATGCATGCAAAGGGAAACAAGACACGACACATGAAATGCCACATGAAATATATTCTCATTGCAATGACAAGATGGACCCACATACATAAGGTCCCAAATAAGGCAAGTTACACTCTTGGGGCATTACAGAAACCTCCTACTTCGTGTTGTGGAGTTGAACCAAGAAGTTTGTAAGGGCAAGGAGATCGCCTACTTCATGAAGATATACTCTGAGTAAGGCTAGTCCATCATGGATGTAAGCCATGATAGAATAGACAAGGTTGCTTCTTTGTGGACCCTCCGCGGGTTGAGCCCTCCGTGGACTCTCGTGGTTGTTACCCTCCGTGGGTTGAAGTCTCCATCAAAGTGGTCGTACGATTGCACCACTTATCGTAACCACGCCAAAAATTGTCGTGTCAACCTTTGCATTTGATCTTCCTATCCCTACCCTCTACTTATATATGCTTGTCATTACTTTCCATTGCTATACTCTTAGACTTGCATGTGTCGGGTGTGCTTGACTTACAACAACCGCCAAAACTTGCCCAGAACTAAAATTGGGAAAAGGCTAAGTTTTTATTTGATTAAGTACTATAATCACCCCCTCTAGACATACTTGGGATCCTACAAAAGGTCATAATTTGTTTAAGACAATATGTATGGATGTAAGACTCTTGTTATCCAAATTTTGTGTGTTCAGTGAACATTGATCTTTGGGATCACTATACACGTGCATTCGTGATCATGACTTATGAGTCGGGATCCGCACAACCCGTAGGGTCTATATGTCACCCCTTTGACCAGAAACGAGAGGGGTACTTCAACATGAATGAATTTGTCTTGGTTCATGTTACGGTGGGTCATGGTGACATGTCTAAGCAAACATCAAGCTCACGTGTTCTCATGATTGATTCCCTCCCACACGCTCAAACTGGTGGCTGGAACAACCCCCTACGTGTGTGGTCCTTACTTACTTAGCTTCCAGGGTGTTGTCAGATTTGTGAGATAGGCACCATGTCCAAGTTGTACATTGCGTATTTAAAACACATCACGCACTACCTCTTCACATACATGCAAGCATGTGGTATTGGTGTTATGGCCCCTCTCGTGTGGTTTTCGAGAGCGCCCCCATCTATGGGCCAACCCTGTTGTCTATATCTTTTTGACAAATAAGAAGAGTACTAGTTTGACCAACATAGCTAGATTCTCTTGATCTGTGTTTGATACGTCCCAAACGTATCTATAATTTATGCTTGCTCCATGCAAGTATTGGATGATATTGCTATGTGTTTTGTACACTGTCATACCTTTTTCAACATATTTGGACTAACCTACTAACTCAGTGCACCCACTGCCAGTTTCTGTCTCCTCATGTCTATGAATTGCAGGTTTATACCCATATTTACAGTGCCCGAAAAATTCCACAAAAATAAAAAAATCAGCATTCCAGAAGACTCCACACGGTCGAAGGAGGGCCACAGGGGGGTCACTAGGCCCCCAGGCGCCCTGGTGGCGCGGCCTGCCCCCTCGCCGCGCAGAGAGGCCGCTTGGGTGGGGCCCACCCCCTCTGGTGCCCTACCTTGGCTCCTATTTTTACACCCGTGGAGGAAACCCTGATTACAGAACCCTTTTCTCCAGAAGCAATTCCGATCTCTGCCGCCATCGCCAACAAGTTTCGGGGGACCAGAATTCCTGTGTCGGCACCCTGCCGGGATGGGGAAATGCCCGTGTATTCATCTCCATCAACGTTGCTTCGTCCCTCCATGAAGTGGGAGTAGTTCCTCCTCGGGTCTGAGGTCTTCTACAGTAGCTATGTGGTTAATTCTCTCACCCATGATGTGATCTTGATTGTGATCATAGGCTATGTTAATCTAGGGTGATCCCATGATGTTTCCCCTTCTTCTATGTATTGGATTGATGTACTCACTTGATCTTATCTAGTATAATCTCCAAGACCATGGTGACAACGGTCTATTGGACATGGATTAGAAGAATATTTTCATGAGTGATTTCCTCTTTTGTGAATTGATTGAAGATTGAGAGTCTCTTGGTGCTTATCTTTGACTATCCTTGAGATACGTTGTGGTCAGTGGCGGAGCCAGGATTGGAGAAATACCCGGACCTAAATTATTTACTTCACCACAAAAAAAACTTAACGCCCATAAGGCTTTTTATCTACCACAAAAGATATTCCATACCAAATATGGCTCAGTTGCACGAAAAAATTAGAATTCAACCTCAATGCTTAACGATTTGACAAAGTATATAAAAATATGTCTAAAACTACAAAGAATATTATGTGATAAGAAAAGTACCAAATCAATGGTTTGCTTCATTAATGCTTCGGATGACCTCATCAACGGTGGAAGAAGAGCCAACACCTCCAAGACATCAAAACAAAATTTCTTAAGAGAAGGCATAAACATCAATGAAATAATTATCATTGATACAAGTCTAAAAACTTACCACTTCGATGAGGTAAAAGCCCTTTACGAGACCTATATGATTGAAATCGATATACAATATCATCATCATCAGTTTTTGCAAATACATCTCGCTGAATATAGCAAACCATCCTATAATTAGTTAGGAAAATCTGGGAAAGCAGCAAAAAATACCAAAGGACAAAGGCAGTCAACTTGTCAACTGTCAACAAGCAACCAGCCGCCTGGAGCTCTCTCCTCTATGAGTACGAGCTACCAGATGACAATCCTGTGAGGCTATGACCAAAGGTAGATTGAGCGAAGCGAACGAGCACGTGGCGGTCCGGCGATGGCCGAGACGGCGGCGCCCAGTCTGGCCAAGCCGTCAGTGGTGTCCGAGAGCCCGAGACGGCGGCGTTAGGCGAGCACGAGCAATATTCAGTTAGGTCATCGGCGGTCGTGCAAGCGCTCGCGTATATTTTGCTGATGGATGCGTAGATCGAACTGCTTGTACGTGTGTTGTGCGCCGATCGGTTGGATCTCTGCATGCGTTAGTATATGTGCTGAACAGCCCATTACACTTTGGGCCTCTTTATTTTGTTGGGCTGAACCCCGGGCCTTAGAGAAACATTTAATAGCCTGGTACAAATTTCACGCCCCCGGCCTGGGCCCTAGGTGCCCGGGGCCCAGCTCCGCCCCTGGTTGTGGTGATTGTGGTACTCTCTTTGGATGGCCGCGGTGACATTGGGAAATCCATAGATGAGAACTACGAACTCTGAGGTGTGCTTTTTTAGTCCTACATAATTCTCGTCCTCTCTTGATTACAAAGGAATGGCCTTCGAGTACGTCTCCATTGCATGTTTTAGTGGAAATATCATGTGATTAGACTATGTTAATGTTGTTGGGAGTTGCCACTAGTGAAAGTATGAACCCTAGGCCTTGTTTCTCACCATTGTTGCACCGGTTATGCTCACTTTTGTCACTTGCTACCTTGCTATAATTTTTATTACAGATTTATATTACGTTGTTTTGCCACACCTATCACCCATATTTTACCATCTCTTCGCTGAACTAGTTCATCTATACAATTTAGCATTGTATTAGGTGTGTTGGGGACACAAGAGACTTCTTGTTTCTTAATTGCAGGGTTGCTTGAGAGAGACCATCTTCAACCTCTCCTTCCCTGAGTTCGATAAACCTTAGGTCATCCACTTGAGGGAAATTGCTGCTGTCCTACAAACCTCTGCGCTTGGAGGCCCAACATAGTCTACAAGAATAGAAGCGTGCATAGACATCAAGCTATTTCCGGCGCCGTTGCCGGGAAGGTGAGTGCTTGAAGGTATATTTTTAGATCTTGCAATTAAATCTTTTCGTTTCTTGTTTTTATTTTCACTAGTTAGGCTTATGGGAAATTGCACTCTTAGTTCGCTGCTTGGGGAAGGCCGCTTTACCACACCCGTGGTAGAGAGGTCTACTCCACCTACTGAATGTATCCCATTCAAAATACCACTTGGGATAATTGAAATAATTAGGAATGATTGTTATGCAGGAGATGGAATAGTCAATCCTAGTATTCATTTGTTGAAACTTACAGAATTTTGTGAGTTGTTTAAGATTTCAGGTTTGACAAGAGATGGAGTCATGATGAAATTATTTGCCTTGTCACTGAAAGGAAAAGCATTGGAATGGTATAGGATACTAGATGATTCTCACCTACGGGATTGGGAAGAGATTTAGTCTCTCTTTTACTCCAAGTTTTATCCTCTTCATGAAGCCCATGAGAATAGGGATTATGTTTATAATTTCCATCCTCATGACGGAGAGATCATAGCTCAAGCTTGGGGGAGACTGAAAACTTTAATCCTAAAATGTCCTAACCATGGGCTCCCCAAAGATTATGCTTATGTGAAGAGTAAGAGTACCTTTTTGCATGTGGATAATGGTAATGATGCTTTATTTGATACTTATATTGTTGAGTTTATTCATGATCCCGCTGAAAATTATTATGAGAAAGGAACATATGCTTATATATATTTCAATAATATCAAGTTCCCTCTCTTTATGTCGAAGGTTTTGAAACTGCACTTGTTTTGCCTTCCTATGCTTATTGCTTTGTGCTTCAATGAATTATTCTATTGCAATATTCCTATTCATAGGAATCATGTTAGACTTAAATGTGTTTGGTATTTGCTTCTTGATGCTCTCTTTTGTTCTACAACTCTTATTCCTACGAGAGCATCATCAAAATCTTAAGCCTATCTTTATGGCTATAAAGAAGGAGGTCTAGGAAGACAACCCTTGTTATCTTTACTTTGAGTTTTTACTTTCCGTTTTTAGTGGTCTTGATGTGTGTTACTACTGTAGCAACATCATTGTATCTTTATTTCTAAGCTTTGTGCCAAGTTTTAGCCTCCGATTGCAAGAAAGTTTAAAAGTTGTGACATGCCGTCCAGAAATAGATTATGTCTGATTGACGGACAATTCACCAAAAAACACGAGATCGTCTTTTGGACCTGAATATTTTTGACAGTATGCTATATACAATTGTCTTTTTGGCGTCTGTTCTTAGTTTTCTTATTTGAGTTGTAGAGGTGCCCTGAAAAAATTATTTACTACCTGCTGGTCTGTTTTTCACAGAATCTGCCATGTTTTGCGTTTTCATCGTTTTGCAAATCTTAAACTTGCTTTTTCTTTACAAAAACTTTTTGGATTTTTTTTTAAACAGTAGATCTTCATGAAAATCTTTATTTCTAGTGGAGAAAAAATATTTTATTATGGGTACTAACCACCCTAATCAGCTTATGATGAATTTCGTAGGAAGGGAGTTTTAAAGTATGCGATGGAAGTTGATGAAAGAAGATCCAGGAGTGTCAAACGCTCAAGCTTGGGGATGCCCCATGAAACCCCAATAAATATACAAGGAGAATCAAGTGTATAAGCTTGGGGATGCCCGTGTGCATCCCCTTGTGTTGGGGAACGTCGCATGGGAAACAAAAAATTTCCTACGCGCACGAAGTCCTATCATGGTGATGTCCATCTACGAGAGGGGATTTCCGATCTACGTACCCTTGTAGATCGCATAGCAGAAGCGTTAAGAAACGCGGTTGATGTAGTGGAACATCCTCACGTCCCTCAATCCGCCCCGCGAACCGTCCCACGAACCGTCCCGCGATCCGTCCCGATCTAGTGCCCAACGGACGACACCTCCGCGTTCAGCACACGTACAGCTCGACGGTGATCTCGGCCTTCTTGATCCAGCAAGAGAGATGGAGAGGTAGATGATTTCTCCAGCAGCGTGACGGTGCTCCGGAGGTTGGTGGTGATCTAATCTCAGCAGGGCTCCACCCGAGCTCCGCAAAAACGCGATCTAGAGGAAAAATCGTGGAGGTATGTGGTCGGGCTGCCGTGGCAAAGTTGTCTCAAATCAGCCCTAATAGCTCCATATATATAGGAGGAGGGGAGGGGAGGCTTTCCTTGAGGCTCAAGGAGCCCCAAGAGTTGCGCCACCAAGGGAGGAGGAGTCCTCCTCCAATCCTAGTCCAACTAGGATTGGAAGGTGGAGTCCTTCTCTCCTTTCCCACCTCCTTTTTTTTCTCTTTGATTTTCTATCTATGGCGCATAGGGCCTTCTTGGGCTGTCCCACCAGCCCACCAAGGTGTAGCGACCCGACTCAAGATGAGTCAAGCCTCTGGTGTTTCCGTCCCATCCCAAGATCATGCTGGTACACACTCAGTACATAATGTATATATTCAAGAGTTCAATCACACAGCTTTATTAACCGAAATCTCATAAAGAGTACTTTATTACAATAAAGGATTACAATAAAGTGGTTGAAGGCCAACTCTTGAGATATCTAACGAAGACTAGCGGAAGCATCAGGTAGACGAGTCCATCCGACTCCAAGGGCATGTCGCTGAGCGTAGATCGTAGCCTCACTCCTGGTCGGAAAAGTACTCTGCAACATGATACATTGCAGCCGTGTAGGTCAGCATATTGTATATGCCGGCAAGTCACATAAGAGAGGAGTAAAATAATAATCAACTATCTCTACATGCATATTTGGCCAGTGGGGCTAAGTTTTGCATAAAGCCAGTTTTATCCTACAACAAGAGGGGTTGGAAGCAAAATATTACTACATTGTTTGTTGCTAACGTGATGGTTCCGCCAACCAATTCTCGTGCCCGAATAGTTGTTAACACCCACATCATTATTAAGTTGTGTCGAGAGTTCAGGGGAAATTCAATGCCTTCGGCTCAAGTTGTCCATGACCGTGGACACGGCTAATCGATTAGGTTGGGCACTCTGTAGAGTTTTGCACACGTTCCCCACAAGATTTGATCGCCTCCGTGTATGTCCTCGCACTTCGGGTGTTTGAAGACCGGATGATCAAAACATGGTCTTTCAACGGGTCCCTCTGAAGCCCTGTCGGTGCCCATCCATTCCTACCGTTCTTCTACATCTGCTAGCACCGCCTGTCCAGAGTCGCCGCGTTGTCCAACCAAGCCAGAGCCCATAATGACTTGTGGCTGTGCAGGTAAGCCTTGAGTCTTGAAGTCTCCGTCCATCCCTTCGAGCCTGGGTGAAGCTTTCCGCAGGATGTCATGGCCTCTCCAGCATCCCGGGCATCCACCGGGTTCTCCAGGGAGCCGATCAACCGTCCTTCACCCAGAGTTGCATTGCGTCCGAGGTCTTGAAAATCTTGTCTTAACCGGTCTTGATTATTTAATCAACCTCGCATCACTCGTGTTATGCACTCAACCGAAAACCCGTCTACTCAAGCATAGCATTAAGAAATTGTCGTCCCGGGGCCAAGTATCGGGGTTGTTGTGTGCCTACCACATGATACTACAATCTATACTAAAATTTCCAAGTACCTAAGCAGCATGCAATTGGGCGTAGGATGGTAGAACTACGATGCATAAAACATAGGTGATAGTATGATCAAAGTGACTTGCCTTGATGATAGTTGTCTTGCTCGAGCGCTTCTAAGTAACACGCTTCGCACTCCAGATGATCTACTGATACAAACACAAAGCACACCATAAGCACTTCAATCAAGCAACAAGTAAAAAAATACATCACAAGTAAGGATTTGCTAAAGCCTAAGTAAAAGAGTTCAACACGCGTTACTAAGGCAGAAACTTGTTTCTGTTGAAAACACCAGTAAAAATACTTTAAAAAATTTGAAACTTCTACCACAGTAAAATTTAGTCACTAGGAAGCAGTAGCAAAAAGAATCAACTCAAAATCAATTTTTAAACTCCTGGAATAGGCAAAACAAGGTTTAAACTAAATCTGGTCTAACTTATATTTGAAAATTTTAAACATAGACAAATTGTATGTTTTAAAAACTAAAGAAAAATTGGAGTCTACTGGAACAGGAATCAATGTCATTGGACTTCGGGATCAAAAGTTGTGGCCAAAACAAAACAGAAACTTATCTGTTTTTTGCAATTAGACAGAAATTCCTCAAAATGCTTTATTTTCTTTTTGCAATTATTTTTGCAAATGATCCTTGGATTTCTTGGCTCCAATATTTCAGAAATTGCCCGCACTTTGGAGGGTCATTTTCCTCCGCTCTCTCTCTTGTGTGCAAGAGAGTATTTCTCCGGGCATTTCTCGTGCGAGGAAAAATGGAAATGCAAATCAAAAGACGAAAGGATTCAAGTGCTAAATTTATTTCAATCAATATGCATAGATGCTTAGCTACAATGTAAAACATTCCCAATTAGGAAAATTGGGATGTTACAAACCTACCCACCTTAAGATGAATCTCGCCCTCGAGATTCGGGTTGGCTAGAAAATAGGTGCGGGTGGTCTCGACGAAGATCCTCTTCTCGTTCCCAGGTGGCTTCTTCCTTGGTGTGGTGGCTCCACAACACCTTGCAGAACTTGATGATCTTGCTGCGGGTAACTCTATTGGCAGTCTCGAGAGTCCTGACGGGTTTCTCCTCATACGTCAGATCACTGTCAAGTTGTATGGCCTCTAGGGGCACTGTATCTCTCAACGGAATATCGGCCATCTCAGCGTGGCATTTCTTCAACTGGGAAACATGGAAGACATCATGAACTCCAGACAATCCTTCCGGCAGTTCCAGTTTGTATGCAACTTCGCCTCTACGTTCATGAATTTTGTAGGGGCCAATGAAACGAGGTGCTAATTTTCCTTTCACACCGAATCTCTTGATTCCTCGAAGTGGAGACACCCGAAGATATGCTCGGTCTCCCACTTCGTACGTTACTTCCTTGCGTTTGCTGTGAGCATAACTCTTCTGCCTGGACTGAGCTATCTTGAGTCGGTCACGAATTAGCTTGACCTTCTCTTCAGAATCTCGAATAAGGTCGGGACCAAAAAGTTGTCGGTCTCCAACTCCATCCCACATCAACGGTGTTCTGCACCTCCTTCCGTATAGAGCTTCGAAAGGGGCCATCTTCAGACTGGTCTGGTAGCTGTTGTTCTATGAGAACTCGGCATAAGGTAAATTGTCATCCCAACTAGACCCATAGTCTAGTGCGCAAGCTCTCAACATGTCCTCCAGAATCTGATTGACTCTCTCGGTCTGTCCATCTGTCTGCGGGTGAAAAGCTGTACTGAACTCCAATCTTGTTCCCAAGGTTTCATGCAGTTGGTGCCAAAATTTTGATGTGAACTGAGTCCCTCTATCGGACACAATGCTCTTCGGTACTCCGTGCAGACTTACGATCCTCGTCATATATATCTTGTCCAGCTTGGCACTTGTGTAAGTAGTCTTCACCGGGATGAAGTGAGCTACCTTGGTCAAACGATCGACCACAAACCAAATAGAATCATAGCCAGAACGGGTCCGAGGTAATCCTGTGATGAAGTCCATACCAAGCTTTTCCCATTTCCACTCGGGTATCGGCAGAGGTTGGAGCAAACTTGCTGGCTTCTGATGCTCGGCTTTTACTCGCTGACAAACATCGCATATTGCTACGAACTCGGCAATGTCTTTCTTCAATCCTGTCCACCAGAAACTTTCTTTCAGATCCAGATACATCTTGGTGTTGCCGGGGTGTATCGAGTACGGGGAATCATGGGCCTCCTGAAGTATCAACTTCCTAAGTTCGGGATCATTGGGCACATAGATGCGACCCTCAAACCATAAAGTTCCGTGTTCATCCTCACGAAAACCTTTAGCCTTCCCGTCTTCCATTTTCTGCTTAATCTCAGCTATCTCCTTGTCTGATTTCTGTGCCTCGCGGATCTTTTCGGTCAAGGTGGACTGAATTTCTAGTGTGGCAACAAATCCTCTTGGAATTATTTCCAATTTGAGCTCTCGGAGGTCATCGACTAACTCCTGGGGTAATCCTCCAGCTGTGAGTGTGTTCACATAACTCTTGCGGCTCAACGCATCGGCTACAACATTTGCCTTGCCTGGGTGATAATGCAATCTCATGTCATAGTCCTTGATCAACTCTAGCCATCGCCTCTGTCTGAGGTTCAACTCCTTCTGCGTGAAGATATATTTCACGCTCTTGTGATCAGTGTAAACATCACAACTATTTCCGATCAGGAAATGTCTCCAGGTCTTGAGAGCGTGCACCACGGCTGCTAGTTCCAAGTCATGTGTGGCATAATTCAACTCATGAGGTCTGAGTTGTCTGGATGCATAGGCTACAACTTTGCCTTCTTGCATGAGCACTCCTCCGAGTCCTTGACGCGAAGCGTCACAGTAAACCTGGAAATCCTTCCGAATGTTCGGCAATATCAGCACTGGGGCTGTAACAAGACGTTTCTTCAGCTCTTGAAAACTGGTTTCACATTCCTCAGTCCAAATATACTTGGATTCTTTCTTCAACAACTCTGTCATGGGCTTGGCAATCTTTGAGAAATTCTCAATGAACCTCCGGTAATATCCGGCAAGTCCGAGGAAACTGCGGATCTCCTTGACTGAAGTGGGTGCTACCCATTCGGTGACTGTTGCGACCTTGGCAGGGTCCACTGCTATTCCTTCTCCTGAGATGACGTGTCCGAGAAATCCGACTTCCTTCAACCAAAACTCACATTTGCTAAACTTTGCATATAGCTTATGCTCTCGAAGTTTCTCCAGAACTAGACGCAGATGTTCCTTGTGTTCCTCTTCGTTCTTGGAGAATATCAGTATGTCATCGATGAACACCACGACAAACTTGTCCAAGTATTCCATAAATACTTTGTTCATCAGATTCATAAAATATGCCGGAGCATTAGTCAGTCCAAATGACATGACCGTGTACTCATACAAGCCGTACCGAGTGGTGAAGGCTATCTTGGGTATATCCTGTTCACGAATCTTCAACTGATGATATCCGGACCGAAGATCGATCTTTGAGAATACGCGAGCTCCAACTAACTGATCAAACAGATCATTGATCATCGGCAAAGGGTACTTGTTCTTGATGGTCACATCGTTCAATGCACGATAATCGACAACCATTCTCAAGGACTTGTCCTTCTTTTCAACCAAGAGCACTGGGGCTCCCCAAGGTGAAGAACTTGGGCGAATATACCCTTTGTCCAATAACTCCTTAATTTGCTTCTTGATTTCTATCAAGTCATTTGCGGGCATCCGATAGGGTCTCTTGGATATCGGGGTTGTTCCTGGTAATAGCTCAATCAAGAACTCAATCTCTCTATCGGGTGGCATGCCCGGCAATTCCTTCGGAAATACATCTGGGTACTCTTGTACAATCGGTACTTCCTCCTGGACTACTCCCGTGAGAGAGTTTACTTGCTTACTCCGTGTCGGGCGCTGAGACACGTACTTAATCCGCTTCTTCTCGGGGGTGGTGAGCAAAATAGACTTAAGGGCACAATCAATGTTCCCTTCATACTTGGCCAACCAATCCATGCCTAGGATTACATCCAATCCCTGGGACTCTAATACGATGAGGTCGGTGGGAAAATTATGGTTCCCGATGTTGAGACTCAAAGCATGGCATCCTATCCCGGTTGTCATCATGCCTCCTGGGGAACTGACCTTAATAGGCTGGTTGAGGGTTCTAGTTGGTAAACTATACTTTTCCACAACTACCCATGATATAAATGAATGTATTGCACCAGAATCAAAAAGTACCAATACTGGACGTGAATTTAGCAAAAACTTACCAACTACAGTATCGGGGTGATCATAGGCCTTTTCAACATCAATGTGGTTCACCTGAGCTCGAGGAAAAAGGTTGGGCTTCTTTGCTGCAGAGTTGCCGTTGCCGTTTCCATTTCCCTGCTTGTTCTGGGGACATTCAGTGGCATAGTGTCCCGTCTTCTGACACTTGAAGCAGGTGATGTGAGTCAGATCCTTCTGAGCTGGAGCTTAATGTTGCTGAGTGACAGTACCGCCATTCTTGAAGTTGTTGTTGTTGCGGTGGTTTCCATTTCCTCCATGGTTGTGGCCTCCATGGTTGTGCACCGGGTGGTTATGCTGAACGTGTCCTCCAAACTTACCGGATCCAGTCCCGGTATTCCCTGAATAGGGGGTGTAGCGAGGCTTCTGCTGAGTGCCGGAGTTGAACTTTCCAACCCCATACTTTCGCTTGCGGTTCTCCATCTGCTGGTGTTTCCCCTCCAAGATGAGGGCCTTATCAACCAGCTCCTGGTAGTTGTTGAAGGTGGCTACAGTCAACTGAATGCTCAGCTCATCATTCAGTCCTTCCAAGAACTTTTCCTGCTTGGCCGCATCATCGACCACATCTCCAGGTGCATAACGGGCGAGCATGCTGAATTCATCAACGTACTGGGCCACAGAGTGATTCCCCTGGCATAAGTTGCGAAACTCACGCTTCTTCAGACTCATTGCACCAGCTGAGACATGTGCGGTGCGGAAGGCTTGCTTGAATTGCTCCCAAGTGACTCCAGCAATGGGGTAAGTGGTGGTGTAGTTCTCCCACCAAGCAGCTGCAGGGCCTTCAAGTTGATGCGCGGCAAAACGCACCTTCTCAGCTTCAGTACAACCAACAGTGATAAGTTCACGCTCCATCTTGCGGAGCCAATCATCTGCCACAATGGGCTCAATGCTGCTGGAGAAAGTAGGAGGGTTCAACCTCAGGAAACGGCTGAGATTGTCGGCCTGGGGTGGGTGACGGTTGTTGTTATTGTTCTGGTTCTGGATGATCAGCTGCATTAGGGTGTTTTGTTGCTGGATCAACTGGGTGAGTTCCGGCGGGAAGTTGGACTCAAGGGCGCGTCTCGGAGGCATCTGATGTTTGTGGAGGGGTGAGATTAGCATAGAACAATGGTCTAAGAGTAATTACACTACCCATATGAAATGCAACAAACAAGTATCACACCACACATTTTATTCAATACCATCACAAAGGTTCACACGGGGATACAAAATTCGATAATCCTAAACATCGGCCTAAAACGTATAACGATAAAATAAATTTGGTGGTCTAGTCTAAGTGTCCTCCTCAGAAAAGCATGGCGGTGGGTCCTTCGGTGGAGCTTTCTTCATAGTCCTCGTCGTTGCTGATCACGGGGGCTACGTCTCCTTCGGGATGAAGGTTCTCGCCCATGTCCAGTTCCTCCTCCAGATATGCAACTCGAGTCTTCAGCTTCTCGATCCGCTCCAGAAAGTCCTTCGCCTCCAGATCGTGCTCATAGCGGGCTTCCCGGGCTGCTTCTTCTAGTTCAAGCTCGCGGAGTGACAGTTGCTTGATCTTCCTGGCGTCCTTGATCACACGATGCTCCAGAGTCCCGCTGTGCTTCTCCAAGGTTTGGGCATAAGACAAGAGAGCGTCCTTGGTCTTGCTTGAGATGATTTCTCCGTCTTCGCTTCTCCGGGATACGGTGACTAGGTCTAGAGAAATAGGGCAGCCTTTGTGTTCTTCCTTGATACGTCCGAGGGCACAATGGATCGCCATGTCCCTTCCGAGAATCCAGTTGGGTGCGATGAACTTGAAATACATCGGCTCAGTGCGCGGCTGGAATGTCCTTCCGGGAACGTGCACCTCGATCCTGTAGCGTGAATCCTCCGGGTAAGACGAAGTTGGCTTCCCTGTGATAGTCGGCAGAGCAATCCTCAAATCCGTGGTGATCTGCACCAGCTCCTTTCTGAACGGCATAGTGGCGTCGGGCTGGCAAAACTCCGTGAACTTAACAGGGATGAAGGTGGCCATCTAAAACATTGGAAAATCGGAGAGAAGTCAGAAATGATCAGAAGAGGAAATAGAAGATTTATAGACATAAGAGAAAATAGTTTTTCTTCCTAAGGCTTTTCCATTCCTAGAGGTTACGTCCTAAGGTCAGCGTGTGCTCTCAATACCATTTCTGTAGCGACCCGACTCAAGACGAGTCAAGCCTCTGGTGTTTTCGTACCATCCCAAGATCATGCTGGTACACACTCAGTACATAATGTATATATTCAAGAGTTCAATCACACAGCTTTATTAATCGAAATCTCATAAAGAGTACTTTATTACAATAAAGGATTACAATAAAGTGGCTGAAGACCAACTCTTGAGATATCTAACGAAGACTAGCGGAAGCATCAGGTAGACGAGTCCATCCGACTCCAAGGGCATGTCGCTGAGCGTAGATCATAGCCTCACTCCTGGTCGGAAAAGTACTCTGCAACATGATATGTTGCAGCCGTGTAGGTCAGCATATTGAATATGCCGGCAAGTCACATAAGAGAGGAGTAAAATAATAATCAACTATCTCTACATGCATATTTAGCCAGTGGGGCTAAGTTTTGCATAAAGCCAGTTTTATCCTACAACAAGAGGGGTTGGAAGCAAAATATTACTACATTGTTTGTTGCTAACGAGATGGTTCCGCCAACCAATTCTCGTGCCCGAATAGTTGTTAACACCCACATCATTATTAAGTTGTGTCGAGAGTTCAGGGGAAATTAATTGCCTTCGGCTCAAGTTGTCCATGACCGTGGACACGGCTAATCGATTAGGTTGGGCACTCTGTAGAGTTTTGCACACGTTCCCCACAAGATTTGATCGCCTACGTGTATGTCCTCGCACTTCAGGGTGTTTGAAGACCGGATGATCAAAACATGGTCTTTCAACGGGTCCCTCTGAATCCCTGTCGGTGCCCATCCATTCCTACCGTTCTTCTACATCTGCTAGCACCGCCTGTTCAGAGTCGCCGCGTTGTCCAACCAAGCCAGAGCCCATAATGACTTGTGGCTGTGCAGGTAAGCCTTGAGTCTTGAAGTCTCCGTCCGTCCCTTCGAGCCTGGGTGAAGCTTTCCGCAGGATGTCATGGCCTCTCCAGCATCCCGGGCATCCACCGGGTTCTCCAGGGAGCCGATCAACCGTCCTTCACCCAGAGTTGCATTGCGTCCGAGGTCTTGAAAATCTTGTCTTAACCGGTCTTGATTATTTAATCAACCTCGCATCACTCGTGTTATGCACTCAACCGAAAACCCGTCTACTCAAGCATAGCATTAAGAAATTGTCGTCCCGGGGCCAAGTATCGGGGTTGTTGTGTGCCTACCACATGATACTACAATCTATACTAAAATTTCCAAGTACCTAAGCAGCATGCAATTGGGCATAGGATTGTAGAACTACGATGCATAAAACATAGGTGATAGTATGATCAAAGTGACTTGCCTTGATGATAGTTGTCTTGCTCGAGCGCTTCTAAGTAACACGCTTCGCACTCCGGATGATCTACCGATACAAACACAAAGCACACCATAAGCACTTCAATCAAGCAACAAGTAAAAAAATACATCACAAGTAAGGATTTGCTAAAGCCTAAGTAAAAGAGTTCAACACGCGTTACTAAGGCAGAAACTTGTTTCTGTTGAAAACACCAGTAAAAATACTTTAAAAAATTTGAAACTTCTACCACAGTAAAATTTAGTCACTAGGAAGCAGTAGCAAAAAGAATCAACTCAAAATCAATTTTTAAACTCCTGTAATAGGCAAAACAAGGTTTAAACGAAATCTGGTCTAACTTATATTTGAAAATTTCAAACATAGACAAATTATATGTTTTTAAAAACTACAGAAAAATTGGAGTCTACTGGAACAGGAATCAATGTCATTGGACTTCGGGATCAAAAGTTGTGGCCAAAACAAAACAGAAACTTTTCTGTTTTTTGCAGTTAGACAGAAAAACATGAAGCTAACTAGTTAACTAGCAGGGGGTATACGTGGCGCGCTACGATAGGCTGCGGGGGGTGTTTGTTGCAACGTTATAAACAAACGGCCGAAGGCTAACAAAACTTGCTGGCTAAAAGAATAAGTGAAATAAAACCGCCGGTTTTCTACTCTAAACCGAAGGGGTATTCTAAGAACTAATCTACACCATCTAATAAGGATCTAAGGGCTACTAAAGAAAAAAAAAGAAACAACAGAGAGAAGAGAGAGTCTCACCGGCAGTGGGAGGTAGCTCCGACGAGGGTGGCGTCGCCGGCGAGGGGGAGGGCTCCGGGGGGCGGTGGAGAGGACGGGGCGGCGGTGGCGGCAGTCCTCCACCGAGGAGGGGCGTCGGGCGGAGCGGAGGGAGGCTCGGGGCGCTGCTCCAGGAGGGGGCCGAAGGCTGCAGCCCGGCTGCTGTCGGCGAGGTCTCGGCAGGCGGCGAGGGGTGGGGCAGGGTGGCGGTGAGGGTGGGAACGGGGGCGGCCGGGGGCGGGGGTACTTATAGGCCAGGGAGGGGAGTGGGGAAGGAAGGAAGTGAGGGAATCGGGGAGGATCCCGGCGGTCTCGGGCTCGGGGTCGGGGTCGGGCAGAAGTTTGGAAGGGGAGGAGAGGGATGACCGCGGGGTGGAGGGAGTCGGTCGGTGGAGCCCGCCGGGCAGTGGGAGAGAGGGGGTTTCGGCAGGGTCGGTCGGCCGCAATGTAAGGGATTCGGTCCCTGGCGGCTGGGGATCGGCCCATGGCCTATTAAGCGCTCGAGGCGGCGGCTAAAAAAAACAGAACTTTCCTATTTTTAAATCTTTTCCGAAACAGAAAATCAAAAGCGAATAAAAGGAAATAAATCAAAATATTTAATATAGGGTATTATATACCAAAAAAATCAGAAAAATATCCTCTACCCGAATAACATTTTTCCAAAGCAAAAATAAAAACTTTTAAAAAATGTTTTTTTTTCAGAAATTCCTCAAAATGCTTTATTTTCTTTTTCCAATTATTTTTGCAAATGATCCTTGGATTTCTTGGCTGCAATATTTCAGAAATTGCCCGCACTTTGGAGGGTCATTTTCCTCCGCTCTCTCTCTTGTGTGCAAGAGAGTATTTCTCCGGGCATTTCTCGTGCGAGGAAAAATGGAAATGCAAATCAAAAGACGAAAGGATTCAAGTGCTAAATTTATTTCAATCAATATGCATAGATGCTTAGCTACAATGTAAAACATTCCCAATTAGGAAAATTGGGATGTTACACAAGGGCTGGTGCGCCACCCCAAGGCCTATGGGCTTCCTCCGGAACCCATTCGTCATTCCCGGTACATTCCCGGTAACTCCAAAAAACCTTCCGGTAATCAAATGAGGTCATCCTACATATCAATCTTCGTTTCCGGACCATTCCGGAAACCCTCGTGACGTCCGTGATCTCATCCGGGACTCCTAACAACATTCGGTAACCAACCATATAACTCAAATACGCATAAAACAACATCGAACCTTAAGTGTGCAGACCCTGCGGGTTCGAGAACTATGTAGACATGACCCGAGTGACTCCTCGGTCAATATCCAATAGCGGGACCTGGATGCCCATATTGGATCCCACATATTCTATGAAGATCTTATCGTTTCAACCTGAGTGCCAGGGATTCATATAATCCCGTATGTCATTCCCTTTGTCCTTCGGTATGTTACTTTCCCGAGATTCGATTGTCAGTATCCGCATACCTATTTCAATCTCGTTTACTGGCAAGTCTCTTTACTCATCCTGTAATACAAGATCCCGCAACTTACACTAAGTCACATTGCTTGCAAGGCTTGTGTGTGATGTTGTATTACCGAGTGGGCCCCGAGATACCTCTCCGTCACACGGAGTGACAAATCCCAGTCTCGGTCCATACTAACTCAACGAACACCTTCGGAGATACCTGTAGAGCATCTTTATAGTCACCCAGTTACGTTGCGACGTTTGATACACACAAAGCATTCCTCCGGTGTCAGTGAGTTATATGATCTCATGGTCATAGGAACAAATACTTGACACGCAGAAAATAGTAGCAACAAAATGACACGATCAACATGCTACGTCTATTAGTTTGGGTCTAGTCCATCACATGATTCTCCTAATGATGTGATCCCGTTATCAAGTGACAACACTTGCCTATGGTCAGGAAATCTTGACCATCTTTGATCAACGAGCTGGTCAACTAGAGGCTTACTAGGGACAGTGTTTTGTCTATGTATCCACACATGCACTGTGTTTCCAATCAATACAATTATAGCATGGATAATAAACAATTATCATGAACAAAGAAATATAATAATAACTAATTTATTATTGCCTCTAGGGCATATTTCCAACAGTCTCCCACTTGCACTAGAGTCAATAATCTAGTTCACATCACCATGTGATTCCAACGAATCCAACACCCATATAGTTATGGGGTCTGATCACGTCTTGCTCGTGAGAGAGGTTTTAGTCAACGGTTCTGAAACTTTCAGATCGTGTGTTCTTTACAAATATTTATGTCATCTTATAGATGCTGCTACTATGTGCTATTCGGAAATACTCCAAATATCTACTCTACTATACGAATCCGTTTCATTACTCATAGTTATTCGGATTAGTGTCAAAGCTTGCATCGACGTAACCCTTTACGACGAACTCTTTAACCACCTCCATAATCGAGAAAAATTCCTTAGTCTATTTAGTTACTAAGGATAACTTTGACCGCTGATCAGTGATTCAATCCTGGATCACTCTGTGTACCTCTTAACAGACTTGCTGCAAGGCACACATCAGGTGCGGTACCCAGCATGGCATACTTCAGATTCTACGGCCAAGGCATAGAAGACGACCTTCATCTATTCTCTTTATTCTGCCGGGGTCGGGTGTTGAGTCTTACTCAAATTCACACCTTACAACGCAACCAAGAACTCCTTCTTTGCTGATCTATTTTGAACTCCTTCAAAAACTTGTCAAGGCATGCATCTTGTTGAAACTTCTATCAAGCGCTTTCGATCTATCTCCATAGATCTTTGATGCTCAACGTTCAAGTAGCGCAATCCAGGTATTCCTTTGAAAACTCCTTCCAAACAACCTTGTATGCTTTATGGAAATTCTACATTACTTCTGATCCACAATATGTCAACCACATATACTTATCAGAAATTCTATAGTGCTCCCACTCACTTCTTTGGAAATACAAGTTTCTCATAAACCTTGTACAAACCCAAAATCTTTGATCATCTCATCAGAGTGTATATTCCAACTCCGAGATGCTTGCACCAGTCCATTGAAGGATCGCTAGAGCTTGCATACTTGCTAGTATCTTTAGGATCGACAAAACCTCCTGGTTGTATCACATACAATGTTTGCTCAAGGGAACCGTCGAGGAAACAATGTTTTGACATCCTATGTGCAATATTTCATAAATAATGCATCAACTACTAACATAATTCTAACAGACTTTTAGCATCGCTACGAGTGAGAAAGTCTCATCATAGTCAACTATTTGATCTTGTCGGAAACATCTTTGCGACAAGTCGAGCTTTTCTTAATAGTGACTTATCACCATCATCGTCTGTCTTCCTTTTAAAGATCCATCTTTACTCAATAGTCCTATGACCATCAAGTAGTTCTTCCAAAGTCTACACTTTGTTTTCATACATGGATCCTCTCTCGGATTTCATGGCTTCCAGCCATTTGTCGGAATCCGGGCCCACCATTGCTTTCTCCATAACTCGTAGGTTCACTGTTGCTCAACAACATGACCTCCAAGACAGGGTTATCGTACCACTCTGCAGTAGTACGCGACCTTGTCAACCTACGAGGCTTGTAGTAACTTGATCTGATGCTCGATGATCATCATCATCAGCTTTCACTTCAATTGGTGTAGGCGCCACAGGAATAACTTCCTGCGCCCTGCTACACACTGGTTGAAGTGATGGTTCAATAACCTCATTAAGTTCTACCACCCTCCCACTCAATTCTTTCGAGAGAAACCTTTCCTCGAGAAAGGATCCGTTTCTAGAAACAAACACTTTGCTTTCGGATCTGAGATAGGAGATGTACCCAACTGTTTTGGATATTCTATGAAGATGCATTTATCCGCTTTGGGTTCGAGCTTATCAGACTGAAACTTTTTCACATAAGTGTCGAAGCCCCAAACTTTCAAGAAATGACAGTTTCGATTTCTCTAAACCTGAGTCTATACTGTGTCATCTCAACGGAAATACGCGGTGCCCTATTTAAAGTGAATGCGGTTGTCTCTAATGCATAACCCATAAACGATAGTGGTAATTCGATAAGAGACATCATAGCATGCACCATACCAAATAGGGCGTGGCTCTGACGTTCAGACACATCATCACACTATGATGTTCCGGGTGGCATGAACTCCGAAACAATTTCCACATTGTCTTAACTGCGTACCAAAGCTCGTAACTTAGATATTCATCTCTATGATCATATCGTAGACTGTTTATCCTCTTGTCACGACGATCTTCACTCTAAAATAGCTTTGAACTTTTCAACATTTCAGACTTGTGATTCATCAAGTAAATACTCCTGTATCTACTCAAATCGTCAGTGAAGTAAGAACATAATGATATCCACTGCGTGCCTGAGCACTTATTGGACTGCACACATCAAAAATGCATTACTCCCAACAAGTTACTCTACTTGTTTCATGTGGCATGTTTTGCATGTCTCAAGTGATTCAAAATCAAGTGAGTCCAAACGATCCATCAGCATGGAGCTTCTTCATGCATTTTACACCAACATGACTCAAGTGGCAGTGCCACAACTAAGTGGTACTATCATTATTACTTTTTATCTTTTGGCACTAATATTATGAACATGTGTAACACTACGATCAAGATTCAATAAACCATTGAGGGTAATTATTCAAGCAAATAGAATAACTATTATTCTTTTAAATGAATAATCGTATTGCAACAAACACGATACAATCATGTTCATGCTCAACGCAAACACCAAATAACAATTATTTGGGTTTCACCACCAATCCCGATGATAGAGGGAGCGTGCGACCTTTGATCATATCAACCTTGGAAACACTTCCAACACGTATCGTCACCTCGCCTTTAGCTAGTCTCCGTTTATTCCGTAGCTTTCATTTCGTGTTACCAATCACTTAGCAACTGAACCGGTATCCAATACCCTCGCGCTACTAGGAGTACTAGTAAAGCACACATCAACATCATGTATATCAAATATACTACTTTCGACTTTGCCAGCCTACTTATCTACCAAGCATCTAGGGTAGCTCCGCCTCAGTGACCGTTCCCCTCATAACAGAAGCACTTAGTCTCGGGTTTGGGTTTAGACTTGGGTCTCTTCATTAGTGCACCAACTGTTTTGTTGTTTCACGAAGTATCCCTTCTAGCCCTTGCCTTTCATGAAACTTAGTGGTTTTACTAAGCATCAACCATTGATGCTCCTTCTTGATTTCTACTTTCGCAGTGTCATACATCACGAATCTCTCAAGGATCATTGTATCTATCCTTTATATGTTATAGTTCATCACGAAGCTCTCATAGCTTGGTGGCAGTGACTTTGGAGAACCATCACTATCTCATCTGGAAGTTTAGCTCCCACTTGATTCAAGCGATTGTCGTACTCAGATAATCTGAGCACAGCTCAACGATTGAGTTTTTCTCCTTTACTTCATGGACAAAGAATCTTGTCGGAGGTCTCATACCTCTTAACAAGGGCACAAGCATGAAATCACAATTTCATCTCTTTAGAACATCACTCATGTTCTGTGACGTTTCAAAACGTCTTCGGCGCCACGCTTCTAAGCCATTAAGTATTTTGCACCGAACTATCGGGTAGTCATCAGAAACGTGTATGTCGGATGTTCACAACATCCACAGACGACGCTCGAGGTGCAGCACACTGAGTGGTGCATTAAGGACATAAGCCTTCTGCGCAACAACGAGGACAATCCTTAGTTTTACAGACTCAGTCCGCAAAGTTTGCTACTATCAACTTTCAACTAAATTTTCTCTAGGAACATATAAAAATAGTAGAGCTATAGCGCAAGCTACATCGTAATTCGCAAAGACCATTAGACTATGTTCATGACAATTAGTTCAATTAATCATATTACTTAAGAACTCCCACTCAAAAATTACATCTCTCTAGTCATTTGAGTGGTACATGATCCAAATCCACTATCTCAAGTCCGATCATCACGTGAGTCGAGAATAGTTTCAGTGGTAAGCGTATCTATGCTAATCATATCAACTATACGATTCGTATTCGTCCTTTCGCTCTCATGTGTTCCGAGGCCATGTCTGCACATGCTAGGCTCGTCAAGCTTAACCCGAGTGTTCCGCGTGTGCAACTGTTTTGCACCCGTTGTATGTGAACGTTGAGTCTATCACACCCGATCATCACGTGGTGTCTCGAAACGAAGAACTGTCGCAACGGTGCACAGTCAGGGAGAACACAGTTTCGTCTTGAAATTTTAGTGAGAGATCACCTCATAATGCTACCGCCGTTCTAAGCAAGATAAGGTGCATAAAGGATTAACATCACATGCAATTCATAAGTGACATGATATGGCCATCATCATGTGCTTCTTGATCTCCATCACCAAAGCACCGGCATGATCTTCTTGTCACCGGCGTCACACCATGATCTCCATCAACATGTCGACATCGGGGTTGTCGTGCTACTCATGCTATTACTACTAAAGCTACGTCCTAGCAATATAGTAAACGCATCTGCAAGCACAAACGTTAGTTTAAAGACAACCCTATGGCTCCTGTCGGTTGCTGTACCATCGACGTGCAAGTCGATATTAACTATTACAACATGATCATCTCATACATCCAATATATCACATCACATCGTTGGCCATATCACATCACAAGCATACCCTGCAAAAACAAGTTAGACGTCCTCTAATTGTTGTTGCATGTTTTACGTGGTGACCATGGGTATCTAGTAGGATCGCATCTTACTTACGCAAACACCACAACGAAGATATATGAATTGCTATTTAACCTCATCCAAGGACCTCCTCGGTCAAATCCGATTCAACTAAAGTTGGAGAAACCGACACTCGCCGGTCATCTTTGAGCAACGGAGTTAGTCGTAGCGATGAAACCAGTCTCTCGTAAGCGTACGAGTAATGTCGGTCCGAGCCGCTTCGATCCAACAATACCGCGGAATCAAGAAAATACTAAGGAGGGCAGCAAAACGCACATCACCGCCCACAAAAACTTTTGTGTTCTACTCGAGAAGACATATATGCATGAACCTAGCTCATGATGCCACTGTTGGGGAACGTCGCATGGGAAACAAAAAATTTCCTACGCGCATGAAGTCCTATCATGGTGATGTCCATCTATGAGAGGGGATTTCCGATCTACGTACCCTTCTAGATCGCACAGCAGAAGCGTTAAGAAACGCGGTTGATGTAGTGGAACGTCCTCCCGTCCCTCGATCCGCCCCGCGAACCGTCCCACGAACCGTCCCGTGATCCGTCCCGATCTAGTGCCGAACGGACGGCACCTCCGCGTTCAGCACACGTACAGCTCGACGATGATCTCGGCCTTCTTGATCCAGCAAGAGAGACGGAGAGGTAGATGAGTTCTCCGGCAGCGTGACGGCGCTCCGGAGGTTGGTGGTGATCTAATCTCAGCAGGGCTCCACCCGAGCTCCGCAAAAACGCGATCTAGAGGAAAAACCGTGGAGGTATGTGGTCGGGCTGCCGTGGCAAAGTTCTCTCAAATCAGCCCTAATAGCTCCATATATATAGGAGGAGGCGAGGGGAGGCTTCCTTGAGGCTCCAGGAGCCCCAAGAGCTGCGCCACCAAGGGAGGAGAAGTCCTCCTCCAATCCTAGTCCAACTAGGATTGGAAGGTGGAGTCCTTCTCTCCTTTCCCACCTCCTTTTTTTTCTTTTCTCTTTGATTTTCTATCTATGGCGCATAGGGCCTTCTTGGGCTGTCCCACCAGCCCACCAAGGGCTAGTGCGCCACCCCCAAGGCCTATGGGCTTCCCCGGGGTGGGCTGCCCCCCCCCCCCCCCCTGGTGAACACCCGGAACCCATTCGTCATTCCCGGTAACTCCAAAAACCTTCCGGTAATCAAATGAGGTCATCCTACATATCAATCTTCGTTTCCGGACCATTCCGTAAACCCTCATGACGTCCGTGATCTCATCCGGGACTCCGAACAACATTCGGTAACCAACCATATAACTCAAATACACATAAAACAACATCGAACCTTAAGTGTGCAGACCCTGCGGGTTCGAGAACTATGTAGACATGACCCGAGTGACTCCTCGGTCAATATCCAATAGCGGGACCTGGATGCCCATATTGGATCCCACATATTCTACGAAGATCTTATCGTTTGAACCTGAGTGTCAGGGATTCATATAATCCCGTATGTCATTCCCTTTGTCCTTCGGTATGTTACTTGCCCGAGATTCGATCGTCAGTATCCGCATACCTATTTCAATCTTGTTTACCGGCAAGTCTCTTTACTCATCCTGTAATACAAGATCCCGCAACTTACACTAAGTCACATTGCTTGCAAGGCTTGTGTGTGATGTTGTATTACCGAGTGGGCCCCGAGATACCTCTCCGTCACACGGAGTGACAAATCCCAGTCTCGATCCATACTAACTCAACGAACACCTTCGGAGATACCTGTAGAGCATCTTTATAGTCACCCAGTTACGTTGCGACGTTTGATACACACAAAGCATTCCTCTGGTGTCAGTGAGTTATATGATCTCATGGTCATAGGAACAAATACTTGACACGCAGAAAATAGTAGCAACAAAATGACACGATCAACATGCTACGTCTATTAGTTTGGGTCTAGTCCATCACACGATTCTCCTAATGATGTGATCCCATTATCAAGTGACAACACTTGCCTATGGTCAGGAAACCTTGACTATCTTTGATCAACGAGCTAGTCAACTAGAGGCTTACTAGGGACAGTGTTTTGTCTATGTATCCACACATGCACTGTGTTTCCAATCAATACAATTATAGCATGGATAATAAACGATTATCATGAACAAAGAAATATAATAATAACTAATTTATTATTGCCTCTAGGGCATATTTCCAACACCTTCTCCATCAACAATCATCAGTTCGTCCTTCTCCATGCTATATTTTCATCACTTCATATGTTATCTATTATGCTTGGAGCGTCTCGCTCTTTACTTCTTAGTTTGTTTTAGTTTTGCTTGCTTTTCATAACAAGTTGGACCCTAGCCTTCTTTGTTTAGGGAGAAACACGCTCCACTCCACCATAGAACACAACTTAGGTTTTCATGCTTATCTTTTTGTGTATTCTTTATCTTTTCATAGTTGTTGTCGTGCTTAGCTCTTAGTTTTCACGCTTTATCTTTTTAAGAGATTTTATTTAGATGCTTTTGGAACTCTCTTTAGTTATCATGCTTATCTTGTTTAGAGATTTGGCTTGTTGCACTCAGTTGTGTGTCTTGCGTGAGTTGGTAACTGAGGTTGCTATTTAAGTATAGTAGTAACTTGCAATAGTTTTGATGTATTGATTTGAGTAATGTTTGGACTTTTGGTGTCAAGAGCTTGAGCCTATTAGTGATAGGTGTCGTATTTTGGGCAATCTGTGTGTATTTTCAAAACTAAAAAACAATAGTTGAGAACTCTAGCTACTAGATGGATCGCTAACCTCTGGAGGGGTTGGAATATATAGAGTACCCTCACGTTATCATGGGTCGAGGATGCGCAAGGATAACCAAACCCCCAAACACTCCTCCTTGGGTTACTTGTCTCTTTGTGAATCTCCTGACTAGATAGAGTTATCGATAATAAGTGCATGAGTTCTTCGGACTAATGCGAGTATTCGATTGTTGGCACTTCCACCATCCATATTTTGCTAGCCTCTTCGGTACCGTGCATTGCCCTTTCTCATTTTGCGAGTTGGTGCATACGTCGTCGGTGCATCCAAACCCTTGGCATGATATGCTCTATCATCATAAGCCTCATTATATCCTTCCTCAAAAAAACCACCATACCTACCTATTAAGGCATTTCCATAGCCTTTCCGAGATACATTGTCATGCAACATCCACCATCTCATGACTTGATCTTCATGTCATACATGCTTTTGCTTGATCGGGGAACCGCATGCTAGTTGGGCCTTGCCCTTATTATTGCTACATGACGTGCTAGTATCATTGCATATCCTGCTACACTGGCAGAGGCATACATTTGCATACATCATGATAGTTTTCATTTATCTTTATGTTGAGTACTTCTTATAAAGTGTGAAGATCTTCTTTTTATTTCTTGTAAAATATAGAGTGTTGCCCTTAAGTGAGGAAAAGATCCCAAAGAGGACAAATTAAAAGTTCCCAAAATAGGACACATGAAAAGATCCCAAAGAGGACAAATGAGAGATAAATAGAAAGAGCCAAAGAGGCCACAAAAATAAAAAAAGGAAATAAAAAAGAAATAAAAGGAGAGAAGGGGCAACACTACAATTTCTTTTGAAAGATCATCACTCGTACTCCATTGTTATATTTGTACTCCATAGAGATTATCATTCATGCATAACTATGTGGGGACCATTACACTATAATTTCTGCCCACTCCATGCAAGTTTTGGGTGATATTGCTACGTGTTTTGTACACTTTCATACCTTTTCCAACATATTTGGACTAACCTACTAACTCAGTGCACCCAGTGCCAGTTCTTGTGTGCTGATGTCTGCGAATTGCAGGTTTATACCCATATTTACAGTGTCCGAAAATTTCCACAAAAAATATATAAAAAATCAGTGTTCCAGAAGACTCCAGACGGCCGAAGGAGGGCTAGAGGGGGGTCACCACGCCCCCAGGCGCCCTGGTGGCGCGACCTGCCCCGTGGCCGCACAGGGAGGCCGCTTGGGTGAGGCCCACCCCCTCTTGTGCCCTACCTTGGCTCCTATTTTTACCCCCGTGGAGGAAACCCTCATTCCAGAACCCTTTTCTCCATAAGCAATTCTGATCTCCGCCGCCATCGCCAACAAGTTTCGGGGGACCAGAATTCCTGTGTCGGCACCCTGCCGGGACGGGGAAATGCCCGTGTATTCATCTCCATCAACGTTGCTTCCTCCCTCCATGAAGTGGGAGTAGTTCCTCCTCGGGGCTGAGGTCTTCTACAATAGCTATGTGGTTAATTCTCTCTCCCATGATGTGATCTTGATTGTGATCATAGGCTATGTTAATCTAGGGTGATCCCATGATGTTTCCCCTTCTTCTATGTATTGGATTGATGTACTCACTTGATCTTATCTAGTATAATCTCCAAGACCATGGTGACAACAGTCTATTGGACATGGATTAGAAGAATATTTTTATGAGTGATTTACTCTTTTGTGAATTGATTGAAGATTGAGAGTCTCTTGGTGCTTGTCTTTGACTATCCTTGAGATACGTTGTGGTGATTGTGGTACTCTTTTTGGATGGCCGCGGTGACATTGGGAAATTCATAGATAAGAACTACAAACTCTGAGGTGTGCTTTTGTAGCCCTACATAACTCTTGTCCTCTCTTGATCATAAAGGAATGACCTCCGAGTACGTCTCCATTGCATGTTTTAGTGGAAATATCACGTGATTAGACTATGTTAATGTTGTTGGGAGTTGCCACTAGTGAAAGTATGAAGCCTAGGCCTTGTTTCTCACCATTGGTACACCATTTATGCTATCTTTTGTCACTTGCTACCTTGCTGTAATTTTTACTACAGATTTATATTACCTTGCTTTGCCACACCTATCACCCATATTTTACCATCTCTTTGCTGAACTAGTGCACCTATACAATTTACCATTGTATTAGGTGTGTTGGGGACACAAGAGACTTCTTGTTTCTTAATTGCAGGGTTGCTTGAGAGAGACCATCTTCAACCTCTACTTCCGTGAGTTTTTACTGCTTTACGTGATGCACGTCTATTTGCGTATTGTTTTTACTGCTCTACGTGATGCACGTCTATTTGGTAACCTTGGGAAGTGCACCTTTTGCACACACCGAGTATCTTTTCTTGGCTATGTTGTTACTCCACAGGGAATTGAAGTTGATAAAGCCAAGATTGAAGCTATTGAGAGTTGGCCGCAGCCCAAAACGGTTACACAAGTGAGGAGTTTCCTTGGACTCGCCGGGTTTTATAGACGTTCTGTGAGAGATTTCAGCACCATTGTTGCACCTCTCAATGTGCTTACAAAGAAGGATGTGCCTTATTCTTGGGGTACCGCACAGGAAGAAGCCTTCACGGTTTTGAAAGATAAGTTAACACATGCTCCTTTACTCTAACTTCCTGATTTTAATAAGACTTTCAAGCTTGAATGTGATGCTAGTGGAATTGGATTAGGAGGTGTGTTATTACAAGATGGTAAACCTGTTGCATACTTTTCTGAAAAAATAAGTGGGCCTAGTCTGAACTATTCTACTTATGATAAGGAATTATACGCTCTTGTTCGGACTTTGAAAACATGGCAACATTATTTATGGCCCAAAGAATTTGTCATACATTCTGATCATGAATCTTTGAAACATATTAAAAGTCAAGCAAAACTGAACCGTAGACATACTAAATGGGTTGAATTCATTGAGACTTTCATGTACGTCATTAAACACAATAAGGGTAAAGAAAGTGTTATTGCTGATGCTTTGTCTCGTCGTTATACTATGCTTTCACAACTTGACTTTAAAATATTTGGTTTGGAGACCATCAAAGATCAATATGTGCATGATGCTGATTTCAAAGATGTGTTGGAAAATTGTAAAGAAGGGAGAACATGGAATAAGTTCATCATTAATAATGGATTTGTGTTTCTGCTAACAAGCTATGCATTCCAGGTAGCTCCGTTCGTTTTTTGTTGTTACAGGAGGCGCGTGGAGGAGGATTGATGGGACACTTTGGCGTAAAGAAGACAGAGGACGTACTTGCTACACATTTCTTGTGGCCAAGGATGCAACGGGATGTTGAGCGTTTTGTTGCTCGCTGCACGACATGTCAAAAAGCTAAGTCATGGCTCAATCCTCATGGTTTATATATGCCTTTGCCTGTACCTAGTGTTCCTTGGGAGGATATATCTATGGACTTTGTTTTAGGTTTACCTCGAACAAAGAAGGGGAGGGATAACATATTTGTTATCGTGGACAGATTTTCTAAAATGGCACACTTTATACCATGTCATAAAAGTGATGATGCCGCTAATGTGGCTGATTTGTTCTTTCGTGAAATTATTCGCTTGCATGGTGTGCCAAATACGATTGTTTCAGATCGTGATGCTAAATTTCTTAGCCACTTTTGGTGATTTTTATGGGCTAAGTTGGGGACAAAATTGCTTTTTAGTACTACATGTCACCCCCAAATTGATGGACAAACTGAAGTAGTCAATAGATCTTTGTCTACTATGCTTAGGGTTGTTTTGAAGAACAATCTAAAACTATGGGAAGAATTCTTGCCTCATATTGAATTTGCTTATAATCGTTTGTTGCATTCTACTACAAAGATGTGTCCTTTTGAAGTTGTGTATGGTTTCCTACCTCGTGCACCTATTAATTTGTTACCTCTTCCATCTTCGGAGAAGGTTAATTTTGATGCTAAAGAACGTGTTGATTTGATATTAAAGATGCATGAGTTAACTAAGGAAAACATTGAGCGCATGAATGCTAAATATAAACTTGCTGGAGATAAGGGTAGAAAACATGTTGTCTTTGCACGTGGAGATCTTGTTTAGTTGCATTTGCGTAAGGATAGGTTTCCTGATTTGGGCAAGTCAAAACCAATGCCGCGTGCTGATGGTCCTTTCAAAGTGTTAGAGAAAATAAATGATAATACATATAGACTTGAGCTGTGTGCAGATTTTGGGGTTAATCCCACTTTTAACATTGCAGATTTGAAGCCATATTTGGGTGAGGAAGACGAGCTTCCGTCGAGGACGACTTCAGTTCAAGAAGGGGAGGATGATGAGGACATCAACACCATTGTTACATCCACAACCCCAGCTGCTATACATACTAGACCAGTTACTAGAGCTCGTGCACGCCAATTGAATTACCACGTACTTTTGTTTCTTGGGAATACTTCTAGTGTTCATGAACATATGATGCTGCCTAAGTTAGATACTTTTATTGTGCTCATGAATGAAGGACCTAGCATGGACAAGAAGGATATCCGTTGGAGCGGGATCAAGCATGGAGAAGAAGGTGCACACGCGAGAGAGAACAATGGAGCTTTCACTGGGGATTTTCGCACTCTAAAGCCACCATAAGGAGAGCATGAAGGCTTTGGAAGAAATATTCAAGACGCCACTTTATAAATTTCGTCCATAGTTTATTATAGGTGTTGCGTCACCTTATTTTTGAGCCAGGCCCATGTAATTTCGAAATACCGTAATATAGGCTATTTTTAGAGTCTGTATGTGTGGGGAAACCGAGTTTAGGGCTGTTTTCGGACCCCTCCTCCAAGGGTCACGAAATTGCCTCTCTATTCCCTCATATATACAGCCCTTAGGGCACCGTCTAGACTTGGGTTTTGTTTAAATTACAAGTTCGCCATAGCTGCAACTTCACGTTCTTCGTTTGTGTTCTACGACCACACAAAGGCGTCACAGAACCCCACCTCCATCAATAAAGCTTACCTCTTATCTTCGAATATCTTGATTGCGTCTTGGTTTCTTGCTTGTTCTTCGTTTGCGTGCAGGAAACAGACCTTCGTGGTCAGGTTGATCGTGCTCCGGCGTGGTCAATAACCTCTCGGAGTTGGTTTAGCGATTGCTAAGGCGCGACATCCTCACACGTTCGTAGTCGGATCGTCAAAGTCTACTCGACCAAAACGATACCCACGATCTCATCGAAAGACAGGGACAACTTCGCCTCTATCATAAACTGTGCCCGTTGCCATGTCCACAGGCATAAACTATGGTTGTTGGCCTTTTTAATGTCAATTTATTTTTAAATCCAGACAAAAAATAGCTCGGTCGGTTGGGCACATCACTAAGGTAGTACCAGTTGGACAGCGAACATCCAATCGATCCAAATAAACATAAAACAGACAAAATCGATGTTCGCTTACGTCGGCCTCATCAAAGAATAAAAAATAAAAATTCTAATACACGTGCATCTCTTCTTTCCAATCTAACATTTTCAGCATTTTACACCTGGTCGTACTTTTTCTCTTCAATCACCCGTTTTCTGTAAAGGATTCCGCTTCCTTACCTAAACCTACTTTTTTGGACATCCGATTTTACATAACATACTAAGCATGTTAGTGAGTCTATGCATTGTATATGCCTAAGAGTCTACTGAACAAATCCCAGTGATAAAGCTGGGAGGAGGTCAGTTGGTGGGTGTGGCGCTCTGGCCGACGAGGCTACCCTACCCTGCCCAGCGCCAGAGGTTGCTGAGCTGTGGTGTCTCCGTGTCTCATAGCCGGTGTCCTCTCCTCCAATCCGATGTGACCCTTTTTCACTCACCTCACCGTTCGTCTGTCAAAGCCAGCCGCCAGTTTTTACCCTGCCTCATCCGATCCAGTCTAGTAAAAACACGTCTCAACAAAGAGCAATGCCTGATGACACTGGACTCTCTCTCTCTCTTTCTGCTGTGGCAAAGTACCGTCGGCTCCTAAATGCTAGGGGTCCATCTAGTACTTCCACCCGAAAATAAACGTTGTGTACCAGAGTACTTGTCGCCAGGAAAAATCGAGCACAAAAGGCCGAGGCCCTGGCTAGATTCCTGTAACCCAACGTCCCTTTCCGGCGCCAGTGAACACCAGCCGCGCTCTGGCTTCGGCCAATGGCTAGCGGGAAGCGATTCTCCTAGAGCGACCCATCCATAACTTTTCTGCGCGGCCGGATCGGAAATGGAAACGGCAGCGACGGACGATGACGAGGAGGGCACGCCGTCATAACTGCCGGAGGACCCAGCGGCGGCCGGCCTGGGAGGATCGGTGAGGAGCCAATCAATCAATCCATCCGTGGACACCACAAACGGCCACTTGCGCATTCAACCATGTCGCCAAGCACTGTCGGCCTCTCTCGCTCGCTCGCTGGCTGGCTGATGAAGGGGTGGCCCGTGGCCGAGGCTGCGAGCTTTCCGAGCTCCATGTGCGTGCAGGCGCAAGAAATAGCCATGCGATGGTGGCCTAGAAGCTAGAGGAGAGCTACGAACGCACTGGCCGGACCAGCAGCAAAAGAGATGGATAGAAAGCATGGGAGAGAGGGCCAATAAATTCAGAGCCCAAGGAAGGAAGCTGTCTCTGTTGCAGCCGGTAAGTCAGCGAGGGAAAAGAAAGCAAGTGTTGTTGTTGCAGTTAAGAGGTCCGTTCATCAGACTTGAAGAGAGAGCCGGATCCGAGAAGACCCTCTTCTGCCCAATCGGATGCAACGGATGGCTCCAGTCGCGTCGGTTTCCTTTACTCTTTTGGACAAGAACAGCAACAACGAATCTCGATCCAGCAGAGAGAGAAAACAAGCCTTCATCAGAAGAAAAAAAAACATACAGAGAAAAACAAGAGTGGTGACAACATCCATCACTGTTCTGAAACCGATAACGCTAATTCAGCAGGGGGGAGGGATACATACAGCATCCCATGACCAAATAAACAGCTCTATACATTGTCGTCGAATCCAAGAAAGAAGAAGAACAGAAGAGAGATCCTAACAGGCAAAACACTACTACCCCGTATATCTTTTACATAAGCACAAGAATCTGCACAGAAAGGTATGGAAAAGTTCTACAAAATGCTAGGCAGTCCTGAACAAGTGGTACCTCATATCATGTACAGGGAAGGGGAGAAAGCAGGACGATGAACAGCAGCCGTTTGGTACAAGAAGAAAGAGGGCGATCACGCAGTCAGACGTCCAGGCTCTATCACCTTGCTTGCCGGGGCCTTGTCCCTCTGCTCTACGTACGCAGATGGGAACCAGCCAGCCTTTCCCTTGCACTCCCCCTCCGACCACCCGTTTGGGGACACCTGTCAGACACAGACACACAAAGATTGCTTGCTTAGCACTGCCGGCCCCATGTGTTCTCTCTTCTTATAAATGGACAATTATGCCTTGCATCTCATCTCGGGCTAAATTTCGTGTTTTCACTATTTTCTGAAAGTTGATCCACATCTGACCCTAGTTTGTAAAAATTTCGGAGTCTGACCCTCTTCCTACCGCCAAGGACACTGGCGGTAGGGTTGCAAGCCCTACCGTAAAAATTTCTTAAGTATTAGACACAGTGTGTGTTCGCACCTACCGCCGGGCACCTGGCGGTAGGGTTGTAGAGGCTACCGCCAGCATATTTGGCGGTAGGGGTGCCTCGCGCTGACATGGTTAAGTTTCTACCGCCAGGGTCCTTGGCGATAGGCTGTTATACCCTATCGCCAGGGTCCTTGACGGTAGGAAAAGGGTCAGATCCCAATTTTTTTACAAACTAGGGTCAGATATGAATCAACTTTCAGAAAAGGGTCTAAACACGAAATTTTGCCTCTCATCTCATCATATTCATGCAGCAGCAGTTACCGAACTGACTGCGGGTACAAGTAGATGGTGGTTCATCACTTCAGAAATTTGGCCATGAGGTGTCACATGAATAACGAATGGATAAAATCTATAACAGTGAACGCTGATGTTTAAAAAGCGTGTACCTGGCGGACCACAACGAAATCACCCACGGAGATACTGAGCTCACCATCAGCCTGACCATCAAACGGATGGATTACCTGCACGACAAGGAAGCCATCAAGTCTTCAGCTTGTTCAGTAACGAAATGCTATGTTCAGTTCGGTATAGCAATTGTGCAGTTGCTAAAATTACTGAACTACTAATCTTGCCAAATACTGCCTCTGTCCCAAGATATAAGAGGTTTTTGCAGTTCAAATTAATGGAGGTACTATTTGCCATCCTTTTATTGCATATCTTTGTTATCTGTGTGTGGACAAACCCACATGGAATTTCCATGCCAGCATTTCCATGTGGTATTACTATTTGGCAGGTGTAAAAGAAGAATAAGATGAAATGCAAGGTAGATGACGAGCTTTGTTGAAAGAATAGTAGCACATGATATTCATTGATCATATTAATCACTGTCTAAGCTGCAGTTCTGATTCAACAGAATGGAGACTCACATGATTTTGGATAACCATGCTACTAACAGCATATTTTATGGCTTTCTAATGCCTACCAAACAATTTAGTTTCTGGATTTCTTTGATTTCTGGAGAATGAATGACCATTTATTTTATTTTATGAATCAATCAAATGAACTTGGCATCGAAAAATTCAGCTATGAGAAAGCAAATGTTTATATCTAATTAGAAATAAATATATGGAGCAGTTCCAGAGATATCCTTTTGGGGCTTCGTATAACCTACTAAAATAGCTCATGCCAGTATGGAACTAAGGTCTAACATGATATAGAGTACACGACAACAATATAACAGAGTGAAGAATAGTAGAGATGACACACTACAACCTCAATTATCTGCAAATATGCGGTGCAGAAGGCGTGCATACCTCTCCAACATAATGCACTTCCTGGCCATTCCTTGTAGGTTCGCTAGTTTCAGTTAACGCTGGATCTTCTGATATGCTATTTGAGTGCACATGTGTCGGTGATACCTTAGGTGATACTTTAGGCTCTGATGATGGATCTGACGATGGCTCATCATCGTTCTTGTCTGATTCTTCATGATGTTTTGCATTGAGCATCTGCGCAAAACAGCAGAAGAAAGGCAACAACATTCAGCAGAAAATACTCACATCTGTTTTCAACGTTTAGGGCATTAAAAAGCCCAATACAGGTAAAATAATCCATTATTTAGAAATAGTTATGCACCTCATCATGGAGTTTGTCCAGAATATCAGCAACGTTCTGATGGTACGTTCTCTCGGCATCAACCTGCAAGTGGGGCACACCATAAGATAGCGCTCACTAATGTTTAATGTTCAATTCTGTTCAATCAAAGATATCGAATTTCACATATAGTACGTGAGGTGTATGCATATTTGGTTCCAGTAGTGGAGCTCATGTGAGTAAAATCCAGGAGTGGGTAGGAAAATTAAGAAAAAAAAGCTGCCTGGTTTTTTTTGGCGTAAGTGGAAAAAAATACCCATGTCCAACATCTAAAACACACATATCACGAATCACATCAAACAGACAGAAAATTCAAACTACGTTTAAAAAGACACCTGGTAATTAGAAGATGTATTTCATTTCCAGGATCAACTTTCAGGGGATTGGGCCAAACTATAAGAAGAATTGTTTATATGCCATAACTTACATGACACTATGTGTTCTCTTCTAAACAGTAAGTACAGTTCTGGTTAAAAATAGATCAGTAACTATGCACCCAAAAATCGGGATTGAGAACAAAAGCAATGTACCTATGTGACCACACACACACATGCACACATGCAGAACAGAATAAAAAGACAATTTACTGAACGAATTCTATCCTAGAAATGAAGTTTCTAATCAACAAAACCAAAATGCAATTTATGACTATTCTGTTTATAATATTTGTCTTCAGTGTTATACCACTCGTTCTCACATCTGGTATATTCTATTCTATAGCATAAGTGGCCATGTACAGGAATCTCCACCGTCAACAAAATGTACATAATCTGAAATAACAGTGAGGCATATCATACCATTGCAAGAAGACGGTCAAAGGTAATCTGTTGCTGCTGAGCCTCTACAGCCTCCATAGCTGCAGTTGCTTCTTTTCCTAGTGCTGCCAGTGTAGTTCGGAGCTCTGATAATTTCGATTCTGCATGTTGCAGTTTCACCGAATCTGTATTACCACTACTCTCCTTGGACTTCAGTTGCCTTCTAACCACATCAGCTATCTAATAAGAGAAACATTGTCTTTTTAGTATCAGGCAGGCATCTCTGAAGCAGTTACAGTGTTAGGCGGGTAGCTCTGTGAGGGCATCTCCAGCCGCGCCCCCAACAGGACCCCCCAGGCCACTTTTTTATCGCCGGCGCTTAAAAAATCCCCCAGTCGCGCCCCCAGAACCTCGTTTTTCGCCGGTTTGGGCCAAAATTGGCACCGGCCGGATGAAGCAAAAAGTCGCGTGTGGCCGCACTGTCGGCGACACTGGCCGATTATCCCATTGTTTCTGCCTTTTCCCTCCCCCCCCCCCCCCTCCCGCCGTTCTCTCCATCTTTCTCTTCCCCCGCCAAGCCGCCGAAGAGGTATACCACCCCTCGCCAAGCCACCGAACCCGTCGTACCAAAGGCGAGGAAGCCGAGGGCGCCGATGCCAAGGCCGACGTTGATCGGCGGGGGGGCGGTGACCGCCGATCGGTGGAACAGGCTCATCATGAAGAGAGACAGAGATGCGGCGACGGCGGCGAAGCAGGAGGCGTCGTCTCGCTCGGCCATGGCGAACGAGCAGCCGATCTTTCCGCCTCAACAGGCAGGCCAGTTTCCGCATGGCGCGTGGAGCAGCCAGTAGAGCGTCGCGTCCCCGGCCAACTTCCTGTCGGCCAACTTCCTGTCGCCGGGGTGGGGCTATGCGCCCTCCTCGCCGGAATATGTCGAAGGCGACGCTCTCGGCAGCTTCAACCCCAACACCGCCTTCGCGCACACGCCTTCTTCGTTCACCGCCGGACACAACACCCAGTATGGCTACTCTTCGACGTACTCGGGTTCCTCCGCGACGGGCCCGCGTCGTGGCCCCCTGCCTTTCGCGCCGGGTTCAGCGCCACAGTCCAGCAACGCCGACGCCGAGATGGAGGAGATCATCAACAACGGCTCAGCAGCCGCCGCTTCGTGCCCCGGGTTCGGTACGCAAGAGGAAACGCTGGACATCGGCGTCGACATGGACGAGGAAGAGGTAGAGGAGGATGTGATGGAGGAAGAACCGGCGGAGCCGGAGCCGACGAGGAGCAAGGGAAGAAAGAATAAGAAGCAGGCGACCAACGGGAAGCCAGCCAAGCCTCGCGTCAAGTGGACGGCGAAGTAGGACGAGTGCCTCGCCGAAGCATGAAAGACTGTCAGCATGGACCCGATCACCGGCGCGAACCAGAACACCGAAACGTACTGGAGGAAGATCAAGACGGCATTCGACGAGCGCAAGTTGGTCGACCCTGTGTTCGTCGGCATACACATGGAGCGCGGCGACAAGGCCATGTCCAACCATTGGGCAAGCATCCAACAAGCGTGCAACAAGTGGCATGGGATCCAGGAAGAGGTCATGGCTCGCCCGGAGAGCGGCGCCAACGTCGAACGGCAGGTATGTCCATGGCTCGCCCGGTTCGTGATCTTTTGTTGTTTCGCCGACACCTGTTCTTCGTCTGTGCAGATGTTCCGCCGGGACAGCAGCACCGACGCCGACTTCAAGTTCCTTGATTAGAGAAATGGGCGGAGGTCCGACTCGCTCTCGCCAAGGCCAAGGACGGCGTCTACAACCCGGACGCGCCTGTCTTGGGGGCGGCAGAAGGGAGGCCTGATGGCACCAAAAAGGCGAAGAAGGCGAGGGACTCGGCGCCCGCTTCCGAACGATTGCAGGCGTCGATCGAACAACGCATCGCCGACGCCAAGAGTCACTCCGCCATGAGAGAGGAGAAGTTCGAGGCGAGGTGGTTGGCGTTGATGACGAAGCAGGACGCCAAGCTCGACCTTCTTAGGACCAACGTGGTCGCGAAGTAGCGCAACACCGACCTGGCGTTCCTGATGGGAGGAGGTGACACGGCGATGATGGACCCGCAGGTGAAGGCGTGATACTTGGCGGAGCGGAACCTCATCTTGAACCTCATGCCGGGGCCGGCGGTGACCGCGTTGACGCCGATTCCGACCACATCGCCAATGCCGACAGCGGCCACGATAATGGCGAGCACTTCAACCCCGCCACGTACGCCGACTTCTCCCGCCCCTGCAGGAGATGAGGAGCTTGCCATTTGAGTTCTGTGTGTGCGGCTCCTGCCTTTTTGATCGCCGAACTATTACCGAAAAAGGCTTTCGCCCCGCTTTATAAATAAAGCAAAGATCCACATACGGAAAGCATACAATCCGACACCACACACACCCAATGCAGATACAAATGGCTGACGATCAGCAACAACAAAACTCAACGACCCAGGAAACTCCAAAACGGTGCTTCCAAGAAAGAAACGACACCGGAGAGCCGCCACCGCCTGATTCACTGAATCGAGGTTTTCACCCGGAGTACGGCGAAGGACGCAGGGCTACCGCGATGGAGCCTTCGGGAAGGGAACGACGCATGGACGCCGCCGCCATCGGTCTGGTCCGAACCAGACGAGGTTTTCACCTTGGCCACCACCCTCCGCCTCCGCCCGTGGTACGACACGGCAATAGATTGTCAGCCGCACCACCACCGTAGATCATCGAAGGCCCGTCTTTGACAACGAGCATGTCAGCACTCGAGCAGCGAGCTCCGCCCACGAGCCAGCAGCTCCCACCACCAGGGCCGCCGCCCCGCTTCCAGATACTCCGGAGACCATCAAAGGTGCCGGCTTTGAGTCGACCAGCGAGTCCCAAGCATCAACCGAACCGCCGGTGGCCGTCCCACCCTGCAGCGATCTCCAACCAGGAGGCCAGGCCTGGAAGAGGGGAGGGAGGAGCGGAGCTAGTCCGGACCGGCGCCCCCTGCGCAAGTGACGAGCAGTCGGTCTACCTGTCCCTCCAACAACCTCCCCCGCGTCGCCCCTGACGCCCTACCACAAATCCACGCAAGAAGGGGCGACCACCCGTCCGCCGACCAGGACCGCCGGATCAGCCGCACCCCGCCGCCAAAGAGGGCCACAGAGGAGCCAGCACCCTAACCCGTACCACCGTCGTGACGCGCGTGTATCTCGCCGCCAGGCACCATCTCCTGAGCCGCCCATCGGCCGTCAGGCCCGCCTCGAACAGAGCCGCCGCAGCCCGTGCCGGCCGCGGGGCAAATCCAGCCTAAGCCGCCGCCGCCAACCCGGCCACGCATCCGGCCGGTGCCACCCGCGTCCGGCCCTCCACGCTCGGCTTGCCGCTCCGCAACACCGCCATCGAGCGCCGCCGCGCACCGGATCAGCGTCCGCCCTTGCAAAGCTCCCATGAGCGAGGAGAGAAAGGGCCCCGCCGCCGCCAGCACCCACCGGGCTTTGCCCGACGGCGGCGAGGGGAGGGAGGGAAGGGAGATGGACGCGCGCTGGCGGCTAGGGTTATCCCCTCGGTCGCTCGCGGGAGCGACGCGAGGGGACGAGAGGTCCGGGCTATCCTTATGAGCAACTAGGATCGCCGAACTATTGGCATGGTGATCGCCAACCTGTGACATGATGGTCGCCGAACATGTGTCTTTTTGGTAGCGGGAAAGAAAACTTTGAATTTTATGTGCACCCGGGGGCCGAAACTTGGGGGTGCGACTGGGAAGGCGAGCCCCCCCCCCCCCCCCCCCAAGCCGAAAAACCCGTTGGCTGGAACGCCTACGCCAGGTGTGCTGGGGGGCAAACAGCTGGAGATGCCCTGATCAGCTGACCACTAGATTTTCCAAATCGGCCCTTTGTTTTCTTATAATTTTATGTATCAGTCCATGGAAGCTAAAGGAGTGACATCACAGGTACTAACTCCTGACATAACCACTGGTCTGGAGAAGATGATTTTTCTTCTGCTATGCATTACCTGAGACTCCATATCTTGTCTGATCCTTTGATAACGGTAAGTTAACAAGCGAGCATCTTCAAGAGGAGCACTCATTATCATTTCCCGAAGAGGCTCAAAAACCTGTGGGTAAACTAAATGGTTAAACAATAGCAATACAGCTGAATCAGAAAATGTGATGCCATCAGTTAGATGTAATCATAGGAAAGTTATATGTGCATTTTGGAATGCGCCAATCATCGTATGACATTCACATGTGGAATTCACTACTTGCTTTGACACTATTTTGTAAATCTCAACAGAATAAACCTTATCTAGCTTCAGATGACCTTGCACTCAAGGGTAAAAAGGAAAATATATCACGGTCCAGATATTTCGGACTAAAAAAACAATGCCATGAAAGCAACATTTGTGATGCTGAGAAACTTATGAAATAGTGAAACTGAGGATGGAAATAGCCATCACCTGCTCTCCAAGAACTCTAAGAAGTTTCTCCCGCTCTATCTCCATTTGGTTGTGGGATTTACCAAATTCAGCTGAAGCCCTTTCAAGAACAAAGCCAAGATTTTGATTGCTGTTTCCATATTTGCAACAATCCTCAGCTAGCCTTTTCACTACAGGGAGAAACATCATAGCTTGACAATGTCTCAAAATAGACGCATATGCACATACAACAACAAAAACAACGTGAGGTTACCTATCTCCATCTGTTTGGTGCTAACCGCAACAAAACCCTCCAGGCCTCGCACAATGGTTCGTTGGAAATGCTACAAAATGAGACATAACCTATTCACTTCACGATAACCAGCTAGACTAGTTATGTATCACAGGAAACAAACCGAAAGAAGACGTACTTTAGCTGCTCTTGTGGTATTATAAAGCTTCTGCAGATTCTGGTGGCACTCAAGTTCGGCTTCATCGACAAGCGAGGTGTCTTGATTATGGCGCGCGCTGAATGTCTTGCGAACCGCCTGCAATGTAAACGTAGCTCTCTCAAGAATGAAACAGGCAACTAGACACATGATGCTCGACCCCTTCTAGTGGACCGAGTAAAATTAGGCCCATCTGCCGAATAAGTGGGTATCCACAGTCAAATGTACAAGAAATGAGTAGGTCCAGATTAGTGCGAGAAGCCTAAAGAACACATACGCAATTCACTCCCTCCCTTCCAATGGCTGCTGTTCTATTCTGTCCCCCCAGTACAGTGGTCACTACCCATAATCTCAAAATTCTCAAAGTACCTCTGTGTGGAATTAACTGGGGGAGCAATAGCCAGTGGAAGAACCCTATCTCTACTTCCGGGCGAAATTCCGGCAACGCGGTGATCGGCGGGAGGCTGAATTTGTGGAATTCGGGCGGGGGAGTTCGTACCTGCTGCTGCTTGGCGACGTGCTCCCGGAGCTTGCTGGCCTGCTTCTTGAGCGCCTCCATCGGCGCCGACCGACCGGCCGATGCGAATACGATCGATCAGGCGCCTCTCCGGCGGTAGATAGGATTTGGGGCCGCCGCAAGTCACGAAATAACGAACCCCGGAAGGGAAAATCAGGGGGGGAGCACTCTCCTCACTGCTACACGACACGACGCGAAGCGCTAGAAGGAGGCGGCGGCGGTTGGGATCAGCGGCAGCAGCGCGGCGCCGGTACAGCGCTGGGAGGGAGCAGCAGCAGCAGCAGAGCAACCGCCCCTCGCGCTCTCCGCGGTTTGTTGGGTTGCTGCGGTGGCGGTGGCGGTGGGGTTGGTGCGGTAGCGGAAGGCTGCCGAGTGCCGTGGTCGCTCGGGCGGTAAGGTAAGTAACTGCCTGGCAACCGCAACCCAGACGGAGACGGGGGGGTCAAAACCCCGCCGGAGGCGCGCCGGCCGACGACGGTGCCGACTGCCGGCCAAACTGTAGAGAGAACCGCTAAGAAGCTGGACCGTAGAAATGGCCGAGTGGAGGGGGCTTCGGTTTCCAGAGAAAGCGAGAACACTGGACGTGTGACGGGATTGACCCGTAGCGCTGAGCCGCGCTTTAGTCCCACGCCATTGAGCGTGCGCGCGTGGGGCTGACTGGGGGTGTGTGCGCCGAGAGCGACGCGGCGGGGAGCGTAGGGGCGAATGAACCGAAAGTGGCGGAGAGAGACGTGGACTTTGGTGCCCTACGTCTCGCCAGCCGACGGTGCAAGGAGCGGCGGCCATCCTCGCCGCGGCCCGCGACTTGTCCAATCTGCATCGGACAAAATCTTTGCATTCTGTTCTATATTTGCCGGCCATCCTGCTGATGACACCACGAGAGATGGTGCTGGTGGACTGGACGGCTTTTGACTGCCGCCCTCCCTCCCTCCCTCCCTCTTGTGCTCTGCCGCCTTCGCGTCGGCGTCAAGCCTACCCCGTCATCTAATCCCATCTCACCAGTAAAATAATTTGAGACCGTCATGTCATCTCAACCGAATGCTTCCTGAGGTATCGCTCTCAGTTGCTTAACCTGCCACGTTGCAATCCGTCGCGGTCATGACAGATTCAGCAAAGCACTAGCCAAACAGAAAAATGATAAGCTCAACTGTAAACAATGTAGCCCAGCTGAATGTCGTCCTCAGGTGAGCTGGCCCCAAATGGGCACCTGTGACCTGCATGCCTGCATCCATCATCACAACCAAATGAAACTACGGGGCTGTTTGGTTCGCAGCCTAAGGTTGTCATGCCTAATCTTAGTCATGCAACAATATCTTAGACATGTGTTTGGTTCATTACCATACTTATGCCTTGCCACACTTTTCTAGTTATATGGTCCACATGTCATACACTCAATTTTTTGCCAAATCTTGCCACACTTGTGGTGTCCATTTTATTAACCATACTTTTTATGGCAACCACACTTTGTCTAAGGTTAGTTGTGGCAAAGTTAGTTATGAACCAAAAAGGTCCTACAAGTACCAACCAGATAAGGGCAAGGGGAGGAAGACCCCAGCTGGTGACGTGCCAGCACATTTCCATCATGACGGTACACATCTGCGTCGTCTTAATGGCGGTTCATATTACCCGATTAGTGTCCAAATTCTGGCAATGTATAGGAAATAGCAATGTCACGACACACACCAATAAGGTTTCACTGTCGCCGAACACAAACCACATCGACAAATGATGCGAGACCACAGATAATGATATCTGTGATCGACAAATTCCCTTGTTCCCATCCTAAACGTGTCCTTCCGGAACACTTTGATTTTCAGACGCGCCTTTAGGTTTTTCTTCTGGAAACTTAGCATGGTTCCTCTCTGCACTTCTGAGATCTTCTACCATCGCATGATCCCTGCAAAAGATTCTGCACTTGTCACAAACAATGAGAGTAGAACAGACAGAGGATGACAAAAGGACGACGGCAAAAGCTACCTGCAATAGAACACAATCCCGCCCGTAGTCTCCCATCTCCTTTGTATTTTACCTTTATCACCAGCCTACAATACAAGCACAAAGGGTCAACAAAAGAAGATACATCAAAGCAGACAATATCACCACAAGCTATCTGACACATAAATCACAGGGAAGGGAAACTTGTCTCTACAGTTTCAGATGTTCAGCCAACTGAGTTCTGCCTCTCGGCAACAGTAAATGTCATCAATCTAGACCCCACTTTCAAAATCACCACAGTCTATGGTCGGACGGCCCTCATCAAAAAGGACGAATTCTTTAGCGAGTTGATCTCTCAAAAGCCAAGCAGCGGTACCAAGTGGATTGCCATGGGAGACTTCAACCAGATTTATAGAGCTCGAGATAAAAACAATAGGTCCATCAACTGCTCCCACTTAAACCGCTTCCGTGCCCCGCTCGACACTTGTGAGCTAAAGGAGATCCATCTGCAGAATAGGCGTTTCACCTGAAGCAACGAGCGCCAAAACCCAACTCTGTGCAAGCTGGACTCGGTCTTCTGCAATGCCGAATGGGACTTGCAGTTTGACTCACACATCCTGCACGCCGCCTCCTCTTCGCTTTCGGATCATTGCCCTCTCCTCCTAACTGATGCCAAGGGGCCAAAGCGACCGAGATGCTTCAAATTCAAGAACTTCTGGCCCTGCCTCCCAGGATTCCTTGACACTGTATCGACGGCATGGGAAGGACCATGCCCACACTTGGAATCCTGCGAGCGACTATTCCATAAGTTGTGGGCAACGGGGCGGGTGTTGTCTAAATAGAGTGGAAGGATATTCTCTAAAGCAAAGCTACACCTCCATGCAGCCCTCCTAGTTATCCTTCGCCTCGACGTCGCCCAAGAGACGCGCACCCTCTCTGTGGCGGAAAGGGACCTTCGAACTCGCCTTAAACGTCGGGTTATCAGCCTGGCCGGGATGGAGCGGGCGCAAAAGAAGCAATGCGCCCGCATTGCGAACATCAAGGAAGGTGACGCAAACACCAAATTCTTTCACCTCAGAATCAATGCGAGGCAAAGAAAGAACCACATCCACAGACTAAAAATAAGCTCTAGACGGACCACGAACCACCAACAAAAAGAAAAACTCATCCACGAGCACTTTCAGAGCTCTCTGGGAGGGGGGCAGCCAAGACCGAGAGACCTGAACTGGGATAATCTAAACTTGCGGACAGTTGATCTCACCGGTATTGATGGCAACATCACCCAATATGAAGTTAAGGCTGCCATTGATCTTATGCTGGGCGACAAGGCCCCGGGACCAGACGGATTCACGGGAAGCTTCTTCAAGAAATGTTGGCATATTATCAAAGACGACATAATGAGAGTTATTCACCAATTCAACTGCCTCCAAACGACGAACCTACACTGGCTAAACTCGGCCAACATAGTGCTCATCCCGAAGAAGGATGAGGCGGAGGAGATCGGGGACTTTCGTCCCATTAGTCTCATTCATGCTATGTATGTCAAAAGCCTAGCGAGACGCCTTCACAGGAACAAAACTCCGTCCCTCCTTTTCAAGTTGGACATTCGGAAGGCATTTGACTCGGTGCGATGGGAACGACCTACTAAGGTGGCTGGGCTTCCCGGATCGCTTTCGGGAATGGGTGGCTGCCCTACTCTGCACCTCCTCTTCGTGTGTCCTCCTCAATGGCATTGTTGGGCTTGCCATCTTCCACGGTCAAGGACTCAGACAAGGGGACCCCCTTTCCCCCCTCCTCTTTGTCATAACAATTGATCCCTTGCAACAACTCCTTGACGTGGCCACTAGTCAAAACCTCCTACACAAGATTCGAGGGCGCGGTTCTTCTGTTCGCACATCTCTGTATGCTGATGATGCGGCCATCTTCATCTCCCCAACGAAAGAAGACATGGCCAATCTTGCGACCATCCTGACTGCGTTTGGAGAGTTCAATGGGTTATCCACCAACTTCTAGAAAAGCTCAGTTGTCACAATTCGATGTGCTCACCTCAACCTTGATGACATCCTTCACAGCATGTCTGCCTCTCGTTCATATTTCCCATTGAAATATCTTGTACTACCTCTTTCCATCTGGCAGCTGAAAAGGGCTGACTTCCAGCACCTTGAAGACAAGGTCGCGGCGAAGCTCCCCCCATGGCAAGGGTTAAACATCACCATGGCTGGACGGGCAGCCTTAGCTAAATCGGTCCTCACGTCGCAAATGGTTTACCACATCAGTGCCCTCAATGTCCCCCTGGAGTTCTGCACAACGTCAAAAAAATTGAGCGTGCTTTCCTTTGGTCCACTAAAAGCAAAACCTCAGGTGCAAACTGTAAAGTCAACTAGGAGACGGTATGCCGACCCACACAACTTGGTGGACTGGGAATCATGCATTTGGGAAAAATTGCAAGAGCCCTCAGGTTACGATGGCCCTGGATGGAATGGAAGGATCCATCTAGATTGTGGGTGGGATTGGCAAAGCCTTGCTCAAAGGTGGATATGGACCTTTTCTACGCATCCACCCTCATTTCCATAGGGAATGGAGGGAAGACGCCCTTCTGGGAGGCGCCTTGGTTGAGGGGGGGAAACCAATGGATATCACCCCCTAATCTTCGCGGCTTCGAAGCGGAAGAACTGGGTGGTTAGAGATGCTTTACGAGACAATGCCTGGGTGCACAAGATCAACCATTCTGCCAACCTCTCGATCACCCACATTGTGCAGTTTGTTGATCTTTGGGTTCGTCTTGAGTAGTTTCAACTTGTCCCAGACGTGGAGGACGACATCTCTTGGAAGTTCGAGGCCAATGGGGAGTACTCTGCGGCATCCGCTTACAGGATACAATTCCTGGGCTCCATGACAACCACCATGAACAAGACCATTTGGAAGGCTTGGGCACCTCCGAAGGTCAAGTTCTTCTCCTGGTTAGCGATCCAAAACGGGATTTGTACGACAGATAGATTGGAGAAGTGAGGTTGGGATAATTGTGGTCTATGCACTCTGTGTAGAAGGGAGCACGAAACGGCCGCACGTCTATTATATCTGTGTAGATTCACGCAGCGCATTTGGAGACTGGTAAAGAGCTGGCTTGGCCTTGGGTCACTTGACACTCGCCAATGGTTGGCTGAGCGGAACATCAAGTACTGGTGGACAAGCATGTCGAAGCCACACACGATGAACAGGAAGGCCATCGCCTCACTGACTATGCTTGTCAGTTGGGTAATCTGGAATGAGAAAAACGCTGGAGTCTTCAGGAAAAAAGCAACGCCACCCATATACATCTTCAAGCTGATCCAAGATGAAGCAAAGCTTTGGGTCGCGGCAGGAGCGAGGCACCTGAGCAACATCATGCCGCGAGAGTAGTTGCCGTTTCTTACTGTGTTTTGGACGGGCTATGATGTAAATCCTTTTCCTATTCTGTAAAACTCCCCTCCTTTATTTATATATATGAGGCAAGTCTTTTGCCTCTGTTCAAAAAAAACCTCCGACGTTGCATGTTTTTTCCTGCACGTTTCCTTTCCCTTTGTTTTTCCTGTCATTTTGTTACCCTCTGAAGTTGCATGTTTTTCTTGCACAACTAACATTCATGCATAGGGCATGACTCCTCGGGTATTTTATTGACGTCCAATGGAAGACAATGAGGGTGGTAAAAGCGCTTACATTCCAATGGAAGTTTGCTAGTTCTTTAGAAGCCCTAACTATGTTGAAGGGACTTTTCCCATAAAATACCTAGGCGTACCTCTCCACTATGATAAACTTAGAAGGGGAGACATCCAACCTCTCAATGACAAGATCATGAAGAGGATTGCTGGCTGGAGAGGGAAACTCCTCTCATACAAAGGGAGACTAGTCCTGATCCAAGCTTGTCTAGCTAGCATTCCCATTTATTTGCTTTCCTTTTTAAAATTTCTAAATTGGGCCATTGACATGATTAATTCACAGATGACAAACCGTTTGTGGAATGATTTTGATGGACATAGGAAACTACACCTGGCAAATTGGAGGCTAATTTGCATGAAAAAACAAATTTGGTGGCCTAGGCATCCCAAACCCCAAGGAGGTTAACCTCTGTCTCCTAGTCTCTTGGATCAAGAGATACTATGAGGGGGAGGGAAAACCTTGGATAAATGCAATAGACCAAAAATATATTAGAGACAGTCCCAACTTGTTTGCACAAAAACCCACCAAAGCACCTCTAGGTTCTGGAAAGGAGTCAGGTCTATCACCCAAGCTCTGAAATTTGGTTATAGATGAAAAGTAGGCAAATGGGACAATATAAGATTTTGGGAGGACACTTTGTGAAAGGACGTGGATGTCGCCTAGAGGGGGGGGTAAATAGGTGCTTTAAAATAATTACGGTTCAGGCTTGAACAAATGCGGAATAAAACTTACGTTTAATATGTCAAGCACAAAACCTAAAACAGCTAGGCTCATCTATGTGCACCAACAACTTATGCTAAGAAAGATAAGAAACTAGGTAATAGCAAGATATATAACAAGAAACAATATGGATATCACAAAGTAAATTGCATAAGTACACGGCTCATGTAAGAGATAACCGAGGCACGCGGAGACGACGATGTATCCTGAAGTTCACACCTGTGACACCCTCGATTTGATTGTACGCTAATCAAACACACAAATGCGTACGACCAAGCTCAAGGACTCACAGAAAGATATCACAACACAATTCTAGACACAAATAAAAACATACAAGCTTCATATTAAAAGCCAGGGGCCTCGAGGGCTAGAATACAAAAGCTCGAGAAACACACGAGTCAGCGGAAGCAACAAATATTAGAGTACACACATGAAACGTGATAATGCCTTAGAGAAGGCTAGCACAAAAGATACAACGATCGACCGAGGTGAGGCCTCCTGCCTGGGAACCTATTATGATAAGTATGCATCAATATCAAAGGAAAGGGGTTATATGTGGACTCACTGTAGCAATGCGAGAATAGAGAGAGAGGGCTAGTCCTATCAAAGACTAGCATCTTTAGTGTCTTGCAACAATAGACGAGAGTAGAGCAAACAACACAATTATATAGTCATATTGTTGCAGCAATATTAATTAAGGTCACGCCCAGAGATTCTTCCTCGACTCCCCGCGAGAAAGCAATCCTGGAGCAACATTCCAGTTAAGTAACAGTTCAAGTTGTATAAGATCATGACACAACTCCAAGCCATCGTGTAACCGTGGACACGACTATCCGAATAACTAATTTTCATCTCTGCATGGGTGCACCATCTTACCCGTCACGCTCGATAAACTCTGGCCGGACACACCTTTCCAGGGTCATGCCCGACCTTGGAGCATCAACACGTCGCAGCCCTACCTAGTATCAACAGAGAGGACATCCCACCGGTCTAAATCCTAAGTGTGTAGGGTTCATGGGCCCATCACCCTTTGCGCTCCTGCACGTTGCGTGGGCGGCCGATGTCAGTCCTGACACCTCTTATACAAGAACGATGCTTATCCACACCACTCGGGCGCGCGCCGCTCCGTGCTGACGTCTGAAGAGATTCAACTGATGACACGGCATGGAGTACCCATAACTTCTCCCACGTGAATGTGAGTCTGAAAAGGTCTACAACCAACCCAAATTAAATACCCAAATCCATTAGCATTTTAATTGATCTCAGGATGTGTGGCAAGGACCAGAATGCCCAGCCACGCCTCGTCACACTCACGCGGGAATCCACCCGCAACACACCTTTCATGTTCCCAGTAGCACGGCCAAGTAAACTGTGCGGTTGTAACATCAAAGGGATCTGAGGTACCACCCTCGATGGATTCCGAATGATATAACCATCAAGGTGGCAGGGGGAATCACCCTCGATGGACCACGCTTGATGGGTTGTACGACAGAGTCTAGGTCGGAGGTGCTGAAGGAGGAATCACCCTCCGAAAACCACCACCGGTCAACTACACTACAACGCTAACATCGAAGTACGTAACGAGGTGTCACCCTCGGTACTCGATAGTAGCTCTACAGCGTCGCACAACTAAGGGTGTGTGTGTGCTATGACGGGTCATGGCTCGTCGATCGGTTGATCGAGACTTCGACGATAAAGGAGGGGCGACTGGGCTAATGGGTCAAAAAGGGATCACTCCTCCACCTACACTAAGTAGTTTAAAGCGCGGTACAGTAAGGTAGCAGTTCATCAAAAACAGGCTATGCATCAGATATAGGAGCTAACTACAACAGTAGAAAAATCTAATACAAGCACGAGCGAGAAAGAAATAGGCGATATAGGAATGATCAAGGGGGGTTTGCTTGCCTTGTTGCTCGGCGGCAAAGGGTTGGTCGTCAGGTGGGTAGTCGTACCCGGCAGCAGCGTCAGTCTCGGGGTCTACGGAGAGAAAATGGGGAAGAAGCAATAAATATAATAGCACAGATGCGACACAATGCATGACATGGCAGTATGCAGGGCTAGCCATAAGCTAACGCAATATCGGGTCTTTGGCTACTACCGGACACGTGAAACAGATGGAGAAGTTCCATGTTCGTTATGATAGAGATGCGTGACAAACGAACGGATAGTGTATCCTGGTTCATCTCGTTTTTCTGATCAACTTTTATTATAAATTATTTTCATCTCGATTATGGATTATTTTATATTAATTTTTAAATATTTATTAATATTCAGAAACTAACAAATTTATTTTAATTCAAAATAATCATTTATGGCATCAGCATGATGTCACGCTGACATGAGCAGTCAAAATCTTAGTTGACTCGTCAAACCGACGAGTCGACCCCACGTGTCATACTCAAATTTTAATTTAGTTTAATTAATAATTACTCATATTAATTTTAGGGGTGGGACCTGTCGTGGGTATAAGCCTGACAGTAGATGTGCAGGGTACGAATGAGATGGGCAGAGTCCTAGCTACGGCGAGGTTGTATGAGTTGAGGCCCCTCTGCGGTGGAGGTAACAGCCCTACGTCTCAGTGCTCTCGGAGCTTGTTACCGAGTGTGATATGGAGTACAAAGATTTGCTAACCCTTTTACCAGTGGGGGAGGGCGGCTTATATAGAGTGCACTGCCCTCCACAACGGTTCTGATTCAAGGGTGGAGTAGTGGCGATCGAATGCATACGTTACAGGTAACGTATGCTCTAAATGCTAGTAAATGCACCCGGAAACTTACAACAGTTTCCCTCCAGAGAGGTTACGACGTACCGAGTGTATCCAGTCGGTAGGCCCGGTGCTCTCCGAATGTTAGTCTCCGACTGGATGATTCTGGGCCTGTTACCGACTGGATGATGGGGGCACCTTAATTCAGTCGGGGCATACTTAAGGTCCTGTCCCTTGTGTGGGGTAGTCCTTGGGTAGGACATGTAGGGCAGGCCTATGACCCTACCCTAGGACTATGACCCCATCATTAGTCCCCGAATGGATTGGGGTTGAAACGTCGAAGCAATGCTCGAGGTTCAGATCCGACTGGACTAGGTTCGGCTTGGGCGTTGCTTGCCTCTATCCATTTTATCTCTCCTGACCAATGATCCGAGTGGAGGTGTTTCACGAAACAGACTGTCGGGAACCGAGTGTTTTCGCGGCATCTTTTGATGCGACCGGTCAACTGACATCGGTGGATTTTCCGGGATCTCAAATTTCGGGTTCCGCGCGCTTAGCGGGGACGACGTCAGCGCGCTCGAGTAGCGTCTGACTCCTCGATCCTCGCGCCTTCAACTCCTCTACTGATATCGCCACGGCTGGTCGGGCAGATAAGATTCCGGGCCTGCTCGCCAGCGACCCAGTCGGTGCTCTATTTAACTCTGGGCAACGAGACCCTTCGGTTACGCTCGCCGAATCCTTTTCTCTTGCCTGCTCCGTCTTCCTCGCCACCTCCTGCGCTCATACACCCTTCTCTTCCCCTCCTTCTCGAGAGCTCGCCGTCGCTGCCATGACCAAAGGTCAGACCAGCAAGATGGAGGCGAGGAAGAAGAAGAACAAGGCGGCGGCTGCTCAGCGGCGGCAGCGGCCGTTGCCGGCGGGGTGGATCCAGGGAGACTTTCTCCCCTCCACGGTGACGGAGGGGGACCTGCTGGAGCTGGTAGAGCACAGCCTGCTCGTGCATAAGTCCTGGAGGCTGCCGGCGGACGACGAGGTCGAGCCGGCACCACGGGAGGGGGAGCGTGTCTTGCTCCTCAGCCATGTTCACAGAGGTTTTTCTCTGCCCCCGCATCCCTTCTTCAAAGGCATCATGAATCATTTTGGTGCTCAACTCCATCACTTCCCTCCGAATGCCATCGCCCACCTTTCTGCCTTCATTGTTTTGTGCGAGTGCTTTATCGGTTGCCCCCCCATTGGGGTTTATTCAAACATATCTTCTCCGCCCGCTCTCAAACCATCAAACGTCTTAGCCAGTCGGATGACAAGACGCATCTCCTCCAGCTCTGCGGGGGTTTAGGGTTTCAGAAGAAGAGTCGGAGCAGCTACCCTGCTCTCCAGTTGAGCGAGTCGGTTAGGAACTGGCAGTCGACGTGGTTCTACTGCCAGGACATAGCCTGTCCGAACGCGTCGACTGGGCTGCCTCCGTTTAGTCTAGACCGTCCTGCTCCACCCAAGCAACTCGCCCTCTCGAAAGCCGAGAAGAACCGCTCGTGGATGTTGTCAGGAGGGGGGTCACCGGTATTGACTTGCTGGAAGTCTTCATCGGTCGGCGAACCCAGCCTCTGCAGGCCCGCCACCATGCTATGTGGCACTACGCAGGGCCCGAGGATTCCACTCGGACCAACGTGGAGGGCATACTCGAGGAGAAGGTGACCTCGTGGGTGCTCCAAATCACGGGTCCCTGTGAGAACCCCAAAGGAGCCCGCCGAGTGACGCCTTACAGCGCGGACAACCCTCCACCGAATCAGGTGAGTAGAATTAGCCGAGTGCATTGAACTGTCTTGATTCCAGTCGTTTATTTATATCTTCGTGTGATGCTTAACGTTTCCGACTGAACCTCATGCAGGAGTGGACCAACTGGTCCTCCCCCGTCTCGAACGGGAATCCGGAGGAGGAGGAGGAAGACGGCAGCCAGGAGGGGAGCGTGGAGAGCGCCGAATACGTCTCCGACAGCGGGGAGTCAGAGGAGGAAGACAACGAGGAAGAAGAAGATGACGAAGAGTCAGACTCGCCACCTCCGCGGCCAGAGCATCGGAGCAAGCGTCGGCATGAGCCTGTCGTCCCTTCAGCTCCTCCTGCGTCGTCGAGTGCTCCGCCTGCTGCCCCGGCGGTACCGAGTGTTCGAGGCACCAAGAGGGCCAGGGACGCAGCCGCTGAACTTGCAGGCCAGTCCTCCAGGGCGCCCAAGCCGGGTGGGCCCAAACCTCGGAAGGCTCTGCCGCGGATGAGGATGGCCATCCCCGTCACCTCCACGTAAGTGAATCTAACTTTCGGCTCTTTCTGTTGACCGAGTGAACTCCTGCTTTACAAGTCGAATGGACTTCACTCGACAGGGTTGCCACTTCTGCAACCTCGCCAGCCCGCCAAGGGGACGACCCCATGGACACGAACAACGTTGTTTCGTCCCAGCCAGGTATGTTGTGGGAGAGTCGGGTATTTTATTCCTGTAGACTGCGCCATCCTTTTCTTTTTCTGAGGCGCCGTGTTATTCGGCTTGTCAGGGGCGACTTGTCTGGACGGGGACGACCAGGGGAGAGCCGACCCGGCCGTGGAGCCTGTCATGGAGCCTGTCCCTGAGGCTGCTCCTCCTGCTGCCGCCCCTGCCGCCGACGCTCCACCGATCGAAGTGCCTCCACCGACTGAACCGGTGCCGCTGGGTGAGGAACCTACTGGGGCGAACCTTGGGATGCCCTAGGAACTTCCCACGATTCCCGGTTCGTCGAATGCTGAATTCAGCATTCGGTGTGTCCCAGAGGAGCAGGTGGGAGCGGCCAAGGGGGCCATGATCCAGGCGGAGCTGATGGCCGGAGAGGCCAAGAGGGCTTATGACTCCGTTGCGGCTTTGTACCGGCGGAGCTTGGAGCTGCGCGATGACATCCGAGTAAGTAGTCTAGTAAGTACTTACTTTTCTTCTGTAACCCACTGGGTGTTGTCTGCTGTTTGCAATGGGTTCACTCCGAGTGAACCCAGTGGGTGTAGTCCCCGAGACTTCTGTCGAGTGCTTGCACCGACAGTTGTCTTTATACATTTGGTCTTTAGTTTGGTTGTGTCCGTAGACAAGATATCCGAGTGCGAGTACTTATTGCAGTCGGAGCGCTCTGGCGGTAAGAGTCTCCGAGAGTAAGTTGCACGCAGGTGGAGTAGTATTAGCCCCTGAGGCGTAGGTGAAAACATGCATCTCAATAGGGCGGGCCTGCTTGAGGTGCATGCCAGTGGGGTCACTCTTAGTGAAACCACTGGGTGTAGTCCCCGAGACCGCTGTCGACTGCTTGAGTCGGCAGGGGTCTGAAGAACTTAGCCTGTGAACTGATAAACTTGCTGATTACCCTTTGTTTCTTGGTTCAGAAAACTTGTGAAATGGGAACTGCTTATGAAGCCTTGAGAGCGGAGAGGAACCAGTATGCTGGTGAACTGGAAGCTGCAATGCTCGCCATGGCCGGCATGAAGGACGCGCTGGAAGTTTGAGAGAAGTCCTTGGAGTAGGCGCTGGAGGCAAACAGGGTGTTGGTGGCGGAGGTGGAAAGACTGAAGAAACAGAGGACTGAACTGCACAATCAAATGGCTGTTCGGAACAAACGATGGACAGCTCAGGAGAAGTATGTCAACGACTGGGCTGTCCAGATGATGACTCGTCTGGCTGGTAAGTCTTATGCTTTGTCGAGTGGTTGTACCGTGTGACGAACACTCGGTTTTTACTATCTGTTTGCTCGTTTGGTGCAGATTTTTGTGGTGACGCCGAAGCTGAAGCGGCGGCTGTGGAGCGGTCCATGAAGGACAATGTGCCACTCGGCGAGGACGCCAACCGGGATCTGCTCCGGGCGCATATCCGCGTAGGCAAAGTGGGTCCTTTCATCAACCGACTGAGAGAAGTCATCGGCCGCATTGAGAAGGAGCTTTGGCCGGAAGACGAGTCGCGGCAGGAGATGGAGACTCTGTTGGGGCGACTGGAGGAGATTCCGGACCGAGTGCAATCCTGGAAGAAATCGGCAGCGCGTTGCGGTGCTGACGTTGCGCTGTCCTTGGTCCGAGTCCATTGCAAGGAGGTGCGGGAAGATAAGCTGAAAGCATTGAAGGTCGCCAACACGAAGAAGCTTCAATTCGAAGACTTCATGGAGACGTTCCTTGAGACTGCTACCCGCATCGCTGATGGAATCGACTTGGACACTTTTGTGGAGCCCTCCAGTCTTGACGCCGGCCCAGCTGACGCGTGATCAAACTTTATCCTCGGTATGCCGAGTGTTTACCTGTAAGATACTGTGGCCACTTCTGTTGGCCGTCATACTTTTAAATCGGTGCAGGTAATCTTGATCCGCACTGAGTCAACTATCGTTTGTGGACTTATGTTGTCGGAATGAAAACATTTAGTCATTTGTTGGAATGCTGTTTCGAGTGCAACACTTAGTGCGTACTCGGAGAAGATTAAGACTTAGGTGATTCGTGGTCACGTCTAAGTCCCCGAGTGCGACTTGTAGTGCACACTCGGAGGAGATTAAGACTTAGGCGATTCTGTATCGCAGCTAAGTCTTCGAGTGTGACGTATAGTGCACACTCGGAGGGAGTTATTACTTAGGTGATTCTTGATCACAGCTAAGTCCCCGAGTGTGACGTGAAGTGCACACTCGGAAGAAGTTAGTACTTAGGCGATGCAGGATCGCAGCTAAGTCTCCGAGTGCGACATGAAGTGCACACTCGGAGGAAGGTAGTACTTAGGTGATTCTTGATCACAACTAAGTCCCCGAGTGTGACGTATAGTGCACACTCGGAGGAGGTTAGTACTTAGGTGATTCTTGATCACATCTAAGTCCCCGAGTGCGACGTATAGTGTACACTCGGAGGAAGGTAGTACTTAGGTGATTCTTGATCACAGCTAAGTCCCTAGTGCGACATATAGTGCACACTCGGAGGAGGTTAGTACTTAGGCGATTCAGGATCGCAGCTAAGTCCCCGAGTGTGACGTATAGTGTACACTCGGAGGAGGTTAGTACTTAGGCGATTCAGGATCGCAGCTAAGTCCCCGAGTGTGACGTATAGTGCACACTCAGAGGAGGTTAGTACTTAGGCGATTCAGGATCGCAGCTAAGTCCCCGAGTGTGATGTATAGTGTACACTCGGAGGAGGTTAGTACTTAGGCGATTCAGGATCGCAGCTAAGTCCCTGAGTGTGACGTATAGTGTACACTCGGAGGAGGTTAGTACTTAGGCGATTCAGGATCGCAGCTAAGTCCCCGAGTGCGACGTATAGTGCACACTCAGAGGGAGTTATTACTTAGGTGATTCGTGATCACAGCTAAGTCCCCGAATGCGACGTATAGTGCACACTCGAAGGAAGTTAGTACTTAGGTGATTCTTGATCACAGCTAAGTCTCCGAGTGTGACGTATAGTGCACACTCGGAGGAGGTTAGTACTTAGGCGATTCAGGATCGCAGCTAAGTCTCCGAGTGTGACGTATAGTGCACACTCGGAGGAGGTGAGTACTTAGGCGATGCAGGACCGCAGCTAAGTTTTTTTGTGTGTGTGTGAGAACTCTGAATCTGCACAAAACTGAATCTGCTGAATATATTATTTCTTCAAACTTGTTCGTTACACTGCTTCAGTCGACGATCACGTATAAAAACGCTTGAGGAGATCTCCGTTCCATGCGCGCGGCTCGTCTGTCTCCCTCTGAATATTGTAGAGTCTGTATGCTCTGTTGTTCAGCACCTTGGAAATGATGAAAGGCCCCTCCCAGGCCGGAGCCAACTTGTGGGGTCTTTGCTGATCCACTTAGAGCACTAAATCGCCTGCTTGGAACGTGCGGCTCCTGACATGATGTGCATGAAAGCGTCACAGATCTTGTTGGTAAATTGTTGAACGAGTGAGTGCCATCTCGCGTTCCTCCTCCATAAGATCGACTCCATCTTGCCTTGCTTGTTCCGCTTCGGCTACGGAGAAGAGTTCGACTCGCGGGGCATTGTGAAGCAAGTCACTCGGAAGGACCGCTTATGCTCCATAGACGAGGAAGAACGGCGATCGCCCCGTTGATCGGTTTGGAGTGGTGCGGAGGCCCCAAAGTACTGAAGGTAACTCGGTGACCCATGCACCAGCAGCATGTCCTACCTCTTGCAAGAGTCGAGGCTTCAAACCTTGAAGGATAAGTCCATTCGCACGCTCAGCTTGTCCATTGGATTGCGGATGTGCTACGGAAGCAAAATCCACTCGGATACCCTGACTCGCACAGAAACCTTTGAATCTGTCTGAGTCGAAGTTTGTCCCATTGTCCGTGATTATGCTGTGAGGCACTCCGAATCTGGAGATGATGTCCCTGACAAATTTAACGGCTGTGGAGGCGTCGAGTTTCTTGATGGGCTTGGCTTCTATCCATTTTGTAAACTTGTCGACTGCCACCAATAGATGTGTGTAGCCTCCTTGGCCTGTCTTGAATGGTCCGACTGTGTCTAATCCCCAAACTGCAAATGGCCACACAAGTGGGATTGTCTTTAATGCAGATGTTGGCTTGTGAGACTTGTTGGAGTAGAACTGACAGCCTTCACATCGGTCGACCATAGCTTTGGCCATCTCATTAGCCTGCAGCCAGAAGAATCCAGCTCTGAACGCCTTGGCGACGATTGCTCTCGAAGAAGCGTGATGGCCGCAGGTTCCCGAGTGGATATCCTCTAGGATCAACTGTCCTTCCTCTGGGGAAATGCAACGTTGGAGGACGCCTGAAACACTCTCCTTGTACAATTGACCGTCAATGACAGTGAATGCCTTCGACCTGTGAACTATTTGCCGGGCTTGGACTTCATCTTCTGGAAGTTCCTGTCTCAGGATATATGCCATGATCGGCATAGTCCAATCGGGAACGACTACCAGAATCTCTGTGACCAGATCAACCACAGCAAGCACATCGACTTCAGTGGGTCTGTTGCGCTCTTTGGTTGTACTGGTTCTTCCGTGAAGGGATCTTCTTTAACTGAAGGAAGATGGAGGTGCTCGAGGCAGACGTCACTCGGGACTGGTCTCCGAGTGGATCCGAGTTTCGCCAACTCATCAGCTGCTTGGTTCTTCAATCTCGGAACATGATGGAGCTCTAGACCTTCAAACTTCTTCTCCAGCTTCCTCACTGCATTGCAGTACACTGTCATGGTGGGGTTCCTTACGTCCCACTCTTTCATCACTTGATTGACCACCAAATCCGAATCGCCGTAGACCATCAAGCGACGGACGCCGAGTGAGATGGCCATGCGCAATCCGTAGAGGAGAGCTTCATACTCCGCCTCGTTGTTGGAGGAATCAAAGTGTATCTGGAGCACGTACTTGAGCTTGTCGCCTTTGGGTGATATGATCACAACACCAGCACCGGATCCATTCAACATCTTAGACCCATCGAAGAACATTGTCCAATGAGCCGAGTAGATGTGAGTCGGTTGCTGTTGTTCTACCCATTCTGCTATAAAGTCAGCCACGGCTTGAGACTTAATAGCTTTCTTGGCCTCGAATTTGATGTCACAGTACAGCATCTCCATTGCCCACTTCGCCACTCGGCCTGACGCGTCTCGATTGTGGAGAATTTCCGACAAAGGAGCATCAGAAACGACAGATACCGAGTGGTCTTGGAAATAATGGGCCACCTTCTTCGCAGTCATATAGATCCCATAGATAAGCTTCTGATAATGGGGATACCTCTGCTTGGAGGGGGTCAGGACTTCGGAGACGTAGTACACTGGCCGCTGAACTTTGTATGCTTTGCCTTCTTCTTCTCGCTCGACTGTAAGAACAGTACTGACGACTTGATTTGTAGCCGCGATATATAGAAGAAGGGGCTGTTTACTGAGCGGAGCAGTAAGAACCGGCTGGGTGGAAAGTAGGACTTTGAGGTCGTCGAATGCGACTTGGGCTTCGTCTGTCCACTCGAAGGTATCTGACTTCTTCATGAGTCGGTACACAGGAAGTGCTTTTTCGCCGAGTCGACTGATGAACCTGCTCAAAGCCGCTAGGCAACCTGTGAGCCGTTGAACATCGTGTATTCTGACCGGCCTATCCATTCAGACGATGGTCCCGATCTTTTCGGGGTTAACATCGATCCCTCGTTCGGAAACGAAGAAACCGAGTAACTTTCCGCTGGGAACACTGAATGAACACTTGGCTGGGTTTAGCTTGATATCGTACCTACGAAGGTTGGCGAATGTTTCTGCCAAGTCAGTCAGTAGGTCGGAACCTTTGCGTGACTTGACTACGATATCATCCAGGTATGCCTCCACATTGCGACCGATCTGGTCGAGGAGACATTTTTGGATCATGCGCATAAAGGTAGCTCCTGCATTCTTCAGACCGAAAGGCATAGTGATGTAGCAGAAGCACCCAAACGGGGTGATGAAGGCTGTTTTCAACTCATCGGGACCATACAGACGGATCTGATGAAAACCAGAGTAGGCATCAAGGAATGACAAACGCTCGCATCCCGCAGTCGAATCGACAATTTGATCTATGCGGGGGAGCGGAAAATGGTCTTTTGGGCAGACCTTATTGAGGTGCTTGAAATCAATGCACATTCGGAGTGACTTGTCCTTCTTGGGCACCATGACGACATTGGCGAGCCACTCGGAGTGGTGAACCTCGCGAATGAAGTTGGCAGCCAGCAGCTTAGCCACCTCTTCTCCGATTGCCTTCCTCTTGTGCGCGGCGGACCGACGCAGGCGCTCTCGGACGGGCCGAGCGACGGGATCCACAGGCAGTCGGTGCTCAGCCAACTCCCTGGGTACACCCGGCATGTCAGAAGGCTTCCATGCGAAGATGTCCCAGTTCTCACGGAGGAATTGGGTGAGCTCGGCTTCCTATTTAGGATTGAGGGTGGTGGAGATGTTCGTCGGGGCGGCAGACTCGTCCGTCGGGTGGATGCTGACCTTCTTAGTCTCTCCCGCCGACTGGAACGCGGACTCACAAGCTGGCTTCTTTGAGCGCATTAAGTCGGCAGGGTCGACTGTCTTCTTGTACTCTTCGAGCTCGAGTACAGCCATCTGCTGGTCGGCTATCCTTGATCCCTCTTGCAGACACTCCTCGGCTCGCTGACGGTTGCCGGTGATGGTGATAACGCCTTTTGGACCTGGCATCTTCAACTTCAAGTACACATAGCACGGGCGTGCCATGAAACTCACGTACGCCGGGCGGCCCAGAATTGCATGGTAAGTGCTCTGGAAATCCACCACCTCGAATGTGAGCTTCTCCTTGCGAAAGTTTTTGTCGGAGCCGAAAGTGACGTCCAACGCGATTTGGCCGAGTGACTTGGCCTTCCGCCCGGGGACGACTCCGTGGAACTGCATATTGCTCTCGCTGAGTCTGGACATCGGAATGCCCATTCCCTTGAGGGTGTCGGCGTACATGATGTTCAGTCCGCTACCGCCGTCCATGAGGACTTTGCGCAGTCGGACTCCTTCCACCACCGGGTCGACGAGCAGAGCCTGTCTTCCTGGAGTGGGGACATGCGTTGGATGGTCCGACTGATCAAAGGTGATCGCAGTCTGAGACCATCTAAGGAACTTGGGAGCAGTTGGAACGGCCATGTTGACCTCTCTGTTCACTAGCTTCAGTCGACTCTTGCTTTCGACGTCAGCAAAAATCATGAGGGTTGCATGGACTTGGGGGAACGGATCCTCCTTATCCTCCTCATCTTGTTCAGGATTCTTCTCACTCGGTTGTCCTTCGCTGAACCCCTGGATCAGGAGACGACACTGCCGAGTGGTATGCTTCGCGTATATGGGATTGCCTTCTTCGTCCATCTTCGTGTGTATTGGACAAGGCTGATCCAGGATGGGATTGTTGAACGGCTTCTTCTTGGGGGCAGACTGCGCTTTCCCTTTGCCCTTGAACTTGGCGCTGGTCACAACTGCAGCTTCTACCTGCGGTGTGGGTGGAACTTTCTGTTTCTGCTTCCGAGTGTTACCTCCGTCGGCATCGCCGACTGTCTTGTGTTTTCCGCTACGGATGCGGTCTTCTTCCTCGCCATTTGCATAACGAGTAGCTATCTCCATCATCTTGCTCATGGAGATGTCGCCTGTCGGGCCGAACTTTAGGTACAACTCTCTGTACCGTATGCCTGCCTTGAATGCGCAGACTGCTTGATGCTCGGTGACGCTCTCCACCGTGTGGTAAAGAGTCGTCCATCGCTGGATGAAGTCACGCAAGGGCTCATTCGGCTTCTGGACACAGTGCTGAAGCTCCACAAGGCCTGCAGGGCGTTTGCACGTCCCTTCGAAGGTCCTGATGAACACTCGGGCAAGATCTGCCCAACTGTAAATGCTTGAGGGGGCTAACTGGTTCAGCCAAGCTCGCACCGAGCCGTCGAGCATCAGAGGGAGGTGCTTCATAGCGACATAGTCGTCCCCTCCTCCGATCTGGACTGCCACTCGGTAGTCATCTAGCCATGTTTCAGGCTTGGATTCCCCCGTAAATTTACCGATTCCCGTTGCCAATCGGAAGTTGGGCGGGATGTCAGCCGAGCGGATGGCTCGACTAAAACACTCGGGGCCGGACACGATGGTCCTGCCGCCACTCGGACGATCCAGATCGTGGCCATCGCGGTGGGCTCGACCCCTGTTGACTCTTCGCTGGGCGATTCGCCCTCTTGCGTCGGGTCTCGGGTCGTAAGTGTCGCCGAATGAACGCCGATCATCATGATGTCGGGACCCATAGGGCCCACCCCGCGGAGGGGTGCGCGAACGGCGGCGATCTTCACGGACCATGGAACGACTGCCTCCCCTGTGGTGCTGATAGGAGCCGGGGCTGTGAACCGACCAATGCGTGTTTGCATGGGTGGAACTATTGTGGATCCGATTGTGCGACTGGGAGACTGCCGAATTCTGCTGCTGCGCCATGTGCAACAGAGCACGGATCTGCTCGATTCCTCTTCCTGCCTCTGGATCAGTCGGCTGGAGGGAATCGGCGATCTTGGCTGCCGCAGCCAAGTTGAGGAGAGGTGTGCGGAACAACTCTACGTTGCTCTGCCGGGTGTGCCGACTGGCAGAACGGCGAGGCGGACGGCGTGCACCGGATGCTTCACCGGCTTCGCGCTCGTTCCGGCCAGCCTGATGGGGATCTTCATGGGTGTTAGCCATGTGAACTTCTGCTGCAGGCCCGAGGCCCATGTACTCGGAAGGGAGCTCAGTCGGAACCGAGCCCGAGCACTGGGGACGCGGGGCAACCACAATAGACTCCAGAACCGCCACTTGAGAGGACGCGAACTGACGCGCTCGGGCATGTTGCACCCAACGTTGTAGACGCGGACTGCGAGATCGCTTGCTGCGACGCGTGACGAAGGTGCAAGCCGGCAATGGAGCCGATTGTTGGAGAAGAAGAACGCCGCGAGCGCCGGCACGAAAGTGTGTGGCCCCGCGACGGGGAAGCGCCTCGACGTCGAGAGGTGCCTCCCGAAGCCATGCCGAATCGTCGACGACGAAGGAGAGAGCGCCGAAGAGGATCTGGTGACCCATGCTCGAACCTCCACCGGACGACATGACGAATGGAAGTAGTCGCAAACTCGCCGGAAGTCGCTTAGACACCTGCCCCACGGTGGGCGCCAACTGTCGTGGGTATAAGCCTGACAGTAGATGTGTAGGGTATGAATGAGATGGGCAGAGTCCTAGCTACGGCGAGGTTGTATGAGTTCAGGCCCCTCTGCGGTGGAGGTAACAGCCCTACGTCTCAGTGCTCTCGGAGCTTGTTACCGAGTGTGATATGGAGTACAAAGATTTGCTAACCCTTTTACCAGTGGGGGAGGGCGGCTTATATAGAGTGCGCTGCCCTCCACAATGGTTCTGATTCAAGGGTGGAGTAGTGGCGATTGAATGCATACGTTACAGGTAACGTATGCTCTAAATGCTAGTAAATGCACCCGGAAACTTACAACAGTTTCCCTCCAGAGAGGTTACGACGTACCGAGTGTATCCAGTCGGTAGGCCCGGTGCTCTCCGAATGTTAGTCTCCGACTGGATGATTCTGGGCCTGTTACCGACTGGATGATGGGGGCACCTTAATTCAGTCGGGGCATACTTAAGGTCCTGTCCCTTGTGTGGGGTAGTCCTTGGGTAGGACATGTAGGGCAGGCCTATGACCCTACCCTAGGACTATGACCCCATCAGGACCCACCTGTCATTCTCACTTTTGGTTAATTGATCAACAGAATTAAATCAATAGATATAATTAGTTGTTAATGGGGCTCGACCTACATGTCATCCACATGTTAAAATTAACTCACTAGCTAAGTAGCCTAAGTATTTTAATTAATTCAATTAACAGATTACTTAACTAATAATTTAATTAATAATTCAACTAATTAATTAATTATATATTTAAATTATATTTAATATTTACATAATTGTTATTATTATTTAACATTTTTAGAGGGCGGGTCCCTCTTGTCATTCACTCGGGGGGGCAAATCTGCCCCCAAATGCCTAAATAGAGGGGGGGTTAATCCCTTTGGTTTACAATAAGGGCCTCGGGGGCTTGAGGCCGAGGCTAAAGCCAGGTTGTGGTCAGCGACGCGGCCGCCGGCAGGATCACCGACGAGAGAGGCCGAGGGCGTGGGCGGGGCATGCGAAGGGTGCGGGCGCGGTGGTCGCTCGAGTCGGGAGCGCAGCACCGACGGGGTGGCTGCGGGCGGCGGCAGGGAACACGACGGAGCAACGAGGCGGACAGGCGCATAGGGAAACAATGCGGGCGGCGTCTCACCGGAGTGGGAGCGACCGAAGGAGGGGGCGCAACTAGCGGCCATAGCTCGTTAGAGCATGGCTGGAAGGGGGTGAAGGAGGAGGAGGGGGAGAGCCCCGAAGGCTCATCGGCGTTGTCGAGGATGCAGAGGCTCGGGGGCGAGGTGAGGAGACCGGCAGGGCGGTGCCGTGGCAGTGGGGTGTCGATGTGAGGAGGCGGGAAGGCGCGGTTGGTGCCGGCGGGGAGGATGATGAGGAAGTCGGCGGTGTAGAGGCGAGGAGGTGGCATGGTGGCGAGTTGGAGGAAGACCGACGTGGATGGGGAGGCCGACGACGGGTGGCGCGGCGTCGGGGGCGACGGTGGCGGCATCGACCGGTGCAGGGTCGGGGCGAGGCGTTGACGCGAGGGGAGCGGCGTGAGCCCCAAGGGAGGGAGAGAACCGGGAGGGAGAGGGAGAGTGGGAGTGGGGTCAGTGGCGTTTAGGGTTGGGGGTTTATACCCCGAGGATAGGTAGGCCGGCTCGGTTAGTTTTAGGTGGGCCGGTTGGGGCCGGCCTAGTGGGGGTTTTCTTTTTATTTTAAATTTCTTTTAGTTTAGTTTTTTTGTTTGTGTTTTTATTTATTGTAGTGTGAAAATACTTTTGTAAAAATATGTCACTTGGCCCAAAATAATTATAATGCAATAAAAGGCACACACACAAAATGTTCGAAAGCCTTTTGGAAATATTTGAAATTTAATAATTCAAAAGGGCATCTAATAATTGTTTTGCCCTCTATTAAATTGTGTTAGAGGCACTAAACACTTTACAAAAATGTGGGTAGGAATTTTAGAAATGACTAGGTATTATTTGAAACCTATACATGATTTTTATTTTGTGAATTGCCAAACTTTTATAACCACCTTTCAATGATTTTGAATTGTAAAGAAATTTGAATTAGGGTTCGATTCCAACCGTGATCATAATTGGATTAGCAAAAGCATTAGCTTAATCTTGGCCATCATTGTAGCTTAATTGCAATGATTACGGTAGCATAATCTGAGGATGTCACAACTCTCCCCTACTAACAAGAATTCTCGTCAATTAAGAGGTAGAAGGAAAAAAGCTCGCGGTATTTATCATGAAGATGATCCTCGCGTTCCCAAGTGGCTTCTTCCTCAGAATGATTTGACCGCTGCACTTTAAGGAACTTGGTGACCTTGCGACGAGTCTGACGTTCAGTCTCGTCGAGAATGTGGACCGAGTGCTCTTTATAAGAGAGTTCTTGTTGCAGCTCAAGTATATCATGATCCACTGCTCGAACAGGATCTTTGAAGCAGCGGCGGAGCTGAGACACATGGAAGACATCGTGAACCTGAGAAAGGTTTGCCGGTAGTTCCAATTGATAAGCTACTTTTCCATGCCTCTCGAGAATAATGAATGGACCAATATAGCAAGGAGCTAGCTTGCCCTTGTTCCCAAAATGGTGTGCACCTCTCATTGGTGTGACATGAAGATAAGCATTTTCGCCTGGTTGATGGAGCATATCTTGGTGATGACGGTCATACTGACTTTGCTAACGAGACTGAGCATCCTTCAGATTTCATGAATAATGTGGACTTGATCTTCGGCGTGTGGGTTAATATCCGGACTGAAGAGTGATCATTCCCCAGTTTCTGACTACTTCATAGGAGTTCAACACCTTTGTACATACAATACTTCGAAAGGGGCCATCTTCATACTAGCTTGATAGCTATTGTTGTAGTAGAACTCGGCATACAGGAGGGATTCCTCCCATTTCTTACCGAAAGAAATTACACAAGCTCGAAGCATGTCCTCGAGAATTTGGTTGACTCGTTCAACTTGTCCCTGGGATTAAGGGTGAAATGCGGTTCTAAAGGACAGATGAGTCCCCATAGCCTTATGAAAACTTTCTCAGAATTTTGAAGTGAACAAGCTGCCACGGTCCGAGCTGATTACCAACGGAATATTGTGAAGTGAAACAATTATGGACATATAAAGATCTGCCAGCTGACTAGCAGTAATTGTTTCTTCGACGACTAGAAAATGTGCAACTTTGGACAATCGATCAATGATGACAATATTATCATCATTACCTTTCTGAGATCTGGGAAAACCAGTGACAAAGTCCATTTCAACATGGTCCCATTTCCATTCAGGAATAGAGATAGGTTGCAGAGTTCCAGGAGGCTTTTGATGTTCTGCTTTGATTCGCCGGGAAATATCACATTGTGCAACATAGCATGCAATGTCTTGTTTCATATTAGACCACCAGAATCTTTGATGGATGTCTTGGTACATCTTGGTACTACCTGGATGAATAGACAGCGGTGTGTCATGAGCTTCTTTCATCACCCTTCCACTCATTCTCAGGTTTTCCCTCTTATGTGGCATGTAAAGACGACTGATGACCCACAAGTGTAAGGGATCTATCGTAGTCCTTTTGATAAGTAAGAGTGTCGAACCCAACGAGGAGCAGAAGGAACTGACAAGTGGTTTTCAGCAAGCTATTCTCTGCAAGCACTGAAATTATTGGTAACAGATAGTTGTGTGATAAGATAATTCGTAGCGAGTAGCAAGTAACAATAGTAACAAAGGTGCAGCAAGATGGCCCAATCCCTTTTGTAGCAAGGGACAAGCCTGGACAAACTCTTATATGAGGTAAAGCGCTCCCGAGGACACATGGGAATTTCTGTCAAGCTAGTTTTTATCATGTTCATATGATTCGCGTTTGCTACTTTGATAGTTTGATATGTGGGTGGACCGGTGCTTGGGTGCTGCCCTTACTTGGACAAACATCCCACTTATGATTAACCCCTCTCGCAAGCATCCACAACTACGAAAGAAGAATTAAGGCTAAGTCTAACCATAGCATTAAACTAGTGGATCCAAATCAGCCCCTTACGAAGCAACACATAAACTAGGGTTTAAGCTTCTGTCACTCTAGCAACCCATCATCTACTTATTACTTCCCAATGCCTTCCTCTAGGCCCAAATAATGGTGAAGTGTTATGTAGTCGACGTTCACATAACACCACTAAAGGAAAGACAACATACAATGCATCAAAATATCAAACGAATACCAAATTCACATGACTACTTATAGCAAGACTTATCCCATGTCCTCAGGAACAAAAGTGACTACTCACAAAGCATAATTATGTTCATGACCAGAGAGGTATTGAATAGCATTAAGGATCTGAACATATAATCTTCCACCGAGTAATCCAACTAGCATCAACTACAAAGAGTAATTAACACTACTAGCAACCTTACAAGTACCAACCGGAGTCGCGAGATGGAGATTGGTTACAAGAGATGAAATAGGGTTTGGAGATGAGATGGTGCTGATGAAGATGTTGATGGAGGTTAGTCCCCTCCGATGAGAGGAGTGTTGGTGATGACGATGGCGATGATTTCCCCCTTCGGGAGGGAAGTTTCCCCGACAGGACGACCGTGCCGGAGCTCTAAATTGGTTCTGTTCAAGTTCCGCTTCGTGGCGGCGGCGTAAATAACAATATAAACGAAACAACTAGCATGGCAATGATAGTAATGGTATCTAGGGAAATGATCATCTTGCCTGAGATCCCGCTTGGAAAAAGAACGAGTCCATGAAGTAGACAAATCGACGTAGTCGAACGGATCCTCACATTCCGACATGCTTGAGGAACTCTATCGAGACGAAACAAGAATCAACAAACGATGTCCACCATGACACATGCACGCTATGATGCAACACATATGATGCATGATCGGTTCCAAATATGCAAGGCATGGCATGGCAATTCACGCAATCAAACACTACACATTAAGTGAAGCTCAATATGCAACGAGTTCCATATTGATGAAACTCCACATTTACTTATTTAGTTCACTCCCCTTTATTAACACGACAATATTAAATGTTGTTAAACATGGCAAGGGGTGAAGCGGAAATAAACTACCTATCTATGCATTTTAAATGAGGTCGGAAACAACCCATTGTTGGGGAACATAGCATAAATTCAAAATTTTCCTACGCATATTCAGATCTTCCTATGGAGAGACCAGCAACGAGAGAGGGGTAAGAGCATCTTCATACCTTTGAAGATCGCTAAGCAGAAGCGTTGCTAGAACGCGGTTGATGGAGTCGTACTCGCAGCGATCCCGATCTAGTGCCGAACTACAGCACCTCCGCGTTCAACACACGTGCAGCCCGGTGACGTCTCCTGCACCTTGATCCAGCAAGGAGGAGGGAGAGGTTGGGGAAGAACTCCAGCAGCACGACGGCATGGTGTCGATGGAGAGACGAGGTCTCCCGGCAGGGCTTCGCCAAGCATCGGCACAAAGGAGGAGGAAGAAGGGCAGGGCTGCGCCGAGAGAGAGGCAAAAGTCTGATCTCCAATGGCCAAAAGTGCCCACTATATATAGGGGGAGGGAGGGGCTGCGCCCCCTTGAGGGTTTCCCTCTCCTAGGGGGGGGGGCAGCCCTAGATGGGGGCTCGTGCGGCGGCCAAGGGGGGAGGAGGGGTGTGGCGCACCCCTCGTGGGCCTTAGGCCCACCTGGCTTAGGGTTTGCCCCCCCTTTTCTCTCCCCCATGCATTGGGCTGAGTGGGGAGGCACACCATCCCACCTAGGGGCTGGTTCCCTTCCCCACTTGGCCCACCTTACCTCCCGGGGTCGTTGCCCCCCTTCGGTGGACCCCCGAGGCCACCTCCGGTGGTCCCGGTGGTCCCGGCACGTTACCGGTGATGCCCGAAACACTTCCGGTGTCCGAAACCATCCGTCCTATATATAAATCTTTACCTCCGGACCATTCCGGAGCTCCTCGTGACGTCCGGGATCTCATCCGGGACTCCGAACAACTTTCGGTAACCTCGTATAATAATTCCCTATAACCCTAGCGTCACCGAACCTTAAGTGTGTAGACCCTACGGGTTCGGGAGACACGCAAACATGACCGAGACACCTCTCCGGCCAATAACCATTAGCGGGGTCTAGATACCCATGGTGGCTCCCACTTGCTCCACGATGATCTCATCGAATGAACCACAATGTCAAGGATTCAATTAATCCCGTATACAATTCCCTTTGTTTGTCGGTATAGAACTTGCCCGAGATTCGATCGTCGGTATACCTATACCTTGTTCAATCTCATTACCGGTAAGTCTCTTTACTCATTCCGTAGCACGTCATCGTGTGACTAACTCCTTAGTCACATTGAGCTCATGATGATGTTCTCACGAGTGGGCCCAGAGATACCTCTCCATCACACAGAGTGACAAATCCCGATCTCGATTCGTACCAACCCAACAGACACTTTTGGAGGTACCCGTAGTGCACCTTTATAGTCACCCAGTTACGTTGTGACGTTTGATACACCCAAAGCACTCCTACGGTATCCGAGAGTTGCACAATCTCACGGTCGAAGGAAAAGATACTTGACATTAGAAAAGCTTTAGCATACGAACAATACGATCTAGTGCTATGCTTAGGATTGGGTCTTGTCCATCACATCATTCTCCCAATGATGTGATCCCGTTATCAATGACATCTAATGCCCATGATCAGGAAACCATGATCATCTATTGACTAACGAGCTAGCCAACTAGAGGCTTGCTAGGGACACATTGTGATCTATTTATTCACACATGTATTACTGTTTCCTGTTAATACAATTATAGCATGAACAATAGACGATTATCATGAACAAGGAAATATGATAATAACCATTTTATTATTGCCTCTAGGGCATATTTCCAATAGTCTCCCACTTGCACTATAGTCAATAATCTAGTTACAGTGTGATGTATGGAACACCCATATCATTATGGTGTTGATCATGTTTTGCTCATGGAAGAGGTTTAGTCAACGGGTCTGCAATATTCAGATCCGTGTGTACGTTACAAATATCTATCACTCCACTCTGGACATGGTCCTGGATGGAGTTGTAGCGGCGTTTGATGTGCTTCGTCTTCCGGTGAAACCTGGGCTCCTTGGCTATGGCAATGGCCCCAGTGTTATCACAGAAGAGTGTCATTGGACCCGACGCGCTTGGAACCACTCCAAGGTCGGTGATGAGCTCCTTCATCCAAATTCCTTCATGAGCTGCTTCTGAAGCAGCTATGTACTCCGCTTCACATGTAGATGCTGCCACGACTTCTTGCTTGCTGCTGCACCAGCTCACTGCCCCACCATTCAACACATATACGTATCCGGTCTATGACTTAGAGTCATACGGATCTGTGTCGAAGCTAGCATCAACGTAACCCTTTACGACGAGCTCTTCGTCACCTCCATAAACGAGAAACATTTCCTTAGTCCTTTTCAAGTACTTAAGGATATTCTTGACCGCTGTCCAGTGTTCCATACCGGGATCACTTTGGTACCTCCCTACCAAGCTTATGGCAAAGTTTATATCAGGTCTGGTACACGGCATGGCATACATTAGATAGCCCACGGCTGATGCGTAGGGGACAGAACTCATCTTCTCTCTATGTGCTGCCGTGGTCGGCGGCTGAGTCTTACTCAATATCACACCTTGCAAAACTGGCAAGAACCCTTTCTTTGAGTTTTCCATATTGAACTTCTTCAATATCTTGTCAAGGTATGTACTTTGCGAAAGACCTATGAGGCGTCTTGATCTATCTCTATAGATCTTGATGCCTAATATGTATGCAGCTTCTCCAAGGTCCTTCATTGAAAAACTTTTGTTCAAATAGGCCTTTATGCTCTCCAACATCTCTATATTATTCCCCATCAGTAATATGTCATCCACATACAGTATGAGGAAAGCTACAGAGCTCCCACTCACTTTCTTGTACAGACAGGCTTCTCCGTAAACCTGTATGAACCCAAACGCTTTAATCACCTCATTAAAGCGAATGTTCCAACTCCGAGATGCTTGCACCAGCCCATAGATGGAGCGCTGGAGCTTGCACACTTTGTTAGCACCCTTAGGGTCGACAAAACCTTCTGGTTGCATCATATACAACTCTTCCTTAAGGTTCTCGTTCAGGAACGCTGTTTTGACGTCCATTTGCCAAATTTCATAATCATAAAAGGCGGTAATTGCTAACATGATTCAGACTGATTTCAGCTTCGCTACGGGAGAGAAAGTCTCTTCGTAGTCAACTCCTTGAATTTGTCGAAAACCCTTTGCGACATGTCGAGCTTTGTAAACGGTTACATTACCGTTTGCATCAGTCTTCTTCTTGAAGATCCATTTATTTTCTATGGCTCGCCGGTCATCGGGCAAGTCCAGCAAAGTCCATACTTTGTTCTCATACATGGATCCTATCTCGGATTTCATAGCCTCAAGCCATTTGTTGGAATCCGGGCCCACCATCGCTTCTTCATAGTTCGAAGGTTCACCGTTGTCTAACAACATGATTTCCATCACAGGGTTGCCGTACCAATCTGGTGCGGAGCGTGCCCTTGTGGACCTTCGTGGTTCAGTAGTAACTTGATCCGAAGCTTCATGATCATCATCATTAACTTCCTCTTCAGTTGGTGTAGGCGCCACAGGAACAACTTCCCGCGCTGCGCTACTATCTTGTTCGAGAGGGGGTGTAATTACCTCATCAAGTTCTACGTTCCTCCCACTTACTTCTTTCGAGAGAAACTCTTTCTCTAGAAAGGATCCATTCTTGGCAACAAAGGTTTTACCTTAGGATCTAAGATAGAAGGTATACCCAATAGTTTCCTTAGGGTATCCTATGAACACGCATTTCTCCGCTTTGGGTTCGAGCTTTTCTGGTTGAAGTTTCTTCACATAAGCATCGCAGCCCCAAACTTTAAGAAACGACAACTTAGTTTCTTGCCAAACCATAGTTCATACTGTGTCGTCTCAACGGATTTAGACGGTGCCCTATTTAAAGTGAATGCTGCAGTTTCTAATGCGTATCCCCAAAATGATAGCGGTAGGTCGGTAAGAGACATCATAGATCGCACCATATCTAATAAAGTGCGATTACGACGTTCAGACACTCTGTTGCGTTGCGGTGTGCCAGGCGGCGTCAGTTGTGAAACGATTCCACACTTCCTTAGGTGTGTGCCAAACTCGTGACTCAAATGTTCCCCTCCACGATCAGATCGCAGACATTTAATTTTTCTGTCACGTTGATTCTCAACCCCACTCTGAAATTCCTTGAACTTTTCAAACGTCTCAGATTTGTGCTTCATTAAGTAGATATACCCATACCTACTCAAATCATCGATGAGAGTGAGAACATAACGATAGCCACCGCGAGCTTCAACGTTCATTGGACCACACACATCAATATGTATTATTTCCAATAAGTCGGTTGCTCTCTCCATTATTCCTGAGAATGGAGTCTTAGTCATCTTGCCCATGAGGCACGGTTCGCATGTGTCAAATGATTCAAAGTCAAGAGACTCTAATAGTCCATCAGTATGGAGCTTCTTCATGCGCTTAACACCGATATGACCAAGGCGGCAGTGCCACAAGTATGTGGGACTATCATTATCAACTTTACATCTTTTGGTACTCACACTATGAATATGCGTAACATCACGATCGAGATTCATCAAGAATAAACCATTCACCAGCGGAGCATGACCATAAAACATATCACTCATATAAATAGAACAACCATTATTCTCTGACTTAAATGAGTAGCCGTCTCGCATTAAGCAAGACCCTGATACAATATTCATGCTCAAAGCTGGTACTAAATAACAATTATTAAGGTTTAAAACTAATCCCGGCGGTAGATGTAGAGGTAGCGTGCCGACGGCGATCACATCGATTTTGGAACCATTCCCCACGCGCATCGTCACCTCGTCCTTGGCGAGTCTCCGCTTATTCCGCAGTTCCTGCTTTGAGTTGCAAATGTGAGCAACAACACCTGTATCAAATACCCAGGAGCTACTACGAGCGCTGGTAAGGTACACATCAATGACATGTATATCACATATACCTTTAACGTTGCCGACCTTCTTGTCTGTTAAGTATTTGGGGCAGTTCCGCTTCCAGTGATCTTTTCCCTTGCAATAGAAGCACTCAATCTCAGGCTTGGGTCCATTCTTTTTTCTTCTTCCCGGCATCTGGCTTACCGGGCGCGGCAACAGCTTTGCCGTCTTTCTTGAAGTTCTTCTTACCCTTGCCTTTCTTGAAACTAGTGGTCTTGTTGACCATCAACACTTGATGCTCTTTCTTGATTTCTACTTCTGCAGACTTGAGCATCGAGTACAACTCGGGAATGGTCTTTTCCATCCCTCGCATGTTGTAGTTAAGCACAAAGCCTTTGTAGCTTGGTGGGAGAGACTGGAGGATTCTGTCGATTATAGCATCATCCGGAAGTTCGACTCCAAGTGAAGTCAGACGACCATGTAGCCCAGACATTTTGAGTATGTGCTCACTGACAGAACTGTTCTCCTCCATCTTAAAGCTAAAGAACTTGTCGGAGACTTCATATCTCTCGACACGGGCATGAGCTTGAAAAACTAGCTTCAGCTCCTGGAACATCTCATATGCTCCGTGTTGCTCAAAACGCCTTTGGAGCCCCGTTTCTAAACTGTATAACATGCCACACCTAACTAGAGAGTAGTCATCACTCCGCGTTTGCCAGTCCTGGGCTGCTGCAGGAGCGGGAGGGTCACCTAGCGGCGCATCAAGGACATAAGCCTTTTTAGCTGCTTCAAGGATGAGCTTCAAGTTGCGAACCCAGTCTGCATAGTTGCTACCATCATCTTTCAGCTTGTTTTTCTCTAGGAATGCGTTGAAATTGAGGTTGACGTTGGCCATCTACAATATTTATATAGACAACTTTTAGACTAAGTTCATGACAATTAAGTTCATTTAATCAAATTAAGTATGAACTCCCACTTAAATCGACATCCCTCTAGTCATCTAAGTGATACATGATCCATGTTGACTAACCCGTGTCCGATCATCACGTGAGACGGACTAGTCACCATGGTGAGCAACTTCATGCTGATCGTATTCAACCATACGACTCATGTTCGACCTTTCGGTCTCTTGTATTTGAGGTCATGTCTGTACATTCTAAGCTCGTCGAGTCAACCTAGGTGTTTTGCGTGTGTAAATCTGGCTTACACCCGTTGTATGCGAACGTTAGAATCTATCACACCCGATCATCACGTGGTGCTTCGAGACAACGAACCTTCGCAACGGTGCACACTTAGGGGAATACGTCCTCGAAATTTTAAGAGGGATCATCTTATTATGCTACCGTCGTTCTAAGCAATAAGATATAAAACATGATAAACATCACAATGCAATCATATAGTGACATGACATGGCCATTATCATCTTTGCTCTTTCGATCTCCATCTTCAGGCATCGCATGCTCATCATCGTCACCGGCGTGACACCATGATCTCCATCATCGTGTCTCCGTGAAGTCGTCACGCCAACTACTACTATCACTACTACTATAGCTAACCGTTAGCAATGAAGTAAAAGTAGTAAGCACATGGCGTTGCATCTCATACAATAAATTAAGACAACTCCTATGGCTCCTGCCAGTTGTCATACTCATCGACATGCAAGTCGTGAAACCTATTACAATAACATGATCATCTCATACATCATACATGCAACATCACAACTTTGGCCATATCACATCACATGTCAAACCCTGCAAAAACAAGTTAGACGTCTTCTAATTGTTGTTGCAACTTTTACGTGGCTGATTTGGGTTTCTAGCAAGAACGTCTTCTTACCTACGTGACAGCCACAACAATGATATGCCAAAGCTATTTACCCTTCATAAGGACCCTTTTCATCAAATCCAATCCGACTAGAGTAGGAGAGACAGACACCCGCTAGCCACCTTTATGCACGGTGTGCATGTCTGTCGGTGGAACCAGTCTCACGTAAGCGTACGTGTAAAGTCGGTCCGGGCCGCTTCATCCCACAATACCGCCGGAAAAGAATAAGACTAGTAGCGGCAAGAAAATTGATAAATCATCGCCCACAACTTTTGTGTTCTACTCGTGCATAGAATCTACGCATAGAAAACCTGGCTCGGATGCCACTGTTGGGGAACGTAGCATAAATTCAAAATTTTCCTACGCATATTCAGATCTTCCTATGGAGAGACCAGCAACGAGAGAGGGGTAAGAGCATCTTCATACCTTTGAAGATCGCTAAGCGGAAGCGTTGCTAGAACGCGGTTGATGGAGTCGTACTCGCAGCGATTCCGATCTAGTGCCGAACTACGGCACCTGTGCGTTCAACACACGTGCAGCCCGGTGACGTCTCCCGCACCTTGATCTAGCAAGGAGGAGGGAGAGGTTGGGGAAGAACTCCAGCAGCATGACGGTGTGGTGTCGATGGAGAGACGAGGTTTCTCGGCAGGGCTTCGCCAAGCACCGGCAAAGAGGAGGAGGAGGAAGGGCAGGGCTGCGCCGAGAGAGAGGCAAAAGTCTGATCTCCAATGGCCAAAAGTGCCCACTATATATAGGGGGAGGGAGGGGCTGCGCCCCCTTGAGGGTTTCCCTCTCCTGGGGGGGGGGGGCAGCCCTAGATGGGGGCTGGTGCGGCGGCCAAGGGGGGGAGGAGGGGTGTGGCGCACCCGTGGTGGGCCTTAGGCCCACCTGGCTTAGGGTTTGCCCCCCCTTTTCTCTCCCCCACGCATTGGGCTGAGTGGGGAGGCACACCAGCCCACCTAGGGGCTGGTTCCCTTCCCCACTTGGCCCACCTTACCTCCCGGGGTCGTTGCCCCCCTTCGGTGGACCCCCGGGGCCACCTCCGGTGGTCCCGGTACGTCACAGGTGATGCCCGAAACACTTCCGGTGTCCGAAACCATCCGTCCCATATATCAATCTTTACCTCCGGACCATTCTGGAGCTCCTTGTGACGTCCGGGATCCCATCCGGGACTCCAAACAACTTTCGGTAACCTCGTATAACAATTCCCTATAACCCTAGCGTCACCTAACCTTAAGTGTGTAGACCCTACGAGTTCGGGAGACAGGCAGACATGACCGAGACACCTCTCCGGCGAATAACCATTAGCAGGGTCTGGATACCCATGGTGGCTCCCACTTGCTCCACGATGATCTCATCGGATGAACGACAATGTCAAGGATTCAATTAATCCCGTATACGATTTCCTTTGTCTGTCGGTATAGAACTTGCCCGAGATTCGATCGTCGGTATACCTATACCTTGTTCAATGTCGTTACCGGTAAGTCTCTTTACTCGTTCCGTAGCACGTCATCATGTGACTAACTCCTTAGTCACATTGATCTCATGATGATGTTCTACCGGGTGGGCCCAGAGATACCTCTCCGTCACACGGAGTGACAAATCCCGATCTCGATTCGTAGCAACCCAACAGACACTTTCGGAGGTACCCGTAGTGCACCTTTATAGTCACCCAGTTACGTTGTGACGTTTGATACACCCAAAGCACTCCTACGGTATCCGGGAGTTGCACAATCTCACGGTCGAAGGAAAAGATACTTGACATTAGAAAAGCTTTAGCATACGAACAATACGATCTAGTGCTATGCTTAGGATTGGGTCTTGTCCATCACATCATTCTCCCAATGATGTGATCCCGTTATCAATGACATCTAATGCCCATGATCAGGAAACCATGATCATCTATTGACTAACTAGCTAGCCAACTAGAGGCTTGCTAGGGACACATTATGATCTATTTATTCACACATGTATTACTGTTTCCTGTTAATACAATTATAGCATGGACTATAGACGATTATCATGAACAAGGAAATATGATAATAACCATTTTATTATTGCCTCTAGGGTATATTTCCAACACCTATACCATCTCCGAAATGACCCCACGCACTAACTTTCTAATCTGTCCAAATTTGTCCTAACCACATTTTATGTTTGTTAAATGGCAAAACAAAGTGGCTCACGTGATTCTACTCGTCGTTCCAGTCGATTTAAATATATGGCTCATCTCCAACGGAGCTACGGATCACTAGCTATGAATTAAACCGTTTCTATCATGTCGACACGCAAACTGATGCAAAGAACACACTAAACAGTTTTAAATATGCATGAGAGTTGGAAAATATTAATCTACGCGAAATTCTAGCCAAGTTACACATATAACTTGTCGCAGTCCGACGCACGGATTAAAAGATACGGGCATTTGAAAATCATTTTTTTTCTAAAATACTAAATTCACAAACCTAAAAAAACAAATGGGCCGAAACTAGTTTCATGCCGAAACATGCGCGGGCGAAAAATAGCTAAAAGGCGGGGAATAGCTCACCTCGCGGCCTCAGGTCGGATCCGAAGCTGGAGTGGGCCGAATGTTCGGGAGGCGAGGTGGGCCGACGTGCGCTGGGTTGGTCGGGCGGGCGACTGGGCCGGCTCGGGGCGGCTGGGCCTCGAGATTGACAGGCCCGGCCACGAGGTGACATTGTCAACGGGGTTAGCGGGATCCAGATCCCGACCTGTATCGGTGGGGCTACGGAGGTTCAGCCTCCCGCGGCGGCGACCCGCGGGGCATGGCGATGAGGAGCCGACTTCGGCCGGAACGGGGCGAGGGAGGCCGTGGGGGCCGGATCCTGGCCGGAGGAGGGCCGGCAGTGGAGTCCCACGGTGAGGCGACGCACGCGAAGGGACCTCTTGCAGCGGCGCTCTGGGCTGGAGCAGGAGAACTGGCCGACGAGGCTTGAAGGCGACAACAACTCGCCGGAGCTTCGGTGGCGACCGACGGAGCGGCGGGGCTGCCGGAGAGGGGCGACGACATCAGTCCACCGGCGGGGATGGGGCGGAGGAGATTCTCCTGGTTGCAGCTCTGCAGGGGAAGTGGGAGGAGAGAGCTGCACGGGGGCTCTGCCCGCGGGAGCTGCCTTTGGGGGCGGCGGCGGCGGATCCGGGCTCGGAGGGCTCGATCTCGGCCTAGCGGCTGAGGAGGGAGGCTGGGGCTGTGGCTCGAGATTGGGGAGAGTTGGCGGCGGCGCAGATTTCCAGGAGGGGTTAGGGGGAGCCATTTTGGGAAGGGCTAGCCTTCCTTTTATGGCCGGGGTAGCTAGGTTTGGGTTTTCATCCGTTTTTGAGCCGTTGGATTGCGATCGGACGGTCCGAAATGAAGGGGTAGGCTTGGCGGATGTTTTGGGGTGTGTAGAATAGGCTAGGTCCGGAAGAGAGGGAGGTTTGCGTCCCGGCACCGGATTTTTTGAACACCGAAAAACAGTTCGCCGATAAACCAAAGACGGTGCCGCTACGGTCGACCGTTCGGGTATCAAACGGACTCCGATTGCAATGAAATTTGGCACGCGGTCTACCTACACTATATTAAAACCACTGAAAGTGCGTTATATCGACTAGAGGGGGGTGAATAGGAGATTTTCAGAATTTCATCGTTGAGGAAATTCCTTTTGAGGAAATTCCTCACTGATGAATAACTTGCAGCGGAACAACAAAGGATCAGGGGTGCAAAGTATCTATACAGTAGTTTTCAAGATGAGGAATATGAAAAATAGTTTGCACAGTATGCAGGCACAGAGTAAGCAGGTGATGATTAACTCGCGTGAAGAATTTGAGGTTGAGGAAATTCAGAGAAAGTCTTCAGCAAATTCTTCAAACAGAGACAATGAAAATCTTCAACATACGATATTGAGGAATTGAAAGAGTTGAAGAAATAGAACCCGTATCACAGTGAAGACATTGGTTGATGACCCAGTTCCAACTGTTGTGACAGTTGTACGTCTGGTTTGGAGCGACTTGGTATTGTAACCAAAATACACACAGTTCCTGGACACACAGTCCCTACCGTATTCTCCTTGAGCTAAGGACACACAGTCCTCGCCCAACACTTGTGGTAAGTCTTCAGGGCAGACTTTCAAACCCTCACAAACTTGGTCACTAGGCGATGCACAATTGACTGCTGGATTGCTCTATACCATGACACCTAACCCTCTGGAGGATGCACAGTCCTCAAATGTAAAAGGCTTCAGTCCCACACATGAACAAATTCTTCAGTGATGCTCAATCACTTGGTTTTTGGTTTGTGGTTTGGTGTTTGGGGTATTTCCTCACTGATGATTTAGTCTAACAGACTCTGAGGAATTTGGGTTGCTCTTAATGAAAAGTGTCAGTTTCTCGCGGAGCAGCCAACCAACTAATGGTTGTGGGGCGGCTATTTATAGCCTCGGAGCATCCCGACATGATTTGACATTAATGCCCTTAAATAATATGACCGTTGGTGTGGATAAGATCGGTGATGTGGCGCGAATTGCGGCAACGGTCGGGACCCTCAACTGTGAGAGTCCTCATATCTCTCATATTCCTCACTTGAGGCTTTTGCTAGGATTAGGCTTGGGTTGAGCATCATGAGGAAATTCATTCTGTAGTGTGACCTCGACCGCCTTTAACAGTACGGTGTTCCTATGAATCAAGAGTGAAGAAAATGAAACAGAAAGAATAAATCTTCACGCTTCAAAGTCTTTGGATGGTTTTTCTTCAGGACACACCGAATTCCTCATCTTCAATATCTTCATGAGGAATATCAATTTCATCGCAATTTCTTCGCGGTCAAAGTCTTCAGCAGAAGACCAATTTCTTCAGCCCAAGATATACATTTTTAGGGGTCGATATTCATCGTATAATTCAAACTCCTCAGCGACTTATAGATCCTGTGTACACTCATGAACACATTAGATACTTAACCTATAAGTCTTCAAACCACCAAACTCACTAAGGGGCACTAGATGCACTTACAATCTCCCCCTTTTTGGTGGTTGATGACAATTAGGTTTAGTCTTCAACGGGGATAAAAATATGAAGTGTAAATACTCATTTGAGGAATTTGAAATCAAGATACAGAGAGACTCCCCGTGAAGATGTGCATATCTTGAGGATTTTTCTTTTCACAGCAAATGCACATTGATGATTTATATCATGGAGATCTCCCCGTGAGTCTTGTAAATCATGCATACATATGATATATAACATGAAGAATTTAAGAATGCATGATGAGAAATGGTACCTGACGAATTTCAGCATGCGTGCATTAAAATTTTAAGGAATAAGCATGCGAAGAAAAACGTTCAAAAGCGTCAGAGTACCATCAGGCTTAAGTTACAACTCATTACATAAAACACTTCAGAAGAACCAAGAGTTTGTAACTTAATAAAGTTCATAAGCCCCAAAATATATCCCACATGAAGACTAACTCTCAGATTTCTCCCCCTTTGTCATCAAGTGACGAAAAGGGACAAAACTGAGGACTAACGCCCCTTGAAGACTTTCACTTCTTGGCTGATGAAGAAGATGCGTGAGGATTCTTGGCGACGAGCTTCCTCCTGGGGCTAGTGGCAGTGTCTTCTTGTTCTTCATCAGATTCTGCAGTGCGGAATGAAGAAAAGGAGGTGTGCTCAAGGTCTGGAACTGGAATTGGCTTGAATTTCCTCTTGGGAGGTCACGACCAATCGAAGTCCTGAGTAAACTCCAATTCATCAAGTTCTTCTTGAGTCTTCACATGAGACAAAGTGGCCCAGGTGCGATCAAAAACCTCATGAAGATAGTAGTGATTTTCTTCACTGCATTCTGAGTCTCATTGAGGGTTTTCACAATGGCACTGAATTGACGTTTGACTCATTTGTGATTGCGATCGACCTTCTGATGAAGATTGAGGACTAGTTTAGGTGTTAGTCATCACCCTTGGGGAAACTGGGCTAGGCGGCTCCTGAGTTTCAGTATCATCCCATGAAGAATATGCATCTGGTTCACGAAACTGGCCATCAAGGGGCCGACTACCTTCATCGATGACAGATTTTCCTTTTCCTTCAACAGGCTCAAAAGTCTTCTTGTTGACTCTGATAGGAGGCATATATCCAATGTGGTTTTTGAAATCAGCACGATAGTTGATGCCTGACCCACGTCTAATGAATCTCATGATCCATGGAGCGTAAATCTTCAGGCCGAAGGGTGACATAGCATTGTCAGCCAGAGTCCTCAGAAAGAAGTCGTGAAGGTTTATTGGGATGCCATGGATGATGTTGAAGAGGATATTCTTCATGATGCCTACAACATCTTCTTTGTCATCATGGCCCCTTGATTGGAGCGATGACACTGCACAGAATCCTGTAGATAGTCCTAGGTTCATACTTCAAGTCTTGAACCAGAAAAGTCGTTCTTGGTGGTTGATCCTTGGCCAAGGGCTTCATGAGGACTTCCATCAGTTTGTTGGGCAACTCCCGTTCATCATACACCATCACAGCATGTTCTAAGGCAATTGAAATCGGAAGCACTCGCAGTAGCTCGGTAGCAGGGGCTTTGTAATGTGTGTGTTGTGTCATCCAGTCTAGCACCCAAGTGTTGATATCCTTCGGGTCTCAAGAGATGTGCAAAGTTGCATAAAATTGAAGAATGATATCACTATTCCAATCACAGATATCAGTGCAGAGAGGCAACAGTACGGCTTCATGAAGAACGTTGAGGACTGGGGCAAAGCAAGGAATTTCTTCCAACTCAACATGAGGAATATGCCTATGCTGAAATATTTTGTTTCTTCCACACAACAGAGATGCATAGTAGTTGAGCTCAGTCCTTGTCCAAAACTTCATGTGCCTGATGTGAAGCTTGTCATATGGATTGTCGCCGATGAAATACATCCGTTCTTCATAGAATGCTTCCTTCTGAAACTTTGGCCTCTTTGAAAACGGCTGATTTTGCACTGGCTGAAGGTTATGCTGCTTTTGTTGAGGAGGTACTATCATTGATGTTTCAGTGTTGACCACAACAATTGTTGGTGAATACTCACAACATATGCCATATGTAGGCTAAAGTCGGTGAGAACCGAAGGGACAAAGGTGGGCGCTGGGAACGAGGTTGGTACACGCATGGGACGCACGATGTACCCAGGTTCAGGGCTCTCCGTAGAGATAATACCCCTAATCCTGCCGGAGTGTTTGATGTATAGGAACAGAGTACAATGTCGCTCCTGGAGCTGTGTTGGGAGGAGGAAGAGGGGAGCAACCGGCTCGTCTCTACCTCTCTCTATGTGGTTGGTGAATGTGTTGTGTTGAATGACTGGTGAAAGATCGGCCCCCTTGCATGGGGGGCGACCGGGGGGTTTTATAGACGAACCCGTCGGCCTACAATATGGATAAAGGGTACAAGTGTGGGACCCGGCTGGCTGCTTCACCGGCTGGTCAGGGGCCCACAAGGGTCTTGTCTTGTTGATGAGGGGCCCGCCGGCTGCATGGTCTCGATTGCCTGTGGGACCCGCCGGCTAGCCAATGAGGCTCTCACGTAAGGTTGACGCCAAGCACGCGATGTACGTCAAGCGTCGCCCTACGAGATTCTTCATGGGCAGGTAGTAGGACCGCCTCCACTGTTCCCCACGCCGAGTGCAGTAATGGAGTGGGAGTGTGACGGTCCGACACTATGCTAGGTGATGGATCAGAGCCGGGGTAGGTCAGCGGTGTGGCCGCCGATGCTCGTACCTGTCGGGCGCCCTGATCCCGTACCTTTGCTGATGCGTAGCTACCTTTAATAGTGAGGTCTCTTCCTGACCTACGATCTGATGTGACTTGTGATCCTCGGTCGGCTAGCCTGCTTGGCCAGCCGGCTTGAGTGTGGCCGCCTCCTCCCCAGTCCGGCTGGCGGGACCATGTCAGCTCTGAAGGGGATGCCACCTGGATTCTAGCCGGCAGGGGCTGCCTGGCCGGCCAGAAAGGCGGTCGCCTCGTCCTCCAGCCAGCAGGTGATGCCTAGCCGACCAGAAGACTTGGGCCTTGGGAATCTTCATACGTTCATGTCCATTGGGCCGGAAATGAAGGAATAGGCTTGATGAGCCTACCCCGGGGTTATCCCCCCGACAGTAGTCCCCGAAGCTGGCAAGGTCTGCCGCCTGCGGGCGGGCGGCCTCACCGGCTTGTTGGTTTGCCTTGATATTTTGGCTGTTATTCGCGGCGAAGGACGCCGGCTTCGAAACCGGATGGCTTCGAAGTGACGCCTCGGTCCAGTCGTAACTGCCCCGGAGAGCACCACGTGCCAGGCCCTGCCTGGCGTAATGATGGCGATTACTGCTGACGGGACCGGGCCTGGGCCCTGGGTCCTGCCACGACGCCCCCTCGGCCTCCGCATGGGAGATCCTCTATGGATTTACTCCGCGGCGGTTGGGCTTATGGGAGCGTTACTGCCCGGAACACACGGGATTAATGAGGCCGGGTGCGCACCGGATCCCCTCCCCACGACGCTTCGTGGGGGTTTAAATGGGACGCGAGGGTTTCGAGGAGGCCATTCGCCCCCTCTTCTCGCCCCGCATCCGCGCTCTCTTCCTCCTGCGTCCTAAGAAGAAGAGCTCGCACCCTTCGTCTTCTTCATCTTCGCCGTCGCGACCTCGCCGACCGCTTCGAGCTCTCACCACCCACAACCATGGTCGGCGGTTCCTCCTCGAAAAAGTCGTCGGCGCAGAAGGCGTCCTCGCAGGGGGCCTGGCTGGGCAGCGACGTCGACGAGGGGCACATCGAAGCGCTTCATCACCATCGCCTGCTGCCCCCGGCCTCCCAAGTTTCGGTGCGCCTCCCCAGCTCCGAGACCGCTCCCGCACCCGCCGCGGGAGAGGTCGTGGTCTTCGTCGAGCACTTCTACCGGGGCTTCGGGCTCCGGGCTAGCTCCTTCTTCGCCGAATGGCTCCAGTTCTTCGGCCTGCAGCCGCATCATCTGGCGCCGAACGCCATACTGCAGCTAGCCGCCTTCGTGGTCCTGTGTGAGGGCTTCGTGGGGATCGAGCCTCGCGTCGATCTGTGGTGCAGCCTATTCTTCTTCAAGCAGCAGTCCATCGCCATGGAGAAATTCGAGGTGGAGAAGCTCCGGGGGCCGCGCCCCATGACACCATGCGGGGCCGCGTTGGTGCATCATCGCCTGAAGTCTGGCTTCCCCCTGATGCCTCTGCAAGATTCCATCAAGCATTGGCAGAAGGGTTTCTTCTACGTGAAGAGTGCCGACCCGGCCCAGGACGCCCTCAACATGCCCCCGTTCGCCCTTGCTCCCCCGACGCGGTGGAACTGGGATGCGAAGACTCCCAGGCCGCACCCTGAGGTGGCGCTTATCTGTGCCCACCTCAACATCTTGGAGAAGAGCGGCCTCCTCGGCCGCGACCTTCTCGCCACCATGGTGGTCCGCGGGATTCTGCCTCTGCAGAGGCGGCCGCATCTGGTCTGCCAGATGAGCGGCCGGCTTGATCTGTGCCGGCTATCCACCAAGAGGTTTACCCCGGGAGCTGTAGCGCGAAGGGTAAACCTGATCTCCACCGCTCGCATGGATGAGGGCAGGGAATGGAGATGGGGTATGTCCCCGTTCAACAGGGCTCACCCGCGTCCGATGGTAGCTTTACTCCATTCTTCTCTGTTGTTTTGTCTTGAAGCTGGTGGCGTTGCTAAGCCTTTGGTTAAATTCTTTTTTGTAGCTATTCGAGACCCTGCAGGGGTCCCTCCGTCAGCCTGCTCCTGATGTGGAGGTGTCCGACGCCTCCGAGACGAAGGACGAGGGTGCGATGGAGCCCCGCTCAGACTCCTCCGCCGGCTCGGAAGATCCCCTGGAGTCGGAAGGGATCGAGCCGTCTCGTGAGTACACGCGACACGCCGTAGCAGACTCGACGGACGATGACGAGGTAGCCTCATTTTGTTCTGATGCAGCCTTCAAGGAAGACTCTGATGAGGTGGAGGAGGTCACCAGCCCACTACTAACGCGTGGCCGACGTCAAGGTGGCGGAGCGACCGCTGCTGACGAGGCAGCCGGCAAGAAGGGCAAGGGTGCACAGCTTCCTGGCCGGCCTCTAAGCGGCCGGCGCCGGGTCCTCCAGCCGGGCAGCGGTCAGGTGGTGCCAAGAGGCGTCGTGGCGGTGGCCGGAGGCAGGTCCCTGTAGTTGCGGGGTACGGTTTCCTCCTCATTTCCTTTGCCCATCTTGGGATGAGCTTTGTTCCTTAGGAGCCTTGCTTGACCGGGAGGCGGAGGATGCGGATGAAGACACCGCCTGCGCAGCTGAACGGGCCGGCTGGGCAGCGGCTGTTGATGCCGAGATGGAGCTGGAGATAGAGTCCAAGCGCCGGTGGGACACGGCTGCGGGGAAGGCCGCCATGGGTCAGCCTTGCCCTAGCTGGGTCGAGATGACGGCGGAGAAGCGTGCGAAGGCTAGACATGACCCCTTCGCACATGCTCATGCGGAGGAGCCAGCTAGCGAGGCCGCCTCCAGTCCGGCCCCAAGGACCGAGGGGGCCCAGCCATCTGAACCGGCAGCCTCGGCGCAGATGGACCTAGAGACGATCCCCGTTTCTCCCAGGGCCGAGGCGGCTCCCGACGCGCCGGAGTTAGACCTAGGAGCGCCGGACGCGGCCCCTGACGCCCCAGGGGCGACCATGGATGCGCCGGACGTGGCCCATTCACCTCCTGCGGGGGAGGTAGCGCCGGTCGGGATGGCGCCCGAGCCGGTTGTCGAGCCGGCACCAGGAGCCGGCGCCATCGTCGTTCCTCAGCACGGCCCTGTTGCGCCAAGAGCCAGGGGCCGGGCTGGGAGCCGGCCTATGAAGACATGGCGGGCGGCGAACTTGGCCCGCCTGCGACTACCCGCTGGCCGTTCTTTCCGGCGTACCGGAGCTGGTGACGATGTTTTCCAGCAGCCGGTCAAAGGTGGAGCAGTCGACCCGCGGGGTATGCGGCGACATGGAGCGCCTGGAAGCCCGCACCCAGGTAGGCATTGGGTTCTTTGGTTTTTTGTACTTCTTTTTCTCTTCTTTTTGGCGTTAGTGGGGGCGCGACAGCGCACCCACTGGGTGTAGCCCCCGAGAATCGGGCGGGTTGATTGCCGACCGGTCCGAATCTCTTGGAGGCCCTTTTCCCGGCGTAGTTTTCTTCAGTGGGGGCGCGCTAGCGCACCCACTGGGTGTAGCCCCCGAGAATCAGGCTGGTTAAGTTTTTAACCAGGTCGAATCTTAATTCTGCTCCCTTTTTCTCCCTTTTGGCAGGTGCTTTATGATGCTCAGGTACAGGCGTACAACGAGCTACGGGACCAGCACCTGGGGGGCGATAGCCGGATTGCCGAGCTCGAAGCCCGGCTCGGCGAGATCACCGCGGAGCGTGATGCCGTGCGCAACGCTGGCGGCTGGCTCCAAGAGCAGCTGGACCTTCTTCACGCGGATAAGAAGGAGCTCGAGGCGGCTGGCCGAGTTGAGTTGGAGCGGCTACGGGCCACGCTGCAGGAGAAGGAGGCCTCCTACTCTGTCGACGTGGACCGCCTCGCGTCGCTTCACCTGAAGGAGGTGGACCTCAAGGACGCCGCCTTGATGGAGAAGGAGGAGGCCCTTGTCCAGAAGCAGACGCAGCTGGCCCAGGCTGTGGAGTCTGCGGCGACCCTCCAAGAGGAAGTCGCCCGCCTTACTCATGCGAGTAAGGTGCGGGAGCGCGAGGTCCTCGAGGTCTCTCATGAGATCGATGGCGCCTTCCATCGTGGGTCTCTCTTCCTCGTCTTATGTTTGGTCTTTTTTGTCGTCTCCTCCTTTTGCTGCGTTCTTACGTCCTGGTTGCCGTCACTCCAGGTCTCTTCCCTGAGACCCAGATCGCAGCCGACACCGCCGTCGAGGTGTGCCGTGAGGAGCGCCGCGCGGCCGGGCAGGAGGTAGACACTACCTCCGGCTGGAGCGTGGAGGAGATCGGGGTGGGCCTTCTGGCCCGCCTGCACGCCCTGGGCGAGTCTGTGGCTCAGCTCTAGGTTGCAGGTTCGTCGATGGGGGCGGCCTTGTGGCCGGAGGGCGTGGAGCCGGCGTCCATGAGCCGACTCGCCCGCTGGCTTGCAGTGGGTGGAGAGCGCTTGGACGCCTGGCGCGCCTCCGCAGCGCAGTCTCGGGCTTATATGGCCCTATGCTTGGCCAAGTCATGGTATCGGAACCTGAACTTGGGCAAGCTGGCTGCCCAACGCGACGGCTCAGAGTCGGAGCTGCAAGGCATGGAGGAGGAGCTCCGTGTGAGAGCTAGCGTCGTCGCCGAGTACGCAGCCTGGGATGACTTCATCTTGGAGCGGGGTGAAGATGGCGGTGCGATTGCTGAAGATCTGCACGGCCTCCAGCCCTACGATGCCGACGGCAGCTCCGACGAAGCGGTCCGGGCTGCGGAATCTGCTGCCGCCTCCAGCGGTGCGGCGTATGCCGACTCCAGGATTGGCGGAGCCGGGGGCCTCAGCGGGGGAGACAATGCAACCACCTCGGGAGGAGCCGGAGGCGGTGATGCTACCACATCAGGAGCAGCGGCCGAGACGACCAATGAGGTCGCTGTCCCATAACCGGTGTCCTTCTGTGTTTTTGGTTCTACCCCCGGAGGGATGTAACGAACGTGGGTCGTGGGACAATGCTTTTGTGAATGTATATATTCAGCATTATATTCGTCACCAAGCGTGTTGTCTTATGATCCCGTCTTTTGATTCCTGGTTGACTTCTCTTATCCGAAGCCATCAAGACGTAAAGAACAAGACATAAGCCAATCAGAGGCCGGCTTGAATGAGCCAACTCGAGCCAGTCGTCCCAAGTGTAGCCGGACTTTGCATGTATTCGATCTGACCTGGCGTCACCTCGCAAACCAGGTGACCGGAGCCAGCCCGCAAGTTCGTACGAGGGACCAGGGATCAGCCGGTACACTATGTGTCCATTTACTAGGGTGGACCGTCCGAGCGGCTCGCGAGCCCCCGAGCTTGTTTAAAGCTAGCAAGGGGCCACGTTGCGTAGCCTCCGAGCTTGATTAAGCTAGCAAGAGGTGGTATGCGGTGTAGCCCGTACACTGAGTGAAAACTCTTAATAAGAAGAAATAGGGAGCATGCTCTTTTTATCGTACTTGTTGTTCCCGGCAATCAGAGGCCATCTTGAGTCTTGAAGGAGATCGTATATATGATCGAGCCAGCCTGAGCCGGCGACCCAAGTGTAGCCGGACTTTGCATGTATTCGACCTGACCTGGCGTCACCTCGCGAACCGAGCGACCGGAGCCAGCCCGCAGGCTCGAGCGAGGGACCAGGGATCAGCCGGCACACTATGTGTCCATTTACAAGGGTGGGCCGTTCAGGCGGCTGGCGAGCCCCCGAGCCTGTTAAAGCCAGCAAGGGGCCGCGCTGCGTAGCCTCCGAGCTTGATTAAGCCAGCAAGAGGTGGTACGCGGTGTAGCCCGTACACTGAGTGAAAATTCTCAATAAAAGAAACATGGAGAATGCTCTTTTTATTGCCTTCGTTGTTCCCTGAAGAGGGAGGAAGATATATGTGCATGCTCTTTCCTTTGCTTGACTTCTGCCTTTTAGCAATAGAACGGGCGAAGAGACGCCGCGTTCCATGGGCGTTCCGTTTCTTGGCCGGAGTCGTCCCTCTTGCGCTTCCTTGGCTTCTGGGCGTCAATCAGGTAGTAAGCATTGTTGTGCAGTACCCTGCTGATGCTGAAGGGTCCCTCCGAGGGGGATGAGAGCTTGTGCTGGCCCGTAGTGCGCTGGATTCTTCTGAGGACCAAGTCTCCCTCCCTGAAAGAGAGAGGCCTGATCTTTTTGCTATGGTAGTATCTCAGCTTCTGTTGGTAAATGGCCGTCCGGCTCAAAGCCAAGTCCCTTGCTTCTTCGAGGAGATTCACATCGTCTTCTCTGGCCTCCTTCGCCTCTATTTCTGTGTATAGGGTGACCCGAGGCGAGTCGAACTCGACATCCGTGGGAATAATAGCCTCAGACCCATATACCAGAAATAATGGAGTGAAGCCGGTCGACTGGTTGGACGTGGTGCGGAGGCTCCATAGCACAGCCGGTAGTTCTTCAATCTAGCAGCCGGCTGATCTAACCAGTGGTGCCACCAGCCTTGGCTTGATGTCGGCTAGGATCAGGCCGTTGGCCCTCTGTGCTTGTCCGTTTGACTGAGGGTGTGCCACTGAAGCCAAGTCGAGTCGGATGCCTACATTGGAACAGTAGAGTGCCAGGGCGCCCTTGGCGAAGTTGGTGCCGTTGTCGGTGATGATGTTGTGGGGAACGCCATATCGGACAGAGATGTCTGTGATGAACCTGACAGCGGTGGGGCCGTCAAGCTTCTTGATGGGTCTGGCTTCGATCCACTTGGTGAACTTGTCGACGGCTACCAGAAGATGCGTCATCCCTCCGCGAGCCGTCTTGAAGGGCCCAACCATGTCCAGTCCCCAAACGGCGAATGGCCATGATAAGGGAATGGTTTTCAGCACCGAAGGCGGCATGTGGCTTTGTGCACTGAAGCGTTGGCAGCCTTCGCATTTGTCCACCAGATCCACGGCCTCCTCGAGGGCCGTGGGCCAGTAGAATCCATGGAGGAATGCTTTGGCCACCAGGATTCTGGAGGCGGCATGATGCCCACACTCCCCCTGGTGGATGTCTCTGTGGATCTCCTGCCCATTTTCTGATTCGACACAGCGCTGGAACACGCCGGTCGTGCTGTGTCGCACCAGTTCGCGATTAATGATGGCGTAGGTGGTGGACCTGCGTTGGGTCTGTCTCGCCTCCGCCTCGTTCTGAGGAAGTTCGCCGCGAAGAAGGAAGGCCAGAATGGCTTGAGCCCATGATGGATCCGACACAAGGGTCGCCTCTGCTTCGTCTGGACTGTTGGAGGCTTCTGCAGCCCCCGAGCTTGATGGTGTTTCTGGTGTTATTATTGCAGCCGGCTCACCGTCTATCTTCATGACGTCCACCCACTGGGAGGATTCGATCCCAGACAGGGTCGGGGTTGTCGTTGTAGCTGGTGCCGCTATTGGAGTCGGTTGGGCCAATGGAGCCGGAATGGGATCCGAAGCCGGCGTAGTTGGTGGAGCCGACGACACTTGCACCGTAGACTCAGTCGGTGCCGCATTTGGAGCCGGTGCCGTCAGTGCAGCCTGCGTGGGGTCCACAACCGACGTAACTGGCGGAGCCGGCAGCGCTTGTATCGTAGAGTCGGCCGGTACGAAGATTGATGCCGACTCAGGAGACGGCTTGATAGACGGCTTGTGGAGTTGCTCGAGGGAGACGCCGGCTGGAATGGCCTGTCTCGTGGAGCCGATTTTCGCCAGTGTATCGGCCGCCTCATTTTCCGCCCTGGGAACATGGTGGAACCCACAACCCTCGAAGGGGCCGCTGAGCTGTTGGATGAGGAAGCGGTAGCTTGCCATGTTGGCGTCCCTGGCATCCCATTCGCCAGAGACCTGCTGCACCACCAAGTCTGGATCGCCTAAGCATATGAGCCGCCGGATGCCGATCTCCTTGGCAAGCCGGAGGCCATGAGCCAGTGCTTCGTACTCGGCGACGTTGTTGGAGGCGGCGAAATGGATCTGGAGAGCGTACTTGAGCTGGTCCCCTTTCGGAGACGTCAAGATGATGCCGGCTCCCAGCCCCGTCCGCATCTTCGAGCCGTCGCAGTGCATCCGCCAATGCGTGGAGTCTGGAGGCGGTGGCTCGAACTAGGTCTCGGCCCAGTCGACTAAGAAGTCGGCCACCACCTGTGATTTGATGGCGGTGCGAGGCTCGTACCGAATATCATGGTCTGCCATGGCGATGGACCATTTGGCAATTCTTCCCGTGGCATCACGCTTACCCATGATCTCTGAAAGCGGAGCAGTGCTCACCAGAGTGATGGCATGCTCTTGGAAGTATTGTTTCAATTTCTTTGCGGCAAGGTAAACACCATAACACATTTTTTGATAATGAGGGTAGTTCTGCTTAGAGGCGGACAAGACCTCGCTAAGGTAGTAGACAGGGCGCTGCACTGGCAGGGCCTTGACTTCCTCTTTACGCTGAACTACCAACACTACGCTGACTACGCGAGTGGTCGCCGCGATGTATATGAGTATGGGTTCCCTTTCGGATGGGGCTGCCAAGATTGGCAGGCTCGAGATTACCTGCTTGAGGTCGCGGAAGGCTTCGTCCGCCTGGTCGTTCCACTCAAATTTTGTCGTCTTCTTCATGAGCTGGTAGAGTGGAAGGGCCTTCTCGCCAAGCCGGTTGACGAACCGGCTGAGGGATGCCAAGCAGCCGGCGAACTTCTGGACGTCGAGGATCCGAGCTGGCCGCACCATTCGTTCGATGGTGCTGTTCTTCTCAGGGTTTGCTTCGATGCCGCGGGCGGACACGAAGAACCCCAAGAGTTTGCCGCCTGGGACCCCGAAGACGCACTTCTCAGGGTTGAGTCGGATTTTGTATTCGCGCAGATTGGTGAATGTTACCCGCAGGTCGTCGAGGAGGATGAAGTGCTACTTCGTCTTGACGACGATGTCATCCACATATACGTGGATGTTCCTGCCAATCTGTGGCAGTAGGCACTGCTGCATGCAGCGTTGGAATGTCGCACCTGCGTTCTTCAGACCGAACGTCATGGTGGGGTAGCAGTAGGCCCCAAAGGGCGTGATGAAGGAGGTCTTGAGGCAATCAGCTGGATCCAGCTTGATTTGATGGTAGCCCGAATAAGCATACATAAACGATAGCAGTTCGCAGCCTGCAGTGGAGTCAATCACTTGATCTATCCTAGGAAACACGAAAGGGTCTTTCGGACAGGCCTTATTCAGGCTAGTGTAGTCGATACACATTCGCCATGTGTTGTTCTTCTTCAGCACCAGGACTGGGTTCGCCAGCCAGTCCGGGTGGAAAACCTCCATGATGAAGTCGGCTGCAAGGAGCCGGGTGATCTCTTCTCCGATTGTGCGCCGCTTCCCCTCAGAGAAGCGGCGCAAAGGTTGTTTCACCGGCTTTGCATCCGGTCGCACGTGAAGTTTGTGCTCGGCGTACTTCCTCGGAACACCCGGCATGTCCTTGGGGGACCATTCAAAGATGTCCCGATTCTCACGGAGGAAGTCGACGAGCTCGCCTTCCTTTTTGGGGCTGAGGCCAACCCCGATGGTGACGCACTGCTTCGGGTTGGCAGGGTCGAGTGGGACCTGCTTGGTCTCTTTAGCCGGCTTGAAAGAGCCCTCGCCGGCCGATTTCGACGGAGGAGAAGGAATCGCCGGCTGCTCGGTAGCCTGGGCCACGAGCCGGTCGATCTGCCGCTTCTCCTCTGCAATCACCAAGGCGTCGGTGAGGCGGCTGCTATCTTGGGCACACTCGAGCGACTTCTTGTAGTCACCAACAACAGTGATGATTCCCTTGGGACCCGGCATCTTCATTTTCAGGTAGGCGTAATGCGGAATAGCCATGCCGGTCTTCCCAGCAGCGCGTGATACGGGCTACTGAGGTGCACTACCTCGAACCATATGGACTCTCGGCGGAAGTGGGCCTTGTCGTCGAAGAGGACGTCCACCTGGATCTTGCCGATGGGCGAGCATGACTGCCCAGGCATGATGCCATGGAAGACAGTGCTGGTTGGCAGGACGTCCGTCTCCTTGAGCCCGAGCTTGAGGAGAGTGTCGAGGTAGAGGATGTTGATGCTGCAGCCGCCAACGACCAACACCCGGGAGAATCGGCAGGTGAGCCTTTTGGAGGCAAAGGTGGGGTCAAGGACGAGTGCGTATGATCCCGGGTTGGGCATCACCACAGGATGGTCCACCCGGCTCCATGTGATTGGTTTGTCAGACTAATGCATGTACTGGGGAACCGAGGGGACAATGGCGTTTACCTCGCGCCGTCTTTGGCGCAGGCTGTGTTTCTCGTCGCCTTCGCTGGTGAAAACGACGAACGCTCTGTCTTGATGAGGATAGTCGTCTGGGTGAGGACCGTCATTGAAAGTGCCTTATGTCGACTAGAGGGGGGTGAATAGGAGATTTTGAGAATTTCATTACTGAGGAAATTCCTTTTGAGGAAATTCCTCACTGATGACTAACTTACAGCGGAAACAGTAAAGGATCAGACGTGCAAACGTTCACAACAGCAGTATTACAGAGTGAAGAATGTGAAAACAGATTGCACAGTAAGCAGACACGCAGAATACAGATGATGATTAACTATTGTGAAGAATTTGGGGTTGAGGAAATTCAGAGAAAGTCTTCAGCAAATTCTTCAAACAGTCACAGTGGAAGTCATCAACACATAATACAGAGAAAGTAAAGAGTTGAGGAATTAGAACCCGATTCTTAGTGAAGACTGTTGTTGATGACCCAGTTCCAACTGCTATGACAGTTGTACATCTGGTTTGGAGCGGCTTGGTATTGAAACCAAAGGACACCCAGTCCCGAGACACACAGTCCCTACCGTATTCTCCTTGAGCTAAGGGCACACAGTCCTCGCCCAACACTCGTGGTAAGTCTTCAGGGCAGACTTCCAAACCCTCACAAACTTGGTCACCCGGCGATCCACAATTGACTGCTGGATTGCTCTAGACCATGACGCCTAACCGTCTGGAGGATGCACGGTCCTCAAAGGTAAAAGGCTTCAGTCCCACACAGGAACAACTTCTTAAGTGATGCGCAATCACTAGGTTTGGTTTGTGGTTTCGGTGTATGGGGTATTTCCTCACTCATGAATTACTCTCGAAAGCTCTGAGGAATTTGGGTTGCTCTTATGACAAGTGTCAGTTTCTAACGGAGCAGCCAACCAGCTAGTGGTTGTGGGGGGTGGCTATTTATAGCCTGGGAGCATCCCGACATGATTTGACACTAATGCCCTTAAATAATATGACCGTTGGAGTGGATAAGACCAGTGACTTGGCGTGTCTATCGAAACGGTCGGAACCCTCAACTGTGAGAGTCCTCATGTCACTCATATTCCTCACTTGAGGCTTTTGGTAGGATTAGGCTTGGGTTGAGCATCATGAGGAAATCCATTCCATAGTGTTACTTTGACCCCCTTTAACAGTACGGTGTTCCTATTCAACAAATGCGAAGAAAGTAAAACAGAAAACGTAAATCTTCACGCTTCAATTTCTTCAGAATGATTTTCTTCAGGAACCACCGGTCTTCTCAATATCAGTATCTTCATGAGGAATATCAATTTCATCACAGATTCCTCGCGATTCATTTCTTCAGCTTCAGACCAATTTCTTCAACTGAAGACATATATTTTTAGGGGTCGATATTCTTCAAATATCTCAAACTCCTCAATGACTTATAGATCCTGTGTACACTCACAAACACATTAGATACTTAACCTATAAGTCTTCAAACCACCAAAATCACTAAGGGGCACTAGATGCACTTACAATCTCCCCCTTTTTGGTGGTTGATGACAATTAGGTTAAGTCTTCAACAGGGATCAAAAATGTGAAGTGTAAATACTCATTTGAGGAATTTGAAAACAAGATTCAGAGAGACTCCCCCTGAAGATGTGCATACCTTGATGATTTTGCTTTTATAGCAAATGCACATTGATGATTTATATCATGGAGATCTCCCCTTGAGTCTTGTAAATCATGCATACATATAACATATCATATGAAGAAAATGAAGATGCATGATGGCAAATGGTATCTGACGAATTCCAGCATGCGTGCATTAAAACATGAGGAATAAGCATGCGAAGAAAAGCGTTCAAAAGCGTCAGAGTACCATCGGGCTTAAGTTACAACTCATTACATAAAAACTTCAGAAGAGCCAAGAGTTTGTAACTTAATATAGTTTATAAGCCCCAAAAATTTCCCGCTTGAAGACTAACTCTCGAGTTTCTCCCCCTTTGTCATCAAGTGACAAATAGGGACAAACTGAGGACTAACGCCCATGAAGACTTCATTTCTTGGCGGTCGAGGAAGAGCCGTGATGCTTCTTGGGAGTAGTCTTCTTCCTGGGGCCGGTTGCAGTGTTGAGTTGTTCCTCATCAGATTCAGCAGTGCGGAATGAAGAAAAGGAGCTGTCTTCAAGGTCTGGCACTGGAATGGGCCTGAACTTTCTCTTGGGAGGCCACGACCACTCAAAGTCCTGCTCAAAGTTCATTTCTTCAAGCTCAGTCTGGGTCTTCAGATGTGCAAGTGTAGCCCAGGTGCGATCGAAAACCTCATGCAGATAGTGATGATTAAGCTTCACAGAGTTCTGAGTCTCAGTGAGGGTTTTCACAATGGCACCAAACTGGCGTTTGACCCATTTGTGGTTGTGATCCCCCTTCTGGTGAAGACTGAAGAGGAGCTCTCTGGTGTTCAGCACGTGAGGAGGAACAGGGCTTGCTGGACGAGTCTCAGTATCGTCCAATGAAGAATATGCTTCTCGCTCTTTGAACTGGCCATCAAGGGGCCTGCTGCCTTCTTCACAGATTTTCCTTTTCCTTCGATGGGCTCGAAAGTCTTCTTGTTGACCCGGATAGGAGGCATATAACCCATGTGGTTTTGGAAATCAGCATGGAAGTTGATGCATGTCCTTGTCCTGATGTATCTCATGATCCACGGGGCATAAATCTTGTGATCATATGGGCACATTGCATTGTCAGCCAAAGTCCTCAAGAAGAAATCATGGATATTAATAGGAATACCGTGAATGATGTTGAGGAGGATATTCTTCATGAGGCCTACAACATCTTCTTCATCGTCATGGCCTTTGATTGGCGCGAGCACACTGCACAGGATTCTGTAGACAAAGCGGGGTGTGTACTTGAGCTCATGGATGAGGAATGTGGTTCTTGAGGGTTTTCCTGCAGCCAAAGGCTTCATGAGGACTTCCATCATTCCATTTGGCAGCTCATGCTCACCATAAAGCTTCACTGCCCCATCTGAGGGAATTGGTACGGGCAGTTCTCTGAGGAGTTCAGAAGCAGGAGCCTTGTAGTGAGTGTTTTGTGTCATCCAATCAAACACCCAAGTGTTGATGTCTTCAGGGTTGCCAGATATATGAAGAGTGGCATAGAACTGAAGAATAAGCTCACTGTTCCAGTCTGATATGTCGGAGCACATAGGAAGTAAACCTGCATCGTGGAGTACACTGAGGACTGGTTCCATGCAAGGTATTTCTTCAAGCTCAACATGAGGAATGTGCCTGTGCTGGAATATTTTGTTGCATCCACAGAGCTCAGAGGCATAGTAGTTCATCTGAGTCCTTGTCCAAAACTTCAGATGCCTCATTTGAGGCTTGTCATAAGGGTTCTCTCTGATGAAATACATGCGTTCCTCAAAGAAATTTTCTTTCTGAAACTTTGGACGCTTGGAGAAGGGCTAACGCTGAACTAGCTTGAGATTTTGCTGAGGAATGGGGGGGGGAGACAACAATGGCAGTCTCTGGGTTGAGCACAATGAATTCATTGTCTTGGGCGGGTACATTTTCTTCAGCATTTTCCTCAAGTTGAGGAATTTCATCAGCTGGTACTTCTTGCTGGGGAGATGATGCTTGCTCTGGCTGAGCTTCAGGCTGTGGAATTTCTGCCTCTTTCTCATTTTGAGGAGTTGGGTCAGCCTGTTCCTCATCTTGAGGAGTCTGCTCAGAATGTACATTTTCCTCAGCATGTTTTTCTTCAGTTGGCTTTGTGGCAGAAGCAGTTTCATCAGCTGGTGCAGCTGATGCTTGAGCAGTCTCTGTCTGAGGAATAAGAGGTTGAGGACTGTCATCTATCTAGATTTCCTCACCAGTGTGCTCCTCAGAGGCAACATCCTTCATTTCCTCATCTGCCCTTGTTGCTGGGTCATTAATGACGACTATCTCATAGGAAGGGCGACATTGAGAGGCACTGAGTCCAGAGGAGCAGTTTCTTCAGTTTCTTTGAGGCGCTTTGCCTCTGTCTCTTCTACTGCTGAGGAGGCTTTTCTCTTCTTTGCTTCCATTTCAGCAGCCCTTGTTTTCTTCACGTCTGATGCAGACGGAATTATCTTCTTCACCTTTGAAGCTTTTGGTGAAGGTGTACTTTCTGCAGATTCTTCAGCTGGTAGTGAGGAACCAGCTGGAACAGAGTCATCAGCCTGCTTTGATGAAGCAGCTGGATCAGGAGCAGTCTCATTAGTGGTTGCAATTTCATCAGTTGCAGTTTCCGTGATGATTTCTTCAATGGCCGGTTCATCAACACGACGCTCTTGGTGTTCTTCCTCAGCTTGAGGAGTTTCCTCCTCATCAGGAGATGTATCTGCTGGCTGCTCAACCAAGGGTTGAGGAGTTGGTGCTGGGGGTGCGGTTCTCTTGTTGTAGTCATCAACAACACTAGTGGCTAGCTTGATGAAATTGCTCTTGATGCTTTTGAATCTGACAGCTTGGCGTACTTGTGAGTCAGTACTTGCAGCTCTACCTGGGTTGACACCAGTGCATCAGGAGTTAGTTTGAGGAGATTCTGCCTGCGGAAATTTTCCTTTTTGGCCTTTGCAACCTTTGCCTGTCGGGCCTGCTGTTCTTTCCACTTGGCTTCATTTATGAAGGTGGCCACCATGTGGCTGATGCCAGGAGGAAGTTTCAAATCATCAATGGGAGTGTTTGGATCCTCATACCAGATATTGATGTAGTCAAGGAGGACCTTGGGGTCCATGGCCAGAGGAATAGCACTGCCTGATGCTTGAGCAACCCTTTCTTGCTTGTTTCTGATGATGGCTTGCAGGGTTTCATCATCATATTCATCACTTCCCTCTGATGCAGATGGGACTACGATGATTTTGCTGGGGCTGGGCAGAGGTGCACGTTCAGTAGTTGCCAAAGTCTTCACAAGTGGTGTTGAAGACTTTGTCTCCGAGCTAGTTGCAGCTGGGAGTGAGGAGCTGGAGCTGGCGGTCGTAGGCTTCACGACATGCTTCGGTACTGGTTTCTCTTGAGGCTTTGGAGCTGGAGCTGAGGATTTTGATACTGAGGAGATTGGTGCTGAGGGCTTTGCCGTTGATGGTTTTGGTGTTGAAGGTTTTGGTAATGAGGGTTTTGGTGCTAAGGGTTTTGTGACAGAAGTCTGAGCAGACTTCTCTTGAGGCTTTGGAGCCTTTGGCTTTGATGGCGCAGATTGCATTTGAGGAATCTCTGAGCCTGAGGTTTCTGCAGCTGAGGAATGAGCAGCACCGGAGGCAACAACTTAGGATTCATTGAATTTCTTCACTGCAGCTTCTGCTTGCCTCTTGAGCTTGGCCAGATGCTTTTCTTTTTCATCTGGATAGTCATCAATGGTTTTGAGGCTTGATGGATGTGCTACTTGATGATCCTCAAGTGGGGCCCTTCTGCCAGGAGGCTTCAAAGCGAATTTCTTCGCATATTTGGGAGTCACAAACCTGTAGTCCTTCCATTCCTTCGCCCATCGGCGTTCAATCTTCTGCAGCCTTATCTTTCTCTTGGACATTGTCTCATGCTCATCAGGCGTACAATAGTCCATGTATATGTCCTCAGGAATATCAGCAGCTGTGTTCTGCTCCAGTTTCTTTCCTCCCTTATGTTTTCTCTCTTCCTCCATTTTCTTCAGTTGAGGACTTTGCTGATGATTTTGAACTCTTGAGGATTTTGAAGAGCCTTGAAGAGTTTCTTCCAGAAACGCTGCAAATGAGTTAATGTGATGAGAAGTGAACAGAGTATAGTTGCGAGGAATTTGGAGAGGTCATATGCGTTCTTAAATTTGAAGAAAATGAAAAAGTTTGACAGTTTGAGGAATACAACCAGTGGTTGAGGAATTTGCCTAAGCATACTGTTCTTGGGTTCCAGAGTTGTGCAGATCCGAAAATTCGCACAATTGAGGAATCTCGTGATAATCTTAGATGCTTAGTATAGTTCATCAATGATTGTGGTGATAGGTAGTGTTTGAGGAATCAAGTGTGCATCGCATCTTGAGGAGAAACAGATTTCACATAGAGGATGTAAAATTATAGATCTAATCTGCTGTAAAAATGGGATATATTTACCCTGGAAGGTGCGTACGAAGAACACAGAAAGTAGTGTTGGAGAGGCTCTTCGTTCGAGTGTCCAATGCACCCTAACTTGGCGGCAGAGGACGTCTACGGCGGCGGCGGACGAAGATGGTCCAACTCCGGCGTGATTCTGGTGATGAAAAGGTCGAGGCAGTGAAGCTCTTCCTCACCGGCGACAAGACTACCAGCGGTGGCGCTAGGGTTCGATGGAGTGTGCTGTGGCAGGAGAGCGATGAGGCGAAGAATAGGATACCGAGGGGGATAAGGACATATTTATAGCCCAAAAGTTATTGTTTGGCGCGAAAGTTTCGGACCGAATAGTCCCTGCCTCTACGTCTCCGCAGGACACGTGTAGCTCCCGTACGATGCGGTGGAGATAGTGGAGATCGTGGTTATTCGATCGTGGGAAGTGGGGGTTCAGTTACTGTGCCTTTAAAGAAAACAATTTTTGAAGATTTGAGGATTTTCGTTACAAAATCATCAGCTGACAAGGATGCAGTGAGGGTTTTGAACAAAGTTTCAAATAGAACGTATATGAAGAACTAAATAGACTGGATAAGTATGGCATAGAGGGAAAGTAGGGTCCGATCACATTCACTTAGCAGAAACATCAACTTGAAGAAATAGCAATAAGTGAATGATGTTGAGGACTAGAAATCACAGTCTACCTAGGCAAATGAAAGTCATCAAGTGTTTTTGAAGATTTTGTAATAGATCATCACAATGAAGAACAACTGTTTTGAAGAAAAATGCATTGTGAGGAAATTGATCATTTGAAGAAAATCAACTTCAGGAATTTCACATTGGGCGGTGGCGTTACCCACCATATAAGAATGTTGATTACAGACACCGCGTACAATTGTCGTAGGGCCCTGAGAATCAATTTCTTCGTTAATTTCTTCACATTCAGAGTGACATTCTTCATCAGTTGAAGAAAATCGTTTCATCATGTGTTGCACATCTAAGTCATCAACTTTGCATAAGTGTTAGGATGTGTGCATGTTTTTACAAAACATTTGAAGACTCTAAGATATTGAGCTCACACCACAACTTGCAAAACCTTTTCTCATCCAAGGGCTTAGTGAAGATATCTGTCAGTTGATCATCAGTCTTCACATGGTCGATGAGGATATTGCCCTTGAGGACATGGTCCCGAAGAAAATGATGACGAATCTGGATGTGCTTGGTCTTCGAGTGCTGTACTGGGTTGTATGCAATCTTGATAGCACTCTCATTGTCACAGTAGAGAGGTACATTCTTCATGTTGATGTCGTAGTCCTTGAGGGTTTGCTTCATCCATAGCAATTGAGCACAACAAGAATCAGCAGCAATGTATTCAGCTTCGGTAGTGAAGAGTGATACGCGGTTTTGCTTCTGTGAGGACCAACAAACTAGTGATCTTCCGAGGAAATGGCATGTGCCAGAAGTTGACTTGCGATCCACACGGTCACCAACATAGTCTGAATCAGAATACCCTACCAGATGAAGATTGGAGCCCTTGGGATACCATAAACCTAGTGTTGGTGTGTGAGCTAAGTATCGAAGAATATGTTTCACAGCCTTATGGTGTGATTCCTTCGGTTTTGCTTGAAAACGTGCACACATGCAAACACTAAGCATTATATCTGGCCTAGATGCACATAAATACAATAAGGAGCCAATCATAGAACGGTATACCTGCTGATCGAAATCTTTACCATTTTCATCAGTGCCGAGGTGGCCGTTGGTAGGCATTGGAGTCTTGGCACCTTTGCATTCATGCATGTCGAATTTCCTCAGAACATCCTTGAGGTATTTCTCCTGTGATATGAAGATTCCATTGCTTTGTTGACGAATTTGAAGACCTAAGAAGAATTTCAGCTCCCCCATCATGGACATCTGATATTCCTCACTCATCATGTAGGCAAATTCATCACTATATCTTTTGTCAGTACAGCCAAATATAATATCATCGACATATATTTGACACACAAATAGCTCATTATCATAGGATTTAGTGAAAAGAGTTGGATCGAGTGAACCAGGTTTGAAGCCTTTCTTCATGAGGAATTCCTTCAATGTATCATACCATGCCCGAGGGGCTTGCTTGAGGCCATACAGAGCCTTTTTGAGTCTGAAGACTTTGTCTGGATTCTTTGGATCCTCAAAACCTGGGGGCTGAGCAACATATACTTCTTCCTCAAGCTTACCATTGAGGAATGCACTTTTTACATCCAGTTGATACAAGGTGATGTTATGATGATTAGCATAAGCAAGTAGTATTTGAATAGCTTCAAGTCTAGCAACAGGTGCAAAAGTTTCATCGAAATCTATTCCTTCAACCTGGGTGTAGCCTTGGGCTACAAGTCATGCCTTGTTCCTCACCACTTGACCGTCCTCATCTTGCTTGTTTCGGAATATCCACTTGGTGCCGATGATGTTGTGCTTGCGAGGATCTGGTCGTTTGACGAGCTCCCATACGTCATTCAGCTTGAATTGAAGAAGTTCGTCTTGCATAGCTTGGATCCACTTCGGTTCCAGAAAAGCCTCAGCAACTTTTGAGGGTTCTGTGATGGATATAAAGGAGAAATGCCCACAAAAGTTAACTAAGTGTGAAGCTTTTGAGCGAGTGAGAGGACCTGGCGCGTTGATGTCGTTGAGGATTTTGTCAAGTTCAACTTCGTTTGCAATCCTCGGATGAGCTGGTTGAGGATTTTGTCTGGGCTGAGGAAGTGGTGCTGATGCAATTTCCTCAGGAACATCTTCTTGGTTTTTATCAGCGATGGGGATCGTTTCTTCATCAATTTCCTCAGATGGAACAATGTCTTTAGTAGGCTTGAGCTTTATTGCTTCCTCAGGAGACTGCTTATTTGGATCAGAAGGCAATTGCTCTCTTTGCGAGCCATTAGTTTCATCAAACCGCACATCTATAGTCTCAACAACTTTGTTGTCATAGTTGTTGAAGACTCTGTAAGTGTGCGAGTCCTTTCCATAACCGAGCATAAAACCTTCATGTGCCTTAGGTGCAAATTTTGAGCTGTGGTGAGGATCTCTAATCCAGCATTTTGCACCGAAGACTTTGAAATAACTTACATTGGGTTTCTTGTCAGTGAGGAGTTCATATGAGGTTTTCTTGAGGAATTTGTGAAGATATACCCTGTTGATGATATGGCATGCAGTGTTGATTGCTTCAGGCCAAAAGCGACGAGGAGTCTGATATTCTTCAAGCATGGTTCTCGCCATTTTAACCAGAGTCCTGTTCTTCCTTTCGACGACACCATTTGATGACATGCTTCTTCTTCGCGAGCGTGTGCAAACTCGTCATGCCTGCATGACCTAGTCTTCGGTGCCACAGCCATCCTTCTGAGGTTTTTGCTAGTAAGCAAGTGGCTGGTTGAGGACGTGTAGAGAAATCAACAATGTACAAATCCCCTCTTCTTACACCTTCGAAGACTTTGGATCTGTCAGATTCCATGATGACTACACATCTATATCTACCAAAGATAACAATCATATCAAGATCACAAAGCATTGAGACTGACATAAGGTTAAAACCAAGGGATTCAACAAGCATCACTTTGTCCATATGCCTATCCTTGGAAATAGCCACTTTGCCAAGTCGCAATACCTTGCTTTTACCTTTATCAGCATATGTGATTTGCTTCAGAGGTGATGGAGTTAGTGGCATATTCATCAGTAAGCTTTTATCACCAGTCATGTGATGTGTGCAACCACTATCGAGAACCCACTCAGTATTTTTGGGTTTGTCATCCTTTGAACCTTTTGCCATGAAGCAATAGGTTGGGGCGATGTCATCAGCATAGTCATCAGTATGGATGGTGCAACCATTTTCTTCAAGATTGAAGATTGACTTGCTGACGAAGGTGGTTGCTAGTGCAAGACTAGCCTGTCCGGATTCTGAGTCTTCATCAGAACCCTCTTCTTCATCACATTCTTGTGATTCTGCCTCGGAGTCCATTTCCTTGCCAATAAGTGCCCGAGCCTTTCTGAAACTGGTCTTCTTGTGCGATGAGGGCTTTGAAGATGAGGATTTTGAAGATTTCTTCTTCTTCTTCGAGTCATCAGAACTGTCATCCTTGTATTTCTTCTTCTTTGATTCCTTTCCCCAACGGGGACAATCAGCAATGTAATGACCTGATTTCTTGCACTTGTGACAGATTCGTTTCTTGTAGTCCTCAGATGCAGATTCTGATTTCCTCATGTCTCTTCTTGAAGATTTACCGAATTGGCCTCGTCGTGCAAATCTCTGAAATTTCCTCACAAGCATTGCAAGCTCCTGTCCGAATTCTTCAGGATCACAAATGCTGTCGTCTGTGTCTTCGTCTTCAGATGAGGAAATTGCTCCAGCCTTCAGTGCACGTGGTCTGGAATAGCTTGGTCCATATAGATCTCTCTTTTCTTCTAGCTGGAATTCATGAGTATTTAGCCTTTCTAGTATATCAGCTGGATCAAACATCTTGTAATCTGGTCTTTCTTGAATCATCAGAACTAAAGTATCAAATGAAGAATCCAAAGATCTCAGCAGTTTCTTCACAACTTCGTGATGAGTGATGTCTCGAGCTCCCAGTGCTTGCAGTTCATTTGATATGTCAGTGAGGCGATCAAAGGTGTCTTGGCAGCTTTCATTGTCATGTCTCTTGAAGCGATTGAAGAGATTGCGAAGAATATCAACACGAGAGTCACGTTGGGTTGATACTCCTTCATTTACCTTGCACAGTCTCTCCCAGATCAGTGTTGCAGAGCCCAAGGCACTTACTCTTCCAAACTGGCCAGGGCTCAGATGACCACAGATGATGTTCTTCGCTTGAGAATCGAGTTGCTTGAATTTCTTCACATCAGCCGCAGTGACACTGGCAGAGATGATGGGGACTCCATTTTCCACAATATACCAGAGATCATTATCAATAGCTTGTAAATGCATTTGCATTTTGTTCTTCCAGAAGGGAAAGTTCTTTCCTTCATAGGTAGGACATGCTGCAGTCACCTTAAACATGCCTGCAATCGACATAACTAAAACTCCACGTGGTTAAACCAAAATCACACAGAACAAGGGAGTACCTTGCTCTGATACCAATTGAAAGTGTGTTATGTCGACTAGAGGGGGGTGAATAGGAGATTTTTAGAATTTCATCACTGAGGAAATTCCTTTTGAGGAAATTCCTCACTGATGACTAACTTACAGCGGAAACTGTAAAGGACCAGACGTGCAAACGTTCACAACAGCAGTATTACAGAGTGAAGAATGTGAAAACAGCTTGCATAGTAAGCAAGCACGCAGAATACAGATGATGATTAACTATTGTGAAGAATTTGGGGTTGAGGAAATTCAGAGAAAGTCTTCAGCAAATTCTTCAAACAGTCACAGTGAAAGTCATCAACACATAATACAGAGAAAGTAAAGAGTTGAGGAATTAGAACCCGATTCCTAGTGAAGACTATTGTTGATGACCCAGTTCCAACTGCTGTGACAGTTGTACATCTGGTTTGGAGCGGCTTGGTATTGAAACCAAAGGACACCCAGTCCCGGGACACACAGTCCCTACCGTATTCTCCTTGAGCTAGGGACACACAGTCCTCGCCCAACACTCGTGGTAAGTCTTCAGGGCAGACTTCCAAACCCTCACAAACTTGGTCACCCGGCGATCCACAATTGACTGCTGAATTGCTCTAGACCATGACGCCTAACCGTTTGGAGGATGCACAGTCCTCAAAGGTAAAAGGCTTCAGTCCCACACAGGAACAACTTCTTCAGTGATGCTCAATCACTAGGTTTTGTTTGTGGTTTCGGTGTATGGGGTATTTCCTCACTCATGAATTACTCTCGAAAGCTCTGAGGAATTTGGGTTGCTCTTATGACAAGTGTCAGTTTCTAACGGAGCAGCCAACCAGCTAGTGGTTGTGGGGGGTGGCTATTTATAGCCTGGGAGCATCCCGACATGATTTGACACTAATGCCCTTAAATAATATGACCGTTGGAGTGGATAAGACCAGTGACTTGGCATGTCTATCGAAACGGTCGGAACCCTCAACTGTGAGAGTCCTCATGTCACTCATATTCCTCACTTGAGGCTTTTGGTAGGATTAGGCTTGGGTTGAGCATCATGAGGAAATCCATTCCATAGTGTTACTTTGACCCCCTTTAACAGTACGGTGTTCCTATTCAACAAATGCGAAGAAAGTAAAACAGAAAACGTAAATCTTCACGCTTCAATTTCTTCAGAATGATTTTCTTCAGGAACTACAGGTCTTCTCAATATCAGTATCTTCATGAGGAATATCAATTTCATCGCAGATTCCTCGCGATTCATTTCTTCAGCTTCAGACCAATTTCTTCAACTGAAGACATATATTTTTAGGGGTCGATATTCTTCAAATATCTCAAACTCCTCAATGACTTATAGATCCTGTGTACACTCACAAACACATTAGATACTTAACCTATAAGTCTTCAAACCACCAAAATCACTAAGGGGCACTAGATGCACTTACAGTCATCGCGAGGCGGTGGTGGCGGAAGCGGAACGTGGTTGGGAGCCGGTGGGGGGGTGCCGCCTGCGCACCCGGAGGAGCCGACAGGCCATCCCCTTGCGACAGCCGGCGTGCGACGCTGCACTGTCGAAGGGTATGGGTAGACGGCGTCGCCCTAGAATGTATCTTGCAGGGGGCGTCGAGCATCTGCTCGAGGGACTGCCTGGGCAGCCAGTTGGGGTGCCCTGATTGGGACGCTTTCAAGGAGGGCCGGCTTGAGAAGCCGACGCCTCGCCCTCCACATTGGCCACCAGCTTGTTGTTGGAGCGGGGATCCATCTGATCCGCCTTGTGCTTGTAGTTGTTCTGGCCGCCTCGGTTGTCCCCAGCCGGCTTGGGAGTAGCCGGCGTAGGCACAACCTTGTCCAAGGCGGTCACCTTGATGCGCATTACGGAGTCGGCCGTGGCGTACTTGTCCGCCTTGGCCATGAGCACCGCCAAAGAGGTGGGCTCGGCGCACATGAGCTTGTGCTTGAGGAGGGTGCCGTCTCGGCATCCGTCAATGAAGTACTGGATGGCTTGTACCTCGTGCACCCCCTCGCAGGAGTTGCGGAGCTCGGTCCACCGGGTGACGTAGTCGCGAAGGGGTTCGTCGGCCTTCTGGACGCACATGGCCAGCTCGCGGGGCCGACCAGGGCGCTTGTAGGTGCCAGTGAAGTTGCGGACGAACGCCTCCTCGAAGTCCACCCAGGAGTTGACACTGCCGGCCGGGAGGCTGTTAAGCCAAGTCCGGGCCGAGGCGGCCAACATGAGTGGCACGTAGCGAACCTCTACGCGCTTGTTGCCCCTGGCGATGCCTACGGCCGTGGTGTAATCGATCAGCCAATCTTCTGGCTTGGCCGTGCCATTGTATTTCGGCGTATCCTGAGGCAGGGTGAAACCTCAGGGGAACGGCTCCCCTCGGATCCGGGGGCCGAAGCATGCCGGACCGACGGGTCCGTCTTCCTCTAGGAGGGATGACTGGGCCAGGACGACGATACGCCGGCGGGCGTCCCTCTCATCCTGGGTGACGGGGGCGCCAGCCCCGGTGGCGAGAGGGGAGGCGCCTCGGGAGCCGGAGGCGTGAGTTCTTCATGGGGGAAGATCCCCGCACTCTGAGTCGCCCTCGTCGACTCCGCGACACAAGCCCGAAGTGTGCTCGCTCTCGCACTGAGAGCGCCGGTCTTGGCTTCCCTCGCCCCTCCAGCCGGAAGGGCGGTGCGAGGAAGATCCTTCTGCGTGGCGCTAGCCGCTAGGGTGGCGGCGTGCCCCCGAGTTCGGTCCCGGGGACTCTGATTGAGCCTGACCGGGGTCAAACCGAGCGTGTTGCTGGTTAGCGGCGTCAAGGAGATCCTTGACACGCTTTTCCTGGAAGGCGCGCTCCTCGCCTTCCAGGATTGCCATCTCCTCCATGGCTTCCTGCGCCGCCCGCATGTCGGCTGCAGGAGTCTCGTATGTGGGCAGGTCCCCACCTAGAACCTTGGCGATGAACCGACCGCGGCTGCGGACCGATCCAAGCCGGCCAGGGGCCTCGGAAATCGGAGTGAGACCGTATGCGGAGTTATACTCACGCTGCGTAGCCTCTAACCGATGCTTCGCTGAGGCCACGATGATGCCCTCCTCCAAGATACACTTGCGAGCCTCCTCCAGCGAGGCCCGAGCGTCTGCAGGGTCGGCGGAAGTGGTGACCGGTGTCTTCAGGCCGGCGATGGCATCCCGAAGAGCATCAGCGGTGGCTGCAGCAGGCTCGCCGGCGCCTGCGAAGGCCTTGCCGGGAGCCGTGCTGGTGCCAGCGTCGATAACCATCACCTCCATGGTGTTGGAGACGGCAGCAACGTGGTATGGGGTGAAGAACCCCATCGACGGCGGAGGGCCGTCGAAGATGAGGACGTTACTGGGGTAAACATCGTGGGCAGGCATCTCAGCGATAGAGAGCCTGTTGAAGCTGGCGCAAAGCGCCTCAACGTCGAAGTCCTCGCCGAAGTAGCGTGAGCCGTCGTTGAGACGAAGGTCGCTGAAGAGAATGCTGAGGTTCTCCATAGCAGCGACGACGACGCTAGGGAGCGCCTCGTCATCAGAATCTTCGTCCGAATCTGCATGGCGGACGGGGACGTCGATCATCATGGGTGTCTCCTCGTCGAAAGCGGGCTCCACGGGCATGCAAACTGATCCGGACGCGATGCATCCGGTGGTGTAGGTGCGGGGCCCCGCCCAGCGCGTAAAGCGAGCCGATGCCGCGATCGGCCCCATGGTGGGCGCCAAATGTCGGTGAATACTCACAACATATGCCATAGGTAGGCTAAAGTCGGTGAGAACCAAAGGGACAAAGGTGGGCGCTGGGAACGAGGTTGGTACACGCATGGGATGCACGATGTACCGAGGTTCAGGGCTCTCCGTAGAGATAATACCCCTAATCCTGCCGGATTGTTTGATGTATAGGAACAGAGTACAATGTCGCTCCTAGAGCTGTGTTGGGAGGAGGAAGAGGGGAGCAGCCGGCTCGTCTCTACCTCTCTCTATGTGGTTGGTGAATGTGTTGTGTTGAATGACTGGTGAAAGATCGCCCCCCTTGCATGGGGGCGACCGGGGGGTTTTATAGACGAACCCGCCGGCCTACAATATGGATAAAGGGTACAAGCATGGGACCCGGCTGGCTGCTTCGCCGGCTGGTCAGGGGCCCACAAGGATCTTGTCTTGTCAATGAGGGGCCCGCCGACTGCATGGTCTCGATTGCCTGTGGGACCCGTCGGCTGGCCAATGAGGCTCTCGCGTAAGGTTGACGCCAAGCACGCGCTGTATGTCAAGCATCGCCCTGCGAGATTCTTCATGGGCAGGTAGTACGACCGCCTCCACTGTTCCCCATGCCGAGTGCAGTAATGGAGTGGGAGTGTGACGGTCCGACACTATGCTAGGTGATGGATCAGAGCCGGGGTAGGTCAGCGGCGTGGCCGCCGACGCTCGTACAAGCCGGGCGCCCTGATCCTGTACCTTTGCTGACGCGTAGCTACCTTTAATCGTGAGGTCTCTTCCTGACCTACGATCTGATGTGACTTGTGATGCTCGGTCGGCTAGCCTGCTTGGCCAGCCGGCTTGAGTGTGGCCTCCTCCTCCCCAGTCCGGTTGGCGGGACCAGGTCGGCTCTGAAGGGGAGGCCGCCTGGATTTTAGCCGGCAGGGGCTGCCTGGCCAGCCAGAAAGGCGGCCGCCTCGTCCTCCAGCCGGCAGGTGATGCCTAGCCGGCCAGAAGAGTTGGGCCTTGGGAATCTTCATACGTTCATGTCCATTGGGCCGGAAATGAAGGAATAGGCTTGATGAGCCTACCCCGGGGTTATCCCCCGACAACAATAGCAGTTTCAGTATTGGTGCAGGAGCATTCTCTTCAGCATGTTCCTCAGGTTGAGGATTTTCTTCAGGATGAGGATTTTTCTCTGGTTGAGGATTTTCCTCAGGTTGAGGAATTTGCTCCGGTTGAGGATATTCCTCAAGTTGAGGATTTTCCTCGGGTTGAGGATGTTCCTGAGCTTGAGGAATTTTCTTGGTGGAGGCGGCAAAATCTGCAGCTGTTGCAGCTCGTCCTTGAGCAGGTTCATCAAGCGTCTTGTGAGGAATGAAGGACTAAGGAATATCATCAATTTGAATTTCCTCATCCATGGTTTCGTCAGAATCAGCGTCTTTCATTTCCTCATCAATCGGAATCTCCTCATCTTCTTCAGGAATGACATAGTCAATTCCGATGGGGATCATAGTGTATGTTGGAGCTATCTTCAGAGGCACATCATCTAGTGGAGCAGTTTCATCAAGTGTTTTGAGGCGCTTGGCCTCTGATGATTCTGGAGTTAAAGAAACTTTTCTTTTCTTTGCGTCTTTCTCAGCAGCCATGGTTTTCTTCACGTCTGATGCAGACGAAACCATTTTCTTCATCGTTGAGAATTGAGGTGAAGGTATTCTCTCTTCAGGAGCTGGTGCATTATGAGTCCTGGCAGTTTCCTCAGCTGAAGCATTTTCTTCAGCTGGAGTTCCTTGAGGTATTTCCTCAATCAGAGGTTCATCAGCTTGACTGTCTTGAGGCATTTCCTCAGCAGGAGATTCTTCTTCTTCATCGTCCTCAGTGAGCTGAACAGAATAGCTGGGCTCAGGCTGCTTTGGTTTTGCTGGAGGAGCAGCTTTATTTTTATATTCATCAACATCATCAATTGCAAACTTGATGAAATTTGACTTGAGACTTTGACGATCAGATAGTTTGGTGTACTTGCCGGTCAAAGTCTTCAGTTGAGCCTGGGTTGACACGATATCATCAGGCGACAGGTTGAGGAGATTCTGCCTGAGGAATTTCTCCTTCTTCAGCTTTGCAGCCTTTGCTTGCTTGGCTTGCGTCTCTTTCCATTTGGCCTCATTGATGAATGTGGCCACCATATGGCTGATACCAGGGGGAAGCTTCAAGTCATCAATGGGTGTGTTAGGGTCATCATACCAGACATTGATGTAGTCCAACAAGACCTTTGGGTCCATGGCAAGAGGAATAGCGCTGCCTGAAGCTTGTGCGACACGTTCCTTCTTGTTTCTGATGATGGCTTGAAGAGTTTCATCATGAAATTCATCACTTCCTTCCAATGTAGAAGGGACTCTGATGACTTTGCTTGGGCTGGGTCTGATGTATCTTCCAGCAGTCATTTTTTCTTCAATGGTGTCGGTGAAGACTTTGTCTCTGAGCTCGTGGCAGATGGTACAGAGGAGGTGGAGTGAGCAGGTTGTTGCTTGACAATCTGCTTGTGTTCAGGCTTTGAAGCCTGTGTAGCCGTTGAGGGTTTTGGCGTAGGCGCAACCTTTTGAAGCAATTGCTCTTTAGGCTTTGAAGCCTTTGGTTTCTGTGGCACAGACTTCACTTGAGGAATAGCTGTACCAGAAGCTTTAGCAGCAGAAGAGTTGGCTGCAGTGGCAGCAGCAGATTCCTCATTGAATTTCCTCACTGCAGCTTCTGCTTTCTTCTGAAGCTTAGACAAGTGTTTGTCTTTCTCCTCAGGATAATCATCAATAGTTTTGATGCTTGAAGTATGTGCTACCTGATGATCCTCGAGAGGAGGCCTTTTGCGAATTTCTTCGCATACTTTGGAGTGACGAAGCGATATTCCTTCCACTCCTTAGCCCACCCACGTTCTATCTTTTGAAGCCTGATTTTCCTTTTCGCCATAGGTTCTTGCTCATCTATCGTGCAATAGTCAAGGTATATATCCTCAGGGATATCAATTGCAGTGTTCTGTTCAAGTTTCTTGCCACCCTTTTGGTTTCTGTCATCTTCCATTTTCTTCAGCTGAGGCTTTTGCTGAGGAATTTGCACTCTTGAGAATTCTGATGAAACTGGCAAAGTTTCTTCGAGGAATGCTACAAATGAGTTAAGTTGATGAGAACCTAGAGATTCATCAGCTGACATTTTGTACCTGTGAACAGAGTATAGGTGCGGGGAATTTGGAGAGTTCATATGCGTTCTTAGATTTGAAGAAATTGAAATTTGAAAAGTTGAGGAATTTAACCAGTGGGTTGAGGAATTTGTCTAAGCACTCTGATCTTGGGTTCCAGAGTTATACACATTTGAAAATTTGCACAATTGAGGAATCACGTGAAGAATTTTAGTGGCTTTGTGAAATTCATCAAGTGTTTGAGGAACAGAGTGTGCGAAGCTGATAGACACTGAGGAAAAACATATTTCTCGAATCTAAGGTAAAATAGTAGATCGAAAGTGATAGTAAAAATAGGATTTTATTTACCCTATATGTCAAGCACGAAGAACAGAGGCAACAACTGTAGATGCTCTTCGGTTCGAGTCCGCTGCGCCCTAACTCGACAGCAAAAGAAGGCTACGGCGGCGGCGGATGAAGATGTTCTGCTTCTGGCGTGAGCTCGGTGACGGAGAGGTCGAGGCAGTGAAGCTGTTCCTTGTTGGTGATGAGATTTCTAACGGTGGCGCTAGGTTTTGCTTGTGGCGGAGAGAAGGTCGAGAGAGAACGAAGAGTTTGGACAGAAGGGGTAAGGGCGTATTTATAGCTCAAGTGAAAACTGTCCGACCGATACTTTCAGACGAACTGCCCTTGCCTATTCGTCTCCGCACGACACATGTAGCCAAAGTTTAAAGCGATGGAGATCGTGCTTATCTGATTGTGGGAAGTGGGGTTCAGTTACTGTGTAACAATATAAAAATAATTTTTCAAGATTTGAGATTTTCGTTGCAAAATCATCAGCTGACACGGACACAGTGAGGATTTTGAACAAAGTTTCAAGTAGAACGCATATGAAGAATTGAATAGACTGGGTGAGAATAGCATAGAGGGAGGTAGGGTCCGATCATATTCACTTAGATGAAATATCAAATTGAGGAAATAGCTATAAGTGAATGTTGTTGAGGACTTTGAAGTCACAGTCTATATATATATATATACATATACATATATATACATATATAGGAAAATGAAAATCATCAAGTGTTTTGAAGATTTTGAAAAACTTGAGGATTTTGTGACAAAGCGTTAGGTTGATGGATTTCAACTTTGAAGAAAAACAACTTTGATGAAAAACAACTTTGAAGAAAAACAACTTGAGGAATTTCAAAGTTGGGTGGTGGCGTGACCCACCGTATAAGAATGATGATATCAGGCGCCCCGTACAATTGTCGTAGGGCCCTGAGAACCAAATTCTTCATTAATTTCCTCACACTAAGAGTGATATTCTTCATTGGTTGAAGAAAATCGATTCTTCGTGTGTTGCACATCTAAGTCATCAATTTTTCCTAAGTGTTAGGATGTGTGCATGTTTTTACAAAACATTTGAAGATTCTAAGATATTTAGCTCACACCGCAACTTGCAAAACCTTTTCTCATCCAAGGGCTTAGTGAAGATATCAGCTAGTTGATCGTCAATCTTCACATGGTCGATGATGATATAGCCCTTGAGGACATGGTCCCGAAGAAAATGATGACGAATCTGGATGTGCTTAGTCTTCGAGTGTTGTACTGGGTTGTATGCAATCTTGATTGCACTCTCATTGTCGCAATAGAGAGGCACATTCTTCATGTTGATGCCGTAGTCCTTGAGGGTTTGCTTCACCCATAGCAATTGAGCACAACATGATCCAGCAGCAATGTACTCAGCTTCGGTAGTAGAGAGAGAAATGCAGTTCTGCTTCTTTGAGGACCAACAGACTAATGATCTTCCGAGGAAATGACAAGTGCGAGAAGTTGACTTGCGATCCGCACGGTCACTAGCATAGTCAGAATCAGAATATCCCACAAGATGAAGATTTGAGCCCTTGGGGTACCATAATCCTAGTGTTGGTGTGTGAGCTAAGTATCGAAGAATATGCTTCACAGCCTTATGGTGTGATTCCTTCGGTTTTGCTTGAAAACGTGCACACATGCAAACACTAAGCATTATATCTGGCCTAGATGCACACAAATACAGTAAAGAGCCAATCATTGAGCGACATACCTATTGATCGAATTGTTTACCATTTTCGTCAGTGCAGAGGTGGCCGTTGGTAGGCATGGGAGTCTTGGCGCCTTTGCATTCGTGCATGTCGAATTTCCTCAGAACATCCTTGAGGCATTTCTCCTGTGATATGAAGATTCCATTGCGTTGTTGACGAATTTCAAGACCTAAGAAGAATTTCAGCTCCCCCATCATAGACATCTGATATTCTTTACTCATCATGAAAGCAAATTCATCACTATAACGTTTGTCAGTACAGCCAAATATGATGTCATCGACATATATTTGGCACACAAATAGTTGATTGTCATAGGATTTTGTGAAAAGATTTGGATCGAGTGAACCAGGTTTGAAGCCTTTCTTCATGAGGAATTCATTCAATGTATTGTACCACGCCCGAGGTGCTTGCTTGAGACCATAGAGCGCCTTTTTGAGTCTGAAGACTTTGTTTGGATTCTTCGGATCCTCAAAACCTGGGGGTTGAGCAACATATACTTCTTCCTCAAGCTTACCATTGAGGAATGCACTTTTCACATCCATTTGATATAAGGTAATGTCATGATGATTAGCATAAGCGCGTAGCATTCGAATAGCTTCAAGTCTAGCAACAGGTGCAAAAGTTTCATCAAAGTCAATTCCTTCAACCTGTGTGTAGCCTTGGGCTACAAGTCGTGCCTTATTCCTGACCATTTGACCATCCTCATCTTGCTTGTTTCGGAAAATCCACTTGGTGCCGATGATATTGTGTTTGAGAGGATATGGCCGTTTGACGAGCTCCCACACATCATTTAGCTTGGATTGAAGAAGTTCATCTTGCATGGTTTGAATCCACTCAGGTTCCATGAAAGCCTCAACAACTTTTGAAGGTTCTGTGATAGACACAAAAGAAGAATGCCCACAAAAGTTAACTAAGTGTGAATCTTTTGAGCGAGTGAGAGGACCTGGCGCATTGATGTCATTGAGGATTTTGTCAAGTTCTACTTCATTTGCAATCCTCGGATGAGCTGGTTGAGGATTTCGTCTGGGCTGAGGAATTTGTTCTAGAGAAATTTCCTTAGGAGTGTCTTCTTGATTTTCATCAGTATTGGGAGTGATTTCTTCAGCAATTTCCTCAGTAGGAACAATGTCTTCAGGTGCTTTGTGCTTGATTGCTTCCTCATGAGACAATTTATCTGGATCAGGAGGCAATTGCTCTCTTTGCGACCCATTAGTTTCATCGGACCGTGCATCTATAGTTTCAACAACCTTGTTGTGATAGGTGTTGAAGACTTTGTAGGTGTGCGAGTCCTTTCCGTAACCAAGCATAAAACCCTCATGTGCCTTAGGTGCAAACTTTGAGCTATGGTGATGATCTCTAATCCAGCATTTTGCACCGAAGACTTTGAAATACCTTACATTGGGTTTCTTGTTAGTGAGGAGTTCATATGAGGTTTTCTTGAGGAATTTGTGAAGATATACCCTATTGATGATATGGCAAGCAGTGTTGATTGCTTCAGGCCAGAAACGACGAGGAGTCTGATATTCTTCAAGCATGGCCCGTGCCATTTCAACCTGAGTAATGTTCTTTCTTTCGACGATGTCATTCTGTTGAGGAGTATAAGGAGCAGACAATTCGTGAGTAATACCAAGTTCATCAAGATAAGCATCAAGACCGGTGTTTTTGAATTCTGTCCCATTATCACTCCTGATGTGTTTGATCTTGACGCCGAAGTTCGTCGAGGCCCTTGAGGAAAATCGTTTGAAGACTTCCTACACTTCAGTTTTATACAGAATGATGTGCACCCAAGTGTATCTGGAATAATCATCAACTATGACAAATCCGTATAAAGATGCTGCATTTGTTAGAGTGGCATAATGAGTAGGTCCAAATAGATCCATGTGAAGCAATTCAAATGGACGAGTAGTGGTCATGATAGTCTTCGAGGGGTGTTTGGATCTGGTCATTTTTTCAGACTCACAAGCACCGCAGAGGTGGTCCTTGAGGAATTTGACTGATTCGATGCCAATGACATGCTTCTTCTTTGCCAACGTGTGCAAGTTCCTCATTCCTGCATGACCAAGTCTTCGATGCCATAGCCACCCTTCTGAGGTTTTTGCTAGTAAGCATGTGGCTGGTTGAGGACCTGTAGAGAAATCAACAATGTACAAATCCCCTCTTCTAACACCTTCGAAGACTTTGGATCTGTCAAATTCCATGATGACAACACATCTATATTTTCCAAAGATAACAACCATATCAGGATCACAAAGCATTGAGACGGACATGAGGTTAAACCAAAGGGATTCAACAAGCATCACTTTGTTCATGTGCCTGTCCTTGGAAATAGCCACTTTGCCAAGTCCTAATACCTTTCTTTTACCTTTGTCAGCATAAGTGATTTGCTCCAGTGGTGAAGGAGTCAGTGGGATATTCATCAACAAGCTTTTGTCACCAGTCATGTGGTGTGTGTGCAGCCACTATCAAGAACCCACTCAGTACTCTTGGGTTTGTCATCCTGCAGATGAATTAGTACAACTTACCATCTCATATGCTTTAGACTTGAAGAATATGATATCAATTTCATCAGATAGGAATTTCATCATAAACAGTAATTTTGAGGACGTGTGAAATGTTTTCATTTCATCAATATTAGCTTGCGTCCTATCAAGCATTTTCCTCAGATCTCCAGCAAATTCTTTAGATGATGATTTTCATCTGGAGACCTGTCCTGCAAAAGTGATTAGTTCAATTTCTTCACCACCCACATCTGAAGGGGTGGTAAAGAGTTCATCATCCTGCGAGCACCATATGAGAAAGGGGGCATTGAAGCTAATGCACTTCTCTTCACATTAGGGGGGTTAGAGTACTCAAATGTATAGGGAGAGAAGTTCTTTGAGGATTTATGAACATAATAATTTGAGGAATAATGCTCATATTCATATCCCTTGTAATTTCCCTGCGTATCAGTAGCATTAGCACGAGTACAAGCATAGTTTTGACCAGTTGAGGATTTTGATCCTCTTGAAGACTTTGGTCCTCCTGAGGAATTTGATCTCGGGTTCAGATTCTTCATTGGTGGTGTCATGAGGACATTCACCTGAAGATTTTCAAGGCAACTTTTGGGGACCCAGATTTTCCTCAGGGGCGGTCCATTCCTGCAGTTAGGTCCAACATATCGAGCAAATACTTCACCAGATTGATTTTTGAACAGTTTATAGCTGGAGTCAAATGACTCATCTAAGGAATAGGATAATTCACATGCAAAGCCTGTTAGATTGGATGGATCAACAGGAGGCCCTTTAGCAGCAACCCATGAGGTTTTGGGGTACTGCTCAGGTTTCCAGTATGATCCATCAGCATTCAATTTCCTCTCAAAGGCAATTCCTTCTTTCCTCGGGTTCCTGTTCAAAATCTGCTTTTTGAGCACATCGCAAAGGTTTGGTGTCCTTTGAGACTTTTGTACATGCCTGTCACATACAATTCCTTCAGCCCTTCATTTTCATCAGTGACATCTGTGGTTTCTTCAAGTGAGGAATTTGATACCACATGCGCAGTTGAAGAATTTGTACCAATAGAAGCATTTGATGATTCTGGTGAAGAATTGGCAGTTTCATGTTCAATGCATTTAAGACACGGAGGAATGAATTAAACCCGAGCGACACTGATCTGTTGAGCGAGTAATGAGTCCTTTTCCATACGAAGATCATCATGAGACATCCTCAGCTTCTCAAGATCAAGTTTCCTTTGAAGAAATTCATAGGAAATTTCTCATGATCAGCGAGGACTGTGCCATGACGATCTTGAAGATTATCAAATCTGGACTGAAGAAATTTCATATCTTCAGTGAGGATTTGGGTAAGATTCATTTCATCATTCAACAGGTCATCTCTTCTGTCTAGCAGTTTCTAAAGCTTTTCAAGGGCAGTTTGTTGTTTGGTTGCAATGATAGCTAGTTTACGGTAACTGCGTTTTTTATAATCATCAGGTTCACAGTCACTTGAATCAGAGGAGGAAGTATCATTTGGTATCTTTAAACCTTTTGCCATGAAGCAATATGTTGGAGCAAAGTCATCAGCATAGTCATCAGTGTGGATGGCGTTGTCTTTTTCTTCAAGGTTGAAGATTGACTTGCTCACGAATGTGGTAGCTAGTGCAAGACTAGCCTGTCCAGATTCCGAGTCTTCTTTAGAACCCTCCTCTTCATCACATTCTTTAATTTTGCCTCAGAATCCATTTCCTTGCCAATAAGTGCCCGAGCCTTTCTGAAACTAGTCTTCTTGTGCGATGAGGACTTTGAGTATGAGGATTTTGAAGATTTCTTCTTTTTATTCGAGTCATCAGAACTTTCATCCTTGTATTTCTTCTTCTTTGATTCCTTCACCCAACAAGGACAATCAACAATGTAGTGACCTGATTTCTTGCATTTGTGGCAGGTTCTTTTCTTGTAGTCCTCAGATGAAGATTCTAATTTCCTCATATCTCTTCTTGAAGATTTACCAAAGTGGCCATGTCTTGTAAACTTCTGTAATTTCCTCACGAGCATTGCAAGCTCCTGTCCAAGTTCTTCAGGATCACCAATGTTGCAATCCGAGTCTTCTTCTTCAGATGAGGCAATTTCTTTGTCCTTCAGTGCACGAGGTCTAGAATAGCTTGGTCCATATAGATCTCTCTTTTCTTCATGTTGGAATTCATGAGTATTGAGTCTTTCGAGTATATCAGCAGGATCAAGCATCTTGTAGTCTGGTCTTTCTTGAATCATCAGAACCAAAGTACAAATGATGAATCCAAAGATCTTAGCACTTTCTTCAGAACTTCATGGTCAGTAATGTCTCAAGCTCCCAGTGCTTGCAGTTCATTTGATATGTGATCGAGGCGATCAAAGGTATCGTGGCAACTTTCTTTGTCAAGCCTCTTGAAGCGATTGAAGAGATTGCGAAGAACATCAACACGAGAGTCACGCTGAGTTGACACTCCTTCATTTACTTTGGACAGCCTTTCCCAGATTAGTTTTGCTAAGCCCAAAGCACTCACTCTGCCATACTGACCTTTTCTCAGATGGCCACAAATGATATTCTTCGCTTGAGAATCAAGTTGCTTGAATATCTTCACATCAGGGGCAGAGACAGTAGCAGTGATGAGGGGAATACCATGTTCCACAATATACGAGAGATCATTGTTAATAGCTTGTAGATGCATCTGCATCTTGGTCTTCCATAAGGGAAAGTCCTTTCCTTCAAAAGTAGGACATCCTGCAATAACCTTGATCATGCCTGCAGTCGACATAACTAAAACTCCAGGTGGTTAAACCAAAATCACACAATACAAGGGAGTACCTTGCTCTCATACCAATTGAAAGTGCGTTATATTGACTAGAGGGGGGGTGAATAGGAGATTTTTAGAATTTCATCGCTGAGGAAATTCCTTTTGAGGAAATTCCTCACTGATGAATAACTTGCAGCGGAACAGCAAAGGATCAGGGGTGCAAAGTATCACTACATCAGTTTCCAAGATGAGGAATATGAAAAACAGTTTGCACAGTACGCAGGCACAGAGTAAGCAGGTGATGATTAACTCGCTGAAGAATTTGAGGTTGAGGAAATTCAGAGAAAGTCTTCAGCAAATTCTTCAAACAGAGACAATGAAAATCTTCAACATACGATATTGAGGAATTGAAAGAGTTGAAGAAATAGAACCCGTATCACAGTGAAGGCATTGGTTGATGACCCAGTTCCAAGTGTTGTGACAGTTGTACATCTGGTTTGGAGCGGCTTGGTATTGTAACCAAAAGACACATAGTCCCTGCCGTATTCTCCTTGAGCTAAGGACACACAATCCTTGCCCAACACTCATGGTAAGTCTTCAGGGCAGATTTCCAAACCCTCACAAACTTGGTCACCAGGCGATCCACAATTGACTGCTGGATTGCTCTAGACCATGACGCCTAACCGTCTGGAGGATGCACAGTCCTCAAAGGTAAAAGGTTTCAGTCCCACACAGGAACAAATTCTTCAGTGATGCTCAATCACTTGGTTTTTGGTTTGTGGTTTGGTGTTTGGGGTATTTCCTCACTCATGATTTACTCTCGTAGACTCTAAGGAATTTGGGTTGCTCTTAATGACAAGTGTCAGTTTCTCGCGGAGCAGCCAACCAGCTAATGGTTGTGGGGGGCAGCTATTTATAGCCTGGGAGCATCCCGGCATGATTTGACATTAATGCCCTTAAATAATATGACCGTTGGTGTGGATATGATCGGTGATGTGGCGCGAATTACGTCAACGGTCGGGACCCTCAATTTTGAGAGTCCTCATGTCTCTCATATTCCCCACTTGAGGCTTTTGGTAGGATTAGGCTTGGGTTGAGCATCATGAGGAAATTTGTTCCGTAGTGTTACCTCGACCCCCTTTAACAGTACGGTGTTCCTATGACTCAAGAGTGAAGAAAATGAAACAGAAAGAGTAAACCTTCACGCTTCAAAGTCTTCGGATCGTTTTTCTTCAGGATACACCGAATTTCTCATCTTCAATATATTCATGAGGAATATCAATTTCATCGCAATTTCTTCGCGATCAAAGTCTTCAGCAGAAGGCCAATTTCTTCAGCCAAAGATATACATTTTTAGGGGTCGATATTCATCGTATAATTCAAACTCCTCAACGACTTATAGATCCTGTGTACACTCATGAACACATTAGATACTTAACCTATAAGTCTTCAAACCACCAAAGTCACTAAGGGGCACTAGATGCACTTACAACCACGCGCCAAGTTTAACCCAATCCGAGAAAGTTTTAAACACACCTTTAAAAACAAATATTTGACTCTTGTCGCGGGCGCGTGCGAGTGTGGTCGGGCTCAAAACGGTCAACGACGAAAACGAAGAGAACCTATAACTCACAACAGATGCAGTTTTGAAAACTGACGGCAACGGAGTGCCGACGCAATGCAGATGATGCGCATGATGCAACGACGAATGCAACAAACAAATATTAACCCGGTGACAACGGAATAATAGGGGAATCTTTTGGAGCGTCGATCTCGGGCTGTTACAACTCTCCTACACTAACAAGAGATCTCGCCCTCAGATCTAAGAATGAAAGGGGGAAGAGGAAGAGGAAGAAGAGGTAAAACTTAGTCGCTTCTTTGACAAACGAGTCTCATCCCGAGCAGGAGCATGCGTGATGTATCTGAATGTAGTATCCTCCAAGCGAGGGTGCGCTCCACGGAGGCGGGTAATAGCGATATATGCAGCATCATGGACGACCATATCGATCGTCAACCCAACACTGCATAAGGTGTGGAGCTCGTTGGTGGAGATGTCTGTCCGATCGAATATGCGAACCTCAACCTGGTATTGTGTTGGAATTATGCCCTAGAGGCAATGATAAATAAGTTATTATTATAATTCCTATATCAAGATAATCGTTTCTTATCCATGCTATAATTGTGTTGAATGAAGACTTAGATACGTGTGTGGATACATAGACAAAACACTGCCTAGCAAGCCTCTAGTTGGCTAGCCAGTTGATCAAGGATAGTCAAGGTCTTTTGACTATGTACAAGGTGTTGTTGCTTGATAACTAGATCACACCATTGAGTGAATCATGTGATGGACTAGACCCAAACTAATAAACGTAGCATGTTGATCGTGTCATTTTGTTGCTACTGTTTTCTGCGTGTCAAGTACTTATTCCTATGACCATGTGATCATATAACTCACTGGCACCGGAGGAATGCCTTGTGTGTATTAAACGTCACAACGTAACTGGGTGACTATAAGATGCTCTACAAGTATCTCCGAAGGTGTCCGTTGAGTTAGTATGGATCAAGACTAGGATTTGTCACTCCGTGTGACGGAGAGGTATCTCGGGGCCCACTCGGTAATACAACATCACACACAAGCCTTGCAAGCAATGTGACTTAGTGTAAGTCACGGGATCTTGTATTACGGAATGAGTAAAGAGACTTGCCGGTAAACGAGATTGAAATAGGTATGCGGATACTGACGATCGAATCTCGGGCAAGTAACATACCGAAGGACAAAGGGAATGACATACGGGATTATATGAATCCTTGGCACTGAGGTTCAATCGATAAGATCTTCCTAGAATATGTAGGATTCAATATGGGCATCCAGGTCCCGCTATTGGATATTGACCGAGGAGTCCCTCGGGTTATGTCTACATAGTTCTCGAACCCGCAGGGTCTGCACGCTTAAGGTTCGGCGATGTTTTATGCGTATTTGAGTTATATGGTTGGTTACCGAATGTTGTTCGGAGTCCCAGATGAGATCACGGACGTCATGAGGGTTTCCGGAATGGTCCGGAGACGAAGATTGATATATAGGATGACCTCATTTGATTACTGGAAAGTTTTTGGCATTACCGGGAATGTATCGGGAGTGACAAATGGGTTCCGGATGTTCACCGGGGGGGGGGGGGGCAGCCCACCAGGGGGAAGCCCATAGGCCTTAGGGGTGCCGCACCAGCCCTTAGTGGGCTGGTGGGACAGCCCAAGAGGCCCTATGCGCAGGAATCAAAGGAAAAGAAAAAAGGGGGAAGTGGGAAGTGGAGGACTCCACCTTCCAATCCTAGTTGGACTAGGATTGGAGCAGGACTCCTCCTCCCCCCTTCGGCCGACCCCTTGAGGCTCCCTTGAGCCTCAAGGCAGGTCCCTCCCCCTCCCTCCTATATATACTGAGGTATTAGGGCTGATTTGAGACAACTTTCCCACGGCAGCCCGACCACATACCTCCGCGGTTTTTCCTCTAGATCGTTTTTCTGCGGAGCTCGGGCGGAGCCATGCTGAGATAGATCACCACCAACCTCCGGAGCACCGTCACGCTGCCGGAGAACTTATCTAACTCTCCGACTCTCTTGCTGGATCAAGAAGGCCGAGATCATCGTCGAGCTGTACATGTGTTGAACGCGGAGGTGCCGTCCGTTCGACACTAGATCGGAGCGGATCGTGGGACGGTTCGTGGGACGGTTCGCGGGGCGGACCGAGGGACGTGAGGACATTCCACTACATCAACCGCGTTTCTTAACGCTTCCTGTTGTGCGATATACAAGGGTACGTAGATCGAAAATCCCCTCTCGTAGATGGACATCACCATGATAGGTCTTCGTGCGCGTAGGAATTTTTTTGTTTCCCATGCGACGTTCCCTAACAGTGGCATCATCAGCTAGGTTCATGCGTAGATGTCATCTTGAGTAGAACACAAAAGTTTTTGTGGGCGGTGATGTGCGATTTTCTGCCCTCCTTAGTCTTTTCTTGATTCCGTGGTATTGTTGGATCGAAGCGGCTCGGACCGACATTACTCGTACGCTTTCGAGAGACTGGTTTCATCGCTATGAGCAACCCCGTTGCTCAAAGATGACTGGCGAGTGTCAGTTTCTCCAACTTTAGTTGAACCGGATTTGATCGAGGAGGTTCTTGGAGAGAGGTTAAATAGCGATTCATACATCTCCGTTGTGGTGTTTGCGTAAGTAAGATGCGATCCTACTAGATACCCATGATCACCACGTAAAACATGCAACAACAATTAGAGGACGTCTAACTTGTTTTTGCAGGGTATGCTTGTGATGTGATATGGCCGACGATGTGATGTGATATATTGGATGTATGAGATGATCATGTTGTAATAGTTAATATCGACTTGCACGTCGATGGTACGGCAACCGGCAGGAGCCATAGGGTTGTCTTTAAACTAATGTTTGTACTTGCAGATGCGTTTACTATATTGCTAGGACGTAGCTTTAGTAGTAATAGCATGAGTAGCACGACAACCCCGATGGCGACACGTTGATGGATATCATGGTGTGGCGTCGGTGATAAGAAGATCATGCCGTTTCTTTGGTGATGGAGATCAAGAAGCACATGATGATGGCCATATCATGTCACTTATGAATTGCATGTGATGTTAATCCTTTCATGCACCTTATTTTGCTTAGAACGACGGTAACATTATGAGGTGATCTCTCACTAAAATTTCAAGACGAAATTGTGTTCTCCCTGACTCTGCATTCTTGCTACAGTTCGTCATTTTAATACACCACGTGATGATCGGGTGTGATAGACTCAACGTTCACATACAACGGGTGCAAAACAGTTGCACATGCGGAACACTCGGGTTAAGCTTGACGAGCCTAGCATGTGCACACATGGCCTCGGAACACATGAGACCGAAAGGTCGATCATGAATCATATAGTTGATATGATTAGCATAGGGATGCTTACCACTGAAACTATCCTCAACTCACGTGATGATCAGACTTGAGCTAGTGGAATTGGATCATGAACCACTCAAATGACTAGAGAGATGTACTTTTTGAGTGGGAGTTTAGCAAGTAATTTGATTAGTTAAACTCTAATTATCTTGAACATAGTCTAAGTCCAGTTTGAAAATATTTGTGTTGTAGATCAATGGCTCACACAATAGTCACCCTGAATTTTAATACGTTCCTAGAGAAAGCTAAGTTGAAAGATGATGGAAGCAACTTTGTAGACTGGGCTCGTAATCTTAAGTTGCTCCTGCAAGTTGGGAAGAAGGATTATGTCCTTAATGCTGCGCTAGGAGATGAACCACCCGCTGCGGCTGACCAAGATGCTAAGAATGCTTGGTTAGCACGCAAGGAGGACTACTCAGTAGTTCAATGTGCAGTCTTGTATGGCTTAGAGCCGGGACTTCTATGTTGCTTTGAGCATCATGGAGCATATGAGATGTTCCAAGAGTTGAAGTTTATCTTTCAGAAGAACGCCCGGATCCAGAGGTATGAGACCTCCGATGAATTCTATGCTTGCAAGATGGAGGAGAGTTCGTCTATCAGTGAACATGTGCTCAAAATGTTTGGGTACTCAAACCATCTAGCTGAGCTGGGTATTGAACTCCCGCAAGAGGCTATCACTGACAGAATTCTTCAATCACTGCCACCAAGCTATAAGGGCTTTGTGTTGAACTATAACATGCAAGAGATGAACAAGTCACCCGGCGAGTTATTCGCGATGCTAAAAGTCGCAGAGTCAGAACTCCGTAAAGAGCGTCAAGTGTTGATGGTGAATAAGACCACTAGTTTCAAGAGAAACAACAAAGGAAAGAAGGGTAATTCAAAGAAGAGCGGCAAGCCTGTTTCCAATCCGACGAAGAAGCCCAAAGCTGGACCTAAGCCTGAAACGGAGTGCTATTATTGCAAGGGTATGGGTCACTGGAAGCACAACTGCCCCAAGTATATGGCTGATAAGAAGGCGGCCAAAGAAAAATCAGGTATATTCGATATACATGTTATTGATGTGTACTTAACCAGCCCTCGTAGTAGTGCCTGGGTATACGATACCGGTTCCGTTGCTCATATTTGCAACTTGAAACAGGAACTGTGGAATAAGCGAAGGCTCGCGAAGGATGAAGTGACGATGCGCGTGGGAAATGGTTCCAAGGTTGATGCAATCGCCGTCGGCACAATTTTATTTCAGTTACCATCAGGATTAGTTATGAACTTAAATAAATGTTATTTAGTGCCCGCGTTAAGCATGAACATTATATCTGGATCTTGTTTATTGCGAGACGGTTACTCGTTTAAGTCAGAGAATAATGGTTGTTCTATTTCTATGAGTAATATCTTTTATGGTCATGCACCCAATGTGAGAGGATTGTTCATATTGAATCTTGTTAGTGATAATACACATATACATAACAATGAGACCAAAAGAGTTAGAGTTAACAATGATAGCGCCATGTTTTTATGGCACTGCCGCTTAGGTCATATTGGTGTAAAGCGCATGAAGAAACTCCATACCGATGGACTTTTGGAGTCACTTGACTTTGATTCACTTGACACGTGTGAACCATGCCTCATGGCCAAGATGACTAAAACTCCGTTCTCCGGAACAATGGAGCATGCAAGTGACTTGTTGGAAATCATACATACTGATGTGTGTGGTCCGATGAAATGTGGAGGCACGCGGCGGATATCGTTATTTTCTCACCTTCACTGACGATTTGAGTAGATATGGTTATGTCTACTTGATTAAGCGCAAGTCTGAAACATTTGAAAAGTTCAAACAATTTCAGAGTGAAGTCGAAAATCATCGTAACAAGAAGATCAAGTTCCTACGGTCTGATCGTGGGGGTGAATATCTAAGTTTCGAATTTGGTGCTCACTTAAGACAATGTGGAATTGTTTCACAGTTGACACCGCCTGGAACATCACAGCGTAATGGTGTGTCTGAACGTCGAAATCGTACTTTATTAGTGATGGTGCGATCTATGATGTCTCTTACCGATTTTCCGTTATCGTTTTGGGGTTATGCATTAGAAACAACTGCATTCACTTTAAATAGGGCACCATTGAAATCCGTTGAGACGACACCATATCAGCTGTGGTATGGCAAAGACCAAAGTTGTCGTTTCTTAAAGTTTGGGATGTGATGCTTATGTCAAAAAGCTTCAGCTTGAAAAGCTGGAACCCAAAGCGGAAAAGTGTGTCTTCATAGGTTACCCAAAAGAGACAGTTGGGTGTACCTTCTATCTCAAATCCGAGGGCAAAGTGTTTGTTTCTAAGAACGGAGATTTTCTCGAGAAGGAGTTTCTCTCGAGAGAATTGAGTGGGAGGAAGATAGAACTTGATGAGGTTGTCGAACCTCTCTTCCCTCTAGATGGTGACGCAGGGCAAGGGGAAACCCCTGTCGTTGCGACGCCGGTTGAGGAGGAAGTTAATGATGATGATCATGAAACTCCGGATCAAGTTTCTTTCGGACCTCGCAGGTCGACGAGACCGCGTACTACTCGAGAGTGGTACTGTAATCCCGTCTTATCAATTATGTTGTTGGACAACAATGAGCCCGCGAATTATGAATAAGCAATGGTGGGACCGGATTCCAACAAATGGCTGGAGGCCATGAAGGCCGAGATAGGATCTATGTATGAAAACAAAGTGTGGACTTTGGAAGTACTACCTGAAGGCCGCAAGGCTATTCAGAACAAATGGATCTTTAAGAAGAAGACGAACGCTAACGGTAATGTGACCATTTATAAAGCTCGACTTGTGGCAAAGGGTTTTTCACAAGTTCAAGGAATTGACTACGATGCGACATTCTCACCCGTAGCGATGCTTAAGACCGTCCGAATCGTGTTAGCAATAGCTGCATTTTTCGATTATGAAATCTGGTAGATGGATGTCAAAACGGCGTTCCTTAACAGTTTCCTTAAGGAAGAGTTGTATATGATGCAACCCGAAGGCTTTGTCGATCCTAAAAATGCTGACAAAGTGTGCAAGCTCCAGCGATCCATTTATGGACTAGTGCAAGCATCTCGGAGTTGGAATAAACGCTTTGATGAGGTGTTCAAAGCATTTGGGTTTATACAGGTGATTGGAGAATCCTGTATTTACAAGAAAGTGAGTGGGAGCTCTGTGGCGTTTCTAATATTATATGTGGATGACATATTGCAGATTGGAAACAACGTGGAGTTTTTGGAGACCATAAAAGGTTACTTGAATAAAAGTTTCTCTATGAAGGACCTAGGAGAAGCTGCTTACATTCTAGGCATTAAGATCTATAGGGATAGATCGAAACGCCTGATAGGACTTTCACGAAGCACATACCTTGATAAAGTTTTGAAGAAGTTCAAAATGGATCAGTCCAAGAAAGGGTTCTTGCCAGTATTACAAGGTATAAAATTGAGTAAGACTCACTGCCCAGCAACTGAGGAAGATAGAAAGACAATGAGTTCCGTCCCCTATGCTTCAGCCATAGGTTCTATCATGTATGCAATGTCGTGCACTAGACCGGACGTTAGCCTGGCCATAAGTATGGCAGGCAGGTTCCAGAGTAATCCAGGAGTGGATCACTGGACGACGGTCAATAATATCCTGAAGTACCTGAAAAGGACTAAGGAGATGTTTCTCGTATATGACAAAGAGCTCGCCGTAAAAGGTTACGTCGATGCAAGCTTTGACACAGATCCAGACGACTCTAAGTCTCAGACCGGATACGTATTTATTCTTAATGGGGGTGCGGTAAGCTGGTGCAGTTCCAAGAAAAGCGTCGTAGCTGATTCTACATGTGAAGCGGAGTACATGGCTGCCTCCGAGGCAGTTAAGGAGGGTGTCTAGATGAAGCAGTTCATGACGGAGCTTGGAGTGGTGCCGAGCGCACTGAATCCAATAACCCTGTTTTGTGACAACACGGGTGCCATTGCCTTAGCAAAGGAACCACGGTTTCATAAGAAGACCAGACACATCAAACGAAGCTTCAACCTCATCCGCGACTACGTCGAGGAGGAGGACGTGGATATCTGCAAAGTGCACACGGATCTGAATGTGGCAAACTCGTTGACTAAACCTCTTCCACAGGCAAAGCATGAACAACGCCAGAAGTGTATGGGTGTTAGATTTATTATAATGTAATTCACTTGGCGATGTGAGGACTAGATTATTGACTCTAGTGCAAGTGGGAGACTATTGGAATTATGCCCTAGAGGCAATCATAAATAAGTTATTATTATAATTCCTGTATCAAGATAATCGTTTATTATCCATGCTATAATTGTGTTCAATGAAGACTTACATACATGTGTGGATACATAGACAAAACACTGTCCCTAGCAAGCCTCTAGTTGGTTAGCCAGTTGATCAAGGATAGTCAAGGTCTTCTGACTATGTACAAGGTGTTGTTGCTTGATAGCTGGATCACATCATTGAGTGAATCATGTGATCGACTAGACCCAAACTAATGAATGTAGCATGTTGATCATGTCATTTTGTTGCTACTGTTTTCTACGTGTCAAGTATTTATTCCTATGACCATGAGATCATATAACTCACTGGAACCGGAGGAATGCCTTGTGTGTATCAAACGTCAAAACATAACTCGGTGACTATAAAGATGCTCTACAGGTATCTCCGAAGGTGTCCCTTGAGTTAGTATGGATCAAGACTGGGATTTGTCACTCCGTGTGATGGAGAGGTATCTCGGGGCACACTCGTTAATACAACATCACACACAAGCCTTGCAAGCAATGTGACTTAGTGTAAGTCACGGGGTCTTGTATTACGGAACGAGTAAAGAGACTTGCCAGTAAACGAGATTGAAATAGGTATGCGGATACTGACGATCAAATCTCGGACAAGTAACATACCGAAGGACAAAGGGAATGATATACGGGATTATATGAATCCTTGGCACTGAGGTTCAATCGATAAGATCTTTGTAGAATATGTAGGATCCAATATGGGCATCCAGGTCCCGCTGTTGGATATTGACCGAGGGGTCCCTCGGGTCATGTCTACATAGTTCTCGAACCCGCAGGGTCTGCACGCTTAAGGTTCGGCGATGTTTTATGCGTATTTGAGTTATATGGTTGGTTACCGGATGGTGTTCGGAGTCCCGGATGAAATCACGGACGTCACGAGGGTTTCCAGAATGGTCGGGAGACGAAGATTGTTATATAGGATGACCTCATGTGATTACCGGAAAGTTTTCGGCATTACCGGCAATGTACCGGGAGTGACGAATGGGTTCCGGATGTTCACCGGGGGGGGGGGGCAGCCCACCCGGGGAAAGCCCATAGGCCTTAGGGGTGCCGCACGAGCCCTTAGTGGACTGGTGGGACAGCCCAAGAGGCCCTATGCACAGGAATCAAAGGAAAAAAAAGGGGAAGTGGGAAAGTGGAGAAGGACTCCACCTTCCAATCCTAGTTGGACTAGGATTGGAGGAGGACTCGTCCTCCCCCCCTTCGGCCGACCCCTTGAGGCTCCCTTGAGCCTCAAGGAAGGTCCCTCCCCCTCCCTCCTATATATACTGAGGTATTAGGGCTGATTTGAGACAAACTTTGCCACGGCAGCCCGACCACATACCTCCACGGTTTTTCCTCTAGATCGCATTTCTGCGGAGTTCGGGCGGAGCCCTGGTGAGATAGATCACCACCAACCTCCGGAGCGCTGATATGCCTCCGTCGTATCTATAATTTTTGATTGTTTCATGCCAATATTCTACAACTTTCATATACTTTTGGCAACTTTTTATACTATTTTTGGGACTAACATATTGATCCAGTGCCCAGTGCCAGTTCCTGTTTGTTGCATGTTTTTTGTTTCGCAGAATATCCATATCAAACGAAGTCCAAACGTAATAAAAACTTACTGGGATTTTTTTTGGAATATTTATGATTTTTGGGAAGAAGAATCAACGCGAGGCGATGCACGGAGTGCCCACAAGCCATGTCGCCGTGGCCAGGGGGTGGGCCCGCGACAGGGAGGCTTGTGGCCACTCCTTAAGGCGGTTGGAGCCCTTCTTTCGCCCAAGAAAGATAATATCCGGAAGAAAATCGTGTTAAAATTTCATCCCAATCGGAGTTACAGATCTCCAGGAATTTAAGAAACGGTGAAACGCAGAATCTGGGAGCGCAGAAACAGAAGGACAGAGAGAGAGAGATCCAATCTCAGAGGGGATCTCGCCCCTCCGCCGCCATGGAGACCATGGACCAGAGGGGAAACCCTTCTCCCATCTAGGGAGGAGGTCAAGGAAGAAGAATAAGGAGGGGGCTCTCTCCCCCTCTCTCCCGGCGGCGCCGGAACGCCGCCCGGGACATCATCGTGTGACGGCGATCTACAACAACACCTCCATCATATTCACCAACATCTCCATCATCTTCCCCCATCTATATTCAGCAGTTCACTCTCCCGCAACCCGCTATACCCTCTACTTGAACATGGTGCTTTATGCTACATATTATTATCCAATGATGTGTTTTTATCCTATGATGTCTGAGTAGATTATCGTTGTCCTATCGGTGATTGATGAATTGCTATGATTGGTTTAATTTTCTTGTGGTTATGTTGCTGTCCTTTGGTGCCCATCATATGATCGCGCACGTGGATCATACCATAGGGTTAGTTGTATGTTGATAGGACTATGTATTGGCAGGCTAGAGTGACAGAAGCTTCAAACCTAGCATAGAAATTGATGCATATGGGATTGAAGGGGGACCAATATATCTTATTGCTATGGTTGGGTTTTACCTTAATGAACGTTAGTACTTGCGGATGCTTGCTAATAGTTCCAATCATAAGTGCATAGAATTCCAAGTAAGGGATGACATGCTAGTAGAGGCCTCTCCCACATAATACTTGCTATCGATCTAGTAACGTAGTCAATTGCTTAGGGACAATTCCGCAACTCCTACGACCACTTTTCCACACTCGTTAGACACTCGTAGTTGTTTCTTTATCTAACCAGCGCCTAGTTTTATTTACGTGTTCTTTACTTTATTGCAAGCCTTTCCTATCACTCCTACAAAGTACTTCTAGTTTCATACTTGTTCTAGGTAAAGCGAACGTAAAGTGTGCGTAGAGTTGTATCGGTGGTCGATAGAACTTGAGGGACTATTTGTCCTACCTTTAGCTCCTCGTTGGGTTCGACACTCTTACTTATCGAGGAAGGCTACAATTGATCCCCTATACTTGTGGGTTATCAAGACCTTTTTCTGGTGTCGTTGCCGGGGAGCAATAACGTGGGGTGAATATCCTCGTGTGTGCTTGTTTGCTTTATCACTAAGTAGATTTATTTGCTGTTCTAAGTTGTTCTCTATCTTTAGTTATGGATATGGAACACGAAATACCAAAAAAATTAGGTGTACTTGCTACTCATGGAGATGGGTAACCTCCTAAAACCCTCGAGGCTCGTTATGTGGAAAATAGTATGCACTTCTTTAATAATCCTGAGAAAGCCCCATTCAATTATATAATGGGATAGACGTTGGATCAACGTGAATACTTTAGGGATTATCTCTTGACTCAAAAAGGGAAACTTTTATGGGATCAAATCCATTTGTTGAAATGGTATGCTTGGGAACTATGCAAGAGATATGGTGTTACTTGTTGCTCTAGGATGAAGGCTCCACACCTTCCCTTTTCTTGTGAATTTAATGATCATAGAACCTTGGCTTCTTATTCTAATGGTATGTATGATTACTATGATGTGCAGCAAATAGAAGAGTTTGTTGCTTTTATGGGTGCTTATGAAATTGAGGCTGTGTTTAAAGTTGTGATGATAATGATGATGCTCCTTACCGATCTGAAAATTTGGTTATGCTTCGTTATTGTTATACTAATTATGAATATAATGCCCATATTGAACGATTTAAGGAGAAATTCTCCGCTGCCCAAGAAGAGACTAATATTTTGCAGGAAACTATGGAAGAAGAAAATGATGAAACTGTGAGCTCATTAGATGAAAAAGATGACGAGGAGAGCGAAGAACAAAAGGAGGAAGAGCGGACTAGCTACCCGTGCCCACCTTCTAATGAGGGTAACTCTTCAACTCATACATTGTTTAATTTCCCTTCGTTCTTATCGAAGGATGAATGTTATGATCCCTTGGATTCATTTGAAATATCCCTTTTTGATGAACTTGATGCATGCTATGCTTGTGACCATGTTGCCAATATGAATGATGCTTATGAAGATGAGCTAGCTATAGTTCCTTATGTTACACATGATGATTTTGATGAATATAATATGCATGTGCTTGATGCTCCTACTTACGGTTATTATGAGAGAGGAACTACATCTCCACCTCTCTATGTTTCCAATACGATAAAATTGCAAGAAACTTCTTATGCTATGTATTGGCCTTTACTTGATGTGCATGAATTGTTCTTTTATGACATGCCAATGCATAGGAAGAGAGTTAGACTTCGTCATTGCTTTATATATGTTACCTTGTGCTCACTACTAAATTTCAAGTCATTGCTAATTAAAGTTGGCTTTGATATACCTTGGGATCCGGGTGGATCCATTACTTGAGCACTTTATGCCTAGCTTAATGGCTTTAAAGAAAGCGCTGCCTGGGAGACAACCCGGAAGTTTTAGAGAGTCATTTATTTCTGTTGAGTGCTTTTATTTAGTTTAAAAACCAAAAAAATATAGAGGGGAACTTAAAACTTTTTCAAAAAGAGAAGTGATTGAAAGGTGATGCATTGTGGAAGTGAGGGTCGACCTTGAACACTTGTGTTCATGCTCATGGAAACAATATAGAATTTTTCATGGAAGTTTTTCAAAAAAATAATTATCCCCTTGTACAATTCCTTTGTGTTTTTAAAAATAATGTGACAAGTAAAGCCTTTACGATTAGTTTGGGTGATAGTTGTTTGATCACGCTGAGAAAAGACAGAACTTTCTGCTCACAAAATTAATTTTCATTTTTATTCTGGAAGAGCTTTTGAGTTGATTCTTTTTGATGCTGATTGATATGCAAATTTTCCAGACGTTCGTAATTTTTCAGATTTTTTGAGATATCTGAATTATACGGAATATACAGATTGCTACAGACTATTCTGTTTTGACAGATTCTGTTTTCCGTGCATTGTTCTCTTATTTTGATGAATCTATGGGTAGTATCGGGGGTATGAACCATGGTGAAGTTGGATTTCAGTAGATATAATGCTAATATGAATTTAGAATGAGTTCACAACAATACTTGAAGTGGTGATTTATTTTATTATACTAACGGATCTCACGAAGTTTTGTTGAGTTTTGTGTGATTGAAGTTTTCAAGTTTTGGGTGAGAGCACGATGGATGAAGGAATAAGGAGAGGCAAGAGCCTAAGCTTGGGGATGCCCGAGGCACCCCAAGGTAATATTCAAGCAATACTCAAGCGTCTAAGCTTGGGGATGTCCCGGAAGGCATCCCCTCTCTCGTCTACAATCTATCGGTAATTTTACTCGGAGCTATATTTTAATTCGTCACATGATATGTGCAAATGCTTGGAGCGTATTTTGTGTTTATTTTTCTTTTTTCTTTTATACACCATGCTGGTATGAGATAGTCCTTGGTTGGCTTTATAGAATGCTTCTTGTGCTTCACTTATATCTTTTGAAGTTTGGATTGCCTGTTTCCCTACACATAGAAAACCGCCATTTGTAGAATGCTCTTTTGCTTCACTTATATTTGTTAGAGCGAGGCATATCTTTTGTAGAAAGAATTAAACTCTCATTCTTAACTTATACCTATTTAGAGAGTTAACATGAGTTGGTCATTCACATGGTTAGTCATAAAATCCTACATAAAACTTGTAGATCACTCAATATGATATGTTTGATTCCTTGCAACAGTTTTGCGACATGAATATGTGATATTAGAGTCATGCTAGTGAGTAATTATGTATTTTTAGAAATACTTGTGTTAAGGTTTGTCATTCCCGTAGCATGCACGTATGGTGAACCGTTATGTGATGAAGTCGGAGCATGATTTATTTATTGATTGTCATCCTTTGTGTGGAGGTCGGGATCGCGCGATGGTTAACTCCCACCAACCTTTCCCCTAGGAGCATGCGTGTAGTACCTTGTTTCGATGACTAATAGACTTCTGCAATAAGTATGTGAGTTCTTTATGACTAATGTTGAGTCCATGGATTATACGCACTCTCACCCTTCCACCATTGCTAGCCTCTCTAGTACCGCGCAACTTTCACCGGTGCATTACACCCACCATATAGCCTCCCTGAAAACAGCCACCATACCTACCTATTATGGCATTTTCATAGCCATTCCGAGATATATTGCCATGCAACTACCACCGTTCCGTCTCATGACATGTGCCACCACTTCCATAGTGCCATTGCATGATCGTAAGATAGCTAGCATGATGTTTCCATGGCTTGTCCGTTTTTTGATGTCATTGCTATGCTAGATCATTGTCATGGTACACTACCGAAGGCATTTCATATAGAGTCATCATTGCTCTAAGTATTGATTTTTAAGTGTGATGATCATTATTAATAGAGCATTGTCCCATGTGAGGAAATAAAAGAGGCCAGCGAAGCCCATTTACAAAAAAGAGGCCAAAGATGCCCACCAAAATTAAAAAAAATAAATATAAAAATAATAATAATAAGAGGCCAAAGAGCCCACAAAAAAATGAGAGAAAAGAGAGAAGGGACAATTGCTACTATCCACTTTCCACACTTGTGCTTCAAATAGCACTATGATCTTCATGACAGAGAGTCTCCTATGTTGTCACTTCCATATACTAGTGGGAAATTTTCATTATATAACTTGGCTTGTATATTCCAATGATGGGGTTCCTCAAAATTGCCCTAGGTCTTCGTGAGCAAGCAAGTTGGGTGCACACCCACTAGTTTCTTTTGTGAGATTTCATACACTTATATGCTCTAGTGCATCCGTTGCGAGGCAATCCCTAATCACTCACATTGATATTTATTAATGGGCATCTCCATAGCCCGTTGATACACCTAGTTGATGTGAGACTATCTCCTCCTTTTTTTGTCTTCTCCACGACCACCATATTCTGTTCCACCTATAGTGCTTTGTCCATGGCTCATGCTCATGTATTGCGTGAAAGTTAAAAAGGTTTGAGAACACTAAAGTATGAAACAATTGCTTGGCTAAAACCGGGGTTGTGCATGATTTAAATACGTTGTGTGGGGAAGATGGAGCATAGCGAGACTATATGATTTTGTAGGAATAACTTTCTTTGGCCATGATATTTTGAGAAGACCTGATTGCTTTGTTAGTATGCTTGAAATATTATTGTCTTTATGTCAAATGATAGACTATTGATTCGAATCACTCGTGTTTTAGTATTCATGCCATGATTAGATTATATGATCAAGATTATGCTAGGTAGCATTCCACATCAAAAATTATCTTTTTTATCATTTACCTACTCGAGGACGAGCAGGAATTAAGCTTGGGGATGCTGATACGTCTCCATCGTATCTATAATTTTTTATTGTTTCATGCCAATATTCTACAACTTTCATATACTTTTGACAACTTTTTATACTATTTTTGGGACTAACATATTGATCCAGTGCCGAGTGCCAATTCCTGTTTGTTGCATGTTTTTTGTTTCGCAGAATATCCATACCAAACGAAGTCCAAACGTAATAAAAACTTATGGGAATTTTTTTTGGAATATTTATGATATTTGGGAAGAAGAATCAACGCGAGGCGATGCATGGAGTGCCCATAAGCCCTGTCGCCGCGGTCAGGGGGTGGGCCCGCGACAGGGAGGCTTGTGGCCACTCCTTATGGCGGTTGGAGCCCTTGTTTCGCCGCAAGAAATATAATATCCGGAAGAAAATCTTGTTAAAATTTCATCCCAATCGGAATTACGGATCTCCGGGAATTTAAGAAACGGTGAAACGCAGAATCTGGAAGCGTAGAAAAAGAAGGACACAGAGAGAGAGAGAGAGATCCAATCTCGGAGGGGATCTCGCCCCTCCGCCGCCATGGAGACCATGGACCAGAGGGGAAACCCTTCTCCCATCTAGGGATGAGGTCAAGGAAGAAGAAGAAGAAGGGGGGCTTTCTCCCCCTCTCTCCCGGCGGCGCCGGAACGCCGCCCGGGACATCATCGTGTGACGGCGATCTACACCAACACCTCCGTCATCTTCACCAACATCTCCATCATCTTCCCCCATCTATATTCGGCGGTTCACTCTCCCGCAACCCGCTGTACCCTCTACTTGAACATGGTGCTTTATGCTACATATTATTATCCAATGATGTGTTGCTATCCTATGATGTCTGAGTAGATTATCGTTGTCCTATCGGTGATTGATGAATTGCTATGATTGGTTTAATTTGCTTGTCGTTATGTTGCTGTCCTTTGGTGCCCATCATATGATCGCGCGCGTGGATCACACCATAGGGTTAGTTGTATGTTGATAGGACTATGTATTGGCAGGCTAGAGTGACAGAAGCTTCAAACCTAGCATAGAAATTGATGCATATGGGATTGAAGGGGACCAATATATCTTATTGCTATGGTTGAGTTTTACCTTAATGAACGTTAGTAGTTGCGGATGCTTGCTAATAGTTCCAATCATAGGTGCATAGAATTCCAAGTAAGGGATGACATGCTAGCAGAGGCCTCTCCCACATAATACTTGCTATCGATCTAGTAACGTAGTCAATTGCTTAAGGACAATTCCGCAACTCCTACCACCACTTTTCCACACTCGTTAGACACTCGTAGTTATTTCTTTATCTAACCAGTTCCTAGTTTTATTTACGTGTTCTTTACTTTCTTCCAACCTTTCCTATCACTCCTACAAAGTTCTTCTAGTTTCATACTTGTTCTAGGTAAAGCGAACGTAAAGTGTGCGTTGATGGGGTCATAGTCCTAGGGTAGGGTCATAGGCCTGCCATACATGTCCTACCCAAGGACTACCCCACACAAAGGATAGGGCCCTAATTATGCCCCGACTGAATTAAGGAGTCCCCATCATCCAGTCGGTAACAGGTCCTCAATCATCTAGTCGAAGACTAGCATTCGGAGGATACCAAGCTAACCGACTGACTACACTCTGTACATCGTAACCTCTCTGGAGGGAAACGGCCGTACGTTTCCGGGTGCATTTATTAGCATTTAGAGCATACGTTACCTATAACGTACGCATTCAATCCCCACTACTCCACCCCCGTACCGGAACCGCTGTGGAGGGCAGCGCACTCTATATAAGCCGCCCTCCCCCACTGGTAGAGGGGTTAGCAAATCATTGTATTCCATATTACACTCGACAACAAGCTCCGAGAGCACTAAGACGTAGGGCTGTTACCTCCACCGCAGAGGGGCCTGAACTCATACAACCTCGCCGTAGCTAAGACTCTGCCCATCTCATTCGTACCCTACACATCTACTGTCAGGCTTATACCCACGACAGTTGGCGCCCACCATGGGGCAGGCGTCTAAGCGACTTCCGGCGAGTTTGCGACTACTTCTTTTCGTCATGTCGTCCGGTAGAGATTCGAGCATGGGTCACCAGATCTTCTTCGGCGCTCTCTCCTTCATCGTCGACGACTCGGCGTGGCTTCGGGATGCGCCGCTCGACATCGAGGAGCTTCCCCGTCGCGGGGCTACGCACTTCCGTGCCGGCGCCCGTGGCATTCTTCTTCTCCAGCGGTCGGCTCCCGTGTCGACCTACACCGCCGTCACGCGCCGCGTCAAGCGGTCCCGCCGTCCGCGGTTCCAGCGTTGGGTGCAACACGCCCAGGCGCGCCAGAACACATCTTCGCAAGTGGCGGTTGTTGAGTCCGTTGTGGTTGCCCCGTCGGCCCAGCACTCGGACTCGGTTCCGACTGAGTTTCCTTCCGAGTATGCGGGTCACGGGCCCGCAGCAGAAGTACACATGGCCAACTCCCATGAAGATCCCCGTCAGGCTGGACGGAACGAGCACGAGATCGGCGAAGCGTCCGGCGCACGTCGTCCACCTCGCCATTCTGCTAGTCGGCACACTCGGCGGAGCAACGTGGAGCTGTTCCGCACACCCCTCCTCAACTTGGCTGCAGCTGCCAAAATAGCCGATTCCCTCCAGCCGACTGATTCAGAGGCTGGTAGAGGGATCGAGCAGATCCGAGCCCTGTTGCACACGGCGCAGGAGCAGAATTCGGTAGTCTCCCAGTCGCACAACCGGATCTATAACAGTTCCGTCCGCGCGAATACGCATAGATCAGTTCACAGCCCTGGTTCCCATCAGCGCCACAGGGGAGGCAGCCGTTCCGTGATTCACGAAGATCGTCGCCGCTCACGCACCCCTCCGTGGGGTGGGCCCTATGGGTCCCAACATCATGATGATCGGCGTTTAGTCGGCGACACTTACGACCCAAGACCCGACGCAAGAGGACGTATCGCCCAGCGAAGAGTCGACAGAGGTCGAGCCCACCGCGATGGTCGCGATATCGACCGTCCGAGTGGAAGCAGGGCCACCGTGTCTGGTCCCGAGTGTTTCAGTCGAGCCATCCGTTCGGCTGACATCCCTCCCAACTTCCGATTGGCGACGGGAATTAGCAAGTTCACAGGAGAGTCCAAGCCAGAAACGTGGCTGGATGACTACCGAGTGGCAGTCCAGATCGGAGGAGGGGACGACCATGTCGCCATGAAGCACCTCCCTCTGATGCTCGACGGCTCGGCACGAGCGTGGCTGAACCAATTGTCCCCCTCAAGCATCTACAGTTGGGCAGACCTGACCCGAGTGTTCATCAAGATCTTCGAAGGGACGTGCAAGCGCCCTGCTGGCCTTGTGGAGCTCCAGCACTGCGTCCAGAAGCAGAATGAGCCCCTGCGTGACTTCATCCAGCGCTGGACAACTCTCTATCACACGGTGGAGAACGTCACCGAGCATCAAGCAGTCTGCGCCTTCAAGGCAGGCGTGCGATACAGGGATCTGTACCTGAAGTTCGGCCGAACAGGCGACATCTCCATGAGCAAGATGATGGAGATAGCAACGCGCTATGCAAATGGTGAAGAAGAGGACCGCATGCGAAGCGGAAAGCACAAAACAGTCGCTGATGGCGATGGGGGCAACACTCGGAAGCAGAAGCAAAAAGCTTCGGCCGCTCCGCAAGCAGAAGCTGCAGCCGTAACCAATGCCAAGTTCAAGGGCAAAGGGAAGGCTCAATTCACCCCCAAGAAGAAGCAGTTCAATAATCCCATCCTGGACCAGCCCTGTCCGGTTCACACGAAGATGGACGAAGAAGGCAACCCCATATATGCGAAGCATACCACTCGACAGTGTCGCCTCCTGATCCAGGGGTTCAACGAAGGGCAACCGAGTGAGAAGGACCATGAACAGGATGAGGGGGATAAGGAGGATTCGTTCCCCCAAGTCCATGCAACCCTGATGATCTTTGCTGACGTCGAGAGCAAGCGCCGACTGAAGCTGGTGAACAGAGAGGTGAACATGGCCACCCCTTCCAACCCCAAGTTCCTCAAATGGTCCCAGACTGCGATCACCTTCGACCAGTCGGATCATCCGGCACATGTACCCACCCCGGGAAGACAGGCCCTGGTCGTCGACCCGGTGGTAGAAGGAGTCCGACTGCGCAAAGTCCTCATGGATGGCGGCAGCGGCTTGAACATCATGTACGCCGACACCCTCAAGGGGATGGGCATCCCGATGTCCAGACTCAGCGAGAGCAGCATGCAGTTCCACGGAGTCGTCCCTGGACGGAAGGCCAAATCACTCGGCCAGATCGCGTTGGACGTCATTTTCGGCTCCGACAAGAACTTCCGCAAGGAGAAGCTGACGTTCGAAGTGGTTGACTTCCAGAGCGCTTATCACGCAATTCTGGGTCGCCCAGCGTATGCGCCCTTCATGGCCCGTCCATGTTACGTATACCTGAAGCTGAAGATGCCAGGCCCGAAGGGCGTGATCACCATCACAGGCAATCGGCAACGGGCTGAAGAGTGTCTGTAGCAGGGATCAAGAATCACCGACCAGTAGATGGCTGTCCTTGAGCTGGACGAGTACAAGAAAACAGTCGACCCCGCCGACCTGATGCGCTCAAAGAAGCCAGCTTTAGAATCTGCATTTCAGTCGGCGGGAGAGGCGAAGAAAGTCAGCATCCACCCAACGGACGCCACTGCTGCCCCGACGAACATCTCCACCACCCTCGATCCTAAATAGGAAGCCGAGCTCACCCAATTCCTCCGTGAGAACTGGGACATCTTCGCATGGAAACCCTCTGACATGCCAGGTGTATCCAGGGAGTTCGCTGAGCACGGACTGCACGTGGATTCCACGGCTCGGCCTGTCCGAGAGCGCCTGCGCCGGTCCGCCGCGCATAAGAGGAAGGCAATCGGGGAAGAGGTGGCCAAGCTGCTGGCAGCCAACTTCATTTGCGAGGTTCACCACTCCGAGTGGCTCGCCAATGTTGTCATGGTGCCCAAGAAGGACAAGTCGCTCCGAATGTGCATCGACTTCAAGCATCTCAATAAGGTCTGCCCGAAAGACCATTTTCCGCTCCCCCGCATAGATCAAATTGTCGATTCGACTGCGGGTTGCGAGCGTCTGTCGTTTCTCGATGCCTACTCAGGCTATCATCAGATCCGTCTGTATGGTCCCGATGAGTTAAAAACATCCTTCATCACCCCATTTGGGTGCTTCTGCTACATCACTATGCCATTCGGTCTGAAGATTGCAGGAGCTACCTTTATGCGCATGATCCAAAAATGTCTCCTCGATCAGATTGGTCGGAATGTGGAGGCATATATGGATGATATCGTAGTCAAGTCACGCAAAGGTTCCGACCTGCTGACTGACTTGGCAGAAACATTCGCCAACCTTCGTAGGTACGATATCAAGCTCAACCCGCCCAAATGTTCGTTCGGCGTTCCCAGCGGAAAGTTACTCGGTTTCTTCGTTTCCGAACGAGGGATCGATGTCAACCCCGAAAAGATCGGGACCATCGTCCGAATGGAGAGGCCGGTCAGAATACACGATGTTCAACGGCTCACAGGTTGCCTAGCGGCTTTGAGCAGGTTCATCAGTCGACTCGGCGAAAAAGCACTTCCTCTGTACCGACTCATGAAGAAATCAGATACTTTCGAGTGGACAAATGAAGCCCAAGTCGCATTCGACGACCTCAAAGTCCTACTTTCCACCCAGCCGGTTCTTACTGCTCCGCTCGGTAAAGAGCCCCTTCTTCTGTATATCGCGGCTACAAATCAAGTCGTCAGTACTGTTCTTACAGTCGAACGAGAAGAAGAAGGCAAAGTTCAGCGGCCAGTGTACTACGTCTCTCAAGTCCTGACTCCTTCCAAGCAGAGGTATCCCCACTATCAAAAACTTATCTACGGGATTTACATGACTGCGAAGAAGGTGGCTCACTATTTCCAAGACCACTCGGTGTCTGTCGTTTCTGATGCTCCATTGTCAGAAATTCTCCACAATCGAGATGCGTTAGGCCGAGTGGCGAAGTGGTGCGATGGAGATGCTGTACTGTGACATCAAGTTCGAGGCCAAGAAAGCTATTAAGTCTCAAGCTCTGGCTGACTTCATAGCAGAATGGGTAGAACAACAGCAACCGGCCCACATCTGCTCGGCCGATTGGACAATGTTCTTCGATGGGTCCAAGATGTTGAATGGCTCTGGCGCTGGCGTTGTGATCATATCGCCAAAGGGCGACAAGCTCAAGTACGTGCTACAGATACACTGCGATTCCTCCAACAACGAGGCAGAGTATGAAGCTCTCCTCTACGGGTTGCGTATGGCCATCTCACTCGGCGTCCGTCGCCTCATGGTCTACGGCGATTCGGATCTGGTGGTCAATCAAGTGATGAAAGAGTGGGACGTCAGGAACCCCACCATGACCACATACTGCAATGCAGTGAGGAAGCTTGAGAAGAAGTTTGAAGGCCTAGAACTTCACCATGTTCCAAGACTGAAGAACCAAGCAACTGACGAGTTAGCAAAACTCGGATCCACTCGGAGACCAGTCCCGAGTGACGTCTGCCTCGAGCACCTCCACCTCCCTTCAGTCAAAGAAGATCCTTTCACAGAAGAACCAGTACAACCAAAGAGTTCAACAGACCCGACTGAAGTCGATGTACCTGCTGTGGTTCATCTGGTCATGGAGATTCTGGTTGTCATTCCCGATTGGACTGTGTTGATCATTGCATATATCTTGAGGCAAGAACTTCCAGAAGACGAAGTCCAAGCCAGGCAGATAGTCCGCAGGTCGAAGTCATTCACTGTCATCGATGGCCAATTATACAAGGAAAGCGTCTCGGGTGTTCTTCAACGATGCGTCTCTCCAGAAGAGCGGCAGCTGATTCTAGAGGATATTCACTCGGGAACCTGTGGTCATCACGCTTCTTCGAGAGCAATCGTCGCCAAGGCATTCAGAGCCAGCTTCTTCTGGCTGTAGGCAAGCGAGATGGCTAAAGATATGGTCGACCGATGTGAAGGCTGTCAGTTCTACTCCAACAAGTCCCACAAGCCGACGTCTGCGTTGAAGACGATCCCTCTTGTGTGGCCGTTTGCATTGTGGGGATTAGATACAGTTGGCCCATTCAAGATGGGCCAAGGTGGATTCACACATCTGTTGGTGGCAGTCGACAAGTTCACGAAGTGGATCGAAGCGAAGCCCATCAAGAAGCTCGATGCCTCAACAGCCGTCAAGTTTGTCAGGGACATCATCTTCAGATTCGGTGTACCTCACAGCATAATCACGGACAACGGGACAAACATTGCTCGGACAGATTCAAAGGTTTCTGTTCAAGACAAGGCATCCGGGTGGATTTTGCTTCCGTAGCACATCCCCAGTCCAATGGACAAGCAGAGCGGGCAAACGGACTTATTTTGCAAGGTTTGAAGCCCCGACTCCTGCGAGAGAGAGGACATGCCGCTGGCGCTTGGGTTACCGAGCTATCTTCAGTGCTTTGGGGACTTCGCACAACCCCGAACAGATCTACAGGGCGATCACCGTTCTTCCTCGTTTATGGAGCAGAAGCGGTCCTTCCGAGTGACTTGCTTCATAATGCGCCACGAGTCGAACTCTTCTCCGAAGCCGAAGCAGAACAAGCAAGGCAAGACGGAGTGGATCTTCTGGAAGAGGAGCGCGAGATGGCATTAACTCGCTCGACCATTTATCAACAAAATCTGCGACGTTTTCATGCACGCCACGTCAGAAGTCGGACGTTCCAAGCAGGCGACCTGGTGCTCCGAGTGGATCAACAAAGACCTCACAAGTTGGCTCCGGCCTGGGAAGGACCCTTCATCATCTCCAAGGTGCTGAACAACGGGGCATACAGACTCTACAACATCGAGAGGGAGACAGACGAGCCGCGCGCATGGAACGGAGATCTCCTGAAGCGCTTCTACACGTGACCGTCGACTGAAGCGATGTAAAGAACAAGTATTGGCGAAATAATATAAAGCAGATTGAGTTTTTTGCAGGTTCAAAGTTCTTCTGCGGTCGCAGATCCCGGTCTCAAAAAAAAAACTTAGCTGCGATCCAGAATCGCCTAAGTATTAACTTTCTCCGAGTGCGCACTTAACGTCACACTCGGGGGCTTAGCTGCGATCCAGCATCGCCTAAATATTAACTTTCTCCGAGTGTGCACTTAACGTCACACTCGGGGGCTTAGCTGCGATCCAGCATCGCCTAAGTATTAACTTTCTTCGAGTGTGCACTTAACGTCACACTCGGGGGCTTAGCTGCGATCCAGCATCGCCTAAGTATTAACTTTCTCCGAGTGTGCACTTAACGTCACACTCGGGGGCTTAGCTGTGATCCAGCATCGCCTAAGTATTAACTTTCTCCGAGTGTGCACTTAACGTCACACTCGGGGGCTTAGCTGCGATCTAGCATCGCCTAAGTATTAACTTTCTTCGAGTGTGCACTTAACATCACACTCGGGGGCTTAGCTGCGATCCAGCATCGCCTAAGTATTAACTTTCTCCGAGTGTGCACTTAACGTCACACTCGGGGGCTTAGCTGCGATCCAGCATCGCCTAAGTATTAACTTTCTCCGAGTGTGCACTTAACGTCACACTCGGGGGCTTAGCTGTGATCCAGCATCGCCTAAGTATTAACTTTCTTCGAGTGTGCACTTAACGTCACACTCGGGGGCTTAGCTGCGATCCAGCATCGCCTAAGTGTTAACTTTCTTCGAGTGTGCACTTCACGTCACACTCGGGTGCTTAGCTGCGATCCAGCATCGCCTAAGTATTAAACTTCTCCGAGTGTGCACTTAATGTCACACTCAGAGGCTTAGCTGCGATCCAGAATCGCCCACGTACTAACCTTCTCCGAGTGTGCACTACGCGTCACACTCGGGGGCTTAGCTGCGATCCAGCATCGCCTAAGTATTAACCTTCTCCGAGTGTGCACTTCACGTCACACTCGGGGGCTTAGCAGCGATCCCGCATCGACTGTTTGCCTTTGGCTTCACCAAGAAACGCCAAACAAAAACTTGAATCAACATTGCAATAGAATAGCAAAAAAACGGATTCCAAAATTCTCGCAAAGATAGCTAACTCGGTGCGGATCAAGCTTACCCGCACCAATTTAAAAGTGTGACAACCAACAGAAGTGGCCAAAGTACCTTACAGATAAAACACTCGGCATACCGAGGATAAAGTTTTCTTACGTGTCAGCAGGGTCAGCGCCAGGACTAGAGGGCTCAACGAAGGTGTCCAAGTCGATTCCATCGGCAATGCGGGTAGCACTCTCAAGGAACGTCTCCATGAAGTCTTCGAATCGAAGCTTCTTCGTGTTGGCGACCTTCAGTGTCTTCAGCTTTTCCTCACGCACCTCCTTGCAATGGACTCGGACCAAGGACAGAGCAACATCTGCACCGCAACGAGCTGTAGATTTCTTCCACGACTGCACTCTGTTGGGAATCTCCTCCAGTCGGGTCATCAGGTTCTCCATCTCCTGCCGCGACTCATCTTCTGGCCAAAGCTCCTTGTCGATTCGGCCGACGACTTCTCTCAGTCGACCGATGAAAGGACCAACTTTGCCCACGCGGATGTGCGAACGGAGCAGATCCCGATTGGCGTCGTCGCCGAGTGGAACGTTCTCAAGAATCGAACGCTCCACGTCAGCTGCTTCAGCTTCAGCGTCAAAGCAAAAATCTGCGACAATAGGACAAACAGACAATAAGCGTCGAGTGTTACGCGCATAGCACAACCACTCGGAAAAAGCAGGACTTACCAGCCAGACGCGTCATCATCTGCCGAGCCCAGTCGCTGACATATTTCTCTTGCGCCCTGCATCGTTTGTTCAGCACATCCATCTGACTCATCAGCGCAGTCCTCTGTTTCCCCATCTTTTCCACTTCCTCAGTCAAGACCTTGTTCACTTCACGCGCCTGCTCCAATGACTACTCCCGTTCCGCCAGAGCATCCTTCATGCCGGCCATTGCAAGCATGGCCGCATCAAGTTCACCAGCGAACTGATTCCTCTCCGCCTTGAGAGTCTCATAGGCTGATCCCATTTCACAGGTTTTCTGCCACCAAACACCAAGAGACAATCAGAAAGTTCAACAGTTAAAAGTCTAAGTTCTTCAGACCCCTGCCAACTCAAACAGTCGACAGCGGTCTCGGGGACTACACCCAGTCGGTTCACTGAGAGTGACCCCACTGGCATGCAGCTCAAGCAGGCCTGCCCTATTGAGATGCATGTTATCACCTATGCCTACGAGGCAAATGTTACCCGACCTGAGTACAACTTACTCTCGGAGACTCTTACAGTAAGTGCGCTCCGAGTGCCACAACTGCTAGCAGTCGGTCATATTATTTACAGACACGACCAAAGCAAAGACAATATGTATAAAGACAACTGTCGGTGCAAGCACTCGACAGAAGTCTCGGGAACTACACCCACTGGGTTCACTAAGAGTGAACCCATTGCAAACAACAACTGCTATTCAAGAACACCCAGTGGGTTACAGGAGAAAAGTAAATACTTACTAGACCACTTACTCGGATATCATCGCGCAGCTCCAAGCTCCGCTGGTACAAGGCCGCAACGGAGTCGTAGGCCCTCTTGGCTTCTCCAGCCATCAACTCCGCCTGCACCATAGCCCCCTTGGCCGCTCCCACCTGCTCCTCCGGAAGACGCTGGATGCTGAATTCAGCATTCGACGAACCTGGAATCGTCGGAGGTTCCTGAGGCATCCCAAGGTCCGCCCCCGTCGGCTCCTCACCCACCAGCACTGGTTCAGTCTGTGGCAGCGCCTCAGTCGGCAGCATGCCGGCGGCGAGAGCGGCAGCAGGAGGAGCAGCCTCGAGAACAGGCTCCACAGCTGGGTCGGCTCTCCCCTGGTCGCCCTCACCCAGACAAATCGCCCCTGACAGACCGAATGACACGAGGTCTCAGAAAAAGAAAGAAGCACCTGACTGGGACACGATAGTATAAAACATTCGACGTCCCTACAACGCACCTGGCTGGGATGAGACGACGTTGTCCGTGTCCATGGGGTCGTCTTCCTGACGCGCCGGAGAGGTGGCAGAAGTAGCGACCCTGTCGAGTGAGACCCATTCGGCCAGTAAACAGAAGTTCACTCGGATATCAGAAAGAATTGAAAATTGTGTACACTTACGTAGAGGTGACGGGGACAGCAACCCTCATTCGCGGCAGAGCCTTCCGAGGCTTAGGCCCACTCGGCTTGGCCACCTTAGAAGACTGACCCGCAGGCTCAGCGGCGGCATCCCTGGTCCTCTTAGTGCTTTGAACACTCGGGACCGCCGGAGCAGTAGGCGGAGCACTCGAAGACGTGGGAGGAGCCGAGGGGACGGCGGGCTCGTGTCGGCGCTTGGTCCGATGCTCTGGGTTTGGAGGTGGCGAGTCTTGCTCTTCGTCTTCTTCCTCCTCCTCCGATTCCCCGCTGTCGGAGACGTATTCGGCGCTCTCCACGCTGCCCTCTTGGCTGCCTTCCTCCTCTTCCTCCGCCGGATTCCGTTCGAGACGGGGGATAACCAGTTGGTCCACTCCTGCATAAATTTCAGTCGGCAATATCAGACATCACACAGAGATATAGACAAACGACAAGAATTGGTACAGTTCAGTGCACTCGACAACGTCACTCACCTGATTCGGTGGAGGATGATCCGCGCTGTAAGGCCTCACTCGCCGAGATCCTTTGGGATTCTCGCAGGGGCCCGTGATTTGGAGCACCCACGAGGTCACCCTCTCCTCAATCACGGCCACCACGATGGTCCGAGTGGAGTCCTCGGGGCCTGTGTAATGCCACATGGCATGGTCGCGAGCCTGCAGAGGCTGGATCCGCCGACCAAGAAAGACCTCCAGCAAGACTATGCCCGTGACCCCCTCCTGACGACGTCCACGAGTGCCTCAACCAAGGGCTGGACGTCGTTCTTCTCCGCCCTCATGAGCGCGAGTTGCTTGGGTGGGGCAGGCCGATCTAGACTAAAGGGAGGCAGCCTTGTCGAAGCATTCGGACAGGCGATATCCTGGCAGTAGAACCACGTCGACTGCCAGTTCCTGATCGACTCACATAAGTGGAGAGCGGGATAACTGCTCCGACTCTTTTTCTGGAAACCTAGACCCCCGCAGAGCTAGAGAAGATGTGTTTTATCATCCGACTGGCTAAGTCGTTTGATGGTCTGGGATCTAGCAGAAAATATGTGCTTGAATAGCCCCCAATGGGGGGGCAGCCAATGAAACACTCGCACAAGACTATAAAGGCAGAAAGGTGCGCGATGGCATTTGGAGGGAAATGGTGAAGTTGGGCACCGAAGTGATTCATGATACCCTTGAAGAAAGGATGCGGGGGCAAAGAAAAACCTCGATAGACGTGGCCGAGGAGCAAGACGTGCTCCCCCTCCCGGGGCGCCGGCTCGACCTCGTTCTCCGCCGGCAGCCTCCAGGACTTATGCACGATCATTCCTTGCTCCACCAACTGCAGCAGATCTCCCTCCGTCACCGTGGAGGGGAGGAAGTCTCCTTGGATCCACCCCGCCGGCAGCGGCCGCTGCCGCCGCTGAGCAGGCGCCGCCGCCTTGCCTTTCTTCTTCCTCGCCTCCATCTTGCTGGTCTGACCCTTGTTCATGGAGGCGACGGCGAACCCTCGAGAGGAAGGAGAAGGAAGGAGTGTAGGAGCGCTGGAGGTGGCGAGGAAGACGGAGCAGGCGAGAGCGAAAGATTCGGCGAGCGTAACGAAGAAGCCTCGCCGCCCAGATTTAAATAGGGTTCCGACTGGGTCACTGGCGGGTGGCCCCGAAACCTTATCCGCCCGACCGGCCGCGGCGATATCAGTGGAGGAGTTGAAGGCGCGAGAATCGAGGCGTCAGGCGCTACTCGAGTGCGCTGGCGTCATCCCCGCTGAGCGCGCGGAACCCGAAATTTGAGATCCCGGGAAATCCGCCGCTGTCAGTTGACCGGTCGCGTCAAAAGATGCCGCAGAAACACTCGGCTCCCGACAGTCTGTTTCGCAAGCACTTCCACTCGGATCGTTGGTCAGAAAAGATAAAATGGATAGAGGCAAGCAACGCCCAAGCCGAATCTAATCCAGTCGGATCCGAACTTCAAGCACCGCTTCGTCGTTTCAACCCCAATCCATTCGGGGACTAATGATGGGGTCATAGTCCTAGGGTAGGATCATAGGCCTGCTATAAAGGTCCTACCCAAGGACTACCCCACACAAAGGACAGGGCCCTAAGTCTTCCCCGACTGAATTAAGGAGTCCCCATCATCCAGTCGGTAACAGGTCCTCAATCATCCAGTCGGAGACTAGCATTCGGAGGATACCAAGCTAACCGACTGACTACACTCGGTACATCGTAACCTCTCTGGAGGGAAACGGCCGTACGTTTCTGGGTGCATTTATTAGCATTTAGAGCATACGTTACCTGTAACGTACGCATTCAATCCCCACTACTCCACCCCCATACCGGAACCGTTGTGGAGGGCAGCGCACTCTATATAAGCCGCCCTCCCCCACTGGTAGAGGGGTTAGCAAATCATTGTATTCCATATTACACTCGACAACAAGCTCCGAGAGCACTGAGACGTCGGGATGTTACCTCCACCGCAGAGGGGCCTGAACTCATACAACCTCGCCGTAGCTAAGACTCTGCCCATCTCATTCGTACCCTACACATCTACTGTCAGGCTTATACCCACGACATGCGTAGAGTTGTATCGGTGGTCGATAGAACTTGAGGGAATATTTGTCCTACCTTTAGCTCCTCGTTGGGTTCGACACTCTTACTTATCGAGAAAGGCTACAATTGATCCCCTATACTTGTGAGTTATCAAGCGCCGTCACGCTGCTGGAGAACTCATCTACCTCTCCGTCTCTCTTGCTGGATCAAGAAGGCCGAGATCATCGTCGAGCTGGACGTGTGCTGAACGCGGAGGTGCCGTCCGTTCGGCACTAGATCGGAGCGGATCGTGGGAGGGATCGCGGGACGGCTCGTGGGACGGCTCACGGGGCAGATCAAGGGACGTGAGGACGTTCCACTACATCAACCGCGTTTCTTAACGCTTCGTGCTGTGTGATCTACAAGGGTACGTAGATCGGAAATCCCCTCTCGTAGATGGACATAACCATGATAGGTCTTCGTGCGTGTAGGAAATTTTTTGTTTCCCATGCGACTTTTCCCAACATATTGGTACTGGTTGAACTCGCGAAAGTCCTTGTACACAGTGTACTCAAGGTACCACCAATATCCCAGCCCGGTCAAGAGGTTGACCAGAATGGTCGGGAACCCAGTCGCTTCGACACCCATAGTCAGGCGTACGATCTGTCTTGCGGGACGCATGTGAAAAAGGAAGATTCAAGGATGTCAAATGACAGTGTGTGTAATATATTATCAGAAGAGCATCAGTAGATAATCCAGCTCTCTGGGTCGATGTGATTGCGAGAACCTAATTTTAGAGTTGGCAAAACCTTTAATCCGAAAGATAAGAGAGATTAGAACCGAGAGTATAGAAGGGGAGTAAAAGATACTAATACCACGAGATTGAGACGTGGGCCTGTAAGCCATTAAACAAAGTTAGTAAAGTTTTTCAAATACTGGACTCAACTTCGGCCAAGGAGTTGGAAGGGGGGCTACCTATAGGTAGCCGACTATGATACCAACTTGTGACGCCCTCAATTTGATTGTACGCTAATCGTACACGCAAATGCGTACGACCAAGCTCAAGGACTCACGGAAAGATATCACAACACAACTCTAGACAAATAAAAACATGCAAGCTTCATATTACAAGCCAGGGGCCACAAGGGCTATAATACAAAAGCTCGAGAAACACACGAGCAACGTAAGCAACACATATCTGAGTACACACATGAAACATGATAATGCCTTAGAGAAGGCTAGCACAAAAGATACAACGATCGAACGAAGCGAGGCCTCCTGCCTGGGAACCTCCTAAACTACTCCTGGTCTTCAATGGCCTCCACGTAGTAGTAGGCACCGTCGGGGTAGCAGTCGTCGTCGATGGGATACGCCATCTCCTCGACTCCATCACGTGGTCGCAACAATAGAATCAAGGGGAAAAGAGGGAGCAAAGCAACAGTGAGTACTCATCCAAATTACTCGCAAGACTGACATCAGAATTATGCTAAGTATGCATCAATATCAAAGGAAAGGGGTTATATGTGGACTGACTGCAGCAATGCGAGAATAGAGAGATGACTAGTCCTATCGAAGACTAGCATCTTTAGTGTCTTGCAGCAATAGACGAGAGTAAAGCAAGCAGCACAATTATATAGTCATATTGTTGCAGCAATATTAATTAAGGCGACACCCACAGATTCTTCCTTGACTCCCGCGAGAAAGCAATCTCGGAGCAACATTCCAGTTAAGTAACAGTTCAAGTTGTATAAGATCGGGGCACAACTCCAAGCCGTCCTATAACCATGGACACGGCTGTCCGAATAGCTAATTTTCATCCTTACAGGGGTGCACCATCTTACCCGTCACGCTCGATAAACTCTGGCCGGACACACTTTTCCAGGGTCATGTCCGGCCTCGGAACATCAACACGTCTCATCCCTACCTAGGCTCAACAGAGAGGCCAGCCCGCCGGGTTAAATCCTAACCCTTTGCGCTCCTGCACGTTGCGTGGGCGGCCGATGTCAGTCCTGGCACCTCTTATACAAGAACGATGCTTATCCGGACCACTCGGGCGCACGCCGCTCCATTGTTGACGTCTAAAGAGATTCGACTAATGCCATGACGCCGAGTACACATAACTTCTCCCACGTGAAAGTGAGTGCGAAAAGGTCTACAACCAACCGAGATCAAATACCCAAATCCATTAGCATTTCAATTAATCTCGAGGATGTGTGGCAAGGACCAGAATGCCTAGCCACTCCTCATCACATTCACACGGGAATCCATCCGCAACACACCTTTCATGTTCCCAATAGCACGGTCAAGTAATTGTGTGGTTGTAACATCAGAGGGATCCGAGGTACCACCCTCGATGGATTCCGAATGATGTAATCGTCAAGGTGGTAGGGAGGAATCACCCTCGATGGACCACGGTTGATGGTTTGTACGACAGAGTCTAGGTCGGAGGTGGTGAAGGAGGAATCACCCTCCGAGAACTACCGCCGGTCAACTACACTACAACGCTAACATCAGAGTACATAACGAGGTGTCACCCTCGGTACTCGATAGTAACTCTGCAGCGTCGCACAATTAAGGGGAGTGTGAGTGTTGTGACATGTCATGGCTTGTCGATCGGTTGATCGAGACTTCAACGATAAAGCGGTGGCAAGTGGGCTAACGGGTCAAAAGGGGATCACTGCCCCACCTATACTAAGCAGTTTAAAGCACGGTACAGTAAGGTAGCAGCTCATCAAAAACATGCTATGCATGAGATATATGAGCTAACTACAATAATAGCAAAATCTAATGCGAGCATTAGAGAGAAAGAAATAGGCGATATGGGAATTATCAAAGGGGGGTTTGCTTGCCTTGTTGCTCTGCAGCAAAGGGCTAGTCGTCAGGTGGGTAGTCGTATCCGGTAGGAGCGTCAGTCTCGGGGTCTACCACAGAGAACAGGGGGAAGAAACGATAAATATAATAGCACAGATGCAACGCGATGCATGACATGTCAATATGCACGGCTAGGCATAAGCTAACGCAATATTAGTCGTTATAGACGGATCAGGAAAAGATCTCACGATTTTTCTCGGATGTGTGGCTATTACCGGCAAGCAAAACACATGGAAAAATTTCATGTTCTCTATGATAGAAACGCGTGACAAACGAACAAATATCGTATCCGGCTTCGTCTCGTTTTTCTTATCAACTTTCATGTATAAATTATTTTCATCTGGATTCTAGATTATTATATATTAATTTTAAAGTTTTATTAATATTCAGAATTTAATAAATTTATTTTAATTCAAATTAATCATTTATGACATCACCATGATGCCATGCTCACATGAGGAGTCAATAGTCTTAGTTGACTGGTCAAACTGACCAATGGACCCCATGTATCATACTCACATTTTAATTTAGTTTAATTAATAATTAATCAGATTAATTTTAGGGGGTGGTACCCAACTGTCATTCTCACATTTGGTTAATTGATCAACGAAATTAAATCAATAGATATAATGAGTTGTTAATGGGGCTTGTCCCACATGTTAAAATTCACTCAGTAGCTAAGTAACCTTAGTAGTTTAATTAATAGATTACTTAACAAATTATTTAATGAATAATTTAACTAATTAATTATATATATTATATATTATATTTATAGCTTTTTTATTATTTAATGTTTTTAGACGGATGGGTCCCTCTTATCATTCACTAACACGGGAAAATTTGCCCCCAAAATGCCTAAACACACGGGGGATCCCCTGGTTTACACAAAGGGCCCCGGGGGCTCAAGGCGGGGACGAAGCGAGGCCGTGGCACGAGCGAACTTGGGCCTAGCTAGCTGGTGTATTTGCTGGACCGGAACCCCGCGGCACTTTCGACGATACGGAGTGCTCGCGCAAAACATGGCTGAAGACACCGAGACGCACAAAAATCCCTATTTGACGCATCAAATAGGCGGCCAGCGACGGGTTTGGGCCGGTCCATTAGCAATTCCGGTTTTGGGAACCTTCTAAAGATTTTCAATCGGTTTTTTCAGTTTTGAAAACTTTCTACAAGATTTCCTGAACCAGTTTTTATTTTTTATTTTTATAGAAATTTTTTAGAAATTTAAAAAATATTCTAAAATTTTAAAAAATGTTCCGAATTTGGTAAAAAAATCCGGAATTTGAAAAAATATTTCGGATTCTCAAAAAATGTGCTGATATTTTAAAAATTGTTTCATAATTTGAAAAATTGTTCTGAAACTGTATCAAAATATTTCACCTTTTTAAAAAAACGTTCCGAAATTTGAAAAATATTTTGGATTTTGAAACAATATTATGGAATTTTAAAAATATTCAGGAATTGTAAAAATGTTCACAATTTTATAATTTTTTCACAATTTGAAATTTATTCATGTTTCGAATTTTTATAATTTAAAAAAATGTTTTATGGTTTCAAATTTTGTTCACAATTTAAAAACTGTTAATGGTTTCAATTTTTTTCAGATTAGAAAAATGTTCGCGGTTTTATAATTCTGTTTGTGAATTTTAAATTTGTTCATATTTCGAAATTTATTAAAATTTCAAAACATGTTTGCTATTTCAAAAAATGTACTGGATTTTCAAATATTATTCTTCAAATCCTAAATTTTTTTTGCTTCAAATTAGAAAAGAAAGAAAAAAACCGAAAAGGAAAAAAAAATAAGCAGAAAAGAAAAGAAGTAACAGAAAAAATAGAAAAAAAATCTGGGCCGGCCCAGTCGGGCGACCAGGTGTGCTTCTGCTCGGCAGTTGGCCGCAACGAGCCACGTATAGGAGGTCCCGAGACGCACGGCTCGAGCTCCTCGTCCCCTCCTCCACGAATTCCTCCACCTGACGAACGACCGGGAAGACATGGGACCACTCGCTGCTCCGCTCGCCGTGCTCCTCCTACCACAATCATCTGGGAGGCGCCTAAGCTCCAACCTTGGCATCCCACTAAAATCAGTGTCACCGTAAATGTTCAGTGTTCATACCGAATTCAATTGCGAGAGTTAGGAACATTCTATGGTTCGCAAATTAGCAGAGAAGGCAATAGATTTACTCAGTTGCTGATGGAGTACATAGTACAGACTGACGAACAAACTGGACTGGAAACACAGACACGAGAGACTCAAAACACTGGCTGCAACATCGCACCATTCGCACACAACACTACCGCGCAAACACAGACGGCCGGACTCTGATTTCATTTTATTTCATCACGACGACCACTGCTCTGCACTCTGCAGTCGCCAGTCCATCTCATGGCGCAGCGAGCACGCCGACGCCTAGCCGGAGATCTGGATGGACTTGACCTCGGGCTTCTTGGCCTCCTCTTTGGGCACGGTGACGGTGAGCACGCCGTTCTCCATGGACGCCTTCACCTGCTCCGCCTTGGCGTTCTCCGGGAGCCTGAACCTGCGCAGGAACTTGCCGCTGCTGCGCTCCACCCTGTGCCAGGTGTCCGTCTTCTCCTCCTGCTCCTTGTTCCTCTCGCCGCTGATCTGGAGGATGTTGCCGTCCTCCACCTCCACCTTCACCTCCTCCTTCTTCAGCCCCGGCACGTCCGCCTTGAACACGTGCGCCTCGGGGGTCTCCTTCCAGTCGATGCGCGCCCCCGCGAAGGCCGCCGTGTCAGAGGAGGTGCGCGGGACGAGGCTGCCGCCGCTGTTGCTGCTGCCGGAGCCGAAGGGGAAGCCGTCGAAGGGGTCGAAGAAGTCGAGGGAGAAGGGGTCGAACACGTTGCTGCGACGGATCAGCGACATTGTCGATCGGGTACTCGGGTTGGTGGAATGAATCGACGATTTGGATGGTGTTGGAAGCGGAAGGGCGAGGGATTGATTTCTGGGGGCTCTTGATCGGTGCTTCTTTCTTCAGTCTTTCTTGGGTTTCTGCCGATCGGGACGGAGAAGAATTTATAGAGGGCTGGGGAAGATTCGGCGGAGAAGGAGAAAGCACGCTTCTGGAGAATTCTCTCGTCTTCCCGTGAACACTCGAGGTCACTAGGTTGTGCCCGTGGGTTGGGCCGGAATTGGTTTGGTCCCGTATCACGGAGAAGACACCAGCAGCCTCTCGACTCTGCATTCGATTTGGGCTGTTTTGTTTTGGGCCCTTTGTTTTGTGCCGGAAAAATTGCACCGGTCCTTATTACAAAAAAACTACTCCAGTATTTTGTAAACATATTGAAATCTTGCACATTTGATACACATTTCGGGTGTATATTTTTGGGAGCGCCTAGGGCTCATTGGGCTGAGAAACAAATCGGTCTCATTTGGATGACGTGTATCTGACGTGCCCCGATCACCCTCCGAGACCCCCTCCCAGTTCGAACGAGGCTCCCCCCCTTGAAAACACAAAAGAAGCTCAATTGTTTTTTTTCCGTCTTATGGGTTGTTTGTCCTTGGTTGTGGGCCTTTTTGGGGTTGTGGAATTTTTTGGATTTTGGGTTGTTTGTCAGTCCTCAACATCTTCCCTCTTTTAACCAAACAAAGCAAAAAGTGAATACAAGAAAAGAAGCCCAATTATTTTTATTTATCTTGTGGGGTGTTTGTCCTCGGTTGTGGGTCCTTTTGGGTTGTGTGTTGTTTGCCAGTCCTGGCCATCTTCTCTCTTCTGATGAAACAAAGCAAAAAGAGGACAAAAAAGAAAGGATTCAGTGCACGCACAATAGAAAAGCTGCTCTGCTTTTCTCCCTCTCATGTTCCTCTCAATTGATCATGCAGGGAAAACTCAACCTAGAGGAACCTAAGACCCATCCCTAATCAGTTTCCTCCCCTCTCCCCACACCTTCACGTCGCCAGTCCCTCATCTTTCCCCACAAATCACTCAAAATTGAGAAGAAGAACTGCGTGGATATGCTCAGAAAGAACGGAAACTCTGAAGAACTCTAAAAATTTGGAGAAGACAGAAGATAAAGACAAGGGAGCTCTTCATGGACCCACGCAGAGATCAAAGAGCACAGAGCACTCACCAGGGTATGTGTCCATCCTTCCCCCAGATCTAGTTATGATGTGTGTTGTTGTAAGCATCACCCCCACAATTTCTCTTTTGTTGTGTTGGTTGGGGGTTACCAAACCTTCTGTGTTGATGTTGCCAGAAAAAAGAAGTAAAAAATGAGATCTTTGCAAAAAAAATATTATTTGTTTTGAACAAGTAAAAAACATATCGTTCTCAGGTTAGTCTTTGTGTGACAAAAAATAAAAGGCTTCCATGCATTTTGATGGTTGACAAAATCTATGTAAAAATAGAAACAAGAGCTTCTCATGCAACATAGTGAGAGAAAAAAAATTGTTGGTAGTTACAACGTCCATACCTGACAATTTTGTTCCTTCCTTGTAGCCATTTTTGATGCATATGGAGCTTATCTTATTAGCTGTCAGGTTAGTCTCCTGGCACAAAGAAGTGTTGGAATGCATTTTGTGCTTTGATTTTGCCTACCAAATTTTTGAAAATTAAAAATGCAGGGGGTTCAAATAAGCCAGCAACGACAATGGTTAACTTCTGGTGCTTCAAATCAAGTACCATACCATGCAAAGCCTTGGATGCAACATCGAGTGTATGCTAGTGTTAGTGGCAATCCAATGCATGGAAATGCTGAAAACAATGCAATGCCTACACCTTCCTTTGGTAGCTACAATACTTTTGTTGGAAATATGCCCTAGAGGCAATGATAAAATAGTTATTATTATATTTCCTGTTTCAAGATAATCGTTTATTATCCATGCTATAATTGTATTGAATGAAAGCATAGATACATGTGTAGGTATATAGAGAAAACAATGTCCCTAGTAAGCCTCCAGTTGACTAGCCAGTTGATCAAGGATGGTTAAGGTTTTCTGACCATATGCAAAGTGTTGTCACTTGACAACTGGATCACATCATTAGGAGAATGATGTGATGGACAAGACCCAAACTATGAACGTAGGATGTGATCATGTCATTTTGTTGCTATTGTTTTCTGCGTGTCAGGTGTTCATTCCTATGGCCATGAGGTCATGTAACTCACTAACACCGGAGGAATACCTTGTGTGTATCAAACTTCACAACGTTACTGGGTGACTATAAACGTGCTCTACAGGTATCTCCGAAGGTGTCAGTTGCGTTAGCATGGATCAAGAATGTGATTTGTCACTCTGTGTGACGGAGAGGTATCTCGGGGCCCACTCGGTAATACAACATCACATATAAGCCTTGCAAGCAATGTGACTCAAGTGTAAGTCACGGGATCTTGTATTACGGAACGAGTAAAGAGACTTGCCGGCAACGAGATTGAAATAGGTATAGAGATACCGACGATCAAATCTCGGGCAAGTAACATGCCGAAGGACAAAGCGAATGTTATACGGGATTATATGAATCCTTGGCATAGAGATTCAACCGATAAGATATTCGTAGAATATGTAGGATCCAATATGGACATCCAGGTGCCTCTATTGGATATTGACCGAGGAGTGTCTCTGGTCATGTCTGCGTAGTTCCCGAACCCGAAGGGTCTGCACACTTAAGGTTCGGTGACGTTTTAGTATAGTTGAGTTATATGTGTTGGTGACCGAAGGTTGGTCGGAGTCCCGGATGAGATCACGGACGTCACGAGGGTTTCTGGAATGGTCCGGAAATGAGGATTGATATATAGGATGGTTTCATTTGGTCATCGGAAAGATTTCGGGCATTACCGGGAGTCTACTAGGAGTGACAAATGGGTTTCGGGTTTTCACCGGGAGGGGCCCACCCACCCGGGAGTGAGCCGAGTAGCCCTAGGGTGGCGCACCAACCCTTAGTGATATGGTGAGGCCAGCCCAAGTGGGCTATGGCGCCACAAGGAGAAAACCAAAGAAAAGAAAAAAAAGGAGAGGGAGGTGGGAAGGAAGGAGTGGACTCCTCCTCCTCCAAACCGAATTGGAGTGGGAGTCCATCTCCTCCTTCGGCCGGCGCCCTTGGGGATCTCTTGAGCCCCAAGGCTAGCCCCTCCCCTCCTCCTATATATACTGGTGGTTTTAGGGTTTTTGAGACACAACTTTGCCACGTGCAACTCAAACCTATACCTCGTAGTTCTTCCTCTAGATTGGATTTCTGCGGAGCTCGGGTGGAGCCCTGCAGGAATAGATCATCACCATCGTCAGCGCGCCGTCACGCTGCCGGAGAACTCATCTACTTCCCCATCTCTCTTGCTCGATCAAGAAGGTGGAGATCGTCATCGAGCGGTACGTGTGCTGAACGCGGAGGTATCGTCTGTTCGGCGCTAGATCGGAACAATCGTGGGACGGATCGTGAAGAAGTACTATTACATCAACCACGTTTCTTAATGCTTCCCGCTTAGCGATCTACAAGGGTATGTGGATCCGGTCTCCCTCTCATAGATGAACATCACCATGATAGGTCTTCGTGTGCGTAGGATTTTTTTGTTTCCCATGCAGCGTTCCCCAACAGTGGCATCACGAGCTAGGTTCATGCGTAGATGTTATCTCAAGTAGAACACAAAAGTTTTTGTGGGCGTTGATGTTCAATTTTCTGCCCTCCTTAGTCTTTTATCGATTCGGTGGTATTGTTGGATTGAAGCGGCCCAGACCAACATACTCGTACGCTTACGAGAGACTGGTCTCATCAACCAACATGCAACTCATTGCATAAAGATGAGTGGCGGGTGTCGGTTTCTTCAACTTTAGTTGAATTGTATTTTACTGAGGCGGTCCTTGGAGAGAGGTTAAATAGCAAGTTACACATCTCCGTTGTAGGTTTTGCGTAAGTAAGATGCGATCATACTAGATACCCATAGCAGCCACGTAAAACATGCAAAAACAAATTAGAGGACGTCTAACTTATTTTTGCAGGGTATGCTTGTGATGTGATATGGCCAAAGACATGATGTGATATATTGGATGTATGAGATGATCATGTTGTACTAGTTAATATCGACTTGCACGTCGATGCTACGGCAACCGACAGGAGCCATAGGGTTGTCTTTAAACTAACGTTTGTGTTTGGAGATGTGTTTACTATATTGCTAGGTTGTAGCTTTAGTAGTAATAGCATAGATAGCACGACAAACTCGATGGCAGCACGATGATGGAGATCATGGTCTGGCGCCGGTGACAAGAAGATCATGTCGGTGCTTTGGTGATGGAGATCAAGAAGCACAAGATCATGGCCATATCATGTCACTTATGAATTGCATGTGATGTTAATCCTTTTATGCACCTTATCTTTCTTAGAACGACTGTAGCATGATAAGGTGACCCCTCACTAAAATTTCAAGATAAAAAATCTTAAATGAGAATTATATAGCAAGACATAATCACCTACATTGAACTCACGCTTTTGTATCCTCTTATCATGCCACCTCTTAACCTTTTATTTGAACAACTTGACATTCTCATATGCCTGAGTTCTCCATTCATCAAGCGAGCTAATATCAAATAACCTCTTCTCACCAGCAAGTTTGAAATCAAAGTTGAGATCTTTGATTGCCCAATAAGCTTAATGCTCTAGCTCAAGGGGTAAATGACATGCTTTACCGTACACCATTTTGTATGGAGACATGCCCATGGGATTCTTATAGGCAGTTCTATAAGCCCACAGTGCATCATCGAGCTTCTTAGACCAATTGTTTCTAGACCTGTTGACAGTCTTTTGCAGAATTAGTTTAATTTCTCTATTGCTTAGCTCTACTTGACCACTGGACTGAGGGTGATAGGGGGACACAATTCTGTGGTTGACATCATACTTAGCAAGCGTTTTACGGAAAGCACCATGAATGAAATGTGAACCACCGTCGGTCATTAGATATCTAGGGACTCCACATCTAGGGAAAATAACTTCTTTAAGCATCCTGATAGAGGTGTTGTGATCATCACTACTAGTGGGGATAGCTTCTACCCACTTAGTGACGTAATCAACAACAACTAGGATATGAGAATAGCCGTTGGATTTTGGAAAAGGTCCCATATAATCAAAGCCCCAGACATCAAATGATTCAATGACGAGTGAATAGTTCATAGGCATTTCCTGTCGTTTACCGATATTACCTACTCTTTGACATTCGTCACAAGACAAGACAAACTTACAGGCATCCTTAAAGAGAGTGGGCCAATAGAAACCTGATTGCAATACCTTGTGTGCAGTTCTATCTCCCGCATGGTGTCCTTCGTAGGCCTCGGAGTGACACTTCTATAGGATCTGTCCCTGTTCATGTTCAGGTACACAACGTCTAATAACACCATCTACTCCTTCCTTATAAAGGTGAGGATCATCCCAGAAGTAATGTCTCAAGTCAAAGAAGAATTTCTTCTTTTGCTGGTATGTGAAACTAGGTGGTATATATTTGGCAACGATATAGTTTGCATAATCAGCATACCACAGTGCACTACGTGAAGTATTGATGACATTCAATTTCTCATCGGGAAAGCTATCATCAATAGGTTGTGGGTCATCAAGAACGTTCTCTAACCTAGACAAGTTATCTGCTACGGGGTTATCAACACCCTTCCTGTCGACACATGCAAATCAAATTCTTGTAGCAAGAGAACCCATCTGATAAGTCTAGATTTAGCGTCCTTCTTCTCCATGAGGTACTTAATAGCAACGTGATCAGTGTGAATTGTGACTTTGGAATAAACTATGTAAGACCTGAACTTTTCACATTTAAACACGACTGCTAAAAATTACTTCTCCTAAGTAGCGTAGTTTCTTTGGGCACTGTCTGGAGTTTTACTAGCATAGTGAATAACATTCAACTTCTTATCAACTCTTTGCCCTAGGATAGCACCAACATCATAATCGCTAGCATCACACATGATATCAACTCTTTGCCCTAGGTAAGTTCCAATCATGTGGTTGAACAATAGGTGCGGTTATCAAAGCCTTCTTAAGTATTTCGAAGGCTTCCTCACAATCATCGTCAAAAACAAAAGGAATATCCTTTTGCAAGAGATTGGTAAGATGCCTAGAAATCTTAGAGAAGTCTTTAATGAACCTTCTATAGAAACCAGCATGAACAAGGAAACTTCTTATACCTTTGATATCTGTGGGGTATGGCATTTTCTCGATTGCATCAACCTTAGCCTTATCGACTTCAATACCTCTTTCAGAAATTTTATCTCCTAAGACGATGCCTTCATTAACCATAAAGTGGCACTTCTCCCAACTCAAGACAAGATTGGTGTCTTTACATCTCTGCAAGACTCGATCAAGGTTTCTGAGGCAATCATCAAAGGAAGACCCGTAAACGGAGAAGTCATCCATGAAAACCTCGACAATCTTTTCACAAAAGTCAGAGAATATAGCCATCGTACATCTTTGAAAGGTGGCAGGTGCATTACATAAGCCAAAAGGCATACGTCTATAAGCAAAGGTACCGAAAGGGCAGGTGAAAGTGGTTTTCTCCTGATCATATTGTGCAACTGGTATTTGGGAGAAACCAGAATAACCATCTAGAAAGCAGAAGTGTGTGTGTTTAGACAGTCTTTCTAGCATTTGGTTGATAAAAGGTAAAGGGTAATGATCTTTCCTAGTGGCTTTATTCAATTTCCTAAAGTCGATCACCATCCTATAGCCAGTAATAATCCTCTGTGGGATCAATACATCCTTATCATTCGGGACAACGGTAATGACTCCCTTCTTAGGGATGCAATGCACCGGACCCACCCAATCACTATGAGCAACAAGATAGATAATACCCGCTTCTAGGAGCTTTAGTATTTCTTTTCTTACTACCTCTTTCATCTTAGGATTTAATCTCCTTTGATGATTGATACGTCTCCGTCGTATCTACTTTTCTGAACTCTTTTGCCCTTGTTTTGGACTCTAATTTGCATGATTTGAATGGAACTAACCCGGACTGACGCTGTTTTTAGCAGAATTGCCATGGTGTTGTTTTTGTGCAGTAATGAAAGTTCTCGGAACGTCCTGAAAATTTACGGAGATTTTTTCTGGAATAAAAGAAAAATACCTGCGCAAAGATCCACCGGAGGGGGCGTGCCAGTGGGCCACAAGACCACAGGCCGCGACCACCCCCTATGGCCGTGTCGTGAGGGCTTTTGGGGCCCACGTGGCACCATCGCCCCCAATCTCAGCTTTATATCTTCCATTTCGCCTGGAAAAAAATTTAGAGAGAAGGTTTCATCACGTTTTGCGATACGGAGGCGCCGCCACATCCTGTTCTTCATCTGGAGGGCAGATCTGGAGTCCGTTTCGGGCTCCGAAGAGGGGGAATCGTCGCCATCGTCATCATCAACCTTTCTCCATCGACAATTCCATGATGCTCTTCATCGTTCATGAGTAATCTCATCGTAGGCTTGCTGGACGGTGATGAGTTGGATGAGATCTATCATGTAATCGAGTTAGTTCTTGATGGGGATTGATCCCTAGTATCCACTATGTTCTAGATTGATGTTGCTACTACTTGGCTATGCTTAATGCTTGTCACTAGGGCCCGAGTGCCATGATTTCAGATCTGAACCTATTATGTTGTCACCTATATATGTGTGTTTTAGATCCTATCTTGCAAGTTGTAGTCACCTACTATGTGTTATGACCCGGCAACCCCGAAGTGACAATAGCCGGAACCACTCCCGGAGATGACCATAGTATGAGGAGTTCATGTATTCACTGCGTGTTAATGCGTTGGTACGGTTCTTTATTAAACGGAGAACCTTAATATCCCGTAGTTTCCATTAGGACCCCGCTGCCACGGCAGGGATGGACAATAGATGTCATGCAAGTTCTTTTCCCTAAGCATGTATGACTACATACGGAATACATGCCTACATTAGATTGACGAACGAGAGCTAGTTACATATCTCTCCGTGTTATAGCTGTTACATGATGAATCACATCCATCACACTCATCCATCACCGATCCACTTCCTACGAGTCTTTTACTACTGGTCCTCGTTACGTTACTTTGCCTAGGCTTTTCTCTTGCTACAAGAGGGATTGGGCCACTTTGCTGCTGTTACTTGTTACTTTGCTGCTGCTACTACTACTGTTCCTTGCTACTCCGCTGTTACTTGTTGCAAGACTTTGTTGGCGCTAACATCCCGTCAACAAGGCTTTTTCTAGCGCAGTGGCCGGGGATTGTCAAAGATTTTTCTGGCACCGTTGCTATCATACTACCTTGCTAGTGATACTTTGCTTGCACATACTAATCTTTCAGGTGTGGTTGAATTGACAACTCAGCTGCTAATACTTGAGAATATTCATTAGCTTCCCCTTGTGAGCGAATCAATAAATTTGGGTTGAATACTCTACCCTTGGAAACTGCTGCGATTCCATACGCTTGTGGGACATCAAGGCTTTTTCTGGTGCCGTTGCCGGGGAAGCACAACTATATTCTCTGAGTCACTTGGGATTGACGTCTGCTGGTCACTATGAGGAATCCGATAGATCCAAGAACTGAAATCTTGCCTTCCACTACGAGGACAGGTAAGGAACTGTCATCTAGCTCTGCACTTGGTTCACCTTCAGTTATGAGTAAGTTTGGGACATCACCTCCTGCTAGAAATCTTGATATGTCGCATGTGCTTGATGATGCTACTTCTGCTGCCCATGATGCTTATGATGATTCTATGCTTGATACTATGTCTGATGATGCTATGCTTGATACTTTGCCTGATGATGCTATGCTTGATACTGCTTTGCCACTAGGTGCATTCCTTGATGCACAACTTGCTAGAGTTGCTGCTAGATGTGATGATACTTCTGAAACTGCTGATACTATTGAAGTAGAACCTGCTATTTTGCCTGCTAGAACTAGCTCTCCTATGCCTGAATTGCCTGATATGCCTGATACACGTTATGTTATGGAGGGAGAGATAGCTGAGGATTTTCTTGCGTGTAAGGATAGCTATGATGTTGAGAAATTACTGCGCAAGTGGAAAGAAAAATCTCTGAACGCTAGGATGAAATACGACCCGAAGTTTGCTACTTCGCCTATCTTTGTGACCGATAAGGATTATGAATTCTCTGTCGACCCTGAGTTAATCACTCTAGTCGAATCTGATCCTTTTCACGGTTATGAGTCTGAAACGGTTGTAGCCCATCTTACCAAACTGCACGATATAGCCACCCTATTCACTAGTGAGGAAAAGATCCTCCACTACTATATGCTCAAGCTGTTTCCTTTCTTGCTAAAGGATGATGCTAAGACATGTTTCACTTCTCTTGCTCCTGGTTGTGTGCGTAGCCCCCAGGATATGGTCTACTACTTCTCTGAAAAATATTTCCCTGCCCATAAGAAGCAAGCTGCCTTGCAGGAAATATACAACTTTGCTCAAGCTGAAGAAGAGAGTCTACCACAAGCTTGGGGGAGGCTCATCCAGCTACTGGATGCTTTGCTTGATCACCCTCTTGAGAGGAATGAGATACTTGATATCTTCTATAATGGACTTACCGATTCTTCCAAAGACCACTTAGGTAGTTGTGCCGGTAGTGTTTTTAGGGAACGAACCATAGAACAAGCTGAGATTCTATTGAATAACATCTTGTGCAATGAGAATGCTTGGACTATTCCCGAACCACCTCCTAAGCCAACTCCGAAGAAAAGAGGTATCCTATTCCTCAGTCCTGAAGATATGCAAGAAGCCAAGAAATCTATGCGAGAGAAAGGCATTAAATCTGAAGGTGTCAAAAATCTACCACCTATCAAAGAGATCCATGGTCTCGATAACCCGATACAGGTAGTAGAAGTAAATTCTCTGCGTAGGTTTGATGAGTGTGAGATTCCTTTTGATAAACCTGCTAGCTTATGCCTGGATGAATTTGATAACTTTGTTGCCAAACAACAGAGTTTCAATGATTATGTTAGAAGACAATTGGAAGAGAATGCGCGTATGCTTAGTCATTTAAGTGCTTTGTGGGCAGAAATGTCAATGATCTTAAGCTTCTGAGTAAACATGCCTCTATGGTTACTACTCAGGTAGAACAAGTACTTAAAGCTCAGATTGACTTGCTCAATGAGTTGAATGACAATGCCGTCAGAGTCGTCACTAGAGGCAGTAGAATGACCCAGGAACCTCTGTGTCCTGAGGGTCATCCGAAGAGAGTTGAACAAGAGTCTCAAGGAGTTAGCACTGATGCACCTAGTCATCCTAGAAAGAAGAAGAAAGATGATAGTAACCTGCACGCTAGCAACCCTGTTGCTGCTACCCCTGAGAGTCCAAATGATGCCTCTATCTCTGATGCTGAAACACAATCTGGTGATGAACATGAGCCTAATGATAATATCAATAGTGATGTTCATGAAGATGCTCAACCTAGCAATGAAAAGGATGTGGAGATTGAACCTAGTGTTGATCTTGATAACCCACAGCCTAATAATCAAATATACGATAAGAATGACTTCACCGCTAGGAAGCATGGTAAAGAAAGGGATCCATGGGTTCAGAAACCTATGCCCTTTCCTCCCAAACCATCCAAGAAAAAGGATGATGAGGATTTTGAGCGATTCGTTGAAATGATCAGACCTGTCTTTCTACAGATGCGTCTGACGGATATGCTCAAGATGTCTCCGTATGCTAAGTACATGAAAGATATTGTGACTAATAAGAGGAGGATACCTGATCTTGACATCTCCACCATGCTTGCCAATTACACTTTCAAGGGTGGAACTCCGAAGAAACTAGGTGATCCTGGTGTGCCCACTATACCTTGCTCCATTAAAGGCAACTACGTTAGAACTGCGATATGCAACCTTGGAGCCAGTGTTAGTGTGATGCCTCTCTCTCTTTATCGTAGACTTGAGTTGGATAAGTTGACACCCACTGAAATCTCTCTGCAAATGGCCGACAAATCAACTGCTTTCCCTATCGGCATTTGCGAGGATGTGCCTGTTGTGGTTGCTAACACCACTATCTTAACACTTTGTTATCTTGGATATTCCTGAGGACGATGCCAGGGCTGTCATCCTCGGAAGACCCTTTTTAAACACGACAGGGGCTGTTATAGATTGCAACAAAGGCAATGCCACTTTCCATGTCAACGGTAATGAGCATACGGTGCACTTTCCGAAGAAACAATATCAAGTACATTGCATAAATACTATCGAAAAAACTTCATCGATTCTTATTGGGAGCTTTGAATGCCCTATTCCTCGCGTCAAGATGAAGTATGATTTGCTTGTTGGGGAGATACACATCCCCATTGAGGTGACTTAGTGACTATTCGAAAATTCTCCGTCTTCTTTTGCGTCCGAGAAAGTTTTGTCAAGGGGATTTGATCAACCCCATTGACAGATTTCTTTCGATGACCATGAGATGGATGAATCGAGGAGTGACAAACCTCTGTTCCAAGCTTCACTTTAGGTTGCTTAGAAGAAAAATGATAGATTTAGTTTAGTTTTCCCTGTTTCCTGTTTTAGCGTCCGGTAGAAAAGTACCCCGAAAATAAAAGATCTCCGAATGTTGTGAAAATCTAGTATGATTTTTCTAGAATATTTGAAAAATACTAGGACAAAGAGTTTGTCTAGGGGCCACACCAGTGGGCCACAAGCCCTAGGGGCGCGGGCACCCCCTGGCCGCGCCACCCAGGCTTGTGGGGCCCACAGGCACCCCCTCCACTCATTCTTGCTCTCATCCGCTTCTCCTACGTCCAGAAAAAATCGTTTCGCAGCTCAAACCCGTGTTCTTGCTCCTCTTGCTGGGATTTTCGATCTCTTTGCTCAAATCACCGTTGTCCGAACTGTTTTGGGGAAATTACTCCTTGGTAAGTGACTGCTCCATTGGTCCAATTAGTTTTTGCTCTAGTGCCTTATACTCTGCGTATTTTTGCTGCCTTGGTGACCATGTTCTTGATCTTTGCATGCTGATTCTAGCTGGTCCCAAGTAGTTTTGATGCGTAATACGGTCTCTAGGCACTTGTGGGAGTAGTTGCTACAAGTTTAGTTGAACCTTGTTCACCTTTCCTTTGGGTCACTGAAAATTTCAGAAAAGGAAGATGTTCAAGAGAAACTATCATGGTGGTTCCTCAAGCAAGAGAGGTCCCCGTCTTGCAATTCGGGAGCCTGATCCTTACCAACCTAGGGACGCGCAGGTACAACCATGTGAATGGCCTTCTGATGAATTTATGATTGAGGCAGGTTTCAAAGATGAGTTTGATGCACTTGTTCACAACGTCGGACTCGAAGAATTCATCTCCGATAAATGTGAACAGTATGTTGCTCTCACTGCCTCTTTTGTTCGTAGATTCAAATTTTTAGCTGGCCGTGAGCCATCGGTACTGTTTGATCTCTATGATAAATCGTATACCATGGATTTAGAGGATTTCAGTAGAATTTGTAAAATACCTATTTGGGTAACCTCAATGATCCTCCTAAATCTTCGGTTAGAGATTTTTGCGCTGGTATTACGGTTGGAGAAACTAGAGACATTACACAAGCTACCATGGGGAGTATTCATTTTCCTGCCTTGCATTACTTTGCCCTCTTCATAGGCAGATGCATTAATGGCAAGATTGAGCATTGTCACCTCTGTGCACCCGACCTTAGTATCCTTAAGAGCGCAGTGACAGGTGACAAAAGCTTCAACATGGGAGCTATTATAGCAAGGAGGCTGAATAAGAATGCTATTGATGGGGATTTCTTTGGCGGCATCTATGCCACTCGCATATCAAATTTTCTTGGAGTACCCATCCGCGCAGGAGATCCCCCGCTCCATACAGCTTTCCTTGACCACATCGCTATGACACACTACCAGTTCCTTGAGAGGGATGATGAATCCCACCTATACCGATTGATATTTAACCGGCAATGTGTTTTCCATATTACCCTTCCTGCTCCTGATTTCTTTGACTTTTAGGTAAAACGGAGATATTACATAACTAGAGGAGAGGCAGAGGAGTATGAGAGGGAGTCGACGGCTGCTTGTCTCCGTGAGGCAGCTATTCAGGCAGTGGCTGCAGCGCTCCCGTATAACCCCGATTATGATTTTGGGTTTCGCCAGGACCGTCCTTGGGAGTAGACCAAGTTAGGCCAAAAGCCTAAGCTTGGGGGAGTACGTGTTCTCACCGACTTTACATTCTTGCTTATGCTTTCACTTTGTTAGCCGGTGTTCACACTTTGCCACTGTATCATCCATGCTAGTTTATTTTCTATTTCTCGTTTTCTTTTTGTGTGTCTGTCTAGTTTGAGAAAACCCAAAAAGATTTTCTTTTCTTCTTTTGCTTGTTGGGAGCTTTCCCATGTAGATAGTTTTCTTTTTCTTTGGGTCAAGGTAGAAGATATTGGTTACAATGTTTAGTGGCTCTTGCATGCATACCTGTTTAGCTTTCAAAGAGCCATATTACTTTGTCTTCTCCTTTGTGTTTGCCTGCAGATTCCAGCTTTAGTCCAATGCACGAGCACGCTTAGTATTGTTCACATCGTTCGGTCGTGCAAGTGAAAGGCAATAATGACGATATATGATGAAGTGACTGAGCCTGGAAAAGCTGGTATGAACTCGATCTATTTTGTTTTTGTAAATATGACTAGCTCATCATGCCTGATTCAGCTTTGTTGTGAGAGAAACATGTTTGCAATGACAACTTAGAGATCATAGTTGCTTATTCCATGCTTATTTAGCTAGGAGCTTATAATGGTCTGTCTTGATTGCCCACATGAATGTTGAGATGACTATGATGTAGTATGATAGGATGGTATCCTCCTTTGAATGTTTCAAGTGGCTTGACTTGGCGCATGTTCACGCATGTAGTTGAAACAAAATCGACAATAGCCTCTATGATATTCATGTTCATGGTGATTTATGTCCTACTCATGCTTGCACTCAATGTTAGTTACTCTCAATGCATTTTGATGACCGTTGTTGCTCTCTAGTTGGTCGCTTCCCAGTCTTTTGCTAGCCTTCACTTGTACTAAGTGGGAATACTGCTTGTGCATCCACCTCCATAAACCCAAAGTTGTGCCATATGAGTCCACCATACCTACCTATATGCGGTATCTACCTGCCGTTCCAAGTAAATTTGCATGTGCCACTCTCTAAATCTTCAAGAAATAATCTGTTTTGCATGCCCGAACCGCTCATGTGGTGACAGGGGGCTATTGGTATCTTCCATGCTAGGCGTGTTATCATCAATATGTGTTTATTCACTATCATTCACGAGAAAGGGACCGGTAATTGGAATTCCCAGTTCCATGCTCAAATCGAAAAGATAATTGCAAACAAAACTCCCCCAGGATTGTTGTTGGTTTGGACAGTACCCGAGGATTCAGCTAGCCGTGGAGTGTGATTGATTTGTGGTGGGGGAGTCAAAACTTTACTTTTCTGTTTGGGAACCGCCTATAGCATGTGTAGCGTGGAAGATATTGAGAACTCCTAGTCATTGCGTTGACAATGAAAGCATGCCACCCAAAATTATTATCTCTGTTTTCAAAGCTTGAGCTCTGGCACCTCTACAAATCAATGCTTCCCTCTGCGAAGGGCCTGTCTATTTATGTTCTTGTTGAGTCATCCTCCTCTTACAAAAGCACCAATTAGAGAGCACCTCTGTCATTTTTATGCTTTGCTTTTAACTGTGTTGAGTATGACTATGACTGGATCTTCATTGCCATGAATTACAATGTTTAGTAAGCCCTTGGTCTTTTAAGGTGCTCTGCATTTATGTTTTGCGGTCTCAGAAAGAGCTAGCGAGATACCATCTATTCGTACTGCTTCATGTTTTTTTGATTGAAGTGTTGACACTTGAGGCTTATTAGTATTTGCTTGCTAGTTGATTATGCCATTGATATGAGTTTACCATGAGACCTAGATGTCATTTGCTTATGTGGTTTGCTTGTGATGTTGCTAAAATTCTAGTTATGTGTTAGACATAGTTGCAACAACAAGATCAAACAGAGTTCGTCAAAGTTTTTCTTTTGTCTCTCTTAGTTTGTCAACTGAGTTGCTTGAGGACAAGCAAGGCTTTAAGCTTGGGAGAGTTGATACATCTCCGTCGTATCTACTTTTCCGAACTCTTTTGCCCTTATTTTGGACTCTAATTTGCATGATTTGAATGGAACTAACCCGGACTGACGCTGTTTTTAGCAGAATTGCGACGGTGTTGTTTTTGTGCAGAAATGGAAGTTCTCGGAACGTCCTGAAAATTTACAGAGATTTTTTGTGGAATAAAAGAAAAATACCTGCGCAAAGATCCACTGGAGGGGGCTTGCTGGACGGTGATGAGTTGGATGAGATCTATCATGTAATCGAGTTAGTTCTTGACGGGGATTGATCCCTAGTATCCACTATGTTCTAGATTGATGTTGCTACTACTTGGCTATGCTTAATGCTTGTCACTAGGTCCCGGGTGCCATGATTTCAGATCTGAACCTATTATGTTGTCGCTAATATATGTGTGTTTTAGATCCTATCTTGCAAGTTGTAGTCACCTACTATGTGTTATGACCCGGCAACCCTGGAGTGACAATGGCTGGAACCACTCCCGGAGATGACCATAGTATGAGGAGTTCATGTATTCACCGCGTGTTAATGCATTGGTCCGGTTCTTTATTAAAAGGAGAACCTTAATATCCCGTAGTTTCCATTAGGACCCCGCTGCCATGGGAGGGATGGACAATAGATGTCATGCAAGTTCTTTTCCCTAAGCATGTATGACTACATACGGAATACATGCCTACATTAGATTGACGAACGGGAGCTAGTTACATATCTCTCCGTGTTATAGCTGTTACATGATGAATAACATCCATCACACTCATCCATCACCGATCCACTGCCTACGAGTCTTTTACTACTGATCCTCGCTACGTTACTTTGCCTAGGCTTGTCCCTTGCTATAAGAGGGATTGGGCCACTTTGCTGCTGCTGTCACTTCGCTGCTGTTACTTGTTACTTTGCTGCTGCTGCTACTACTGTTCCTTGCTACTCCACTGTTACTTGTTGCAAGACTTTGTTGGCGCTAACATACCGTCAACAAGGCTTTTTCTGGTGCAGTTGTCGGGGATTGTCAAAGCTTTTTCTGGCACCGTTGCTATCATACTACCTTGCTACTGATACTTTGCTTGCAGACACTAATCTTTCAGGTGTGGTTGAATTGAAAACTCAGCTGCTAATACTTGAGAATATTCTTTAGCTTCCCCTTGTGAGCGAATCAATAAATTTGGGTTGAATACTCTACCCCCGAAAACTGCTGTGATCCCATACGCTTGTGGGACATCAATGATCAACAACTGGTTTGGAATCAGGATCTGTTTTAATCTTGTGCTGGCATAGAGTGGTACTAATGCCCTTCAGATCATCAAGAGTATATCCAATAGCAGCACGGTGCTTTCTTTGAGTTTTTAGTAACTTCTTTTCTTCATGCTCTGAGAGGCTAGAACTAATTATAACAGGATATATCTCTTTTTCATCAAGATAAGCATACTTAAGAGTATCTGGCAACTGTTTAAGCTCGAACACGGGATCACCCTTTGGTGGGGGTGGATCCCCAAGCAGTTCAACATGCAAGTTATTCTTAAGGATAGGATATTGTTCTAAGACAACTCTATCTATCTCATCCCTTTCATCCATATGCATATCATTTTCATGCTCAAGCAAGTATTGCTCTAAGGGATCAGTAGGAGGCACGACAATAGAAGCTAAGGCAATAGTTTCATCCTTACTAGGAAACTCTTTTTCATGAGGTTGTCTACCAAACTTGGAGAAGTTGAACTCATGTGACACACCTTCAAAGCCAACCGTGACAGTTTCCTTCTCACAATCAATATGAGCATTGACAGTATTGAGAAAAGTTCTGCCAAATATGATGGGACAAAAGCTATCTTGTGCGGTAGCAAGAACGAGGAAATCAGCAGGATACTTCGTTTTACCACACAAGACTTCAACATCCCTAGCAATTCCCAGAGGGCAGATAGTATCTCTATTGGCAAGCTGAATAGTGACAACAATAGGCTCTATCTCAACAGGTGCAATCTCATCTTTGATTTCATCATATAAGGATTGAGGTATTGCACTAACACTAGCACCCACATCACATAAACCATGATAACAATGATATCCTATCTTAACAGAAACAACAGGCGTGCCAACAACATGCCTATGTTTGTCTCTAGCATGAGGTTTAGCAATTCTAGCAGCATCTTCACAGAAGTGAATATTATGTCCCTCAACATCATCGGACAGAAGATCTTTGATAATAGCAATGCTAGGTTCAACTCTAATTTGCTCAGGGGGTGTAGGTGTTCTAATGTAGCCTCTACGTATCACAGTTGAAGCTTTAGAATGATCCCTTATCCTAACAGGGAAAGGTGGTTTCTCAATGTAAGCACTGGGAACAATAGGATCATTATAGGCAATGACTTTCTCTTCAACTGGATTGGGTTTAACTACATCGACTTCTAAAGGAGGATGATATTTAAACCACTTCTCTTTGGGGAGATCAACATGAGCAGCACATGATTCACACAATGAAGCTACTATCTCAGAGTCAAGTCCATACTTAGCGCTAAAATCACTTGAAGTATTTGTTTCAACAAAGGATTTAACGCAATCAAACTTGAAATTCATACCTGACTCCTTACCTTGTTCAAGCTCCCAATCTTCAGAGTTGCGTTTAATTCTCTCCAATATATTCCATTTCAAGTCAATATCTCTCTTCATAAAAGTACCGGTACAAGAAGTGTCAAGCATGGTGTGATCATCATGAGAAAGCCGAGCATAGAAGTTCTGAATGATAATTTCTCTCGAGAGCTCATGGTTGGGGCATGAATATAACATTGATTTAAGCCTCCCCCAAGCTTGAGCGATGCTTTATCTATCACGAGGCCAAAAATTATAAATATAATTCCGATCACGATGTACTTAATGCATAGGATTAAACTTTTGATGAAATTCCAATTTCAACCGATTGTAGTTCCATGATCAAGTATCATCACATAGCCTATACCATGTTAAGCCTTATCCTTCAAAGATAAAGGAAAGACCTTCTTCTTGACCTCATCCTCGGGCAAACCCGCAAGCTTAAATAAACCACAAAATTTATCTACATAGATTAGATGCAAGTTTGGATGTGATGTTCCATCTCGTGTAAAAGGATTGGCCAGCAGTTTCTCAAGCATACCCGAAGGAAATTCAAAGCAAATATTTTCAGTAGGTGCAGCAGGTTGAGGAGCAACTCTTTGTGCTTCTGTTCGAGGTGAAGATACCCCGAACAAGCCCCTCAAAGGATTAGTTTCCATAGTGACAAGTGACAATAAATTTCAGCACACTATATGAATGTTTCCTTACCAAGTTCCACTTACCAAAGCCGCTTCGCTCCCCGGCAACGGCGCCAGAAAAGAGTCTTGATGACCCACAAGTATATGGGATCTATCTTAGTCCTTTCGATAAGTAAGAGTGTCGAACCCAACGAGGAGCAGAAGGATCTGACAAGTGGTTTTTAGCAAGGAAATATCAGCAAGCACTGAAATTATCGGTAACAAGTGGTTGTGTGGTGAGATGATTCGTAGCGAGCAACAAGTAACAAAAGTAACAACGGTGCAGCAAAGTGGCCCAATCCCTTTTGTAGAAAGGGACAAGCCTGGACAAAGTCTTATAGGAGGTAAAACGCTCCCGAGGACACATGGGAATTTCTGTCAAGCTAGTTTTCATCATGTTCATATGATTCACATTCATTACTTTGATAGTTTGATATGTGGGTGGACCGGCGCTTGGGTACTGACTTGGACAAACATCCAACTTATGATTAACCCCTCTCGCAAGCATCCTCCACTACGAAAGAAGAATTAAGACAAAGTCTATCCATAGAATTAAACTAGTGGATCCAAATCAGCCCCTTACGAAGCAACACATAAACTAGGGTTTAAGCTTGTGTCACTCTAGCAACCCATCATCTACTTACTACTTCCCAATGCCTTCCTCTAGGCCCAAATAATGGTGAAGTGTTATGTAGTCGACGTTCACATAAAACCACTAGAGGAAAAACAACATACAACACATCAAAATATCGAACGAATACCAAATTCACATGACTACTATTAGCATGACTTATCGCATGTCCTCAGGAACAAAAGTAACTACTCACAAAGCATAATCATATTCATGACCAGAGAGGTAATGAGTAGCATCAAGGATCTGAACATAAACTCTTCCACCAAGTAGTCCAACTAGCATCAACTACAAAGAGTAATTAACACTACTAGCAACCTTACAAGTACCAATCGGAGTCGCGAAACGGAGATTGGTTACAAGTGATGAACTAGGGTTTGGAGATGAGATGGTTGCTACTTCTCAAACAACAACACCAAAAATTGACACATTGACGGAGACTTGCTTGCGTCGGTTTTTCCCTTGAAGAGGAAAGGGTGATGCAGCACAGGAGGAGTAAGGATTTCCCTCAATTTGAGAACCAAGGTATCAATCCAATAGGAGAATCTCGTCAAGTCTAGAGTACCTGCACAAACACAAAGAGCTTGCACCCAACACTATGAAGGGGTTATCAATCCCTTCAAGATTGATTGCAAAGTGAGATCTGAAGGCGGAAAGTGCAACAAAGTAAAAGTGTAAGGCTGAAAATATGGTGTGGAGTAGACCCGGGGGCCATAGTGTTCACTAGAGGCTTCTCTCAAAATAGCAAATATTACGGTGGGTGCACAAATTACTGTCGAGCAATTGATAGAACCACACAAAGTCATGACGATATCTAAGGCAATATCATACATATATGCATCACGTCCGAGACAAGTAGACCGATACTTTCTGCATCTACTACTATTACTCCACACATCGACCGCTATCCAGCATGCATCTAGTGTATTGAGTTCATGACGAACAGAGTAACGCCTTAAGCAAGATGACATGTTGTAGAGGGATAATATCAAACCAATGATGAAAACCCCATCTTTTTACCCTCGATGGCAACAACATGATGTGTGCCTCGCTACCCCTTTTGTCACTGGGTGAGGTCACCGCACGGTATGAACCCAAAACCAATCACTTCTCCAATTGCAAGAATCATAGATCTAGTTGGCCAGACAAAACCCACAACTCGAAGAGAATTACAAGGATATAAAATCATGCATAAGAGAGATCAGAAGAAACTCAAACAAGATTCATAGATAATCTGATCATAAATCCACAATTCATCGGATCTCGACAAACACACCGCAAAAGAAGATTACATCGGATAGATCTCCATGAAGATCATGGAGAACTTTGTGTTGAAGATCCAAGAGAGAGAAGAAGCCATCTAGCTACTAGCTATGGACTCGTAGGTCTATGGTGAATTACTCACGCATCATCGCAGAGGTCATGGTGTTGATGAAGCAGCCCTCCGTGTCCGAATCCCCCTCCAGCAGGGCACCAGAATGTGCCCCAGATGGGATCTTGCGGAGACAAAAGCTTGTGGCGGCGGAAAAGTACTTTCGATGATCTCGTGATTTTTTCTGGGATTTTAGGGAATTTATAGGCGAAAGTCCTAGGGCAGAGGTGGCCCAGGGAGCCCACAAGCCTGGGAGGCGCGGCCCCCCTGCACACGACCATGGGGCTTGTGGGGTCCCTGCAGGCCCCCTGCCGTGATTCTCAGGCTTCCCGATCTTCTTCTGTTTCGGAAAAAATCTTTTTGGCAGTTTCATTCCGTTTGGACTCCGTTTAAAATCCTCCTCTGAAAGGGGTAAAAAACATGGAAAAAACAGGAACTGACACTTGGCACTGAGTTAATAAGTTAGTCCCAAAAAATATATAAAAGGCATGCAAAACATCCAAAGTTTGACAAGATAATAGCATGAAACCATAAAAAATTATAGATACGTTGGAGACGTATCAAGCATCCCCAAGCTTAACTCCTGCTCGTCCTCGAGTAGGGAAGTGATAAAGAATGAATTTTTGATGTGGGATGCTACCTAGCATAGTTGTCCTTTGCAACTTCTTTCATGTGACATGAGTGTTCAGATCCGTGATATTCAAAACAATAGTTTGCTATTGACATGAAAACAATAATACTTCAAGCAAACAAGCAAGGTAATCATGAACTTTCAGAATAAGAAGGCCAAGGAAAGTGATCCCTACAAAATCATATAGTCTTGCTATGCTCCATCATCTTCAGACAACTAATGTAAATCATGCACAACCCCGGTATTGGCCAAGTAATAGTTTTCGCACTCTTACTTTCTCAAAAATTTATAACTATCATGCAATACATGAGCGTGAGCCATGGATATAGCATTATAGGTGGAATAGAGTGTGGTGGTGGTTGTGAGACAAAAAGGAGAAGATGGTCACATTGACTCGGCGTATCATAGGGCTATGGAGATGCCCATTAATAGATATCAATGTGAATGAGTAGGGATTGCCATACAAAGGATGCACTAGAGCTATAAGTATGTGAAAGCTCAAAAGGAAAACTAGTGGGTGTGCATCCAACTTGCTTGCTCACGAAGACCTAGGGCAATTTTGAGGAAGCCCATCATTGGAATATATAAGCCAAGTTATATAATGAAGATTCCCACTAGCATATGGTGGTGACGGAACGAGAGGCTCTCAATCATGAAGAACATGGTGCTATTATGAAGTAAAAGTGTGGAAAAATATAGTAGCATTGTCCCTTCTCTCTTTTTCTCTCTTTTTTTATTTGGGCTCTTAGGCCTCTTTTTGTTTTTTTCTCTTTTTTTATTTTTGGGCTCTTTGGCCTTTTTTTTAATTTCCTCACATGGGACAATGCTTAGAAATGACTCTATAGGAAATGCCTCCGGCAGTGTACCGGGATGTGCAACGATCTAGCTTGGCGTATGACGTTGAAACATCTCGCTAGCTATCTTACAATCATGCAATGGCAATATGAGAGTGACGACACAAGTCATGAGACGGAACGGTGAGAGTTGCATGGCAACATATCTCGGAATGGCTATGAAAATGCCATAGTAGGTAGATATGGTGGCTGTTTTGAGGGAGGCATTTGGTGGGTTTGTGTACCGGCGAGAATTGCGCGGCACTAGAGAGGCTAGTGATGGTGGAAGGTGAAAGTGCATCTATACCATGGACTCACATTAGTCATGAAGAACTCACATACTTGTTGCGAAAGTTTTTATTAGTAATTGAAACAAAGTGCTAAACGCATACTCCGAGGGGAAGGGTTGGTAGGTGTTAACCATCGTGCGATCCCGACCTCAACACAAAGGATGACAATCAATAGATCAATTATGCTCCGACTTCCTAACATAGCGTTTCACCATACGTGCATGCTACGGGAGTCACTAACTTCAACACAAGTATTTCTAGATTCACAACACCCTACTAACATACCTGTTAATATTACCAAATCCACGCCTCAAAACTAATTGAGAGGTGTCGTGGGTATAAGTCTGACAGTAGATGTGTAGGGTACGAAAGGATGGGCAGAGCCTTAGCTACGACGAGGTTGTATGAGTTCAGGCCCCTCTGCGGTGGAGGTAAAAGCCCTACGTCTCAGTGCTCTTGGGAGCTTAGTGTCGAGTGGAATATAGGATTACAGTAAATGCCAACCCCCTGCACCAGTGGGGAAGGGCGGCTTATATAGAGTGCGCTGCCCTTCACAACGGCCCAGGTGGACAGGGGTGGAGTAGTGGCGAATAAATGCCTACTTTATAGGTAACGTATGCCTTAAATGCTAATAATGGTGTATGAAAACGTATGACCGTTGCCCTCGTGGGAGGTTACGATGTACAGAGTGGAATTCAGTCGGTACGATAAATATGCTCCGAATGCTCGTCCCGAATGGATGATGGGGGGGGGTCCTTAGTTCAGTCGGAACTGTCTAAGGGCCTTGCCCTCTATGGAGGGTAGTCCTTGGGTAGGACCTATAGGGCAGGCCTATGACCCTACCCTGGGACTATAACCCCATCAAGAGGAATCAAAACTTCTGTTTCTACTCAATGCACATGAAGATGGAGGATTTTGTATCCTCTTTGGGTACCTATCACCTTTGGGACTACTTTCATAGCATAAGGCAACTACCAAATCACGGAGCGCCGTGCTCTAACAGATCTAAGTGAAGCACATAGAGCAAAATTATCTAGCTCAAAAGATATAAGTGAAGCACAATGAGCATTCTAGCAAAATCACGATGAGTGATTGCCTCTCTCTAAAGGTGTGCAGCAAGGATGATTGTGACACAACAAAAAGAAAAGACTCCTAAGATACAAGACGCTCCAAGCAAAACATATCATGTGGTGAATAAAAATATAGCTCCAAGTAATGTTACCGATGAATTGAAGACGAAAGAGGGGATGCCCTCCCGGGGCATCCCCAAGCTTAGGGCCTTGTCCTCTATGAAGGGTAGTCCTTGGGTAGGACCTATAGGGCAGGCCTATGACCCTACCCTAGGACTATAACCCCATCATTAGTCCCCGAATGGATCGGGGTTGGAACGACGAAGTGGTGCCTGGAGTACGAATCCGACTGGTATGGATGTGACTTTGGCGTTGTTTGCCTCGATCCATTTTATCCTTTCGACCAGTGATCCGAGTGAATATACTAGTGAAACGAACCGTCAGGGACCGAGTGCTTCCGTGGAATCTTTCGATGTGACCGGTGAAACTCACAACGGCGGATTTTCTGGGATCTTCAAATTTCGGTTGCCGCGCGCTCAGCGGGGATGTCGACATTGTCATCGAGTAGTTTCTGCCGCCTCGATTACCGCGCCTTTATCTTCTCCACTAATATCGCAGCAGCCGGTCGGGGGATAAGATTTCTGGGCCACGTGTTAGTGACCCAGTCGGAACCTTATTTAAGCCTCTCCGGCGGGGGCTTCTTGTTGCGCTGCCCTTGTTACTCGCACTCGCCTCGCTTCTCCCGTAGCTCCCTGCGCGTTCCAAGCCTCCTCCTTCCTCTCCTCCTCTGCGGATCTGCTGCCTTCACCATGACGAAGGGGCAGACGAGCAAGCTCGAGTCGCAGAAGAAGAAGAAGGTGGCGGCTCCTGCTCAGCGGCGACACCGAGCACTACCGGCGGGTTGGATCCAGGGGGATTTCCTCCCCTCCACGGTGACGGCGGACGACCTGCTGGAGCTGGTGGAGCAAGGCATGATTGCCAACAAGTTGTGGAGGCTGCCGGCGGAGGGCGAGACGGAGCCGGCGCCGCAGGAGGGAGAGTGCGTCTTGCTGCTCAGCCACGTGTACAGGGGCTTCTCCTTACCTCCCACCCCTTCTTTAGAGGTATTATGAATCACTTCGGGGTGCAGCTCCATCATTTTCGTCCCAACACGATAGCCCATCTCGCCGCATTTGTCACTCTGTGCGAGTGCTTTATTGGATGTCCCCCCATTGGGGGCTCTTTAAGTACGTCTTCTCCGCTAGGTCTCAGACTATCAAAAAGCTTAGCCAGTCGGACGATAAAACCCATCTCCTCCAGCTCCGCGGGGGCTTAGGTTTCCAAAATAAAACAAAGAGTAGCTACCCCCCTCTCCAGCTATCCGAGTCAGTTAGGAACTGGCAGTCGACCTGGTTCTACTGCCAGGACATAGCTTGTCCGAATGCCGCGACTGGGTTGCCGCCCTTTAGCCTAGACCGTCTGGCCCCTCCCAGGCAGCTTGCGCTCTCAAAATTGGAAAAGATCCAGATCCAACCTCTGGTCGACGCGCTGATAGCTGTCGTCCGCAAGGGAGTCACCGGCACAGATTTGCTGGAGACTTTTCTGGGTCGGCGCATCCAGCCGCTGCAAGCCCGACACCACGCCATGTGGCACTACGTGGGGCCCGAGGATTCCACTCGGACTCATCCAGAGTGCATGACCGGGGAGACCGTGACTGCGTGGGTCCGCGACATTACAGGCGCATGTGACAACCCCCAAGGAGCCCGACGAGTGAGGCCCTTCCGCGCCGACAATCCTCCTCCGAATGAGGTGAGTGCATCTTGTCGAGTGCCTTCAATCTTCTTAGATCTATCGCTTTTCTTGTGTCGCCGCCTGGTGTCTGACGTTGTCGACTGTATTTTGTGCAGGAGTGGACCAACTGCCACTCTCCCGTCTCGAACGGGAATCCCGCTGAGGAAGAGGAGGGCAGCCAGGAGGGCAGCATGGATAGCGTCGAGTACGCCTCCGACAGTGGGGAAACGGAGGAGGAGTCTGGAGAGGAGGAGGGCGAGGTTGGGGAGCAGAGCTCGCCACCTCCACCATCAGAGCCTCGAACTAAGCGCCGTCACGAACGCGCGGCTCCGCCGGCTCCTCTAGCAGCTCCGAGTGCTCCGCCTGCTCCTCCCGAGGCGCCGAGTGCTCCGCCAGCTCCTCCCGTGGCTCCGAGTGCTCGGAGCGTGAAGGGGACCAGGGACGCTGCTGCCGAGCCCATGGACCAACCGTCCAAGGTGGCCAAACCGAGTGGGTCCAAGCCTCGGAAAGCTTTGCCTCGGATGAGGATCGCTGTTCCAGTTGCCTCAGCGCAAGTGTCTTGTTCTCCCATCTTCTTTCAGTATTTGATTGAACTCATGCTTATCGGTCGAGTGGATTTTACTCGACAAAGCTGCTACCTCCGCCACCTCTCTGCCGCGCCAGGACGATGATCCCATGGATACGGATAACGCTGCCACATCCCAGCAAGGTACGTTGTGACGACTCCGAGAGTTTGCATTATTGTTTCGCGAGTGCCGCCTTTAATCTTGCCCTTTTTCTGTAACCTCATGTTGTTCAGTCGGGCTTCCTTCGGAGGTGATTCATCTAGAGGAGGATGACCAAAGGGGATCAGGGCCAACTTTGGCGCCTCTCCTTGAGGTTGTTCCATCTGCTACTGCTCCCACCACGGACGCGTCGCCGACCGAGACGATGCCGTCGACTGAGGCGGTGCCCCTCGCGGCGGAACCAACTAGAGCGGGACTTGGGATGCCCAAGGAGTCTTCTGTCGTGCCAGGTCTGTCGACCGTCCAGTACGACGCCCGACACCTCCCGGAAGACCAAGTGGGAGCCACCAAGGAGGCCATGGTGCAAGTGGAGTTGATGGTGGGTGATGCCAAGGGAGCGTACGACTCCATCGCGTCTTTGTACAAGAGAAGCTTGGAGCTCCGGGACGATATCCGAGTAAGTGCGCTAGTAAGTGTTTACTTTCCTCTTGTAACCCACTGGGGGTTTAAGTGATATACTCGGATACAGTAGGATTATTTTGCAGTGGGTTCACTCCGAGTGAACCAAGTGGGTGTAGTCCCCGAGACTTCTGTCGAGTGCTTGCACCGGCAGTTGTCTTTATATGCATTTTCAGTTATCTGAGCAGATCAGAGCTGGTCTGCCCGAATATTACCAGTGGGGGCACTCGGAGTGCATCCAGTGGATGTAGTCCCCGAGAGTAGTGTTACTCAGGTCGGGTAATAGCATTCTCGTAGATTTGTCTGTTTGTCATGTAGCTCAATAGGGCCTGCCTGTTCGAGCTTCATGCCACTGGGGTCACTCTTAGTGAACCCACTGGGTGTAGTCCCCGAGACCGCTGTCGAGTGCTTGCATCGGCAGGGGTCTGAAGAACTTTGAGCTTTGTTTGTTTTCCTTGTTGAATGTGTCTGAGCTTCCCTTTGCGCTGATTTGGCAGAAGACTTGCGAAATGGGATCCGCGTACAATACTCTGAAGGCTGAAAAGGCTCAGCTTGCTGCGGAATTGGAGGCGGCTGTGAATGACTTGGTTGGTGTGAAGGGGGCTCTTGCTGACCGAGAGAAGTCTTTGGAGGAGTCCCGGGAGACCAACAAGGCATTGGTAGCCGAAATTGAGAAAATGGGCAAGCAAAGAACTGAACTAATGGGTCAGATGAAGGTGATGAACCGTCGATGCATTTCGCAGGAGAAGTATGTCAACGACTGGGCAAGGAAGATGATTGCACTGCTCGGTGGTAAGCTTTTTGCCGAGTTCTTCTTGACTTTGTAATTCATTCTGCGCTTACTTTATGCTCTTCTTTTCTTTGCAGATTTTTGTCTGGACGCTGAGGCTGAAGCAGCCGACATTGAACGGTCGATCGTTCCGAAAGTTCCACTCGGCGACGAAGCCAATCGGGACATGCTCCGAGCACATATTCGCCTTGGCAGAGTGGGACCTTTCATCGGCCGTCTGAGAGAAGTCATGAGGCCGGATCGACAAGGAGCTGTGGCCCGAAGACGATTCCCGGTAGGAAATAGAAGGGTTGATGACTCGGCTGGAGGACGTCCCGAATAGAGTGCAGGCATGGAAGAAGTCTGCCGCTTGTTGTGGTGCGGACGTGGCGCTATCGCTGGTCCGAGTGGAGTGCAAGGAAGCTCGCGAAGAAAAGCTGAATCCGTTGCAGGTCGCCAACACCAAGAAGCTTCGATTAGAAGATTTCATGGAGACCTTCCTCGAGACAGCCACTCGTATCGCGGACGGGATCGACCTTGAGACCTTTGTGGAGCCTGCAAGTCCCGGTGCCAGTCCTGATGACGCTTGAAAAACTTTACCTCGGTATGCCGAGTGGTATCTGTATCAAACTTGGGCTACTGCTGTTGGCCGTCACATTCATAGTTCGGTGTGGATAAGCTTGATCCACACCGAGCCGACTATCGTAGATCCAACTTTGAATTCGAATCGAATATTTTGCTCTTCTTTCGCCAAGTTTATTTTCTGACACGATTTTGGCTCGTGGTTTTTGTTTGGCGTTCCTTGGTGAAGCCAATGGCAAACATGCGGAGCCTGTAATTGTCAGTTGTCTTCACATCCACATGAGCCTCAATGAGGGTCTGCTAAGCCTCCGAGTGGATCTCGAGGATACACTCGAAAGAAGCTTTTTTACTTAGGCGATTCCGGATCGCAGCTAAGTCCCCGAGTGCGGCATCTCGTGCGCACTCGGAGTGAGTTGATACTCATGTAGTTGTCAGTTGTCTTCACATCCACATGAGCCTCAATGAGGGTCTGCTAAGCCTCCGAGTGGATCTCGAGGATACACTCGAAGGAAGCTTTTTTACTTAGGCGATTCTGGATCGCAGCTAAGTCCCCGAGTGCGGCATCTCGTGCGCACTCGGAGTGAGTTGATACTCATGTAGTTGTCAGTTTTCTTCACATCCACATGAGCCTCAATGAGGGTCTGCTAAGCCTCCGAGTGGATCTCGAGGATACACTTGAAGGAAGCTTTTTACTTAGGCGATTCTGGATCACAGCTAAGTCTCCGAGTGCGGCTTTTAGTGCGCACCCGGAGCGAGTTTTGTGCTTAGGCAATTCTGAATCGCAGCTAAATCCCCGAGTGCTGCTTTTGGTGCGCACTCGGAGCGAGTTTTGTACTTAGGCGATTCTGAATCGCAGCTAAGTCCCCGAGTGCGACTTACTCTGGGTCGCAGCTAAGTCCCCGAGTGCGGCTGTTAGCGCACACTCGGAGAGAGTTTTTTTACTTAGGCGACTCTGGGTCGCAGCTAAGTCCCCGAGTGCGGCTGTTAGCGCACACTCGGAGAGATTTTTTTACTTAGGTGACTCTGGGTCGCAGCTAAGTCCCCGAGTGCGGCTGTTAGCGCACACTCGGAGAGAGTTTTTTACTTAGGCGACTCTCGGTCGGAGCTAAGTCCCCGAGTGCGGCCGTTAGCGCACACTCGGAGAGAATTTTTTACTTAGGCGACTCTGGGTCGCAGCTAAGTCCCCGAGCGCGGCTGTTAGCGCACACTCAAAGAGAGTTTTTTACTTAGGCGACTCTCGGTCGTAGCTAAGTCCCCGAGTGCGGCTTTTAGCGCACACTCGGAGAGAGTTTTTTACTTAGGCGACTCTGGGTCGCAGCTAAGTCCCCGAGTGCGGCTGTTAGCGCACACTCGGAGAGAGTTTTTTACTTAAGCGACTCTGGGTCACAGCTAAGTCCCCGAGTGCGGCCGTTAGCGCACACTCGGAGAGAATTTTTTACTTAGGCGACTCTGGGTCGCAGATAAGTCCCCGAGTGCGGCTGTTAGCGCACACTCGGAGAGAGTTTTTTACTTAGGCGACTCTGGGTGGCAGCTAAGTCCCCGAGTGCGACTTTTAGTGCACACTCGGAGAGAGTTTGTACTTAGGCGATTCTGGATCGCAGCTAAGTCCCCGAGTGCGACTTTTAGTGCACACTCGGAGAGAGTTTTTTACTTAGGCGACTCTGGGTCGCAGCTAAGTCCCCGAGTGCGGCTGTTAGCGCACACTCGGAGAGAGTTTTTTAGACCGGAGTCTGCAAATGCGGAAGAATTTTGGACCTGCAAATAATCAGTCTGCTTTGTATTACTTCAATGATACTTGTTCTTTACATTGCCTCCGTCGGCGGTCACGTGTAGAAGCGCTTCAGGAGATCTCCATTCCATGCTCGCGGCTCGTCTGTTTCCCTGTCGAGGTTGTAGAGTCGATATGCTCTGTTGTTCAGCACCTTAGAGATGATGAAGGGTCCTTCCCAGGTGGGAGCCAACTTGTGAGGCCTCTGCTGGTCCACTCGGAGCACCAGGTCACCTGCTTGGAATGTGCGAATCCTGACGTGCCGCGCATGAAAACGCCCCAGATCTTGTTGATAAATTGTTGAGTGAGTCAGTGCCATCTCGCGCTCTTCTTCTAGTAGATCTACTCCGTCTTGCCTGGCCTGCTCCGCTTCGGCTTTGGAGGAGAGTTCGACTCGTGGAGAGTTGTGAAGCAAGTCACTCGGAAGGACCGCCCCTGCTCCAGAAACGAGGAAGAACGGGGATCGCCCTGTAGATCTATTCGGAGTTGTGCGGAGGCCCCACAACACCGAAGGCAGCTCGGTGACCCATGCGCCGGCGGCATGTCCAACTTCTCACAGGAGTCGAGGCTTCAACCCTTGAAGAATAAGTCCGTTCACCCGCTCTGCTTGCCCGTTGGTTTGAGGGTGCGCCACAGATGCAAAATCCACTCGGATACCTTGGCCTGTGCAAAAACCTTTGAATCTGTCCGAGTCAAAGTTTGTGCCATTGTCAGTGATTATGCTGTGCGGGACTCCGAATCTGGAGATGATGTCTGTGACAAATTTGATGGCCATAAGGGCGTCGAGCTTCTTGATGGGCTTGGCTTCAATCCACTTGGTGAACTTGTCGACTTCCACCAACAGATGAGTGAATCCCCCTTGGCCAGTTCTGAATGGACCGACTGTATCTAATCCCCACACTGCAAACGGCCAAACAAGAGGGATTGTCTTCAGCGCAGACGTTGGCTTGTGGGACTTGTTCGAATAGAACTGACAGCCTTCGCATCGGTCGACCATATCCTTTGCCATTTCATTCGCCTGCCACCAGAAGAAGCCAGCTCTGAATGCTTTGGCGACGATTGCTCTTGAGGAGGCATGATGGCTGCAAGTTCCCGAGTGAATTTCTTCCAGGATTAACTGTCCCTCCTCAGGGGAGATGCATCGCTGAAGGACTCCTGAAACACTTTCCTTGTACAACTGTCCATCAATGACGGTGAAGGACTTCGACCTGCGGACGATTTGCCTCGCTTGGACTTCCTCCTCTGGTAATTCTTGCCTCAGGATGTATGCAATGAATGGCACAGTCCAATCGGGGATGATAGCAAGAATCTCCATGATCAAATCAACCACAGCGGGGACCTCGACTTCAGTCGGATCTGTTGAACTCTTCGGTTGTACCGGTTCCTCTGTAAAAGGATCTTCTTTCACCGAAGGGAGATGTAGGTGCTCGAGGCAGACATCACTCGGGACTGGTCTCCGAGTGGACCGAGTTTTGCCAACTCATCAGCTGCTTGGTTCTTCAGTCACGGAACATGGTGAAGTTCCAGACCTTCAAACTTCTTCTCGAGTTTCCTTACTGCGTTGCAATATGCAGTCATGGTGGGGTTCCTGACATCCCACTCCTTCATCACTTGATTAACCACCAAATCTGAATCGCCATAGACCATTAGGCGACGGACGCCGAGTGTGATGGCCATGCGCAATCCGTAAAGGAGAGCTTCATACTCTGCCTCATTGTTGGAAGAATCGAAATGTATCTGCAACACATACTTAAGCTTATCACCTTTTGGCGATATGATCACTACGCCAGCGCCGGAGCAATTCAACATCTTGGACCCATCGAAGAACATAGTCCAATGAGCCGAGTAGATGCGAGTCGGTTGCTGTTGTTCTACCCATTCTGCTATGAAGTCAGCCAGAGATTGAGACTTTATAGCCTTCTTGGCTTCAAACTTGATGTCGCAGTATAACATCTCCATAGCCCACTTCGCCACTCGGCCTGATGCGTCTCGATTGTGGAGGATTTCCGACAACGGAGCATCAGAAACGACAGACACCGAGTGGTCTTGGAAATAGTGAGCCACCTTCTTTGCAGTCATGTAGATCCCATAAATAAGCTTTTGATAATGGGGATACCTCTGCTTGGAAGGAGTCAGGACTTCGGAGACATAATATACTGGCCGCTGAACCTTGTACGCTTTGCCTTCTTCTTCACGTTCGACTGTGAGAACAGTGCTGACGACTTGATTTGTAGCCGCGATGTACAGAAGAAGGGGTTCTTTACTGAGCGGGGCAGTAAGAACCGGTTGGGTGGAAAGCAGGGCTTTGAGGTCGTCGAATGCAGTCTGGGCTTCGTCTGTCCACTCGAAAGTATCTGATTTCTTCATGAGTCGGTACAGAGGTAACGTCTTCTCGCCGAGTCGAGCGATAAACCTGCTCAAAGCCGCTAGGCAACCTGTGAGCCTTTGAACATCATGTATTCTGACCGGCCGCTCCATTCGGACGATGGTCCCGATCTCTTCGGGTTGACATCGATTCCTCGTTCGGAAACGAAGAAACCGAGTAACTTTCCGCTGGGAACACCGAATGAACACTTGGCAGGGTTGAGCTTGATATCGTACCTACGAAGGTTGGCGAATGTTTCTGCCAAGTCAGTCAGTAGGTCGGAACCTTTGCGTGACTTGACTACGATATCGTCCATATATGCCTCCACATTTCGACTGATCTGGTCAAGGAGGCATTTCTGGATCATGCGCATAAAAGTTGCTCCTGCATTCTTCAAACCGAATGGCATAGTGATGTAGCAGAAACACCCGAATGGGGTGATGAAGGCTGTTTTTAATTCATCCGGACCATACAGATGGATCTGATGATAGCCCGAATAGGCATCAAGGAATGATAAACGCTCGCAACCCGCAGTCGAATCGACAATTTGATCAACGCGGGGGAGCGGGAAATGATCTTTCGGGCAGACCTTATTGAGATGTTTGAAGTCGATGCACATACGGAGGGACTTGTCCTTCTTGGGCACCATGACAACATTGGCGAGCCACTCGGAGTGGTGTACCTCGCGAATGAAGTTGGCTGCCAAAAGTTTAGCCACCTCCTCTCCGATTGCCTTCCTTTTGTGCGCAGTGGACGGACGCAAGCGTTCTCGGACGGGCCGAGCGGTAGGATCCACATGCAGTCGGTGCTCAGCCAACTCCCTGGGTACACCTGACATGTCAGCGGGCTTCCATGCGAAAATGTCCCAGTTCTCACAGAGGAATTGGATGAGCTCGGCTTCCTATTTTGGATCAAGGGTAGTGGAGATGTTCGTCGGGGCGGCGGTGTCGTCCGTCGGGTGGATGCTGACTTGCTTCGTGTCACCCGCCGACTGGAATGCGGACTCCGAAGCTGGCTTCTTCGAACACATCAAGTCAGCGGGGTCGGTCGTCTTATTGTACTCATCCAGCTCGAGGATAGCCATCTGCTGATCGGCAATCCGCGACCCCTGCTACAGACACTCTTCGGCCCACTGCCGATTGCCTGTGATGGTGATCACACCTTTGGGACCCGGCATCTTCATCTTCAAATACACGTAACATGGACGGGCCATGAAACGTGCATACGCCGGATGGCCCAAAATTGCATGGTATGCACTCTGGAAGTCCACCACCTCGAATGTCAGCTTTTCCTTGCGGAAGTTCTTGTTGGAGCCGAAAACAACGTCCAACGCAATCTGGCCGAGTGACTTGGCCTTTCGTCCTGGGACGACTCCGTGGAACTGCATGCTGCTCTTGCTAAGTTTGGACATTGGAATGCCCATCCCCTTGAGAGTGTCACCGTACATAATGTTCAAGCCGCTGCCGCCATCCATGAGGACTTTGCGCAGTCGGACTCCTTCCACCACCGGGTCGACTACCAGAGCCTGCGTCCCCGGGGTGGGCACGTGTGCTGGATGATCCGACTGATCAAAGGTGATCGCAGTCTGAGACCATTTGAGGAACGTGGGGTTGGTCGGGGTGGCCATGTTCACCTCCCTGTTCACCAGCTTCAGTCGACTCTTGCTTTCCACGTCAGCAAAAATCATCAATGTTGCGTGGACTTGGGGGAACGGATCCTCCTTGTCCTCATCATCCTGCTCGTTGTCCTTTTCACTCGGCTGCCCTTCGCCGAACCCTTGGATCAGGAGGCGACATTGCCGAGTGGTGTGCTTCGGGAATATGGCGTTGCCTTCTTCATCCATCTTCGTGTGGATTGGACATGGCCGATCCAGGATCGAGTTCCCGAACTGCTTCTTCTTGGGGGTGTACTGAGCTTTCCCCTTGCCCTTGAACTTGGCATTTGTAACGGCAGCTGCCTCTGCCTGCGGAGTGGACAGAGCTTTCTGCTTTTGCTTCCGATTGCTGTTCCCATCTCTGTCGGCGACTGCCTTGTGCTTGCCGCTACGTATGCGGTCCTCTTCTTCGCCATTTGCATAGCATACGGCTATCTCCATCATCTTGCTCATGGAGATGTCGCCTGTCCGACCGAACTTCAGGTACAGATCTCTGTACCGCACGCCTGCCCTGAATGCGTAGACTGCTTGATGCTCTGTGACGTTCTCCACCGTGTGGTAGAGGGTCGTCCAGCGCTGGATGAAATCGCGCAGGGGCTCATTCTGCTTCCGGACGCAGTGCTGGAGCTCCACGAGACCAGCAGGGCGTTTGCACGTGCCCTCGAAGGTCCTGATGAACACTCGGGACAGATCTGCCCAGCTGTAGATGCTTGATGGAGCCAACTGATTCAGCCACGCTCGTGCCGAGCCGTCGAGCATCAGGGGGAGATGTTTCATGGTGACCTGGTCATCTCCGCCACCGATCTGGACCGCCACTCGGTAGTCGTCCAGCCATGTTTCTGGCTTGGATTCTCCTGTGAACTTACTGATCGCCGTCGCCAATCGAAAGTTGGGTGGGATGTCAGCTGAACGGATGGCCTGACTGAAGCACTCGGGGCCAGAGACGATGGTCCTGCTTCCACTCGGACGGTCTCTATCGTGACCATCACGGTGGGCTCGACTTCTGTCGACCTTCCTCTGGGCGATGTACCCTCTTGCGCCGGGCCTTGTATCATACGTGTCACCGACTGAACGCCGATCATCATGATGTCGGGGCCCGTAAGGCCCACCCCGCGGAGGGGTGCGTGAACGGCGACGATCTTCGGGATTCGTGGAACGGCTGCCTCCTCTGCGTCGCTGATGAGAGTGGGGGCTGTAAACTGACCGATGCGTGTTCGCGTGAACAGAACTGTTGTGGATCCTGTTGTGCGACCGGGAGACCGCCGAATTCTGCTGCTGTGCCGTGTGCAAAAGGGCACGGATCTGCTCGATCCCTCTACCAGCCTCCGGATCAGTCGGTTGGAGGGAATCGACTATCTTGGCAGCTGCAGCCAGGTTGAGGACGGGTGTACGGAACACCTCGACGTTGCTCTGACGAGTGCGTCGACTGGCAGAACGGTGGTGTTGATGGCGAGCACCGGACGATTCGCCGACCTCGTGCTCGTTCCGGCCAGTCTGGTGGGGACTTTCATGGGAATTTGCCATGAGAACTTCGGATGCAGGCCCGCGACCCAAGTACTCGGAAGGTAACTCAGTTGGAACTGAGTCCAAGCACTGGGACGGCGGCGCGACCACAACCGACTCGAGGACCGCCACTTGAGAGGATGTGTTCTGGCACGCCTGGGCGTGTCGCACCCAACTCTAGAGCCGCGGACGGAGGGACCTCTTGTTGCGACGCGTGACAGATGCGAAGGTCGACACCGGGGCCGACTGCTGGAGAAGAAGGACGCCGCGGGCACCGGCACGGAAGTGCGTAGCCCCGTGACTGGGGAGCGCCTCGACGTCGAGAGGCGCATCCCGAAGACATGCCGAATCATCGACGATGAAGGAGAGTGCGCCGAAGAGGATCTCCCGACCCATGCATAAATCTCCGCCGGGCGACATGATGAAAAGATGAAGCTGCAAACTCGTCGGAAGTCGCTTAGACGCCTGCCCCACGGTGGGCGCCAACTGTCGTGGGTATAAGTATGACAGTAGATGTGTAGGGTACGAAAGGATGGACAGAGCCTTAGCTACGACGAGGTTGTATGAGTTCAGGCCCCTCTGCGGTGGAGGTAAAAGCCCTACGTCTCAGTGCTCTTGGGAGCTTAGTGTCGAGTGGAATATAGGATTACAGTAAATGCCAACCCCGTCCACCAGTGGGGAAGGGCGGCTTATATAGAGTGTGCTGCCCTTCACAACGGCCCGGTGGACAGGGGTGGAGTAGTGGCGAATAAATGCCCACGTTACAGGTAACGTATGCCTTAAATGCTAATAATGGTGTATGAAAACGTATGACCGTTGCCCTCCTGGGAGGTTACGATGTACAGAGTGGAATTCAGTCGGTACGATAAATATGCTCTGAATGCTCGTCACCGACTGGATGATGGGGGTTCCTTAGTTCAGTCGAAACTGTCTAAGGGCCTTGCCCTCTATGGAGGGTAGTCCTTGGGTAGGACCAATAGGGCAGGCCTATGACCCTACCCCGGGACTATAACCCCATCAAGAGGAATCAAAACTTCTCTTTCTACTCAATGCACATGAAGATGGAGGTTTTTGTATCCTCTTTGGGTACCTATCACCTTTGGGACTACTTTCATAGCATAAGGAAACTACCAAATCACGCACCGCCGTGCTCTAACAGATCTAAGTGAAGCACATAGAGCAAAATTATCTAGCTCAAAAGATATAAGTGAAGCACAATGAGCATTCTAGCAAAATCACGATGAGTGATTGCCTCTCTCTAAAGGTGTGCAGCAAGGATGATTGTGACACAGAAAAAAGAAAAGACTCCTAAGATACAAGACGCTCCAAGCAAAACATATCATGTGGTGAATAAAAATATAGCTCCAAGTAATGTTACCGATGGATTGAAGACGAAAGAGGGGATGCCCTCCCGGGGCATCCCCAAGCTTAGGCTTTTTGGTGTCCTTGAATTTGGCTTGGGATGCCTTGGGCATCCCCAAGCTTGATCTCTTTCCACTCCTTATCTCTTTGTCCATGAGAACATCACCCAAAACTTGAAAACTTCACAACACAAAACTTAAACAGAAACTCGTGATAACATTCGCACAAGAAAACAAACTACCACCTATTTAGGTACTGTAGCAATCTTGATTTCTATTTATATTGGTGTTGGGCTACTGTATTCTCACTTTTCCATGGATAGTACCCCCCTGATACTAACCATAGTTTCATCAAAACAAGCAACCAACTCAACAAAAGCAGAATCTGTCAAAAACAGACCAGTTTGTAGCAATATGTATACTTAGTATACTTATGGTACCTCAAAAATTCTGAAAAACTACGACTGCCTGGGAAAAAGACGTATCAACCAGAAGCAAAAAGAATCAACTCAAAAGATATTTCTGAATAAAAATGAAAAATCATCTCGTGAGTGAAAAGTTTCAGTCTTTTTCCAGCAGGATCGAACGACCATCACCAAGACTAGTCATAAAGGTTTTGCTAGGATCAAACACAAAAAGAAACAGAAAAAACACAATCACAACAGAATTATGATGGTGTGGACGCAACAAAACAGAAATAAAAAGATAAATTCATTGGGTTGCCTCCCAACAAGCACCATTGTTTAACGCCCTTAGCTAGGCATAAAAGCGATAGAATCACGTATCGTCGTCTTTGGTGCTCAAACCGCAAGTGGCCCTCATCATGGATTCATAAGGCAATCTTATTTTCTTTCTAGGAAAGTGCTCCATGCCTTTCTTTAAAGGAAATTGAAATCTAATATTCCCTTCCTTCATATCGATGATAGCACCGATAGTCCTTAGGAAAGGTCTACCAAGAATAATACGGCATGTAGGATTGTAATCAATGTCAAGCACAATGAAATCCACGGGTACATAGTTCCTATTTGCAATAATAAGAACATCATTGATCCTTCCCATGGGTTTCTTGACAGTAGAATCCGCAAGATGCAAATTAAGAGAACACTCTTCAATCTCATTAAAACCCAGAACATCACATAAAGACTTTGGAATCGCGGAAACACTAGCACCCAAATCACACAAAGCATTGCGTTCATAGTTTTTGATTTTGATTTTGGTAGTAGGTTCCCACTCATCATGAAGCTTTCTAGGGATAGAGACTTCCAATTCAAGTTTCTCTTCAAAAGATTTTATCATGGCTTCGACGGTATGATCGGTAAAGGCCTTGTTTTGGCTATAAGCGTGTGGAGAGTTTAACATGGATTGCATCAAGGAAATGCATTCAATCAAGGAGCAACTATCATAATTGAATTCCTTGAAATCCAAGGTAGTAATTTCATTACTACTCAAAGTTTTAATATCTTCTACTCCACTTTCAATGCTTTTAGCATCAAGATAGATGGACTCTGAATCATTGGGGCACTTTTCAACCAAAGTGGATTCATATCCAGACCCATCATCATTAGGTTTGATACAAGAAAACAAAGATTCAATGGGAGTCACACCAAGCACTTTAAGATCTTCGTGATTCTTATCACGAGAACACGCCTTTTTAAGCCATTCATGTCTAGCACGAATTTGGGCGTTTCTTTCTTTGCTCTCAATCATGGAAACATGCATAGCTTTCAAAGTTTCATCCATATTGATCTTGAGAGGAGCAGATCTAACTTTCAAAGCATCAACATCACTAGACATTCTATCAACGCTCTTAGCCAAATCGTCAATTTTGAGTAGTTTTTCCTCTATGGACGCATTGAATTTTTTTTTTGCGAGTTGATAAAGTCTTTGATATTACTCTTTAGATAAGAGGGTAATCTATTGTAATTTCCATGAGTATTGTTGTAGGAGTTGCCAAAGTTATTAGAGGAGTTACTAGGAAAAGGCCTAGGAACGTAGTTTCCTCTAAAAGCATTATTGTTGCGAAAATTATTCCTACCAACTAAATTAACGTCCAAGCTAGTGTTGCTACTTTCAATCAAGGAAGACAAGGGCATATCATTAGGATCTAAAGGAGCACTTCTACTAGCAACCAAATTCATTAACTCATCCATCTTAGCACTCAACGAGTTAATTTCTTCTATAGCATGTACTTTCTTACTAGTAGGTGACCTTTCAGTGTGCCACTGAGAGTAGTTCGTCATGATATTGTCTAAGAGCTTCGTGGATTCTCCTAACGTGATTTCCATGAACGTTCCACCTGAGGCGGAGTCCAAGATATTTCTAGAAGCGAAATTCAAGCCAGCGTAGAAGATTTGTATAATAATCCAAAGACTCAAGCCATGAGCGGGACAATTTCTAATCATCAATTTCATTCTCTCCCAAGATTGTGCAACGTGTTCATGATCAAGTTGCTTAAAATTCTTGATATTATTACAGAGAGATAGTCTTAGCCGGCGGAAAATACTTGGATATATAAGCATCTTTGCACTTATCCCAAGAATCGATACTATTTTTGGGCAAAGACGAAAACCAAGTTTTTGCTCGATCTCGCAACGAGAAAGGAAAAAGCTTAAATTTAATCACATCATTATCCACATCTTTCTTCTTTTGCATATCGCAAAGCTCAATGAAGGTATTGAGATGGGATGCGGCATCTTCACTAGGAAGGCCAGATAATTGCTCTTTCATAACAAGATTCATCAAAGCTGCATTGATTTCGTATGACTCCGCACTAGTGGCGGGAGCAATCGGAGTACTAATAAAATCATTATTATTAGTATTCGAGAAGTCACAATGTTTGGTGTTTTCATTCATGGTGACTTCGGCAAGCAAGCAAGCACACAGGCGAACAAAGAGCAAGCGAGAAAAAGGGCGAACAAAAAAGGCAAACGACAAAGGCAAATTGGTGAAGTGGGGGAGAGGAAAACGAGAGGCAACTGGCAAACAAAGTAAATGCAAGAGATGAGTTTGCGACACTTACTTGGATGATTTCTTTACTTGATCCTCCCTGGCAATGGCGTCAGAAATTCTTCTTGCTACTTCTCAAACAACAACGCCAAAAATTGACACATTGACGAAGACTTGCTTGCGTTGGTTTTTCCCTTGAAGAGGAAAGGGTGATGCAGCACAGGAGCAGTAAGTATTTCCCTCAGTTTGAGAACCAGTGTATCAATCCAGTAGGAGAATCTCGTCAAGTCCAGAGTACCTGCACAAACACAAAGAGCTTGCACCCAACGCTACAAAGGGGTTGTCAATCCCTTCAAGATTGATTGCAAAGTGAGCTCTGAAGGCGGAAAGTGCAACGAAGTAAAAGTGTAAGGCTGAAAATATGGTGTGGAGTAGACCCGGGGGCCATAGTGTTCACTAGAGGCTTCTCTCAAAATAGCGAATATTACGGTGGGTGAACAAATTACTGTCGAGCAATTGATAGAACCGCGCAAAGTCATGACGATATCTAAGGCAATGATCATACATATAGGCATCACGTCCGAGACAAGTAGACCGATACATTCTGCATCTACCACTACTACTCCACACATCGACCGCTATCTAGCATGCATCTAGTGTATTGAGTTCATGACGAACAAAGTAACGCCTTGAGCAAGATGACATGATGTAGAGGGATAATCTCAAACCAATGATGAAAACCCCATCTTTTTACCCATGATGGCAACAACATGATGCGTGCCTCGCTACCCCTTCTGTCACTGGGTGAGGTCACAGCACGGTATGAACCCAAAACCAAGCACTTCTCCCATTGCAAGAATCATAGATCTAGTTGGCCAGACAAAACCCACATCTCGAAGAGAAGTACAAGGATATGAAATCATGCATAAGAGAGATCAGAAGAAACTCAAATAAGATTCATAGATAATCTGATCATAAATCCACAATTCATCGGATCTCGACAAACACACCGCAAAAGAAGATTACATCGGATAGATCTCCATGAAGATCATGGAGAACTTTTTATTGAAGATCCGAGAGAGAGAAGAAGCCATCTAGCTACTAACTATGGACCCGTAGGTCTATGGTGAACTACTCATGCATCATCGGAGAGGTCATGGTGTTGATGAAGAAGCCCTCTGTGTCCAAATCCCCCCTCCGGCAGGGCACCAGAACGTGCCCCAGATGGGATCTTGCGGAGACAGAAGCTTGCGGCGGTGGAAAAGTACTTTTGATGATTTCCTAATTTTTTCTGGGATTTTAGGGAATTTATAGGCGAAAGTCCTAGGGAAAAGGTGGCCTAGGGAGCCCACAAGCCTGGGAGACGCGGCCCCCCTGTCCGCGGCTAGGGGCTTGTGGGGTCTGCAGGCCCCCTGCCCTGATTCTCACGCTTCCCAATCTTCTTATGTTTCGGAAAAAAATCTTTTTGGCTGTTTCGTTCCGTTTGGACTCCGTTTAAAATCCTCCTCTGAAAGGGGTCAAAAACATGGAAAAACAGGAACTGGCACTTGGCACTAAGTTAATAAGTTAGTCCCAAAAAATATATAAAAGGCATGCAAAACATCCAAATTTTGACAAGATAATAGCATGAAACCATCAAAAATTATAGATACGTTGGAGACGTATCAAGCATCCCCAAGCTTAACTCCTGCTCGTCCTCGAGTAGGGAAGTGATAAAGAATGAATTTTTAATGTGGAATGCTACCTAGCATAACTGTCCTTTGCAACTTCTTTCATGTGACATGAGTGTTCAGATCCGTGAGATTCAAAACAATAGTTTGCTATTGACATGAAAACAATAATACTTCAAGCAAACTAGCAAGGAAAAACTCGTAGGCACTGGATCGGTGATGGATAATTATGCCGGATGGCATTCATCATGCAACAATTATAACATGGGGAGATATGTAACTAGCTCCAGTTCGTCAATGTAATGTAGGCATGTATTCCGTATATAGTCATACGTGGTTAAGGAAAAGAACTTGCATGACATCTATTGTCCATCCCTCCCGTGGCAGTGAGGTCCTAATGGAAACTACGGGATATTAAGGTTCTCCTTTTAATAGAGAACCGGAACAAAGCATTAGCACTTAGTGAATACATGAACTCCTCATAGTATGGTCATCTCTGGGAGTGGTTCCGGCTATTGTCACTCCGGGGTTGCCGGGTCATAACACATAGTAGGTGACTACAACTTGCAAGATAGGATCAAGAACACACATATATTGACAAGAACATAATAGGTTCAGATCTGAAATCATGGCACTCGGGCCCTAGTGACAAGCATTAAGCATGGCAAAGTAGTAGCAACATCAATCTCAGAACATAGTGGATACTAGGGATCAATCCCCATCAAAACTAACTCGATTACATGATAGATCTCATCCAACCCATCACCGTCCAGCAAGCCTATGATGAGATTACTCATGAACGATGAAGAGCATCATGGAATTGGCGATGAAGGAAGGTTGGTGATGATGATGACGACGATCTCCCCTCTCCGGAGCCCAAAATGGACTCCAGATCTGCCCTCCAGAGGAAGAACAGGTGGTGGTGGCGCCTCCGTGTCGTAAAACGCAATGAACTATTCTCCTTGATTTTTTCCGGACGAAAGGGACTAAATAGAGCTAGAGTTGGAGGCGGCGGAGCCCCGAGGGCCCCACAAGATTGCTAGGCGTGGCCAGGGGTGCCCGCGCCTCGTGGGCTTGTGGGATCCTCGCTCCACGCCTCTTGTTGATTCCTGCGCCAGTATTTTTTATATATTCCACAAAAAATCCTCGTAAATTTCCAGGTCATTCCGAGAACTTTTATTTCTACGCAAAAACAACACCATGGCAATTGTGCTGAAAATAACGTTAGTCCGGGTTAGTTCCATTCAAATCATGCAAATTAGAGTCCAAAACAAGGGAAAAAGAGTTTGGAAAAGTAGATACGATGGAGACGTATCATGTGGTTGCGTTTGGGTGTGCTCGGTTGTAGTTGCGGCCGTGTCGGTTCGGTTCAAACTACTACGAAAGAAAAATGGAAAAAAGCCGGGTGCGATCGCGCCTTATGTTATGCGGTTGTGGTTGGGTGTGCTGGTTGCAGTTGCGGCCCTGTCGGTTCGGTTGCAACTTCTACAAAAGAAGAAAAAGGAAAAAAGCGAGGTGACATCAAACCTTATGTATTGGAGTTGCAGGTGTGTCGGTTCGGTTGCAACTAGTGCAAACAAAAATGAAAAAAGCCGATTGCGGTCGCGCCTTATGTCATGTGGTTGTGGTCGGGTGTGCTGGGTTCCAGTTGCGGCCGTGTCGATTCGGTTGCAACTACTACAAAAGAAAAATGAAAAAAAGCCGGTTGCAGTCACGCCTTATGTCATGCGACTACGGTTGGGTGTGCTAGGTTGTAGTTGCGTCAGTGTCAGTATGGTTGCAACTACTACAAAAGAAAAAAAAGGAAAATAGACGGTTGACGTCACACCTTACGTCTTGGAGTTGCACACGTGTCGGTTTGGTTGCAACTACTTCAAATAAAAATGGACAAAGCCAATTGTGGTCGCGCCTTATGTCATGCGGTTCTGGTTTGGTGTGCTGGGTTATAGTTGCGGCCGTATTGGTTCGGTTGCAACTACTAGAAAAGAAAAATGGGAAAAATGCAGTTGCGGTCGTGCCTTATGTCTTGCGATTGCAGTTGGGTGTGCTGGGTTGCAGTTGCGGCAGTGTCGGTACGGTTGCAACTACTACAAATGAAAAATGGAAAACAACCTGTTGCGTTCACGCCTTATGTCATGCGGGTTGCAATTGCAGCCCTGTCGGTTCGGTTGCAGTTGCGCTCGGGTTTGGGAGGTTGCAACTGTAAATAAAAGGCTTTGCCGACGCATACAACCCTCTTTCCCGACCTTCGGTTGCGGTCGTATTACACTTCATTCAGTTGCGGTAGGGTGTGACAGGTTGTGGTATCGTTACACTTCTTGCAATTGCGGTAGGGTGTGATGGGTAGTGGTTGCTCTCGAGTTTGTGTTCTTGCAACTATAAATAGAAGTTAGACAAAACTATGTCGACACTGAAAACCCTCTCTCCTTACCCTCGATTATGGTCATGTTACATTTTATCCGATTTTTTTTGAATGTGAGGAGTTGCAGTTGCGATCCAGTTGTGGTTGTTGCAACTACAAAAAAGAGAGACAAAAAGTACGCTGACGCCAACAACCCTCTGCCGCAAAATCCTGATTGCGGTTGGATTTGAGGCGGTTGAAACTAGAAAAAAATAAATAATAATAAAAATGAAACAATTTCATCCGCACCGACAGTCATCCCCCATCACCGTGACTACACTAATGCTTCGACCATCACTTGAACTTTTTGGCAAAAGGCACAAAAATTGCAAAAAACAAAAATGTGGGCCGAGGGGTGTGAAGAAAAAGGTTGCGTCTTGATACATCTCCAACGTATCAATAATTTTTGATTGTTCCATGCTATTATATTATCTGTTTTGGATGTTTTATATGCATTAGTATGCTATTTTATATTATTTTTGGGACTAACCTATTAATCAAGAGCCTAGTACCAGTTTTTATTTTTCCATGTTTTTGAGTATTGCAGATAAGGAATATTAAACGGAGTCCAAACGGAATAAAATCTCTGGAATGATTTTTCTTGGACCAGAAGACACCTACCAAACTTCGAGAAGGGGGCAGGAGACCTGCCGGGAGGCGACAAGCCTGCAGGGTGCGCCCTAGGGGGCCTGGCTTGTGGCCCCCTGCAGCTCTCCTAACCCTAATCCTTGGCCTAGAAATTCCAAAATATTCCCCCGATACCAGAACGAGCCAAAAAAATACATTTCCACCGTCGGGAGGCTCTGTTCCCATGAGATCCAATCTAGGAGTCTTTTCCGGTAATCTGCCGGAGGGGGAATTGATCACAGAGGTCATCTACATCAACTCCACTGTCCCTCCGATGATGTGTGAGTAGTTCACCACAGACCTACGTGTTCATAGCTAGTAGCTAGATGGCTTCTTCTCTCTCTTTGTTCTTCAATACCATGTTCTTCATGATCTTCATGGAGATCTATCTGATGTAATACTCTTTTGTGGTGTGTTTGTGGAGATCCGATGAATTGTGGGTTTATGTTCAGATTATCTATGAATATTATTTGAATCTTCTGTGAATTCTTATATGCATGATTTCATATCTTAGCAAGTCTCTTCGAGTTATTGGTTTGGTTTGGCCAACTAGATTGGTAATTCTTGCAATGGGAGAAGTGCTTAGTTTTGGGTTCAATCTTGCGGTGTCCTCACCGAGTGACAAAGTAGGGGTAGCGAGGCACATATTGCATTGTTGCCATCGAGGATAAAAAGATGGTTTTTTAATCATATTGCTTGAGCTTATACCTCTACATCATGTCATCTTACCTAATTTGTTACTCTGTTCTTCATGAACTTAATACACTAGATGCAGGCAGGAATCGATCAATGTGCGGAGTAATAGTACTGTATGCAAAATTGTTTCGGTCAACTTGACACGGACGTGATGCCTATATGCATAATCATTGCCTCAGATATCTTCTTAATTATTCAATTTTCTATCAATTGCTCAACAGTAAATTGTTCATCCACCGTATTATTTTCCTTCATGAGAGAAGCCTCTAGTGAAACCTATGGCCCCGAGTCTATTTTCCATATTATATTTTCAGATCTATAAACCAAAAATACCAAAAATGTATTGCTGCCATTTATTTAATTTTGTTTTGCTTTTCATTTTCGCAATCTTTTATACCTATCTCTATCAGATCACATCTTTGCAAATAACCGTGAAGGGATTGACAACCCTTTTGTTGTGTTGGGTGCAAGTGTTTGATTGTTTGTGTAGGTGCTAATATTGGGTCCTTGCTTGTTCCTCCTACTGGATTGATACATTGGTTCTCAACGAACTGAGGGAAATACTTATCTAATTTACTGCATCACCCTTTCCTCTTCAAGGGAAAACCAACGCAAGCTCAAGAAGTAGCAAGAAGGATTCCTTGCGCCGTTGCCGGGCAGGATACATAGTAAGATCAAGCTTACCAAGTAACCATCACAAACACATCTCTTGTATTTACTTTATTTTCCATTTGCCTCTTGTTTTCCTGTTCCCCACTTCTAAAATGATTTTCAAAAACTACCAAAAATATTTGCCTTTTTACTCGCCCTTCTTCCGTTCGTATTTTCGTTTGCTTCCTTGTGTGTTAGATTGCTTACTTTGTCATGATGACTCACCTGCCACAGGGGACTCAACAATCTCATTTCCAAAGGCATCCAGACTAGCAAAGCTTAATGGGTGAGGTATGGTTAAGTGGTGCGGTTGCAGCACACGACTAAGCATTTATTTAGTGGCTAACTTACGAGTATAAGAATAAAGAGGGGGATGATATACGCATAGCAGACGTGATCTATTGATGATCAAATGAATGATACTGAACACCTACTTACGTCAAACATAACCCCACCGTGTCCTCGATCGGAGAAGGAGTTCACGAAAGAGACAGTCACGGTTATGCACTCAGTTGGCATATTTTAATTAAGATTACTTCGAGTTATCTCGAACCGGATGTTAAAAAAAGTTCCCACGTTGCCACATAACCGCGGTCACGGCTTTCCGAAAGATTTAACCCTGCAGGGGTGCTCCAACTAGTCCATAACAAATTACCACAAGCCGCATAGAAAGCGTCGATCACGAAACTCGTGTTCTCCTCGGATATCTTAGTGGAAAACCTCAATTCTGAGATTACCCAAAGCATCACCGGAATCCCGATGCACAAGACATTCGTCAAAGGTAAAACTAATCTAGCAAGGCTGCTCGACGTGTCGACAATCCTGATAAGAGCCGCATATCTCGTTCTCAGGACACGATGGATGGGCTAGACGTCGGGTTGGCTAAACCGTGGGTGACCAGGGGACGCTGGACATCGCTCAGGTTGGACCAACACTCATGAGGAGCACTGGCCCGGGGGTTGATTAATTACTCCGCGGGTGCCGGCGGGTCCCTATGCATTTTCATTAGGTTATTAGGGAAATGTAGTATCAAAGTTGGGCCTTGCAAGACCAGTTTTAATCTAAGATGAATTATCAAGGGGATCCCCATAATAACCCCGACCGTGTAGGAGCGCTCAATTATCAAATATAACACCGGTAGCCGAAACTAAGGGGGCAAAGGTGGAACAAAACACCAGGCTAGAAAGGCCGGGCCTTCCACCTTTTACCAGGTATATAGGTAGATTAAAGTAAATAGCATTAATAGGGTGATATAACAAGGAATCCATGTTATCACATGGAAGCAACTGCACGTGCAACTAGCAACGCTAACACATGGTTAAGCAAGCGGTAACATAGTTAATCAGTGGTTTGCTAGGTAGTGAACATGTTGATGGTTTTCATGGCAATGTTGAGAGGCTAATATTTAACTGGTGGTAGGCAACGAGACATAGCGAAATAATCGAGACATAGCAGACGAACCGATGTAGTCGAACGGGTCCTCACTTTCCGACACGCTTGCGGAACTCTACTAGATGAAGCAATCCGGAAACAAGAATCAACACACGATATTCACCACCCGATTCACAACACAAATGATGCCTGAGGTGTTTCATTTACGCACGGTATGACATGGCAATTCACGCAATCAAACACTACACATTAAGTGAAGTTCAATATGCAATGAGTTGCATATCGATGAAATTCCATCTTTAATTATTTAATTCTATCTCGATTAGGTACACGACAATATTAAATGTGATTAAACATGACAAGAGGTGAAGCGTAATTAATCTACCTATCTAGGCACTTTAAATGAGGTCGGAAACGACTTATAGCATCTCCAAACTGACCTCATATGTTAATTTATAATTCTGTCCAGATCTGAACTAACACATTTTAATATTTGTTAAACAGCAACATAAATAGGTTCACATGATTCTACGTGTTGTTCCAATCAATTTACACATAGAGAACATCTTCAACGGAGCTATGGTTCAAAAGATACGAACACCGCAAGATATGATGGCATGAATGCAATATGTATGCAATGATAGTCACAAGCATTCCAAACCAAGAAGGCAGAAACATAATATGAAACTACATGAGATTCTAATCAAGTTTCATATAGGACACGATCAAAACGAAGCAACGGTTCAACAAATATAAGCTAAACAAGAAATGACTACAATCTGCCAAAAGCAGCAACATGGCATTTTCTACACCCCAAAACATGAAGCTACATAATTCTAAAAGGCTCAAACAAGACATGAGACCGAAGTGGTCAAGATGCACTACAACATCCTACTAATAACATCTAGCATGGCAGCATGGATCACCAGGAAAAGAACTCACAAAATGGCACCTCGCACACAATTTCAGACTTAGTGAAAATCACACTTTGACAGTGCAGTTTTCGATCTGAAGGCATATTGAATGCAGAAAAACTATATGCTACGGGGCACGGAATGGCATGAAAATTTAGAGCATGCTAGATAATCTTAAGGACTACAAATAACTCCATTACACCAACCTCAAAGGAGTTGTAGATAACTAGGAAAACCCATGTCAAGACAACAAGAATATATTACAGATCTCAGACTTAGAAATATTTCAGCATCTCCAAATCAGCACTATTTTCTAGCATGTTGACAACAAGCAAACAACACCTAAACATGGATTTCTATTGCAACCAAAATTACCAGGGGCTATCATACATATCCAAGGGCACATCTCTAGTTCACAACTCATGCATATCACGCACGGAATAAATCACACAAAATAAACAAAAGGCAACATGGCAAAATATCACGCATGCTAACTTGCTCGAAAGGCAAAACAAAATGCATAGTTAAATTCTATGGATTTTCTACCCCGAAAACATATATAATATGTGGGGTTGAAAAATAAAAACTAATGCCACACATATATGCGAGAATATGTCCTAAACACGACAAAGCAAAACTATTGACGGCACCTACATGCAAAATAGCGAGACACTATCTAAAATACATGGAAACGGGTCCCGAACATCATAAAATTTTTATCTACGGGATTTGAACAATCCAGACGCGCACAAAAATATCTACGCAACAGTTAACCTATTAGGACAAGACGCAAATCTAGGTAAATGGCGGTTCAAACTACTTCAAATATGCTTGCAAGTTGCAAAATAATATTCTACGCAAAAATCTACACAAGTTAGATATCTAAATCGTTGCGATCCGATGCACGGTTAATTATCTACGAGCGTTTGAAAATATCCTAATTTCCTGAAATTAATACATCGCCGGATAAAAGAAAAAAAGCACTCAGGCCGAATCTGGTCATTGGGCCGAAACAGGGTGAGCGCAATTTAGCTACATGCCGCCTAGGGCGGGAAATAGGGCTGCGGGGGAGGTCCTCACCTCGGGCCGAAAGGCTGGCTAGAGATGAGGGCAACTTGGGCCGGTGGCTGGTGAAGAGAGGCGAGCTGGGTCGCGTCGCGGGCGAGCAGCTGGGCCAAGACCCACGCGAGGCGCAATGGAGGCGGCCCGGGATGGCGCGGTCAATGGGGGCTCGTCCCTCGTCTCCCTCGTGTTCGCTCCCGAGCGGGAGCCAGATGCGGCGACGACGGCGGCTTCTGGCGAGCAGACAACAAGGTGGGGCAGGACCGGCTAAGGCGGCGGGGACGGGGTCTCCCGGACCGGATCTGGCCGGATCCGGTCGGTGGCGACCTGAGGCGGCGACGCGACGCGGATCAGGGGCCGGTGACCGGCGGAACATGGAGGCGAGGCAGCAAGGCCGGCGAGGGCTGGGGCGGCTGGAGGTGCACCGAGCGAGGGCGATGAGCTGCGGGCCCACGGGGGACGACTTGGACGCACGGGGCACGGCGAGCTGCGGCCGGCGGCGGATGGCTGGCTTGCCTGCCATGGAACGACTCGGGAGGAGCTGGGGGTGCGGCCGATCCGGGCTTGGATGGGCCCCGAATGGGCTTCGACAGGCCTGGCGTGGCTGGAGGTGGGGGAAGCGCTTGGAGAAGCTGTCTGCGGATCTGCGTGCCTAGGGCTAGGGTTCGCACGGGAACCGAGGGGGGTTAGGGGGGCTGCCTACTTATAGACCAACATGGCTCGGACGCGGGGATGACTAGATGGGCTGTGTAGTGTAGGCTAGCCGGAGACGAGAGGGAAAACGTGCAACCGACAACGAGTTTTTAAACCGACAAACCCATCCGACGAATAACCGACAACGGTGCCGCTACGGTCGACCGTTCGGGTACCATACGGACTCCGATTCCGACGAAAATTGGCAGGCAGCCTCCCTATATTAATATAAGACCGCACGCCAAGTTTCATCCCAATCCAAGAAGTTTTATACACACTTTTAAAAACAAGGTTTTGACAATGCCGTGGGTGCGTGTGAGTGTTGTCGGGCTCAGAACGGGCAACGACGAGAACGGAGATAACCGACAACTAATAACGGATGCAAGTTTGAAAACTGGCGGCAACGGAGTGCCAATTCAATGCATATGAAGCGCATGATGTGATGATGAAGCGACAAATAAAATAATCACACGTCAGCAATGGAATAAAAGGAGAATCTTCTAGAGCGTCGGTCTCGGGCTGTCACAGAAATGATGGATGAATTGATGAAATTGTTTGCTAGTAAGAGTACTCGTATTGATCCCAATGATATGCCTTTGTCTTCTTTGATTGGAAATAATAATGGATCTATGGATGTGAATTTTGTTGGTAGCAACAATTTTGGCAATAACACATATAGAGGTAATTTCAATCCTAGGCCGTTTCCTAGTAATTCCTCTAACAAGGATGGTAATTCCTACAATAATTATTATGGAAATTGTAATAAGATGTCCTCTGATCTTGATAATAATATTAAAGAATTCATTAGCTCACAAAAAGGTTTCAATGCTATGATTCAAGAAAAATTGCTCAAGATTGATGATTTGGCTAGGAACGTTGATAGAATTTATCTTGAGATTGATTCCTTAAAAATTAGATCTATTCCACCCAAGCATGTCATTAATGAGTATTTAAAAGCTATTATAATCTCTATTGATGAGTGTAAGGAAAGAACCGCTAGAATACGTGCTAAGCGAGAATGGCTTGAAAAGGTGTTTTCTCTTGAGAATAATGATGAAGATCTTAAAATGATTGACGTGACTCCTATTGAATCGTTGTTTTCTAGTATAAACCTTGAAAAAGATGGGACTGGAGATGAGTCAACTTTAGTTAAAGGGTGTCCCAATGATTAGGAGTTTATAGATCTTAATTCTAAGATTGATAAAAGTGGGATTGAAGAGGTCAAAACTTTAAATAGCAATGAACCCACTCTTTTGGATTTCAAGGACTTTAATTATGATAGTTGTTCTTGGATTGATTGTGTTTCCTTGTTGGAATCCATGTTAGATTCTCCGCATGCTTATAATCAAAATAAAGCTTTTACTAAACATATTGTGGATGCTATGATGAAATCTTTTGAAGAAAAACTTGAGTTGGAAGTTTCTATATCTATAAACCTTTCTGATGAGTGAGAACCTACTATTAAGATTAAAATTAAATATTATGAGTGGCATGCTCTTTGTGATTTGGGTGCTAGCGTTTCCATGATTCAAAACATTTATGTGATGTGCTAGGATTCCGTGAATTTGATGATTGGTCTTTAAATTTGCATCTAGCGGATTCGACAATTAAGAGACCTAAGGGAAGGATTAATGATGTTCTTGTTGTTGCAAATAAGAATTTTGTGCTCGTAGATTTCATTGTTCTTGATATAGATTGCAATCCTACATGTCCTATTATCCTTGGTAGACCTTTTCTTAGAACGATTGGTGCAATTATTGATAGGAAAGAAGGAAATATTAGATTCCAATTTACATTAAGGAAAGGCATGGAGCACTTTTCGAGAAAGAAAATAAAATTACCTTATGAATCTATTATGAGAGCTGCTTATGGATTGCATACCAAAGATGACAATACCTAGATCTATTGCACTATTCCTAGTTAGGGGCGTTAAGCAATAGCGCTTGCTAGGAGGCAACCCAATTTTATTTTTATATTTTTGTTTTTGCTTCTGTTTTTGAGTGCTGAAAAAAATATTACCTCTGTAATAATTGTGTTTTCTTGTTTTAATTAGTGTTTGAGCCAAGTAAGACCTTTGGGATGGTCTACGTTGTTTGCAAGTTGATTTTGCTAAAAAAACATAAACTTTCTTACTAGAAACCGATCCGACTAAAGTGGGAGAGACAGACACACGCTAGCCACCTTATGCAACTCGTGCATGTCTGTTGGTGGAACCATTCTCACACAAGAGTACGTGTAAAGTCGGTCTGAGCCGCTTCATCCCACGATGTCGCCGAATCAAGATAAGACTAGTAACGGCAAGCAATTGACAAAATCAGCACCCACAACTTTTGTGTTCTACTCGTGCATAGAATCTACGCATAGAACCTCGGCTCTGATGCCACTGTTTGGTAAACGTAGTAAATTAAAAATTTTCCTACGACATACAAGGCTCTATCTATGGAGAGACCAGCAATGAGAGAGGTTGTAGAGCATCTTCATACCTTTGAAGATCGCTAAGCGGAAGCATTACTATGAACGTGGTCGATGGAGTCGTACTCGCAACGATTCAGATCACGGTCGGTTCCGATCTATGTGCCGAATCACGACACCTCCGTGTTCAACACATGTACAGCCCGGTGACGTCTCCCGTGCCTTGATCTAGCAAGGAGGAGGGAGAGGTTGAGGGAGAGCTCTGGCATCACGACGGCGTGGTGGCGGTGGAGCTACAAGGTCTCCCGGCAGGGCTTCTTCAAGCACCATGGGAGAGGAGAAAGAGGAGAAGCAAGGCTGTGCCGAGAGAGAGATTTCGTGTGTCTCAAATCAGCCAAAATCTCCACTATATATAGGGGGAGAGGGAGGGCGGTGCCCCTTTAGGGTTCCCACCCCCAAAGGGTGCGGCAGATCCATCTAGGGCTGGTGGTGGCGGCCAGGGCAAGAGAGAGGGGTGTGGCGCACCCCACATGGGCCTTAGGCCCCATCTGCACTAGGGTTTTGGCCCCTTCCCTCTCTTATGGCGCCTTGGGCCTAGCTGGGAGGCGCACCGGCCCACTCTGGTGCTATGCTTAGGATTGGATCTTGTCCATCACACCATTCTCCTAATGATGTGGTCCCGTTATTAATGACATCCAATGTCCATGATCAGGAAACCATGATCATCTATTGATCAACGAGCTAGCCAACTAGAGGCTTGCTAGGGACACATTGTGATCTATTTATCCACACATGTATTACTGTTTCTTGTTAATAAAATTATAACATGAACAATAGAAGATTATCATGAACAAGGAAATATGATAATAACCATTTTATTATTGCCTCTAGGTCATATTTCCAACAGTTAGCATGCTTGAAGTATTATTGTTTTTATGTCAATATTATACTGTTGTTTGAATCTTATGGATCTGAATGTTCATGCCACAATAAAGAATATTGCATGGATAAATATGTTAGGTAGCACTCCACATCAAAAATTATGTTTTTATCATTTACCTACTCGAGGACGAGCATGAATTAAGCTTGGGGATGCTTGATATGTCTCCAACGTATCTATAATATTTTACTATCCATGCTATTATATTATCTGTTTTGGATGTTTATATGCATTAATATGTTATTTTATATTATTTTGGGACTAACCTATTAACCTAGAGCCTAGTGCCAGTTTCTGTTTTTCCATGTTTTTGAGTATTGCAGATAAGGAATATTAAACAGATTCCAAACAGAATAAAATCTCCGGAATGATTCTTCTTGGACCAGGAGACACATGCCAGACTTGGAGAAGGGGGCAGGAGAGCTGCCGGGAAGCGACAAGCCTGCAGGGCGCGCCCTAGCGGGGGACTGCGCCCCCTGACTTGTGGGGCCCCTGCAGCTCTCCTAACCCTAATCCTTGGCCTATAAAATCCCAAATATTCCCCCAATACCAGAACGAGCCAAAAAAAAATACTTTTCCGCCGCTGGGAGCCTTTGTTCCCATGAGATCCAATCTGGGGGCCTTTTTCGGTGATCTGTCGGAGGGGGAATCGCTCACGGAGTGTATCTACATCAACTCCATTGCCCCTCCGATGATGCGTGAGTAGTTCACCATAGACCTACGGGTCCATAACTAGTAGATAGATGGCTTCTTCTCTCTCTTTGTTCTTCAATACCATGTTCTTTAGGATCTTCATGGAGATCTATCCGATGCAATACTCTTTTGCAATGTGTTTGTGGAGATCCGATGAATTGTGGGTTTATGTTCAGATTATCTATGAATATTATATGAATCTTCTCTGAATTCTTATATGCATGATTTAATATCTTAGCAAGTCTCTTCGAGTTATTGGTTTGGTTTGGCCAACTAGATTGGTAATTCTTGCAATGGGAGAAGTGCTTAGTTTTTGGTTCAATCTTGTGGTGTCCTCACCCAGTGACAAAGTAGGGGTAGCGAGGCGCGTATTGCATTGTTGCCATCGAGGATAAAAAGATGGGTTTTTCATCATATTGCTTGAGTTTATCCCTCTACATCATGTCATCTTACCTAATGCGTTACTCTGTTCTTCATGAACTTAATACTATAGATGAAGGAATTATTTGGTCGATGTGTGGAGTAATAGTAGTAGATGCAGAATCGATTTGGTCTACTTGATACGGACGTGATGCCTATATGCATAATCATTCCCTTAGATATCTTCGCTTTTCTATCAATTGCTCGATAGTTATTTGTTCACCAACCGTATTATTTTCCTTCTAGTGAAACCTATGGCCCCAGGTCTATTTTGCATATTATATTTTCAGATCTATAAACCAAAAAAACCAAAAATATATTGCTGCCATTTATTTACTTTTGTTTTACTTTTCGTTTCTGCAATCTTTTATACCTATCTCTATCAGATCTCAACTTGCAAATAAATCGTGAAGGGATTGACAACCCCTTTGTTGTGTTGGGTGCAAGTGTTTGATTGTTCGTGTAGGTGCTAATATTGGGGCCTTGCTTGTCCCTCCTACTGGATTAATACCTTGGTTCTCAACAAACTGAGGGAAATAATTATCTACTTTGTTGCATCACACTTTCCTCTTCAAGGGAAAACCAACGCAAGCTCAAGAAGTAGCACGTCTCCCTTAATACTAAAAAAAGGTCTAGCTGAAATTACGCATACTACCAGCATTACACCTAGAAAAACATGCCAACGAAAAATAATAAAAATCGACTAAACAATTTGACAAAAACATGCTTGTGCCATCACTTGCCATTACATAAAAGAAAACACATGGGGGCCATAAGGTTTTGTTGGCAAAAGTACATACAAAACAGAAGAATACAAACATTCCAGTGCTTACATAGTTTAGAAACTCAAGAAAAATATATGAAAAAGGGTAGATGGATAGCCTAAATCACCAAATGGTAACAATTTGGGAATGCTAGCACACTATTTCTAACTACAAATTTTATGCTTCTGCCAGCCTCAAACCAATGATGATGCATGTTATGTTGATGACCTATGCATAGCTCTCCTTGAAGTTGAACACAACAACATCGTCTGCTTGGAGGTGGTACTGGGTTGCAAAAAGACCCCAATCTTTGTTGAAGACCACCCATCCATCACAATCCATGTGATATCTAACTTGCATGACATCTCCTATACCCATACAAAGGCCCATGACCCCTTTTCGAGCCAAGTTCAGTTGTTGAAAAAAATTCTTGGGGATTTTCTATCTGATGTCAACAAATTGAACAAAACAAAAATGTGTTAGATGAAAAAAACAGAAAATAGGGAAAAACTTGTAGTTTGAGAGTATATACTATCAGCTTGCTTGTGATGTTCGTCGGTGTGAGACGATGCACAAAATGCGGTCCTATGTTTCCATCTTGAATGGTTAGTAAGAGTCCCAACATTTGTTCTTCACCGTCATTGAGAACAGCACCCCTGGTATAGATAATGTTTGGCGCAGCTTCAAGCCCATGGCCATGTGGGGACCCCGACTTACTAGTTGAGAATCGCCGTGCTCAGTGATCCCAGAGATCAATGCTCACCGAACACAAATACTGAATAAAGAGTCTTACATCCAAGTACCGATTATTACAACACGTGAACGAAGGGTCAAGTTCACAAGACAGGCCTAAGGCCAAATCACACAAATATACTAATAGCGGAAACACACGGCTAAGCAGGTGCCCATGCCATCAAGCCTACACCGACATGCATTCTAACTCGGAAGTGTCCTAGTTAGCAGGGGCGTCGCCGAAGACTTACTCATCTCCAAACTCCGGTCCTTCCATGTCTGGTCAATAACATAACAAGTGGCAAGCCAATGAGTACGTTGAATGTACTCGCAAACAACCCATGATATGAACAATGAAAGTGAAGGACAACAATATCATGCATTTTCTAGTATAACTGATTTGGGTGGAAAATTCATGAATGTGCATGAAGATAAAGAATTACTCTTGAAGAACAGGTTACAGATACCAATATATATCTGCTAAGGGCTGAACCGTCTGGGTTCACCCTATATGCCAAGTCATCAAACTTGGTCATATCATTGCTATCATAGTAACATCTTGCTCAACACCACACACAACTCACGCACACTTGGTTTATATGGAAATATTAGGACGTAGTTTAAGCAGGATTACCCAACTGTCCTTGACCGTGGACACGGCTATTTGAATAGTTTACACTCTGCAGAGGTAGTACGTTGGACCCACGAGATCCGAGAAACTTCCATGTCATCCACGACTCGCGGTATATCACATGCCCGAGGTAAGTACCCGATCAATGCCTTTCCCCTGACGATACTAGACAAAGAGGTCCACTCGATTGGTACCCAGCCCACATGTCGTACGTCTTACGAGCACCAACTCTGGACCGTACCGACCATGCGGGGACCAACGGTGTGACTGGAACTCATCAAAATGGCATAGTCGTCCTACCCGGCACGACCCCATCACGAGAGTGACTACAATCACTCCCGCCACTAGTAATGTGGCTCTTTGCTAGCACTGACCAGAGTAATTAACATAGCCCCGTCCCATAAGGGGTAACATGGTCGTACTGGTAAGGTTGGGACGGTCGACACATCATAAATCTAATCCCATTTCCGAAACCTTACTCACACAAATACCGGGTGCATCACTTCACCAAAAGTGACCACCAACTCATCATCACCCTCGGGCATTAGTGGCACCCGACGGGGTTTTCATAAACTCTTACTTTGTCACAACAACATGCTCATGATGATGCTACTACTATCTTTACTTGTCAACATGGTATTAGCATGACCCTAAGGGGTAGAGTCAAGCTCAATGCATGTGCTCCGGGGGAGCCTTCGGTAACATCCCATCAAGGAGTACCGACACTTATGATCATACGCAATGGAAATACTTGCTATATAACATGCAAAGTAATCATATGCTCAGCCATGGTCAAAGGGCTGCTTGCCTTGGTCAGCTAGGTATCCGGGCTCTTCGAGGTCATTCGCTCCGATTCCCTCGTCACACGGGTTTTTTATCGTCGATAAAGCAATAAATAAGAAATAGCTCACACAGAAACAGTCCACAAAGTCATTTTAAAAATGTTCCCTATTACTGATAAATCTAAGATATCATTTTAAAAATGATTGCCTTAATTTTCCTTGAAGGAATAATTTTAAAATCAACCAAATAGAAGCAAAACTATTCCATTTTATTCCTTTTTAATATTGTAAAATGGATTAGTTGCTGGAAAAATCCATCTAAGCCTATCATTAAATACTACATATTTTTTAGAAAAATAACAATGGAAGAATTATATTTTTACACTGGTTAAATGTTTTTATAAAAATCTTAGAAGTCCAGGTTTAAAAAATAAAAGAAAACACAGGCCATCTCCTGGCCTTGCTCGGCCCAGAGCTGGGCTGGCCCATGGCCAGCCGACAGCCTGCCCAGGCGTGCGCGCGCCGTCAGGTTTGAACCTGACGCGCGGGGCCCTGCGGTTAGTAGCCGAGGCCAGCGCGGGGGAGGAGGCTGGGCCGCCGACAGGTGGGGCACACCTGTCGGGGTCGTCTCCTACCTCCAACCAAAGAGGAGGACGAGGACGCCGACGTGGCTGCCGACGCGCTCAAGCTCCAATGAGCACGGGAATGGGTTCGCCTGACCATCGCCTACCTGCTGGTGGTCGAAACAATGACGGGGAGGCAGGGGTTCGCCGGCGACGAGGAGGCCGTGGTGGAGGGGTTTCGGGAAGTGGTCGAGGAGGTTGCTTGAGACACGGGAAAGCTCGGGCGAGTTGGGGGGAAAGCTTCTTGGGGTCAAGGGTGTCAGTTTGGTGGGTCGAGTGGCGCAGGAGCCGTCGTGTAACCGGAGATCGGCCGGAGCTCCGAGGCGGAGGGGCCTCGGTCGATCTCGAGCCCCGGGGCTCTGCTGGGTTGCTCGGGTGGCTAGGGAGGTGCTAGTGGACGCGGCGAAGCTATCTGAGGGGTGCTGGAGCGAGGGGGAGGGCTATTTATAGGCCCGCGACGCTGAGTAGACTCGGGTGTGCCGGTGACTCATCGTGGCGTGCATGGGGGTGCAGAGAGACGTTGGGGTTGAAACCACGGTCTCAAGATGTGGTATTGGACTGCCCGAATCGTCTGCTGCAGAGAGAGAGGGAGAGGAGAGCTGCATTCGTGGCCGCGCAAGCTTGGCCGAATCTGGAGCGCGCGGGAACGCGTCGTGCAAGCTCTTGCGCGAGAGAGGAGGGGCCCTGAGGCTTGCCCGACGCAGAGGGGTTGTCGGGGAAGGGGTTGGACATCTCGGGGGAGGCTGGAACTAGCCGAGGGTGTCGCCCCCACCTCGAAGACTCCCTGTAGCGCGCCCAGAGCGCAGTTTTGGCATGCCACGCCATGCTGGTGCGCTCTGAGGCACTTTGGACGTGTCTAGCGTGTCCTGGCACTTGTTGGGGGTGTGGCTAGCCGTTTGGTTCTAGTGGGAGCTTCGGCTGGTCAAAGGAGGCAAGAAATACTAGTGCTGTCAATCATGAACTGATGCCTAAATTGGTGTTTTTGGCCTTTCCACTTTGAACCAGTGAGAGGCCAGTTGACTGGGGTTAGCTACTGGTGTTGGCTACTTAATCGAAGAGTTTGAAGCAAAGGGGTTTGGTTTAACTGTGCCTAAGGTGGCTTTTTCCTCTCTGCTAGAAGGTGTTCGACACTGGTCACACGGGGTTGCACCCCACCACTAATGCTGAGACTTAACATGTTTGGTTTTGGGGATAAACCATGGAGTTCCACCAAATTTGAGCTCCATTGGACAAGTTTAGCTTTGTAAACTTGAAATCACTCCAATATGACCAGATCTGTTCCTTCCAAAGGGAGTGTGGGAAAACTAAGTCCCACAAATCCAATTTTTGGTGTAGAACCCTCATTTGAGGTATTAGACACTCCTGCAAAGTTTTAGCTTCATAGGGCAAACTTTGCTATGTAGAGTTGCTCTAACTTGATTCTGGACAGATAGGGTTTTAGGGTTATTTGGGGTCCTTACCCACCTTTGATCAAGGTGAAACTTGATGTGGACACCAAACAAGGCTTAGGGGCATCACTAGAATTTTCTGGAAATTTATTGAGAGTATTTCCTTTGGAAATATTTCAAAATGCCAAAATAGACAGAATTAGCTTTTATAGTTTAATCAATAAATATAATATAAAAAGGGGTTTAAAATCCTATGTATGGAAAATATATGTCCTTCTGATCATCTCTAAATTTAATCAGATTTTTCCAAAGCAGAAACGTATTTTTCCATGTTGGAATACCAATTCTGACCTTAGAAATGGACAGGTCATTTAATTGGGAAAATACTCACAAAAATAATTATTTTTGTGGTTTTGAAATATAAAGATAGGTAAGAATCAGATTACCAAATATGAGTGGAAGCACTGTTGGTTATCAAGGACATGTAGTGCAACTCAAGGTGGTTTACTTTAGTTATCAAGGGTTTTTGAAAATCAGAAAAATATCAAAAAGGATTTATAGGCTTTAACCCTCACATGATCAATCATACAAGCATACAATGTCAATCATGGCAATCACAACATTAGTTTTGAAAAAGTTTTAACAAGCTCAGAATTTTACAACACTGACAGGTGATAGCAAAAACAGGGTGTGACAGGCCAGCATTGATCAACTCTTCATCTCCCACAACACCAAATGCACCAGCTTCCCCTTCTTCTACAACGTCACCTCCATCCATGTAATGTTCTGGCGCCCCATGATCTGCTGCAAGGCCGCTTCCAACGTAGTTCACATATGCCTGGGCCATCCTTCCACACATGTCAAAAACCACTACTTGACCCTCACCCAGGTTGAAGTCACGCTTGAACTTCGCCCAGTCATCACCTCCAATGAGTGTAGTTGAGTGTCCCCTGAACACATCAACAACATACCTATGCCTATGTGCTTTGGACTTCAGGCCACTCATCTTGTTGAACTGGTTCCTTGAAGTGCATGTTAAGGTAAAAAACAATAAAAAGAAAAAAGATCAAGCAATTAGCATGAAAAAGAAATGCTTCGCAAATAAATAAAGAGAAAAGGAATTGCAACATAAAAATACATCATGGAGAAACTAAAAAAATATAGATGAAATTACCACTAAATCTCTAAACCCATTGCGAATGAAACTGACAAACCTCTGCTCGTTGTCATTCTTGCAATATGAATGGCATAATGGGCACAACATCTTACATGGTACACACTCACATTAGAAAACATGTTCCATGATCAGATTGTGCAAAGAGCACAACAATTATTTTGAATGAGAAAACATTAACAAACTAATATATATATATATGTTTTACTTCAGTTCACAAAAAAAACACAACAAATTTCTGTTCATACTCTCCCTGATAATTCAAGCAAACGTGGCGATGGGCTGGTTAGGCGATCGATGATCTACATTTTAATCAGTTCATGTCGTAATGCAGTTCTAGACCCTACCACCTAGTTCGAACACACCACATGTGACGTACATAAGTACAATCATACAAAACACCAAAAAGGAAAAAATTTAGGCGCATATGACACATGTCGAAAATACTATTTACATGCATTTGGGTATTTGCTTGAATAGATGCATTTTTCCGGGGGCATCCCCAAAAAGCATAGACAATGTGTTCTTTTACTATTAGAACTATGAAATCAAACAATCATGATAGCAACTTATTTTGATCTACTACCCACAAGGATATACGATTTTGGAGACAAAAAAACCTAGTATCTACTTTGATTCAGTTGACAGAAAACATGCGTGCAAAAAACCCAAAATGAAGGGTGCCCGAAAAGACACATGTTAAATTCAGTAAACTATGTAAAACTACAAATGAGAACTAAAAAACAAATTTAAACTGAAGAAAGTACTTTTATAATTACAACATTGTTGAAGTTTTTCCTAAGTCAAACTAGTTTAAGTTTACAACTACATAGAAAAATATGCGAGAAGCCACAAAAGCAAATGCAAATAATATGGATTAAAAATTTATATAAATCTTATGGGACTAATTTGATGTTCTTGATGTTAATATACTCCGCTCTACACTTTGGTAAAACTTAAATACGCCTGACTAAAGACAACCCGAAAACTTCAATTCATTGAAAGTTAGTTTTTAGTAGCGGCTTGGTAGCCTGCGTTGCAAGGCCTAGGATAAACATTGACAATTGAAACTCATTATATATTGTAACAGTTAGTTACTCGTAACAACTTGATTTCGAAGTTATCAAGGCAGAGCCGACCCACAATACTCCTATTGTAACTGCTCTCACTTAGAGATCCCAATAGCCACATCACTAGGTGCAGCAAGATGCAGAATTCAGTTCACACACTGCATTCCCACAAATCAGAAAAAACATTCCAATTCAGGCTCACCATTGAGGCACAAAAAAATGTAAATGGAGGCACATATATGACACGATACTAAGAATACTTCTTACTACACTTAGAGAACACTTCACCACATACATTCAAAACTAAAAGAACTTTGTTTGTAATACACATCCTCCTTTGTCCCAGGAAAACACACACAAAAAAGGGAAACATGATTGGGACTTGAATCCTACACTACTCCACATACATTTCTCCTGTTTGGGTGAGTGAACCACCAAAAAATACTATCATAACTACGGATCGGGCGAGAACAAACAAGAACAACTCTAAAATAAAACCCTAGAACACGAATCTCTACAAAAGGAACAAAGAAAAAAAAGGAGAAAAGGACACCACGGGTAGATACCTTACTTCGAAGACAATAGCCGCAGAATCACCGATCTACCCGCACCAGTAGTCATCACCGCCGCCACACTACCACATCGGGCTGTCTCATCCGCCAGCCAATAAATAAAGAAAAGAAATGGGCTGGTGCAAGCGGGCATGGGGGGGGGGAGAAAAAGAAAAGGGATGGTGCGAACGGGCCACCAGTGGGACAACACATGGGCCACGCGCTGCTAAGTACCTCTCCATGTGGACAAAAACACGACTCGCGACGCAACTTGATCCAACGGTTAGAAAAGTGAATGAGACCAATTTATTTCTCATTCGACTAAGTTTTAGCAAAACCATACATTTTTATTTTGACAGGAAATCGCAACCTATTTGTTAATATTGCTTAGCTGAATCGCTGCTGACTAACCCAAAACAAAGTCAGGAGCATGTTCATGCCACCACAAGCAAAGAACGTCGGCTTGATAGGAAGTGAAAAATTGTACTCTATCCATATATATGGGGTCTAATGTGTTTTTCGAGACTAACTTTAATCACATGTTAGAGCAATAATATATGACATGCAAGCTATACAAACCATAATGTCCATGTGAAAGAAGCTTTCAATGATATAATTTTAACAATATACATCTCATATACTATTAATGTTAGCAATAGTTAAAGCAATATTGAAAAATGTATTAGACCACACACACACACACACACACACACACACACACACACATATATATATATACACACACACACATGGATGGAGGGAGTAGCTAGGTTTCGACAACATGCTAGCCAATCAGGTTGAGTCACCTCGTGTCGTATGATACACCATATGATGTATAAAAATGTTTTGTAATGTTTATTAAATAATCGTATCTCAGCTAGTTGGCCCACCATTGTCCTCACATCCATGCAAAATATGAGAGGCCTACTCTATCCTCTCACACAATAAATCCAACATTTTCTTTCATCTTGGCTAATTTAATATCCATATATTTTAAATGATATATATTTTTTGAAAATTCTTTATATTTGAACTCTTTATGTCGAAACCATTAAAATGAGACCAATCTTATATATTTTTCAACCACATTTAAATAGGAAACGTATAGTTCACATTTTGAAATAATCAGTTTCACAATGATAATTTTACTTTTCATAGTTACTATTTTATATTTTAAAACTTACATTTCACTTTTCACTGCCTTGTTTCACGAAAATTATATCTATTTTCAAACATTTTCAAACACAATGGTACATCACAATTGTACTTTATGTAGTTATTATTTCACAATTGAGAAACTGCATTTCACTTTTCACTAGCTTATTTTAGAATTAACACATCTATTTTCAGTTGCACATTTCTAGTGTGTAAAAATGTTTGATTCATGTATCTGAAATAAATTTGGGTTAAATGGATTTCTAGTTAAATGGGTTTGGTTCACATATTTCTACTGAAATATGTTTGTTTCACAAATTTTCTAGTGAAATAGGTTTATTACTAATTTTAATATAATCACTTTCATAAGTTAACATTCCTGTTTCATATTGGTTTTCACTTTCATAACTTACATTTGACTATATAGTAGATTATTTCACAAAATTCACATATATTTCAATTGCACATTTTTGAAACAACATAGGTTGGTTTCACATATTTATTGTTTAAATGGGTATTTTTTAAAACATTTTTTAAAGTGAAATAGGTTTGCTTGACATATGAGATGTGAAATGCTGAAATTGAACCTTGTTTGTAATGTATCCAAGTTTGGTCTAGTTCTAAAGGTCTTAGTGCAAGGAGTTCAAATATATAAATTAGTTGAATAACTAACTTATAGCTTAAATGATGTGAATGGTTTAATTTAGCTAAGGAGAAATAAAAGAATGAATTTGTGTGTGTGTGTGTGTGTGCGTGCGTGAGAGAGAGAGAGGGGGCTGTCACATGTTGCGATGCTTGTCATATCAAGGGAAAATGATGGGTCAGTAGATATATTTGATGATGTATAGGTTCAGTATAACACATAAATGAGATTAAAGTACTAACATTGGCCTACATCTTAATGCACACATGAACCATGGATCATGTGGTGTATGTAATGCTAAAAACGAGTTTGTGCGGAGCTAGCTTATGGGCTATCTTATTTATTTTTAGAAAGGAGGCGATTTTCCATCTTTATCGAACTGAAGCCCTTAAAGCGTTTACAACAAATAGTACCTGAAACGAATAAAAGAGGGTTCAATACATACCGAGCGGGGACAAAGGCAAGGTGCAAAATAACGGTTGGTTCGAAACACACCCTATGGGCCGACTACAAAGATAAAGGAACACCGTGAGCAGATGATCATTGCCCTAGTAATGGACATGCTTCTGGAGAGTTCACATGGAGCCGGAACTTGCTGCCAATCGTCTCGATGATGGATGCTTTCGTGGATTTACTGAGAGGCTTCCAAAGCTACAAAAAGATTGTCATTTTATTCATAGCATCAACGGGATGCTTAATGTACTTCCCTTCAATCATGGCTTTGTTTCTAATATGCCATAGAGCCCATGTCATAGTCGCAAAAGGCATCCACGTCACTGGACAAATGTGACTGGAATGTCTTGAACTAAGGGATTGAAGACCGCAAAAGTCATCGGTGCCCAGCTGCACCCAGTAATATCACGCTATAACATCCCAGGTGTCATGCTACATTAACCTCACACTAATTGTGACATGTCATTAAGTTTAAGTAAGCCAAATTGTCACTTGAAAAAAATCAAAGCCAAATTCAAATTTGAAATAAAGTCAAATAAATTATTTCTTCATACAGTAAAACTAAAATCTTGTTTGGGCTGCAAATATTCCCTAAGTATTTATGTTAAGGAGAACAACATCACTTGAACTACCAAAATGCCCCTAGGAATTATTAAAGTGGGACAACAACAAATAACTTGACAATTTTAAATTTAAAACTATTTAAACCTTTCCAAATGGCTTGAAAATTTTTGTGCAACTTAGAAATGTTGTCTAGTAATTTTCTACCAAATCTCATGTGTAACAAAAAATCATTTGATACATAAAATAAATACCAAACCGATACTATAAAGTAATTGACCAGCCCACAACGGCCTTCTCCTTCGTGTGAAGAGAGGAGGGCGCAGGGGCATGGCGTGGAAGCCACCCAGTCCGCCATGGCCGACGCTACCGACGTGCCGGCCATCCTGCACCCTTCCTACAAGCATAAGGACCCGACGCCCCCCTGTAACATCCCAAATTTTGGAATGTTAATAAAATTATTAGATCGGTTGTTTGTTTGTTTGAGTGATAGAAACTTGAGTGAAGTTTGAAACTTTTTAAAACTTTTGAATGAGATGGAATGAAATGACTTTCCCCTTTTTCCCATGAATTCAAATTCATCCGTTTAAAATCAGTGAGAGAAGATAACATGACTTCTTCAACTATAAGAAATTTGAATCAAGGTGGTATTTTAATTTCTTTCCGTATTGGATTCAAATTTAATTTTGGCACAAGATTTCAACCACAAAAATTTTCCTCACAATATACTTGCCAAGTAAGAAAGAGAGGAGGTAACATGACACCCCCCAAAAAAATAAAAGTCAGTAGAAAAAGAGTGCCAAAATTTTTGAAGACAAAAGTTGGATTTTAAAAAAATAAAGTTTTTGTTTTGTAAAAAAGAAAGTGTCCACGTTGTGGGAAATATTTTCCTGATAATTTTGATATATAATGCTTCTATATGTGGAGTTATATTTATTTTCCTTTTTATGTTTCACTTTCCTATTATAATAAAAAGGAAACAAATCGTTTCATTAGGAAAGTACCTGGGCCACTTTAGGAAACAAATCTGGCCCAATCCCACCTTTCTTCTTCATCCTCACGACCTTCCTTCCCTCCCATGGCAGAACCTTCCCAGGAAGGTTCCCTTCCGGGATTCGCGAGCTCTACTTCCTCCCCGAGCCTCCCACCACCCCTATAAGAATGCCCTCCCTGACCTTGTTCCATTCCTCCACTTAGCTCGCCCTCTCCCTGTCCGTAGACGCCACGCAACCACCATCCCCCATCTTGCCAGGGCCGAAGCAGAGGCTCCTGGAGGCAGCCCCATCGCCAGGACTCTCCAGCGCCCCTTGGAACCTCCCGCGCCACCCCACTCCAGCGCCGCCCCCCAGGCCACCTCCCCTACCTCGTCGCCCCCCTGCAGGCCAGCACCCCCTCGCCGTCGGTCCCTCCTGTCGCTGGACAGGAGCTCACCAGGAAGTGACGCCCTCCTCCCAGCCATTTCCACACCTTCCCTCCGCCGGTTCCCTCATCGGAGTGCCCCTCCTCACCGCCGTTCCTCCCTGCCTTCGCTGGCTTCAATGTAGAACGCACGTAACTCCCTCTCCTTTCTTTTTTTATCTTTTCTATTCCCTTTCACCCTTAGATCCAAATCCTATGGTATAGATTAGAAGGAACTTACCCCTTCGGTTTTCTAAAAAGAACAGGTCAACCTGTTAAGTTAACCGAATTTTTTTTCTTACATATCGGCCGTTTGTTAGTTTAGCTCTAGCAGCGCACGGTTTCAACCAATCAGAGCGTGCCACGTCACCGTACTCTTTTCTATTTTAAATCTGTAACAGAAATAGTTCTGTTTTTGTTTTCTTAATAACTTATAAGATACATATCCAATTAAGGTGATTCGTTTTGCATTAGATCACAAATTTTATGGAGGTTCCGAAAATATAAAATTTGAATATGTTTTAATTTATAAAATTTGAGTTAGAAAAGATTTGGTTTAAATCTTATTTTGTGCATACCGGGAGTTTTAGAATAGATTTTTAATTGATTCTTTTTTATACTGATCACTAGTGATCTTATTTATCAGTGGGTAAAATTTCAGAATTTTTGGAATAATTTAACTCATTATTTTATTCAAAACATATTCTGTTTTGGTTCTTGTAAGACAATTTTACTCTTTTATGATATAGCTACTTTTGTTTATTTTGATCATTTCCTATTGTGATGCTTATTGTGTGAAATTGTTTGCCTCGTTAGATTATCCGGAGTGCGAACCTTGTTATCTAGACACACTCGAGTTCGACAATCGTCAACAAGGCAAGTCACGTTGATCATGTTTCTACCCATGTTTTATATGCACTGTAGTTCTACTTTCTTCACCGAATTGCATGCAAAGTTAGGAACTCGAAAATTTGGTTCTTGATGTAGTATCATGTGTTAGGCACCCATCACCCTTGTTACCTGGCCCGAGATGATACATGTTATTTTGCTATGCTTAAGTATATGGGGTTTTTGTTGAGAGTCTATCACGATTGTTGTGAGAAAATTTTAATAATCAAGACCGGATATGTCAAGACTTTCGAGACCTCGTGATGCAATATACCTATGGGTGAAGGACGATTTTGATGGGGCCCCAGGGATAAACCAGCGGAGGATCCGGGATGCATGGAGAAGCGCCATGACATCTTGCGGAAAGCTTCACCCAGGCACAAAGAGATGGATGGATACTTCAAGACCCAAGGCTTACCTGCACAACCACGAGTTATTATGGGCTCTGGCTTGGTTGGACAACGCGGCGACTCTGGACGGGCGGTGCTACGAGATGTAGAAGAACGGTAGGATTGGCTGGGCACCGACAGAGGCTCAGAGGAACCCGTTGAAAGACCATGTTTTGATCATCCGGTCCTCAAACATCCTGTAGTTCGAGGACATTCAACGGAGGCGATCAAATCTTGTGGGGAACGTGTGCAAAACTCTACGGAATACTCAAACCTAATCGATTAGCCGTGTCCATAGTCATGGACAACTTGAGCCAAAGGAACTGAAACTATGTGGAATTCTCAACACCCTTAAATCTATTTGATGTGGGTATTATTGACAACTTGGGTATGAGAAATGATTGGTGGAACATTTCTCATTAACAACCAACAATGTAGTAAATTTTGCTTTTACCTCTCTCTTGTTGTAGGAAATATTTGCTTTATGCAAAACTTTAACTACAAGCCCACTTGCCATATATGCATATAGTATAGATGATATTTTCACCCCTTTCTTTTGTGATTTTCCGGCATATTCAATATGCTGACCTACACGGCTGCAACGTCTTATGTTGCAGATACTTTCTTCGACGAGTAAGAGTATTATTCAGGGTTACGGTCTGCACTCAACCCGCCGTTGGTGTTTATTGGGACTCCACTCCCTTTGACCCTTTCCGCTGAGATTTTGAGGTATATATCAGTTTTATGTTATTTACATGTGATTGCACTTTGATATATACATTGATGTACTGTGTGTGCCAGCATACTGATCCAGGGATGGCAAGATACACACAGGCTTGACACTTTTTGAGTCGGGTCGCTACAAATATGGTATCAGAGCACATGTTGACTGTAGGACGTGACCCTACAAACTGGAAATCCCCGAGGAAAGGATCTCTGAAAACTTTTATTTTCAAGAACATCCTTTACTTCTCATCCCTTCTGATTTCATCGAATGTTCTCTCTCGCCTCAAATAGTTAGACAATACCTTTTCTCCTTGGAACACATGAAGGATCAACTGAGTCCCACTTCAAAGTAAAGAGAATTTCACCATGCATTTGAAGAATTGAGGCTGCACCAATTGAAGACTCTCAAGACCCGAAGAATTCGAAGACCCTGAAGCGTTTGAACATTTATATGACCATTAGAAGTCCAAACCCCTGTTATATACCCACGTTAGATACGATGATTTGTGAGCCGTCATTGGTGTGTGTTTTCCGACAGCCACAAATTAAATCTATTCTCAAAAATATTGTTTGTATTGTGTGTATGTCCCTCAATCTCTTACCCATGTCATCCCCAAAACCCCAACCCTAACAGATGGAGTAAGAAGCTGGACTTGTAATCTCTGGACCAATGACCCAGCTGGAGGCTGATATATGGATTCTGAACATGGAGAACCACTTCGGGAGCAGTTTGACTTCAAGGAAATATGAAGTGGCACACGCTCTTCAGTACTTTACCCAAGGTGCTGCTATTTGGTGGAAAATGCATCATGACATACAAGGATTTAGTGGAGAAGAAACCTGGGACAAATTCAAGAAGACTCTGTTAAGATCCCATCTCATTCAGAAGAGCTATAATTATCCGATGAAGAAGCCTTGTGCATGCAAGATCTATGGAGAAATAGGACACACCATGGAAGAACACAATGATGGATGCCCGCATTGTGAAGAAAATCACCCAGCGGAGGAATGCCTAACTAGTCAGGTGACTTGTTTCTTGTGTGAAGGAACCACCCACTACCAAGCCTAGTGTCACATCTACCCCAAGGTGCAACAACCTGTCAAGAAGCAGAAATCATTAATGAAGGAAACGTTCAAGAACAAGATTCTGGAAGAACTTGTGATGAAGGAAAATATAGAAGAGCCTGATGAACAAGGTCTGACCAGATTTTTCTCCAATGCATGTTACTCATATGGACAACAAGGACATTATTCACAGGATTGCATAAAGGAAAGCCATAAATATCTGGGAGACTTCCCGACAGAAAAAGTAGAGTTGGATCCACCTGAAATAGAAGAACTGGAAAGAACGAAGGAGTCCGAAAAGAAGAGAAAGTACACCAGTCAGAGTCAAATCCCTTCACATAAAGAGCTGAGTCATATCATATGTTTCAAGTGTATGGAATTGCGCCACTACAAAAATATGTGCCCAAAAAGGAAGCAGGAAAACCAAGGAGTAATAGCCAACTCCAAGAAGCCCCGATACTTGTGGGAACTCATTTGTTTTTAGTGCAAAGAAGCAGGACATTATGCTATAATTGTCCACGGGGGAAGAAAGCTAAAATGGAGTAGTTAAATTTTGACAATGGCAATAAGTGTAACATGAAGCCCTCTTGTTATCATGCGTTTATGGAGTTAAATTTTGTAACGAAAGTATCTGAGGTTGTAATAACTTCATGAATCAATAAATTTATTGTGTGATGATTTCCTATGTTGAAACTGTATGCGTTGTTTCTCTATGAACAAAGATCTCTGAACAATTATAAGGACATGAGAAAATATGGTCTATGCAGGCATCAGTATATCTCATTTTAAGTGTGGTAGCAATCGGTAAATCCATAGGATCCAATGAGTAGGAATGTACCATGCATACTAAGGAGACACATACATTCCTCTGAGTACCCATTTCCTGACACCTGCAGATGACAACCCTCTACGAGTCCTTCCTTAAGGGCCTAGAAACAATCATGACCCTGACTAGTGATCATGATTACCCGAAAATCCTGAAGGACATGATGAAGCACATTCATCTTGAAGGAGATGCAGTCTACAAAGGCTACCCATTCATGGAAAGTGGAGTGGAACTTTGGTATGTTGAAGTACACCTCCACCATGTGAAAGGAGTTTGTCCAAACACTATGGGGCAATACTTTTTCATTTCACGTGTACCACGAGCAACCTTCTTTGATGCTGTCCGTGAAGCTGCCATGGAAGCCATACGTCAGATTGGAGAAATACTTGAAGCAAGACTCCGTCATACCCAGGAATACCTGAGTGAAGTGCATGCGGAGATGAAGCTCATGGCCACCATGATAAAGCAAAAGATGGATGATTTCAAGGAGCACCTCAGAAAGTTCCAGTGGGACTAAAGTATCTTCAAGGGAGACAAATGAATAAAGTTGGCAGAAATGCTTGACCATACCGAACAATGTGGATGGCAACATTTGTAATAAAGTACTTTTGAATTGGAGTTTTGAGAAGAAATTAAGGATGTAATGAAGGATTGAATATGATTTATGGATGAACCAATACTTTTAATGGTAAACACACCAATGAAAAAAAAAGTATCCCACAGAGTGGATGTGTACCAAACATAAGTCTGAGGATTATTATTATATGATGGTTACCCCAAGAGTATGACGAAATGAAACACTATAGGATTTAAAGGCGGAGTAATTCCAAGTATGAGTTAAAGTGGGCCTGCAACCCATAGACCCCGGGACTAATAAGGATCAAGCACTACCTTTATGAAGAAAGAAACTTGGAAGAAGCTATGATGGAATCGGCAAACGTTTTCTTAGGAGCATGCGTAAACCAGAGAGTGGTAAAGAATACGATAGATGTTTTGTCCAGCTTGTAGAACCAATGGATTCATACGAACTTCGTTCAAGTTTGTGAGGACGCCCAAGTGTTAGAATACGAGATTCACTAAGCGTTATACAAGGTAATGATTTCAGTGTGACATGGCTTGGCCACCATGACGACTTACTCTTATCATTCTCTTGCTATTCAGAATGGTAAATCTGAGAGACTTACCCATAGTGAGAGATGGTGTTCTTTGAAGCTTTTGTTTAAGACTTAGAATGGTATGATGAAGACCCATGTACATGGCACTTGTAGTCACGCGAAGGAAATTTTACGGTGAGGATCAAACCATGACCCCTCTCTATGCAGGATAACCACAAATGGTAGACCACCCTCAGAATCATCGATAGGTTATTTAGAATTGATCACGAGATTTGTCAGTTAAGAAGACCGAGTGACGGAAGAAGCTTATATCAACAGAAGAACCCTTGTTTTTGATGGAAACGTTACAAATATAACAGAAGAGCATCACCAAAGGAGTTAGTATGAAGAATGTGAGGAGTCACATGCCAAGACCCTAGAGGATTGTTAAAATTTTGAGGGACCAGTAATCCTCATTTTAAGTGTGGTAGCATCCCACTTTGGAGGAGATTGGATTTGTTAGAAGACCCCCAAACCCTAACCTTTCTTTCTAGCCTCTTCGAATCTCGAGGACGAGATTCATTTTAAGTGTGGTAGGTTTGTAACATCCCAAATTTTGGAATGTTAATAAAATTATTAGATTGATTGTTTGTTTCTTTGAGTGATAGAAACTTGAGTTAAGTTTGAAACTTTTTAAAGCTTTTGAATGAGATGGAATAAAATGACTTTCCCCTTTTTCCCATGAATTCAGATTCATCCGTTTAAAATCAGTGAGAGAACATAACATGACTTCTTCAACTATAAGGAATTTGAATCAAGGTGGCATTTGAATTTCTTTCGGTATTTGATTCAAATTTATTTTTGGCACAAGATTTCAACCACAAAAATTTCCTCACAATATACTTGCCAAGCAAGAAAGACAGGAGGTAACATGACACCCCCGAAAAAATAAAAGTCAGTAGAAAAAGAGTGCCAAAAAATTTAAAGACAAAAGTTGGATTTTTATTGGATTTTAAAAAATAATTTTTTATAAAGTTTTTATTTTGTAAAAAAGAAAGTGTCCACGTTGTGGGAAATATTTTCCTGATAATTTTGATATATAATGCTTCTATATTTTGAGTTATATTTATTTTCCTTTTTATGTTTTACTTTCATATTATAAAAAAAAGGAAACAAATCATTTTATTAGGAAAGTACCTGGGCCACTTTAGGAAACAAATCTGGCCCAATCCCACCTTTCTTCTTCCTCCTCACGACCTTCCTTCCCTGCCATGGCAGAACCTTCCCAAGAAGGTGCCCTTCCGGGATTCGCAAGCTCTACTTCCTCCCCGAGACTCCCACCACCCCTATAAGAATGCCTTCCCTCTCCTCGTTCCATTCCTCCCCTTAGCTCACCCTCTCCCTGCCCGTAGATGCCATGCCACCACCATCCTCCTTCCTGCCAGGGCCGAAGCAGAGGCTCCTGGAGGCAGCCCCATCGCCAGGACTCTCCAGCGCCCCCTGGAACCTCCCGCGCCACCCCACTCCCCTGCCGCGCCCCCCACGCCACCTCCCCCACCTCGCCACCCCCCGCAGGCCAGCACCCCCTCGCCGTCGGTCCCGACAGGAGCTCGCCAGGAAGTGACGCCCTCCTCGCCGCCGCTTGGAACCGCACAATCGAGTGGAAATCAACCCGCCAGGACCCCTCCGCCGTTTCCACCCCTTCCCGCTGCCGGTTCCCTCGCTGGAGTGCCCCTCCTCGCCGCCATTTCTCCCTATCGTCGTTGTTCCCTCTAGCACGCAGGTAACTCCCTCTCCTTTCTTTTTTTCCTTTGCTATTCCCTTTGACCCTTAGATCCAAATCCTACGCTATAGATTAGAAGGAACTTACCCCTTCGGTTTTCTAAAAAGAACCAGTCAACCTGTTAAGTTAACTGAAATGTTTTTCTTACATACCAGCCATTTTCTAGTTTAGCTCTAGCAGCACACGGTTTCAACCAATCACAGCATGCCACGTCACCGTATTCTTTTCTATTTTAAATTTGTAACAGAAATAGTTCTGTTTTTGTTTTCTTAATAACTTTTAAGCTAAAAATCCAATTATGGTGATTCTTTTTTGCATTAGATCACAAATTTATGTAGTATCCGAAAATATAAAATTTGACTATGTTTGAATTTATAAAATATGAGTTAGAACAGATTTGGTTTAAATCTTATTTTGTGCATACCGGGAGTTTAAAAATAGATTATTAATTAATTCTTTTTGCTAATGATTACTAGTGATCATATTTATCCGTGGATAAAATTTCAGAATTTTTTGAATATTTTAACTCATTATTTTATGCTAAACAGATTCTGTTTTGGTTCTTGTAAGACAATTTTACTCTTTTATGATATAGCTACTTTTGTTTATTTTGATCACTTGCTATTGTGATGCTTATGGTGTGAAATTGTTTGCTTCGTTAGATTATCCGGAGTGCGAAGCTTGTTATCTAGACACACTCGAGTTCGACAATCGTCAACAAGGCAAGTCACATTCATCATGTTTCTACCCTTGTTTTATATGCATTGTAGTTCTACTTTCTTCACCCAATTGCATGCAAAGTTAGGAACTCGAAAATTTGGTTCTTGATGTAGTATCATGTGGTAGGCACCCATCACCCTTGTTACCTGGCCCGGGACGATACATGTTATTTTGCTATGCTTAAGTAGACGTGGTTTTGGTTGAGAGTCTGTCACGAGTGTTGTGAGAAAATTTTAATAATCAAGACCGGATATGTCAAGACTTTCGAGACCTCGTGATGCAATATACCTGTGGGTGAAGGACGGTTTTCATGGCCCCCCTGGGATAAACCAGCGAAGGATCCGGGATGCATGGAGAAGCGCCATGACATCTTGCGGAAAGCTTCACCCAGGCACAAAGAGATGGATGGATACTTCTAGACACAAGGCTTACCTGCACAGCCACAAGTCATTATGGGCTCTGGCTTAGTTGAACAACGCGGCGACTCTGGACGGGCAGTGCTATGAGATGTAGAAGAACGGTAGGATTGGATGGGCACCGACAGAGGCTCAGAGGAACCCGTTGAAAGACCATGTTTTGATCATCCGGTCCTCAAACACCTTGTAGTGCGAGGACATTCAACAGAGGCGATCAAATCTTGTGGGGAACGTGTGCAAAACTCCGTAGAGTACTCAAACCTAATCGATTAGCTGTGTCCACGGCCATGGACAACTTGAGCCAAAGGAACTGAAACTATCTGGAATTCCCAACACCATTAAATCTATTTGATGTGGGTATTAGTGACAACTTGGGTATGAGAAATGGTTGGTGGAACCTTTATGATTAACAACCAACAATGTAGTAAATTTTGCTTTTACCTCTCTCTTGTTGTAGGAAAAATTTGCTTTACGCAAATCTTTAATTACAGCCCCACTTGCCATATATGCATATAGTATAGATGATATTTTCACCCCTCTCTTTTGTGACTTGCCGGCATATTCAATATGCTGACCTACACGGCTGCAACGTCTTATGTTGCAGATACTTTCTTCGACGAGTAAGAGTACGATTCAGGGTTACAGTCTGCACTCAACCTGCTGTTGGTGTTTATTGGGACTCCACTCCCTTTGACTGTTTCCCCTGAGATTTTGAGGTATATATCAGTTTTATGTTAGTTACATGTAATTGCACTTTGATATATACATTGATGTACTGTGTGTGCCAGCATACTGATCCTTGGATGGCACAGATACACAGAGGCTTGACTCTTTTTGAGTCGGGTCGCTACACCCCCTCAAAACCCTAGCCCCATCCACCCCCTCTCACTCGCTCTTCCTCGTTCTCGATCATGCACACGCACTGCTATCATAGGGCCCTCGTCGATCCTGCGGCCATCAACGACCCCAAGATCCGCCACAGCGTCCAGGTGGCCCGCTATTGTCATCTCCTTCCTCTACGTCCTTTAGTTCGTCACCAGGTCGACGTCAAGCTTGCCATTGTGGGGCTTCTCTGCCACGACCGTTATCACCTTGCCACCCGATCCGCTCATCTTTGACCAGCCCCAGCCTCCTCGAACCCGTCATCGACAAAGATGTGAGCATCACTGCCAATTCCACCTGTTCCGCGGCTTGATCCACTCCAATTGGTTGTTGCTTGCTTGCCCGCATCCCCGCACCCACTCGCTGCTACCGCCCGTGCGTGCCAACGCCTGTATCTGCTGCTCACGCTGGTTTCTATTTATGCTGCTTGTTGCATTTGCTGTCGTTGTTTCTTCCTGCTCTACCGCTGTCGCTGCCACTGGCTGCTTCTGCTGCTCCGCTCCGGTTGTCGCTGCTATCCTACGCTCATCATCGCTGCGCTGGAGCTTGATATGTCTGCAACATATCTATAATTTTTGATTGTTCAATGCTATTATATTATCAATCTATCATACTTTTTGGGTCATAATTTACCAATTTATATTATTTTGGAGCACTAACCTATTGACCTAGTGCCTAGTGCCACTTGTTGTTTTCTGCGCCTTTTCAACTTCAAAGGTTTACAGTATAAACAAAGTCCAATTATCGCGTGACACCCCAAATGTAATGAGGTAAAATGATCATCATTAAGGGATTAATATTTTTGCTAAGTTAGTCTTGATCTTGTAGATTCAAACCTCGCTTCAAATTTCACTATGAATTCAAATTCAAATGTTAAGTGTGAAACAAAGGTCCACAAAAATGAAGCAAAAATGTTTAATGTGTGGAAAATATTCACTCGATGTTTTTCATGGTAAAATAAACATTATAAAGTAACTAAATGCGCTAAAATAAAATAAACAGGAGATAAAAAATTAATTAAATACTTGTTATATTATAAAATTGCAAAGTATTTTATTTAAAATGCCAAATTAAATATGACACTCGCCTGATTAGTAATACTAATTTAGGTGCTAGAATTATAATTTATAAAATTAAAAAGAAAACATAAAATGAAATAAATAAAAGGATACAAACACAAAACAAATAATAAAAAGGGAAAGAGAAAAGGGCCAAAGGCCCCAAAACCCCGTGTCCCCTCTCGGCCTAGCCACCCAAGTTGGCCCACCTACACCCCCTGACCCCTCATCGTGCTACAGGAAGGGTGGTGGTGGTGTGGGGGGGATGCCCCCCCCGTATAAAACCACCGGTGAGCCCCCTTGACGCCCCCAGTCCCCCTCCCTTCGCACCCGCACCGCGCCTCAGGCACGAGCTCGCCCGACCGCCCTAACCCCGACGTCGCGGATGTCGCCCCTATCGCCGCTGTCCCGCCTCGCCGTCGTCCCCAGCCTCCTCCCTGCCGCTCCATCAAGCCTCGCCAAACCCGCCTCCCTACACCACTAGTGAGGCCCCTCGCCTCATCTCCCTCCCTCTTCCCGCCCTGCCACTGCTCAGCCTGCACCAACCACTCACTACAACAGAACAGAGCTTTGGTAACACAATCATGTAACACATAGTAAAACATGTTACAAGCGAAAATCCAGTAACACATGATTTGTGTTGCAAAGACGGATTGTAACACATAGCACATAAGCTCGAAAATGTGTTACAACAATATCGTTTTAGTAACACGTAATTATGTGTTGGACGTAATGTGTTACACATGTGTTGCTACAGTAACATATTAATATATGTTACTGGGAGTGTGTTACATATTGTCGAGTACGTAACACATAATCATGTGTTGATCCGTAGTGTTACAAGTCTATTATAGGGAAAGGAAATAGAAGGACTAAAATTAATTGGGTGATTGTATGACCATTACCTTAACATATAGGGCCTACATGTCCACATGAAATTCTTTAATGAAAATAATTAATAGATTTTTTTCAAAAAATACAAGATGGAACAAGATATGGTTTGGTTTTGATAACTATCGAATTAACTGAAGATGATTTCGGTAAATACCATATTAAACAAATAAGGCGCTAATTTTAGGATGACTCAATGACCATAGATTCACACTTTAAATTGATCACATAGAATTAAGCAATTGACGTCAATACGATTTACTCATGAAGATTATAGTATTCCACCTAAAAGCATCAATGCACTAACCGGTAGTCAGTACACGAGTGTTGTACTAGCATCAAAGGAGGGGGAAATTTGTTCGTGTGCTAATAATATTTTGTCCATCACTCACTCCAGTACACCACAAGTATTTCGTAGCGGTAATCAAAGTCACTGGGACAAAAGCAACTTTACAACAAGAGCGGCTGAAATCAATCAAACAACCGGTGCCAACCATAAAACGCCTAGCTCACAGGGTGACAAGACGACCAACGCCCAACTGTAAGTGTAAGGCACATTTGTCACACAAGCAACAAGGCCAGCTACAAGTTACAAGGCCCAAAAGTCGCGCACATACAAGCTGGTTACCAAGAACAAAGAAGAAGAAAATTGAATCAGACATCGGGTTTTGACACCAATCCCACGTAAATCGGAACGTCCATTTCAAAAAGGAATAAGTTCAGTTACAAGATGGCAAATCTAACATAATACTTCTTTCACAAATATTCTATATATTCCAAACAAAAATTTGTCATACATGAAGCTTAACTTCATACAAATTTTCTGAAATTTTCCAAGCTTCAGGTTTGAAGAGAAAAAACTAAGCAAACATATAAATGTTTGGTAATAGAACGCATAGCTTCATCTGCGGTTCAGAACAATCAATCCTTCTAATCTCTACTTGCAAAATTTCCTGAAAATAAAGATTCAATGAAGAGTTTAAATCGAAGTTCATTACAAATCAGGAGCATCTATGAATCATTGTGGATTTGGAGCTAATGTTCTTTCTGGTGAAAGAGCATTGTACCTCTACCTGGACAAACATCATAACGAGTCAATGGTACATACCACTAACATTTGTACAATACTACCTACAACTTACCTATCATTGGATCCTACAGGTAATGAAAGGAAATTAATTTCACAACCCACATTATGCATAGTCCACCATTTGGCACATATTTGAAGCGGTTCTATTCTAAGATCATACAAGACTGAAAGGCCATAGCAAACTAAGTGATCAGACACATCTTGATGCTTCAATAACAATGCAGTGACGCATTTACCACATGGGGACAGATCTTGGCATCATAACTTTTTCCCATGTATGCAAAGACGAGAAAACCTTCTACGCCATCCAATTACTCGTCACTTGGTCTGGGGAAAAGAAATAACTCTTGTATAAATTTGATTCAAATCCAGTGATTCACTCTGTAAAAACAAATATATAGTTACTGCACTCACTATAATACTAGTAAACCTACATGGGTATTAGAATATTTCCACCCGCACTGGCCTTTTACCTATTCAGGATGACTAAAAACCTAAAAAAGATATTAATGCCTTATGGTCAATGCTTCTTTGTGAACCATATATAAATAATAATAATAAGTGTAGCTGTTATAGTGGCAGTGCAATGCTGAACTCTACTTGTTATACTGGTATGTGTTATTCTTTTGTTAATTTGGTCAAACTTGTAGCTATTATAGTGGAAGTGCAATACTGAACTCTACTTGTGATACTACCATGTCGTCGATTTCACTTATATGCACATACTTCTAGATACTTGAATTAATTTTAGACTACATGTTATTACCTTAGTACTTGTTGTAGGATAAATAATGAGGAGGAAGGCATCAAGGTTACAATACGTCCATACTATATGATTCAAGGCACCAGCAAGAAGGGCATGTCTTTTATCTGCAATTCTATTACTATTTCCAATGGTAGAATTTATGTTTTTCAATTTCTTGGTTTACTTATACAATATTTTCGGTTGCAAGGATGAAGGTGGTTGTTTTTTTCCTTTGTTCTTTTCAGAACATAAAGATGAAGTAATGGCAGAACTCCTGTGGGTGGATCCCATCCTCATGCTCATGATGAATTCAAGAAGCAATTAGTCCATTGCGGATGGATCCCATCCTCATGCTCATGATGAATTCAAGAAGCAATTAGTCCATTGAAGACTAGAAGCAGAAAGTGTAGTTTGTGTCGATGAATGTAATATTTTCCAAATGGGTGTTTCTTAAACATTTGAAATGTTAGGAATAGTACTTAATGATGTGAAGATACTTACATTAATTTTAATGCAATGTAATTACGCTATGATCAGTACAATCCTAAACTTTTGTATATTTGTAATAAATATCTTGAAATTTTCAATTTGTGTATGTGTTGTGCTTCAGTCTCTATCATTTTAATGATGATAAGAACCATAGTAAAACAATTAAATATTTGAGCAAGTTTAGCACTTTTATTCAATAAATTTATATTCAATAAAATATGCATCCAAATTTTTGTTTAATAAAAATTAAATATATTAATTATGTTGTGATGCTAATATAATAGTGTTACGGGTGCACTTACAAACTGTGTTACTAGGGCAGTGACAACTATAAATTATAGTGTTACAATATTTGGATATTCTGTTACTAGTTTTGTTTCGAAGCTAAAAAATGTGTTATGAATTGTGTTATTACAGTTACAAAAGTATGTTACCATCAACGTTATAGGTCTAGGTAGGTATGTTACTATAGGTGTTACTATGGTTACAATAAAATGTTACCATACCGTTGAGTAACACGTAACATGTATGTTACTACAACGTAATGGTAACACAATATTTAAAATGTGGTAACAACTATTATGTGTGACAATGGACACCAATTAGTAACACGGTCTAATGGAACACATTCCAAAATGTGTTACTACATGGCGTAGTAACACGATTTTGGGCCCGTAGTAACATAACACCGTGTTACTAAACCTCTGTCCTGTTGTAGTGGCTGCCCGCTACGGTGCGCCCACGACCCCCTATTCGCGCTACCTGCCCCACTGCACCATCCACGCACCCCTTACAGTGCCGTCGCGCCCTACCGCTGCCGCCCCACGCTTCTCCACCTATCACATCGCGGCGGCACCCATTCACCCGACCACCCGCACGACCTACTAACCTGGTAGCTGACGCCCCACCAAGCGCAACCACTTGTTGCGCTCTTGGTAGACACGGTCGCACCTCTACTGGTGCGTGCGCGTGCGTCGTTGACCTCGTGCGGCTCGGCCACTAACAACGAGGGCCCAACCCCGTGTAATATAAAAAACTGAAGAAAAAATAAAAAATGCAAATGTAAAATAAAAGTAAAATTATAAAAACATATAATAATAGTTATTAAATTCATTAGTTAATTAATGAATCAGCTTAACTAATCTCTTAGTTAAGCAAATTAGACTATAACACCGGGACCCCCTCTTGACTTGTCAACTTTGACTCGTCAACTAGGACCCCCATGGGCCCACTGTGAGCCACACGGTGCAATGCTGTGTGCACTCTGCTGGGTGCACATAGCATTTTACTATTTAATTTTGAAGTAAAATAATTTCAAAAAAGGATAAAACTTTGAAAATTAATGTAAAATAATACGTAACTCGGATGAAAATGTTTTATACATGAAAGTTGTTCAGAAAAATCCCACAAATCGGAATACTCTGTCCGTTCATGTGTCACATGCCCCTAGCATGATGAACATGGACATTTGGCATTAGGATCACCTATCCAAAAAATGCCGGACACCGGGAAAACTTTACTGGATGTATTCTTCCTCCATCTGCAACATGTAGTACCGCGTTAGGTCAACCCTGACACAACATGTTACCATGTCATGCATCCCAATGCATTTGTTTGCTATATATCTATTGTTTCTTTCCCCCGGTACGACTATGGAGTCGACGACCCCTCCTTCTCGATCGAGCTTCCAGGCGAGCATTCCCCCCTCCTTGATCATTCTGTTATTGCCTGCCCTTTTTTCTCTACTGCTTGCATTACAGTAGTGTACCTGTTACTGCGTATCAAATTGATCCTATGTTGTTGCATAACCTGTCCTTGCAACTTTTGTTGATACTCTACTTGTTATTCTAAATGCCTAGTGTAGGTTTGCTACTATTCCATGACTGGCCCTACATTCTTGTTCGTATGCTATGCTACACTATTGGGTCGTGATCACTTCGGGAGGTGATCACGGGTATATTATATACATACTATACATGATACAATGATGTGACTAAAGTCGGGTCGGCTAATAGAGTACCCGCGAGTGATTCACGGAGTGGGGGCTGAAAGGACATGTTTCCCGACGTCTCTGTGTGTGTATCTTTGTGGCGGACTGACAGGGCAGGTTGAGACCACCTAGGAGAAAGGTGGGCCTGGTCCATGGTCGTTGTCGGCGATTATTTCATAATAACATGCTTAGCGAGTTTGGGTATTTCATATGAGTTGGTTGTTTGACCTATACACACTATGGGTATCTCAACATCATTGTATCAGCCGAAGCTCTTCGGGCATCATCATTGGAGCGGCGCACGCTCGGCTAGTCCGCGTAAGCACCTGCCTTATAAAGGAGGTCGCTAGGACTGATCTCGGTCGCCCACGCAACATGTAGGAGCGTAAAGCATGATGGGGCCCAAGACCCGTGCGCGCATAGGATGTAGTCCAGTGGGCTAGCCTCTCTCTTGAGTCTAGGTGGGGCGACGATGTGTTGATATCCCGATGCCGGTCATGACCCAGGAAAGTGTGTACGGCCAGAGGTTATGAAGCGTGTTGGGAAATATGGTGCGCCCCTGCAGGGATAAATTAACTATTTGTATAGCCGTGTCCACATAAACATGTCGATTGGAGTTGTATTCCTACTTCTTACAACTAAAACCAAATACTTAATAAAATACACCGAGAGAAGTGCAAAAAAAATAACTCAACGATCACTCTCTCTCTGAGGGAGACTAGGATAGGATCTCCGGGTTAGGATTATTGCTATACGATAATACTTATTACTATAAAATATGTTCTCTTCTCATGTTGCAAGATGATGGGTGCGAGAAGTGTAGTCTTCGTTAGGACTAGCGTCCCCCCATTATTCTGGCATTCTGTAGTCTAGTCCACAAGAACTACCCCTTTCATTTCATACCAATGCATATGTAGTTTAGACCTGATGTAAGTCTCATGAGTACTTTGGATGAGTACACACAACCACTTTTGCTACCTTTTCCCCCTATGTTCTTCTACCCGATTGCCGGGATCACATGGAGGAACCGAGGAACCAGATGCTACCGCCGACGACTGCTACTACCCTAGTGGAGCCTACTAGTACGTGGATGCCGCTAACGACCAGGAGGAGTTAGGAGGATCCCAGATAGGAGGCCTTGCCATTTCTATCGATGTATCTTTTGTTCTAGCCTTCTTAAGGTCGAACTTGTTTACTTAATGTTTGTACTCAGATAATGTTGCTTCCGCTGGCTGATGTATTCAAGCCCTCGTGGCCATGGCTTGTAGTATATACCTTTATGTTTGAATTTGTGTCTAGAGTTGTGCTATGATATTGATTAGTGAGACCTTGAGCTTGAACATACATGTTTGCGTGTATGATTAGTGTACGATCAAATCGAGGGCGTCACAAGTTGGTATCAGAGCCGACTACGTGTAGGTATCCCCCTTCCAACTCCTTGGCCGAAGTTGAGTCTAGTACTTAAAAAACTTTTACTAACATTGTTGTGTGGCTTACGGGCCCACATCTCAATCGGGTGGTATTAGTATCGTCTACTCCTCGTCTATATTCTAGGTTCTCTTCTATTCCCTATTCGGGTTAAAAATTGATAACTCTAACATTAGGTTCTCGTGATCACATCAACCCGGATAGCTGGATTATCTATTGCTATTCTTTTGAAAGTATGTTGCACGCACTGTATTTTGACATCTTTGAACCTCCTTGTTACACATGCATCCCGCAAGACAACTCATTTGCCCGACTCTGGCTATCAATGCGACTAGGTTCCTGACCATTTTGGTCTACCTCTTGACCAGGCTTGGATATCACTGGTACCCCGAGTACACTGTTTACAAGGACTACCGCGAGCTCAACTAGGAGCAGTACCAGGTGGTGGTTTATATCTTCGATTGGCAGATCATTTTCATCACTAAGCTGCATACCTATTGTGGTGTTGGGTGACTGTTGATATGGCAGTCCATGATGCTGCCTATACTGCTATCACCCGCCTCCGTGGAGAGTACCCTCACGTGGAGGAGACTGGATTCAGATACATTATGTATGACCTGCTGGGGATGATATTGGACCCGACACCATTGCGTGCACCCCTTGAGTCATCGTGCTGTTGCGGCTGCATAACGACCGATCCTACACCGTTGTTTGTACTCCTTACATGAGTCATCCTTACGACCCACAGCTTCTGGTTCAGTACATTGCGGCGCTGGATCGTCCTATCCAAGCTCTGATTGTTCAGTTGTACACCACCCGTACACTTTACGATGCTATGACATAGTTGCTAACAGGAGTCAGTGTGAGGATACATTTAGAGTACATACTTTACCCGCGTAGGACAGAGCTACCACCACGTCTTGAGTGGCCTGCTATTGTAGGTCGTACTCCTTCACATCGACCTCTGCTCCCCGTTCGGGACCAATATCTGCATCAGAGTATTCATGGACTGTAGAATCTGGCCCCTGGATTTGCCATTCAGGGCCACTGTTAGTTACCTTGCTTGAGTGGCTATCCCCGACGTTGATGCAACATTATCGCTATGCCCCGTTGTTGTATCCCTCCACCGTGTGCCTACGTACCACCTAGTTGGTCTAGTTTATCATCAAATTTCGAACTTATAACTGTTGGTTTGTAATCGAACTTATGTATGGATCTGTATGTCGAACCTGGCTACTATGAACTATCTATCACAATTCCCTTCTGTTATGCTTGTTACTTCATCAATGATTCCATACCCCTGCAATTACTCTATGTTAAACTATTCATGTTAAATTTTAGCAAGATGGTTAACCCAGTTGGTCGTGGCCATGGTGCCAACAACCCACCACCCACTGAATATATGGCTAGAATGATCCAACGGTTTGAGCTGAACCGCGAGTTCATGCAAGGTCTCATGGACCTGTTACCACGCCCGAACATGAACCAAAAACAAGCTGTGACACTTCAGGACTTGTATCGTCTCAACCCTGCGATTTACCGCACCTACCTCTGAAAGCACAATTGCTCCCTAGGGTGGTTTTGATAACTGATCACAACATATGCATCACTGGACCAATATGTTTTTCCATGTATATTTCAGAAAAGTTCAAAAGATGCATTGGCTAAAGGCTTATGTGGAGATGCTCCTTGATGCAAGAAAGGAATAAGATTGGCCCAAGCTTCAAGCTAGAAGAGTCTTCATTTCATATTTGTCAGAAATCACTTTTGAGTTCATAGGAAAGCCAATGTTCTTAAAAGGGGGTGAGGTTTTAAAATGAACTAGTTTCTCAAGTGCTCATAGATAGCCACCAAAAAAACTGTGTCATTTTTCCCACATAACCATTCTGTCCAGAGCCTCATACTCAAAATCGGTGCCACCAACTTCCTGATTTCGGCACTACCGAGTATCATCCCAGACAGAACCATAGACAAAGCCACCAAACCGGTGCAATCCAAACCATGTCGGTGCTACCGAGTTTAGGTGACCAACTTTCTATTACCTCGGTACACAAAATCGGAATTTCTAAGTTTGAGTATCAGTTTCACCGAGTTGTTTCATCTGACCGTTAGCCACCTTTCCGGTGTCACCGAGTTGTTTATAGAGAGATTCAGAAGTTGCTGCCTCTAGTGCAAGTCGGTACCACCGAGTTGATGATTTTGGTGTCACCGAGTTTGCCACTTTAGGTGTAATGGTTGGATTTTGGGGACAACCTATATATAATCCTCCACCTACCTCTCATTCGGAGAGGAAGCACTTAGAACACACACTTCATTGCTAGATCCATTTTCCCGAGAGAGAGCCACATACTCATGTGTTGAGACCAAGATATTCCAATCCACTCATTTGAAAGTTGATCTCCACCCTCCCCAAGCTTCTTTCCACCAAATCAATCTCTCCTACCCATGTCTATTCTGTGAGAGAGTGATTTTTTGTTGAGGAGACTATCTTTAGAAGGACAAGAGCAAGGAGTTCATCGTTCTACCACATCTATTACCTTTTGGAGGGTGGTGCCTCCTAGATTGGTTAGGTGTCGCTTGGGAGCCTCCTACTTCATGTTGTGGAGTTGAACCAAGATGTTTGTAAGGGCAAGGAGATCGCCTACTTCCTGAAGATCTACTATGAGTAAGGCTATTCCTTCGTGGGCGGAAGCCGTGGTGGAATAGACAAGGCCGCTTCTTTGTGGACCCCTTGTGGGTGGATCCCTCCATGGACTCTCGCAACCGTTACCCTCCGCGGGTTGACATCTCCACTAACATGGACGTATGATAGCTCCACCTATAGGAATCATGCAAAAAATCACCGTGTCAACCTCATGCGTTTGATCTCCCTACCTTACTCCTTTACTTTACACTTGCATGTTTTACACTCCACTGCTATACTCTTAGAACTGCATGTGTAGGGTGTACTTGACTTGCCATAATTGCAAAAACTGTCCATCAACTAAAATTGGGAAAATTCTAAGTTTTTATGTTGTCAAGTAGTCTAATCACCCCCTCTAGACATACTTTCAATCCTACAAGCTCAAGCCAACCTCTCGATGATGATGAGTGGCTCCGCGACATAACCTTTGAACTGGAATCTGCCAATGTGCCCCTACAGACCTATGTTAACTTTGCCTCATACTTTCTGAAAGGTCCCGCTGCTCAATGGTGGGACAGTCACATGCATTCTCAGCTTACTGGAACCTTCATCACCTCGGTGGAGTTCGAGGCTGCTTTCCATGCCCGCTTTATTCATCAGGGAATTATGGACCACAAGAAGCGATAGTTCCGCAACCTCGTCCAAGGCAACAAAGCCGTAGATGCTTATCAGCAGGAATTCCTGGAATTGTCCTGCTATGCTGAAGAAGACGTTGCCACAGATGCTCACATATAGGAGAAGTTCCATGAAGGCATTCACCCTGATATCAAGCTTGCGCTCCTTGTTCAAGACTATCTTGATTTTGCCACCTTGGTGAACAAGGCCATCCAGGTCAAAACAGGACTCTAGGAATGCAAGGATGGCAGCAAGTGCAACCCTGACATGGGCTCATATTCGGGCGCAACATCACAGAAGCGGAAGATCTGGATTCCCCACAACATATATCTTGCACGTGCTCCTGCTCCAAGGCCGTCACATGCCGCACCTTGTCTGCCTCCTCCACCAGCCAGACACTCGAGGCTCCCAGCTCCACCGCCACGTGTTCCTCCTTCCCGTCTAGAGGATGGGCCATGCTTCAAGTGTGGCCGTCTAGGTCAACGTGCAAGGGAATGTCCTCAGAATCAGAACAAACTAGCTGTTGATGCAGCTGGTCCTGGAAACAATCAGCCCCGCAATAATAATGCCAGGTCTTATGTTCGTGTTCAAGCCAACAACATTGATGGGAATGAAGCTCGGTGTCAGCCTTCTACTGTGATGGGTACCCTTCTCGTTAACTCATTTCCAGCCGCTATTTAATTTGATTCAAGTGCATCACATTCATTCATATCAGAATATTTTGCATACATGCACGACCTTAAATGTGAGGAAATGAACATGCCATTATTAGTGCACACCCGTGCGGGACAATGTCGAACCTCCATGGTTTGAAACAATGTCCCTCTTGAAATTAAAGGACTGGAATTCCATGCCTCTCCCATCATACTGTATTCGTGCACTATCGATCTCATTCTAGGGATGGATTGGTTGGAAGCGCATACTGCTTCTATAGTTTGTGCTACCAAGATCGTTCATCTCCTACACCCTTTGGATGAGATAGTAACCTACCAGGTTGTGCTTGTACAAAATGCCAAAACACGTCTTTATTCCTTGAACACGTTGAACACAACAACCCTTGAAGGAATCGAGAACATTCCAGTCATTTGCGATTTCCAAGATGTCATTCCTGAAGAACTTCCAGGGATACCCCCTGTAAGAGGTGTCGAGTTCATCATCGACTTGAGACGAGGCACCACTCTGATTGCCAAACGACCCTACAAAATGCCACCACATGAACTCCTTGAATTTAAGCAAGAAATCAATAAATCTGAGCCTTGTCGCCTCATTCGTCCTAGTTCCTCTGGTTGGGGAGCACCTTTTCTCTTTGCTAAGAAGGATAGAACACATCATTTGGTTCAAGATTACTCGCCTACCAACCAGGCAACTATTCAGAACAAGTATCCTCTTCCTCGATAAATGATTTGTATGATCAAGTTGTTGGTTCCTCAGTCTTTTCTAAACTTGACTTGAGGTTGGGATACCACCAGATCCATGTTCGCGAAGAGGATATCCGAAAAACCGCCTTAGTTACTTGATATGGTTCATGCGAGTACACCGTCATGTCCTTCGGCTTGACCAATGCTCCAATGACATTCTCCCGTCTGATGAACTATATATTCATGGAATACCCTGACAAGTTCGTCGTGTTTATCTCGATGATATCCTGGTAAACTCCAAGAATGAAGGGGAACATGCCGAACATCTTTAACTTGTTCTGGCTAAGCTTCGAGAGCATCAACTATACGAAAAATATTCGAAGTGTGAATTCTAGCTACCCGAGGTAACCTACCTTGGTCATGTCATGTCCAAGGATGGTATCGTTGTCAACCCTGAGTGAGTTTTCACGCTATTCTTGATTGGACAATCCCAAAAAATGTCAAGCAAATCAGAAGTTTTCTCGTATTCACGAGCTATTGCTGTCGATTCATCGAGAACTTCTCCATGATCGCCAAACCCCTGACTAGTGTGCTTCACAAAGGCTTCAAGTTCCAATGTACAGATAAGTGCTCGGAAAGTTTTCACGCACTGAGTGACAAACATGCTTCTACCCTAGTGCTTGCTCCTCCAGATACTAAGAATGATTTCGTCATATACTATGACGCTTGACGTCAAGGATTAGGTTGTGTCCTAATGCAAGAGCGTAGAGTGATTGCTTATGCCTCTCGCCAGTTGCACCCCCACGAAGAGAACTACCAAGTTCATTATCATGAACTTACTTCAATAATACTTGCACTAAAAGAGTGGTGACATTACCTTCTTGGTAACCGTTGCAAGATCTTCATCGATCACCAAAGTTTGAAGTATCTGTTTACTCAGCCGGATCTGAACTTTCGTCAACAAAGATGGATAAAGAGCATAGTAGATTTTGACTTTGGTATTTCTTATACACCTAGCAAAGAAAATGTAATGGCTAATGCCTTGAGCCGCGAGTCCTACTACCACCACTTCCAGGTTTATAAGGTTCAAACCCTTCTTCAAAAAGAATTCAATAATCTGAACCTCCATATTGTTCCTCACGGTTATCTCACTCCCCCTCCTAAAGAGTTCCGCAAGTTGAACCTCCGTGTGTTACCTTATTAACCTGGTTGCTAGACCAGATCTCGTGGGCGACATCAACACTAGTCAGCACTATGAAGATGATGTCAAAAGGATTAAACGCTATCTTGCAGAAGGAAAACCCTCTTTCATCACTGTTGCTGATGATGGCGCCTTGTACTTGAAGGGTCTCTTATTCATTCCAAGTACGAGGGAAAACCTGAATATGTCTGGGAGGGTGATGAAAGAATCTCATGATACACCTCTGTCTATTCATCCGGGTAGTACCAAGATGTACCAAGACATCCATCAAAGGTTCTAGTGGTCAAACATAAAGCAAGACATTGCATGCTATGTTGTAGAATGTGACATTTGTTGTCGAATCAAAGCAGAACATCAAAGGCCTTCTGTAACTCTGTAACCTATTACTATTCCTGAATTGAAATGGGACCATGTCGAAATGGACTTTGTCACTAGTTTTGCGAGATCACAGAAATGTAATGATGCTATTCTTGTCATCATTGACCGACTGTCCAAAGTTGCACATGTTTTGTCCGTCAAGGAAAACATCACTGCTAGTCACCTAGCAGAACTGTATATGTACATAATTGTTTCACTCCATGGTATTCTGTTGGTAATTAACTCAGACTGTGGCAACTTGTTCACTTCGAGATTCTGGGCAAGTTTCCACAAGACTATGGGGGCTCATCTATCCTTTAGCACCGCTTTTCATCCTCAGTTCCAGGGACAAGTTGAGCGAGTCGACGAGATTCTCGAAGACATACTTTGAGCTTGTGTCATTTCTTTCGGCAAGAAATATGAGGAATCTCTCCCCTATGCGGAGTTCTCCTATAACAATAGCTATCAAGCTAATCTGAAGATGACCCTCTTTGAAGTGTTGTATGGAGGAAAGTGTCGAACTCCTCGGAATTGGTTAGAAACTGGGGAACGTGCACTCTTCGGTCCGGATATAATCCAACATGCCGAAGATCAAGTCCGCGTTATTCGTGAAATCTAAAGGCTGCTCAGTCTCGACAGGAGAGTCAATATGATTGTTATCACAAATATATGGTCTATCAACCTGGCGAAAAGGTTTTTCTTCAAGTCACACCAATGAGAGGTGCACACCGCTTTGGGATCAAGGGCAAGCTTGCTCTTTGCTATATTGGTCTATTCACTATTGTCGAAAGACATGGAAAGTTGGCATATCAATTGGAACTATCGTCTAACCTTTCTCATGTTCACGATGTCTTCCATGTGTCATATCTCCACCGTTGCTTCAAAGAACCTATTTGAGCAATGGATAATGATATGGTTGAGCTGCAATAAGACCTTTTTTTATAAAGAGCACCCGGTCCACATTCTTAGTCAAACTGAACATCAGACTCGTGGAAGGCAATCAAGTTCGTGAAAGTTCAGTGGTCAAACCATTCTGAAGAGGAAGCCACTTGGGAACGCAAGGATCATCTTAGTGATGAACACCGTGAGCTTTTCCCTTCTACCTCTTAATTCCCGGGACGAGAATTTATTTTAGTAAGGGAGAATTGTGACACCCCGAATGTAATTAGCTATAGTGATCCTCATTAAGGGACGAGTATTTTTGCTAAGTTAGTCTTGGTCATCTAGATTCAAAGCTCATTTCAAATTTCACTTTGAATTCAAATTCAATGTTAAGTATGAAACAAAGGTTCACACAAATGAAACAAAAAATTTCATTGTGTGGCAAATATTCCATGGATGTTTGTCATGGTGAAATCAACATTTATAAAAGTAATTAAATGCACTAAAATAAAATAAATAGGAGATAAAACAATTAATTAAATACTTTTTATATAATAAAAATTGCCAAGTATTTTATTTAAAATGCTAAATTAAATATGAGAGTGGTCTAATTAGTAATACTAATTTAGGTGCTAGAATTATAATTTATAAACTTAAAAATAAAACATAAAATGATACAAATCATAAATAAAAAGATAAATCAAGTTGAAAGGACCAGGAAATATGGGTTCTCCTTTCAAAACATGGTGATTTCGCTCCCCGTTCCATGAAACTTTATGAGCGATGGTTCGATCTATGAAGAGTGTATGACAACATTAGCCAAACCTCCTCAAATATTTACCACATCATATTGAGGACGTTCCAAGGCACCACACGAGGTATCATGTTTTTGAGGCATGTTTTCTATTTTTCTAGAGTTACATAACCAATAAATGACACATCTGTGGTTGCCTCTTCCCAATCATATGCTTTAATATTCAATCAATTTCTTGTAAAATACATGAAAATTTATTCAGTAACACAATTATGATTTTTGAACCCTTTTCGAACACCTTCTCATGTACAAAATGTTCGAACTTGAATTATAAGCAGTAAATGCCTAGAAAATGCACATAAAAGCCTAAATATAGTAAACGAGTCCAAAAAGGTAAAATGTGGACACAATGTATTGTAGTGGGTATGATGATCGTAGAAAATAAATCAAGTTGAGAGGACCAGGAAATATGGGTTCCCCTTTCAAAGCTTGTGATTTGTTTGGGTAGACGGTTACTTTGTAAAGGTCGTGTGCCTTCTGGAACCGTGTGCGTTCACCCTATTTCATGATGTGTTCTGATTGGCCAATACCTCAGGCACACGGATCGCACATGCGCACCGTAGGATGTAGTGCAATCGAATGGCAATCCAGACCTCTCCCATCACACCCGTATATTGTAGCTGGGATTTTAGTTCATACACGCACTAAATTAAGCTACCAAGAACAACTTGCAATCAAATATATACTACTTCCTCTATAAACTAATATAAGAGTGTTTATAGATTACTAAAGTAGTGTTCAAAAGGCTCTTATATTAGTTTATGGAGGGAGTATAACATAATGACATAAATCACACACGGTTCCTGTTTACGAACTGTTTCCGATGCAGACCCTCAACCCCGGCCCTCTCCCCCTTCATCCTCATTCGCATTGCTATATAGTTTCTCATTCTCAACATCGCACCGCGCAAATCTTCAAGCTCAATGACGCGTGTCACAGCCGGCTGCTGCCAACGAACGCCACCACATTTTGTTTCACTCCCTCGCCGACGAGTATCGGCGCCGACTTTCTCGACGCTTCTCAATTGAGGATTTCTTCAGGATTTTCTATGGGATTGGGCCAGTGTTTTGTAATGGAGAACCAGGTAATTAATTTAGCAAAATATTTGAGCACCCCTTATCACAGTTCGTATGTCCATGTCAATCACCCAGGGGAAATAGCCGTAGATGAATTTTTATTGTACCTGATTTGAGGGTTTTCATTCTTAGTGTCCACAATGCAAGCACAAATCTCGCAAGTGTGGCGGGGGCATTCAGACGAATAAGAAGTTCTATCTCACCATAAAATATGACTCCAGGGGTCGCACGGTATGTTCAATTTCACCCTACTATGGTTGGCATGGCCTAATATTATGAGTTTGTACTATACATTGCTAAATTTGGATAAAGGGTGTCACATAAAGCATAGACGCCAAAGACGATTTTTTCTTGTATATTTGGGAAATTTATGTTGTACTGTTCTTTCAATTACCCTCATATTTGCATGTCATCTCGGTTACATTATTTGTTTAATTACATATTTTTGTACTTTGGTTTCAGCTATTGTTATGTTATGTTCTCTCAATTTCTCCCCTATTAGCTTTGTTGCTCTATTATATGTAACGATCTTACCATTTCCAGCAGTACATCCCCTGCTTTGCAAGAACACGCGTACATATAAATCTAGGCCTTTACTTAGTTGATGAGTCCATTGATGTCATATTGACCACAAACCATGGATGTACAATGAAAGTACGAGTAAATCATGATAATGTTGGCCATCTCTATTTTGATGCGTGCCTTTGGAGGAATTTATCTTAGTTTTATGAACTTAAAGCTGATAGTAAAATTCTAGTGCATACACCAAAGCCTGGTTTTAACATGAATGTTTACTTCCCCAAAGGTATCATCCGACAATATTCTGATCCAGGTTAGTGTTCTTTCAACTGTATTTCCTAGCCAGCAACCAATTGGAGTTTCCTTTTCTGACTCTTTTTCCTAGCCAATAACAACTTCTAATTACCAACGTATGCCCAATATTATTCTGCATTGTCCTAAATAAATAAGCAATTTCAACTTTTTACGCAGGATATGCTCGATGCATGACTAAAAGTCTGTATGTTACTCACCATACCAAATTTCATTGGAAAGACTTCGAGCATATCATAAAGTTTTTTAAAAACCTACCACTAGAATGTTTGAACGCTGGATTTTGAATGGGAACAAATCTTCCACTAGTGCACACATTGAACAAGACCAATTGTGCAAACAAAATGCTGGTACGAAAATATTATTTTTATGTTGCTATTCACAAACTGTAGATAGCTTCAATGGGAGGTTACTATTGGTTTTTGTTCTTCATTGCAACAGAAATTGCTCGCTGCAGCTGTTCCTAAATGTATTCCTCGGTGTGGTATTATCACACTTGTGCCTACTAGGAACGCCAACGTGATTGCAAGGTACTGCATTTCCCGCACAAATGGAACCATTCAAATTAATAGGTTCTTTGTTTTCCTGGAAATGCGTCCACATTTGAAAATTGGAGACACTGTTATACTCATGATCTACAAAGGTAGTGAAGGGATCTTCCTTTTTATTCATGATACGCCAAAATGTCGTGATCAAGATGCTTTCGTTGTATAGTTATGGTTGCTGGCCCTACACTTCGTAAAATGCGTTGGTTGTTACTATCTTAAATATGTAGTTATTGATCATATGGTTGTCAAGATTGTTATTTAGTTTAAGCATGTACCCGGTTAGAGCATATGATATCCATGTGTTTCCATGTGGTGATCACTGGCGGGGTTGTACGTTAGGGGTAGGCCCACGGACCTCCATCCTAGAGCCCACCAAAAACCCCACATGGACATTAATGTCCCCAAGATCAGTGGTGCAGTCACGGTCTCACTTGGGCAAACAGGTTCTCACTCGGTTTGCACAAGGTCACTCGGATCACCTTATGTTAGTCGAACATGCCTCGACACTCAGACTACAACAAGGCATGGACGATGAAGAGACTGCAACTGCTACGAACTTAAACTACCACATGAAGTGAAGTGAAGACGTGCGTTACCAGTAAGGCCGGAGTTAGAGCTGTTGTTACTAGTAACTTCCATAGTTATTAGCATTAACTCACCCTTCTAATGGCGCTCGGCCGATCGTGGTGAACTCTATATAAGCCGCACCTGATCTCCTGAACAAGGGTTGAGCATTCTATAATCTCACACCCCCATAAGTAAACACTAGCCTCTGGGCTCGAGACGTAGGGTTGTTACCACTCCCAAGCAGGACCCGAACTCATACATCTGACTGTATTCACTACACTGTAGCTAGGCTCCCCCTTTATTCTTACCCCTGGTATTATTGTTAGGATCACTCCCACGACAATTGGTGCCAACCATGGGGCTGCGTGTTTAGCAAATTCGGCACAGTTGCAGTTTTCACCTTTTTCATCATCATGATGACACTCGGCGGAGAGATCCTCTCCGGCTCCTTCAACTTCGTCGTTGATGACTCAACATGGCTGCATGATGCGCTACTGGATACGGGCGTCCTTCCCACTCGAGGTACATCACACTTTAGCACGGTTGCCCACAGAGTCCTAATCCGACAGCCATCAGTATTGTATCACTCGGTGCCCCATGTCCCGCTGCGGTCCATCGCAAGCTCTCCGAGCGCTCATGACTGCAGCGTGAATCAAGCACGCTGTGGCCCATCAGGCCACATCAGGGCAGGTGGCCATGCTCGATTCGGACGAGCCCAACATCAGCCTTTTCCCTTCGTCAAGCGACAGATTGTTCCACGATTCCGACTGCGAAAGGAGCGTAGATGCCATAGAGATCTTGATGGCCAACATGGCCAGGGGAGGAGCCCCTGGCTTCGCCACAGAGAACTGTCATGGACGCAATGGCGGTGAGCGTCGTCAAGATGATGGCTTCCGTCACGCCCCTCAACCGCTCATGGAGCAGAAGTGGGAGGAACTTCGGTGGAGGAGCGATCAAGCTCTTTGTACTCCCATCATCGGGAACACCCTAGAGGAGATAGCGTTGGAGAACGCACGCGAGGCCACTCTAGCCAAGTGGGAGCGACTTCAGCAATCACTCGACGCCCGAGTCGCAAGGGACTAGCCCAATTCCAGCCATAGTCGTCGATAGTTGTTTCCGAATGACCACCAACGTAACATCAAGGTGATGCGAACACCTTTGCAGAACCTATCCGTCGCTACTCGGATTGCTGATTCCATTCAATCAAGTGATTCCATGGCTGGAGAAGGCATTCGAGAGATCCAGACTCTGCTGAAGACTACCTTGCAGCAAAACTCCGTAGTATCGCAATAACGGTACCGTATCCACAGCAGGTCCATCCAAGCGGACACGGTGCAGTCTGCTCACAACCCTCATGCACCCGAAGGACGTCAAAGATCTCCTCCTCCTCCTCCGAGAGGCCCACACGGGGATCGGAGACATGACCATCCGGTTTGTAGCAAGACACCATCTCCGAGGAGTGGTTCCCTCGGACACCGATCCCATGACCGCAAGCCAAGCCCCAATCGGCAGACGGGTTATGGGGACAAAGGCTACCAAGCTCCCGAGTTCAACGCGAGGTCCATAATCACGCAGAACATGGTTGACCGATTGCGAGCACGCCAGGGGGTATCTGGCCTCGAGTGCTTCGGCCGACACATCATGAAGCTGAGATCCCCTCCAACTATCGATTAGCTAGGGGATCAGCAAGTTCAACAGTGAGTCCAGGAGGGAGACTTGGCTTGAAGATTACCGAGTGGCCGTCCATATAGGCAGTGGCGACGACTTCATCGTGATGAAGCACCTATAGGAGGGATCAGTGAGGGTGTGGCTCAATCAGCTTCCCCCGAGTAGCATCCATAGTTGGGGGACATTGCGTGAGTGTTTGTCAAAACATTTGAAGGAACCTACAAGCACCCGGGTGGCTTGACAGAGCTGCAACATTGCGTCTAGAAGAGCAACGAGACTCTCAGAGAGTACATCCAGCTATGGACCACGTTGCATAACACCATGGATAATGTCACCGAGCATGAGGCCGTGTGAAGCTTCAAGGCAGACACTTGGTAACGGGAGCTCACTCTAAAGTTTGGTCAATCGGGTGATCTGTCCCTTAGTCGGGCAATGGAGATCGCCGATCGGTACACAAATGGCGAAGAACAAGACCGCCTTCATAGCAGCAAAGGCTGAGTAGTGATGCCCCTCCATTGGGCAACGCAGGGGAAAATCAGAAACGAAAGGGCAACCCATCAGGCAAAACCGAAGTAGCTACTGTCACGGGGCAGGGCCAAAGCAAGTCGAAGAAAAATAAGAAGAAAGATTGGGCTCGGGAAAAGAAAGCTGAGTCCAAGAGTAACATTTTGGACCAACCGTGTCCAATCCACACGAGTAAGGATGACAATGGGGAGATCATCCCCACCAAGCACACGGCTCAAGTTTGTCGCCTTCTCTGGCAGGAGATGGGTGGATAATCCTCCATGGACAAGGACGGTGAGGATGATCAAGAGGCTACCCCTGGGTACCCGAACATCGAGAAGGCCCTCATGATCTCACCGACATCGAGAGTAAGATCCGATGGAAAGTTATCAATCAGGAGGTAAACATGGCGGTTCCAGCTGTCACAAAGTACCTCGATTGGGAAAAGACGCATGTAATGTTCGATCAATTGGACCACCCAGCCCACATTGCCAGCCCTGGGAGGCAGGCATTGGTTGTCGCTCCGGCTGTCAACAGGGTCCAACTGCGAAGGGTCCTCATGGACGGCGACAGCGTCCTCAACATCATCGACGTCGACACACTCAAGGCCATGGACATCCGGCTGTCCCAGCTGAGCAAGAGTAACATGGCCCGTCCATGGACACTCAAGGCCAAATCTCCTTGAATCTGTATTCGGAGATGAAGAGAATTACAAGAAGGAGAGACTAACCTTCGAGGTGATGGACTTCCAAAGCGCCTATCATGTCATCCTAGGTAGGCCTACCTATGCATGTTTCATGGCCCGTCCATGCTACATGTATCTTAAAATTAAGATGCTAGGGCCGAAAGGTGTAATCAGAGTGACCAACAATTGTAGGATCACCGAGTAGTGCCTCCAGCAGGGCTCCAAGATCGCCAACGAGTAAGTACTCATGGCCGACCTAGAAGGGTACAAGACGGCGGTGGACTGTGCCGACTTGGTTAGGTCAAAACGGCCGCCTACTGAGTCCACCTTTAAGTCGGTCGGTGAGACCAAGCAGGTCCACATCCATCCTAACGACCCGAGTGCCTCCGGGGCGAACATCTCCACTTCACTCGGTAACAAATAGGAAGCCGAGCTCATCCAGTTCCTTCGTGAGAATTTGGACATCTTCGCATGGAAGCCATCTGACATGTCGGTTGTTCCGAGGGAGCTTGCTGAGCACCGCCTTCGAGTGGACTCCAAGGTCAATCACGTCAAGGAATACTTGCACTGCTCCCCCGTGGAGAAGCGCAAGGTGATTGGCGAGGAGATCGCTCGGCTCCTAGTTGTCGAGTTCATCCGCGAGGTTTACCACTCCGAGTGGCTGGCGAACGTGGTCATGGTGCCTAAGAAGAATAATTCACTCCGAATGTGTATTGACTTGAAGCACCTAAAATGGGCCTTCCTGAAGGACCATTTCCCTTTACCTCGCATAGATCAGATTGTAGATTCTACTACTAGATGAATACGTCTGTCGTTCCTGGATGTGTACTCCGGGTACCACCAGACCCGAATGTATGGGCCTGATGAAATAAAAACAACCTTCATCACCCCATTCGGGTGTTTATACTACATCACCATGCCATTCAAACTCAAAAATGTTGGGGCTACTTTCCAGCGTATGATCCATAAGTTTGTGTAGGAACAGATCAGTTGGAACATCGAAGGATATATGTATGACATTGTGGTCAAGCCCAGGAAAGGTTGCGACCTCCTGACCGACCTCGCCGAAACCTTCACGATCCTCCGATGCTTCAGAATCAAGCTTAACCTGGCCAAGTGCACTTTTGGTGTGCGAGCCGACAAGCTACTCGGTTTGCTCGTTTCCGAACGAGGCATCAACACCAATCCCGATAAAATCAGTGCCATAGTCCAAATGAGACAACCAGAGCGCATCCATGATATGCAGAGGATTACAGGTTGCCTCGCAGCGCCGAGCTGCTTCATCTCAAGACTTAGTGAAAAGTCACTGCCCCTTTACTGATTGATGAAAAAATCTGACAAATTCAAATGGACAAACGAAACACAAATCGCATTCGACCAACTCAAGGCTTTGCTTTCACCCCAGCCGGTGTTAGCTGCCCTGTTCACCCAGGAGCCCTAGCTCCTTTACATTGCTGCCACTAGCCAAGTGGTTAGCACCGTTCTCACCATGGAGCGCGAGGAAGCATGCAGAGCTTACAAGGTACAAAGGCCCATCTATTACATCTTAGAAGTATCGAGTCCCTCCAAGCAAAGGTACACGTATTACGAGAAACTGGTTTATGGTATCTATCTGACTGTGAAGAAGATGGTCCATTACTTCCAAGATCACTCAGTCATCGTCATTAGTGATGCTCCCTTGTCGGAAATCCTGCACAACACAGACGCCGCTAGCTGAGTGGCTAAATGGGCGATTGAGCTCCTCCCACTGGAGGTCAAGTTTGAAGCCAAGAAAGTGATCAAGTCTCAGGCCCTCGTGGACTTCCTAGATGAATGGAGAGAACAAGAGAAGCCGGCTCCTGGTATCCCTGAGCATTGGACCATGTTCTTTGATGATTCCAAGATGCTCCATGGCTCAGGGGCTGGAGTAGTTCTCATTTCCTAGGGGAGACTGTCTAAACTATGTGCTCCAAATCCACTTCTACTCATCTAACATTGAGGCCGAGTACGAAGCCCTCTTGTACGAGCTCTGTATGGCCATCTCACTCGGCATTCGACGTTTGATGGTCTACGGTAACTCGGATCTTGCTGTCAATCAGGTGGTGAAGGAATGGGACATTCGGAGCCTGGCAATGTCAGGAAGCTAAAGAAGAACTTTGAAGGGTTGGAATTGCACCATGTGCCCCGGCCCAAAAATTAGGCAGGTGATGACTTGGCCAAGATCGTCTCCACTCGGAAAGTCAATCCAAAAGGCGTGTTCCTCGAACACTTGTGCACCCCCTCAGTCAAAAAAGATCCTTTTACAGAGGAGCCCCCACAAGCAGCCGGTCCTTCAAATCTGACTGAAATTGACGTCCCGATCGTGGTTGACCTCGTCCATGAGATGCTGGTCATCACATCCGAATGGACTCAGCTTATCTGGCTTACTTGCTCCAGCAAGAACTCCCTGAAGATGAAGAGGAAGACTGATACGTCTCCATCGTATCTACTTTTCCAAACTCTTTTGCCCTTGTTTTGGACTCTAATTTGCATGATTTGAATGGAACTAATCCGGACTAACGCTGTTTTCAGCAGAATTGCCATGGTGTTGTTTTTGTGCAGAAATAAAAGTTCTCGGAATGACGTTGAAATTTACGGGGATTTTTTGTGGAATATATGAAAAATACTGGCGCAAGAATCAACCGGAGGGGTGGAGCTGAGATCCCACAAGCCCACTAGGCGCGGGCCCCCCTGACTATGCCTAGCAGGCTTGTGGGGCCCACAAAGCTCCACCGCCTCCAATCTCAGCTCTATTTAGTCCCTTTCGTCCAGAAAAAAATCAAGGAGAAGAGTTCATCGCGTTTTACGATACGGAGGCACCGCCATCTCCTGTTCTTCCTCTGGAGGGCAGATCTGGAGTCCGTTCTGGGCTCCGGAGAGGGGAGATCGTCGCCATCGTCATCACCAACCTTCCTTCATCGCCAATTCCATGATGCTCTTCACCATTCGTGAGTAATCTCATCGTAGGCTTGCTTGACGGTGATGGGTTGGATGAGATCTATCATGTAATCGAGTTAGTTTTGACGGGGATTGATCCCTAGTATTCACTATGTTCTGAGATTGATGTTGCTACTACTTTACCATGCTTAATGCTTGTCACTAGGGCCCGAGTGCCATGATTTCAGATCTGAACCTATTATGTTGTCGCCAATATATGTGTGTTCTTGATCCTATCTTGCAAGTTGTAGTCACCTACTATGTGTTATGACCCGGCAACCCCGGAGTGACAATAGCCGGAACCACTCCCGGAGATGACCATGGTATGAGGAGTTCATGTATTCACCAAGTGTTAATGCGTTGGTCCGGTTCTTTATTAAAAGGAGAACCTAAATATCCCATAGTTTCCATTAGGACCCCGCTGCCACGGGAGGGATGGACAATAGATGTCATGCAAGTTGTTTTCCCTAAGCATGTATGACTACATACGGAATACATGCCTACATTACATTGACGAACTGGAGTAGTTACTTATCTCTCCATGTTATAACTGTTGCATGATGAATAACATCGGCATGATCATCCATCACCGATCTAATGCCTACGATTCTTTTCCTACTGGTCCTTGTTGCGTTACTTTGCTGCCACTGCTGTCACTTCTGCTACTGTTACTCTGTTGCTACTGTTGTTACTCTCCTGCCACTGCTGTCACTTTGCTGCTACTGGTTACTGTTGCTACTGCTGCTATCATACTACCTTGCTACTGATACTTTGCTGCAGATACTAAATCTTTCAGGCGTGGTTGAATTGACAACTCAACTGCTAATACTTGAGAATATTCTTTGTCTTCCCCTTGTGTCGAATCAATAAATTTGGGTTGAATACTCTACCCTCGAAAACTGTTGAGATCCCCTATACTTGTGGGTTATGAAAGACCGCCAAATTGTTTGACGATGTAAAGCTTTTGAAGTTTTGGGAGACAAATTATACAAGAAAAGTGTTACAGGAGTAAGCCAGAAGTGTATGCCCTAGATGAAGGACTTCAAATCTTGCACGAGATTCACTCTGGAACCTGCGGTCATCACGCGTCCACTCAGACTCTGGTGGCCAAGGACTTCCGAGCGGCTTTTTATTGGCTCCGATCCAATGAGGAAGAAAGAGACCTGGTCGAGATATGCGTCAGATGCTAGTTTTAGAAAAAAATCAGTCACACAAGCCTGCATCCACGTTAAGGACGATTCCTCTCACCTAGTCGTTTGTCGTGTGGGGTCTCGACATGGTCGGTCCTTTACATACTGGATTGAGTGGATTCACCCACCTGCTAGTAGCGGTGGATAAGTTCAACAAGTGGGTCGAGGCGAAGCCCACCAAAAGCCTGGATTCAACGAATTCCATCAGCTTCATTCGGCAAATTATCTTTAGATTCGGAGTTTCTCACGATAGCATCACCGACAACGGATCCAATTTCAACTCAGAATAGTTTAGCGAGTTCTGCCATTCCGAGGGCACTCGGGTTAATTATTCCTCTGTGGCTCACCCGCAGTCGAATGGATAGGCAGAACGAGTGAACGATATGATACTGCAAGGATTAAAGCCCCAACTGATGGGAGATCTCAAGTACACCACAGGAGCATGTGTAGAAGAATTACCATCCGTCTTGTGGGCTATGCGGACGACTCCGAATCGCTCAACCAGATGTACCCCTTTCTTCATGTTGTATGGATGTGAAGTTCTGCCGACTGACTACTTCACAATTCCCCCCGAGTGGGGCAATACAATGAAGCTAAAGCCGAAGAAGCACGACAAGACAACTTGGATCCTTGGAAGAGGAGAGCTAGCCCTCATTCGGTCAACACTATATCAACAAGACCCGAGGCGCTACCATGATAAGCAAGTCAGAGGGTGATGACCCACAAGTATATGGGATCTATCGTAGTCCTTTCGGTAAGTCAGAGTGTCGAACCCAACGAGGAGCAGAAGGATCTGACAATTGGTTTTCAGCAAGGTAATCTCTGCAAGCACTGAAATTATCGGTAACAAGTAGTTGTGTGACAAGATGATTCACAAAAAGTAGCAAGTAACAAAAGTAACAACGGTGCAACAAAGTGGCCCAATCCCTTTTGTAGCAAGGGACAAGCATGGACATAGTCTTATAGGAGGTAAAGCGCTCCTGAGGACACATGGGAAATTCTGTCAAGCTAGTTTTCGTCATGTTCATATGATTTGCGTTCGCTACTTTGATAGTTTGATATGTGGGTGGGCCGACGCTTGGGTACTGCCCTTACTTGGACAAGCATCCCACTTATGATTAAACCCTCTCGCAAGCATCCGCAACTACGAAAGAAGAATTAATACAAAGTCTAACCATAACATTAAACTAGTGGATCCAAATCAGCCCCTTACGAAGCAACGCATAAACTAGGGTTTAAGCTTCTGTCACTCTAGCAACCCATCATCTACTTACTACTTCCCAATGTCTTCCTCTAGGCCCAAATAATGGTGAAGTGTTATGTAGTCAACGTTCACATAACACCACTAGAGGAAAAACAACAGACAACATATCAAATTATCGAACGAATACCAAATTCACATGACTACTTATAGCAAGATTTATCCCATGTCCTGAGGAACAAAAGTGACTACTCACAAAGCATAATCATATTCATGACCAGAGAGGTAATGAGTAGCATCAAAGATCTGAACATATAATCTTCCACCAAGTAATCCAACTAGCATCAACTCCAAAGAGTAATTAACACTACTAGCAACCTTACAAGTACCAATAGGAGTCGCGAGACGGAGATTAGTTACAAGAGATGAACTAGGGTTTGGAGATGAGATGGTGATGATGAAGATGTTGATGGTGATGATTCCCCTCCGATGAGAGGAGTGTTGGTGATGACGATGGCGATGATTTCCCCCTCTGGGAGGGAAGTTTCCCCGGCAGGATCGTCCTGCCGGAGCTCTAGATTGGTTCTGCTCAAGTTTCGCCTCGTGGCGGCGGCGAATCCTCCGAAAAGCCTCCTTCTGATTTTTTCTGGAACGAAACCCTTCTTGTAGGAAAAGGGGGGAGCCAGAGGGCCACCAGGGAGCCCACAAGCCCCCTAGGCGCGACCAGGGGGGAGGCTGCACCTAGCAGGCTTGTGGCCTCCTGCTGGCGCCCCTCTGGTACTTCTTCGGCCTAGTATTTTTTATAAATCCCAAAAAAATCCTCATTGATTTTCACGGCTTTTGGAGTTCCGCAGAATAGGTATCTCAAACTTGATCCCTTTTCAGGCCAGAATTCCAACTGCTGACATTCTCCCTCTTCATGTAAACCATGCAAAATAAGAGAGAAAAGGCATACGTATTGTACCTTGAAGTGTAATAACAACCCAAAAGCGATAAATATCAACATGAAAGCATGAAGCCAAATGGACGTGTCAACTCCCCCAAGTTTAGAGCTCGCTTGTCCTCAAGCGAAAGCCGAGATCAATAAACATGCCCACATGTTTAGAGAGAGAGGTGTCAACAAAACAAGATACAAACATGCAGGCATCATGATCATTGTCAGAACAACGATGCCATCATATCATCTCTTATGCTAAAGTGACAATTCTTTCACAAAGTAAAGCCTGGATCAAGAACCTTACCAAGAATTAACAACCGATAGCCTTTAGTCATTGAAGCAATTGCAATTTATCACAACATCAAAAAGAGTCAAATAAGAGCTTGTAAAGCAAATCCACATACTCAATCATCCTTTTGTCTTCTACAATTGCTACAACTCACGTGGTACTCATGAGATCAAAGTTTCAGTTAGACACAGAGAAAGATAGGGGCTTATAGTTTCGCCTCCCAACCATTTACCTCAAGGGTAATGTCAACAATAATAATTCATGAATACTTACTTCCAAGTTGACATATGAATATAGATCTTTTCCTAGCATATGACCTTAGCCAAGATAAAGGCGAAATAAGGAATTGGTGAAGATCACCATGACCCTTTCAAGGGCAAAAAGTAAAGGTACAAGATAGGCTCTTCGTAGGGGAAAGCAGAGGTTATCATGCACTTTTGAGGTTTGGATGTGTGTCCTCTTAGTGTGGAGGAACGTCACTTTATATTGCCTCCTATGATAAAGAATTTTATTATGCAGTTTGTCACTTTTATGTCCTCCTCATCACAGGTTCGTACAAAGCTTATTTCGCACACACTAATAGATCATACATATTAGGGAGCAATTTTTATTGCTTGCACCGATGACAACTTACTTGAGGGATCTTATTCAATCCATAGGTAGGTATGGTGGACTCTCATGGAAAAATTGGGTTGAAGTTTTATGGATGCACAAGTAGTATCTTTACTTGGTGCGGGAATTTTGGCTAATATGAGGTCGAAGCAATCGTCACATGCTAAGGGATCTCTAGTCATATAACATTGTTCGGAACCAAGCAAACACAATTCAGTATGTTGTCTTCCTTGTCCAACATCTACTTCTAAGCATGCAATAGTTTAGTGAGTGTTCACAATCATAGATGGTGTTAAAGATGATATATTTATATGTGAACCTCTCCTTCTTTATCACTTCCTATTAATTGCAACAATGACCAAGGTCTATGTTTGTCTACCCTCAACAAGTTTCAATAATCATTCTTTTTATATGTGAAGCTATCACTTCCCATAAGATCATTGCATGATCTTTCATGCTTTTGTTCTTTTCTCATTCTCTTGATCATGGAATGAGGCAAGGCCCTTAACTAAGACACTCTTTATTATATGGCTCACGAGCTCGAATACATCGGGGGTGACACAAAGAAAAACTCAAGCCTAAAACACTAAGACCTTTATTCTACTAGATAAAGAGAAAACTCAAAAGGAACAAACTAAAACAAAGGTAAAGGCAAAAGATGTTACTGTGATACGATACCGGGGCAACTCCCCCAAGCTTGGAACAAGCCAAGGGGATTGCCCATAGCCATGCTTAGTTGTCTTCCTTTGGAGGTGATGGTGGTGGAGTTGTTGCAGAGGTCTTGAACTTGTTTAATTTCCTCTTGAGCATAAAATTTTGCTCCTTCAGATCATTAATTTCCTCTTCAAGCCTCAACACCTTTTGGCATAATTCCTGCTTACTCTCCTGCAAAAGACGAGAAGGGATAAACAAAATCTTAGGCTTCTTCCTTGAGTCAGGGAGGCTCGACTTCTTGAACTCCACATGCGTGTCTCCAAGTTGAGGTAGAGGAGCCTCCTTCTCATCGGAACTTGTTCCTTCGTTCCCCTCGGGATCATAATCTTCTTCCTCATCAGTGGTCCAACCATAACGATCCAAGTCCCCATAGACCTTGGGGTTAGCAAGGTAATTGGCCACATAGCTCTCCCCTTCCAAATCTTGAGTAGACATCTTGCCCTAAATCTGCGAGAGAAAACAGGCTCGAAACGAAAACAGAGGAAATTTGCGTGATACAAGGGTCACACCTTTCGGGAGAATATATAATGTTTTTTTCCAGACCAGAAGGAGTACTCCGCAAGAAAACAGAGTCTGGGAGGCACACAAGGTGGCCACAAGCCCCCCAACACTACTGGAAAACATTTTTTTGCCATCTGCTGCCTCTTTGCCGTCTGTTGGCTGATGTCAAAGACCCTCTTTGCCATCAGCTACCAGAAACCAGACGACAAAGAAAGGCTGATGGCAAAGAGGGTCTTTGCCATCTGCTGCTTCTTTGCCGTCTGCTGGCTCACGACAAACTTAACTTAGGCAGACGGCAAAGCGCTCGGCTGGCCCACCCCGCACCCCCTCTCTCCCCCTAACGACCTCTCTCTTTGCCATCCGCTTTTCTCCTTTGTGTCGTCGGGAGGCGGACGGCAAAGAGGGTGCACCCCTAACGGCCGTTAGCCCCACCCCCACGCGCCTCTCTCTCACCCCCAACGGCCACCCCACACCCCTCTCTCTCACCCCCGACACCACCACCGCTACCGCGCCCTCCTCCGGCCTCCCTGCGCTGCCGCCCCTCCTCCTCCGGCCTCTGGCCTCCCTGCGCCTCCGGCCTCCTGCCTCCCTGCGCCATCGCCCCCTCCTCCTCCGGCCTCCCCGCGCCCTCCTCCGGCCTCCCCACGCCCTCCTCCGGCCTTCCTGCGCCCCCTCCTACCTGCGCCCCCTCCTCCACCACGCCCCCTCCTGTTCCCCGGGATCTCCTCCTCCACCACCGCCGTCGGAGCTCGCCCCTTCTCCACCACCCCCCCTCCGCCACCATCGCCGTCTCCTCCATCGCCGCACCCTCCTCCTCCCCGGCCGCCCCCTCCGGTGAGTCCTTTTTTTTAATTTTTTTGCTAATTTACAGATTTAGTTTTGTTTTGTTAATTAGTGGTAGCTAGATTATTGTTAGTAGTTTTAGTGGTAGATTTAGTTAGGTTTGTAGTTTTAGTTAGGTTAGTTAGTTAGCTTGGTTAGTTAGGTGGAGGAGGAGAAGAGGAGAAGTGGAGGAGGAGGAGGACGAGAAGAGGAGAAGAATAAGAGGAGTAGGAGGAGGAGGAGGAGGAGAAGAAAAAGAAGAATAAGAAGAGGAGAATAAAAAAATAAGAAGGAGAAGAAGAAGAAGAAGAAGAAGAAGAAGAGAAGAAAAAAATAAGAAGGAGAAGAAGTAAAGAAGAAGAGAAGAAGAGAATAAGAAAAAAATAAGAAGGAGAAGAAGAGAAAAAAGAAAAAGAAGTTGATTTTTTATTGTTTGGTATTTAGTGGTAGCTAGATTCTTTTTTAGTTACTTAGTGGTAGATTCTGTTTTTTTGCTGTTTAGTGCTATCTAGGTTTAGCGATAGGTTTAGTTAGCTTGGTTAGTTAGGTTAGTTAGTTAGTTAGCTTAATAGAAAGAATAGGAAGAAGAAGAAGAGGAGGAGGAGGAGAAGAGGAGGAGGAGGAGGAGAAGAAGAAGAAGAGGAGGAGGAGGAGGAGAAGACAAAAATAAGAAGGAGAAGAAGAAAAGAAGAAGAAAATAAGAAAAGAAGAAGAGAAGAAGAGAAGAAGAGAAGAAGAGAAGAAGAGAAGAAGAATACCTTCTCCTCCTCCTTCTCCTCCTCCTCCTTCTCCTTCTTCTTGATTTATTCTTCTTCTTGTCCTCCTCCTCTTTCTTCTCCTTTGTCTTATTCTCCTGACCTTATTTTCCCCAACAATGAGATAATTAGCCCATTTAGCTACAAAATGGCATAAAAACCTTGGTTAGCTCATGAATATTATATTCTTAACTTATTTTCCTATAAAATGACATAATTAGAATATTTGTGTTGATCGGGTGGATTTACATGTGATAGTTGGCTCGTCGCTGTGAGGTCTGCTGTGCGAAGACCTGCCCGTGCGTTGTACGAGCTCCGCCCCTGCATTCGTGGGTCAATACAAATTTCATCTCCTCCCCGCCCCTTCATTTACTGTGCCTCGGTTTTCGGATGAAACTTTCTAGATTTAGGTAATTAAATTAATTTATCAGTATGCATGACCAATATGCGTCTCCCGTTCGAAAGGGCGACATCTATGAATATGCATGTCTTTGCATATTTATAACCGCCATCCTTTCGAATTGTCCAACATTATCCATGGACAACCCGAGTATGTGTAGATTGGGTTCGTTTTCCTGTATGCCGTGCTCTATCCGATGCGGAATTTCGTCAGTGCCTCCCTGTTGTTCTCCGGATGCACATCCTCTCTGTTTATTGCAGAGACGTGTATGAGGAGAACAGCGGGGAGGTGCTACCAAAATTTTGCGTTGGATCCGAAGCAGAGCATGGGAAAACGAACCCAATCTACACATACTCGGGTGGGATTAGGACCTATCTTTACCTATTAGCGTGTAGGTTGCCTGGACGTAATAAAAATGGCGAAGCTGATTAACCGATGAATATAGATGCTAAATTATATATAAATATATTTCTTCTGTGTTTAGTAGCTACGCAAGATGAGTGATCGTGCGTGGATGTATACCGGTCACCCTAGTCAGAAAGAGATGACGAAAGAATGGTTTGTAAAAACAAAGGAATTTGTGAAAGCGGCATTCGCAAATGGCCAGGAAAGAAACTATTGCCCCTGTCCTGGATGCGACAACTATAAAAAGACGACAGAGGCTATAATGATTAAACACCTGCAGAGGAGGGGTTTTAAGCCTAATTATATGGTGTGGACATTTCATGGTGAGTCTATACAACGCACAAAAGCTGAGGTGGTCCGTCGTCGCACGGACGAGCATGGTACCGGGATCGAAGACATGGTGCAAGACTTTGATGATGCTCGGGATTCGGGAGATGAGATGGAGGAATCTGCAAAGGCCTTTTATGAAATGTTCGAGTCTTCAAAACGTCCTCTCCATGAGCACACTCAGCTTTGTCAGCTGGATGCAATTGCACAAGTAATGGCTCTGAAGTCTCAGTTCAACTTGGGAAGAGAATGCTACGACGTGATGATGACACTATTTGGACGCTTCCTACCCAAAGGCCATGTCATGCCTGCAAACCTGTACCACTCGGACAAAATACTTTGTGTACTTAAGATGCCCTATGAGAAGATAGATGCATGTGAGAAAGGATGTGTCTTATTTAGGTAGGAGTATGCACACTTGGACTATTGTCCCAATTGCGAGTCTTGCAGGTATCTTGTGGTAGACAACGGTATGGGTGAGAAGAGGCAGACCAAAATCGCAGTTAGTGTTCTTCGGTATATGCCAATCGTACCAAGACTTCAACGTCTTTTCATGGTCGAAGAGACAGCCAGATAGATGACATGGCACAAATTGGGCAAAAGAACTGAACTAGATGCGGATGGGAATAAGATGATGGTACACACATCGGATGGGGAAGCGTGGAAACATTTCGATGGATTGCATCAGGATAAAGCGGCAGATCCAAGGAACCCTCGAGTCTGCGCCGCCACGGATGGTTTTAATCCCTTCGGCATGACGGCAACCCAATACAGTTGTTGGCTTGTATTTGTCATTCCACTCAATCCCCCCCGGGCAGATTATGCAAAGGAAGAACATATTTCTGACGTTGATAATTCCAGGGCCCAATTATCCGGGGAAGAATATGAATGTGTACCTGCAACCGCTTAAGGATGAATTGGAAGAAGCTTGGGATAATGGGGTCAAGACATACGATGCCGCTAGAAAATAAAACTTCAAAATGCATGTGTGGTACATGTACTCTATGCATGGCTTGCCAGCGTATGCGCTATTCTCTGGATGGTGTGTGCATGGAAGGTTCCCGTGCCCCCAATGCAAGGCAGCTCTTCAGTTTCATTGGTTGCAGGAGGGTCGGAAGTATTCTTGCTTTGACTTGCATAGACAGTTCCTCGATCCTGACCATAAGTTCAGAAAAGACAAGAAGAACTTAACCAAAGGTAAAGTTGTCAAAAACTTGGCACCACCTGCGTTCATAGGCCAACAGATCTTGGATCTGTTAAATGCCCTCGAGCCTGATCCAGAGCGTTCAGGGTATTTCAAGGGGTATAATTCAAAACTCGCCTGGACTCACAAGCCATGCTTCTGGGATCTGCCTTACTTCGAAGACCTCCTTCTTCCACACAATATCGACATGATGCACACTGAAAAGAATATCGGAGAGGCTATTTTTGGTACATTGTTCGACATAGATGGGAAGACAAAGGATAATACTAAGGCTAGAGTCGATCAAGAGACACTATGTCATAGACCGTTACAAAACATGCGAGAAGGCAAAGGAAAGCAGAAGTGGTCGAAGCCAAAGGCCTGGTTCAATCTTGGAAGGCCAGCTATGAGGGAAATTATCTTGTGGTTCAAAATGCACTTGATGTTCCCCGATGGGTATGCAGCGAATCTAAAGAGGGGAGCGAGTCTTGAAAAATTAAAAATCTTTGGTCTCAAGAGTCATGATTGGCACATATGGCTAGAGCGGGTAATGCCGACGATGTTACGTGGCTTTATTCCTGAGGATGAATGGCTAGTACTGGCGGAGCTGAGCTATTTCTCCGTGTTCTTTGTGCGAAAGAATTGTTGCCTGGCGTGGTAGAAGACATGGAGGAGTTCGCACCGGAGTTGTTGTGCAAGTTAGAGAAGATCTTTCCATCGGGCTTCTTTAATCCAATGCAGCATTTGATTTTACATCTACCGACCGAGGCAAGATTGGTTGGGCCCGTGCAAGATTGTTGGTGCTATACAACTGAGAGGATGCAGAAGACCCTTCGAGCTAAATTTAAAAATAAGCGTAGAATTGAAGCATCGATGGCTGAGGTATTCATTACCGAGGAGGTGCCAAACTTTGTGACAACACACTACGAAGCCAAAAATCATCATCTGCATAATCCGAAGCCTCAGCACAATGATGCAGACCCTAAAAAAGGTGGGCCCAACCTCAGCCTATTCAAAGGGATGCTCGCACCAGCCGGTGCTTCGAAACCAATAACGTTGGATGTCGAAGAATGGCGGAACATTTCGTTGTATATCTTCAACAACCTAACAGAAGTGCCGCCGTACATCGAGTGAGTTCTCGGCACATTTTCCCGTAACTTCTAATTCATTTGAACTGCTCTTATTCCCGGATATTTCAAACAACCGTTACGTCGCCAAATTCTCGGATGGAGCGGTGATCGAAAATGATTCCGTCGAAGAGTGTGAGCTTCTGTCAAAGAAAGGAGGCGGCTATCCCGGTTTCATCTCTTGGTTCTGACAAACGGTAATTATCAATAATGGACCATTTCATTTCTTGGTCTAACTTGCGGCTAATGCAAGAATCATTTCGTATTAAACTTGTAGGCTAATTCAGAGTCTATGGACGCCGAATTGAGACAAGTCGCTAATGGTTTTGACTATAAGGTCCGTTCATTTGAGAAATACAACATCAACGGGTATCTCTTTCGTACCTTTGCCAAAGAGCTATCTATGTCCGACCGGAAATCTACAAATTGTGGTGTCTCTCCTATCGGCGAAGGTGTTATCGAGTATTACGGAAGAGTTGAAGCAATTTATGAACTTCAATTCTATGGTGAAAACCCACCGAACGTCGTAGTCTTCAAATGTTATTGGTTCCAGCCGAAGAAGACTAGAAGGACTCATGAACATATAGGACTAGTCGAAATCAATCCAAACACCCATTTAGATGTTCCCGATGTCTATATTACGGCTCAACAGGCGACCCAAGTTTTCCATCTATCGTGGGCATGCCAAACGGATAAGAATCTGGAAGGTTGGTATGTTGTTTATGAAGTGCCGCCACATGTCAGACCACCTCTCCCAAATGAACAGGATTATTAACCTCACATTAACCCATACACATATGATGGAGAATTCTTCCAAGAAACACGTCTTTCCAAGAAACGTTTCAAGAACCGCCGTGCTTCACCCAAGAAGATGGAAGTAGATAGCGACAATGAATCCGACTCCAGCCCTGAGCCGAAACCAGAAGACCTGGAACTCGTAGAGGTTACTGATGCGGATGACCTGTCAATGCTTCAACGATTAAAGGAAGGCCTTTCACAACTTCACGCCATTGAACCCGACGAGCACGTCATTCATGAAGACATGCGTGATAGTGATGATGATGATGCATTTATTGATGATGATTATTAGTTTGTAAGATTCACAACTTAAACTATATATATTTTAATCTTTATTATTTATGTAGATATTATTATTCATGTCGGTTATTCAATTTTTTTATGTTGTACTAATTTCTTTTAATCTTTATCATGGCAGGTCACCAGGTGTGGAAAGATGGTGGGCGCTGGTCCAGATTGCTCAACGGGTTCTTCCCAGGCGCCCCGCACGAGGGGTGGTACTTCCCTTCCACCCCCATCTTTCCGTAGAGCCTTGGCAGACAGTCTGTGGACACCACCCGTGGGTTCTTCTTCGTCGGCGGCATTGCCCACTTGCAGAGGTGCTGGTCGGGTAGGGAAGAAGGGGAAGGGTACAGGGAGAGGTGGTGGCCGCGGAAGATCCAGGAGGACTTTTGAGCCGTCCTCGCCACCACCACTAGCTCATTCACACGAGCATAGGACTACTATGGTCGACCCGTTTGCGGAGGAGGCTACGGGGACTCCGTTCCAGGAGCCTATTGTTGATGGGCATTCATCCCATGAGACTCCGGTCCAGGAGCAGCCTCGGGTCGAGGTGCATTCGACCCACGAGACTACGGTTCCGGAGGCTTCACCCGACGTGGAGAGGCCCGGACAGGAGACCTGGCTGGATCGTACCGAGTTGCCGGATTCGACCGAGGGTCCGGGTGGCTCAGGGGGCGGGGATGGCGGGGATGAGCTTATGGATAGTGAGGGCAATGTGCAGGTGGACGGGGCCACCGTGTACAAGCGTGGTAGTACACGTCTCCCGGTCGCGCCGGCTACCCGTGAGCAGAGGCCGGTGATTAAACTTGCAGGAGATAGGTAAGTACATTTACTCTTTTTTAGCTTTTGCCTTCAAGTTTGTTCAAATATCTAATGCATTGACCTTATCATACTGCAGGGGATGGGTACACCCTCTTGGAGTCCGCAGGCCGAACTCCGTCCTTGGTGTGCTTTGCCGGACAAATTTCCCGGGGTTTGTCATGTTGCCTGGTGAGGGTTAGGTTCCTACACTAGGATTTTCCTGGGAGTAGTACCAGGCTACACAGGCCCCGCCGGAGGAGATTATAGATGGTGTCTTGTGCCACACGAGGGCCGAGATGGTGATCAAGAGCTTTTGGGTAAATTATCCTTTTACAGAATCTAAAATTAACAATATAGCTAATTATTGTACTAATCGGTGTTTTCACGTTTGATTGCGGACCTTCTATAGATGTGAGGATGGATATGAGGAGGAGGCGGCCAGGTTCTCGAGACCGAGTGTAGGCGGTTACTACAGAACTTGCGCGACGAGGCTCGGCCGCAGGCTATTCAAGATTACTACGCCACGAGTGGTATTAAGAAGCAGAAGAAGGATTGCTGCGGAAAGTTTCTGAAGAAGGAGCAATACATGAAGGTAATTACCTATTCTTAAGTCCTTCTACGTAGTTTTCTTGATTTCATTCATAGGCGTAGCGCTGAAAATTCTTTCTAATAACTTACAGGTGCCCCCGAGATGGTGTGCGGATAAGATGGATTGTTGGGAGGCGTTGGTTGAAGAGTGGTGCACAGGGAGCTGGCGATCCGTCCACGAGAATGCGAAGGATCGGCGTAGCCAAATGGTTGGTGTGCCACACCATAAAGGTAGCGCCAACTTACTTCAGTTGGGACGAAACTGGGTATGTGATTTGCTTCATGATTCATGCAATTCATTCTTCATGCTAATATTTTGTTCCTCTCTTTTAGGCGCATCACAATAAGACGGAGATGCCACACTTGTACGACCTTTATGGCATGGCCCATACTACCTCGTACAAGATGGTGAAGGCATTCTTTGAGTCTGACCTGGATGATCCCAATAACTTCACCAACATATCATCCCACCAGAAGCTCGTGGCATACAGGGACGCGGGGAAGGCTATGAAAGGGGATGACTTTAACCCTAGCCAGGAACCTTTGGATCCAGAGCTGGTGATGATATCTTGTGGCGGGAGGCCCCATGGCTCGATAGCCATTGGCGATGGGATAATACGTTGTCCACTCACACTCCCGGAGATCAAGGCGCGCCAGTCGAGCAGCTGTCCTGAGATAATGCGTCGTCCACGGGTAGTCGATCTTGCCATCGAGGTTAGTTGTACGGACTAAGAACACTTTCATCCATTTGATTATGTGTGTCACCAGAGATCATTACTGTGTTAACAAGGAATGGTGTTTCAGGCTGCTCTTCAGAAAGAGAGATTGGCAAACCAGGCTGTCTTGAGAAAGAGAGATTGGCAAGCCAGGCTGCTCTTGAGAAAGATAGATTGGCAAGTGAGGCTGCTCTTGATGAGAGGGACCAGACCACGACACGATTGATTGAGGAGGAGAGGTCCCGGAATGAGGCGGGTCAACGGGCCCTGTACGAGCTTTTTGTGGTAAGTTTTTTTTTCACATTAGCCAAATCATGTGTGTAATGTCTGTTTCATTACTAACTAATACGACCCACTCTTCAGGGTCTGTGCGAGAAGAGCGGTCAAGTCCCTCCGCCGATGCCCGTCTTCTCTTCGATTGGCACGGTGAGTTTCATTATAAACTAGTATTAATAATTGAGTGTCATCATGCTAACTGAGACATTGCAAAATATCTATTGTGCATAATAACTCCCGAGCGGCATCGCACGACCCTTCTCCAGGTGTTTCTCCTCCTTGATGACCACTACGGTAAGTTTCTCTCCTCCTCTTTCATATTCTCCTTGCCTTAATTTCCCCAACAATGACATAATTAGCCCATTTAGCTCCAAAAAGACATAGTTAGCTAATTTAGCTCCAAGAAGAGGAGAAGAAATAGGAAAAATGAAAAGAAAGAAGAAGAAGAAGAAGAGAAGAAGTAGGAGGAGGAGGAGGAGGAGGAGAAGGAGGATAAGGCCAAGGACCTTCTAGTCCTTCTCCTCCTCCTCCTCTTCCTCCTCCTTCTTCTTTATTTCTTCTTCTTCTCCTCCTCCTCCTATTTCTTCTCCTCTTTCATATTCTCCTTGCCTTAATTTCCCCAACAATGACATAATTAGCCCATTTAGCTCCAAAATGCCATAATAAGCTCAAAATGGCATAAGAACCTTGGTTAGCTCATTAATATTATATACTTAGCTTGTTTTCCTCTAAAATGAGATAATTAGCCCATTTAGCTACAAAACGACATAGTTAGCTAATTTAGCTCCAAGAAGAGGAGAATAGGAGGAGAAATAGGAAAAATGAAAAGAAAGAAGAAGAAGAAGAAGAGAAGAAGGTTAAGGAGGAGGAGGAGGAGGTGAAGAAGGAGAAGGCCAAGGACCTTCTAGTCCTTCTCCTCCTCCTCCTTCTCCTCCTTCTTCTTTATTTCTTCTTCTTCTTCTTCTCCTCTTCCTCTTTCTTCTCCTATTTCATATTCTCCTTGCCTTAATTTCCCCAACAATGACATAATTAGTCCATTTAGCTCCAAAATGCCATAATAAGCTCAAAATGGCATAAGAACCTTCGTTAGCTCATTAATATTATATACTTAGCTTGTTTTCCTCTAAAATGAGATAATTAGCCCATTTAGCTCCAAAAAGACATAGTTAGCTAATTTAGCTCCAAGAAGAGGAGAAGAAATAGGAAAAATGAAAAGAAAGAAGAAGAAGAAGAAGAAGAGAAGAAGGAGAAGGAGGAGGAGGAGGAGGTGAAGGAGGAGAAGGCCAAGGACCTTCTAGTCCTTCTCCTCCTCCTCCTTCTCCTCCTTCTTCTTTAATTCTTCTTCTTCTTCTCCTCCTCCTCTTTCTTCTCCTATTTCATATTCTCATTGCCTTAATTTCCCCAACAATAACATAATTAGCCCATTTAGCTCCAAAATGCCATAATAACCTCAAAATGCCTCATTAATATTACATACTTAGCTTGGTTTCCTCTAAAATGGGATAATTAGCCCATTTAGCTCCAAAAAGACATAGTTAGCTAATTTAGCTCCAATAAAAGGAGAAGAGGAGAAGAAATAGGAAAAATGAAAAGAAAGAAGAAGAAGAAGAAGAGAAGAAGAAGGAGGAGGAGGATGTAGTGCCCAGATGTAAACCTTGCCACATTTGGAACCTATCTCATGTGGGTCCACCTTGTCATGCTATGACAGAGCCCATGCTCATTATTTCATGTGATGTCACCTTATTATTTTTTCCTCTTCCTTTGCATGCATGCATTCCTTATCATGCCATGTGTTCTTCTTGTTGCATGGTGTTCTTGTGATTTCATGTGTTGCCTTGTGATGATGTTGCATGTGGTGTATAGCTTGTGTGGGTTGATGCTTGTTAAAGTATTTGCATAGGTTTCAAACCAACTCCACTCCTCCTCTCTATTCTCCTATGTCAAGATTCTCTTCTCCATTCCCTCTTTTAAAAATGCCCATGATTTGGTATATTTTGTGGTGGATGTCAAGATGTGCTTTTGCTGTTTTGTAACTTAGTTTTAAGGGTGCAACTATTCACAAAACGGACCCAACAAATGTTGTTTTGTAAATATTTATTTGCTCCAGATATTTCTTTTCTATTTTATTCAATTAGGTCATAATTTCTTATGACTAGGGGCATTTTTGTTTTGTTTTTAATCCCAAAAGATTTGTCTGTGAATTACTTCCTTTTCCCTGGTTGTGTTAATTAGAAAAACCCCTCAGATTTTTCTCCTCTCCTATCTGGAGCCAACTAGTGGGCCTCCTCCCACTAGCAGGCCCAGCACCCCTCTCTCGCGCGTGGCTCTCCTGTAGACGGCGTGTTCGTTCCCCCCTTCGTCCGTCAGTGCTCCCGTCCAGCAGGATTCAGAGCAACGTCAACTTGACGGCGTCACGGACGTCAAGGAACGTTCCTTGCTCCTTCCCTCCTTAAAGGCGACCCCCCTTGGCGTCCGTGTAGTAGGGTTTCCTCTATCTCGCGCCGCCACCTCCTTTCCCCTCTCCACCTCGCTCTCTGAAGATCTGCGTCAGGTTAGGTAGAGCTCCTCCGCCATGGCCGTGGATTGAGGTCCTCCTCGCCATCGTGTACAAGCGTCTTATCCCTCCCCGACGACTCGGCGAGCACGCAGGGTCATCCACGAATCCATCCTCGCGGCTAGATCGACGCGAGCTCCCCTGCTTCCTCTTCTCCACGACGGCGACGACCCTCCCTTAGGAGCAGGCCAGAACGGTGACCACATCTTCTTCGCCAGCTTCCTCTCCGTCGCGGCCGAGTTCTCCTACCCTAGGGTGAGAAGATCCGTCTCCTATCCCCTTCCCTGCAGTAGCTCTTCGTGTAGGAGCAGCAGATCGTCGACGTACTGCGCCTCTATCGCCGGCGCCGCCGTGCACCGTAGCTAGGCCATCGTAGTTGGTCTCGGGCGTAGTTAGCGAAGGAAATGAGTTCGTGCATGTGCGGGCTCCCTCCCCTCCATGAGTCGTTGCTCGATTTGGGCTATGTCGCCGGCGAGAGCCCTCCCCTGTTCCGGTCTGCCGCCGGTAGTAGTTCTGCAGAGGGGACCTCCTTCAGTTGATTCTTTGCGCGATATAGTTCAAACTTCGTAGCGTAGCCAAGTGGTATGTGGTGTGGTGTGCAAGTGGTGAGGGCGTGGGTTCGATCCCTCCCCTTGGCAGATCAACCATACCTGGAGAGTACCCCCTCTCTGGTCAGATCAGTGACCGTAGCAGAGTGGTGGCTGCCTTGTGCATGTGTGTGGTCGAGCAGCAGGTCTGGGGTTCGACCCCTAGTAGCTCCCCTTTTTTTTTCTGTCCCTTGTTCTCTGTTTCACAAATTCTGCAGATTGTTCTTTGTAGTGAGGTAGCCATTTTTGTTGAATATATGTTTGTGACATCTCCTCTCATAACCTGCAAGTGTGTGCAATTGTTGGTGGCTTGTGAATAAGTGGTGATGCTCTTGTGTGTGTGAATATGCACTTAGTAGAGTAGTGATGCATGTGCTTATAGTCTTGTGCTTATCACCTTAGCTAAAATTGGCATTTTATCTCCTTGCTTGTATTGTGTAGTAGTGGTAGGGGATGAGGTGTATGTTTGGGTGCTTGTGAGAGATGTGCATGTGTGTGTGTGCATACACATGAGATTAGTCACACATGGATGTGTGTGTATGGTGATGCTTCCTAGTAGATGATCTTATGTAGGTGGCTAGTGTTTATGCTTGTGTGCCTAGTAAGAGGTGGCAGTAGGTGATGTGCATGTGTGTGTGTGTGTTGCACACACATGAGCTGTTGCTAGTGTAGACATGCTTGTGTGTGTGATTGCCATATGCATGTGTTAGCATTCTTTGTGTTGCTAGCATGTGTAGGTGGTGTGAGTTTCTACTAGATGACATGCATAAGAGTTGATGATATGCATGTGGTGAAAACAGCCCCACCTTGCAACACTTGTGCACCTTCACATGTCCATATGTGAGTGCGCATGGTGATTTGTATGTAGGGGTAGCTTGGTAGAAGGGGTTGTGAAGTTGATGTGCATGACACAAACATGGGGTTCAAACCCCCATATCACTTTGTCACTGTGCACATGAGCTCAACCATGTAGTAGATGATATAGTGAAACTACATGAAATGATGCACTATTCCCTAGTCATGATTTGGAGTAGTTTCCTCTTCCTTAATTTGTGGTCACTTCTTCCAAGTAAGTGCCCACATATTTTATATGATTTTGTGGTAGAATTTCCCAAGGAATCCATTGGTGAACTTAGATTTTCAATTGGAGCATTTTTCTGGAAATTCAAATTTGCACTTTCTTCTATGTTTAGAGCTTGGTTCCATGCTTGGTGATGTGCTCCTCTGTTTGATTCTTGGTTGTGGTAGTAGAGGGTGACCCCCTCTACCACATGTGGGTTTCAATTCATGATTTGGAATCCATGTGTGCAAGTGGTGCCCATCCAAAGTGGTCATGTGGCTGGAAATTCCAGCTTAGTGAAATCTGGAATTTCACTAAGTCTGGGAATATGGAAACATTTTCTTCTCCTGTAGATGAGGTTGTTATGGTCATTGTGTTGAGATCTATCCTTTGTTCAATGCTATCAATTTGGACCTGATATGTTTGTGAAGCTCCCTGTAAAATTTCATCCCATTTGGAATCCTGTAGGTTATGTTTTGGTTGCTGTCAAAAAGCTTCAGAACAAAGACAGAAAGTCACGTGCAGGAATTTTCACTAAGTCCGTGAGACCTGCTGGTTCTGGGAAAGTTTGCAGCCTTGTGTCTTCCGGTGTTTAATTCCTTTTTGTGTGATTCTTGCTTGTGCTTGTAGTATTTTTGGTTGGCTACAACCACATATATTATTTGTCATATTTGGAGGGTTGTAGCTATATATGTTGCATGTAGCTCACAAAGTGCTAAGATGCAGTTTATGGCAGATTATGTAGTTTTGTCATTTTGATGATTGTGGGTGCTTAGTTGATGTTGTGGTGTTCTTCCATGCTCCAATACATTCATGTTGGGTTGTTATATGTCTTGGCAACCTGGGAATACCAGATTTGTGCCAATTGAGTGTGTGGTGAAGATTTTTAACACGTAGGGCTTCATATCTTGTTTCGTTGATTCCCGTTGATCCGTAGCTCCGATTGTAATGTTCTTTATATGGTTTTGCATCGTTTTCACGAGACGCATCTGATCATGTCATCCTCATGCATGTCAAAATAGCTTAGGGTACAGTCCTGTCCAGAAACTTGTAGTAGTTTCTTTTGCTTGTGCTAGTGATAGAAATAGTGATGCATGCTCATTTTTCATCTCATGCATCATGTGTTTGTTGCATCTTGAGGTGCTGTTGTTCATTGGATGTTATTCTTATGTTGGGTAGCACCAGGATCGGAGAACGAGTACGTGGATTCGGGAGAGTACGTGCAGGACGAACAAGAACCATTCCAAGCTGAGGATATCACACGCAATATGATATGATCTTGATTCCATCTCTAGACTTGTTATGTTAGTTTGCGTTTCCATGTCATATTGCTCGCTTCCTACCACTGAATTAAATTGCCTCTTGACATGCCATGAACCCATACACTGATCCCTTCCTAGAAAAACTTGAATGGTAAGTACGCTTTGCTCAGCTACTAATGTTAGCGTTGCTATATGCAGGTGCTTTGACTCATGTGATAACATGAGCTTGATATCATTATCTTAAATTCTGTTATTTTAATAATGCACCTATATACTTGGTAAATGACGGAAGGTCTAGCCTTTTGCCGGGTGCTTTGTTCCGTTATTGCCGCCATAGTTACCGGCTACAGGTGTTTGATTCCATATTGATAGCTCCTAACAAGTTCGGGGTTGTTATGGGGACCCCCTCAATAAATCGCGTAGCGCTAAGGCTTGTCCGGCAGGACCCAACATTGGTGTTAATTTGCTAATCACTTAATAATAAACTGCATAGGGAATAGCTACCCCGAGGATTTTAATCAACAACCTAGGCCAGTGCTCCTCATGAGTGTTGGTCCAAACTAGAGTCGTGTGCGGGGCCAACCCGGGGCAACTCGGGAGATGTCTATCAAGACATTGTACGTTGTGCTCCTCCGACGTGTCCTGAGACTGAGATACACGGCTCTTATCAGGGTCGTCGACACGTCGGGAGGTCCTGCTAGCCTTGCCTTACCTTAGCGATATATCTTGCGTATAGGAATCCCAGTGAAGCTTTGGTTTCCCCTAGAGTGGAGGTTTTCCTCTAAGGAATCCGACGAGATCACGAGATTCGTGATAGAGGATGACTTTGCGGCCTGTGTACGTTTGTGATGGACTAGTTGGAGCACCCCTGAAGGGTTTAATCTTTCGGAAAGCCGTTCCCGTGGTTATGTGGCAACTTGGAATATTTTGTTAACATCCGGTATTAGATAACTCGAACATAAACTAATAAAATTGCCAACTGTGTGCGTAACCGTGACTCTCCCCTCGAAGATCTCTCTTCGATCGGGAACACGATGGGGTTATGAATGCCGTAGGTAGGTGTTCAGGATCACTTAGTGATCAAGTAATCACGTCCGCTAGAATAGCCCACCTTCATAAAAGCTTTACGTAAGTTAGCCACCGAATCAAGCTTAGGATGTTGCAACCTTATACACTTCACCTTACCCTACCGATTAACTTGACTAGTTCTGGAACCAAGGTCTTAGATTGCTGAGTCCCCGTGGCTCACGGATTCCTCCAAAATCCCAACAGGTACAGGTACCCCAGAGACAGATGATCCCGACGGTACTCAGCTGGCGTGGCAGTACGACGAGGAGACAGACCGCCTTTACGTGAACTATCCAGAAGATTGAGGCGTGGTCGTGATCGTGGGCCTGCACGCAGGGTAGCATAGCATTTCTATGTTTTGTAGTCCGTAGCAGAACTACCTTGGTTGTATGTGTGATGTACTCTGAGATATTTATGAGAAGGCAATTGAATCCCTGATTGTCTATCTTTATTATTATGTATGTGTTGTGTTACCCGTTTGCGAGACGCTTAGATGCAATCCCTTCCAATTCAGGGCCTCGATCCCGAGATCGGAAAGGACCGCATCCTGGTCGTTACAAGTTGGTAATCAGAGCCTTACGACCATAGGAGCCTTTGTGTGATCGTACTTGGCCGAGTCCAGTCTAGAAAATGTTTTGAGTCTTAGTTATATCGGAGAGTAGGATTCTTTTCTCTCCTCTTCTATGCTCTGGTGAGGTTCCCGTCTTAGGAAATCTTTAACTCTACTCCTTTTCTCGCTCAAATTTTTTTTAGGATCACGCGGGTATTTGTGAAATCTATATGATTTCGATGTGACGGAATCCTGTCCTGGTGCCTCCTATCTGCTCTAAGTATCAGGGGAGTTGAGCTCCGGGGGATTCTTGCGCACATCGCCATCATTCAGATTTCTGAGTATCTAAGAACGGAGGGTGTTCGTTATTGCTTCAATACTGGTAGTGGTGAGATAACCCCGATGTCCCCAATACTGGTGTAGATTGTTCAGGGGTACTACCACACTTGGTATCGTTGTGATCACGAGGATCTGTTGTAGATGAAGGTCCGAGATGCTAGTTGTGTGTTGAAGGATGTGATACAGGTGACGGGTTAGTTTAGGAGTTGTGTGAAATACTCCTTGTATCCGTGTACCTGATTGCATGACCAGTTATTTAGGGAATTCATAGGGGGGTTATCTAGGAGTATCTCATAGGACTATCTTCCTACAGACGCTTGATTGAGGTTTGGGAAATCTTGATCATATGTTTGTTCCGAGCGATTCTAGCTCACACTTGTTTGTAGTGGTCCTTATCGGAATTTTGTCGTCCGTCACTTTGAGGATGCATTCTTGCTATGTTGTTCAAGTGCAATTGCTAAATTCTGTTCAGATATTCTGTCTTTTGATTCAGCAATATCTTCAATTATTATGTGGACTAATATGTTGTCCGTCTTCAGGATGGCTCCACCGACTCGTCAGACCCCAGGGCGTGAGGATATGCCACCTCCACCACCTCCTCCTTGGCCGCCGCCTCCTCCTCCTGCAGAGGCCTGGCAGGCGATGATGGCAGCTACTAATGCAAACACTGAGATGCTGTTACAATTGATTCAGGAGAGAGCCAATCAAACAGCAGGGCAATTTCCAGCAGGGTGGCTATCGCTTCGCCAATCTGAGTCAGTTCCTGTCGAATCATCCAAAGACGTTCACTTCTCGCGACCAGCCATTTGATGCAGAAGATTGGATCCGTGATATGAACAAACATTCCGAGTGTAGCAATGTGCGTCCGGAGGACTATGTCAAGTTTGCAACATTTCAGTTGAAGGGTCAGGCTTCTATATGGTGGCAACAGCTCAAGGACTCCAGAGGCGACAGGGTGATGTCTAGGGACGAGTTTTGTCGTGACTTCAGGTCCCACTACATCCCTTCCAGTTTTGTAGAGGAGATGCGTGAGAAGTTCAGGCGTTTGAAGCAAGGCAACAATTCTGTGTACAAGTACAATGTCGAGTTCCACGAGCTGGCCCGTTACGCGCTGCAGGATAACCCGGACCAGAAGAGCAAGATCTATCAGTTCAGGGGTGGCTTGAAGGAGGACTTGCAGTTAGCTCTTGCCTTGCACGATGCTGAGGAGTTTGACAAGTTCTACAACCTAGCTCTCAGAGCAGAGGCAGCCTTGCTTAGGGTGGAAAATTCCAAGAAGCGCTTCAGAGTTTCCAGCTCTTCCTCGACTCAGGTGGTTCAGAAGCAACAGAGGTTTTGGGTTTCTTCTCCTCCTCCTCGGCACTCACAGCAGCTGAAGCACTCAGGTGGTCGTGGTTCTTCCCACCCACCCAACCCTAGCTTCTAGCAGAGATACCAGCATCAGAAGCAAGGGCCTCCTCAGACTCAGTTCCGGCAGCCAGCAGATGTCATTTATCACAAATGTGGGCAGAAGGGTCACTATGCCAACAAATGTACTTATCAGCTCCGTGTGCCGCCTCCTCCTCCAGGCAAACCTCCAAGCAACGCTCTTGTCAAATTCAACCCCAGATCAGCTCGAGTCAACATGGTGAACGCAGCTGAAGCAGACAACTCTGATGTAATCATGGGTAACCTCCTCGTCAATGATATTCCTGCTAAAGTGTTATTTGATTCTGGTGCATCACACTGCTTCATGTCCCGTCCATTCTTTGCAAAGCATGAGTTTGTTTGTCAAGATTTGGTTAAGCCTATGTCAATAGTGTCTCCTGGTAGATTGATGAATTCCAATTGTCTGGTTCCAGATGTTTCTGTCAAGATGGGCGCTTATGCTTTTCTGACATCTCCTATTGTCTTGGGCAATTCCGACATCGACTTGATTCTTGGTATGGACTGGTTGGCCATGAACAAGGCGTCAATTGATTGTGAAGCGAAAGAAGTCAAGCTTACCCACTCTTCGGAGGATGTGATTATATTCGCGGCGCGCGATGATACAATCCGTCTGTTCTCCTTGAATGAAAAGGGTGAGATCAATCCTATTGAGCAAGTCCCAGTGGTCTGCGAATATCAAGATGAGTTTCCTGAAGAGCTGCCAGGCATGCCTCCGCACTGTGACGTTGAGTTTGTCATTGAGCTTGAGCCAGGCACAGATCCAGTGTGCAAACGGCCGTACAAGCTGGGTCCAGAAGAATGGAAGGAACTTAAGAGGCAACTCGATGAGCAGGAGCGTTTGGGTTTGATCAGACCAAGCTCGTTTCTGTGGGGATGTGGTGTTCTGTTTGTCAAGAAGAAGGATGGCTCGGACCGGCTATGTGTCGATTACCGCCATTGAACAAGAAGACAATCAAGAACAAATATCCACTTCTGAACATAACTGAGTTGTTCGAACAGTTGAAAGGTGCTAAAGTATTCTCCAAGCTTGATCTCAGAATGGGCTATCATCAAATTCGCATTCGCGAGGAAGACATTCCGAAGACGACCTTCAGGACTAGTTTTGGCTCGTATGAGTATACGTTCATGTCTTTTGGTCTGGCTAATGCTCCTCCGACATTTTGTCGATTGATGAACTATATTTTCTCCCCATACAAGAATGAATTTGTCTTGCTCTATCTCGACGACATTCTGGTCTTTTCTTAGACTGAGGAAGATCATGAAGTACATCTCAGATTGGTGCTTGATAAACTGAGAGAGTACAAGTTGTATGCCAAGTTTCCCAAGTGCGAGTTCTGGCTGAAAGAAGTGGTTTATCTTGGGCATATTATCTCTGCCGAGGGCATTAAGGTTGATCCGTCCAAGGTTCAAGCCATTGTTCAATGGGAGCCTCCGCAGAATGTGAAGCAGCTTCGAAGCTTTCTCGGGCTTGCTGGATATTGCAGAAGGTTCGTTAAGAACTTTTCCAAGATCGCCAAGCCGCTCTCTAGTCTTCTTCAGAAGGATGTTAAGTATGTTTGGTGTCCAGAGTGTCAACTGGCTTTCGATACACTCAAAGAGAAGCTTATCTCCACTCTGGTGTTGGCCCCTCCGGATGATTCCAAGCCGTACCAGGTCTTTTGCGACGCTTCTCTCCAGGGTCTTGGTGCAGTCTTGATGCAAGATAATAAGGTGGTTGCTTATACCTCCAGGCAGTTGAAGCCTGTAGAGAAGAACTATCATGTGCATGATATCGAGCTAGCAGCTGTTGTACACGCCTTTATGACTTGGAGACATCTCTTGTTGGAACGTAAGGTTGAAGTTTTCACCGATCACAAGAGTCTCAAGTACATCTTCACTCAGCCTAACTTGAATCTTCGGCAAACACGTTGGGTGGAAATGATCCAGGATTTTAATCCGAGTGTTGAGTACACGCCACGCAAGGCAAATGTTGTGGCGGATGCATTGAGCAGGAAGGCATATTGCAACAGTCTGATTCTGCTACCTCTCCAGCCGGGTCTTTGTGAGTCTTTCAGGAAGCTTAACCTTCAGCTAGAACCTCAGGGATTTCTTGCGAACCTTCAAATCTCTCCTACCTTGGAAGATCAGGTCGGAGCAGCTCAGCTTCTTGACGCTATGGTGAAGAAGGTCAAGATTGGCGTGGGAAAGAGTCTCCCCAAGTATAAGTGCTTCACTGTTGATGCCAGGGACACGTTGTTTTTCGAGGATCGCCTTGTCGTCCCGAAAGGTGATCTCAGGAAGGTGATCATGCAAGAAGCTCATAACTCTCTGCTCTCTATTCATCCTGGAAGCTCCAAAATGTACCATGACTTGAAGCAGACATCCTGGTGGACTCGTATGAAACATGAAATTGCTCAATTCGTAAACGAGTGTCATGTATGTCGAAGAGTGAAAGCAGAACATCAACGCCCAGCAGGCCTCTTGCAGCCTTTGTCGATTCCCGAGTGGAACTTTGATCACATTGAGATGGATTTCATCACCGGGTTTCCGAAGTCCAAGAAGGGCAATGATGCTATCTTCGTCGTCATCGACAAGTTGAGTAAAGTGGCTCATTTCCTTCCAGTCAAGGAGTCCATTTCAGCACCTCAGCTGGCAGAGTAGTACACCTCCAGGATTGTCTTTTTGCACGGCGTGCCTGTGATGATCTCGTCAGATCACAGAAGTATCTTCACTTCCAAGTTCTGGGACTCCTTTCAGTCTGCTATGGGCACGAAGATCCGCTTCAGCACAATATTCCATCCTCAGAGTAGTGGTCAAGTGGAGAGAGTGAATCAAGTTCTTGAGGATATGTTGAGAGCCTGTGTTATCTCTTTTGGCATGAAGTGGGAAGATTGTCTGTCTTTCGCGGAGTTCTCGTATAACAATAGTTATCAAGCTAGTTCTGGCAAGGCTCCGTTTGAGATTCTCTATGGTAGAAAGTGCCGTACTCCACTCAACCGGTCCGAGACCGGCGAGCATCAGATCCTTGGCAATGAAATGATAGAAGAAGCTGAGGAGATGTGTCGGATCATTTGCGACAACCTCAGAGCAGCTCAGTCCCGTCAGAAGAGCTATTACGATAGCAAGCACCGTGACATGTCTTATGAGCTTGATGACTTTGTCTATCTCAAGGTGTCACCTATGAAGGGTATGCAGCGCTTTGGCATCAAAGGCAAGCTAGCGCCTCGTTTCGTTGGTCCATTCAGAGTGGTTGGCAAGAAAGGCGACCTTGCGTACCAGCTCAAGCTTCCATCAACCTTTGCAAATGTCCAAGATGTGTTCCATGTTTCTCAGCTTCGGAGGTGTTTCAAGACCCCAGAGCGCACTGTGCATCTTCAAGATATCGACCTTCACCCTGACCTTTCTTATCGTGAGCATCCAGTTGCGTTTCTCGAGGCGACTGAGCGCAAGACACGTAACAAGACTGTCAAATTTCTCAAAGTGCAGTGGTCTCACCATTCCAATAAAGAGGCTACGTGGGAACGCGAGGATCACCTCCGTTCCGAATTTCCCGATTTCTTTTAGTCTTAGATCTCGAGCGCGAGATCTTCTTTGTAGTGTGGGAGAGATTGTAGTGCCCCAAATGTAAACCTTGCCACATTTGGAACCTATCTCATGTGGGTCCACCTTGTCATGCTATGAGAGAGCCCATGCTCACTATTTCATGTGATGTCACCTTATTATTTTTTCCTCTTCCTTTGCATGCATGCATTCCTTATCATGCCATGTGTTCTTGTTGTTGCATGGTGTTCTTGTGATTTCATGTGTTGCCTTGTGATGATGTTGCATGTGGTGTATAGCTTGTGTGGGGTGATGCTTGTGAAAGTATTTGCATAGGTTTCAAACCAACTCCACCCCTCCTCTCTATTCTCCTATGTCAAGATTCTCTTCTCCCTTCCCTCTTTTAAAAATGCCCATGATTTGGTATATTTTTTGATGGATGTCAAGATGTGCTTTTGTTGTTTTGTAACTTAGTTTTAAGGGTGCAACTATTCACAAAACAGACCCAACAAATGTTGTTTTGTAAATATTTATTTGCTCCTGATATTTGTTTTCTATTTTATTCAATTAGGTCATAATTTCCTATGACCAGGGGCATTTTTGTTTTGTTTTTAACCCCAACAGATTTGTCTGTGAATTACTTCCTTTTCCCTGGTTGTTTTAATTAGAAAAACCCCTCAGATTTTTCTCCTCTCCTATCTGGCGCCAACTAGTGGGCCTCCTCCCACTAGCAGGCCCAGCACCCCTCTCTCGCGCGTGGCTCTCCTGTAGACGGCGTGTTCGTTCCCCCCTTCGTCTGTCAGTGCTCCCCTCCAGTGGGATTCAGAGCAGCGTCAACTTGACCGCGTCACGGACGTCGAGGAACGTTCCTCACTCCTTCCCTCCTTAAAGGCGACCCCCCTAGCGTCCATGCAGTAGGGTTTCCTCTCTCTCGCGCCGCCACCTCCTTTCCCCTCTCCACCTCGCTCTTTGAAGATCCGCGTCAGGTAAGGTAGAGCTCCTCCGCCATGGCCGTGGATTGAGGTCCTCCTCGCTGCCGTGTACGAGCGTATTCTCCCTCCCCGACGACTCGGCGAGCACGCGGGGTCATCCACGAATCCATCCTCGCGGCTAGATCAACGCGAGCTCCCCTGCTTCCTCTTCTCCACGACGGCGACGACCCTCCCCGACGAGCAGGCCAGAACGGCGACCACGTCTTCTTCCCCTGCTTCCTCTCCATCGCGGCCGAGTTCTCCTACCCTAGGGTGAGCAGATCCATCTCCTATCCCCTTCCCTGCAGTAGCTCGTCGTGTAGGAGTAGCAGATCATCGACGTACTACGCATCTGTCGACGGCGCCCCCGTGCACCGTAGCTAGGGCACCGTAGTTGGTCTCGGGCGTAGTTAGTGAAGGAAATGAGTTCGTGCGTGTGCGGGCTCCCTCCCCTCCACGAGCCGTGTCCCTTGTTCTCTGTTTCACAAATTCTGCAGCCTTGTTCTTTGTAGTGAGGTAGCCATTTTTGTTGCATATATGTTTGTGCCATCTCCTCTCATAACCTGCAAGTGTGTGCAATTGTTGGTGGCTTGTGAATAAGTGGTGATGCTCTTGTGTGTGTGAATATGCACTTAGTAGAGTAGTGATGCATGTGCTTATAGTCTTGTGCTTATCACCTTAGCTGAAATTGGCATTTTATCTCCTTGCTTGTATTGTGTAGTAGTGGTAGGGGATGAGGTGTATGTTTGGGTGCTTGTGAGAGATGTGCATGTGTGTGTGTGCATACACATGAGATTAGTCACACATGGATGTGTGTGTATGGTGATGCTTCCTAGTAGATGATCTTATGTAGGTGGCTAGTGTTTATGCTTGTGTGCCTAGTAAGAGGTGGCAGTAGGTGATGTGCATGTGTGTGTGTGTGTTGCACACACATGAGCTGTTGCTAGTGTAGACATGCTTGTGTGTGTGATTGCCATATGCATGTGTTAGAATTCTTTGTGTTGCTAGCATGTGTAGGTGGTGTGAGTTTCTACTAGATGACATGCATAAGAGTTGATGATATGCATGTGGTGAAAACAGCCCCACCTTGCAACACTTGTGCACCTTCACATGTCCATATGTGAGTGGGCATGGTGATTTGTATGTAGGGGTAGCTTGGTAGAAGGGGTTGTGAAGTTGATGTGCATGACACAAACATGGGGTTCAAACCCCCATATCACTTTGTCACTGTGCACATGAGCTCAACCATGTAGTAGATGATATAGTGAAACTACATGAAATGATGCACTATTCCCTAGTCATGATTTGGAGTAGTTTCCTCTTCCTTAATTTGTGGTCACTTCTTCCAAGTAAGTGCCCACATATTTTATATGATTTTGTGGTAGAATTTCCCAAGGAATCCATTGGTGAACTTAGATTTTCAATTGGAGCATTTTTCTGGAAATTCAAATTTGCACTTTCTTCTATGTTTAGAGCTTGGTTCCATGCTTGGTGATGTGCTCCTGTGTTTGATTCTTGGTTGTGGTAGTAGAGGGTGACCCCCTCTACCACATGTGGGTTTCAATTCATGATTTGGAATCCATGTGTGCAAGTGGTGCCCATCCAAAGTGGTCATGTGGCTGGAAATTCCAGCTTAGTGAAATCTGGAATTTCACTAAGTCTGGGAATATGGAAACATTTTCTTCTCCTGTAGATGAGGTTTTTATGGTCATTGTGTTGAGATCTAGCCTTAGTTCAGTGCTAGGAATTTGGACCTGATATCTTTGTGAAGCTCCCTGGCACATTTCATCCCATTTGGAATCTTGTAGGTTATGTTTTGGTTGCTGTCAAAAAGCTTCAGAACAAAGACAGAAAGTCAGGTGCAGGAATTTTCACCAAGTCCCTGAGACCTGATGGTTTTGGGAAAGTTTGCAGCCTTGTGTCTTCCTGTGTTTAATTCCTTTTGGTGTGATTCTTGATTGTGCTTGTAGTATTCTTGGTTGTCTACAGTCACATATATTATTTGTCATATTTGGAGGGCTGTAGCTATGGTGCATGTAGCTCACAAAGTGCTAAGATGCAGTTTATGGCAGATTATGTAGTTTTGTCATTTTGATGATTGTGGGTGCTTAGATGATGTTGTGGCGTTCTTCCATGCTCCAATCCATTCATGTTGTGTTTTTATATGTCTTGGAAACCTGGGAATACCAGATTTGTGCCAATTGAGTGTGTGGTGAAGATTTTTAACACGTAGGGCTTCATATCTTGTTTCGTTGATTCCCGTTGATCCGTAGCTCCAATTGTAATGTTCTTTATATGGTTTTGCATCATTTTCATGAGATGCATCTGATCATGTCATTCTCATGCATATCAAAATAGCTTAGGGTACAGTCCTGTCCATAAACTTGTAGTAGTTTCTTTTGCTTGTGCTAGTGATAGAAATAGTGACGCATGCTCATTTTTCATCTCATGCATCATGTGTTTGTTGCATCTTGAGGTGCTGTTGTTCATTGGATGTTATTATTATGTTGGGTAGCACCGGGATCGGAGAACGAGTACGTGGATTCGGGAGAGTACGTGTAGCACGAACAAGAACCATTCCAAGTTGAGGATATCACAGGCAAGATGATATGACCTTGATTCCATATCTAGACTTGTTATGCTAGTTTGCGTTTCCATGTCATATTGATCGCTGCCTACCACTGAATTAAATTGCCTCTTGACATGCCATGAACCCATACACTGATCCCTTCCTAGCAAAACTTGAATGGCTAAGTAGGCTTTGCTCAGCTACTAATGTTAGCGTTGCTAGATGCAGGTGCTTTGACTCATGTGATAACATGAGCTTGATATCATTATCTTAAATTCTGTTATTTAATTAATGCACCTATATACTTGGTAAATGACGGAAGGCCTAGCCTTTTGCCGGGTGCTTTGTTCCGTTATTGCCGACAAAGTTATCGGCTACCGGTGTTTGATTCCATATTGATCGCTCCTAACACGTTCGGGGTTGTTATGGGGACACCCTCGATAAATCGCGTAGCGCTAAGGCTTGTCCGAGAGGACCCAACATTGGTGTTAATTTGCTAATCACTTAATAATAAACTTCATAGGGAATAGCTACCCCGAGGATTTTAATCAACAACCCGGGCCAGTGCTCCTCATGAGTGTTGGTCCAAACTAGAGTCGTGTGCGGGGCCAACCCGGGGCAACTCGGGAGATGTCTATCAGGACACTGTACGCTGTGCTCATCCGGCGTGTCCTGAGACTGAGATACGCGGCTCTTATCAAGGTCGTCGACACGTCGGGAGGTCCTGCTAGCCTTGCCTTACCTTAGCGATATATCTTGCGTATAGGAATCCCAGTGAAGCTTTGGTTTCCCCTAGAGTGGAGGTTTTCCTCTAAGGAATCCGACGAGATCACGAGATTCGTGATAGAGGATGACTTTGCGGCCTGTGTACGTTTGTGATGGACTAGTTGGAGCACCCCTGAAGGGTTTAATCTTTCGGAAAGCCGTTCCGGCGGTTATGTGGCAACTTGGAATATTTTGTTAACATCCGGTATTAGATAACTCAAACATAAGCTAATAAAATTGCCAACTGTGTGCGTAACCGTGACTGTCCCCTCGAAGATCTCTCTTCGATCGGGAACACGGTGGGGTTATGAATGTCGTAGGTAGGTGTTCAGGATCACTTAGTGATCAAGTAATCACGTCCGCTAGAATAGCCCACCTTCATAAAAGCTTTACGTAAGTTAGCCACCGAATCAAGCTTAGGATGTTGCAACCTTATACACTTCACCTTACCCTACCGATTAACATGACTAGTTCTGGCACCAAGGTCTTAGATTGCTGAGTCCCCGTGGCTCACGGATTCCTCCAAAATCCCAACAGGTACAGGTACCCCAGAGACAGATGATCCCGACGGTACTCAGCTGGCGTGGCAGTACGACGAGGAGACAGACCGCCTTTACGTGAACTATCCAGAAGATTGAGGCGTGGTCGTGATCGTGGGCCTGCAGGCAGGGTAGCATTGCATTTCTATGTTTTGTAGTCCGTGGCGGAACTACCTTGGTTGTATGTGTGATGTACTCTGAGATATTTATGAGAAGGCAATTGAATCCCTGATTATCTATCTTTATTATTATGTATGTGCTGTGTTACCCGTTTGCGAGACGCTTAGATGCGCTCCTTTCCAATTCGGGGCCTCGATCCCCAGATCGGAAAGGACCGCATCCTGGTCGTTACAGAGGAGGAGGAGGAGGGGGAGGAGAAGGAGGAGAAGGCCAAGGACCTTCTAGTCCTTCTCACCCCCCTCCTCCTTCTCCTCCTTCTTCTTTATTGATTCTTCTTCTCCTCCTCCTCCTCTTTCTTCTCCTCTTTCATATTCTCCTTGCCTCAATTTCCCCAACAATGACATAATTAGCCAATTTAGCTCCTAAAAGACATTATAAGCTCAAAATGCCATAAGAACCTTGGTTAGCTCATTAATATTTTATACTTAGCTTTTTTTCCTCTAAAATGAGATAATTAGCCCATTTAGCTCCAAAAAGACATAGTTAGCTAATTTAGCTCCAAGAAGAGGAGTAGATGAGAAGAAATAGGAAAAATGAAAAGAAAGAAGAAGAACAAGAAGAGATGAAGTTGAAGGAGGAGGAGGAGGAGAAGGAGAAGGCCAAGGACCTTCTAGTCCTTCTCCTCCTCCTTCTTTATTTCTTCTTCTTCTTCTTCTCGTCCTCCTCTTTCTTCTCCTATTTCATATTCTCCTTGCCTTAATTTCCCCAACAATGACATAATTAGCCCATTTAGCTCCAAAATGCCATAATAACCTCAAAATGGCATAAGAACCTTGGTTAGCTCATTAATATTATATACTTAGCTTGTTTTCCTCTAAAATGGGATAATTAGCCCATTTAGCTCCAAAAAGACATAGTTAGCTAATTTAGCTCCAAGAAGAAGAGAAGAGGAGAAGAAATAGGAAAAATGAAAAGAAAGAAGAAGAAGAAGAAGAGAAGAAGGAGGAGTAGGAGGAGGAGAAGTCCAAGGACCTTCTAGTCCTTCTCCTCCTTCTCCTCCTTCTTCTTTATTTATTCTTCTTATCCTCCTCCTCCTCTTTCTTCTCCTCTTTCATATTCTCCTTGCCTTAATTTCCCCAACAATGATATAATTAGCAAATTTAGCTCCTAGAAGACATTATAATCTCAAAATGGCATAAGAACCTTGGTTAGCTCATTAATATTATATACTTAGCTTGTTTTCCTCTATAATGACATAATTAGCCCATTTAGCTCCAAAAAGACATAGTTAGCTAATTTAGCTCCAAGAAGAGGAGAAGAGGAGAAATGAAAAGAAGGAAGAAGAAGAATAAGAAGAGAAGAAGAGAAGGAGAAGGAGAAGGATAAGAAGAAGAAGGAGGAGGAGAAGAAGAGAAGAAGAAGGAGAAGGAGGAGAAGAAGGAGAAGGAGCCCTCCTTCTTCTCCTTCTTCTTATCTCCTTCTTCTCCTCCTTCTTCTCCTCCTTCTTCTCCTTCTCCTTCTCTTCTTTTTTCTTCTTCTCCTCCTCCTTCTCCTTCTCCTTCCCCTTCCCCTCCTCCTCCTCCTTCTTGATTTTCTTCTCCTTGTTCTCTTCTTCCTTCTTCTCTTTCTTCTTCAACTTAGCTTATTTGTCATATATATGTTGTTGTTCTTATTCTTCTGACTTTCTTATTCCCATTTTGTAGATTGGATGTACTACATGCATGGAAGCTGACATTGGAGTGCTTTAGTTTCCGTTTTTATTTGAGTTGATGAACAATGTGGAACTATATGCATATGTATATATGGATGAACAATATATGTGCAACTATACGTATGTATATATGGATGACACTTTGTATGTGTTGGTTCTTTTGATATATGGGATGTACGTTGATGAACAATTGGCATTGATGAGCTTTATATGTATATCATATATGTGTTGTGACCTATTTATCATATATGTGCTATGAATTATATGTATATGTGTTGTGAAATAGAAAAAATAAACAAAAATGTGACAATATAGGCTCTTTGCCGTCTGCCAGCTGATGGCAAAGGCCTTTGCCGTCAACTGGCCGACGACAAAGGTGCCACGTGGTGCCCAGCTGTGCAACCTGGGCAGTAGCAGCTGGCCATATAGTATCTTTGTCGTCTGCTTCCAGGGGGGCAGACGGCAAAGAAGAGGGCACAGAGGAGGGGGTGGGAGGGGTAGGCAGACAGCAAAGAGTGGAGGGGGGAGGAGGAAGAGGCAGATGGCAAAGAAGAGGGGCGAGGCAGACGACAAAGAAGAGGGGGGGGGAGGTAGACGACAAAGAAGAGGGGGAGGCAGACAACAAAGCCTCCGTTAGCCCTAACGGAGGCAACGCCTGTCGGCTGTCGTCTCGATCACTTTGCCGACTGCTCCTATGAAAAGCTGACGGCAAAGCTCTTTGCCATCCGCTTTGGGGAGACAGACGACAAAGAAGGTACGATGCCGTCGTAGGCTGACGCAGAAATTTTGCCGGCCGTTAGATTCTTTGCCGTCTGTGATATTCTCTTTGTTGTCCGGGATTTACTCTTTGCCGTCTGCCATCATAGACGGCAAAGAAGCTGATTCCTGTAGTGGAAGCAGGACCAGGGGGTGGCCCGCGCCTGGTAGGCTTGTCGCCTCCTCGTGCGCTTTCCGGACTGCTTTAAATTTTTCTAATTTTTCAAAAATTCCAAAACGGAGAAAAATTCCTACTGGAAAAGTTTTGGAGTCTGTTTACTTACCGAATCACATACCTCTTCGTTTTCGGAGTCTGGAACAGGCTGATAAATATCCCTTATTTACTCCTCCGGAGTTATGGTATTGATAACATTGCTTTCAACATTTACGGGAGTACGTGAGATATAATGCTTGATTCTCTGCCCATTTACCACTCTCGGAAAATTACCTTCCATGTTGTTGATCTTGATGGCACCGGAACGATATACTTCCTCAACAATGTAAGGACCTTCCCACTTGGAGAGAAGCTTGCTTGCAAAAAACTTAAACGAGAATTATATAGCAAGACATAATCACCTACATTGAACTCACGCTTTTGTATCCTTTTATCATGCCACCTCTTAACCTTTTCTTTGAACAACTTGGCATTTTCATATGCCTGAGTTCTCCACTCATCAAGCGAGCTAATATCAAATAACCTCTTCTCACCAGCAAGTTTGAAATCAAAGTTGAGCTCTTTGATTGCCCAATACGCCTTGTGCTCTAGCTCAAGAGGTAAATGACATGCTTTACCGTAAACCATTTTGTACGGAGACATGCCCATGGGATTCTTATAGGCAGTTCTATAAGCCCACAGTGCATCATCGAGCTTCTTAGACCAATTCTTTCTAGACCTATTGACAGTCTTTTGCAGAATTAGTTTAATCTCTCTATTGCTTAGCTCTACTTGACCACTGGACTGAGGATGATAGGGAGACGCAATTCTATGGTTGACAGCGTACTTATGAAGCATTTTACGGAAAGCACCATGAATGAAATGTGAACCACCGTCGGTCATTAGATATCTAGGGACTCCAAATCTAGGGAAAATAACTTCTTTAAGCATCCTGATAGAGGTGTTGTGATCATCACTACTAGTTGGGATAGCTTCTACCCACTTTGTGACATAATCAACAGCAACTAGGATATGAGTATACACGTTGGATTTTGGAAAAGGTCCCATATAACCAAAGCCCCAAACATCAAATGGTTCAATGACAAGTGAATAATTTATAGGCATTTCCTGACGTTTACCGATATTACCTATTCTTTGACATTCGTCACAAGACTGGACAAACTTACGGGCATGCTTGATGAGAGTGGGCCAATAGAAACCTGATTGCAATACCTTGTGTGCAGTTCTATCTCCCGCATGGTGTCCTCCGTAAGCCTCGGAGTGACACTTCTATAGGATTTGTCCCTGTTCATGTTCAGGTACACAACGTCTAATAACACGATCTACTCCTTCCTTATAAAGGGGAGGATCATCCCAAAAGTAATGTCTCAAATCAAAGAAGAATTTCTTCTTTTGCTGGTATATGAAACTAGGTGGTATATATTTGGCAACGATATAGTTTGCATAATCAGCATACCATGGTGTACTGCGTGAAGCATTGATGACATTCAATTGCTCACCAGGAAAGCTATCATCAATAGGTTGTGGGTCATCAAGAACATTCTCCAACCTAGACAAGTTATCTGCTACTGGGTTTTCAGCAGCCTTCCTATCGACAACATGCAAATCAAATTCTTGTAGCAAGAGAACCCATCTGATAAGTCTAGGTTTAGCGTCTTTCTTCTCCATGAGGTACTTAATAGCAGCATGATCAGTGTGAATAGTGACTTTGGAATCAACTATGTAAGATCTGAACTTTTCACATGCAAACACGACTCCTAAAAATTCCTTTTCCGTAGTAGCACAGTTTCTCTGGGCACTGTCTAGATTTTTACTAGCATAGTGAATAACATTCAACTTCTTGTCAACTCTTTGTCCTAGAACAACACCAACAACATAATCACTAGCATCACACATGATTTCAAAAGGTAAGTTCCAATCAGGTGGTTAAACAATAGGTGCATTTATCAAAGCCTTCTTAAGTATTTCGAAGTCTTCCTCACAATCATCGTCAAAAACAAAAGGAATATCCTTTTGCAAGAGATTGGTAAGAGGCCTAGAAATCTTAGAGAAGTCTTTAATGAACCTCCTATAGAAACCAGCATGACCAAGGAAACTTCTTATACCTTTGATACCTGTGGGGCATGGCATTTTCTCGATTGCATCAACCTTAGCCTTATCGACTTCAATACCTCTTTCAGAAATTTTATGTCCTAAGACGATGCCTTCATTAACCATAAAGTGGCACTTCTCCCAATTCAAGACAAGATTGGTATCTTTACATCTCTGCAAGACTCGATCAAGGTTGTTGAGGCAATTGTTGAAAGAAGACCTGTAAACGGAGAAGTCATCCATGAAAACCTCAACAATATTTTCACAAAAGTCAGAGAATATAGCCATCATACATCTTTGAAAGGTGGAAGGTGCATTACATAAGCCAAAAGGCATACGTCTATAAGCAAAGGTACCGAAAGGGCAGGTGAAATTGGTTTTCTGTTGATCAGATTGTGCAACAGGTATTTCGAAGAAACCAGAATAACCATCTATGAAGCAGAAGTGTGTGTGTGTTTAGACAATCTTTCTAGCATTTGGTTGATAAAAGGCAAAGGGTAATGATCTTTCCTAGTTGCTTTATTCAGTTTCCTAAAATCGACCACCATCCTATAGCTAGTAATAATCCTCTGTGGGATCAATTCATCCTTATCATTAGGGACAACGGTAATACCTCCCTTCTTAGGGACGCAATGCACCGGACTCACCCAATCACTATGAGCAACAGGATAGATAATACCTGCTTCCAGGAGCTTTAGTATTTCTTTTCTTACTACCTCTTTCATCTTAGGATTTAATCTCCGTTGATGATCAACAACTGGCTTGGAATCATGATCAGTTTTAATCTTGTGCTAGCATAGAGTGGGACTAATGCCCTTAAGATCATCAACAGTATATCCAATAGCAGCACGGTGCTTCCTCGGAGTTTTTAGTAACTTATTTTCTTCATGCTCTGAGAGGCTAGCACTAATAATAACAAGATATATCTCTTTTTCATCAAGATAAGCATACTTAAGAGTATCAGGCAACTGTTTAAGCTCGAGCACAGGATCACCCTTTGGTGGGGGTGGATCCACAAGTAGTTCAACAGGAAAATTATTCTTAAGGATAGGATATTGTTCTAAGACAACTCTATCTCATCCCTTTCATCCATATGCATATGATTTTCATGCTCAATCAAGTATTGCTCTAAAGGACCAGTAGGATGCACAACAATAGAAGCTAAGGAAATAGTTTCATACCCACTAGGCAACTCTTTTTCATGAGGTTGTCTACAAAACATGGAGAAATTGAACTCATGTGACACACCTTCAAAGCCAACAGTGACAATTTGCTTCTCACAGTCAATATGAGCATTAACAGTATTGAGAAAAGGTCTGCCAAATATGATGGGACAAAAGCTATCTTGTGTGGTAGCAAGAATGAGGAAATCAGCAGGATACTTCGTTCTGCCACACAAGACTTCAACATCCCTAACAATCCCTAGAGGGCAGATAGTATCTCTATTGGCAAGCTGAATAGTGACATCAATAGGCTCTATCTCAATTGGTGCAATCTCATCTTTAATTTCATCATATAAGGATTGAGGTATTGCACTATCTTAACAGAAACAACTGCCGTGCCAACAACAGGACTATGTTTGTCTCTAGCATGTGGTTTAGCAATTCTAGTAGCATCTTCACAGAAGTGAATATCATGGCCATCTACCTTGTCGGACAGGAGATCTTTGATAATAGCAATGTGATACGTCTCCAACATATCTATATTTTTTGATGGTTTCATGCTATTATCTTGTCAAACTTGGGATGTTTTGCATGCCTTTTATTTATTTTCTCGGACTAACTTATTAACTCAGTGCCAAGTGCCAGTTCCTGTTTTTTCTATGCTTTTTACCCCTTTCACAGGAGATTTTGAAACGGAGTCCAAATGTAAGAAAATCCTCGAAAAGATTTTTTTCTGGAACAGAACAAGATCGGAGAGCTTAGGGGCCAAGCCAGAAGAGCCCCAGGGGGCCCACCAGCCCCCACCCCGTGGCCAGGGGGTGCAATGCAGGCTTGTGGCCCCCCCGGAGGTCCCCTGACCTAGATCTTGCGCCTATAAATTCCCAAATATTCCCAAAAAATCAGGGGAGCATCGTAATCACTTTTCCGCCACCGCAAGCTTCTGTCTCCGCAAGATCCCGTCTGGGGCACATCTTGGTGCCCTGCCGGAGGGAGAATTCGAACACGGAAGGCTTCTCCATCAACACCATGACCTCTCCGATGATGCGTGAGTAGTTCACCATAGACCTACGGGTCCATAGCTAGTAACTAGATGGCTTCTTCTCTCTCTTGGATCTTCAATACAAACTTCTCCATGATCTTCATGGAGATCTATCCGATGTAATATTCTTTTGCGGTGTGTTTATCGAGATCCGATGAATTGTGGATTTATGATCAGATTATCTATGAATCTTATTTGAGTTTCTTTTGATCTCTCTTATGCATGATTTCATATCCTTGTAATTCTCTTCGAGTTGTGGGTTTTGTTTGGCCAACTAGATCTATGATTCTTGCAATGGGAGAAGTGCTTGGTTTTGGGTTCATACCGTGCGGTGACCTCAGCCAGTGACAGAAGGGGTAGCGAGGCACATATCGTGTTGTTGCCATCAAGGGTAAAAAGATGGGGTTTTCATCATTGGTTTGAGATTATCCCTCTACATCATGTCATCTTGCTTAAAGCGTTACTCTGTTCGTCATGAACTCAATACACTAGATTCATGCTGGATAGCGGTCGATGTGTGGAGTAATAGTAGTAGATGCAGAAAGTATCGGTCTACTTGTCTCGGACGTGATGCCTATATGCTAGATCATTGCCTTAGATATCGTCATGACTTTGCACGGTTCTATCAATTGCTCGACAATAATTTGTTCACCCACCATGATATTTGCTATTTTGAGAGAGACCTCTAGTGAACACTATAGCCCCCAGGGTCTACTCCACACCATATTTTCAGCCTTACACTTTTCACTTCGTTGCACTTTCTGCCTTATGATCTCACTTTTGCAAACAATCTTGAAGGGATTGAGAACCCCTTTGAAGCGTTGGGTGCAAGTTGTTTGTTTTTGCACAGGTACATTGGATTTGACGAGGCCCTCCTTTTGGTTCGATACCTTGGTTCTCAAACTGAGGGAAATACTTACTACTCCTGTGCTGCATCACCCTTTCCTCTTCAAGGGAAAACCCGACGCAAACTAGAGAAGTAACAAGAAGAATTCCTATGTGCCAGGGAAGGACTTTTGTTGCCGCAGCAGAAGAATTTCTGGCACCGTTGCCGGGGAGGATCAAGTCAAGAACTCATCCATGTAAGTGTCTTAAACTCATCTCTTGCATTTACTTTGTTTGCGAGTTGCCTCTCGTTTTCCTCTCCCCCACTTCACCAATTTGCCTTTTTCGTTTGGCTTATCGTTCGCCCTTTTCTCTCGCTTGCTTTCTATTCACTTGTGTGCTTTGTGCCTTCAATATGCTTGCATCTTCGCTTGCTGAAAATCTATTGATATGGATCCTCATCCACTTGCTAATCTCTTTAAGAGATCCAATTATGTGGAACCAATTGTTAGTGAGTTGAGTGCACTTGACTTTCTCTATGGAGTTTTGCTTGAGATGCGTGAATCTGAAAATCGTGATGAAGAAATTCATGAAGTGATTCACGAGGGCTCCTTGAATGAAAATCATGATTGCAATAGTTTCACTATAAATTCTATTAGTGACAATCATGCTAAAAATATGCAAACCCCTAATCTTGGGGATGCTAGTTTTGCTATGTCCACTACTTGTTGCAATAATCATGATTGGGGTGATGATCTTTCTTATGATCTTGAAAATTTGTTCCAACCTCATGGTGAATATGATACTTGCAATAATATTGAAAGTGGGTTTGGAGAAGTCATGACTTTAGTTGATGATAATCCCACTATTTTTGAAGAGCGTCAACTTTGCATGCATGTGGATCATGAAAAGAATATCCTATGGGATATCTATATTGTTGAATTTGAATATGATCCCACATGTAATTGCTATGAGAGAGGAAAATATTGTGGTAGAAACTTTCATGTTACCAAATTACCTCTCGTTATGTTGAGATTGCTATTGTCTCTTTCTTCTTCCTTGCATTTGGTAACTATTGGTTGTCTTGTCAATTTGTTCTTCTATAAAATGCCTATGCATAGGAAGTATGTTAGACTTAGATGTGATTTTCACATGCTTTATGATGCTCTCGTTGTGCTTCCATTCTTGTCCTTTGTGTGAGCATCATCGAATTATCAATGCCTAGCTAAGGGCGTTAAACAATAGCGCTTGTTGGGAGGCAACCCAATGAATTTATCTTTTTTTCTGTTTTGTTGCGTCCGCACTTTCACAATTCTGTTGTGATTGTGTTTTTTGTGTTTCTTTTTGTGTTTGAGCCAAGCAAAACCTTTATGACTAGTCTTGGTAGTGGTTGTTTGATCCTACTGGAAAAAGACAGAAACTTTTCGCTCACGAGATGATTTTTCATTTTTATTCAGAAAGAGATTTTTAGTTGATTCTTTTTTCTTCTGATTGATATGCTTTTTCCCCAGACCGTCATAAGTTTTCAGATTTTTTGAGGTAACAGAAGTATACAAAGTATACAGATTGCTACAGACTGGGATGTTTTTGACAGATTCTGTTTTTATTGAGTTGGTTGCTTGTTTTGATGAAACTATGGTTAGTATCGGGGGGTACTAGCCATGAAAAAGTGATAATACAGTTGCTCATCATCAATATGGATGGAATTCAAGTTTGCTACAGTACCAAAAGAAGTGGTAGTTTGTTTTCTTTTACTAATGTTATCACAAGTTTCTGTTTAAGTTTTGTGTTGTGAAGTTTTCAAGTTTTGGGAGATGTTCTCATGGACAAAGATATAAGGACTGGAAATAGCTCAAGCTTGGGGATGCCCAAGGCCCCCCAAGCCAAATTCAAGGACACCAAAAAGCCTAAGCTTGGGGATGCCCCGGGAAGGCATCCCCTCTTTCGTCTTCAATCCATGGGTAACATTACTTGGAGCTATATTTTTATTCACCACATGATATGTGTTTTGCTTGGAGCGTCTTGTATCATAGGAGTCCTTTCTTTTTGTTGTGTCACAATCATCCTTGTTGCACACCTTTTTGAGAGAGAGAGACATGCACTCATCGTGATTTTGCTAGAATGCTCATAGTGCTTCACTTATATCTTTTGAGTTAGATACTTTTGCTCTAGTGCTTCACTTATATCTTTTGAGCTAGATACTTCTTCTCTTGTGCTTCACTTATATCTTTAGAGCACGACGGTGCGTGATTTGGTAGTTGGCTTATGCTATGAAAGAAGTCCCATGTGCTAGGTACCCAAAGAGGATGCAAAAACCTCTATCTTATGTGCATTGAGTAGAAAGAGAAGTTTCGATTCCTCTCAATTAGTTTTGAGACACGGATTCGGTAATATTAAAAGCTATGTTAGTAGGGTATTGTGAATCTAGAAATACTTGTGTTGAAGTTAGTGATTCCCGTAGCATGCACGTATGCTGAACCGCTATGTTAGTAAGTCAGAGCATAATTGATCTATTGATTGTCATCCATTGTGTTGAGGTCGGGACCGTGCAATGGTTTACACCTACCAACCCTTCCCCTCGGAGTATGCGTTTAGCACTTTGTTTCGATTACTAATAAAAACTTTTGCAACAAGTATGTGAGTTCTTTATGACTAATGTTGAGTCCATGGTATAGACTCACTTTCACCTTCCACCATTGCTAGCCTCTCTAGCGCCGCGCAATTCTCGCCGGTGCACAAACCCACCAAATTCCTCCCTCAAAACAGCCACCATACCTACCTACTATGGCATTTTCATAGCCACTCCAAGTTATATTGCCATGCAACTACCACCGTTCCATCTAATGACTTGTGCGGTCACTTTCATATTGCCATTGCATGATCATATTAGATCCTTGCAGATCCCGGTACACTGCCGGAGGCATTTCCTATGGAGTCATCACCATTGCGATCTTTGAGCTGTGAGTAAATAAAAGTGTGATGATCATCATTATTAGAGCATTTTCCCATGTGAGGAAATAAAAAAAAGAGGCCAAAGAGCATCAACTACAAAGAGTAATTAACACTACTAGCAACCTTACAGGTACCAATCGGAGTTGCGAGACGGAGATAGGTTACAAGAGATGAACTAGGGTTTGGAGATGAGATGGTGCTGATGAAGATGTTGATGGTGATGAGTCCCCTCCGATGAGAGGAGTGTGGGTGATGACAATGGAGATGATTTCCCCAGAGATTTCCCCCTCCGGAGGGAAGTTTCCCCGGCAAGATCGTCCAGCCGGAACTCTAGATTGGTTCTGCTCAAGTTCCACCTCGTGGCGGCGTCGAATCCTTCGAAAAGCCTCCTCCTGATTTTTTCTGGAACGAAACCCTTCTTGTAGCAAAAGCGGGGAGCCAGAGGGCCACCAGGGAGCCCACAAGCCCCCTAGGCACGACCAGGGGGAGGCCGCGCCTAGCTGGCTTGTGGCCTCCTTCTGGCGCCCCTCTGGTACTTCTTCGGCCCAGTATTTTTTATAAATCCCAAAAAAATCCTAGATTATTTTCACGGCTTTTGGAGTTGTGCAGAATATGTATCTCAAACTTGCTCCTTTTTCAGACCAGAATTCCACCTGCCGGCATTCTCCCTCTTCATGTAAACCTTGCAAAATAAGAGAGAAAAGGCATAGGTATTGTACCTTGAAGTGTAATAACAGCCCAAAAAGCGATAAATATCAACATGAAAGCATGATCCAAAATGGACGTATCAAAGGGCGAGCCTTCCAGGAGGGCCAAGTATTACCTCCCTTGGAAGAGGAGGAGAACCCCAAAGACTAGCGTGGCGGCCAAGTAAAGTAGACTAGGTCGGTTGCATGTAACCCTATGCCCCCTGGTGACTATATAAACTAGGGTTCCTTGTCCATGTAGGGAGATTATGATTCCACCTAGGGTTTAGTATACACAATCTCGAGGTAGACTCCTGTAATCATCATCCACATCAATATAATCAAGCAGGACGTAGGGTTTTACCTCCTCAAGAGGGCCCAAACCTGGGTAAACATTATCTCCTCCTCTCTCCTGCAACCCATCGATCTAAGGTCCATAGTTCAGGACCCCCTACCCGAGATGTGCCGGTTTTGACACCGACATTGGTCCTTTCATTGAGAGTTCAACTGATTGGATCGCTGGAAGGATCGATGGCACACCTAGTCATCAGTGAAGAGATCATTAATAGGGATGTCTTCGTCCCTAGAAAAATCTTCGCCTTCGGAAGGACGGTTCTGCACACCAATCCGGCCGGCCACCTCGGTCTTGTTGAGAACTTTGCTCTGGTGAGGAAGTCAGGTTCGGGAACCTAGATTTCACCACTGACCCCCAGGGAGATCTTGCGTTAACAAAACTCTTAGCTCCTTGATAACCTACAAGTATAGGGGATTGCAACAGTTTTCGAGGGTAGAGTATTCAACCCAAATTTATTGATTCGACACAAGGGGAAGACAAAGAATATTCTCAAGTATTAGCAGTTGAGTTGTCAATTCAACCACACCTGAAAGATTTAGTATCTACAGCAAAGTATCAGTAGTAGAGTAGTGTGGTAGCAATAGTAGCAATAGTAACCAGTAGCAGCAAAGTGACAGCAGTAGCAGCAAAGTAACAACAGTAGCAACAGAGTAACGTAGCAGCAGTGACAGCAGTAGCGGAAAAGTAACATAGCAAGGACGAGTGGGAAAAACTCGTAGGCATTGGATCGGTGATGGATGATTATGCCCGATGCTATTCATCATGTAACATTTATGACACAGAGAGATATGTAACTATCTCCAGTTCGTCAATGTAATGTAGGCATGTATTCCGTATGTAGTCATACGTGCTTAGGGAAAAGAACTTGCATGACTTCTGTTGTCCATCCCTCCCGTGGCAGCGGGGTCCTAATGGAAACTACGGGATATTAAGGTTCTCCTTTTAATGAAGAACCGGACCAACGCATTAACACTCGGTGAATACATGAATTCCTCATACTATGGTCATCTCCGGGAGTGGTTGCGGCTATTGTCACTCCGGGATTTCCGGGTCATAACACATAGTAGGTGACTACAACTTGCAAGATAGGATCAAGAACACACATATATTGGCGACAACATAATAGGTTCAGATCTGAAATCATGCCACTCGGGCCCTAGTGACAAGCATTAAGCATGGCAAAGTAGTAGCAACATCAATCTCAGAACATAGTGGATACTAGGGATCAATCCCCGTCAAAACTAACTCGATTAGATGACAGATCTCATCCAACACATGACCGTCCAGCAAGCCTATGATGAGATTACTCACAAACGGTGAAGAGCATCATGGAATTGGCGATGAAGGAAGGTTGGTGATGACGATGGCGACGATCTCCCCTCTCCGGAGCCCAGTACGGACTCCAGATCTGCCCTCCAGAGGAAGAACAGGAGGTGGCGGCGCCTTCGTATCGTAAAACACAATGAACTCTTCTCCTTGATTTTTTTTCCGACGAAAGAGGATAAATAGAGCTGAGAATGGAGGCGGTGGAGCAATGTGGGCCCCACAAGCCTGACAGGCGCGGCCAGGGGGGCCCGCGCCTGGTGGGCTTGTGGGCTCCATGCTCCACTTCCTCTGTTGATTCTTGCGCCAATATTTTTAATATATTCCACAAAAATTCCCTGTAAATTTCCAGGTCATTCCGAGAACTTTTATTTCTGCGCAAAAACAACACCATGGCAAATCTGCTGAAAACAGCGTTAGTACGGGTTAGTTCCATTCAAATCATACAAATTAGAGTCCAAAACAAGGGCAAAAGAGTCTGGAAAAGTAGATACGACGGAGACGTATCAACTCCCCCAAGCTTAAAACCTTGCTTGTCCTCAAGCAATTCAGTTGACAAACCGAAAGAGACAAAAGAAAAACTTTTACGAACTATGTTTGATCTTGTTGTTGCAACTATGTCTAACTCATATCCAGAACTTCAGCAAGATCACAAGCTAACGACATAAGAAAATGACATCTAGGTCTCACGGTAAACTCATATCAATGGCATAATCAACTAGCGAGCAATAATAATAAGTTTCAAACGTCAATACTTCTATCAAAACAATCATGAAGCAGTACGAACAGATGGTATCTCGCTAGCTCTTTCTGAGACCACAAAACATAAATGTAGAGCACCTTCAAATACCAAGGGCTGACTAAACATTGTAATTCATGGCAAAGAAGATCCAGTCACAGTCATACTCAATCACAGTTAAAAGCAAAGCATAAAAATGACAGAGGTGCTCTCTAATTGGTGCTTTTATAAGAAGAGGATGACTCAACAGGAACATAAATAGACAGGCCCTTCACAGAGGGAAGCATTGATTTGCAGAGGTGCCAGAGCTCAAGCTTTGAAAACAAAGATAATAATTTTGGGTGGCATGCTTTCATTGTCAACGCAATGACTAAGAGTTTTCACCATCTTCCACGCTACACATGCTATAGGCGGTTCCCAACCAGAAAAGTAAAGTTTTGACTCCCCCACCACCGATGAATCACACACCACGATTAGCCGAATACTCGGGTGCCGTCCATACCAACATCAATCCAGGGGGAGTTTTGTTTGCAATTATATTTTCGATTTGAGCATGGAATTGGGCATTCCAATTACCGGCCCCTTTCTCATGAATCATAGTGAATAAACACATATCAAGGATAACACGCCTAGCATGGAAGATACTGATAGCCCCCTGTCACCACATGAGCGGTTCGGGCATGCAAAACAGATTATTTCTTGAAGATTTAGAGAGTGGCACATGCAAATTTACTTGGAACGGCAGGAAGATACCGCATATAGGTATGTATGGTGGACTCATATGGAACAACTTTGGGTTTATGGAAGTGGATGCACAAGCAGTATTCCCGCTTAGTACAAGTGAAGGCTAGCAAAAGACTGGGAATCGACCAACTAGAGAGCGACAACAGTCATCAAAATGCATTGAGATTAACCAACATTGAGTGCAAGCATGAGTAGGACATAAATCACCATGAACATGAATATCATAGAGGCTATGTTGATTTTGTTTCAACTACATGCGTGAACACGCGCCAAGTCAAGCCACTTGAATCAATCAAAGGAGGATACCATCCTATCATACTACATCATAGTCATCTCAAAATTCATGTTGGCATCCAAGGCAAACCATTATAAGCTCCTAGCTAATTAAGCATGGCATCAGAAACTATGATCTCTAAGTTGTCATTGCAAACAGGTTTCTCTCACAACAAAGCTGAATCAGGAGCGATGAGCTAGTCATATTTCCAAAAACAAAATAGATCGAGTTCATACTAGCTTTTCCAGGCTCAGTCACTTCATCATATATCGTCATTATTGCCTTTCACTTGCATGACCGAACAATGTGAACAATAATAAGAGTGCTCATGCATTGGACTAAGCTGGAATCTATAGGCAAACACAAAGGAGAAGACAAAGTAATATGGATCTTTAACAGGTAAACAGATATGCATGCGAGAGCCACTAAACATTGTAACCATGGTCTTCTACCTTGACCCAAAGAAAAAGAAAAATATTTACACGGGAAAGCTCCCAACAAGCAAAAAGAAGAAAAGAATATCTTTTTGGGTTTTCTCAAACTAGACAAACACACGAAAAGAAAACGAGAAAAGAAATAAACTAGCATGGATGGTAGAGTGGCAAAGTGTGAACACCGACTAACAAAGTGAAAGCGTAAGCAAGAATATAAAGTCGATGAGAAACACGTACCCCCCAAGCTTAGGCTTTTGGCCTAAGTTGGTCTACTCCCAAGGAGGGAAATAACCAGCTCCGGGGTACTCCGGAGTGTACTGAGGTTGCCACTGCTGTGTGAGCTCCTCTGGCTCCCACTGATAAACTGGCGTCTGGTACTCGACTCGTGGCTCGGGCACGGGCACCTGTGGTTGGGCTATGCCCCAATATGCATAGATGTCTGAGGGCATAATAATGTACCTGCCTGTATGAAGATTGAACAAAGAAGGAGTGGGCAAAGTAATAGTCTCACGAGTACCGTGACTAAATACCAGGTTATAAATCATCCTTCTATTTATATCTCTATCAAGAAAGTCATGGCGAACCATGCTATCATAGTCTAGATATCTCTCAGGAAGAAGAATCTGTTCTTCCTCGTCCAGTCTAATAGGTATCTCAAAATTTCTGGCAAGACGAGTAGCATAGATACCTCCATAGACAATGCCTTTAGAACGGTTCGTGTTCAACCGTTGAGCTACTATAGCGCCCAAGCTATAAGTTTTATCATTATAAAGGGCTTCGTGCAAGACCGCAAGATCTGGGGAGCTAAGGGACCAAGCTTCCCCACGACCAATCAAACATTTTCCCACAAATAATGAGAAGTATCGAAGCACGGGAAAATGTATGCTAGCAGCTCTAGCGCAAAACACTCCTCTATCCTCCCCTACAGCAATAGTATCTATGAAAGCCTCCAAGTCCCGTGGACGAGGTTCATGAATATCCCCAACAAAAGGCAATTTGCAAAAATTGCAAAAATTCTGGAGTGACATGCGCTGGGGGATATCATATAATTTGAACTCAACCATAAGAGGATTCTTCCTTGGATAGAAGTTAAAGCTTTACACGAAAATATTAGTGAGGAGGAGGTATTGCGAACACTTATCTTCAACGAAGGCGGTAAGGCTTGCGTTCTCCACCAAGTAATAAAAGTCCTCATAAAGTCCGGCGGCACGTAAGAACGCATCGCTTGGCCACTCGCACGCTCGAATTTCTGCAACTCGGGGGACCGGATACTTGGGTTTCTTTTTCTCATTCCCATCATCCCTGGGGTCACGGCTTGAAGAGCCTCTTAAGAACCTCCTCATCTTTTCCCTTTTCCCTCTCTGAAAATTTCTGAAATTTTAGTGACTCTAAGAAAAGTGAATAAGTCCCAACGAAACTCGTAGCAACTACTCCCACAAGTGCCTAGAGGCCATATTACGCATCAAAACTACTTGGGACGAGCTAAAATTAGCATGCAAATCTCAAGAACAGGTTCACCAAGGCAGCAAAAATACGCGAAGTATAAGGCACTAGAGCAAAAACTAATTGGACCAATGTAGGAGTCACTTACCAAGGAGAAATTTCCCCAAAACAGTTTGGTGAATGGTGCTTTGCACAAGGAGATCGAAAATCCCAGCAAGAAGAGCAAGAACACGGGTTTGAGCTGCGAAACGATTTTTTCGGGAGGTAGAAGCAGATGTGAGCTAGAATGAGTGGAGGGGGTGCACGTGGGCCCCACAAGCCTGGTAGGCGCGGCCGGGGGGGCCCGCACCTCGAGGGCTTGTGGCTCACTGGTGCAGCCCCTGACTAGCTCTTCGTCTCAGTATTTTTCAAAAATTCCAGAAAAAATCATACTTGATTTTCAGGACGTTCGGAGAACTTTTATTTCTGGGGTACTTTTCTACGGGACGCTAAAAGCAGAAAACAAGGAAAACTAAAGCTAATCTATCATTTTTCTTCTAAGCAACCGAAGGTGAAAGCTTGGAACAGAGGTTTGTGACTCCTCTATTCATCCATCTCATGGTCATCGAAAGAAATCCGTCAATGAGGTTGATCAAGTCTCCTTGACAAACTTTTTTGAATCGCAAAAGGAAACATAGAATTTTCGAATAGTCACTAGGTTACCTCAATGGGGATGTGGATATCCCCAACAAGAAAATGATACTTCATCTTAACAGTAGGTATAGGGCATTCGAAGCTCCCAATAAGAATCGATGAAGTTTTTTCGATAGCTTTGATGCAATGTACTCGATATTGTTTCTTTTGAAAGTGCACCGTATGCTCATTACCGTTGACATGGAAAGTGACATTGCCTTTGTTGCAATCTATAACAGCCCCTGAAGTGTTTAGAAAGGGTCTTCCAAGGATGACCGCCATGGCATCGTCCTCGGGAATATCCAGAATAACAAAGTCTGTTAAGATAGTGACGTTAGCAACCATAGCAGGCACATCCTCGCAAATGCCAATAGGGAAAGCAGTTGATTTGTTGGCCATTTGCAGAGAGATTTCAGTGGGTGTCAACTTATCTAGTTCAAGCCTTTGATAAAGAGAGAGATGCATAACGCTAACACCGGCTCCAAGGTCGCATAAAGCAGTTATAACGTAGTTTCGTTTAATGGAGCAAGGTATAGTGGGCACTCCGGGATCACCTAGTTTCTTAGGAGTTCCACCCTTGAAAGGATAATTAGCGAGCATGGTGGAAATCTCAACCTCAGGTATCCTCCTCTTATTAGTCACAATATCCTTCATGTACTTAGCATACAGAGACATTTTGAGCATATCTGTCAAACGCATTTGCAGAAAGACAGGTCTAATCATTTCAACGAATCAGTCAAAATCCTCATCATGCTTTTTCTTGGCTGGTTTGGGAGGAAAGGGCATGGGTTTCTGAACCCATGGTTCCCTTTCTTTATCATGCTTCCTAGCAGCGAAGTCATTCTTATCGTATCTTCTATTCTTAGGCTATGGGTTATCAAGATCAACTGGTTCAGTCTCCACATCCTTATCATTGCTAGGTTGAGCGTCATCATGAACATCACTATCGATATTATCATTAGGCTCATGTTCATCACCAGATTGTGTTTCAACATCAGAAATAGAGACATTGTTTGGATTCTCAGGTGTAACAGCAATAGGGTTTCTAGCGTGCAAGTTCCTATCATCTTTCTTCTTCTTTCTAGGATGACTAGGTGCATCAGTGCTAACTCCTTGAGAATCTTGTTCAATTCTCTTAGGATGACCCTCAGGATACAAAGGTTCCTAGGTCTTTCTACCGCCTCTAGTGACGACTCTGACAGAATTGTCATTCAACTGATTGAGCAATTCATTTTGAGCCTTAAGTAGTTGTTCTACTTGATTAGTAACCATAGAGGCATGTTTACTCAAGAGCTTAAGATCATTGACGTTTCTGTCCACACAAGCACTTAAATGACTAAGCATATGAGCATTCTGTTCCAGTTGTCTGCTAACCTAACAATTGAAACTTTGTTGTTTGGCAACAAAGTTATCAAATTCATCCAGGCATAAGCTAGCAGGTTTATCAAAAGGAATATCACTCTAATCAAATCTACGAAGAGAATTTTCCTCCACTACGTATATCGGGTTATCAAGACCATGGATCTCTTCGATAGGTGCTAGATTTTTGACATCTTCAGATATAATGCCTTTCTCTTTCATAGATTTCTTAGCTTCTTGCATATCTTTAGGACTAAGGAATAGAATACCTCTTTTCTTAGGAGTTAGCTTAGGAGGTGGTTCGGGAATAGTCCAAGCATTCTCATTGCACAAAATGTTATTCAATAGGATCTCAGCTTGTTCTACGGTTCGTTCCCTAAAAACACAACCGGCACAACTATCTAGGTGGTCTCTAGAAGCATCGGTAAGTCCATTATAGAAGATATCAAGTATTTGATTATTCTCAAGAGGGTGATCAGGCAAAGCATTTAGTAGCTGGACGAGCCTCCCCCAAGCTTGTGGGAGACTCTCTTCTTCAACTTGCACAAAGTTGTATATTTCCTGCAAGGCAGCTTGCTTCTTATGGGCAGGGAAATATTTCTCAGAGAAGTAGTAGATCATATCCTGGGGCTACACACACAACCAGGAGCAAATAAGTGAACCAAGTCTAAGCATCATCCTTTAGCGAGAAAGGAAACAACTTAAGGATATAGTAGTGGCGGATCTTTTCCTCATTCGTGAATAGGGTGGCTATATCGTGCAGTTTGGTAAGCTGGGCTACAATTGTTTGAGACTCATAACCGTGAAAAGGATCAGATTCGACCAGAGTGATTAACTCAGGGTCAACAGAGAATTCATAATCCTTATCGGTCACAAAGATAGGCGAAGTAGCAAACTTCGTGTCGTATTTCATCCTAGCGTTCAAAGATTTTTCTTTCCACTTGCGTAGTAATTTCTCAACATCATAGCTATCCTTACACGCAAGAAAATCCTCAGCTATCTCTCCATCCATAACATAACACTCAGGCATATCAGGCAATTCATATCTAGGAGAGCTAGTTCTAATAGGCGAAATAGAAGGTTCTACTTCAATAATCTCAGCAGTATCAGAAGTATCATCACATCTAGCAGCAACTCTAGCAATTTGTGCATCAAGGAATGCACCTAGTGGCAAAGCAGTATCAACCATAGCGTCATCATAAGCATCATGGGCAGCAGAAGTAGCATCATCAAGCACATGCGACATATCAAGATTTCTAGCAGGAGGTGGTGTCGCATACTTACTCATAAATGAAGGTGAATCAAGTGCAGAGCTAGATGGCAGTTCCTTACCTGTCCTCGTAGTTGAGGGCAAGACTTTAGTTCTTGGATCTTTCGGATTCCTCGTAGTGACCAGCAAACATAAATCCCAAGTGACCCAGAGAATATAGTTGTGTTTCCCCGGCAACGGCGCTAGAAAATAGTCTTGATAACCCACAAGTACAGGGGATCACAACAATTTTCGAGGGTAGAGTATTCAACCCAAATTTATTGATTCGACACAAGGGGAAGCGAAAGAATATTCTCAAGTATTTGTAGTTGAGTTGTCAATTCAACCACACCTGAAAGATTTAGTATCTGCAGCAAAGTATCAGTAGCAGAGTAGTGTGATAGCAATAGTAGCAACAGTAACCAGTAGCAGCAAAGTGACAGTAGTAGCAGCAAAGTTACAACAGTAGCAACAGAGTAACATACCAGCACTGACAGCAGTAGCGGCAAAGTAACGTAGCAAGGACCAGTAGGAAAAACTCATAGGCATTGGATCGGTGATGGATGATTATGCCGGATGCTATTCATCATGTAACATTTATAACACTGAGAGATGTGTAACTAGGTCCAGTTCATCAATGTAATGTAGGCATGTATTCCGTATGTAGTCATACGTGCTTAGGGAAAAGAACTTGCATGACTTCTAATGTCCATCCCTCCCGTGACAGCGGGGTCCTAATGGAAACTACGGGATATTAAGGTTCTCCTTTTAATAAAGAACCGGACCAACGCATTAACACTTGGTGAATACATGAACTCCTCATACTATGGTCATCTCCGAGAGTGGTTCAGGCTATTGTCACTCGAGGGTTGTCGGGTCATAACACATAGTAGGTGACTACAACTTGCAAGATAGGATCAAGAACACACATATATTGGCGACAACATAATAGGTTCTATTCTGAAATCATGGCACTCGGGCCCTAGTGACAAGCATTAAGCATGGCAAAGTAGTAGCAACATCAATCTCAGAACATAGTGGATACTAGGGATCAAGCCCCGTCGAAACTAACTCGATTACAAGATAGATCTCATCCCACCCATCACCGTCCATCAAGCCTACAATGAGATTACTCACGAATGGTGAAGAGCATCATGGAATTGGCGATGAAGGAAGGTTGGTGATGACGATGGCGACGATCTCCCCTCTCCGAAGCCCACAACGGACTCCAGATCTGCTCTCCAAAGGAAGAATAGGAGGTGGCGGCACCTCCGTATTGTAAAACGCGATGAACTCTTCTCCTTGATTTTTTTCCGAACGAAAGAGGCTAAATAGAGCTGAGATTGGAGGCGGTGGAGCAACGTGGGCCCCACAAGCCTGCCAGGCATGGCCAGGGGGGCCGCGCCTGGTGGGCTTGTGGGATCCACGCTCCACTTCCTCCGTTGATTCTTCCGCCAGTATTTTTAATATATTCCACAAAAATTCCCCGTGAATTTCCAGTTCATTCCGAGAACTTATATTTCTGCACAAAAACAACACCATGGAAGTTCTGCTGAAAGCAGCGTTAGTCCGGGTTAGTTCCATTCAAATCATGCAAATTAGAGTCCAAAACAAGGGCAAAAGAGTTTGGAAAAGTAGATACGATGGAGACGTATCACTCCTCTCGAGGAACTCGTGGCCCAACACTTCAACATCGGAAGTCGTGGACTTCACCACCGGGACGAACTTCCTCCCCACACTGGCCTTAAAGCTCGGCGTCGTGAACATGCCGGAGCTCGGCTCGACCGACAACACTCTAGGCGCGACCTCGAGCGCCACCAGGGGATCGGCGACATGGGTTGAACCAAAACAATTAAGTGGAGGGAGCCCCACTGAAATCCCGATGTTACACAAGCTACTCCATTAGATATAGGTCATGGGGATGACAACGACCAGCTTATGGTCTACGACCAAATCGGGCTTAGTCCCGATGACTCGGAAATATACATGACACCCATTATGCATGTGACCTAGATCGTCGAGTGCCCTTGTACGGGTTCCCCGCACTAATCACCTGAGTTGAGGATGGTTTACATCCCGATTAGCGATCTTCCGAACTCACCCAATAGTCTGGAAAACCTATCTGGCCTTGACAATGCACTGCGGTCAGCGACATGCCGAGCGCGCGACCTAGTTGGGAACACAACCATCGAGGTCTCCTGCCCGCAAAACACCAGGATCCAAAATCTTTCCCCACCACCACCCATACCAAGCATAAGACAGAAGAGTACGGCTCTTCGACCATGTATGAAGTCAAGCAGAAGCGAGGGGAATCGGTACACCACTTTTGGGCTAGATTCCTCCCCTGCAACAGGACCGGAGGCTGTAACGAGTGGGAGCTTATTCACGCTTTTCAGAAGCATTGCCACGATGAGGGTATCCTCAATGCCCTCTCCCATCGCCGGATTAAATCCTTCACCCAGTTTTCGGGCATAGTGCTTAAATACTGCGTCATGAAAATTAGTTTGCAAATTTAGCAAATTCGCAACAACCCTAGCCTCGCCAGACCAATCCGGACAAGACACACATCCTCGGTTTGAGGGTCGGTCCCAACCGGAAACTCGACGAAAAGAACACGGATGCGAGCTAAGTCGGTCCTTGACGAACTACTGGAGGAGGCATGCCCCATAAATTCTGCCATGCCTGAATCACGCTCCACCCATAGCCTTAGAGCATATTCGGTCCTGAGGCAGGTTGCAAAAAGCGGAGAAACTATCCTCAATGCAACACCCTCGGAGCGCCGACCAATGGCACCGCCGGATACAACCAAAGAGATCTTAATGATCTACGAGACATTGATGACAAGATGATGTATATACTTCTCGCTCCTCGTTGGTTACCCCAAGTGGAAGGTTGAGATGTAGTCAGTAGGGAGTTTTCCCTTACACGAAGATTGTAAGGTTTATCGAACGGGGAGGACTCCGAGGATCAACAAGTAGGTGTCTCCCACCCTGGCGCTAGCAGAAGACGTGGACCTGCACACACACAAATAACTTTGCTCCCAACGAGTACAGAGAGGTTGTCAGTCTCTCTGGCCTTGTAGTTTGCAAAGGATTAAAACACAAGCGGGAATAGTAATAGTGATTGCAACGGGAAAGTAAATGAAAGCAGTAAATGATGGAGGTGTAAGCAATGGCGGTGATATGGACCAGAGTTACATGGTGTTCACTAGTGATGTCTCTCTCACAAAAGACGAGAAACAACTATGCTTGGGTAAACAAATTACAGCTGGGAAATTGACATAATTATAAATGCACCGTGTAATTATGCTACTTGAAAGTTAGAGGCTCAATAGTAATAGGCAGTACACCAAGACAAGTAGACTGTTTATTCATCAGCATCTACTTACTAATCATCCACCTTGAGATATCTATCCAGAACATCTCACTGGTATTAAGTTGCGAGCCCCACCGAAAGTGTAAACTCAAAGCAACGGACGTGTGCATTAATGAACTATGCCTAAGGTAAACAATCCTTGCAACCGCGGTCACAAGCACCGTTGTTTTCTCCCTGGTGGCAACAACACATCCCCTAGTCTCATGTTTCTGTCACTCAAGCTAGACATCGAGGGGCATGAACCCACAATCATGCATAACGCTCCCTCTTGGAGTTACAATCTATTACTCGACCAAAGAAATAAATAGCAACGGAGAACAAGCATGAATCACTAAGGAACATAATATAAAAGGATAATCAAATATATAACCCAAAACAATGTAAACATAATCTCATAATCCATTGGTTCCCAACAAACCGAGCATAGCAACAGCAAGAGAAATACATAGATGCCTTGATCATGTAGGGAAGTTCACAAGGACTATCCATCAAAGCACAAGATTGGAGAGAAGACATCACATAGCTATTAGTCATGGACTCATGGTCCAAGGAGGACTACTCACGGCACGTCCGGGAAGTATCCATGGTGGTGGAGAAGCTCCCAGAGGTCATTCCCCCCCCCCCAAGCAGGGTGCATGGAAGAGGTTTCCTGACGCTCCCGATCTCGAAAGTGCTGCGGCGGCGGAACGATGGAGAAATTCACGATTCTGGATGTGATGGAAGGGTTTCCTCGCGGAGGAGTAAATATAGGCCAAAGGAGGGCGTTAGAGGAGGTGGGGCCCACCCAAGCGGCCTGTGGGCGCGGCCAGGGGCCAGGCCGCGTTGGGTGGTCGCCTGGGAGCCCCATGGCCCCCCTCTGGCCCATCTTTGGTGATTTGGAATCTTCCGTTACGCTGATCTTTTATATATTTTTCTCGGGATTTTTTGGGGTTCGGAAAATTGGGTAAAAGCCCCTGCAAAATAGACATCAGCAGACAGAAACTGGCACTCGGTGCAACGAGTAAGTAGGTTAGTCCAAATATGTGTAAAAAGATATAAAAGTGTAGCAAAACATATAACAATGTCACCCAAAAGATCATGGAACAAGAAGAAATTATAGATACGTTTGGGACGTATCACACGTTCACCTCAAAAAATAGAGAAAGAGAGCCTTTCGGGAGCTCCATCAAATCCATCATGTAGCAGCCGCACACCCATGGTCGAACACACCTATCACGTTCGACTAGGGCGACGAGCCGATGGCCAATATAGGCCGAGATGTGCCGCCCTAGTCCTAAACCCCATAGTCAACGATTCAGACTCAACAAGGTACTAATGGATGAGGGTAGCTTCCTCAACTTCATTTACGAGGACAGGCTTGAAAAAATGCAGTTCAACCGATCTAGAATCGAGCCGAGCACAAGCACCTTTCGGGGTATTGCCTCGGGAGAGAGGCCCGCTGCACAAGACAAGCAACGCTCCACCTAGTATTCAGTACACATGATAATTACCAATACGAAGAGGTACTTGATACATCCATTTTGCATCATGCTTTCATGTTGGTATTTATTACTTTATGGGCTGTTATATTACTTGTGGTACCATATTTATGCCTTTTCTCTCTTATTTTGCAAGGTTTATTTGAAGAGGGAGAATTCAGGCAGGTGGAATTCTGGACTGGAAAAGGAGCAAATCCCAGTCCACTATTATGCACATATCCAAATGCCCTGAAAAGTTACGTGGATTTTTTTGGGATTATATTAAAAATACTGGGCGAAAGAACTACCGGAGGGGGGTTGCCAGGGCGCCACAAGCCCTGACACCGCTACCCCCCTGGTGGTGGAGTGGGGGCTTTTGGGCTCCCTAACGGCCCACTAGCCCCCCTCTTTTGCTATATGAAGCGTCCTGGTCCAGAAAAAATCAGAAGGGAACTTTTTCGTGGTTTCCCCGCTGCCACGAGGCGGAACTTGAGCAGATCCAATCTAGACCTCCGGCAGGACGATCCTGCCGGGGAAACTTCCCTCCCGGAGGGGGAAATCGTCGCCATCGTCATCACCAACACTCCTCTCGTCGGAGGGGAGGCATCTTCATCAACATCTTCATCAGCACCATCTCCTCTCCAATCCCTAGTTCATCTCTTGCAACCAATCTTCGTCTCGCAACTCCGATTGGTACTTGTAAGGTTGCTGGTAGTGTTGATTACTCTTTGTAGTTGATGCTAGTTGGATTAATTGGTGGAAGAGTTTATGTTCAGATCCTTGATGCTATTCATTACACCTCTGATCATGATTATGATTATGTTTTGTGAGTAGTTACTTTTGTTCCTGAGGACATGGCATAAGTCATGTTAATAATAGTCATGTGAATTTGATATTCATTCGGTATTTTGATATGTTGTATGTTGTCTTTTCCTCTAGTGGTGTTATGTGAACGTCGACTACATAACACTTCACCATATTTGGGCCTAGAGGAAGGCATTGGGAAGTAGTAAGTAGATGATGGGTTGTTGGAGTGACAGAAGCTTAAACCCCAGTCTATGCGTTGCTTCGTGAGGGGCTGATTTGGATCCACTAGTTTGATGCTATGGTTAGACTTTGTCTTAATTCTTATTTTGTAGTTGCGGATGCTTGCGAGAGAGGTTAATCATAAGTGGGATGCTTTTCCAAGTAAGGGCAGTACCCAAGCGCCGGTCCACCCACATATCAAACTATCAAAGTAATGAATGCTAATCATATGAACATGATGAAACTAGCATGACAGAAATTCCCGTGTGTCCTCGGGAGTGTTTTTCCTCCTATAAGACTTTGTTCAGGCTTGTCCCTTGCTACAAAAGGGATTGGGCCACTTGCTGCACCGTTGCTACTACTTGTTACTTGTTACTTTTTGCTTGCTACGTTTCACCTCGCTACACAATCACTTGTTACCGCTACTTTTAGTGCTTGCAGTTATTACCTTGCTGAAATCCGTTTATCAGAGCCTTCTGCTCCTCGTTAGGTTCGACACTCTTACTTATCGAAAGGACTACGATTGATCCCCTATACTTGTGGGTCATCAAGACTCTTTTCTGGCGCCGTTGCCGGGGAGTGAAGCGCCTTTGGTAAGTGGAAATTGGTATGGAAACATTTATATACTGTGCTGAAATTTATTGTCACTTGTCACTATGGAAACTGTTCCTTTGAGGAGTTTGTTCGGGGTATCTTCACGACGAACGGAAGCACGAGGAGTTTCTCCTCAACTTGAGGTACCTACTGAAAATATCTTTTATGAAATTCCTTCGGGTATGCTTGAGAAACTGCTGGCTAATCCTTTCACACGAGATGGATCTTCACATCCAGACTTGCATCTAATCTATGTAGATGAAGTTTGTGGTTTATTTAAGCTTGCAGGTTTGCCTGAGGATGAGGTAAATAAGAAAGTATTTCCTTTATCATTGAAGGATAGGGCGTTGACATGGTACATGCTATGTGATGATACTGGATCATGGGGCTACAATCGGTTGAAATTGGAATTTCATCAAAAGTTCTATCCTATGCATTTAGTATATCGTGATCGGAACTTTATTTATAACTTTTGGCCTCGTGACAGGGAAAGCATAGCTCAAGCTTGGGGGAGGCTTAAATCAATGTTATATTCATGCCCCAATCATGAGCTCTCGATAGAAATCATCACTTAAAACTTTTATGATCGGCTTTCTCATGAAGATCGTACCATGCTTGACACTTCTTGTACCGGTTCTTTTATGAAGAAGGATATTGATCAGAAGTGGAATTTATTGGAGAGAATCAAATGAAACTTTGAAGATTGGGAGCTGGAGGAAGGTAAGGAGTCAGGTATGAATTTCCAGTTTGATTGCGTTAAATCTTTTGTTGAGACAAACACTTCTAGAGATTTTAGCGCTAAGTATGGACTTGACTCTGAGATAGTAGCTTCTCTATGTGAATATTTTGCTGCTCATGTTGATCTTCCCAAAGAGAAGTGGTTTAAATATCATCCTCCTGTAGAAAGCAACATAGCCAAAACCAATCTAGTTGAGGAGAAAGTCATTGCTTTTAGTGATCCTGTTGTTCCTTGTGCTTACACTGAGAAACCACCATACCCTGCTAGGATAAAGGATTATTCTAAAGCTCCACCTGTGATACGTAGGGGTTACATTAGACCACTTGCACCCCCTGAGGAGATTAGAGTTGAACCTAGTGTTGCTATTATCAGAGATCTCTTAGCCGAAGACATAGATGGGCATGTTATCAAATTATGTGAAGACTCCGCTAGAATTGCTAAACCTCACACGAAAGACAAACACAGACCTGTAGTTGGTCTGCCCGTTGTTTCTGTTAAGATAGGAGATCACTGTTACCATGGTTTATGTGATATGGGAGCTAGTGTTAGTGCAATACCCCGTTCTCTATATGATGAAATCAAAGATGAGATTGCACCTGCTGAGTTAGAACCCATTGATGTCACTATCACGCTAGCTAATAGAGACACTATCTGCCCTCTGGGAATTGTGAGAGACGTAGAAGTCTTGTCTGGTAAGACGAAGTATCCTACTGATTTCCTCGTCCTTGGTACTGCACAAGATAGCTTTTGTCCCATCATATTTGGTAGACCCTTTCTCAACACTGTCAACGCTCACATTGATTGCATTAGACAGACTGTCACAGTAAGGTACGAGGGTGTGTCTCATGAATTTAACTTCTCCAAGTTTGGAAGACAACCTCATGAAAGAGAGTCGTCTGGTAGAGATGAAATCATTGCTCTTGCCTCTATTGCCGTACCTCCTACAGATCCTTTAGAGCAATATCTTCTTGAGCATGAGAATGATATGCATATGGAGGAGAGAGATGAGATAGATAAAATTGTCTTAGAACAATATCCTATTCTCAAGAATAATCTGCTTGTTGAACTGCTTGCGGATCCTCCCCCACCAAAGGGTGATCCTGTGTTCGAGCTTAAACAGTTGTCTGATACTCTTAAGTATGCCTATCTTGATGAGAAGGAGATATATCCTGTCATTATTAGTGCCCTCCTCTTAGAGCACGAAGAGAAGAAGTTACTAAAAACTCTGAGGAAGCACCGTGCTACTATTGGATATACTCTTGATGATCTTAAGGGTATTAGTCCTACTCTATGTTAGCACAAGATTAAAACCGATCCTGACTTTAAACCAGTTGCTGATCATCAAAGGAGATTAAATCCTAAGATGAAAGAGGTCGTTAGAAAAGAAATATTAAAGCTTCTGGAAGCATGAATCATTTATCCTGTTGCTCATAGTGATTGGGTAAGTCTAGTACATTGCGTACCTAAGAAGGGAGGTATCACCGTCGTTCCTAATAATAAAGATGAACTAATCCCACAAAGGATTATTACCGGCTATAGGATGGTGATAGACTTCCGGAGACTGAACAAGGCAACCAGGAAAGATCATTATCCTTTGCCGTTCATCGACCAAATGCTAGAAAGGTTATCAAAGCACACACACTTCCGCTTTCTAGACGGTTATTCCAATTTCTCGCAAATACCCGTTGCACAACCGGATCAAGAGAAAACCCCTTTCACCTGCCCTTTCGGTACCTTTGCCTATAGATGTATGCCTTTTGTCTTATGTAATGCACCTGCCACCTTTCAAAGATGTATGATGGCTATATTCTCTGACTTTTGTGAAAATATTGTCGAGGTTTCGTGGATGACTTCTCCGTTTACGGGTCTTCCTTTGATGATTGCCTCAGCAACCTTGATCGAGTCTTACAGAGATGCGAAGAAACCAACCTCGTCTTGAATTGGGAGAAGTGCCACTTTATGGTTAATGAAGGTATCGTCTTAGGACACAAAATATTTGAAAGAGGCATTGAAGTTGATAAGGCTAAGGTTGATGCAATAGAGAAAATGCCTTGCCCCATAGATATCAGAGGTATACGAAGTTTCCTAGGTCATACTGGTTTCTATAGAAGGTTCATTAAAGACTTCTCGAAGATTTCTAGGCCTCTTACCAACCTCTTACAGAAGGGTGTTGCTTTTGTTTTTGATGAGGATTGTGAGGAAGCCTTCAAAATACTTAAGAAGGCTTTGATAACTACACCTATTGTTCAACCACCTGACTGGAACTTGCCCTTTGAAATCATGTGCGACGCTAGTGATTATGCTGTAGGCGTTGTTCTAGGACAAAGAGTTGACAAGAAGTTGAATGTTATTCACTATGCTAGTAAAACTCTAGACAGTGCCCAAAGAAACTATGCCACTACGAAGAAGGAATTTTTAGCTGTCGTGTTTGCATGTGAAAAGTTCAGATCTTATATAGTTGACTCCAAAGTCACTATTCACTCTAATCATGCTGCTATTAAGTACCTCATGGAGAAGAAGGACGCTAAGCCTAGGATTATCAGATGAGTTCTCCTGCTACAAGAATTTGATTTGTACGTCGTTGACCGAAAGGGTGCTGATAACCCTGTAGCAGATAACTTGTCTAGGTTAGGTAATGTCCTTGATGACCCACTGCCTATTGATGATAGCTTTCCTGATGAGCAATTAAATGTCATCCGCACTTCACATAGTGCACCGTGGTATGCCGATTATGCAAACTATATCGTACCCAAATACATACCACCCAGTTTCACCTATCAACAAAAGAAGAAATTCTTCTTTGATTTGAGACACTACTTTTGGGATGATCCTCACCTTTATAAGGAAGGAGTAGATGGTGTTATTAGACGTTGTGTGCCTGAACATGAACAGGGACAGATCTTGCAGAAGTGTCATTCCGAAGCCTACGGAGGACACCACGCTAGAGATAGAACTGCCCATAAGGTATTGCAATCAGGTTTCCATTGGCCCACTCTCTTCAAGGATGCCCGTAAGTTTGTCTTGTCTTGTGACGAATGCCAAAGAATAGGGAACATCAGTAAGCGTCAGGAAATGCCTATGAACTATTCACTTGTCATTGAACCATTTGATGTGTGGGGCTTTGATTATATGGGACCCTTCCCGAGTTCCAATGGGTACACTCACATCTTAGTTGCTGTGGATTACGTTACTAAGTGGGTAGAAGCTATCCCCACTAAAAAAGTTGATCACCACACCTCTATTAAGATGCTTAAAGAAGTCATATTCCCAAGATTTGGAGTCCCTAGATACTTGATGACTGATGGCGGTTCACACTTCATTCATGGTGTTTTCCGCAAGATGCTAGCTAAGTATGATGTCAACCATAGAGTTGCATCTCCTTATCATCCTCAGTCTAGTGGTCAAGTGGACCTGAGTGATAGGGAGATCAAGTTGATGCTACAAAAGACCGTCAATAGATCTCGAAAGAACTGGTCTAGCAAACTTGACGATGCACTATGGGCTTATAGGACTGCTTATAAGAATCCCATGGGTATGTCACGATATAAAATGGTTGACGGTAAGGCCTGTCATTTACCTCTTGAGCTGGAACACAAAGCTTATTGGGCAATCAAAGAGCTCAACTTTGATTTCAAACTTGCCGGTGAGAAGCGGTTGTTTGATATCAGTTCATTAGATGAATGGAGAGCCCAGGCATATGAGAATGCCAGGTTGTTCAAGGAAAAGGAGAAGAGATGGCACGACAAACGAATACAGAAATGAGAGTTTAATGTAGGTGATTATGTCTTGCTATACAATTCTCGTTTGAGATTCTTTGCAGGGAAGCTTCTCTCTAAATGGGAAGGTCCCTATGTTATCGAGGAAGTATATCGTTCCAGTGCTATCAAAATCAATAACACGGAAGGAAATTTTCCTAGAGTGGTAAATGGGCAAAGAATCAAGCATTACATCTCTCGTACTCCCATAAATGTTGAGACCAATATCATCAATGTCATAACTCCAGAGGAGTACATAAGGGATGTTTATCAGCCTGTTTCAGACCTTGAAAACGAAGATGTATCTGTTTCGGTAAGAAATTGGACTCCGATGCTTTTTCAATAGTAAATTTCTTCCGTTTTGGAGTTTTTGGAAAATTACAAAAATAAAAAGCAGTCCGGAGAGCGAACGAGGTGGCCACAAGCCCTGCCACCGCCCCCTAACCCCCTGTTGGCGGAGGGCAAGCTTGTGGGCACGTCGTGTGCCTCCCGGACTCCATTTTCTTGCGAAGGACAACTTCTCGCCCAGAAAAAATCAATATATACTCGCCCGAAGGTTTTGGTCTCCGTATCGCGCAGTTTTCCGCTATTTTTGTTTCGAGCTTGTTTCTGCCGCAGATCTAGGTCAAGATGTCTTCCCAGGATTCAGAGGGGGAGAGCTATGTGGCTTACTACCTTGCTAACCCCAAGGTCTATGGGGACTTGGAACCATATGACTGGACCACTGATGAGGAAGAGGACTATGAGCCCAAAGGGAAGGAGCAAACGAGTTCCGATGAAGAGGAGGCTCCTCTACCTCAACCTGCAAACACCCATGTGGAGTTCAAGAAGTCAAGCGTCCCTGACCATAGGAAGAAGCCTAAGACCTTGTTTATCCCTTCTCGTTTCTTGCAGGAGAGTAAGCAGGAACTTTGCCATAGAGTGTTGAAACTTGAGGAAGAAAATGACGATCTAAGGGAGCAGAACTTTTTGCTCAAGTGGAAATTAGACAAGCTCAAGACTGCTTCAACAACTCCACCACCATCACCACCGAAGGAAGACAACTAAGCATTGGTATGGGCAATCCCCTTGGCTTCTGCCAAGATTGGGGGAGTTGCCCTGGTATTGTATCACCTTTATATCTTTTGCTTTTACCTTTGTTTTAGTTCTTTCCTTTTCAGTTTTTGTTTCTTCTTTTAGAGGAATAAGTCTTTAGTTTTTAGTTTGAATCTTTTGCTTTTGTCTCTCCCCCGATGTATTCGAGCTTACGAGCTATATAATAAAGAGTGTCTTAGTCAAGGGCTTTGGTTTGTGCCATGATCAAAAAGTATGAAAAGAACGATAGCATGAAAGATCATGAGACGATCTTATGGAAAGTGCTAACTTCACTTATGACACGTATGATGATTGAAACTTGTTGAGAATAAATAAACATAGACCTCAGTCATTGTTGCAATTAATAAGGAGTAATAAGGAAAGAGAGGTTCACATATAGATATATCATCCTAGACACTTTTTACAATTGTGAGCACTAACCAAACTATTACATGCTTAGGAGTAGATGTTGGACAAGGAAGACAACATAATGAATTGTGTTTGCTTGGTTCCAAACAATGTTATATGATTATAGATCCCTTAGCATGTGACGATTGCTTCCACCTCATATTAGCCAAAACTCCCGAACCAAGTAGAGATACTACTTGTGCATCCATAAACCTCCAACCCAGTTTTGCCATGAGAGTCCACCATACCTACCTATGGATTGAATAAGATCCTTCAAGTAAGTTGTCATCACTGCAAGCAATAAAAATTGCTCTCTAATATGTATGATCTATTAGTGTGTGGAAAATAAGCTTTGTACGAACCTGTGATGAGGAAGACATAAAAGCGTCAGACTGCATAATAAAGTTCTTTATCACAGGAGGCAATATAAAGTGACGTTCCTCCGCACTAAGAGGACACGCATTCAAACCTCAAAAGCGCATGACAACCTCTGCTTCCCTCTACAAAGGGCCAATCTTGTACCTTTACTTTTTATCCTTGTAAGAGTCATAGTGATCTTCACCAATTCCCTTTTTGCCTTTGTCTTGGCTACCGTCACATGTTTGGGAAGATCTATATTCATATATCAACTTGGAGTTGAGTACTTATGCTTTATTGTTGTTGACTTTACCTTTGAGGTAAATGGTTGGGAGGCAAAACTATAAGACCCTATCTTCCTCTGTATCCAACTGAAATTTTGACACCATGAGTACCACATGAGTTGTAACAATTGTGGAAAACAAAAGAGATGATTGAGTATGTGGGTTTGCCTTACAAGCCCTTATTTGACTCTTTCTGATGTTGTGATAAATTGCAATTGCTTCAATGACTATGGTTTATTGTTGGTTACTTCTCGGTAAGGTTTTGGCTTCATGCTTTGCTTTGTGCAGGAATTGTTACTTTCCCATAAGAATCTTTATGATGTATTGTTGTTCTATGTGTGATCATGATGCCCTCATGTCCGTATTTTGTTTTATCGACACCTTCGTCCCTCAACATGTGGACATGTTTATCGAACTTGGTTTTCGCTTCACGACAAGCGAGGTCTAAGCTTGGGGGAGTTGATACGTCCATTTTGCATCATGCTTTCATGTTGATATTTATTGCTTTATGGGCTGTTATATTACTTGTGGTACCATATTTATGCCTTTTCTCTCTTATCTTGCAAGGTTTATTTGAAGAGGGAGAATTCAGGCAGCTGGAATTCTGGACTGGAAAAGGAGCAAATCCTAGTCCACTATTCTGCACATCTCCAAATGCCCTGAAAAGTTACGTGGATTTTTTTGGGATTATATAAAAAATACTAGGCGAAAGAACTACCAGAGGGGGGCTGCCAGGGCGCCACAAGCCCTGACACCGCCACCCCCTGGTGGCGGAATGGGGGCTTGTGGGCTCCCTGACGGCCCACTAGCCCCCGTCTTTTGCTATATGAAGCGTCCTGGTCCAGAAAAAATTAGAAGGGAGCTTTTTCATGGTTTCGCTGCCGCCACGAGGCGGAACTTGAGCAGATCCAATCTAGAGCTCCAGCAGGACGATCCTGCCGGGGAAACTTCCCTCCCGGAGGGGGAGATCGTCGCCATCGTCATCACCAACACTCCTCTCATCGGAGGGGAGGCATCTTCATCAACATCTTCATCAGCACCATCTCCTCCCCAATCCCTAGTTCATCTCTTGTAACCAATCTTCGTCTCGCAACTCCGATTGGTACTTGTAAGGTTGCTGGTAGTGTTGATTACTCTTTGTAGTTGATGCTAGTTGGATTACTTGGTGGAAGAGTTTATGTTCAGATCCTTGACGCTATTCAGTACACATCTGATCATGATTATGATTATGTTTTGTGAGTAATTACTTTTGTTCCTGAGGACATGGGATAAGTCATGTTAATAATAGTCATGTGAATTTGATATTCGTTCGGTATTTTGATATGTTGTATGTTGTCTTTTCCTCTAGTGGTGTTATGTGAATGTCGACTACATAACACTTCACCATATTTGGGCCTAGAGGAAGGCATTGGGAAGTAGTAAGTAGATGATGGGTTGCTGGAGTGACAGAAGCTTAAACCCGAGTCTATGTGTTGCTTCGTGAGGGGCTGATTTGGATCCACTAGTTTAATGCTATGGTTAGACTTTGTCTTAATTCTTCTTTTGTAGTTGCGGATGCTTGCGAGAGAGGTTAATCATAGGTGGGATGCTTGTCCAAGTAAGGGGAGTACCCAAGCGCCGGTCCACCCACATATCAAACTATCAAAGTAACGAATGCTAATCATATGAACATGATGAAACTAGCATGACAGAAATTCCCGTGTGTCCTCGGGAGCGTTTTTCCTCCTATAAGACTTTGTTCAGGCTTGTCCCTTGCTACAAAAGGGATTGGGCCACTTGCTGCACCGTTGCTACTACCTGTTACTTGTTACTTTTTGCTTGCTATGTTTCACCTTGCTACACAATCACTTGTTACCGCTACTTTCAGTGCTTGCAGTTATTACCTTGCTGAAATCCGTTTATTAGAGCCTTCTGCTCCTTGTTGGGTTCGAAACTCTTACTTGTTTAAAGGACTATGATTGATCCCCTATACTTGTGGGTCATCAGTACTCTTGTTGGGGAACGTAGCATAAATTCAAAATTTTCCTATGCCATATTCAGATCTTCCTATGGAGAGACCAGCAACGAGAGAGGGGTGAGTTGATCTTCATACCTTTGAAGATCGCTAAGCGGAAGCGTTGCGAGAACGCGGTTGATGGAGTCGTACTCGCGGCGATTCAGATCGCGGTGTGATTCTGATCTAGTGCCGAATCACGGCACCTCCGCGTTCAACACACGTGCAGCCCGGTGATGTCTCCCGCACCTTCATCCAGCAAGGAGGAGGGAGAGGTTGGGGAAGATCTCTAGTAGCACGACGGCATGGTGTCGATGGAGAGACGAGGTTTCCCGGCACGGCTTCACCAAGCACCGTGGGAGAGGTGGAAGAAGAGAAACAGGGCTGCGCCGAGAGAGATGGAAAACCGTGTTCTCAAAGGCCAAAAAACCCCGCTATATATAGGGGGAAGGGAGGGGGGCGCCCCCTTTAGTATTTCCCACCCTAAAGGGGGGCGACAGCCCTAGATGGGAGAGGGGGGTGGCGGCCAGGAGGGGGAGAGGGGGGTCACGCACCCTTGTGGGCCTTCGGCCCACCAGACTTAGGGTTTCCCCCCTTTCCCTCTCTAGGCGCCTTGGGCCCCTGGTGGGAGGCGCACCAGCCCACTCTGGGCTGGTTCCCTTCCAACTTTTGGTCCATGTCACCTTTTGGGGCTGGTGGCCCCTTCCAGTGGACCTCCGGAACCCTTTCCGGTGGTCCCGATGGTCCCGGTACGCTACCGGTGACGCCCGAAACATTTCCGGCATCGAAACCCATCCAACCTATATATCAATCTTTACCTCCGGACCATTCCGGAGCTCCTCGTGATGTCCGGGATCTCATCCGGGACCCTGAACAACCTTCGGTAACCTCGTATAATAATTCCCTATAACCCTAGCGTCATCAAACCTTAAGTGTGTAGACCCTACGGGTTCGGGAATCATGCAGACATGACCGAGACACTCTCCTGCCAATAACCATCAGTGGGATTTGGATACCCATGGTGGCTCCGAGATGTTCCACGATGATCTTATCGGATGAACCACGATGTCAAGGATTCAATCAATCCCGTATACAAATCCCTTTGTCTGTCGGTATAGAACTTGCCCGAGATGCGATCGTTGGTATACCTATACCTTGTTCAATCTCGTTACCGGTAAGTCTCTTTAGTCGTTCCGTAGCACATCATCCTATGACTAACTACTTAGTCACACTGAGCTCATTATGATAATGTTCTACCGAGTGGGCCTAAAGATACCTCTCCGTCACACGGAGTGACAAATCCTGATCTTGATTCGTACCAACCCAACAGACACTTTCGGAGATACCCGTAGTGCACCTTTATAGTCACCCAGTTACGTTGTGATGTTTGATACACCCAAAGCACTCCTACGGTATCCGGGAGTTGCACAATCTCACGGTCGAAGGAAAAGACACTTGACATTAGAAAAGCTTTAGCATACGAACAACATGATCTAGTGCTATGCTTAGGATTGGGTCTTGTCCATCACATCATTCTCCCAATGATGTGATCCCGTTATCAATGACATCTAATGTCATGATCAGGAAACCATGATCATCTATTGATCAACGAGCTAGCGAACTAGAGGCTTGCTAGGGACACGTTGTGGTCTATTTATTCACACATGTATTACTGTTTCCTGTTAATAAAATTATAGCATTAACAATAGACGATTGTCATGAACAAGGAAATATGATAATAACCATTTTATTATTGCCTCTAGGGCATATTTACAATAGTCTCCCACTTGCACTAGGGTCAACAATCTAGTTCACATCACTATGTGATTGCAATAAATCCAACACCCATATAGTTCTGGGGTTCGATCATGTCTTGCTTGTGAGAGAGGTTTATTAGTCAACGGGTCTGAACCTTTAAGATCCGTGTGTGCTTTACAAATCTCTACGTCATCCTATAGGTGCTACTACACCCCATCTCGAACCATTCCAAACGATTGCTCCACTATACGAATCGAGTTTAATACTCATAGTCCTCCGGATTAGTGACAAAGCTTGCATCAACGTAACTCCTGTATGACGAACTCTCTAATCACCTCCATAATTGAGAAAAAAAATCCTTAGTTCACAAGTTACTAAGGATGACTTCGACCGCTGTCCAGTGATCCATTCCTGGATCACTCTCGTACCCCATAACTGACTCATGGCAAGGCACGCTTTAGGTGCGGTACACAACATAGCATACTTGTAGAGTTTACGGCTGATGCATAGGGGACGACATTTGTACTTTCTCTTTCTTCTGCCGTGGTCGGGATTTGAGTCATACTCAAATTTACACCTTGCAACATAGCCAAGAACTCCTTCTTTGCTGATCTATTTTGAACTTGTTTAAAAACTTGTGAAGGCATGCATTTCGCTGAAAGTTCCATTAAGCACTTTGATATATCTTTATAGATCTTGTTGCTCAACTCTCAAGTAGCTACATCTAGGTTTTCTTCGAAAAAAATCTTTTCAAACAACCCTTTATGCTTTACAGAATTTCTACATTATTTCCGATCAACAGTATGTCAACCACACATATTCATCAGAAATTCTATAGTGCTCCCACTCACCTTTTGGAAATACAAGTTTCTCATAAACTTTTTATAGAACCAAAAACTTTGATCATCTCATCAAAGTGTATATTCTAACTCCGAGATGCTTGTTCCAGTCCATAGAAGGATTGCTGGAGCTTTGCATACTTGTTAGCACCCTTTAGGATCGACAAAAATCTTCTGGTTGTATCACATACAACCTTTCCTCAAGGAAATCGTCGAGGAAACAATATTTTGACATCCTATCTGCAATATTTCATAAATGATGCAGCAACTTCATGATTTCAACAGACTTTTAGCATCGCTATGAGTGGGAAAGTCTCATCGTAGTCAACTCTTTGAACTTCGTCGAAAACACTTTTGCGACAAGTCGAGCTCTCTTAATGTTGACTTTTCGCCATCATCGTATGTCTTCTTTTTAAAGATCCATTCACAGTTAATAGTCTTATGACTATTAAGTAGTTCTTCCAAAGTCTATGCTTTGTTTTTCATACATGGATCCTCTCTCGGATTTCATGGCCTCCAGCCATTTGTCGGAATCCGGGCCCACCATCGCTCCTCCATAGCTCGTAGGTTCGTTGTTGTCCAACAACATGACCTTCAAGACTTGGTCACTGTACCATTCTGTAGCAGCAATACGTGACCTTGTCGACCTACGTGGTTTCTAGTAACTTCAGGTAAAGTCTCACGATCGTTATCATTAGCTTTTACTTCAATTGGTGTAGGTGCCACAGTAATAACTTCCTGCGCCTGCTATACACACACTGGTTGAAGTGATGGTTCACATAACCTCATCAAGTTTCCACCAAAACTCCCACTCAATTCTTTCGAGAGAAACTTTTCCTCGAGAAAGGACCCGTTTCAAGAAAGAAACACATTTTCTTCCGGATCTGAGATAGGAGGTATACCCAACTGTTTGGGTGTCCTATGAAGATGCATTTATCCGCTTTGGGTTCGAGCTTATGAGGTTGAAAACTCTTTCACATAAGCATCGCAGCACCAAACTTTTAAGAAATGACAGCTTAGGTTTCTCTAAACCATAGTTCGTACAGTGTCATCTCCAACGGAATTACGTGGTGCCCTATTTAAAGTGAATGTGGTTGTCTCTAATGCCTAACCCATAAACGATATTGGTAATTTGATAATAAATATCATAGTATGCACTATATCTAATAGGGCACGACTATGACATACGGACACACCATCAGACTATGGTGTTCCAGGTGGCATGAGTTGTGAAACATTTTTCACGTGAAACTATTTTCACATTGTCTTAAATGTTTACCAAATTCGTAACTCATATATATATGTTTACCTCCACGATCACATCGTAGACATATTATCCTTTTGTCACGATGATCTTCAGCTTCACTCTGAAATTACTTGAACATTTCAATAATCCAGATTTCTGTTTTATCAAGTAAATACACTAGTATCTACTCAAATCATTTGTGAAGTATGAACACAATGATATCCACTACGTGCCTCAGTACTCATCGGACTGCACACATAAAAATGTATTACTTCCAACAAGTTACATTCTTGTTCCATCTCACTTGAAAAAGAGGTCTTGAGTCATCTTGCCCATGTGGTTTGATTTGCATGTCTCAAGTGAATCAAACGATCCATCTTCATGGAGTTTCTTCATGCGCTTATACCAACAGGCATGGTTTGCATGTTTCAAACGTTTCAAAAATGAGTGAGTACAAATATCCATCAGCATGGAGCTTCTTCATGCATTTTATATCAATATGAATCAAGTAGCAGTGCCACAAGTAAGTGGTACTATCATTACTACTTTGTATCTTTTGGTAACAATATTATGAACATGTGTATCACTACAATCGAGATTCAATAAACCATTCATTCTAGGTGCAAGACCATTTAAGGTATCATTCAACTAAACAGAATAACCATTATTATATTTAGATGAATAATCATATTTGCCATTAACATAATCCAATCATGTCTATGCTCAACGCAAACACCAAATAACAATTACTTAGGTTTTACACTAATCTCGATGGTAGAGGGAGTGTGCGATGTGTGATCATATCAACCTTGGAAACACACACATCGTCACCTTGCCTTTAACTAGTCTCTGTTTATTTCATAGCTTTTATTTCGAGTTACTAACACTTAGAAACCGAACCGGTATCTTATACCCTGGTGCTACTAGGAGTACTAGTAAAGTACACATCAATATCATGTATATCCAATATACTTCTGTCGACTTTGCTAGCCTTCTCATCTACCAAGTGTCTAGGGTAGTTCCTCTTCAGTGACTCTTCCCCATATTTCATAAGCACATAGTCTCGGGTTTGGGTTCAACCTTTGGATGTTTTCATAGAGCAGCAACTGGTTTGCAGTTTAATGTAGTATCCCTTCAAGCCCTTTCCCTTCTTGAAACTAGTGGTTTTACAAACCATCAACAATTGATGTTCCCTTTTGACTTCTACTTTCGTGGTGTCAAACATCACGAATGGCTCAAGGATCATCATATCCATCCTTGATATGTTATAGTTCATCACCAAGCTCTAATAGCTTGGTGTTAGTGACCTTCGAGAACTATCACTGTCTCATGTGGAAGTTCAACTCCCACTCGATTCAAGCGATTGTAGTACTCAGACAATCTGAGAACATGCTCTACGGTTGAGCTCTTCTCCTTTACTTTGCAAACAAATAATCTCGTCGGAGGTCTCATACCTCTCAACAAGGGCACGAGCATGAAATCCCAATTTCATCTCTTGGATCATCATGTATGTCCCGTGACGTTCAAAATGTCTTTAATGCCTTAATTCTAAGTTGTTCAAGTAACACACACTGAACTATCATGTAGTTATGAAAAACATGTATGTCGGATGTTCGCAACATCTACACACCATGCTTGGGGTTCAGCACACTGAGTGGTGCATTAAATACATAAGCCTTCTGCGTAGCAATGAGGACAATCCTCAGTTAACGGACCCAGTCCGCACAATTGCTACTTCTATCTTTCAACTAAGATTTCTCTAGGAACATATCAAATACCGTAGAGCTATAGAGCAAGTTACATAATTTGCAAAGACCTATTTGACTATGTTCATGATAATTAAGTTCATCTGATGAACTCCCACTTAAATCGACATCCCTCTAGTCCTCTAAGTGATACATGATCCATGTCGACTAACCCGTGTAGATCATCCCGTGAGACGAACTAGTCGTCATGGTGAGCAACTTCATGCTGATCGTATTCAACCATATGATTCATGTTCGACCTTTCGGTCTCTTGTATTCTAGGTTATGTCTGTACATGCTAAGCTCGTTGAGTCAACCTAAGTGTTCCGCGTGTGTAAATCTGGCTTACACCCGTTGTATGCGAACGTTAGAATCTATCACACCCGATCATCACGTGGTGCTTCGAGACAACGATCCTTCGCAATGGTGCACACTTAGGGGAATACGTTCTCGAAATTTTATGAGGGATCATCTTATTATGCTACCATCGTTCTAAGCAATAAGATGAAAAACATGATAAACATCACATGCAATCATATAGTGACATGATATGGCCATTATCATCTTTGCTCTTTCGAACTCCATCTTCGGGCATCGCATGATCATCATTGTCACCGGCGTGACACTATGATCTCCATCATCATGATCTCCATCATCGTGTCTCCGTGAAGTCCTCACGCCAACTACTACTACTACTACTACTACTACTACTACTACTACTACGACTACTACTACTACTACTACTACTACTACTATAGCTTACTGTTAGCAATGAAGTAAAAGTAGTAAACACATGGCGTTGCATGTCATACAATAAATTAAGCCAACTCCTATGGCTCCTGCCGGTTGTCATACTCAATGACATGCAAGTCGTGAATCCTATTACAATAACTTTATCATCTCATACATCACACATGTAACATCACAACTTTGGCCATATCACATCACATGTCAAACCCTGCAAAAAAAAATTAGACGTCCTCTAATTGTTGTTGCAAGTTTTACGTGGCTGATTTGGGTTTCTAGCAAGAACGTTTTCCTACCTACGCGACAACCACAATGATTATATGCCAAAGCTATTTACCCTTCATAAGAACCCTTTTCATCAAATCCAATCCGACTAGAGTGGGAGATACAGACACCCGCTAGCCACCTTTATGCATGATGTGCATGTCGGCTGGTGGAACCTGTCTCACGTAAGTGTACGTGTAAGGTCGGTCCCGGCCGCTTCATCCCATAATACTGCTGGAAAAGAATAAGACTAGTAGCGGCAAGCAATTGACAAATCAGCGCCCACAACCTTTTGTGTTCTACTCGAGCATGGAATCTACGCAAATGAAACCTGGCTCTGATACCACTGTTGGGGAACGTAGCATAAATTCAAAATTTTCCTACGCCATATTCAGATCTTCCTATGGAGAGACCAGCAACAAGAGAGGGGTAAGTGGATCTTCATACCTTTCAAGATCGCTAAGCGGAAGCGTTGCTAGAACGCGCTTGATGGAGTCGTACTCGCGGCGATTCAAATCGTGGTGTGATTCCGATCTAGTGCCGAATCACGGCACCTCCGCGTTCAACACACGTGCAGCCCGGTGACGTCTCCCGCACCTTGATCCAGCAAGGAGGAAGGAGAGCTTGGGGAAGATCTCCGGCAGCACGACGGCGTGGTGTCGATTGAGAGACGAGGTCTCCTGGCACGGCTTCGCCAAGCACCATGGGAGAGGAGGAAGAAGAGAGATAGGGCTGCGCCGAGAGAGATGGAAAACCGTGTTGTCAAAGGCCAAAAAAACCCCGCTATATATAGGGGGAAGGAAGGGTGGCGCCCCCTTTAGGGTTTCCCACCCTAAAGGGGGGCGACAACCCTGGATGGGAGAGGGGGGTGGCGGCCAGGAGGGGGAGAGGGGGTGACGCAGCCCTAGTGGGCCTTATACCCATCAGACTTGTGTTCCCCCCCTTTTCCCTCTCTAGGCGCCTTGGGCCCCTAGTGGGAGGCGCACCGGCCCACTCTGGGCTGGTTCCCTTCCACCTTTTGGCCCATGTCACCTTTTGGGGATGGTGGCCCCTTGATACTTCTCCGTCGTATCTACTTTTCCAAACTCTTTTGCCCTTGTTTTGGACTCTAATTTGCATAATTTAAATGGAACTAACCCGGACTAACGCTGTTTTCAGCAGAATTGCCATGGTGTTTTTTTGCGCAGAAATAAATGTTCTCAGAATGACCTGGAAATTTACGGGGATTTTTTGTGGAATATATAAAAAATACTAGCGCAAGAGTCAACCTGAGGGGTGGAGCTGAGAGCCCACAAGCCCACCAGGCGCGACCCCCCCTGGCTGCGCCTGTCACGCTTGTGGGCCCCACGAAGCTCCACCGCCTCCAATCCCAGCTCTATTTAGTCCCTTTCGTCCGGAAGAGTTCATCGAAAAGAATAGTTCATCGCGTTTTACGATACGGAGGCGCCGCCACCTCCTGTTCTTCCTTTGGAAGGCAGATCTGGAGTCCGTTCTGGGCTCCGGAGAGGGAAGATCGTCGCCATCGTCGTCACCAACCTTCCTTCATCGCCAATTCCATGGTGCTCTTCACCGTTCGTGAGTAATCTCATCGTAGGCTTGCTGGAAGGTGATGGGTTGGATGAGATCTATCATGTAATCGATTTAGTTTTGATGGGGATTGATCCCTGGTATCCACTATGTTCTGAGATTGATGTTGCTACTACTTTGCCATGCTTAATGCTTGTCACTAGGGCCCGAGTGCCATGATTTCAGATCTGAACCTATTATGTTGTCGCCAATATATGTGTGTTCTTGATCCTATCTTGCAAGTTGTAGTCACCTACTATGTGTTATGACCCGGCAACCCCGGAGTGACAATAGCCGGAACCACTCCCGGAGATGACCATAGTATGAGGAGTTCATGTATTCACTAAGTGTTAATGCGTTGGTCCTGTTCTTTATTAAAAGGAGAACCTTAATATCCTGTAGTTTCCATTAGGACCCCGCTGCCACGGGAGGGATGGACAATAGATGTCATGCAAGTTCTTTTCCCTCAGCACGTATAACTACATACGGAATCCATTACTACATTACATTGATGAACTGGAGCTAGTTACATATCTCTCCGTGTTATAACTGTTGCATGATGAATACCATCCGGCATAATCATCCATCACCGATCCAATGCCTACGAGTCTTTTCCTACTGGTCCTTGCTACGTTACTTTGCTGCTACTGCTGTCACTGCCGCTACTGTTACTCTGTTGCTACTGCTGTTACTTTGCTGCTACTGGTTACTGTTGCTACTGTTGTTATCACACTACCTTGCTGCTGATACTTTGCTGCAGATACTAAATCTTTCAGGTGTGGTTGAATTGACAACTCAACTGCTAATACTTGAGAATATTCTTTGGCTTCCCCTTGTGTCGAATCAATAAATTTGGGTTGAATACTCTACCCTTGAAAATTGTTGCGATCCCCTATACTTGTGGGTTATCAAGACCTTTTTCTGGTGCCGTTGCCGGGGAGGCATAGCTCTATTCTCTGAGTCACTTGGGATTTTCGTCTGCTGACCACTATGAGGAATCTGAAAGATCCAAAAACTAAATTCTTGCCCTCAACTACGAGGACAGGTATGGAACTGCCATCTAGCTCTGCACTTGATTCACCTTCAGTTATGAGTAAGTTTGCGACACCACCTCCTGCTAGAAATCTTGATATGTCGCCTGTGCTTGATGATGCTACTTCTGTTGTCCATGATGCTTGTGATGATGCTATGCTTGATACTGCTTTGCCACTAGGTGCATTCCTTGATGCACAAATTGCTAGAGTTGCTGCTATATGTGATGATACTTCTGAAACTTCTGAGATTATTGAAGTAGAACCTGCTATTTTGCCTGTTAGAACTAGCTGTCCTAGATATGAATTGCCTGATATGCCCGAGGGTTATGTTATGGAGGGAGAGATAGCTGAGGACTTTCTTGCTTGTAAGGATAGCTATGATGTTGAGAAATTACTGCGCAAGTGGAAAGAAAAATCTTTGAACGCTAGGATGAAATACGACCCGAAGTTTGCTACTTTGCCTATCTTTTTGACCGATAAGGATTATGAATTCTCTATCAACCCTGAGTTAATCACTCTGGTCGAATCTGATCCTTTTCACGGTTATGGGTCTGAAACGGTTGTAGCCCATCTTACCAAACTGCACGATATAGCCACCCTATTCACGAGTGAGGAAAATATCCGCCACTACTATATCCTTAAGTTGTTTCCTTTCTCGCTAAAGGATGATGCTAAGACCTGGTTCACTTCTCTTGCTCCTGGTTGTGTGCGTAGCCCCCAGGATATGATCTACTACTTCTCTGAGAAATATTTCCCTGCCCATAAGAAGCAAGATGCCTTGCAGGAAATATACAACTTTGCCCAAGTTGAAGAAGAGAGTCTCCCACAAGCTTGGGGGAGGCTCGTCCAGCTACTGAATGCTTTGCCAGATCACCCTCTTGAAAAGAATGAAATATTTGATATCTTCTATAATGGACTTACCGATGCTTCTAGAGACCACCTAGATAGTTGTGCTGGTTGTGTTTTTAGGTAACGAACCGTAGAACAAGCTGAGATCCTATTGAATAACATCTTGTGCAATGAGCATGCTTGGACTATTCCCGAAACACCTCCTAAGACAACTCCTAAGAAAAGAGGTATTCTCTTCCTCAGTCCTGAAGATATGCAAGAAGCTAAGAAATCTATGAAAGAGAAAGGCATTAAATCTGAAGATGTCAAAAATCAACCACCTATCGAAGAGATCCATGGTCTTGATAACACGATACAGGTAGTAGAGGTAAATTTTCTTCGTAGATTCAATGAGAGTGATATTACTTTTGATAAACTTGCTAGCTTATGCTTGGATGAATTTGATAACTTTGTTGCCAAACAACAGAGTTTCAATGATTATGTTAGCATACAATTGGAACAGAATGCTCGTATGCTTAGTCATTTAAGTGCTTGTGTGGACAGAAACGTCAATGATCTTAAGCTTTTGAGTAAACATGCCTCTGTGGTTACTACTCAAGTAGAACAAGTACTTAAGTCTCGAAATGACTTGCTCAATGAGATGAATGAAAATTCTGTCAGAGTCGTCACTAGAGGCGGTAGAATGACCAAGGAACCTTTGTATCCCGAGGGTCATCCTAAGAGAATTGAACAAGATTCTCAAGGAATTAGCACCGATGCACCTAGTCATCCTAGGAGGAAGAAGAAAGATGATAGGAACTTGCACGCTAGCAACCCTGATGCTGTTACACGTGAGAGTCCAAACTATGTCTCTGTCTCTGATGCTGAAACACAATCTGGTGATGAACATGAGCCTATCGATAATATCGATAGTGATGTTCATGTTGATGCTCAACCTAGCAATGATAAGGATGTGGAGATTGAACCTATTGATCTTGATAACCCACATCCTAAGAATAAAAGATATGATAAGAATGACTTCATTGCTAGGAAGCACGGTAAAGAAAGGGAACCATGGGTTCAGAAACCCATGCCCTTTCCTCCCAAACCATCCAAGAAAAAGGATGATGAGGATTTTGAGAGTTTTGTTGAAATGATTAGACCTGTCTTTCTGCAAATGCGTTTGACATATATGCTCAAAATGTCTCTGTATGCTAAGTACATGTAGGATATTGTGACTAATAAGAGGAGGATACCTGAGGTTGAGATTTCCACCATGCTCGCTAATTATACCTTCAAGGGTGGAACTCCTAAGAAACTAGGTGATCCCGGAGTGCCCACTATACCTTGCTCCTTTAAAGGAAACTATGTTAGAACTGCTTTATGCGACCTTGGAGCCGATGTTAGTGTTATGCCTCTCTCTTTATCGTAGGCTTGAACTGGATAAGTTGACACCCACTGAAATCTCTCTGCAAATGGCCGACAAATCAATTGCTTTCCCTATCGGCATTTGCGAGGATGTGCCTGTTGTGGTTGCTAACGTTACTATCTTAACGGACATTGTTATTTTGGATATTCCCGAGGATGATGCCATGGCGGTCATCCTTGGAAGACCCTTTTTAAACACTGCAGGGGCTGTTATAGATTGCAACAAAGGCAATGTCACTTTCCATGTCAACAGTAATGAGCATACGGTGCACTTTCCGAAGAAACAACATCGAGTACATTTCATCAATGCTATCGAAAAAACTTCATCGATTCTTATTGGGAGCTTTGAATGCCCTATAGCTACTGTTAAGATGAAGTATGATTTGCTTGTTGGGGAGATGCACATCCCCATTGAGGTAACCTAGTGACTATTCGAAAATTCTCTGTTTCCTTTCGCAATTCAAAAAAGTTTGGCAAGGAGACTTTATCAACCTCATTGACGGATTTCTTTCGATGACCATGAGACGGATGAATCAAGGAGTCACAAACCTCTGTTCCAAGCTTTCACCTTCGGTTGCTTAGAAGAAAAAATGATAGATTTAGTTTAGTTTTCCCTATTTTCTGCTTTTAGCGTCCCGTAGAAAAGTATGCCGAAAATAAAAGTTCTCCGAACGTCCTAAAAATCAAGTATGATTTTTTCAGGATTTTTTGAAAAATACTGGGACGGAGAGCTAGTTAGGGGGCTACACGAGTGGGCCACAAGCCTTGGAGGCGCGGGCACCCCCCGTGGTCGCGCCTACCAGGCTTGTGGGGCCCACGTGTACCCCCTCCACTTATTCAAGCTCCCATCTGCTTCTCCTACCTCCATAAAAAATCGTTTCGCAACTCAAACCCGTGTTCTTGCTCTCCTTGCTGTGATTTTCGATCTCCTTGTGCAAAGCACCATTCATCAAGATGTTTTGGGGAAATTGCTCCTTGGTAAGTGACTCCTCCATTGGCCCAATTAGTTTTGGCTCTAGTGCCTTATACATTGCGTATTTTTGTTGTCTTGGTGACCCTGTTCTTGAGCTTTGCATGCTAATTTTAGCTGGTCCCAAGAAGTTTTGATGCGTGATATGGCCCCTAGGTACTTGTTGGAGTAGTTTCTATGAGTTTCGTTGAGCCTTGTTCACTTTTGCTTAGAGTCACTAAAAATTTCAGAATTTTTTAGAGATAGAAAAAGGAAAAGATGAGGAGGTTCTTGAGAGGCTCTTCAAGCCATGACCCCAAGGATGATGAAAGTGAGAATAAGAAACCCAAGTATCTGGTCCCCCGAGTTGTAGAAGTTCGAGTGTGCGAGTGGCCAAGCGATGTGTTCTTACACGCCGTCGAACTTTATGAGGACTTTTACTACTTGGTGGAGAACGTAGGACTTATCGCCTTCGTTGAAGATAAGTGTCCGCAATACCTCCTCCTCACTAATATTTTCACGCAAAGCTTTAATTTCTATCCAAGGAAGAATCCTCATATGGTTGAGTTCAAATTATATGATATCCCCCAGCGCATGTCACTTCAGGATTTTTCCAATGTTTGCAAATTACCTTATGTTGGGGATATTGATGAACCTCGTCCACAGGACTTGGAGGCTTTCATAGATACTATTGTTGTAGGAGAGGAGAGAGGAGTGTCTTGCGCTAGGGCTGCTAGCATAAATTTTCCCGTGCTTCGGTACTTCTCTTTATTTGTGGGAAAATGTTTGATTGGTCGTGGGAAAGCCGGGGCCCTTAGCTCTCCAGATATTGTGGTCTTACACGAAGCCCTTTATAATGATAAAACTAATAGCTTGGGCGCTATAGTAGCTCAACGGTTGAACACGAACCGTTCTAAAGGCGTTGTCTATGGAGGTATCTATGCTACTCGTCTAGCTAGACATTTTGAGATACCTATTAGACTCGACGAGGAAGAAGAGATTCTTCTTCCCGAGAGATATCTAGATTATGATAGGATGGTTCGCCATGACTTTCTTGATAGAGATATAAATAGAAGGATGATTTATAACCTGGTATTTAGTCAGGGCACTAGTGAGACTATTACTCTGCCTGCTCCTTCTTTGTTCAATCTTCATACATGCAGGTACATTATTATGCCCTCGGACATCTACGCATATTGGGGCATAGCCCAACCACAGGCGCCCGTGCCCGAGCTACCAGTCAAGTACCAGACGCTAGTATATCAGTGGGAGCCAGAGGAGCTCACACAGCAGTGCCATCCTCAATACACTCCGGAGTATCCCGGAGCTGGTTATTTCCCTCCTTGGGAGTAGACCAACTTAGTCAAAAATCCTAAGCTTGGGGGAGTACGTGTTTCTCACCGACTTTATATTCTTGCTTACACATTAACTTTGTTAGTGGGTGTTCACACTTTGCCACTCTATCATCCATGCTAGTTTATTTCTTTTTCTCGTTTTCTTCTCGTGTGTTTGTCTAGTTTGAGAAAACCCAAAAAGATTTCCTTTTCTTCTTTTGCTTGTTGGGAGCTTTCCCACGTAAATAGTTTTTTTTCTTTGGGTCAAGGTAGAAGACCATGGTTACAATGTTTAGTGGCTCCCGCATGCATATATGTTTATCTGCCAAAGAGCCATATTACTTTATCTTCTCCTTTGTGTTTGCTTGCAGATTCCAACTTAGTCCAATGCACGAGCACTCATATTGTTGTTCACATCTTTCGGTCATGCAAGTGAAAGGCAATAATGATGATATATGATGAAGTGACTGAGCCTGGAAAAGCTGGTATGAACTCGGTCTATTTTGTTTTTGTAAATATGACTAGCTCATCGTTCCTGATTCAGCTTTGTTGTGAGAGAGACATGTTTGCAATGACAACTTAGAGATCATAGTTTCTGATGCCATGCTTAATTAGCTAGGACCTTATAATGGTTTGTCTTGGATGCCAACATGAATCTTGAGATGATTATGATGTAGTATGATAGGATGGTATCCTCCTTTGAATGATTCAAGTGGCTTTACTTGGCGCATGTTTACGCATGTAGTTGAAACAAAATCAACATAGCCTCTATGATATTCATGTTCATGGTGATTTATTTCCTACTCATGCTTACACTCATTGTTGGTTAATCTCAATGCATTTTGATGACTGTTGTCACTCTCTAGTTGGTCGCTTCCCAGTCTTTTGCTAGCCTTCATTTGTACTAAGCGGGAATACTGCTTGTGCATCCACTTCCATAAACCCAAAGTTGTTCCTTATGAGTCCACCATGCCTACCTATATGCGGTATCTACCTGTCGTTCCAAGTAAATTGGCATGTGCCACTCTCTAAACCTTCCAGAAATAATCTGTTTTGCATGCCCGAACCGCTCATGTGGTGACAAGGGGCGATCAATATCTTCCATACTAGGCGTGTTATCCTCGATATGTGTTTATTCACTATCATTCACGCGAAAGGGGATGGTAGTTGGAATGCCCAGTTCCATGCTCAAATCGAAAAGATAATTGCAAACAAAACTCCCCGTGGATTGATGTTGGTATGGACGGCACCCGAGTATTCGGCTAGTCGTGGAGTGTGATTGATCGGTGGTGGGGGAGTCAAAACTTTACTTTTCTGTTTGGGAACTGCCTATAGCATGTGTAGCATGGAAGATGGTGAGAACTCTTGGTCATTGCGTTGACAATGAAAGCATGCCACCCAAAATTATTATCTCTGTTTTAAAAGCTTGAGCTCTGGCACCTTTGTAAATCAATGCTTCCCTCTTCGAAGGGCCTATCTATTTATGTTTCTGTTGAGTCATCCTCTTCTTATAAAAGCACCAATTAGAGAGCACCTCTATCATTTTTATGCTTTGCTTTTGACTGATGTTGAGTATGACTGTGACTGGATCTTCTTTGCCATGAATTACAACGTTTAGTCAACCCTTGGTCTTTGAAGGTACTCTGCATTTATGTTTTGCGGTCTCAGAAAGAGCTAGCGAGATACCATATGTTTGCACTTCTTCAGGATTGTTTTGATTGATGTGTTGACGTTTGAAACCTATTACTATTGATCGCTAGTTGATTATGCCATTGATATGAGTTTACCGTGAGACCTAGATGTCATTTGCTTATGTGATTTGCTTGTGATCTTGCTAAAATCTGGATATGAGTTAGACATAGTTGCAGCAACAAGATCAAACAGAGTTCGTAAAAGTTTTTCTTTTGTCTCTTTCAGTTTGTCAACTAAATTGCTTGAGGACAAGCAAGGCTTTAAGCTTGGGGGAGTTGATACGTCTCCGTCATATCTACTTTTACAAACTCTTTTTCCCTGGTTTTGGACTCTAATTTGCATGATTTGAATGGAACTAACCCGGACTAACGCTCTTGTCAGCAGAATTGCCATGGTGTTGTTTTTGCGCAGAAATAAAAGTTCTCAGAATGACCCGGCAATTTACGGAGATTTTTTGTGGAATATATAAAAAATGTTGGCGCAAGAATCAACTGGAGGGGTGGAGCTGAGAGCCCACAAGCCCACCAGGCGCGGGCCCCCCTGGCCGCGCGTGGCAGACTTGTGGGGCCCATGAAGCTCCACCGCCTCCAATCCCAGCTCTATTTAGTCCCTTTCGTCCGGAAAAAAAATCAAAAAGAAGAGTTTATCGCGTTTTACGATACGGAGGCGCCGCCACCTCCTGTTCTTCCTCTGGAGGGCAGATCTGGAGTCCGTTCTGGGCTCCGGAGAGGGGAGATAGTCTCCATCGTCATCACCAACCTTCCTTCATCGCCAATTCCATGATGCTCTTCACCGTCCGTGAGTAATCTCATCATAGGCTTGCTGGACGGTGATGGGTTGGATGAGATCTATCATGTAATCGAGTTAGTTTTGACGGGGATTGATCCCTAGTATCCACTATGTTCTGAGATTGATGTTGCTACTACTTTGCCATGCTTAATGCTTGTCACTAGGGCCCGAATGCCATGATTTCAGATCTGATCCTAGTATGTTGTCGCCAATATATGTGTGTTCTTGATCCTATCTTGCAAATTGTAGTCACCTACTATGTGTTATGACCCGGCAACCCCGGAGCGACAATAGCCGGAACCACTCCCGGAGATGACCATAGTATGAGGAGTTCATGTATTCACTAAGTGTTAATGTGCTGGTCGAGTTCTTTATGAAAAGGAGAACCTTAATATCCCGTAGTTTCCATTAGGACCCCGCTGCCACGGGAGGGATGGACAATAGATGTCATGCACGTTCTTTTCCCTAAGCACGTATGACTACATATGAAATACATGCCTACATTACATTGACAAACTGGAGCTAGTTACATATCTCTCCGTGTTATAACTGTTGCATGATGAATACCATCGGGCATAATCATCCATCACCGATCCAATGCCTATGAGTATTTTCCTGCAGGTCCTTGCTACGTTACTTTGCTGCTACTGTTGTCACTGCCGCTACTATTACTCTGTTGCTACTGCTGTTACTCTGTTGCTACTGCTATTACTTTGCTACTACTGGTTACTGTTGCTACTGTTGCTATCACACTACCTTGCTACAAATACTTTGCGGCAGATACTAAATCTTTCAGGTGTGGTTGAATTGACAACTCAACTGCTAATACTTGAGAATATTCTTTGGCTTCCCCGTGTGTCGAATCAATAAATTTGGGTTGAATACTCTACCCTCGAAAACTGTTGCGATCCCCTATACTTGTGGGTTATCACCCCTCGCGGTGGACCTCCGGAACCCTTTCCGGTGGTCCCGGTACGCTACCGGTGACGCTCGAAACATTTCTGGCGTCCAAACCCTACCTTTGGACCATTCCGGAGCTCCTCATGACGTACTGGATCTCATCCGGGACTCCGAACAACCATCGGTAACCTCGTATAACAATTCCATATAACCCTAGCGTCATCGAACCTTAAGTGTGTAGACCCTACGGGTTCGGGAATCATGCAGACATGACCGAGACACTCTTCGACCAATAACCATCAGCGGGATCTGGATACCCAAGGTGGCTCCCACATGTTCCACGATGATCTCATCGGATGAACCACGATGTCAAGGATTCAATCAATCCCGTATACAATCCCCTTTGTCTGTCGGTATAGAACTTGCTCGAGTTTCGATCGTGGGTATACCTATACCTTGTTCAATCTCGTTACCGGTAAGTCTCTTTACTCGTTCCGTAGCACATCATCCCGTGACTAACTACTTAATCACACTTATCTCATTATGATGATGTTCTACCGAGTGGGCCCAAAGATACCTCTCCGTCACATGGAGTGACAAATCCCGATCTTGATTCGTACCAACCCAACAGACACTTTCGGAGATACCCGTAGTGCACCTTTATAGTCACCCAGTTACGTTGTGATGTTTGATACACCCAAAGCACTCCTACGGTATCCGGGAGTTGCACAATCTCACATTCGAAGGAAAAGACACTTGACATTAGAAAAGCTTTAGCATACGAACAACACGATCTAGTGCTATGCTTAGGATTGGGTCTTGTCCATCACATCATTCTCCTAATGATGTGATCCCGTTATCAATGACATCTAATGTCCATGATCAAGAAACCATGATCATCTATTGATCAGCGAGCTAGCCAACTAGAGGCTTGCTGGGGACACGTTGTGATCTATTTATTCACACATGTATTACTGTTTCCTGTTAATACAATTATAGCATGAACAATAGACGATTATCATCAACAAGGAAATATGATAATAACCATTTTTTATTGCCTCTAGGGCATATTTCCAACAACTCTTTCATACCATCCCGTTCCACAGCGGTTACCACACACTGTTGAGACATGAAGCCTGTCGGGGAACGTTGCATGGGAAACAAATTTTTTTCCTACGCACACGAAGACCTATCATGGTGATGTCCATCTACAAGAGGAGATTAGATCTACGTACCCTTGTAGATCGCTAAGCGGGAAGCCTTAAGAATCGCGGTTGATGTAGTGGTACAGCTTCGTGATTCAAATCACCGTCGTCCCACGATCCGTCCCACGACCGGTTCCGATCTAGCGACGAACGGACGACACCTCCGCGTTCAGCACACGGACAGCTCGATGACGATCTCGGCCTTCTTGATCCAGCAAGCAAGATAGAGAAGTAGATGAGTTCTTCGACAGCGCGACGGCACTCCGGTGGTGGTGATGATCTACTCCTGCAGGGCTCTGCCCGAGCTCCGAAGAAATTCGATCTAGAGGTAAAACTATGTGGAATAGGCAAGAGTTGCACATGGCAAAGTTGTGTCTCAAAAATCCCTAAACCACCAATATATATAGGAGGAGGGGAGGGGCTAGCCTTGGGGCACAAGGGTCCCAAGGGTGCGCCGGACACAAGGGTAGAGGAGGACTCCTCCTCCAATTAGGTTTGGAAGGAGGAGTCCTCCTATTCCTTCCCACCTCCCTCTTTCTATTTCTTCTTCTTTTCCTTTGGTATTTTTACATGTTGTGCCATAGCCCTCTTGGGCCGACTCTACCAGCCCACTAAGGACTTGGTGCGCCACCCTAGGGCCTTGTGCTCACTCCTGGGTGGGTGGGCCCCTCCCGGTAAACACCCAAAACCCATTCGTAACTCCTGGTACATTGCCGGAATTGCCCGAAACTTTCCGGTGACCAAATGAAACCATCCTATCTATCAATCTTCATTTCCGGACCATTCCGGAAACCCTCGTGTCTTCCGTGATCTCATCCGGGACTCCCAACAACATTCGGTAACCACACATATAACTCAACTATACTAAAACATCATCGAACCATAAGTGTGCAGACCGTGCGGGTTAGAGAACTATGTAGACATGACCCGAGACACTCCTCGGTCAATATCCAATAGCGGGACCTGGATGCCCATATTGGATCCTACATATTCTCTGAAGATCTTATCGGTTGAACCTCAGTATCAAGGATTCATATAATCTCGTACGTCATTCCCTTTGTCCTTCGGTATGTTACTTGCCCGTCATTCGATCGTCGGTATCTACATACCTATTTCAATATCGTTACCGGCAAGTCTCTTTACTCGCTCTGTAATACAAGATCTTGTGACTTACACTTAGTCACTTTTCTTGCAAGGCTTGTTTGTGATGTTGTATTACCGAGTGGGCCCCGAGATACCTCTCCGTCACACGGAGTGACAAATCCCAGTCTTGATCCATACTAACTCAACGGGCACCTTCGGAGATACCTGTAGAGCATCTTTATAGTCACTCAGTTACATTGCGACGTTTGATACACACAAGGTATTCCTCCGGTGCGAGTGAGTCATATGATCTCATGGTCATAGGAATAAATACTTGACACGTAGAAAACAATAGAAATAAAATGACACGATCAATATGCTACGTTCATAGTTTGGGTCTAGTCCATCACATGATTCTCCTAATGATGTGATCGAGTTATCAAATGACAACACTTGCATAAAGTCAGAAAACCTTGACTATCATTGATCAACTGGCTAGCCAACTAGTGGCTTGCTAGGGACATGATTTTGTCTATGTATCCACACATGTATCTATGTTTTCATTCAATACAATTATAGCATGGATAACAAACGATTTTCTTTTAACAGGAGATATAATAATAACTATTTTATCATTGCCTCTAGGGCATATTTCCAACAGTCTCCCACTTGCACTAGAGTCAATAATCTAGCCCTCACATCGCCATGCGATTTTACATTGTAATAAATCTAACACCCATACAGTTCTCGTGTTGATCATGTTTACCGGTGGAAGAGGTTTAGTCAACGGATCTGCTACATTCAGATCCGTGTGCACTTTGCAAATATTTACGTCCTCTCCTTAGACGTAGTCGCGGATGAGGTTGAAGCTTCATTTGATGTGCCCGATATTCTTGTGAAACCTTGGTTCCTTTGCTAAAGCAATGGCACCAGTGTTGTCACAAAACAGAGTTATTGGATTTATTGCGCTCGGCACAACTCCAAGATCCGTCATGAATTGCTTCATCTAGACACCATCCTTAGATGCCTCCGAGGCAGCCATGTACTCCGCTTCACATGTAGAATCTACTACGACGTTTTTCTTGGAACTGCACTAGCTTACCATACCCCCATTAAGAATAAATACGTATCGGGTTTGAGACTTAGAGTCATCTGGATCAGTGTCAAAGATGCGTCGACGTAACCCTTTACGACGAGCTCTTCGTCACCTCCATAAACGAGAAACATTTCCTTAGTCCTTTTCAGGTACTTCAGAATACTCTGGACCGCCGTCCAGTTATCCACTCCTGGATTACTTTGAAACCTGCCTGCCATACTTATGACCAGGCTGACGTGTGGTCTAGTGCACAGCATTGCATACATGATAGAACCTATGGCTGAAGCATAGGGAACGGAACTCATTTGTTCTCTATCTTCCGCAGTTGCTGGGCACTGAGTCTTACTCAATTTTATCCCTTGTAACACTGGCAAGAACCCCTTCTTGGACTGTTTCATTTTGAACTTCTTCAAAACTTTATCAAGGTATGTGCTTTGTGAAAGTCCTATCAGGTGTCTCGATCTATCTCTATAGATCTTAATGCCTAGAATGTAAGCAGCTTCTCCTAGGTCCTTCATAGAGAAACTTTTATTCAAGTAATCCTTTACGCTCTCCAAAAACTCCACGTTGTTTCCAATCAACAATATGTCATCCACATATAATATTAGAAACGCCACAGAGCTCCCACTCACATTCTTGTAAATACAAGATTCTCCAACCACTTGTATAAACCCAAATGCTTTGATCACCTAATCAAAGCGTTTATTCCAACTCCGAGATGCTTGCACCAGTCCAAAAATGGATCGATGCAGCTTGCATACTTTGTTAGCATTCTTTGGATCGACAAAACCTTCGGGTTGCATCATATACAACTCTTCCTTAAGAAAACCGTTAAGGAACGCCGTTTTGACATCCATCCGCCAGATTTCATAATCGAAAAATGAAGCTATTGCTAACATGATCCGGACGGACTTAAGATAGTCAAATCCTTGAACTTGTGAAAAACTCTTTGCCACAAGTCGAGCTTTATAAACGGTCACATTACTGTCCACGTCCGTCTTCTTCTTAAAGATCCATTTGTTCTGAACAGCCTTGCGGCCGTCAGGTAATACTTCCAAAGTCCACACTTTGTTTTCATACATAGATCCTATCTCGGACTTCATGGCCTCCAGCCATTTGTTGGAATCCGGGCCCACCATTGCTTCTTCATAATTTATAGGTTCATTGTCATCTAACAACATGATTGATAAGACAGGATTACCGTACCACTCACGAGTAGTACATGATCTTGTCGACCCGTGAGGTCCGATAGGAACTTGATCCTAAATTTCATGATCATCATCATTAACATCCTCCTCAATCGGCGTCGCTTCGACACAGAGTTCCCCTACCCTGCCTATGAGGCATGGTTTGCATGTGTCAAGTGATTCAAAATCAAGTGACTCCAAAAGTCCATCGGAATGGAGTTTCTTCATGCGCTTTACACCAATATGACCTAAGCGGCAGTGCCACAAAAACATGGCGCTATCATTGTTAACTCTACATCTTTTGGTTTCAATGTTATGTATATGTGCATCATCGCCATCAAGGTTCAATATGAACAATCCTCTTACATTGGGAGCATGACCATAAAAGATATTACTCATAGAAATAGAACAACCATTATTCTCTGACTTAAACGAGTAACTGTCTTGCAATAAACAAGATCCAGATATAATGTTCATGCTTAATGCATGCACTAAATAACAATTATTTAAGTTCATAACTAATACTGATGGTAACTGAAGTGAGATTGTGCTGACGGCGATTGCATCAACCTTGGAACATTTTCCCACGCGCATCGTCACTTCATCCTTCGCCAGCCTTCGTTTATTCCGCAGTTCCTGCTTTGAGTTGCAAATATGAGCAACAGAACCGGTATCAAATACCCAGGCACTACTACGAGAGTTGGTTAAGTACACATCAATAACATGTACATCAAATATACCTGATTTTTCCTTGGCCGCCTGCTTATCAGCCAAATACTTGGGGCAGTTGGGCTTCGAGTGACCCATTCCCTTGCAATAATAACATTGTGTTTCAGGCTTAGGTCCAGCCTTGGGTTTCTACGTCGGATTGGCAACAGGCTTGCCGCTCTTCTTGGAGTTAACCTTCTTGCCTTTGCCGTTTCTCTTGAAACCAGTGGTCTTATTGACCATCAACACTTGATGCTCTTTCCGGAGTTCTGACTCTATGACTTTCAGCATCGCAAATAACTCGCGGGGTGACTTGTTCATCCCTTGCATGTTATAGTTCAACACAAAGCTCTTATAGCTACGTGGCAGTGATTGAAGAATTCTGTCAGTGATAACCTCTTGCAGGAGTTCAATCCCCAGCTCACCTAGACGGTTTGAGTACCCAGACATTTTGAGCACATGTTCACTGACAGACGAATTCTCCTCCATCTTGCAAGCATAGAATTTATCAGAGGTCTCATACCTCTCGATCCGGGCATTCTTCTTAAAGATAAACTTCAACTCCTAGAACATCTCATATGCTCCATGATGCTCAAAGCGACGTTGAAGTCCCGGTTCCAAGCCAGACAAGACTTCACATTGAACTACTAATTAGTCCTCCTTACGTGTTAACCAGGCATTCAAAACATCTTGGCCAGACGTAGCAAGTGGTTCATCTCCTAGCGCAGCATTAAGGACACAATCCGTCTTCCGAGCTTGTAGGAGCAACTTTAGATTACGAGCCGAGTTGATACATCTCCAACGTATCTATAATTTTTTATTGTTCCATGCTATTATATTATCAACTTGGGATGTCTTATATGCATTTATATGCCATTTTATATCATTTTTGGGACTAACCTATTAACTCAGTGCCTAGTGCCAGTTTCTGTTTTTTCCGTGCTTTTGACCTTTTTCAGAAAAGAATATTATACGGAGTCCAAATGGAATAAAACCTGCGGGATGATTTTTCCATAACAGAAGATACGCACATGACTTGAGAACCAAGGTAGGAGGTCTCGTGGGAGGTCACGAGCCCCCTAGGTGCGCCCTAGGGGGGCCCTAGCAGGCTCGTGGGCCCCCTTGCCTCCTCTGCCCTACCACTTTCGCCTGTAAATTCCAAAAAATCCCGAAACCTCCAGAGAGAGCCACGAAAATAGTTTTCCGCCGCCGCAAGCTTCTGTCTCCGCAAGATCCCATCTGGGGACCATTCTGGTGCCCTGCCGGAGGGGGATTCGGACACGGAGGGCTTCTTTATCAACACCATTGCCTCTCCGATGATGCGTGAGTAGTTCACCACAGACCCGCGGGTCCATAGCTAGTAGCTAGATGGCTTCTTATCTCTCTTGGATCTTCAATACAAAGTTCTCCATGATCTTCATGGAGATCTATCTGATGTAACTTTCTTTTGCGGTGTGTTCGTTGAGATCCGATGAATTGTGGATTTATGATCAGATTATCTACGAATATTATTTGAGTCTTCTCTGATTTCTTATATGCATGATTTTGTATCCTTGCAATTCTGTTTGAGTTATGGGTTTCGTTTGGCCAACTTGATCTATAATTGTTCTAATGGGAGAAGTGCTTGGTTTTGGGTTCATACCATGCGGTGTCCTCACCTAGTGACAAAAGGGGTAGTGAGGCACGCATCATGTTGTTGCCATCAAGGGTAAAAAGATGGGGTTTATATCACATTGCATGAATTTATCCATCTACATCATGTCATCTTGCTTAAGGCGTTACTCTGTTTGTTATGAACTTAATACACTAGATGCATGCTGGATAGCGGTCGATGTGTGGAGTAATAGTAGTAGATGCATAAAGTATCGGTCTACTTGTCTCGGACGTGATGCCTATATGTATGATCATTGCCTTAGATATCGTCATGACTTTGCGCGATTCTATCAATTGCTCGACAGTAATTCGTTCACCCACCATAATACTTGCTATCATGAGAGAAGCCTGTAGTGAACACTATGGCCCCTGGTCTATTTTACACATCATATATTTAGATCTACATAAAAAAATACCAAAAATACCTTGCTGCACTTTTATCTATTTACCTTTCATCACTATCAGATCTCACCTTGCAAGTAATCGTGAAGGGATTGACAACCCCTTTATCGCGTTGGGTGCAAGTTTGTTTGCTTTGCGCAAGTTCATTGGTGCCTCATCTTGATACTCGTACTAGATTGATACCTTGGTTCTCAAACTGAGGGAAATACTTATCTCTACTTTGCTGCATCACCCTTTCCTCTTCAAGGGAAAAACCAACGCAAGCTCAAGAAGTAGTAGGAAGAATTTTTGGCGCCGTTGCCGGGGAGTATTCAAGTGAAGCATATCTACCAGGTACCTATCGCAAACTATCTCTTGCATTAACATTATTTGCCATTTGCCTCTCGTTTTCCTCTCCCCCACTTCTAGAAAAACAAAATTTACAAAAATATTTGCCTTTTTCGTTTACCCTTTCTTTTGCTTGCTTTCTGTTTGCTTGTGTTCTTGTCTGCTTGCTAAGTCACCATGTCTAAAAACACCAAATTGTGTGACTTCTCCAATACTAATAACAATGATTTTATTAGTACTCCAATTTCTCCCGTCACTAGTGCGGAATCATATGAAATTAATGCTGCCTTGTTGAATCTTGTTATGAAAGAGCTATTTTCCGGCCTTCCTAGTGTAGATGTCGCATCCCATCTTAATACCTTTATTGAGTTATGCGATATGCAAAAGAAGAAAGATGTGGATAATGATATTATTAAATTGAAGCTATTTCCATTCTTATTACGAGATCGAGAAAAAACTTGGTTTTCATCTTTACCCAAAAATAGTATTGATTCATGGAACAAGTGTAAAGATGCCTTTATTTCCAAGTATTTTCCATCGGCTAAGATTATCTCTCTCCGTAATGATATCATGAATTTTAAGCAACTAGATCATGAACATGTTGCACAATCTTGGGAGAGAATGAAATTGATAATTAGAAATTGTCCCGCTCAGGGCCTGAGTCTTTGGATGATTATACAAATTTCCTATGCTGGTTTGAATTTTGCTTCTAGAAATATCTTGGATTCCACCTCTGGTGGAAGTTTTATGGAAATCACACTAGGAGAAGCCACAAAACTCCTAGATAATATCATGACAAATTATTCTCAATGGCACACTGAAAGGTCACCTACTAGTAAAAAAGTTCATGCTATAGAAGAAATTAACTCTTTGAGTGCTAAGATGGATGAGTTAATGAAGTTCTTTGCTAGTAAAAGTGCTCATTTAGATCCAAATGATATGCCTTTGTCTTCCTTGAATGAGAATTGCAATGATAATTTGGATGTTAATTTTGTTGGTAGGAATAATTTTGGTAACAACAATGCTTATAGAGGTAACTTTAATCCTAGGCCTTTTCCTAGTAATCCCTCTAATAATTTTGGCAATTCCTACAACAATGCTCATGGAAATTATAATAAATTACCCTCTGATCTTGAGAGTAATATTAAGGAGTTTATTACTTCGCAAAAGATTTTCAATGCTTCGATGGAAGAAAAACTGCTTAAAATTGATGACTTGGCTAGGACTGTTGATAGAATATCTCTTGATATTGATGCTTTGAAATTGAGATGTGCTCCTCCCAAGATTAATATGGATGAAACTTTGAAAGCTATGCGTGTTTCCATGAATGAGAGTAAAGAAAGAACCGCCCAAATTCGGGCTAGACATGAATGGCTTAAAAAGGCGTGTTCTTGTGATGAGAATCACGAAGATATTAAAGTGCTTGGTGTGACTCCTATTGAATCCTTGTTTTCTAATGTCAATCTTAATGATGATGATGGGGCTGGATGTGAATCCACTTTGGTTGAGAAACTCCCCAATGATTCGGAGTCTATTTATCTTGATGCTAAAAATACTGAAAGTAGAGTAGAGGATATCAAAACTTTGAGTAGTGATGAAATTACTACTTTGGATTTCAAGGAATTTAATTATGATAGTTGCTCTTTGATTGAATGTGTTTCCTTGATGCAATCCATGCTAGACTCTCCACATGCTTATAGCCAAAATAAGGCTTTTACCGATCATATCGTTGATGCTATGATGAAATCTCTTGAAGAGAAACTTGAGCTAGAAATATCTATTCCTAGAAAACTTCATGATGAGTGGGAACCTACTATACAAATCAAGATTAAAAAATATGAATGTCATGCTTTGTGTGATTTAGGTGCTAGTGTTTCCACAATTCCAAAATCTTTATGTGATGTTCTAGGCTTCAATGAGATTGATGATTGCTCTCTTAATTTGCATCTTGCGGATTCTACTATTAAGAAACCTATGGGAAGGATCAAGGATGTTCTTATCATTGCAAATAGGAACTACGTGCCTGTAGATTTCATTGTGCTTGATATTGATTGCAATCCGACATGTCCCATTATTCTTGGTAGCCCTTTCCTTAGGACTATTGGTGCTATTATTGATATGAAGGAAGGGAATATTAGATTTCAATTTCCATTAAAGAAGGGTATGGAACACTTTCCTAGAAATAAAATAAGATTGCCTTATGAATCCATGATGAGAGCTACTTATGGTTTTAGCACTAAAGATGACGATACTTGATTCTATTGCCTTATGCCTAACGAAGGGCGTTAAACGATAGCGCTTGTTGGGAGGCAATCCAATGAATAAATTTATTTTTGCTTTTTACTTTCTGTTTTGTTGAGTCCACACCATCATGATTCTGTTATGATTGTGTTTTTATGTTTTAATTAGCGTTTGTGCCAAGTAGAACCTTTATGATTAGTTTTGGTGATAGTTGTTTAATCATGCTGAAAAAAGACAGAAACTTTGTGCTCATGAAATTATTTTTAATTCCTATCCAGAAAGAGCTTTTGAGTTGATTCTTTTTGCTTCTGATTGATATGCAAATTTCCCTAACTTTCATAATTTTTCCGAAGTTTTGGGATAGCAGAGCTATACGAAATATACAGATTGCAACAAACTGTTCTGTTTTTGACAGATTATATTTTTGTTGTGTTGATTACTTATTTTTATGAAACTATGGTTAGTATCGGGGGGTACGAGCCATGGAAAAGTGAGAATACAGTAATATAACATCAATCTAAATAGAAATCAAGTTTACTACAGTACCTAAAAAGTTGGAAGTTTGTTTTCTTATGCTAATGATATCACGAGTTTCTGTTTAAGTTTTGTGTTGTGAAGTTTTCAAGGTTGGGGTGATGTTCTTATGGACAATGGAATAAAGAGTGGAAAGAGCTTAAACTTGGGGATTCCCAAGTCATCCCAAGCCAAATCCAAGGACACCAAAAATCCTAAGCTTCGGGATGCCCCGGGAAGGCATCCCCTCTTTCGTCTTCAATCCATCGGTAACGTTACTTGGAGCTATATTTTTATTCACCACATGATATGTTTTTGCTTGGAGCGTCATGTATTATAGGAGTCTTTGCTTTCTGTTTTATCACAATTGTCCTTGCTGCACAACTTTTTGAGAGGGCATGCACTCATCGTGAATTTGTTAGAATACTCAATGAGCTTCACTTATATCTTTTGAGCTAGATAATTTTGCTCTAGTGCTTCACTTAAATCTTTTTAGAGCACGACGGTGTCATATTTTGTAGAAATAAAAACTCTTGATCTTCACTTATATCATTTTGAGAGTGCTCTCTCTAAGTAACTTGGTAATTGGCGTGTGTTAAGAAATTAGTCCTAAATATGACAGACATCCAAAGAGGATATAATAAAAACTTTCATATTCAAGTGCATTGATTAGTAAGAGAAGTTTGATCCCACACAATTAGTTTTGAGATATGGATATGGTAATTTTAGAGTTATGTTAGTAGGGTGTTGTGAATCTAGAAATACTTGTGTTGAGGTTAGTGATTCCCGTAGCATGCACGTATGGTGAACCGCTATTTTAGGAAGTCAGAGCATAATTGATTTATTGATTGTCATCCTTTGTGTGGCGGTCGGGATCGCGTGATGGTTAACACCTACCAACCCTTCTCCTAGGAGTATGCGTTTAGCACTTTGTTTCGATTACTAATAAAACTTTCGCAATAAGTATATGAGTTCTTCATGACTAATGTGAGTCCATGGTATAGATGCACTCTCACCTTCCACCATTTCTAGCCTCTCTAGTGTCGCACAACTTTCGTCGGTGCACAGACCCACCATATACCTTCTTCAAAACAGCCACCGTACCTACCTATTATGGCATTTTCATATCCATTCTGAGATATATTGCCATGCAACTTCCACCGTGTCGTCTCATGACATGTGTCATCACTTTCATATTGCCATTGAATGATCGTAAGATAGCTAGCTAGATGTTTCAATGTCATACGCTAAGCTAGATCGTTGCACATCCCGGTACACTACCGGAGGCATTTCATATAGAGTCATTATTGTTTTAAGTATCGAGTTGTAAGTAAATAAAAGTATGATGATCATCACTATTAGATCATTGTCCCATGTGAGGAAATAAAAAAAAGAGGCCAAAGATGCCCAGCAAAAAAAAGAGGCCAAAGAGCCCAAACAAAAAAATGATGAGAGAAAAGAGAGAAGGGATAATACTACTATCTTTTTCCACACTTGTGCTTCAAAATAGCACTATGTTCTTCATGATAGAGAGTCTCTTGTTTTGTCACTTTCATCTACTAGTGGGAATTTTTGTTATATAACTTGCCTTGTATATTCCAATGATGGACTTCCTCAAAATTTCCCTACGTCTTCGTGAGGAAGCAAGTTGGGTGCACACCCACTAGTTTTCTTTTTGAGCTTTCATACACTTATGGCTCTAGTGCATCTGTTGCATGGCAATCCCTATTCATTCACATTGTTATCTGTTGATGGGCACCTCCATAGCCCATTTATACACCGAGTCGATGTGACCATGTAGCGACCCGACTCAAAACGAGTCAAGCCTCTGTGTATCTGTGCCATCCCTGGATCAGTATGCTGGCACACACAGTACATCAATGTATATATCAAAGTGCAATCACATGTAAATAGCGTAAAACTGATATATACCTTAAATATCTCAGCGGAAACAGTCAAGGGAGTGGAGTCCCAATAAACACCAACAGCAAGTTGAGTGCGGACTGTAACCCTGAATCGTACTCTTTCTCGTCGAGGAAAATATCTGCAACATAAGACGTTGCAGCCGTGTAGGTCAGCATATTGAATATGCCGGCAAGTCACAAAAGAGAGGGGTAAAATATCATCTATACTATATGCATATATGGCAGCTGGGGTTGTAAGTTTTTTTTTGCGAAAAGCAAGGTTTTCTCCTACATCAAGAGAGGGCTAAAAGCAAAATATTACTACATTGTTGGTTGTTAACGAGATGGTTCCACCAACCAATTCTCGTACCCGTGTTTTCAATAATACCCACAACATTAATTTGTATTGAGAATTCCAGATAACTTTAGTTCCTTTGGCTCAAGTTGTGCATGACCGTGGACACGGCTAATCGATTAGGTTTGAGTATTCCGCAGAGTTTTGCACACATTCCCCACAAGATTTGATCGCCTCCGTGTATGTCCTCGCACTTCAGGGTGCTTTGAAGACCGGATGATCAAAACATGGTCTTTCAACGGGTCCCTCTGAATCCCTGTCGGTGCCCATCCAATCCTATCGTTCTTCTACATCTGCTAGCACCGCCTGTCCAGAGTCGCCACGTTGTCCAACCAAGCCAGAACCCATAATGACTTGTGGCTGTGCAGGTAAGCCTTGGGTCTTGAAAATATCCGTCCGTCTCTTTGAGCCTGGGTGAAGCTTTCCGCAAGATGTCATGGCACGTCTCCAGCATCTCGGGTCATCCACTGGTTTCTCCAAGGAGCCGGTCAACCGTCCTTCACCCAGAGTTGCATTGCATCACGAGGTCTTGAGAAGTCTTCACTTAACCGGTCTTGGTTATTAAATTATTCTCGCATCACTCGTGATAAACTCTGAACCAGAATCCCGTCTACTCAAGCATAGCAATATGAAATTTGTCGTCCCGGGCCAAGTAACGGGGTTGTTGGGGTGCCTACCACATGATACTACAATATGTAACCATAATTTCCAAGTACCTACTCAGCATGCAATTGGGCATAGGATGGTAGAACTACGATGCATAAAACATAGGTGATACATGATCAAATGACTTGCCTGGTGATGTTGACGAAGAAGAATATTCGTTCTCGAGGAGTAACTTGATAGACTACTCGTCACTCTCCGATGAAATCTATATAACAACCATATCATTCACGTAAGCACTCATACTAGCAATCATTCTAGCAATCAAAACAAAAGAGAGAGCAAATAAGAATCCGAAGGAAACTTCAAATAAGACTAGGGAGTCTTCTACTACATCAAACACTAAATAGTTTTGTCTAAAAATAAAATACTTAAATAACAGGGAACTAAGATATAAATTTAACTAAGATAAAATAAGGTATTTTTCACAAAACTATTTGAAAGTATTTCCAAACGGGATTTGAAACAGTAGAGAAACCAATTGCAAGCTATTAGAGAACTAGAAGTGATTTCATGATAACTTATAAAAATAAAATCAAAACTTGTTGCAAATCTACTGTTAACTAACAGAAACAAAACATAATCTTTCTGAAATATAAAAGAAAAATAATTTAAAAACAACTAAAGAAAGAAATATAGTCATAATCCTAAAAGAAGTGAACAGAAAGTGTTTCACAATAAATAATGAGCTAAAATACTCAAACAAATTCTGAAATTTTTACCATTGATAAATAAGATCACTAGTGATCAGTAGCAAAAAGAATTAATTAAAAATCTATTTTTAAACTCCCAGAATAAGCAAAACAAGCTTTAATTCTAATCTGATCTAACTTAATTTTTTATAAATCCAAACATAGACAAATTATATATTTTCGGAAACTACAAGAAAATTGTGATCTAACGCAAAAAGAATCAGCATCATTGGACTTCTAGATCAAAATTTACAAGCTAAACAAGAACGGAACTAAATCTGTTATGGAATTAATCTGAAAACGAAAACGACGACGTGGCGAGATCTGATTGGTTGGCGGGTGTGCACGATTTTGGCTATCTAGAGGGTGGCCGGAGTGTAACAAAAACCCTCTCGGTCTTATAATTACTAACAGGGAACCGGTTTGGTTTTCTAACTAAAACCGAACAGGTAAGTTACTCTAATCTACACCGTTGACATATGATCTAAGGGTGCAAAACGAAAAAAAAGGGATGGGGATCTGCTCACCGTGGCTGAAACGTAGTAGGGCTGCTCCTGGCAATGGTGTGCTGCGCCGGTGGGGAGGGCACTCCGGCGAGGTGGAGGGATCTCCGGCGGGGGGGAGAGGGGGCGATGAGGAGGAGCAGGGGGCGCTCCTGGGAGGGGAGAGGGAGTCCTGTCGGGGTTGGGGTGGCCGCACGGGCGAGGGGGTGCAGGGGTGGGGCGCGCAGGGGGGTAGGGGAAGGCACTGGGGCGAGGCAGGGAGCTCCTGGAGGGGAGAGCGTTGGGGTTAAGCTCCTACCGAGCTCCTGTCGACAGAGAAGATGGCGATGGTGGCGCCGAGGCTACGGGCGGGGAAACGAGGATTTCTCTAGGGGAATGGAAAGAGGAGGCCGAGGGGGTTCTTATAGGGGTGGTGGGAGGCGCCGGGAGGGAAAGGAGCTCACGAATCCCGGAGGGGAAGCTTCCTGGAAGTTTCTGCCATGGCTACAGAAGGAATGAACGTGAGGAAGAAGAAGGAGGAGTAATGTGCATGATTTGTTTCCTAAAGTGGCCCAGGTACGTTTCCTAATAAAAGACTGTTTCCTATTTATTAAAACTAGGAATGAAAAACGTATAAAAGAAAATAAATAAAATTCCAAATATATAAGTATTATATATCAAAATTTTCAGAAAAATAATTCCCACCACGTGGGCATATTATTTTTCACAAAAGAAAAACTTCATAAAAATTTATTTTTTAAAAAATCCAAATAAAATCCAAATTTTGCCTTTAAAGTTTTTGGCACTATTTTCTTCTGACATTTATTTATTTTGGGGTGTCATGTTACCTCCTCTCCTTCTTGCTTGGCAAGAATATCGTCACAAAGAATTTTTTTTGTGATTGAAATCTTTTGCCGAAATGAATTCAAAATCAAATACCGAAAGAAATTCAACGGCCACCATGATTCAAATTCTTTATAGTTGAAGAAGTCATGTCATCTTGTCTCATTGCCTTTGAATTTGAATTTACCGGAGAAGGGGAAAGTCATTTTATTCCCTCCCATTCAAAAGTTTTTGAAAAGTTTCAAATTTCACTAAAGTTTTCAATCACTCAAGCAAACAAACGATCAATCTAACACTCCCGTTGTTCCTTGATCTAAGGTGTATAGTTTTTTGAGAAAAAATACAAAATATAAGGTGTATTGCGTTGCGCCACCTGTTTGGATATATATTTTAGGTATTTGATTACATTTCCTTATATCAGGCAAGCTCCTCTATTTTCTGATGTCAATTAGTCAGGTGTAATCACATCCGAAACTTGTGAAATCTTCCCTCTAGGTGCATTCTTTAATTCCCGTGTCAAAAACTATTCACCTTAGATTTAGGAACGGAGGGAGTAATTATTTTTAACATTCCAAAATTTGGGATGTTACAAACCTACCACACTTAAAATGAATCTCGTCCTCGAGATTCGAAAGGCTAGAAATAAAAGGTTAGGGTTTTGGGGTCTTCTAACAAATCCAACCTCCGGCAAAGCGGGATGCTACCACACTTAAAATGAGAGCTACTGGTCCCTCAGAATTTTAGAAATCCTCTTGGGTTTTGGCATCTGACTCCTCACAGTTTTCATACTAACTCCTCTGGTGATGCTCTTCCATTATACTCATAACGTTCCCATCAAAATCGAGGGTTCTTCTGTTGATACAAGCTTCTTCCATTACTGGGTCTTCTTAACTGATAGTCTCGTGGTCAATTCTAAATAACATATCGATGGTTCTCATGGTGGTCTACCATTTGTGGTTATCCTGCAGAGAGAGGGGTCTTGGTTTCATCCTCATCGTAAAATTTCTTACGCGTGATAACAAGTGCCATGTACATGGGGCTTTCAGCATACCATTCTAAGGCTTAAACAAAAGTTTCAAAGAACATCGTCTCTCACTATGGGTAAGTCTCTCACATTTACCATTCCGAATAGCAAGGTAAATGATAAGAGTAAGTTGTCATGGTGACCAATCCATTCCGCACCCAAATCATTTCTCTGTATAAGGTTTAGCGAATCTCGCATTCTAACACTTGGGCATCCTCACAAGTATTGTAGAATTTTTCTTGTCCATGAACGAAGTTCGGATAATCCATTGTTTCTGCAAGCTGAACAAAACATCTAACGTATCTTCACAACTCTCAGGTTTTCGTATGCCCCTAAGAAAACGTTTGCTGATCCATCATAGCTTCTTCCAAGTTTCTTTCTTCTTAAAGGTAGTGATTGATCCTTGGTAGTTCCGGGGTCTGTGGGTTGCAGGACCACTTTAAGTCATACTTAAAATTACCCCGCCTTTAAATCCTATGGTGTTTCATTCCATCATACTCTTGGGGTAACCATCATATAATAAAAATCCTCAGACTTATTTTTTGTACACACTCCATTCTGTGGGATACTTTCCATTGGTTCGTTTACCATGAAAAGGTATTGGTTCATACATAAATCATATTCATTTCATAATCAATCCTTTATTACATCCTTAATTTCTTCTCAAAAACTCCAATTCAAAAGTACTCTATTACAAAGGCTGCCATCCACATTGTTCGGTATGGTCGAGCATTTCTGCCAACATTATTCATTCGTCTCTCTTGGAGGTACTTTAGTTCCACTAGAAGTTTCCAATGTGCTCCTTGAAATCATCCATCTTTTGCTTCATCATGCTGGCCACGAGCTTCAGCTCCATCATCTCCGCATGCACTTCACTTAGGTATTCCTGGGTATGACGGAGTCTTGCTTCAAGTATTTCTCCAATTTGGCGTATGGCTTCCATGGCAGCTTCACGGACAACATCAAAGAAGGTTTCTCGTGGTACACATGAAATGAAAAAGTATTGCCCCATAGTATTTGGACAAACTCCTTTCACATGGTGGAGGTGTACTTCCACATACCAAAGTTCTACTCCACTTTCCATGAATGGGTGGCCTTTGTAGACTGCATCTCCTTCAAGATGAATGTGCTTCATCATGTCCTTCAGGATTTTCGGGTAATCATGATCACTGGTCAAGGTCATGATCGTTTCTGGGCCCTTGAGGAATGACTCGGAGAGAGTTATCATCTGCAGGTGTCAGTAAATAGGTACTCAGTGGAATGTATATGTCTCCTTGGCAGTTATGGTACATTCCTACTCAGTGGATCCTGTGGGTTTACCGATTACTACCACACTTAAAATGAATTTATACTCATGCCTGCATAGACCATATTTTCTCATATCCTCTTAATTGTTCAGAGATCTTTGTTCGAAGAGAAACAATGCATACAGTTTCAACATAGGCAATCATGAGACAATAAATTCCATTTATTGATGATGTTATTACAATCTCAGGGACTTCTGTTACAAAAAATTTCACTCCATGATCTCATGAAAAACAAGAGTTCTTCAGATTACACTAATTGCTGCGGTCAAAACATAACTACTCCTTTTTAGCTTTCTTCCTTTGTGGACAATCATTAGCAAAATGTCTTGCTTCCTTGCAACGAAAGCAAATGAGTTCTGACAAGTCTCGAGGCGTCTTAGTGTTTGCTTTTGCTCCTTGGGTTTCCGGCTTCCTTCCTGAGCACATGTATTTGTGGTGGCCAAATTCCATACACTTGTAACATCTGACATGACTCAGGTCTATATCTGCAGAGATTTGGCTCTTCCGAGGGTACCTTTTTTTCTTTCCGGACTCCTTTATTTTAGCGAGTTCTTCTATTTCAAGTGGATCAAACTCCACTTTTTCCGTCGGGAAGTTTCCGAGATACTCTTGGCTTCCCTTCGTGCAATCCTGTGAATAATGTCCTTCTTCTCCACATGAGTAGCATGCATTGGAGAAAAATCTGGTCAGACCTTGTCCATCAGGGTCTTCAATATTTCCGTTCATCACCGGCTCTTCTAGAATCTTCTTCTTGAGTGTTTCCTTCATTGCTTCTTTCTGCTGCTGGACAACTTGTTGTACCTTGGGGTAAATGTGACATTGAGCTGGGTAGTGGGTGGTTCCTTCACAAAGGAAACAAGTCACCTGACTACTTGGGCACTCCTCAGCTGGGTGATTTTCTTCACAATGAGTGCATGCATCCTTGTGTTCTTCCTGGGTGTGTCCTATTTCTCCACAGATCTTGCATGCACAAGTCTTCTCCTTCGGATTATCATAGCACTTCAGAATAAGTTGGGATCTTAACAGAGTGTTCTTGAATTTGTCCCAAGTTTCTGCTCCAGTAAATCCTTGTATGGCATGGTGCATTTTCCACCAGATAGCAGCACTTTGCGTAAAGTAATGAAGAGCGTCTCCACTTCATACTTCCTTGAGATCAAGTTGCTCCCGAAGTGGTTCTCCATGTTTTGAATCCATATATCAGCCTCCAGCTGGGTCATTGGTCTAGAGATTACATGTCCAGCTTCATACTCCATCTGGTAGGGTTGAGGTTTTGAGATGGGTAAGAGAGAGAGGGAGATACACACAATACAAACAATATTTTTGAGAATAGGTGTTATTTGTGGCCGTCAGAAAACACACACCAAAGACGGCTCACAAATCATCGTATCTAACGTGGGTATATAACAGGGGTTTGGACTTCTAATGGTCATATAAATATTCGAACGCTTCAGGGTCTTCGAATTCTTCGGGTCTTGAGAGTCTTCAATTGGTGCAGCTTCAATTCTTCAAATGCATGATGAAATCCTCTTTACTTTGAAGTGGGACTCAGTTGATCCTTCATGTGGTCAAAGGGGTAAGGGTATTGTCTAACTATTTGAGGTGAGAGGGAACATTCGATAAAATTAGAAGAAATGAGAAGTAAAAGGTGTTGTTGAAAATAAAAATTTTGAGAGATCCTTTCCTAAGAAATTTCCAGTTTCTAGGGTCACGTCCTACAGTCAACATGTGCTCTGATACCATATCTGTAGCGACCCGACTCAAAACGAGTCAAGCCTCTGTGTATCTGTGCCATCCCTGGATCAGTATGCTGGCACACAAAGTACATCAATGTATATATCAAAGTGCAATCACATGTAAATAGCGTAAAACTGATATATACCTTAAATATCTCAGCGGAAACAGTCAAGTTAGTGGAGTCCCAATAAACACCAATGGCAAGTTGAGTGCGGACCGTAACCCTGAATCGTACTCTTACTCGTCGAGGAAAATATCTGCAACATAAGATGTTGCAGCCGTGTAGGTCAGCATATTGAATATGCCGGCAAGTCACAAAAGAGAGGGGTAAAATATCATCTATACTATATGCATATATGGCAGGTGGGGTTGTAAGTTTTTTTTGCGAAAAGCAAGGTTTTCTCCTACATCAAGAGAGGGCTAAAAGCAAAATATTACTACATTGTTGGTTGTTAACGAGATGGTTCCACCAACCAATTCTTGTACCCGTGTTGTCAATAATACCCACAACATTAATAATTTGTGTTGAGAATTCCAGATAACTTCAGTTCCGTTGGCTCAAGTTGTCCATGACAGTGGACATGGCCATGGACAACTTGAGCCAAAGGAACTGAAGTTATCTAGAATTCTCAACACCATTATTTATATTTCGATGTGGGTAATATTCATAACTTGGGTACGAGAACTGGTTGGTGGAACCATCTCATTAACAACCAACTATGTAGTAATATTTTGCTTTTAGCCCATCTCTTGATGTAGGAGCAAACTTTGCTTTTCGCTAAAAACTTACAGCCCCACCTGCCATATAAGCATATAGTATAGATGATATTTTACCCCTCTCTTTTGTGACTTGCCGGCATATTCAATATGCTGACCTACACGGCTGCAACGTCTTATGTTGTAGATATTTTCCTTGACGAGTAAGAGTACGATTCAGGGTTACGGTCCGCACTCAACCTGCTGTTGGTGTTATTTGGGACTCCACTCCCTTGACTGTTTCCGCTGAGATATTCAAGGTATATATCAATTTTACGCTATTTACATGTGATTGCGCTTTGATATATACATTGATGTACTGTGTGTGCCAGCATACTGATCTAGGGATGGCACAGATACACGGAGGCTTGACTCGTTTTGAGTCGGGTCGCTATAGACCATCTCCTCCTTTTTGCCTCACAACCTTCACCACACTCTGTTCCACCTATAGTGCTATATCCATGGCTCACGCTCATGTATTGCGTGAGAGTTGAAAAAGTTTGAAAAAGTAAGAGTGCAAAAACAATTACTTGGCCAATACGGGGGTTGTGCATGATTTAAATTCTTTGTGTGGCGATGATGGAGCATAGCTAGACTATATGATTTTGTAGGGATAACTTTCTTTGGCCTTGTTATTTCAAAGTTCATGATTACTTTGCTAGTATGCTTGAAGTATTATTGTTTTCATGTTAATATTAAACTAGTGTTTTGAATCTTATGGATCTGAACATTCATGCCACAATAAATAAGTTACAAAGAACAAATATGTTAGGTAGCATTCCACATCAAAAATTCGGTCTTTATCAATTTGGGGATGCTTGATACGTCTCCAACGTATCTATAATTTTTTATTGTTCCATGCTATTATATTATCAACTTGGGATGTCTTATATGTATTTATATGCCATTTTATATCATTTTTGGGACTAACCTATTAACTCAGTGCCTAGTGCCAGTTTTTTCCGTATTTTTGACCTTTTTCAGAAAAGAATATTAAACGGAGATCAAACGGAATAAAACCTGTGGGATGATTTTTCCATAACAGAAGATATGCAGAGGACTTGAGAACCAAGGTAGGAGGTCTCGTGGGAGATCACGAGCCCCCTAGGCGTGCCCTAGGGGGGCTGCGCCTAGCAGGCTCGTGGGCCCCCCTTGCATCCTCTGCCCTACCTCTTTCGCCTATAAATTCCCAAAAATCCCGAAACCTCCAAAGAGAGCCATGAAAATACTTTTCCCCCGCCGCAAGCTTCTGTCTCCGCAAGATCCCATCTGGGGACCGTTCTGGTGCCCTGCCGGAGGGGGATTCGGACATGGAGGGCTTCTTCATCAACACCATTGCCTCTCCGATGATGCGTGAGTAGTTCATCACAAACCTTCAGGTCCATAGCTAGTAGCTAGATGGCTTCTTCTCTCTCTTGGATCTTCAATACAAAGTTCTCCATGATCTTCATGGAGATATATCCGATGTAACTTTCTTTTGCGGTGTGTTTGTCGAGATCCGATGAATTGTGGATTCATGATCAGATTATCTATGAATATTATTTGAGTCTCCTCTGATTTCTTATATGCAGGATTTAATATCCTTGTAATTCTCTTCGAGTTATGGGTTTTGTTTGGCCAACTTGATCTATAATTCTTGCAATGGGAGAAGTGCTTGGTTTTGGGTTCATACCGTGTGGTGTCCTCACCTAGTGACAGAAGGGGTAGCGAGGCACGCATCGTGTTGTTGCCATCAAGGGTAAAAAGATGGGGTTTATATCATATTGCATGAATTTATCCCTCTACATCATGTCATCTTGCTTAAGGCGTTACTCCGTTTGTTATGAACTTAATACACTAGATGCATGTTGGATAGCGGTCGATGTGTGGAGTAATAGTAGTAGATGCAGAAAGTATCGGTCTACTTGTCTCGGACGTGATGCCTATATGTATGATCATTGCCTTAGATATCGTCATGACTTTGCGCGATTCTATCAATTGCTCGACAGTAATTCGTTCACCCACCGTAATAATTGCTATCATGAGAGAAGCCTGTAGTGAACACTATGGCCCCCGGGCCTATTTTACACATCATATATTCAGATCTTCATACAAAAATACCAAAAATACCTTTCTGCACTTTTATCTATTTACCTTTCATCACTATCAGATCACACCTTGCAAGTAATCGTGAAGGGATTGACAAGCCCTTTATCACGTTGGGTGCAAGTTTGTTTGCTTTTGCGCAGGTTCATTGGTGCCTCATCTTGATACTCCTACTGGATTGATACCTTGGTTCTCAAACTGAGGGAAATACTTATCTCTACTTTGCTGCATCACCCTTTCCTCTTCAAGGGAACAACCAACGCACGCTCAAGAAGTAGCACCAGTTTACAAAGTTGCTTCCATCATCTTTCAACTTAGCTTTATTTAGGAATGTATTAAAATTCAGGGTTGCTACTGTGTGATCCATTGAGTTACAACACAAATATTGCAAAGTGGACTTAGACTATGTTTAATATAATTAGAGTTTAACTAATCAAATTACAGATAAACTCCCACTCAAAAAGTACATCTCTCGAGTCATTTGAGTGGTACATGATCCAAATTCACTAACTCAAGTTCGATCATCACGTGAGTTGAGAATAGTTTCAGTGGTAAGCATCTCTATGCTAATCATATCAACTATATGAATCATGCTCGACCTTTCGGTCTCATGTGTTCTTAGGCCATGTATGCACATGCTAGGCTCGTCAAGTTTAACCTGATTGTTCCGTGTGTGTAACTGTTTTGCACCCGGTGTATGTGAACGTTGAGTCTATCACACCCGATCATCACATGGTTTCTCGAAATGACGGACTGTCGCAACGGTGCACGGTCGGGGAGAACACAATTTCATCTTGAAATTTTTAGTGAGAGATCACCTTATAATGCTACCGTCTTTCTAAGCAAAATAAGGTGCATAAAAAGATTAACATGACATGCAATTCATCAGTGACATGATATGGCCATCATCTTGTGCTTCTTGATCTCCATCACCAAAGCACCGACATGATCTTCTTCTCACCCGCGCCACACCATGATCTCCATGATCATGATCTCCATCATCATGTCGCCATCGAGGTTGTCGTGCTATCTATGCTATTACTACTGAAGCTACGACCTAGCAATATAGTAAACGCATCTGCAAACACAAACATTAGTTTAAAGACAACCCTATGGCTCCTGCCGGTTGCCGTAGCATCAACGTGCAAGTCGATATTAACTATTACAACATGATCATCTCATACATCCAATATATCACATCACGTCATTGGCCATATCATATCACAAGCATACCCTGCAAAAACTGTTGGGGAACGTCGCATGGGAAACAAAAAATTTCCTACGTGCACAAAGACCTATCATGGTGATGTCCATCTATGAGAGGGGATGAGTGATCTACGTACCCTTGTAGACCGTACAACATAAGCGTTAGTGAACGCGGTTGATGTAGTGGAACGTCCTCACGTCCCTCGATCCGCCCCGCAAACTATCCCGCGATCAGTCCCACGATCTAGTGCCGAACGGACGGCACCTCCGCGTTCAGCACACGTACAGCTCAACGATGATCTCGTCCTTCTTGATCCAGCAAGAGCGACGGAGAGGTAGAAGAGTTCTCCGGCAGCGTGACGGCGCTCCGTAGGTTGGTGATGACCTTGTCTCAGCAGGGCTCCGCCCGAGCTCCGCAGAAACGCGATCTAGAGGAAAAACCGTGGAGGTATGTGGTCGGGCTGCCGTGGAAAAGTCGTCTCAAATCAGCCCTAAAACCTCTGTATATATAGGTGGGAGAGGGGGGCCTTGCCTTGGGGCTCAAGGAGCCCCAAGGGGGTCGGCCGAGCCAAGGGGGGAAGGTCTCCCTCCCCAAACCGAGTTGGACTTGGTTTGGTGGGTGGGAGTCCTTCCTTCCCTTCCTGCCTCCTCCTTTTTTTTCTCTTTGATTTTTCTTCCAATGCGCATAGGGCCCTTTTGGGCTGTCCCACCAGCCCACTAAGGGCTGGTGCGCCACCCTCAAGGCCTATGGGCTTCCCCGGGGTGGGTTGCCCCCCCCGGTGAACTCCCGGAACCCATTCGTCATTCCCGGTACATTCCCGGTAACTCCGAAAACCTTCCGGTAATCAAATGAGGTCATCATATATATCAATCTTCGTTTCCGGACCATTCCGGAAACCCTCGTGATGTCCGTGATCTCATCCGGGACTCCGAACAACATTCGGTAACCAACCATATAACTCAAATACGCATAAAACAACGTCGAACCTTCAGTGTGCAGACCCTGCGGGTTCGAGAACTATGTAGACATGACCCGAGAGACTCCTCGGTCAATATCCAATAGCGGGACATGGATGCCCATATTGGATCCTACATATTCTACGAAGATCTTATCGTTTGAACCTCAGTGCCAAGGATTCATATAATCCCGTATGTCATTCCCTTTGTCCTTCGGTATGTTACTTGCCCGAGATTCGATCGTCAGTATCCGCATACCTGTTACAATCTCGTTTACCGGCAAGTCTCTTTACTCGTTCCGTAATACAAGATCCCGCAACTTACACTAAGTTACATTGCTTGCAAGGCTTGTGTGTTATGTTGTATTACCGAGTGGGCCCCGAGATACCTCTCCGTCACACGGAGTGACAAATCCCAGTCTTGATCCATACTAACTCAACTAACACCTTCGGAGATACCTGTAGAGCATCTTTATAGTCACCCAGTTACGTTGCGACATTTGATACACACAAAGTATTCCTCCAGTGTCATTGAGTTATATGATCTCATGGTCATAGGAACAAATACTTGACACGCAGAAAACAGTAGCAACAAAATGACACGATCAACATGCTACGTCTATTAGTTTGGGTCTAGTCCATCACGTGATTCTCCTAATGACGTGATCCAGTTATCAAGCAACAACACCTTGTTTATAATCAGAAGACACTGACTATCTTTGATCAACTGGCTAGCCAACTAGAGGCTTGCTAGGGACAATGTTTTGTCTATGTATCCACACATGTATATAAGTCTTCATTCAATACAATTATAGCATGGATAATAAACGATTATCTTGACACAGGAATTATAATAATAACTATATTATTGATGCCTCTAGGGCATAATTCCAATAGTCTCCCACTTGCACTAGAGTCAATAATCTAGCCCTCACATCATCATGCGAATTACATTGTAATAAATCTAACACCCATACAGTTCTGGTGTTGATCATGCTTTGCCTGTGGAAGAGGTTTAGTCAGCGGGTCTGCTACATTCAGATCCGTGTGCACTTTGCATATATTCACGTCCTCCCCTTCGATGTAGTCGCGGATGAGGTTGAAGCGTCGTTTGATGTGTCTGTACTTCTTGTGAAACCGTGGTTCCTTTGCTAAGGCAATGGCACCCGTGTTGTCACAGAAGAAGGTTATTGGATTCAGTGCGCTTGGCACCACTCCAAGATCCGTCATGAACTGCTTCATCCAGAAACCCTCCTTAGCCGCCTCCGAGGCAACCATGTACTCCGCTTCACATGTAGAATCTTCTATGACGCTTTGCTTGGAACTGCACCAGCTTACAACACCCCCATTAAGAATAAATACGTATCCGGTTTGCGACTTAGAGTCATCCAGATCTGTGTCAAAGCTTGCATCGACGTAACCTTTTACGGCGAGCTCTTCGTCACCTCCATATACGAGAAACATCTCCTTAGTCCTTTTCAGGTACTTCAGGATATTCTTGACCGATGTCCAGTGATCCACTCATGGATTACTCTGGAACCTACCTGCCATACTTATGGCCAGGCTAACGTCCGGTCTAGTGCACAACATTGCATACATGATAGAACCTACGGCTGAAGCATAGGGGACGGAGCGCATATGCTCTCTATCTTCATCAGTTGCTGGGCACTGAGTCTTACTCAATCTCGTACCTTGTAAAACTGGCAAGAACCCTTTCTTGGACTGTTCCATTTTGAACCTCTTCAAAACTTTATCAAGGTATGTTCTTTGTAGAAGTCCTATCAGCCGTTTTGATCTATCCCTATAGATCTTAATGCCTAGAATGTAAGCAGCTTCTCCTAGGTCCTTCATACAGAAACTTTTATTCAAGTAATCCTTTATGCTCTCCAAAAACTCCACGTTGTTTCCAATCAGCAATATGTCATCCACATATAATATTAGAAACGCCACAGAGCTCCCACTCACTTTCTTGTAAATACAAGATTCTCCAACCACTTGTATAAACCCAAATGCTTTGATCACCTCATCAAAACGTTTGTTCCAACTCCGAGATGCTTGCACCAGTCCATAAATGGATCGCTGGAGCTTTCACACCTTGTTAGCATTCTTAGGATCGACAAAACCTTCGGGTTGCATCATATACAATTCTTCCTTAAGGAAACCGTTAAGGAACGCCGTTTTGACATCCATCTGCCAGATTTCATAATCAAAAAATGCAGCTATTCCTAACATGATTCTGACGGACTTAAGCATCGCTACGGGTGAGAATGTCTCGTCGTAGTCAACTCCTTGAACTTGTGAAAAACCCTTTGCCACAAGTCGAGCTTTATAAACGGTCACATTGCCGTCAGCGTCCGTCTTCCTCTTAAAGATCCATTTGTTCTGAATAGCCTTGCGGCCCTCAGGCAGTACCTCCAAAGTCCACACTTTGTTCTCATACATGGATCCTATCTCGGACTTCATGGCTTCTAGCCATTTGTTGGAATCTGGGCCCACCATTGCTTCTTCATAATTTGCAGGTTCATTGTTGTCCAACATCATGATTGACAAGACGGGATTACCGTACCACTCTGGAGCAGCACGTGGTCTCGTCGACCTGCGTGGTTCGACAGAAACTTGAACCGGAGTTTCATGATCATCATCATTAACTTCCTCCTCAACCAGCGTCGCAACGACAGAGGTTTCCCCTTGCCCTGCGCCACCATCCAGAGGGATGATAGGTTCGACAACCTCGTCAAGTTCTATCTTCCTCCCACTCAATTCTCTCGAGAGAAACTCCTTCTCGAGAAAAGCTCCGTTTTGAGCAACAAACACTTTGTCGTCGGATTTGAGATAGAAGGTGTACCCAACTGTTTCTTTTGGGTAACCTATGAAGATGCACTTTTCCGCTTTGGGTTCCAGCTTTTCAGGCTGAAGCTTTTTGACATAAGCATCACATCCCAAACTTTAAGAAACGACAACTTTGGCCTTTTGCCATACCACAGTTCGTATGGTGTCGTCTCAACGGATTTTGATGGTGCCCTATTTAAAGTGAATGCAGTTGTTTCTAATGCATAACCCCAAAACGATAACGACAAATCGGTAAGAGACATCATAGATCGCACCATCTCTAATAAAGTACGATTACGACGTTCGGACACACCATTACGCTGTGGTGTTCCAGGCGGTGTCAACTGTGAAACAATTCCACATTGTCTTTAGTGAGCACCAAACTCGAAACTCAGATATTCACCCCCACGATCAGACCGTAGGAACTTGATCTTCTTGTTACGATGATTTTCAACTTCACTCTGAAATTGCTTGAACTTTTCAAATGTTTCAGACTTGTGCTTCATTAAGTAGACATAACCATATCTACTCAAATCGTCAGCGAAGGTGAGAAAATAACGATATCCGCCGCGTGCCTCTACGCTCATCGGACCACACACATCGGTATGTATGATCTCCAACAAGTCACTTGCACGCTCCATTTTTCTGGAGAACGGAGTTTTAGTCATCTTGCCCATGAGCCATGGTTCGCACGTGTCAAGTGACTCCGAAAGTCCATCGGCATGGAGTTTCTTCATGCGCTTTACACCAATATGACCTAAGCGGCAGTGCCACAAAAATATGGCGCTATCATTGTTAACTCTAACTCTTTTGGTCTCAATGTTATGTACGTGTGTATCGCTATCAAGATTCAATGTGAACAATCCTCTCACATTGGGTGCATGACCATAAAAGATGTTACTCATAGAAATAGAACAACCATTATTCTCTGACTTAAAAGAGTAACCGTCTCACAATAAACAAGATCCAGATATAATGTTCATGCTCAACGCAGGCACTAAATAACAATGATTCAAGTTCATAACTAATCCTGATGGTAACTGAAGTGAAACTGTGCCGACGGCGATTGCATCAACCTTGGAACCATTTCCTACGCGCATCGTCACTTCATCTTTCGCCAGCCTTCGTCTATTCCGCAGTTCCTGTTTCGAGTTGCAAATATGAGCAACACAACCGGTATCGAATACCCAGGCACTACTATGAGAGCCGGTTAAGTACACATCAATAACATGTATATCAAATATACCTGATTTTTCTTTGGCCGCCTTCTTATCTGCCAGATACTTGGGGCAATTCGCTTCCAATGACCCATACCCTTGCAATAGTAACACTCTGTTTCAGGCTTAGGTCCAGCTTTGGGTTTCTTCGTCGGATTGGCAACAGGCTTGCCGCTCTTCTTTGAATTACCCTTCTTGCCTTTGTCATTTCTCTTGAAACTAGTGGTCTTATTCACCATCAACACTTGATGCTCTCTACAGAGTTCAGACTCTGCGACTTTCAGCATCGCAAACAACTCGCCGGGAGACTTGTTCATCCCTTGCATGTTGTAGTTCAACACAAAGCCTTTATAGCTTGGCGGGAGTGATTGAAGGATTCTGTCAGTGATAGCCTCTTGCGGGAGTTCAATCCCCAGCTCAGCTAGACGGTTTGAGTACCCAGACATTTTGAGCACATGTTCACTGACAGACGAGTTCTCCTCCATCTTGCAAGCATAGAATTTATCGAAGGTCTCATACCTCTCGATCCGGGCATTCTTCTGAAAGATAAACTTCAACTCCTGGAACATCTCAAATGCTCCGTGACGCTCAAAGCGACGTTGAAGTCCCGGTTCTAAGCCATACAAGACTGCACATTGAACTACTGAGTAGTCCTCCTTACGTGCTAACCAAGCGTTCTTAACATCCTGATCAGCCGTAGCGGGTGGTTTATCTCCTAGCGCAGCATTAAGGACATAATCCTTCTTCCCAGCTTGTAAGATTAGCTTAAGATTACTAGCACAGTCTACAAAGTTGCTTCCATCATCTTTCAACTTAGCTTTTTCTAGGAACGTATTAAAATTCAGGGTGACTGTCGCGTGAGCCATGATCTACAACACAAATATATTCAAAGTGGACTTAGACTATGTTCAAGATAATTAGAGTTTAACTTAATCAAATTATTCGCTAAACTCCCACTCAAAAAGTACATCTCTCTAGTCATTTGAGTGGTTCATGATCCACTTACACTAGCTCAAGTCCGATCATCACGTGAGTTGAGTATAGTTTCAGTGGTAAGCATCCCTATGCTAATCATATCATCTATATGATTCATGATCGACCTTTCAGTCTCATGTGTTCCCAGGCCATGTCTGCACATGCTAGGCTCGTCAAGCTTAACCCGAGTGTTCCGCGTGCGCAACTGTTTTGCACCTGTTGTATGTGAACGTTGAGTCTATCACACCCGATCATCATGTGGTGTCTCGAAACGACGAACTGTAGCAACGGTGCACAGTCGGGGAGAACACAATTTCGTCTTGAAATTTTAGTGAGAGATCACCTCATAATGCTACCGTCGTTCTAAGCAAAATAAGGTGCATAAAAGGATTAACATCACATGCAATTCACAAGTGACATGATATGGCCATCATCACGTGCTTCTTGATCTCCATCACCAAAGCACCGGCACGATCTTCTTGTCACCGGCGCCACACCATGATCTCCATCAACGTGTCGCCATCGGGGTTGTCGTGCTACTCATGCTATTACTACTAAAGCTACATCCTAGCAAAATAGTAAACGCATCTGCAAGCACAAACATTAGTATAAAGACAACCCTATGGCTCCTGCCGGTTGCCGTACCATCGACGTGCAAGTCGATATTATCTATTACAACATGATCATCTCATACATCCAATATATCACATCACATCGTTGGCCATATCACATCACAAGCATACCCTGCAAAAACAAGTTAGACGTCCTCTAATTTTGTTGTTGCATGTTTTACGTGGTGACCATGGGTATCTAGTAGGATCGCATCTTACTTACGCAAACACCACAACGGAGATATATGAGTTTCTATTTAACCTCATCCAAGGACCTCCTCGGTCAAATCTGATTAAACTAAAGTTGGAGAAACCGACACTTGCCAGTCATCTTTGAGCAACGGGGTTACTTGTAGCAATGAAACCAGTCTCTCATAAGCGTACGAGTAATGTCGGTCCAAGCCGCTTCAATCCAATAATACCGCGGAATCAAAAAAAGACTAAGGAGGGCAGCAAAACGCACATCACCGCCCACAAAAACTTTCGTGTTCTACTCGAGAAGACATCTACGCATGAACCTAGCTCATGATGCCACTGTTGGAGAACGTCGCATGGGAAACAAAAAATTTCCTACGCGCACGAAGACCTATCATGGTGATGTCCATCTACGAGAGGGGATGAGTGATCTACGTACCCTTGTAGACCGTACAGCAGAAGCGTTAGTGAACGCGGTTGATGTAGTGGAACATCCTCACGTCCCTCGATCCGCCCCGCGAACTATCCCGCGATCAGTCCCACGATCTAGTGCCGAACGGACGGCACCTCTGCGTTCAGCACACGTACAACTCGACGATGATCTCGGCCTTTTTGATCGAGCAAGAGAGACGGCGAGGTAGAAGAGTTCTCTGGCAGCGTGACGGCGCTCCGTAGGTTGGTGATGGCCTTGTCTCAGCAGGGCTCCGCCCGAGCTCCGCAGAAACGCGATCTAGAGGAAAAACCGTGGAGGTATGTGGTCGGGCTGCAGTGGAAAAGTCGTCTCAAATCAGCCCTAAAACCTCCGTATATATAGGTGGGAGAGGGGGGCCTTGCCTTGGGACTCAAGGAGCCCCAAGGAGGTCGGCCGAGCCAAGGGGGGAAGGTCTCCCCCCCCCCCAAACCGAGTTGGACTTGGTTTGGTGGGTGGGAGTCCTTCCTTCCCTTCCCACCTCCTCCTTTTTTTTCTTTCTCTTTGATTTTTCTTCCAATGCGCATAGGGCCCTTTTGGGCTGTCCCACCAGCCCACTAAGGGCTCGTGCGCCACCCTCAAGGCCTATGGGCTTCCCCGGGGTGGGTTGCCCCCCCCCCCCGGTGAACTCCCGGAACCCATTCGTCATTCCCGGTAACTCCGAAAACCTTCCGGTAATCAAATGAGGTCATCCTATATATCAATCTTCGTTTCCGGACCATTCCGGAAACCCTCGTGACATCCGTGATCTCATCCGGGACTCCGAACAACATTCGGTAACCAACCATATAACTCAAATACGCATAAAACAACGTCGAACCTTAAGTGTGCAGACCCTGCGGGTTCGAGAACTATGTAGACATGACCCGAGAGACTTCTCGGTCAATATCCAATAGCGGGACCTGGATGTCCATATTAGATCCTACATATTCTACAAAGATCTTATCGTTTGAACCTCAATGCCAAGGATTCATATAATCCCGTATGTCATTCCCTTTGTCCTTCGGTATGTTACATGCCCGAGATTCGTTCGTCAGTATCCGCATACCTATTTCAATCTCGTTTACCGGCAAGTCTCTTTAGTCGTTCCGTAATACAAGATCCCGCCACTTACACTAAGTTACATTGCTTGCAAGGCTTGTGTGTGATGTTGTATTACCGAGTGGGCCCCGAGATACCTCTCCGTCACACGGAGTGACAAATCCCAGTCTTGATCCATACTAACTCAACTAACACCTTCGGAGATACCTGTAGAGCATCTTTATAGTCATCCAGTTACGTTGCGACGTTTGATACACACAAAGTATTCCTCCGGTGTCAGTGAGTTATATGATCTCATGGTCATAGGAACAAATACTTGACACGCAGAAAACAGTAGCAACAAAATGACACGATCAACATGCTACGTCTATTAGTTTGGGTCTAGTCCATCACGTGATTCTCCTAATGACGTCATCCAGTTATCAAGCAACAACACCTTGTTTATAATCAGAAGACACTGACTATCTTTGATCAACTGGCTAGCCAACTAGAGGCTTGCTAGGGACAGTGTTTTGTCTATGTATCCACACATGTATATAAGTCTTCATTCAATACAATTATAGCATGGATAATAAACGATTATCTTGATACAGGAATTATAATAATAACTATATTATTATTGCCTCTAGGGCATAATTCCAACAAAAACAAGTTAGACGTCCTCTAATTTGTTGCTGCATGATTTACGTGGCTGCTATGGGTATCTAGTATGATCACATCTTACTTACGCAAAAACCACAAAGGAAATGTGCAACTTGCTATTTAACCTCTCTCCAAGGACCGCCTCGGTCAAAACTAATCAACTAAAGTTGAAGAAACCGACACCCGCCAATCATATTTATGCAACGAGTTACATGTCAGCCAATGAAACCAGTCTCTCGTAAGCGTACGAGTAATGTCGGTCCGGGCCGCTTCAATCAAACAATACCACCGAATCGTGAAAAGACAAAGGAGGGCAGCAAATCGAACATCAACGTCCACAAAACCTTTTGTGTTCTACTCGAGATAACATCTACGCATGAACCTAGCTCATGATGCCACTATTGGGGAACGTTGCATGGGAAACAAAAAATTTCCTACGCACACGAAGACCTATCATGGTGATGTCCATCTACGAGAGGAGATTAGATCTATGTACCCTTGTAGATCGCTAAGCGGGAAGCGTTAAGAAACACGGTTGATGTAGTGGTACAACTTCGTGATTCAAATCACCGTCATCCCACGATCCGTCCCATGAACGGTTCCGATCTAGCGTCGAACGGACGGCACCTCCGCGTTCAGCACATGTACAACTCGATGACGATATCAGCCTTCTTGATCCAGCAAGCAAGACGGAGAAGTAGATGAGTTCTCCAGCTGTGTGGCGCTCCGGTGGTGGTGACGATCTACTCCTGCAGGGCTTCGCCCAAGCTCCGCAGAAATCCGATTTAGAGGTAAAACTATGTGTAATAGGCTAGAGTATCACGTGGCAAAGTTGTGTCTCAAAAAGCCCTAAACCAGCAATATATATATGAGGAGGGGAGGTGCTAGCCTTGGGGCACAAGGGTCCCAAGGGTGCGCCAGCCGCAAGGGTGGAGGAGGACTCCTCTTCCAATTTGGTTTGGGAAGGAGGAGTCCTCCTCTTCCTTCCCACCTCCCTCTTTCCTTTTTTTCTTCTTTTCCTTTGGTATTTTTACATGTGGCACCATAGCCTTCTTGGGATGACTCCACCAGCCCACTAAGGACTTGGGGCGCCATCCTAGGGCCATGGGCTCACTCCCGGGTGGGTGGGCCCCTCCCAGTAAACACCCGGAACGCATTCATCACTCCCGGCACTCTACCAGAATTGCCGAAACTTTCCCTTGACCAAATGAAACTATCGTATATATCAATCTTTGTCTCCGGACCATTTCGGAAACCCTCGTGACGTCCGTGATCTCATCCAGGTCTCCGAATAACATTCGGTAACCACACATATGACTGAATTATATTAAAACATCATCAAACCTTAAGTGTGCAGACCCTGCGGGTTCGAGAACTATGTAGACATGACCCGAGACACTCCTCGGTCAATATCCAATAGCGGGACCTGGATGCCCATATTGGATCCTACATATTCTCCGAAGATCTTATCGGTTGAACCTCAGTTTCAAAGATTCATATAATCATGTATGTCATTCCCTCTGTCCTTTGGTATTTTACTTGCCCGAGATTCGATCGTCGGTATCCGCGTACCTATTTCAATCTCGTTCCCGGCAAGTCTCTTTACTCGTTTCGTAATACAAGATCATGTGACTTACAATTAGTCACATTGCTTGCAAGGCTTGTGTGTGATGTTGTATTACCGAGTGGGCCCCGAGATACCTCTCCGTCACACGGAGTGACAAATCCCAGTCTTGATCGATACTAACTCAACAGACACCTTCAGAGATACCTGTAGAGCACTCTTATATTCACCCAGTTACGTTGCGACGTTTGATGCACACAAGGTATACCTACGGTGCGAGTGAGTTATATGATCTCATGGTCATAGGAATAAATACTTGACACGCAGAAAACAATAGCAATAAAACGACATGATCAATATGCTACGTTCATAGTTTGGGTCTAGTCCATCACATGATTCTCCTAATGATGTGATCCAGTTATCAAGCGACAACACTTGCATATAGTCAGAAAACCTTGACTATCATTGATCAACTGGCTAGCCAACTAGAGGCTTGCTAGGGACATTGTTTTGTCTATGTATGCACACGTGTATCTATGTTTTCATTCAATACAATTATAGCATGGATAATAAAAGATTATCTTTGTAACAGGAAATATAATAATACCTATATATCATTGCCTCTAGGGCAAATTTCCGTCACGCTTTGGCCTCGTGAGTGTCCCTACCCCCGAGGTATTAGGCGCCCATTCCATTTGGGTCATTGGTAAACCGGGCTGACTTCTTCTTCTTCGGGACTGAGACTGAGTGTCCGCTGACTCAGGAGGCCTGCAAGGATAAGCTTCGGCCGGAGCCCCCATGCGGGAAGCCGACCGCCGAAAGATGCAAGCAAGGTAGAATGTTAGGGTTCGAAGTGGGTGCGACAGAAACAACTGAAGGATGCGTAAATGAAAGTGGCGGCTGGGGAGTCCCCTGAACTCCTGGAGGCCTCATGGCCCTGTGGGCGCCCTTGGACAGAGTAAGCCGAAAAGTTACCTCGCAGCAGCCAAAAAAAGTCACCTGGTGTCCATGCCGCTGTAGTGCGGAGGGCGTCTTCGTTGCCCGATCTCCTCCTTCCACGATTGCAACCCTCACGGGTCCGTCGTCTCCCGAGGCTCGGGACCTTCGCTTGGCCCGAGTATCTCCTCCTCTTCCTCACGACGCCCCAGTAGGCAAGGCACGAGCATGGCCTGTTGGAGCCGCCGGCAGGTGGCAACCGCGTTCCCCAGCCCGAAGGGCATGAGGGTGCCGACGCCTGGGCACACCCAAAGATGGTCAGCTCGTGCGGGCCAGAAGGGGCCTCGAGATGCGGCTCTTTCGATTGCGAGAGCATTGAAGCAAATGCGGGGCTGATCGACTGTGCCGACTGCAATTGGTGATGTAGGGTAGTCCCCGCCCCGCACAACCTGGGCCTCTCGAAGTTCTTGGATGGCTCTGATGATATAATCACGTGTTCTAGAGTGTGCCCTCGGGTCGTGATCGAGCGCCACCCTCGCCTCACTGGTCAGGACGAGAACCTCCCCGGTGGGAGCCCCTAGTCCTGACCTAAAGGGGGAGCCGAGCGCGCCTTCCTACACGATGGGAGGCAAGACCCCGTCCTCGGGCATGGAGCCTGAAGTCCCAGGGCGCTCCATGGGGAGGAGTTGCTTCTTCTTCTTGCACGAGTACTCACGGGGTAGATCGTCTTCTTCGTCGTCCGAGCGCTCCGCCGCTGCGGCGCGGTAGAGGCGCTCGAGTGTATAGACGACATCCTTCTCGTTGCAGGCGACGCTGATGACGCCGCCACTCCCTGGCATCTTGAGGACGTTGTAGTCATGGTGGGTCATGGCCATGAACTTGGCGAGAGCTGGGTACCCAAGGATCGCCTTGTACGGCAGGTGGATGTGCGCGACATCAAAGCCGATGATCTCAGTGTGGTAGTTCTTGCGCTCGCCGAAGGTGACCGGCAAACGCACCTGTCCGATGGGCACGGTGGACCCTTCCATGATTCCTGAAAAGGGCTTGGTCGGCATGAGCTGTTCGTACGGCAACCAGAGTGTCTCAAAGGTCTCGATCAAGAGGACGTTGAGGCCCACTCCACTGTCGATAAGGGTCTTGGTGACGAGGACGTTGCTGATAGTCAGGGTGCACATCATGGGGAGCTTGTCGTCCATGAACGAGTGATACGTCTCCAACGTATCTATAATTTTTGATGGTTTCATGCTATTATCTTGTCAAACTCTGGATGTTTTGCATGCCTTTTATATATTTTTTGGGACTAACTTATTAACTCAGTGCCAAGTGCCAATTCCTGTTTTTTCCATGTTTTTGACCCCTTTCAGAGGAGGATTTTGAACGGAGTCCAAACGGAATAAAACTTCCGAAAAGATTTTTTCCGGAACAGAAGAAGATCGGGAGACTTGAGAACCAAGGCAGGGGGTCCTCAGGGACCCCACAAGCCCTCATGGCGCGCCCAGGGGGGCCGCGTCGTCCAGGCTTGTGGGCTCCCTGGGCCACCTCTGACCTAGGTTTTGCGCCTATATATCCCCAAAAATTCCACAAAAAATCAGGAGATCATCAAAAGTACTTTTCAACAGCCGCAAGCTTCTGTCTCCGCAAGATCCCATCTGGGGCACGTTCTGGTGCCCTGCGGTAGGGGGGATTCGGATACGGAGGGCTTCTTCATCAACACCATGACCTCTCCGATGATGCGTGAGTAGTTCACCATAGACCTACGGGTCCATAGCTAGTAACTAGATGGCTTCTTCTCTCTCTTGGATCTTAAATACAAAGTTCTCCATGATCTTCATGGAGATCCATCCGATGTAATCTTATTTTGCGGTGTGTTTGTCGAGATCCGATGAATTGTGGATTTATGATCAGATTATCTATGAATCTTATTTGAGTTTCTTCTGATCTCTCTTATGCATGATTTCATATCCTGGTAATTCTCTTCGAGTTGTGGGTTTTGTCTGGCCAACTAGATCTATGATTCTTGCAATGGGAGAAGTGTTTGGTTTTGGGTTCATACCGTGCGGTGACCTCAACCAGTGACAGAAGGGGTAGCGAGGCACGTATCGTGTTGTTGCCATCAAGGGTAAAAATATGGGGTTTTCATCATTGGTTTGAGATTATCCCTCTACATCATGTCATCTTGCTTAAGGCGTTACTCAGTTCGTCATGAACTCAATACACTAGATGCATGCTGGATAGCGGTCGATGTGTGGAGTAATAGTAGTAGATGTAGAAAGTATCGGTCTACTTGTCTCCGACGTGATGCCTATATGTGTGATCATTGCCTTAGATATCGTCATGACTTTGCACGGTTCTATCAATTGCTCGACAGTAATTTGTTCACCCACCGTAATACTTGCTATTTTGAGAGAAGCCTCTAGTGAACACTATGGCCCCCAGGGTCTACTCCACACCATATTTTCAGCCTTACACTTTTTACTTCTTTGCACTTTCCGCCTTTAGATCTCACTTTGCAAACAATCTTGAAGGGATTGACAACCCCTTTATAGCGTTGGGTGCAAGCTCTTTTACGTTTGCGCATGTACTCTGGACTTGACGAGATTCTCCTACTGGATTGATACCTTGGTTCTCAAACTGAGGGAAATACTTACTGCTCCTGTGCTGCATCACCCTTTCCTCTTCATGGGAAGAACCAATGCAAGCCCAAGAGACGACAGAAGGATCTCTGGCACCACTGCCGGGGAAGAACTTTTATTGCCGTAGCAGAAGAATTTTTCGCACCGTTGCCGGTGAGGATCAAGTCAAGAACTCATCCAAGTAAGTGTCGCAAACTCATCTCTTGCATTTACTTTGTTTGCCAGTTGCCTCTCATTTTCCTCTCCCCCACTTCACCTATTTGCCTTTTTCGTTTGCCTTTTTCGTTCACCCTTTTCTTTCGCTTGCTTTCTGTTGCTTGTGTGCTATGTGCCTTCAATATGCTTGCATCTTCGCTTCCTGAAAATCTAGTGATATGGATCCTCATCCACTGGCTAAACTCTTTAAGAGATCCAATTATGTTGAACCAATTGCTAGTGAGTTGAGTGCACTTGACTTTCTCTATGGAGTTTTGCTTGAGATGCGTGAATCAGAAAATCGTGATGAAGAAATTCATGAAGTGATTCACGAGGGCTCCTTGAATGAAAAGCGTGATTGCAATGGTTTCACTATAAATTCTATTAGTGTCAATCATGCCAAAAATATGCAAAACCCTAAGCTTGGGGATGCTAGTTTTGCTATGTCCACTACTTGTTGCAATAATCATGATTGGGGTAATGATTTTTCTTATGATCTTGAAAATTTGTTTAAGCCTCATGATGAATATGATATTTGCAATAATATTGAAAGTGGGTTTGGAGAGGTCATGACTTTAGTTGATGATAATCCCACTATTTTTGAAAAGCGTCAACTTTGCATGCATGTGGATCATGAAAAGAATATCCTTTGGGATAGCTATATTGTTGAATTTGAATATGATCCCACATGTAATTTCTATGAGAGAGGAAAATATTGTGGTAGAAACTTTCATCTTACCAAATTACCTCTCATTATGTTGAGATTGCTATTGCCTCTTTCTTCTTCCTTGCATTTGGTAACTATTGGTTGTCTTGCCAACTTGTTTTCTTATAAAATGTCTATGCATAGGAAGTATGTTAGACTTAGATGTGATTTTCACATGCTTTATGATGCTCTCATTGTGCTTCAATACTTGGGTTTTGTGTGAGCATCATCGAATTATCAATGCCTAGCTAAGGGCGTTAAACAATAGCGCTTGTTGGGAGGCGACCCAATGAATTTATCTTTTTCTTTCTATTTTGTTGCGTCCACAAAATCATAATTCTGTTGTGATTGTGTTTTTGTGTTTCTTTTTCTGTTTGAGCCAAGCAAAACCTTTATGTCTAGTCTTGGTAATGGTTGTTTGATCCTGCTGGAAAAGGACAGAAACTTTTTGCTCACGAGATGATTCTTCATTTTTATTCATAAATAGCTTTTGAGTTGATTCTTTTTGCTGCTGGTTGATATGCCTTTTTCCCAGGCAGTCGTAATTCATCAGAATTTTTGAGGTACCACAAGTATACGAAGTATACAAATTGCTATAGACTGGTCTGTTTTTGACAGATTCTATTTTTGTTGAGTTGGTTACTTGTTTTGATGAAACTATGGTTAGTATCGGGGGGTACTAGCCATGGAAAAGTGACAATACAGTAGCCCCACACCAATATAGATAGAATTCAAGTTTGCTACAGTACCAAAAGAAGTGGTAGTTTGTTTTCTTGTGCTAATGTTATCACGAGTTTCTGTTTAAGTTTTGTGTTGTGAAGGTTTCAAGTTTTGGGTGATGTTCTCATGGACAAAGAGATAAGGAGTGGAAAGAGCTCAAGCTTGGCGATGCACAAGGCATCCCAAGCCAAATTCAAGGACGCCAAAAAGCCTAAGCTTGGGGATGCCCCGGGAAGGCATCCCCTCTTTCGTCTTCAATCCATTGGTAACATTAATTGGAGCTATATTTTTATTCACCACATGAAATGTGTTTTGCTTGGAGTGTCTTGTATCTTAGGAGTCTTTTCTTTTTGTTGTGTCACAATCATCCTTGTTGCACACCTTTTTGAGAGAAAGAGACATGCACTCATCGTGACTTTTGCTAGAATGCTCATAGTGCTTCACTTACATCTTTTGAGCTAGATACTTTTGCTCTATGTGCTTCACTTATATCTTTTATAGCACGGTGGTGCGTGACTTGGTAGTTGGCTTATGCTATGAAAGAAGTCCCAAATGTGATAGGTACCCAAAGAGGATACAAAAACCTCCATCTTCATGTGCATTGAGTAGAAAGAGAAGTCTTGGTTCCTCTCAAATAGTATTGAGACGTGGATTTGGTAATATTAAGAGTTATGTTAATAGGGTGTTGTGACTCTAGAAATAGTTGTGTTTAAGTTAGTGCTTCCCGTAGCATGCACGTATGGTGAACCGCTATGTTAGGAAGTCGGAGCATAATTGATCTATTGATTATCATCCTTTGTGTTGAGGTCGGGATCGCGCGATGGTTAACACCTACCAACCCTTCCCCTAGGAGGATGCGTTTAGCACTTTGTTTCGATTACTAATAAAAACTTTCGCAGCAAGTATGTGAGTTCTTCTTGACTAATGTGAGTCCATGGTATAGATGCACTTTCAGCTTCCACCATTGCTAGCCTCTCTAGTGCCGCACAATTCTTGCCGGTGCACAAACCCATCATATGCCTTCCTCAAAAAAGCCACCATACCTACCTACTATGGCATTTTCATAGCCATTCCGAGATATATTGCCATGCAAGTCCCACCGTTCCGTCTCATGACTTTTGTCGTCACTCTCATATTGCCATTGCATGATCGTAAGATAGCTAGCGAGATGTTTCAACGTCATACACCATGCTAGATCGTTCCACATCCTGATACACTACCGGAGGCATTTCCTATAGAGTCATCATCGATCTAAGCTTTGAGCTGTGAGTGAAGAAGAGTGTGATGATCATCATTATTAGAGCATTGTCTCATGTGAGGAAATAAAAAAAAGAGGCCAAAGAGCCAAAAAAAAGAGAAAAGAGAAAAAAAGAGGCTTAAGAGCCCAAATAAAAAAAAGAGAAAAATGAGAGAAGGGACAATGCTACTCTCTTTTTCCACACTTGTGCTTCATAATAGCACCATGTTCTTCATGATTGAGAGCTTCTTGCTTTGTCACTACCATATGCTAGTGGGAATCTTCATTATATAACTTGAATTGTATATTCCAATGATGGGCTTCCTCTAAATTGCCTTAGGTCTTCGTGAGAAAGCAAGTTGGATGCACACCCACTAGTTCTCCTTTTGAGCGCTTTCACATACTTATAGCTCTAGTGCATCCTTTGTATGGCAATCCCTACTCATTCACATTGATATCTACTAATGGGCATCTCCATAGCTTTTTGATACACTGAGTAAATTTGACCATCTCCTACTTTTTGTCTCACAACCACCACCACACTCTATTCCACTTATAGTGCTATATCCATGGCTCGCGCTCATGTATTGCGTGATATTTATAAGAAGTTTGAGAAAGTAAGAGTGCGAAAACAGTTACTTGGCCAATACCGGGGTTGTGCATGATTTACATTAGTTGTGTGAGGAAGATGGAGCATAGCCACACTATATGATTTTGTAGGGATAATTTACCTTGGCCTTGTTATTTTGAAAGTTCATTATTACTTTGCTAGTTTGCTTGAAGTATTATTGTTTTCATGTCAATAGCAAACTATTGTTTTGAATCTTACAGATCTGAACATTCATGTCACGTGAAAGAAGTTGCAAAGGACAACTATGCTAGGTAGCATTCCACATCAAAAATTCATTCTTTATCACTTCCCTACTCGAGGACGAGCAGGAGTTAAGCTTGGGGATGCTTGATACGTCTCCAAAGTATCTATAATTTTTTATGGTTTCATGCTATTATCTTGTTAAACTTTGGATGTTTTGTATGTCTTTTATATCTTTTATGGGACTAACTTATTAACTAAGTGCCAAGTGTCAGTTCCTGTTTTTTTCCGTGTTTCTGACCCTTTTCAGAGGAGGATTTTAAACAGAGTCCAAACGGAACCAAACTTCTGAAAAGATTTTTTCTGAAACAGAAGAAGATTGGGAAGCCTGAGAATTAGGGCAGGGGGCCACCAGGGACCCCACAAGCCCCCTAGCCACGGCCAAGGGGGCCCGCGCCTCCCAGGCTTGTGGGCTCCCTGGGCCACCTCTTCCCTCGGTCTTCCGCCTATATATTCCCTAAAATCCCAGAAAAAAATCAGGAGATCATCGAAAGTACTTTTCCACCGCCGCAAGCTTCTGTCTCCGCAAGATCCCATCTCATGCACTTCCTGGTCCCCTGCCCGAGGGGGGGTTCGGATACGGAGGGCTTCTTCATCAACACCATCACCTCTCCGATGATGCGTGAGTAGTTCAGCATAGACCTACAAGTCCATAGCTAGTAGCTAGATGGCTTCTTCTCTCTCTCTTTTTTGACCGACTACTATAGGGAAAACCCCCCACAGCTTTTCTTGGTTCTTCAATACAAAGTTCTCCATGATATTCATGGAGATCTATCCGTTGTAATCTTCTTTTGCGGTGTGTTTGTTGAGATCCGACGAATTGTGGATTTATGATCAGATTATCTATGAATCTTATTTGAGTTTCTTCTGATCTCTTAAATGCATGATTTCATATCCTTGTAATTCTGTTCGAGTTGTGGGTTTTTTTTGGCCAGCTTGATCTATGATTCTTAAAATGGGAGAAGTGCTTGGTTTTGGGTTCATACCGTGCGGTGACCTCACCCTGTGACAAAAGGAGTAGCGAGGCACGCATCGTGTTGTTTCCATCAAGGGTAAAAAGATGGGGTTTTCATCATTGGTTTGAGTTTATCCCTCTACATCATGTCATCTTGCTTAAGGCGTTACTTTGTTCGTCATGAACTCAATACACTAGATGCATGCTGGATAGCGGTCGATGTGTGGAGTAATAGTAGTAGATGCAGAAAGTATCGTTCTACTTGTCTCGGACGTGATGCCTATATGTATGATCATTGCCTTAGATACCGTCATGACGTTGCGCGGTTCTATCAATTGCTCGACAGTAATTTGTTCACCCACCGTAATATTTGCTATTTTGAGAGAAGCCTCTAGTGAACACTATGGCTCCCGGGTCTACTCCACACCATATTTTCAGCCTTACTCTTTTTCTTCGTTGCACTTTCCATCTTCAGATCTCACTTTGCAAACAATCTTGAAGGGATTGACAACCCCTTTATAGCGTTAGTTGCAAGCTCTTTTGTGTTTGCGCAGGTACTCTGGACTTGACGAGATTCTCCTACTGCATTGATACGTTGGTTCTCAAACTTAGGGAAAAACTTACTGCTCCTGTGCTGCACCACCCTTTCCTCTTCAAGGGAAAAACCAATGCAAGCCCAGCCTCCGTCAACGTGTCAATCTCTGGCGCTGTTGTCTGTTGCCGTAGCAGAAGAATTTCTGGAGCCGTTGCCGGGGAGGATCAAGTCAAGAACTCATCCAAGTAAGTGTCGCAAACTCATCTCTTGCATTTACTTTTTTGCCTCCCATTTTCCTCTCCCCCACTTCTGAAAAACAAAAATTTACAAAAAAAATATTTGCCTTTTTCGTTTGCCTTACCTTTTCTTGTGTGCTATGTGCCTTCAATATGCTTGCATCTTCGCTTGCTGAAAATCTAGTGATATGGATCATCACCCACTTGCTAATATCTTTAAGAGATCCAATTATGTTGATCCAATTGCTAGTGAGTTGAGTGCATTTGACTATCTCTATGGAGTTTTGCTTGAGATGCGTGAATCTAAAAATCGTGATGAAGAAACTTATGAAGGGATTTATGATGGCTCCTTGAATGAAAAGCATGATTGCAATGGTTTCACTATAAATCCAATTAGTGTCAATCATGCTAAAAATATGCAAAACCCAAAGCTTGGGGATGCTAGTTTTGCTATGTCCACTACTTGTTGCAACGATCATGATTGGGGTAATGATTTTTATTATGATCTTGAAAATTTGTTTAAGCCTCATGATGAATATGATGTTTGCAATAATATTGAAAGTGGGTTTGGAGAAGTCATGACTTTAGTTGATGATAATCCCACTATTTTTTAAGAGCATCAACTTTGCATGCATGTGGATCATGAAAAGAATATCCTTTGTGATAGCTATATTGTTGAATTTGATTATTATCCCACATGTAATTGCTATGAGAGAGGAAAATATTGTGGTAGAAACTTTCACGTTACCAAATTACCTCTCGTTATGTTGAGATTGCTATGGTCTCTTTCTTCTTCCTTGCATATGGTAACTATTGGTTGTCTTGACAATCTATTTTCCTATAAAATGCCTATGCATAGGAAGTATGTTAGACTTATATGTGATTTTCACATGCTTTATGATGCTCTCCTCGTGCTTCAATTCTTGTCTTGTGTGTGAGCATCATTGAGTTATCAAAGCCTAGCTAAGGGCGTTAATCAATAGCGCCTGTTGGGAGGCAACCCAATGAATTTATTTATTTCTCTTTATGTTTTGTTGTGTCCACACAATCATAATTCTGTTATGATTGTGTCTTTTGTGTTTCTTTTTGTGTTTGAGCCAAGCAAAACCTTTATGACTAGTCTTGGTGATGGTTGTTTGATCCTGCTGGAAAAAGACAGAAACATTTCGCTCACGAGATGATTTTTCATTTTTATTCGGAAAGGCTTTTGAGTTGATTCGTTTTGCTGCTAGTTGATATGCCTTTTGCCCACGCAGTCGTAATTTTTCAGAATTTTTGAGGTACCATAAGTATACGAAGTATACAGATTGCTGCAGACTGGTCTGTTTTTGACAGATTCTGTTTTTGTTGAGTTGGTTGCTTGTTTTGATGAAACTATGGATAGTATCGGGGGGTACTAGCCATGGAAAAGTGAGAATACAGTAATGTAACACCAATATAAATAGAAATCAAGATTGCTACAGTACCTAAAGAGGTGGTAGTTTGTTTTCTTGTGCTAATGTTATCACGAGTTTCTGTTTAAGTTTTGTGTTGTGAAGTTTTCAAATTTTGGGTGATGTTCTCATGGACAAAGAGATAAGGAGTGGAAAGAGCTCAAGCTTGGGGATGTCCAAGGCATCCCAAGCCAAATTCAAGGACACCAAAAAGCGTAAGCTTGGGGATGCCCCGGGAAGGCATCCCCTCTTTCGTCTTCAATCCATCGGTAACATTACTTGGAGTTATATTTTTATTCACCACATGATATGTGTTTTTCTTCGAGCGTCTTGTATCATAGGAGTCTTTTCTTTTTGTTGTGTCACAATCATCCTTGCTGAACACCTTTTCAGAGATACATGCACTCATCGTGATTTTGCTAGAAAGCTCATTGTGCTTCACTTATATCTTTTGAGCTAGACAATTTTTCTCTATGTGCTTCACGTAGATCTTTTAGACATGGCGGTGCGTGACTTGGTAGTTGGCTTATGCTATGAAAGTAGTCCCAAAGGTGATAGCTACCCAAAGAGGATACAAAAACCTCCATCTTCATGTGCATTGAGTAGAAAGAGAAGTCTTGATTCCTCTCAATTAGTTTTGAGACGTGGATTTGGTAATATTAGGAGTTATGTTAGTGGGGTGTTGTGAATCTAGAAATACTTGTGTTGAAGTTAGTGATTCCCGTAGCATGCACGTATGGTGAACCGCTATTTTAGGAAGTTGGAGCATAATTGATCTATTGATTGTCATCCTTTGTGTTGAGGTCGGGATCGCGCGTTGGTTAACACCTACCAAACCTTCCCCTAGGAGTATGCGTTTAGCACTTTGTTTCGATTACAAATAAAAAATTCGCAACAAGTATGTGAGTTCTTCATGACTAATGTGAGTCCATCGTATAGATGCACTTTCACCTTCCACCATTGCTAGCCTCTATAGTGCCGCGCAATTCTCGCCGGTGCACAAACCCACGATATGCCTTCCTTAAAACAGCCACCATACCTACCTACTATGGCATTTTCATAGCCATTCCGAGATATATTGCCATGCAACTCCCACTGTTCCGTCTCATGACTTGTGTAGTCACTCTCATATTGCCATTGCAGGATCGTAAGATAGCTAGCGAGATGTTTCAATGTCATACGCCAAGCTAGATCGTTGCACATCCCGGTACACTGCCGGAGGCATTTCCTATAGAGTCATCGTCGTTCTAAGCTTTGAGCTGTGAGTAAATAAAAGTGTGATGATCATCATTATTAAAGCATTGTCCCATGTGAGGAAAAAAAAAGAGGCCAAAGAGCCCAAATAAAAAAAATAGGCCCAAGAGCCCATAAAAAAATAAAAAAAGATAAAAAGAGAGAAGGGACAATGCTACTATCTTTTTCCACACTTGTGCTTCATAATAGCACCATGTTCTTCATTATTGAGAGCCTCTCGTTTCGTCACCACCATATGCTAGTGGCAATCTTTATTATATAACTTGGCTTGTATATTGCAATGATGGGCTTCCTCAAAATTGCCCTAGGTCTTCGTGAGCAAGAAAGTTGGATGCACACCCACTAGTTCTCCTTTTGAGCTTTCACATACTTATAGCTCTAGTGCATCCTTTGTATGGCAATCCCTACTCATTCACATTGATATCTATTAATGGTCATATCCATAGCCCTTTGATAAGCCGAGTCAATCTGACCATCTCCTCATTTTTGTGTCACAACCACCACCACACTCTATTCCACCTATAGTGCTATATCCATGGCTCACGCTCATGTATTGCGTGATAGTTATAAAAAGTTTGAGAAAGTAAGAGTGCGAAAACAATTACTTGGCCAATACCGGGGTTGTGCAGGATTTACATTAGTTGTGTGAGGATGATGAAGCATAGCCAGACTATATGATTTTGTAGGGATAACTTTCCTTGGCCTTGTTATTTTGAAAGTTCATGATTGCCTTGCTAGTTTGCTTGAAGTATTATTGTTTTCATGTAAACTAGCTGGGTGACCCGCGCAATTTCGCGGCTAGACGTTGATGTGCTATTAGATCAACATATCTCATTACAGAAAACTTAATAGCAAGAGCACTTTAAAAAATGGTATCATAAGACAATTTTATTTTCCCAGACATGCATTGCCATTCAATTTTACTTTGCAAATATTGGTTCTTTAGCCAAATAAATCCATTACTGTGTGACCCGAAAGGTCAATGGTGTTTTGTCCGTGGAGCAAAATCAGGAACTTTCAAATAATTTGTAGGTTAGATCTTGCACACCTCATCCTTTAGTACCAACCTTTTCACCCATATTTTCTGAAATTTAAATATGTGACTCATACTTAACTTTGCATTCCTATTCCTCCTTGCCCTTGTAGACATAATGCATTTGCTTTCTGTATGTGTAGTGACATGCCTCTAGATATGCTTTCATGCATCTATATTATTCTTTGAATATTGTATATGTCGACCAACAATTATTGATACATGTATCCCTTTCTTTGTCACGACATAGATTAAATCCATGTTGCTTTGTACAAAATTATATCCTTTTGCACATTTGTATGATTTGTTGCTTCCGACTTTTATTTTTCGGCAACAACGCCATTTTTTCTGGCTCATACAATATGCTCACTTGCACACATGTCACATTAGTATTGATATGTCATCCTTCTTCTCGATTTCATTCATGTCTTGTAACACATTTTGTAAAATATTTGATCCTTTCATGTGTAAAACTTCTCCACAAACTCCATTTATTGTGAACATTGCAACTGATTATGATTTATGCATGCCTCTACTTATCTCAAGTATAATATTCTTTATATAAATCTTATAGCTAAATCTATGTTGGATAGACTTAACTATTTTTTGGTGTGTTATCTTTTTATTGAGTGTCTATCATTACATAATATCTTCGTACATGTTTTTTCAATCTTTAACTTTTTATGGATTCATATGAGTACTGTATTTTTTGAAATTTTATATTAAGAATATCACTTATAAAATAGGGTTATACTTTCAAAATTCAGTAATATTAGTTTGTAGATAAGTGTATGTTTGATACACTTAAGTATTTTTGGCCTGTTGTTCTTTTATTGGTTTTCCATAATTCCATAATATCTATGTACAATTTGTTCAATATTTAGCTGTTTATCCCTTAAAAAATTCTTTATGGATTCATATAAGTACTGTGTTTTTTTGCATTTTCTATCAAGAATAATATTTGTAAAATAGGTCTACACTTTCAAAATTAAGTAATATTAATTTGAAGATCTACTAACATTAATTCATCAGATGCAAATCTGTCATCATCAATTCATCGTATCTATTTTGTGACAACTTGCATAGAAAAAAACAGGAGCGCCTCATGCTATTTTTTGGGTTAGAGATATGGCTCGTGCTGCTACTAACTTGATGTTCATGGAATTATGAATGATGACACCCCTGCATTGCAGCCGGTGACCGGACTGCTCCGGGATTTCATGATGGCAAGATTCTTAATATATAAGTTTAATCATCCCGCAAATAGTTCCGGCATTTTGGAAAGAGAAAGGAATATTTGGAGCATATGTCATATTTTACTTGAGTACATCCCTAATGTATCTTAGAATTAATTATTATGTCTATTTATATGCATCCGTGCAGTATTGCACCTCCTCGAATCCATCAAGACCTGATGGAATGCATGCACGGTTGCGGGAGTCCGTATTATCCGGTGAGTGGAACTTGTTAAAAAATAGTACATATTACTTTTTAAATCTTATATAAGGTGCTAAATTTTGTGATCAACAATACAATTGATTTAATCTATATGTAGACCAAAATGTTCAGTCAGTTTTTCTAATATATGCCCTCATCCATCGATATTTTAAAGCGTGAACGGGGAAAACATTTTTCTACATGCATGCACGTATTTATTTTTCTGCATGCATGTGTTGCTCTCTTGCTAATTTGAGTCCTTCACGGAAGTTTGGCTTGGTGCCCGATTTTATCCTTTTTAGCATGTCCTTTACGAACTCTGTTGACTACTTTGGCTAAACAATACACGTGACAGACTTGTATGATCGGTTCTGGTAAAAAAAGAACTTATACGATCTGTTTGTTTAGGCAGGTTTGATTCTATTATACGTGGGGTCAAAAAATATTTCTACTACGTGGGTTGTTAAATCTAGGCCGTTCAAAAATCATAACTCTAAAGTAATAAATCTTTACCGTTCGTTTTTTATCGTTTTAAGTATATAATAGATAGCAAACTATTGTTTTGAATCTTACGGATCTGAACATTCATGTCACATGAAATAATTTACAAAGGACAACTATGCTAGGTAGCATTACACATAAAAAAATCAGTCTTTATCACTTCCCTACTCGAGGACGAGCAAGAGTTAAGCTTGGGGATGCTTGATACGTCTCCAACGTATCTATAAGTTTTGAAGGTTTCATGCTATTATCTTGTCAAACTTTGGATGTTTTGTGTCTTTTATATCTTTTTTGGGACTAACTTATTAACTCAGTGCCAAGTGCCAGTTCCTGTTTTTTTCCGTGTTTTTGACCCTTTTCAGAGGAGGATTTTAAATGGAGTCCAAACGGAACGAAACTTTCAAAAATATTTTTTCCGAAACAGAAGAAGATCGGGAAGCGTGAGAATCAGGACAGGGGGGCACGACGAACCCTAGAAGCCCCCTAGCCGCGACCAGGGGGCCCGCGCCTCCCAGGCTTGTGGGCTCCCTGGGCCACCTCTGCCCTAGGTCTTCCGCCTATATATTCCCTAAAATCCCAGAAAAAATCAGGAGATCATCGAAAGTACTTCTCCGCCGCCGCAAGCTTCTGTCTCCGCAAGATCCCATCTGGGGCACGTCCTGGTGCCCTGCCGGTGGGGGGATTCAGATACTGAGGGCTTCTTCATCAACACCATGACCTCTCCGATGATGCGTGAGTAGTTCACCATAGACCTACGGGTCCATAGCTAGTAGCTAGATGGCTTCTTCTCTCTCTTGGATCTTCAATACAAAGTTTTCCATGATCTTCATGGAGATCTATCCGATGTAATCTTGTTTTGTGGTGTGTTTGTCGAGATACGATGAATTGTGGATTTATGATCGGATTATCTATGAATCTTATTTGAGTTTCTTCTGATCTCTTATATGCATGATTTCATATCCTTGTAATTCTCTTCGAGTTGTGGGTTTTGTTTGGCCAGCTTGATCTATGATTCTTGCAATGGGAGAAGTGCTTGGTTGGGTTCATACCATGCGGTGACCTCACCCAGTGACAAAAGGGGTAGCGAGGCACGCATCATGTTGTTGCCATCAAGGGTAAAAAGATGGGGTTTTCATCATTGGTTTGAGTTTATCCCTCTACATCATGTCATCTTGCTTAAGGCGTTACTCTGTTCGTCATGAACTCAATACACTAGATGCATGCTGGATAGCGGTCGATGTGTGGAGTAATAGTAGTAGATGCATAAAGTATCGGTCTACTTGTCTCGGACGTGATGCCTATATGTATGATAATTGCCTTAGTATCGTCAGGACTTTGCGCGGTTCTATCAATTGCTCGACAGTAATTTGTTCACCCACCGTAATATTTTCTATTTTGAGAGAAGCCTATAGTGAACACTATGGCCCCTGGGTCTACTCCACACCATATTTTCAGCCTTACTCTTTTTCTTCGTTGCACTTTCCGCCTTCAGATCTCACTTTGTAATCAATCTTGAAGGGATTGACAACCCATTTATAGCGTTGGGTCCAAGCTCTTTTGTGTTTGCGCAGGTACTCTGGACTTGAAGAGATTCTCCTACTGGATTGCTACCTTGGTTCTCAAACTGAGGGAAGTACTTACTGCTTCTGTGCTGCACCACCCTTTCCTCTTCAAGGGAAAAACCAACGCAAGCCCAGCCTCCGTCAACGTGTCAATCTCTGGCGCTGTTGTCTGTTGCTGTAGCACGACCTTCTTCAGCCCTGCCGCACTTGTTTGCCAGGTTGAACATTTCCAGTGCCGTCCTCACTTAATCACTCATGGCGAACTCCTCCTTCATCGTGAGGTCTATGACTCCATCGGAGAAGGCCGAGATGACGGCCCCGTCCGATGCCTTGGGGATCTTGAGGCGCATGACCGTGAAGCGTTGTATGAACTTGTGTAGGGTCTCCCTGTGACAACCCGAGACCGACGTTCTAGAAGATTCCCCCTTTATTTCATTTTTGTCGTGTGATTATTTTTATTTGTCGCATCATCCTCGCATCATGCGCATCATCAGAATTGCATCGGCATCCCGTTGCCGCCAGTTTTCAACACTTGCATCTAATATTAGTTGCCGGTTCTCTGTGTGTTCGTCGTTGCCCGTTTTGAGACCGACCATACTCGCACGCGCCCGCAGCATCGTCAAACCTGTTCTTAAAAGTGTGTTTAAAACTTTCTCTGATTGGGTTGGAACTTAACGTGCGGTCTTATTTTAATATAGGTAGGCCACCTGCCAAATTTCGTCGCAATCGGAGTCCGTCTGGTACCCGAACGGTCGGCCGTAGCGGCACTGTATTTGGTCTATCGTCGCACGTTTTATTGGTGTGTTAAAAATTACATTGCCGGGTGCCGTTTCCCTCTCTTCCCCGGTTAGCCTACTCTACACGGCCACTTAGCCCATCCCGCGTTTAGAATTGTTCGATTCCGACCGCGCGGTTGAAACCGGGGCGAAAAACTGCTAAACCTAGCCCCCCATTGTTATAAATAGGACCCTAGGCCATTTTTAGCAGCCCCTCTATCCCCTCCTCGATTTTCGTGCAAACCCTAGTCTCTCCTCAGTCCATCCGCCGCGGGCCCTGCGAGCCCAGATCAGGCCCGCCGGGCCCGGATCACCCGAGCCGCCGCCGGCTCCTCGCAGAGCTCCTCAGCCTCCGAGCCGCCGCCCCAAGGCGCCCGATCCCGTCGTCTCCTCGCGCCGCCCTGCCCGCCACCTCCGGCCAACCTGCCGGCGATCGCCAGAGCATCCTCTGCTCGCAGCCGCCGTGTCGGCCGCAACCCCGCCAGTGTGCCGCCACCTCTCCGGTCCCGAGCCCATCCCGGCGGCCCCATCCCCGCCACCGGATCTCTTCCACGCGTCGCGTCTTGCCGCATCCCTCACGCACGACGCCCCCTCATCATAGCGCGGCATGGCCTCCCTCGATCGGGATCTAGATCGGGGAGAGCCCCATTGACCTGCACCTTCCAGCCGCCTTGCCAGTGGCCAGCACCCCTGCGCCGGCGCCTCGGCCCTGGTGCCAGATCCAGCGCCATGTGGGTCGGCCGTCCGCCTCGAGCGGCCTCCCGGATCGCCGCCTGGGCCACCAGCGCCCCGCCCCATGGGACGGCCTGTCAGCTTGCCAGCCCAGCTCGCTCCCACCGGCCTCCTAGTCCTCAGGTGAGAAGTTCCCCTATTCCTCGCTCGTGCGAGACTTATATGTTTTGTGCACACCCTATTAGGCCCGTGTAGCTCCAGTTTCGGCCCGTAGCATTTTAGGATTTTTCTCGGAATTAGTATTTTTAGATTTATGCTAGATATTAAATCGCCCGTAACTTTTAATCCGTGTGTCGGATCGGGACGAGTTGTATATGTATCCTGTGTAGTATTCCATCTAGATTCGTAATTTGCAACTTGCATGCATGTTTGAAGTAGTTTGACCCTCCTAATGCCTAGTTTTGCGTGCTGTCTCAATAGGATAATTGCCCATATTTATTTTTCGTGCATGTCCGGATTGCTAAAACCCCGTAGATAAAATGTTCATGATTTTAGGGACCCTTTGCCATGTATTTTAGAGTAGTTGTTTATATTTTTGCATGTAGGATTCCGTCGCTAGTTTATTATAACGTGTTTAGGACATATTCCCGCATATACGTGTGGCGTTGTTTTTATTTTGCAACCCCACATGTTATATATGTTTTCGGGGTAAAAAAATCCATAGAATTTAACTGTGCATTTAGTTTTAGCTTTTGAGGAAGTTAGTGCGCGTGATGTTTTCCGTGATGCCCTTTTGCTTATTTTGTGGGATTTAATCCGTGCATGATATGTAGGAGTTGTCAACTAGAGATATGCCCTTGGATGTGTAGACTAGCCTCTGGTGATTTTGGTTGCAATAGAAATCCATGTTTAGGTGTGGTTTGCTTGTTCTCTACTTGCTAGGAAATAGTGTTGATTTAGAGATGCTGAAATATTTCTAAGTTTGAAATCTGTTATATTTTGTTGATGTCTTGTCTTGATTTTATCTGGTGATCTGTAGCTCTTTTGAGGTTGATGCAATGGAGTTAGTTGTAGACTTTAGGATTCTCTAGCATGCTGTGAATTTTCATGCCATTTGGAGTCCTGTAGCTTATGGTTTTGCTGATGTCAATATGCCTTCAGATCAAAAACTGCACTTTCATAAACTATGGTTTTCACTAAGTCTGAAACTACGTGTGAGCAACCATTTTGTGACTTCTTTTCCTAGTGTTCCATGCTTCCATGCTAGATATTATTAGTTGTATGTTGTAGTGCATCTTGCCCTCTGTTGCCTCATACCTTGTTTGAGCATATTGGATTTGTGTAGCTCATAGTTGTGGGGTGTAGAAAATGCTATGTGGTTGATTTTGGCAGATTGTAGTGATTTCTTGTTTAGCCCATAGTTGTCGAACCGTTGCTCCGTTTTGATCGTGTCCTATATGAAACTTGCTTAGAATATCGTGCAGTTTCTTATTATCTTGCTGGTTGTATGTTTTGAAGTGCTCGTGACTGTCATTGCACACATTTTGCATTCATGCCATCATATCTTGCGGTGTTCGTATCTTTTAATCCGTAGCTCCGTTGGAGATGTTCTCTATGTGTAAATTGGTTGTAACAACGCGTAGAATCACGTGAACCTATTTGTTTTTTCTGTTTAACAACTATTTAAACGTGTTAGTTCAGATCTGGATAGAATGGTAAATTAACTTGTGAGGTCGTCTCGGAGATGCTATATGTCATTTCCGACCTCATTTAAAATGCCTAGATAGATAGTTTAATTACGCTTCACCTCTTGCCATGTTTAACCACATTTAATATTGTCGTGTACCTAATCGGGATAGAACTAAATAATTCGTATGTGGAGTTTCGTCAATATGCAACTCGTTCCATATTGAACTTCACTTAATGTGTAGTATTTGGTTGTTGTGATTTGCCATGTTGTGTCTTGCACTTATTCAGCCGCTCATGCATCATATGCGTTGTGCATCGTGTGATGAATATCGTGTGTTGATTCTTGTTTCCGGTTTCCTCCGTCTCGATATAGTTCCGCAAGCGTGTCGGAAAGTGAGGACCCGTTCGACTACACCGGTTCGTCTGCTTCACGGAGTCATCCTTCTTCCAAGAGGGATCTCAGGCAAGATGACCATTTCCCCAGATACCATTACTATCATTTCCATGCTAGTATTATCGCTTCTATCGTTATGTCTCATTGCCTACCACATGTTAAATATCAGCCTCTCAACATTGCCATGAAAACCTTCAACCTGTTCACAACCTAGCAAACCACTGATTGGGTATGTTACCGCTTGCTTAACCATGTGTAGCATTGCTAGTTGCACGTGCAGTTGCTTCCATGTGATAACATGGTCCTTATTATATCACCCTATTAAATGCTATTTAATTTAATGCACCTATATACTTGGTAAAAGGTGGAAGGCTCGGCCTTTCTAGCCTGGTGTTTTGTTCCACCTTTGCCCCCTTAGTTTCGGCAACCGGTGTTATGTTCCATAATTGAGCGCTCCTAACACGATCGGGGTTGTTATGGGGACCCCCTTGATAATTCGTTTTAGATTAAAGCTGGTCTAGCAAGGCCCAACATTGGTACTACATTTTCCCAACATAATAATTTTGCAAATACTGAAAGCATAGGGCGTCATGAACCCGAGGAGTAATTCTACATAATACAGGGGGGACAGTACTTATGGTGCTGGTCCAAAACTAGAGCCGTTTGCGGAGCCAATCCGGGGCAACTCCGGAGATGTCTATGAGGCCACCGTACGCTATGCTTATTCGTCATGTCCTGAGAACGAGATACGCGGCTCCTATCGGGATCGTCGATACGCCGGGCGGCCTTGCTGGATTAGTTTTACCTTTGACGAATGTCTTGTGCATCGGGATTCCAGTGATGCTTTGGGTAATCTCAGAGTTGAGGTTTTCCACTAAGGAGTCCGACGAGATCGCGAGTTTCGTGATCGAGGATTTCTATGCTGCTTGTGGTTATTTGTGATGGATTAGTTGGAGCACCCCTGCAGGGTTAAATCTTTCAGAAAGCCGTGCCCGTGGTTATGTGGCAACGTGGAAACTTTGTTTAACACTGGTTCTAGATAACTTGAAGATAACTTAATTAAAATATGCCAACTGAGTGCGTAACCGTGACTGTCTCTTTCGCGAGTTCCTTCACGGATCGAGGACACGGTGGGGTTATGTTTGACGTAAGTAGGTGTTCAGGATCATTCATTTGATCATCAGTAGTTCACGTCCGTTATGCGTAGATCATCCCCCTATTTATTCTTGTACGCGTAAGTTAGACACCTCATACATGCTTAGCCGCTGCTGCAACCTCACCACTTAACCCTACCTCACCTATTAAGCTTTGCTAGTCTTGTTACCTTTGGAAATGAGATTGCTGAGTCCCCTGTGGCTCACAGATTACTACAACACCAGTTGCAGGTACAGGTAAAGGTTACTTGACGCGAGCGCGTTGATTGTTCATTTGGAGTTGCTTCTTCTTCTTCTTCATCGATCTAGGTTGGGTTCCAGGCCGGCAGGCTGGGATAGCAAGGATGGACGTCGTTCTCTTTTCTCGTTTTGTTTTCGTCCTTAGTCGGACCCTACACTTCTTCGTGATATTTATGTATTGTACTGTTGTGACTCTGATGTAGCTTGTGGCGAGTGTAAGCCAATTCTATGTATCTCATCTTTTCAGTACATGCACTTGTAACGACATCCATTCTTGCGAAACGACGAGATGCGCTTCTATCCGTGACGAAGCCCCCGTGCCAAATTGAGGATAGGATCGCATCTTGGGCGTTACAAGTTGGTACCAGAGAAGTACCGACCTAGGAGCCCCCTTTATTGATCGAACTTGGCCAAATCGAGTCTAGTGAAAAATTGCGTTGAGTCTAGTTATATATCGGAGAGTAGGATTCTTTTTTCTCCTCTTCTATGCTCTGGTGAGGAATCTTAACGTAATAATTTTAATTCTACTCCTCTTCTCACTCTAAAAAAATTTAGGATCACGCGGATATTTTTGGAATCTATATGATGCCGATGTGACGGAGTTCTGTCTTGGTGCCTCCTGTCTGACTTGATTTCTTCCGGGGAGTTGAGCTCCAGGGGATTCTTGAGCACATCGCTATCATTCAGATTTCTTAATATCTCAGGACGAAGGATGTTTGAAATTGCTTCAATACTAGTAGTTGCGAGAGGAGTCCGGCTTCCCCAGTACTGGTGCAGAGAGTTTTGGATGTATCGCCATACTTAGTATCGTTGTGATTACGAGGATCTGAGATAGATGAGGTTCCGAGATTCTGGTTATGTGTTGACGGATGTGATACACTGGACGGATTAGTATAGGAGTTGAGTGATATATTACTCCTTGTATCTGTGGACCAGATTGCATGACCAGAAATTTTGGAAGTTCTTAGGTGGGAATTCAAGTCGTTACTTATAGGGAAATCATCCAACAAATGCATGATGTCAGGTTGGGGTTCGACATCTAGTGGATTCGTTTGTTCACGGTCGTTTTAGAATGGTTCACGTTGTGTCCTAAAGAGTCCTTGTAGCTTGCTACGACTCGAGGACACTTCGTATGTCGTGTGCACTGCCTTGCACATGATGGCTACTATAGGACAGAGCCCGTGCGAGCCTCATCCACAAAAATATCAAGCGGAATCTCTCTCATGAATTTGTTCTGGCTTGTTTCGTAAGCCTCATCCTTTGTTTTGTTGGAGTATGGTAATTCGAGTTGCTTCAATTCAAGTGGTGAATTCATAGTCTTCTCATATTTTTATGGGAATGCAAATTCTTTGCTCATTCAATTGTCGTATCAATTCTTTTCAACTGGAGTCGTCATGACATTTTTTTCCAACCGGTGTGCTTCTCTTCAAGTGAATTCTATCCTCTCCAAGATTTGCAAGTTCAATCTCTCATTTCTTTCCGGAGTTTGTCTCATATGTCCCAAGTTGTCTTTGTTTTCCCCGCCCTCCCGCCCTTTTCTTCAGTGATTCATTTCTCATCCAAGTGTCTTCTTTTCATTGTTGCTTCCGCTATCTTATCTTTCGTGTTATATCTGGTGTTTGTTTGTGAAGATTCTCAGGAGTTTTCAGTTCATCATTTCTCCATTCTTGTGTTCTTCTCAAGTGGTTTCAATTCAAGATTTTTGGGCTCATCATATCCTTTTCATTCGTTCAACGATTCGTGTGTGGAAATTCTTATTCAAGTCTTTCTTTTTCATTCATCCATCTCTATTCTATCCGGAGTGTTGAAGATATCGCTAAAGTTTATTCGTATCAATCCTTTCAATTATTTTGAGGTTCTCAACCTCATCAAGTTTTCATTTATACCGGTGCAATCAATATTTCTATCAATTATTCAAATGGTGGTTTCTTTTGAGTGGGCCCGTAACCCACAGGTTCTTTCCCAGGATCTTTCCTAGCTCTTGTAATCTTTTATCGAGATCTCTAAATCTTTTAAAGTGTGACATAAGAATGGTTTTTCATCAGTCATATTCCTTCTTCAAGATTGATCTGATTTATTTCATCACTGACTCAACCTTTCATTCTTCATTATTCCGGAGTGTCTCAGTATTCTTGGTGTTGTTTCCCGTCATCGTTCTCAGCTTGCAAGTTCGAAGGAGTGTTTCTCTTAAATCCTTTTCCATTCTTTTGAAGATTTTCATCCCAGCTTTGTAACATCCTCTCAATTTTTTCGATCATGAGTAATTCATTCCATATCTCTCCGGTGCATTTCAATGTTGTGTTCATTTCTTGATCCTCCAAAGGCCATCATTTCAGAAGATTTCTTTGTTCTCAACTTTCAGCTTTCATCCTCAAATTCTTCTCAATTGTTGTCTCTTCGTTCGTTTCTCAATTTTATCGGTGCTTTGTTCAGGTTTGTCTCTCAGGTGGATCACGGTCTCTTCATTCTCATGTATCTCCATTCATTCTTGGTATTCACATTCATTTGCAATTCTTGACGGTGGTTGTTTCAAGACTTCTTCAGTTTGTGATCTATCTATCTCTCTTCAATCTTTTCAAGAAGAATAATTGGTATGCTAAATCTATTGCTTGTCATCAATTTAACTTGATGAAGCATAAGCATAACATAATTCTTATTCTTGTTTCATCAAGTGATTTCAATTCTTCTTCCGGAGTGGCTCATGATATCAATTCTTTAACCTAGGTGCTCATCTTTTCTTTTCCGAAGTTCCAAGTTCTCTCAAGTATATTTTTGTGAACCTACATATAAATCTTGGCAAGGTCATAATCTTATTCTTTTCAACCTTCATATCTTTGCATCATTCACTTGTATACGGAGGTTCTTCATGGTGGTTCATCAAGGTTTCAATCCATTCTCAGGTGTTCTTCAAGATTCTTGTTGGAGAACCTCAAACATTCTTTCTCTTGCTTTTCAAGTGCAATTCTCCCTCCTTTACCCTCTGAGGTTGACGGGGGCATAACCCCGGGGTAGGTTCATCAAGCCTTCTCCTTCATTTCCTGCCCAAAGGATATGAACAAATACAGTTTCCCAAGGCCCAAGTCTTCTGGCCAGCTAGGCTGCGCCTGCCGGTTGGAGGACAAGGCGGCCATCTCTCTGGCCGGCCAGGCAACCCTTGACGGTTAGAGGCGAGACGGCAACCTCTTCTTGACCGTCTCGGCCAAGCCTGCCGGCTAGGAACGAGGCGGCCATGCCCGAGCCGGCTAGCCAAGCAGGCTAGCCGGTCGGGGATCTCAAGTCACATCAGATTGTAGGTTAGGACGAGACCTTACGATTAAAGGTGGCTACGCATCAACAACGGTACTGGATCGGAGTGTCCGGCTGGTACGAGCATCGGCGGCCATGCTGCCGACCTACCCCGGCTCTGATCAATCACCTAGCATAGTGTCGGACCGTCACACTCCCACTCCATTACTGCACTCGGCGTGGGGAACAGTGGAGGCGGTCGTACTATCCGCCTATGACGAGTCTCGCTGGACGACGCTCGACGTACAAGCGTGCTCGCATTCAACCTTACGCGAGAGCTTCATTGGCCAGCCGGCGGGTCCAACTTGCAGACGAGACCATGCAGCCGGCGGGCCCCTCAAGCGACAAGACAAGACCCTCGTGGGCCCCTGGTCCGCCGGCGAGGCTACCAGACGGGTCCCCCACTTGTACCTTTTATCCATATTGTAGGCCGGCGGGTTCGTCTATAAAACCCCCCGGTCACCCTCCATGCAGAGGGTTGGTCGAACAACACTTCACATCCACCAACCACATAGAGAGAGGTAGAGACGAGCCGGCTGCTCCCCTCTTCCTCCTCCCAACACAGCTCGAGGAGCAACCTTGTAATCCATCCATACACATCAAACATTCTGGCAGGACTAGGGGTCTTATCTCTACGGAGAGCCCTGAACCTGGGTACATCATGCGTACCATGCTTGTACCAACCTCGTTCCCAACACCCTCCTTTGTCCCTTCGGTTCTCACCGACTTTAGCCTACCCATGGAATATGTTGTGAGTATTCACCGACATTTGGCGCCCACCATGGGGCCGATCGCGGCATCGGCTGGCTTTACGCGTTCGACGGGGCCCCGCACCTACGCCACCGGATGCATCGCGTCCGAATCGGTCTGCACGCCCGTGGAGCCCTCTTTCGACGAGGCAACACCGATGATGATCGACGTCCCCATCCGCCATGCGGATTCAGACGAAGATTCCGAAACGAGGCACTTCCCAGCATCGTCGTCGCGGCTGTGGAGAACCTCAGCGTTCTCTTTAGCGACCTACGTCTCAACGATGGTCCTCGCTACTTCGGAGAGGATTTCGACGTGGAGGCGCTATGCACCAGCTTCAGCAGGCTCTCTATCGCCGAGACGCCTGCACATGACGTGTACCCCATTAACGTACTCGTCTTCGATGGCCCTCCGCCGTTGGTGGGGTTCTTCACCCCGTACCATGTCACCGCCGTCTCCAACGTCGTCGAGGTGATGGTTATTGGCGCTGGCACCAGCGCGGCTCATGGCAAGACGTCAGCAGACGCTGGTGAGCCGGCTGCTGCCACCGCTGATACTCTTCAGGACGCTATCGCCGGCCTGAAGACACCCATCGCTGCTTCCGCAAACCCTAACGATGCCCGAGCCTCACTAGAGGAGGCTCGCAAGCATATCTCGGAGGAGGGCATTACCGTCGCCTCGGCAAAGCATCGGATGGAGGCCACACAGCGCGAGTATAACTCTGCATACGGCCTCACTCCGATTTCTGAGGCTCCTAGACGGCTTGGATCGGTCCGCGGCTGCGACCGGTTCATCACTGAGATCCTAGGCGGCAACCAGCCCACCTACGAGACCCCTGCGGCCAACTTGCGGGCGGCGCAGGCGGCCATGGAAGAGATGACGAGCTTGGAGGGCGAGGAGCGCGCCTTCCAAGAGAAGCGGGTCAAGGATCTCCTTGATGCGGCCAACGAGCAGCAAACTCGGCTTGACCCTGGTCAGGCCCAGTCAGAGTCTCTGGGACCCAACCCCGGAGCTCGCCGCAACCCTAGCGAACAACATCATGCAGAGGGATCTTCCTCGCATCGCACCTCCAGTCGGAGGGGCGAGGGAAGTCAAGACCGGCGCTCCAGCGACAGAGCAAGCTCACTTCAAGCAAGCGTCGCGGAGGAGACGAGAGCGATTCGGCATGTGAAGTTCCTCGCCCGGGTAGGACCCATATCTCCAGTTCGCGAGGTGCCTCTCCTCTCCCTGCTCGGTTCGGCGCTCACACTCCCCAGGGTGACCAGGACGCTCGCAGGCGTCTCATCGTCCTAGCCCAGTCAGCCCTCCTGGAGGAGGACGGTCCCATCGGTCCGGCCTGCTTCGGCCCCCAGATCCGAGGGGAGCCATTCCCCCGAGGCTTCACTTTGCCTCGGGACACGCCCAAGTACAATGGCACTACCAAGCCAGAGGACTGGTAGATCGACTACACCACAACCATCGGCATTGCCAAGGGCAACAAGCGCATAGCGGTCCGCTACGTGCCACTCATGCTGGCCGGATCGGCTCGGACTTGGCTTAACAACCTTCCGGCCGGCACCGTCAACTCCTGGGTGGACTTCGAGGAGGCGTTCGTCCGCAACTTCACTGGCCCTAGCCGGCCCCACGAGCTAGCCATGTGCGTCCAGAGGCCCGACGAACCCCTTTGCGACTACGTCACCCGGTGGACGGAGCTCCGCAACTCCTGTGAGGGGGTGCATGAGGTACGAGCCATCGAGTACTTCATCGACGGTTGCCAAGACGGCACCCTCCTCAAGACAAGCTCATGTGCTCTGAGCCCACTTCTCTGGCGGTGCTCATGGCCAAGGCGGACAAGTACGCCACGGTCGACTCGGCGATGCGCGTCAAGGTGACCGCCTCGGACAAGGCTGTCCCCATGCCGGCTACTCCCAAGCCGGCTGGAGACGGTCGAGGCGGCCAGAACAACAACAAGCGCAAGGTGGATCAGATGGATTCGCGTTCCAACAGCAAGTTGGTAGCCAGCGTGGAGGGCGAGACGTCGGCCCCTCAAGTCGTCCCTCTGCGGAAGCGTTCCAACAGGAACAACGCCAACTGGCTGCCCAAGCAGTCCTTCGAGCAACTGCTTGACGCCCCCTGCAAGATACATTCTGGGGCGCAGCCATCTAACCACACCCTTCGACAGTGCAGCTTCGCACGCCGGCTGTCGCAAGGAGATGGACTGCCAGCTCCCCGAGGTGCGCAGGCCGCGCCTCATGCACCAGCTCCTGGTCCTGCTCCGGCTCCACCGCCGCCGCCTCCCGAAGACGGCCGCCTCCATGATGACTACCCTCATCAATACGGAGCATTCGTCGTCTTCACCAGTGAAGGCGATGACAAGCATAGCTTGCGCCACAGACAGCGTGAGGTGAATGCCACGGTTCCCACGGTTCCCCAGTACATGCATTGGTCTCACCGGCCAATCACATGGAGCCGGGTGGACCACCCTGCGGTAATGCTCAACCCGGGCTCATACGCGCTCGTCCTCGACCCCACCTTCACCTCCAACAGGCTCACCTGCCGGTTCTCCTGGGTGCTGGTCGACGGTGGCAGCAGCATCAACATCCTCTACCTCGACACTCTCCTCAAGCTCCGGCTCAAGGAGATGGACGTCCTGCCGACCAACACTGTCTTCCATGACATCGTGCCTGGGCAGTCCTGCTCGCCTATTGGCAAAATCCAGCTGGACGTCCTCTTCGGCGACAAGGCTCACTTCCGCCGAGAGTCCATATGGTTCGAGGTAGTGGACCTCAGCAGCCCGTATCACGCGCTGCTGGGCAGACCGGCTCTGGCCAAATTCATGGCTATTCCGCACTATGCCTACCTAAAGATGAAGATGTCGGGTCCAAAGGGCATCATCAATGTTGCTGGCGACTACAAGAAGTCGCTCGAGTGCGCCCGAGATAGCAGCCTCCTCGCTGATGCCCTGGTGATCGCTGAGGAGAAGCGGCAGATCGACCGGCTCGTGGCCCAGGCTACCGAGCAGCCGGTGATTCCTTCTCCTCCGTCCTAGTCGACCGGCGAGGGCTCTTTCAAGCCGGCCAAAGAGACCAAGCAGGTCCCACTCGACCCTGGCAACCCCAAGCAATGTGTCACCATCGGGGCTGGCCTTAGCCCCAAATAGGAAGGCGAGCTCGTCGACTTCTTGAGAATCGGGACATCTTCGCATGGTCTCCCAAAGACATGTCGGGTGTTCCGAGAAAGTACGCCAAGCACAAACTTCACGTACGACCGGATGCAAAGCCAGTGAAGCAACCTTTGCGCCACTTCGCCGAGGGGAAGCGGCGCACAATTGGAGAAGAGATCACCCGGATCCTTGCAGCTGGCTTCATCATGGAGGTTTTCCACCCAGTCTGGTTAGCTAATCCAATCCTGGTGGTGAAAAAGAATAACAGCTGGCGAATGTGTATCGACTACACTAGCCTAAATAAGGCCTGTCCGAAAGACCCTTTCGCGTTGCCTAGGATAGATCAAGTGATCGACTCCACTGCAGGCTGCGAGCTGTTGTTGTTTTTGGATGCTTATTCAGGCTACCATCAAATCAAGCTGGATCCAGCTGATCGCCTGAAGACCTCCTTGATCACGCCCTTTGGGGCCTACTGCTACACCACCATGACGTTCAGTCTGAAGAACGCTGGTGCGACATTCCAACGCTGCATGCAGCAGTGCCTACTGCCATAGATCGGCAGAAACATCCACGTCTATGTGGATGACATCGTCGTTAAGACGAAGCAGCACTTCAGCCTCCTCGACGACCTGCGGGAGACGTTTGCCAACCTGCGCGAATACAAGATCCGACTCAACCCGGAGAAGTGCGCCTTTGGGGTTCCAGGCGGCAAGCTCTTGGGGTTCTTCGTGTCCGCTCGTGGCATCGAGGCGAACCCCGAGAAGATCGGCACCATTGAGCGGATGGTGTGGCCGGCTCGAATCCTAGACGTCCAGAAGTTCGCCGGCTGCCTGGCTTCCCTTAGCCGGTTCGTCAGCCGTCTTGGCGAGAAGGCCCTTCCACTCTACCAGCTCATGAAGAAGACGACGAAATTCGAGTGGAACGACCAGGCGGACGAAGCTTTCCGCGTCCTCAAGTGGGTCATCTCGAGCCTGCCAATCTTGGCAGCGCCGGCTGAAAGGGAACCCATACTCATATACATTCTTGCGACCACTCGCGTGGTTAGTGTAGTGTTGGTAGTTCAACTCAAGGAGGAGGGCAAAGTGCAGCGCCCTGTCTACTACCTCAGCAAAGTCTTGTCACCTCCAAGCAGAACTATCCCCATTACCAAAAAATGTGTTATGGTGTTTACCTTGCTGCAAAGAAGTTGAAGCAATACTTCCAAGAGCATGCCATCACTCTGGTGAGCACTACTCCACTTTCAGAGATCATGGTCAACCGTGATGCAACGGGCAGGATTGCCAAGTGGTTCATCGCCATGGCAGAACACGATATTCGCTACGAGCCTCGCACCGCCATCAAATCTCAGGTGGTAGCCGACTTCTTAGTCGACTGGGCCGAGACCCAGTTCGAGCCGCCACATCCAGACCCTACGCATTGGTGGATGCACTTCGACAGCTCGAAGATGCGGATAGGTCTGGGAGCCGGCATCGTCTTGACGTCTCCGAAAGGTGACCAACTCAAGTATGCTCTCCAGATCCACTTTGCCGCCTCCAACAACGTCGCCGAGTATGAAGCACTGGCTCACGGCCTCCGGCTCACCAAGGAGATTGGCATCCAGCGGCTCATATGCTTTGGCGACTCATACTTGGTGGTGTAGCAAGTTCTTGGCGAATGTGATGCTAGGGACGCCAACATGGCAAGCTATCACTTCCTCGTCTAGCAGCTCAGCGGTCCCTTCGAGGGCTGCGAGTTCCACCATGTTCCCAGAGCAGACAATGAGGCGGCTGATACACTGGCCAAAATTGGCTCCATGAGACAGGCTATCCCAGCCGGCGTCTCCCTCGAGCAACTCCAGAAGCCGTCTATCAGGCCGTCTCCAGAGTCGGCGTTGATCTTCGTGTCGGCTGAATCTACGGTGCAAGCGTCGTCGGCTCCACCAGCTACGCCGGCTACAGCTCCTGTGTCGGCTGCGCTGGCCATGCCGACTCCAATAGCGGCACCGGTTGAATCTACGGTGCAAGCGCCATCGACTCCCCAAGCTATGCCGGCTACAACTCATGTGCCGGCTATGCGGGCCATGCCGACTCCAATAGCGGCACCGGCTACAACAACAACTCCGGCTCCGCCCTGCCTCGAATCCTGTCGTCTTGACACCTAGTGGGTGGACGTCATGGAGGTAGACGATGAGCTAGCTGCCACAGCAGCACCAGAGACACCTCGTCTCAAGTCCACGACCGCTGCTCCACCAAGCGCGGGGGCTGCAGAAGCCCCTAACAGTCAGGTCGAGGCGGAGCCAGCCCTTGTGTCGGCTCCTTCATGGGCTCAACCTATCCTGGCCCCTCAAGTGACAAGACAAGACCCTCGTGGGCCCCTGGTCAGCCGGCGAGGCTGCCAGCCGGGTCCCTCTCTTGTACCTTTTATCCATATTGTAGGCCGGCGGGTTCGTCTACAAAACCCCCCGGTCACCCTCCATGCAGAGGGTCGGTCGAACACTACTTCACATCCACCAACCACATAGAGAGAGGCAGAGACTAGCCGGCTGCACCCCTCTTCCTCCTCCCAACACAGCTCCAGGAGCAACCTTGTAATCCATCCATACACATCAAACACTCCGGCTGGACTAGGGGTCTTATCTCTATGGAGAGCCCTGAACCTGGGTACATCGTGCGTTCCATGCTTGTTCCAACCTTGTTCCCAGCGCCCTCCTTTGTCCCTTCGGTTCTCACCGACTTTAGCCTACCCATGGCATATGATGTGAGTATTCACCGATAGAGGTGGTATTATAACATTCTTGTTAGTGGAGGTGTCTCGAAGAGAAATTGTTTCGACAATGAGATAGTTAAACCCACCATTCTTTGATCATGAGATGTTTTTCAACCCATGATTTCTTCGTTGAGTTATCTTGGTTTGGATTTCACCTAAAGCTTTTCCTATGTATTGTTGCTATCATGGTGCTTGTCACTGATCCAAGTTCTCAATGTATCCTCTTGGTGTAAGAAGTTTTGCTTATCCTGTTCTCCCAATCAATCCTTGTTTTCCATTAGTGGCTGGTTGTCAACTCATTATTTTGAGATGGTTTTCATAAGTCCACTACAAGCTTGTTCTTTTCGTTGTTGGTTTTCCAACAACTTCATTCAATTCTTATTGTGAGGATGCTCTTCAATTCAATTGTGGTAGTAATTGTCATTCTCTTCTTCTAAATGATCTAGTTCATATTCTCTTGTTCCGGAGTTGTTGTGATGTTGCTCTCTTTTATCCATTAACTAGTTGTGTCAAGATCGTGTTCTTTCCTTTCCCATTCATTTAACCTGAGTGTTGCGTCTTCTTTCGTGTTCTTTCCTTGCTTATCAATTTTGGTGGTTTGTTGTGAATCTTGTCAAATTTTTGTCATCTTATCAAATTTTTGTCCTCATTTTCCTACCGAAGTGCTACCGAAATTTTCCGTGAATTCTTCCTTGTTTCTCATGTCATTCCTCATCTCTTTGCAACCTTCAAGGATCGTTGGTTTCACTCGTTTGTCAAAGAAGTAACTAAGTTTTACCTCTTGCTTTCTCATCCTCTTCCCCTTTCATTCTTGGATCTCGGGTCAAGATCCTCTTGTAGTGTAGGAGAGTTGTGACAACCCGAGACCGATGTTCCAGAAGATTCCCCCTTTATTTCGTTTTCGTCGTGTGATTATTTTTATTTGTCGCATCATCATCACATCATGCGCCTCATCAGCATTGCATCGGCATCCCGTTGTTCTCTCTGTGTTCGTCGTTTCCCGTTCTAAGACCGACCATACTCGCACGCGCCCGCGGCATCGTCAAACCCTATTTTTAAAAGTGTGATTAAAACTTTCTCTAATTGGTTTGGAACTTGATGTGCGGTATTATTTTAATATAGGTAGGCCGCCTCCCAAATTTCGTCGCAATCGGAGTCCGTCTAGTACCCGAGCGGTCGGCCGTAGCGGCACCGTATTCGGTCTATCGTCGGACGTTTCATCGGTGTGTTAAAAATTACGTTGTCGAGTGCCGTTTCCCTCTCTTCCCCGGTTAGCCTACTCTACACGGCCACTTAGCCCGTCCCGCATTCAGAATTGTTCGATTCCGACCGCGCCGTTGAAACCAGGGCGAAAAACTGCTAAACCTAGCCCCCCATTGTCATAAATAGGACCCCCGTGCCATTTTTAGCAGCCCCTCTCTCCCCTCCTCGATTTTCATGCAAACCCTAGTCTCCCACAGCCACCTCCCTCCTCTCTCCTCAGTCCAGCCGCTGCGGGCCCCGCGAGCCCAGATCCGGCCCGCCGGGCCCAGATCACCCGAGCCGCCGCCGGCTCCTCGCACAGCTCCCGCAGACTCTGAGCCGCAGCCCCATGGCGCCCGATCCCGTCGCCTCCTCGCGCCGCCCTGCCCGCCACCTCTGGCCAGCCTGCCGGCGACCGCCGGAGCATCCTCTGCTCGCAGCCGCCGAGTCGGCCACAGCCCTGCCAGCGCGCCGCCGCCTCACCGGTCCCGAGCCCCATCCCGGCGGCCCTGTCCCCGCCACCGAATCTCTTCCCCGTGCCGCGTCTTGCCGCGTCCCTCAGGCACGACGCCCCGCCGCCGTAGCGCGGCATGGCCTCCCTCGATTGGGATCCAGATGGGGGAGAGCCCCGTTGACCTGCGCCTTCCAGCCGCCTCGCCCGTGGCCAGCACCCCCGCGCCGGCGCCTCAGCCCAGGTGCCAGATCCAGCGCCACGTGGGCCGGCCGTTCGCCTCGAGCGGCCTCTCGCATCGCCTCCTGGGCCACCAGCGCCCAGCCCCTTGGGACGGTGTGACAGCTTGCCGGCCCAGCTTGCTCCCACCGGCATCCCAGGCCCGAGGTGAGAAGTTCCTCTATTCCTCGCCCGTGCGAGACTTAACTGTTTTGTGCACACCCTATTAGGCCCGTGTAGCTCCAATTTCGGCCCGTAGCATTTTAGGATTTTTCTGGGAATTAGTATTTTTAGATTTATGCTAGATATTAAATCCCCCGTAACTTTTAATCTGTATGTTGGATCGGGACGAGTTGTATATGTATCTTGTGTAGTTTTCCACGTAGATTCGTAATTTGCACCTTGCATGCATGTTTGAAGTAGTTTGACCCTCCGAATGCCTAGTTTCGTGTGATGTCTCAATAGGATAATTGCCCGTATTTATTTTTCGTGCGTGTCCGGATTGCTCAAACCCCGTAGATTAAATGTTAATGATTTTAGGGACCCTTTGCCATGTATTTTGCAGTAGTTGTTTGTATTTTTGCATGTAGGATTCCGTCGCTAGTTTATTATAACATGTTTAGGACATATTCCCGCATATACGTCTGGCGTTGTTTTTATTTTGCAACCCCACATGTTATATATGTTTTCGGGGTAGAAAAATCCATAGAATTTAACTGTGCATTTAGTTTTAGCTTTTGAGCAAGTTAGTGCGTGCGATATTTTGTCGTGATGCCCTTTTGTTTATTTTGTGGGATTTAATCCGTGCATAATATGAAGGAGTTGTTAACTAGAGATATGCCCTTGGATGTGTAGACTAGCCTCTAGTGATTTTGGTTGCAATAGAAATCCATGTTTAGGTGTGGTTTGCTTGTTCTCTACTTGCTAGGAAATAATGTTGTTTTAGAGATGCTGAAATATTTCTAAGTCTGAAATATGTTATGATCTGTAGCTCTTTCGAGGTTGATGCAATGGAGTTAGTTGTAGACTTTAGGATTCTCTAGCATGCTGTGAATTTTCATGCCATTTGGAGTCCTATAGCTTATGATTTTGCTGCTGTCAATATGCCTTCAGATCAAAAACTGTACTTTCATAAGCTGTGGTTTTCACTAAGTCTGAAACTGCGTGTGAGCAACCATTTAGTGACTTCTTTTCCTAGTGTTCCATGCTTCCATGCTAGATATTATTAGTTGTATGTTGTAGTGCATCTTTCCCTCTGTTGCCTCATGCGTTGTTTGAGAATATTGGATTTGTGTAGCTCGTAGTTGTGGGGTGTAGAAAATGCTATGTGGCTGATTTTCGCAGATTGTAGTGATTTCTTGTTTAGCCCGTAGTTGTTGAACCGTTGTTCCGTTTTGATCGTGTCCTACATGTAACTTGCTTAGAATCTTGTGTAGTTCTTATTATCTTGCTGATTGTATGTTTTGAAGTGCTCGTGACTTCGTTGCACACATTTTGCATTCATGGCATCATATCTTGCGGTGTCCGTATCTTTTGATCCGTAGCTCCGTTGGAGATGTTCTCTATGTGTAAATTGGTTCTAACGATGCGTAGAATCACGTGAACCTATTTTTTTGCTGTTTAACAACTATTTAAATGTGTTAGTTCAGATCTGGGAAGAATGGTAAATTAACATGTGAGGTCGTCTCGGAGATGCTATATGTCATTTCCGACCTCATTTAAAATGCCTAGATAGCTAGTTTAATTACGCTTCACCTCTTGCCATGTTCAACCACATTTAATATTATCGTGTATCTAATCGGTATAGAACTAAATAATTTGTATGTGGAGTTTTGTCAATAGGCAACTCGTTGCATATTGAACTTCACTTAATGTGTAGTATTTGGTTGTTGTGATTTGCCATGCCGTGTCTTGCATTTATTCAGCCGCTCATGCATCATATGTGTTGTGCATCGTGTGGTGAATATCGTGTGTTAATTCTTGTTTCCGGTTTCCTCCGTCTCGATAGAGTTCCGCAAGCGTGTCGGAAAGTGAGGACCCGTTCGACTACATCGGTTCCTCCGCTTCACGGAGTCATCCTTCTTCCAAGCGGGATCTCAGGCAAGATGACCATTTCCCCAGATACCATTACTATCATTGCTATGCTAGTATTATCGCTTCTATCGTTATGTCTCGTTGCCTACCACATGTTAAATATCAGCCTCTCAACATTGCCATGAAAACCTTCAACCTGTTCACAACCTAGCAAACCACTGATTGGCTATGTTATCGCTTGCTTAACCATGTGTAGTGTTGCTAGCTGCAGGTGCAGTTGCTTCCATGTGATAACATGGGTTCCTTGTTATATCACCCTATTAAATGATATTTAATTTAATGCACCTCTATACTTGGTAAAAGGTGGAAGGCTCGGCCTTTCTAGCCTGGTGTTTTGTTCCACATTTTCCCCTTAGTTTCGGCTACCGGTGTTATGTTCAATAATTGAGCGCTCCTAACACGATCGGGGTTGTTATGGGGACCCCCTTGATAATCCGTTTTAGATTAAAGCTGGTCTAGCAAGGCCCAACATTGGTACTACATTTGCCCAACATAATAATTTTGCTAGTACTGAAAGCATAGGGCGTCATGAACCCGAGGAGTAATTCTACATAATACAGGGGGCTAGTACTGATGGTGCTAGTCCAAAACTAGAGCCGTTTGAGGGGCCAACCCGGGGCAACTCGGGAGATGTCTATCAGGCCACCGTACTCTTGCACCCAACGCTAAAAGGGGGTTGTTTATAACCCACAAGTATAAGGGATCACAACAATTTTTGAGGGTAGAGTATTCAACCCAAATTTATTGATTCGGCACAAGGGGAAGCCAAAGAATATTCTCAAGTATTAGAAGTTGAGTTGTCAATTCAACCACACCTGAAAGATTTAGTATCTGCATACAAGTATCAGTAGCACGGTAGTGTGATAGCAACAGTAGCAACAGTAACCAGTAGCAGCAGAGTGACAGCAGTAGCAGCAGAGTAATAGTAGCAGCAGCAGAGTAACAGTAGCAGCAGTGACAGCAGTAGCAGCAAAGTAACATAGCAAGGACCAGTAGGAAACACTCATAGGCATTGGATTGGTGATGGATGATTATGCCGGATTTTATTCATCATGCAACAGTTATAACACGGAGAGATGTGTAACTAGCTCATGTTCGTCAATGTAATGTAGGCATGTATTCCGTATGTAGTCATACGTGCTTAGGGAAAAGAACTTGCATGACATCTATTGTCCATCCCTCCCGTGGCAGCGGGGTCCTAATGGAAACTACGGGATATTAAGGTTCTCCTTTTAATAAAGAACAGGACAAACGCATTAACTCTTGGTGAATAAATGAACTCCTCATACTATGGTCATCTCCGGGAGTGGTTTCGGCTATTGTCACTCCGGGGTTGCCGGGTCATAACACATAGTAGGTGACTACAACTTGCAAGATAGGATCAAGAACACACATATATTGGCGACAACATAATAGGTTCAGATTTGAAATCATGGCAATCGGGCCCTAGTTACAAGCATTAAGCATGGCAAAGTAGTAGCAACATCAATCTCAGAACATAGTGGATACTAGGGATCAATCCTTGTCAAAACTAACTCGATTACATGATAGATCTCATCCAACCCATCAGCGTCCAGCAAGCCTACGATGAGATTACTCACGAACGGTGAAGAGCATCATGGAATTGGCGATGAAGGAAGGTTGGTGATGACGATGGCGATGATCTCCCTCTCCGGATCCCAGAACGGACTCCAGATCTACCCTCCAGAGGAAGAACAGGAGGTGGCGGCGCCTCCGTATCGTAAAACGCGATGAACTCTTCTCCTTGATTTTTTTTCCGGGCGAAAGGGACTAAATATAGCTGAGATTGGAGGCGGTGGAGCAACGTGGGCCCCACAAGCCTTCCAGTCGCGACCAGGGGGGTCCGCGCCTGGTGGGCTTGTGGGCTCTCAGCTCCACCCCTCCGGTTGATTCTTGCGCCAGTATTTTTTATATATTCGACAAAAAATCTCCGTAAATTTCCAGGTCATTTCAAGAACTTTTATTTCTGCGCAAAAACAACACCATGGCAATTCTGCTGAAAACAGCGTTAGTCCGGGTTAGTTCCATTCAAATCATGCAAATTAGAGTCCAAACAAGGGCAAAAGAGTTTGGAAAAGTAGATACGATGGAGACGTATCAACTCCCCCAAGCTTAAAACCTTGCTTGTCCTCAAGCAATTCAGTTGACAAACTGAAAGAGACAAAAGAAAACTTTTATGAACTCTGTTTGATCTTGTTGTTGCAACTATGCCTAACTCATATCCAGAATTTCAGCAAGATCACAAGCTAACCACATAAGCAAATGGCATCTAGGTCTCACGGTAAACTCATATCAATGGCATAATCAACTAGCGAGCAAATAGTAATAAGTCTCAAACGTCAACACTTCAATCAAAACAAGCATGAAGCAGTGTGAATAGATGGTATCTCGCTAGCTCTTTCTGAGACCGCAAAACATAAATACAGAGCACCTTCAAAGACCAAGGGCTGACTAAACATTGTAAATCATGGCAAAGAAGATCCAGTCACAGTCATACTCAACACAGTTAAAAGCAAATCATAAAAATGACAGAGGTGCTCTCTAGTTGGTGCTTTTGTAAGAGGAGGATGACTCAACAGGAACATAAATAGACAGGCCCTTCACAGAGGGAAGCATTGATTTGTAGAGTTGCCAGAGCTCAAGCTTTTAAAACAGAGATAATAATTTTGGGTGGCATGCTTTCATTGTGAATGCAATGCCTAAGAGTTTTCACCATCTTCCACGCTACACATGCTATAGGCGGTTCCCAAAGAGAAAAGTAAAGTTTTGACTCCCCCACCGCCGATCAATCACACTCCATGACTAGCCGAATCCTCGGGTGCCGTCCATACCAACATAAATCCAGAGGGAGTTTTATTTGCAATTATCTTTTCGATTTGAGCATGGAACTGGGCATTCCAATTGCCGGCCCCTTTCTCGTGAATGATAGTGAATAAACACATATCAAGGGTAACACGCCTAGCATGGAAGATACTGATCGCCCCTTGTCACCACATGAGCGGTTCGGGCATGCAAAAACAGATTATTTCTTGAAGGTTTAGAGAGTGGCACATGCAAATTTACTTGGAACGGCAGGTAGATACCGCATATAGGTAGGTATGGTGGACTCATATGGAACAACTTTGGGTTTATGGAAGTGGATGCACAAGCAGTATTCCCGCTTAGTACAAGTGAAGGCTAGCAAAAGACTAGGAAGCGACCAACTAGGGAGCGACAACAGTCATCGAAATGCATTGAGATTAACCAACATTGAGTGCAAGCATGACTAGGACATAAATCACCATGAACATGAATATCATAGAGGCTATGTTGATTTTGTTTCAACTACATGCGTAAACATGCGCCAAGTCAAGCCACTTGAATCATTCAAAGGAGGATACCATCCTATCATACTACATCATAGTCATCTCAAAAGTCATGTTGGCATCCAAGACAAACCATTATAAGCTCCTAGCTAATTAAGCATGGCATCAGAAACTACGATCTCTAGGTTGTCATTGCAAACATGTTTCACTCACAACAAAGCTGAATCTGGAACTATGAGCTAGTCATATTTAAAACAAAATAGATCGAGTTCATACCAGCTTTTCCAGGCTCAGTCACTTCATCATATATCGTCATTATTGCCTTTCACTTGCATGACTGAATGATGTGAACAATAATAAGAGTGCTCGTGCATTGGACTAAGCTAGAATCTGCAGGCAAACAAAAAGGAGAAGACAAAGTAATATGGCTCTTTGACACATAAACAGATATGCATGCGAGAGCCACTAAACATTGTAACCATGGTCTTCTACCTTGACCCAAAGAAAAAGAAAACTCTTTACACGTGAAAGCTCCCAACAAGCAAAAGAAGAACGGAAATATTTTTGGGTTTTCTCAAACTAGACAAACACACGAAAAGGAAAGCGTAAGCACAAAGAAGAAATAAACTAGCATGGATGATACAGTGGCAAAGTGTGAACACCGACTAACAAAGTGAAAGCGTAAGCAAGAATATAAAGTCGGTGAGAAACACGTACTCCCCAAAGCTTAGGCTTTTGGCCTAAGTTGGTCTACTCCGAAGGAGGGAAATAACCGGCTCCGGGGTACTCCGGAGTGTACTGAGGGTGCCAATACTGTGTGAGCTCCTCTGGCTCCCATTGATAAACTAGCGTCTGGTACTCGACTGGTGGCTCGGGCACGGGCACCTGTGGTTGGGCTATGCCCCAATATGCGTAGATGTCCGAGGGCATAATAATGTACCTGCTTGTATGAAGATTGAACAAAGAAGGAGAAGCCAAGGTAATAGTCTCATGAGTACCCTGACTAAATACGAGGTTATAAATCATCCTTCTATTTATATCTCTATCAAGAAAGTCATGGCGAACCATGCTATCATAATCTAGATATCTCTCAGGAAGAAGAATCTCTTCTTCCTCGTCTAGTCTAATAGGTATCTCAAAATGTCTAGCAAGACGAGTAGCATAGATACCTCCATAGACAACACCTTTAGAACTGTTCGTGTTCAACCGTTGAGCTACTATAGCGCCCAAGCTATAAGTTTTATCATTATAAAGGGCTTCGCACAAGATCGCAAGATCTGGGGAGCTAAGGGACCCAGCATTCCCACGACCAATCAAACATTTTCTCACGAATAATGAGAAGTACCGAAGCACGGGAAAATGTATGCTAGCAGCTCTAGCGCAAGAGACTCATCTCTCCTCTCCTACAGCAATAGTATCTATGAAAGCCTCCAAGTCCCGTGGACGAGGTTCATGAATATCCCCAACGTAAGGTAATTTGCAGACATTGCAAAAATCCTGGAGTGACATGCGCTGGGGGATATCATATAATTTGAACTCAACCATAGGAAGATTCTTCCTTGGATAGAAGTTAAAGCTTTGCACAAAAATATTAGTGAGGAGGAGGTATTGCGGACACTTATCTTCAACGAAGGCGGTAAGGCCTGCGTTCTCCACCAAGTAGTAAAAGTCCTCATAAAGTCCGGCGGCGCGTAAGAACACATTGCTTGGCCACTCGCACGCTTGAACTTCTACAACTCGGGGGACCGGATACTTGGGTTTCTTCTTCTCATTCCCGTCATCCTTCGGGCCACGGCTTAAAGAGCCACTTAAGAACCTCCTCATCTTTTCCTTTTTCTATCTCTGAAAATTTCTGAAATTTTTAGTGACTCAAAGGAAGAGTGAACAAGGCTCAACTAAACTCGTAGCAACTACTCCTTGATATGTCTCCGTCGTATCTACTTTTCTGAACTCTTTTGCCCTTGTTTTGGACTCTAATTTGCATGATTTGAATGGAACTAACCCGGACTAACGCTGTTTTCAGCAGAATTGCCATGGTGTTGTTTTTGTGCAGAAATAAAAGTTCTCGGGCTATCCTAAAAATTTACCGAGAATTTTTCTGGAATAAATGAAAAATACCTACGCAAAGATCCACCGGAGGAGGTGTGCCAGTGGGCCACAAGCCCATGGGCCGCGACCACACCCCCTGGCCGCGCCGTGAGGGCTTGTGGGGGCCACATGGCACCACCGCCTCCAAACTCAGCTCTATTTATTCCGTCTCGCCCGGAAAAAAATCAGGGAGAAGGATTCATCGCGTTTTACGATACGGAGGCGCCGCCACCTCCTGTTCAACATCTGGAGGGCAGATCTGGAGTCCGTTTTGGGCTCCGGAGAGGGGAAATCGTCGCCATTGTCATCATCAACCTTCCTCCATCGACAATTCCATGATGCTCTTCAACGTTCGTGAGTAATCTCATCGTAGGCTTGCTGGACGGTGATGAGTTGGATGAGATCTATCATGTAATCGAGTTAGTTTTTACGAGGATGGATCCCTAGTATCCACTATGTTCTGAGATTGATGTTGCTACTACTTTTCCATGCTTAATGCTAGTCACTAGGGCCCGAGTGCCATGATTTCAGAACTAAACCTATTATGTTGTCGCCAATATATGTGTGTTTTAGATCGTATCTTGCAAGTTGTAGTTACCTACTATGTGTTATGACCTGGCAACCCCGGAGTGACAATAGCCGGAACCACTCCCGGAGATGACCATGGTATTAGGAGTTCATGTATTCACCAAGTGTTAATGCGTTGGTCTGGTTCTTTATTAAAAGGAGAACCATAATATCCCGTAGTTTCCATTAGGACCCCGCTGCCACGGGAGGGATGGACAATAGATGTCATGAAAGTTCTTTTCCCTAAGCGCGTATGACTACATGCGGAATACATACTTACATTAGATTGACGAACGGGAGCTAGTTACTGATTTCTCCGTGTTATAGTTGTTACATGATGAATCACATGCGTCATACTCATCCATCACCGATCCACTGCCTACGAGTCTTTTACAACTGGTCCTTGCTACGTTAGTTTGTCGCTACTACTGTTGCTACTGTTGTTACTCTGTTGCTACTGGTTACTGCTGTTCCTTGCTACAGTTGTCATTACTGCTGTTACTTGCTACTGCTGTCACTACTGCTGTTACTTGCTACTTTGTTGTTACCTGTTGCAAGACTTTTCTAAAGCCGTTGCCGGGGAAGAATAGTCCCCCGTCAACGTGCTATTTACTCGCGCCATTGATACAACAAGTTAGGAATAGTCTGCCGCCAACAGATCTTTTCTGGCACCGTTGCTATCATACCACTTTGCTAATGATACTTTTCTTGCACACACTAATCTTTCAGGTGTGGTTGAAATTGACAAACTCAGCTACTAATACTTGAGAATATTCTTTCGTTTCCCCTTGTGTCGAATCAATAAATTTGGGTTGAATACTCTACCCTCGAAAATTGTTGTCATCCCCTACACTTGTGGGTTATCAAGACTATTTTCTGGCGCCGTTGTCGGGGAAGCACAGCTATATTCTCTGAGTCAGTTGGAATTTACGTCTGCTGATCACTATGAGGAATCCGATAGATCGAAGAACTAAAGTCTTGCCTTCCACTACGAGGACGGGTAAGGAACTGCCATCTAGCTCTGCACTTGATTCACCTTCAGTTAAGAGTAAGTTTGCGACACCACCTCCTGCTAGAAATCTTGATATGTCGCCTGTGCTTGATGATGCTACTTCTGCTGCCCATGATACTTATGATGATACCATGCTTGATACTGCTGTGCCTGATGATGCTATGCTTGATACTATGCCTGATGATGCTATGCTTGATACTATGCCTGATGATGCTATGCCTGATACCATGCCTGATGATGCTATGCTTGATACTGCTTTGCCACTAGGTGCATTCCTTGATGCACATATTGCTAGAGTTGCTGCTAGACGTGATGATACTTCTGAAACAGATGATACTATTGAAGTAGAACCTGCTACTATGCCTGAATTGCCTGTTATGCCTGATACGCGCTATGTTATGGAGGGAGAGATAGTTGAGGATTTTCTTGCATGTAAGGATAGCTATGATGTTGAGAAATTACTGCGCAAGTGGAAAGAAAAATCTCTGAACGCTAGGATGAAATACAACCCGAAGTTTGCTACTTCGCCTATCTTTGTGACCGGTAAGGATTATGAATTCTCTGTCGACCCTGAGTTAATCACTCTAGTTGAATCTGATCCTTTTCACGGTTATGAGTCTGAAACGGTTGTAGCCCATCTTACCAAACTGCACGATATAGCCACCCTATTCACTAGTGAGGAAAAGATCCGCCACTACTATATCCTCAAGCTGTTTCCTTTCTCGCTAAAGGATGATGCTAAGACCTGGTTCACTTCTCTTGCTCCAGGTTGTGTGCGTAGCCCCCAGGATATGGTCTACTACTTCTGTGAAAAATATTTCCCCGCCCATAAGAAGCAAGTTGCCTTGCGGTAAATATACAACTTGCTCAAGCTGAAGAAGACAGTCTCCCACAAGCTTGGGGAGGCTTATCCAGCTGCTGAATGCTTTGCCTGATCACCCTCTTGAGAAGAATGAAATACTTGATATCTTCTATAATGGACTTACTGATGCTTCCAAAGACCACCTAGATAGTTGTGCCGGTAGTGTTTTTAGGGAACGAACCGTAGAACAAGCTAAGATTCTACTGAATAACATCTTGTGCAATGAGAATGCTTGGATTATTCCCGAACCACCTCCTAAGCCAACTCCGAAGAAAAGAGGTATTCTATTCCTCAGTCCTAAAGATATGCAAGAAGCTAAGAAATCTATGCGAGAGAAAGGCATTAAATCTAAAGATGTCAAAAATCTACCACCTATCGAAGAGATCCATGGTTTGATAACCCTATACAGGTAGTAGAAGTAAATTCTCTGTGTAGGTTTGATGAGAGTAATATTCCTTTTGATAAACCTGCTAGCCTATGCCTGGATGAATTTGATAACTTTGTTGCCAAACAACAGAGTTTCAATGATCATGTTAGCAGACAATTGGAACAGAATGCTTGTATGCTTAGTCATTTAAGTGCTTGTGTAGACAGAAACGTCAATGATCTTAAGCTCTTGAGTAAACATGCCTCTATGGTTACTACTCAGGTCCAACAAGTACTTAAAGCTCAAAATGACTTGCTCAATGAGTTGAATGTCAATTATGTCAGAGTTGTCACTAGAGGCGGTAGAGTGACCGAGGAACCTTTGTATCCTGAGGGTCATCCGAAGAGAATTGAACAAGATTCTCAAGGAGTTAGCACTGATGCACCTAGTCATCCTAGAAAGTAAAGGAAAGATGATAGGAACCTGCACGCTAGCAACCCTGTTGCTGCTACACCTGAGAGTCCAAACGATGTCTCTGTCTCTGATGCTGAAACACAATCTGGTGATGAACATGAGCCTAATGATAATATCAACAGTGATGTTCATGAAGATGCCCAACCTAGCAATGATAAGGATGTGGAAATTGAACCAGTTGATCTTGATAACCGACGGCCTAAGAATAGAAGATACGATAAGAATGACTTCGCTACTAGGAAGCACGGTAAAGAAAGGGAACCATGGGTTCAGAAACCCATGCCCTTTCCTCCCAAACCATCCAAGAAAAAGGATGATGAGGATTTTGAGCGCTTCGTTGAAATGATCAGACCTCTCTTTCTGCAAATGCGTTTGACAGATATGCTCAAAATGTCTCTGTATGATAAGTACATGAAAGATATTGTGACTAATAACAGGAGGATACCTGAGGTTGAGATTTCCACCATGCTTGCTAATTATACCTTCAAGGGTGGAACTCCCAAGAAACTAGGTGATCCCGGTGTGCCCACTATACCTTGCTCCATTAAAGGCAACTACGTTAGAACTGCGTTATTGCGACCTTGGAGCCGGTGTTAGTGTTATGCATGTCTCTCTTTATCGTAGGATTGAACTGGATAAGTTGACACCAACTAAAATCTCTCTGCAAATGGCCGACAAATCATCTGCTTTCCCTATCGGTATTTGCGAGGATGTGCATGTTGTGGTTGCTAACGTCCCTATCTTAACAGACTTTGTTATCTTGGATATTCCCGAGGACGATGCCATGGCTATCATCCTTGGAAGACCCTTTTTAAACACCGCAGGGGCTGTTATAGATTGCAACAAAGGCAATGTCACTTTCCATGTCAACGGTAATGAGCATATTGTGCACTTTCCGAAGAAACAATATCGAGTACATCGCATCAATGCTATCGAAAAGACTTCATCGATTCTTATTGGGAGCTTTGAATGCCCTATTCCTCGTGTCAAGATGAAGTATGATTTGCTTGTTGGGGAGATTCATATCCCCATTGAGGTGACCTAGTGACTGTTCGAAAATTCTCCATCTTCTTTTGCGATTCGAGAAAGTTTTGTCGAGGGGATTTGATCAACCCAATTAACGGATTCCTTTCAATGACCATGAGATGAATGAATCAAGGAGTCACAAACCTCTATTTTATGATTTCACCTTCGTTTGCTTGGAAGAAAGATGATAGATTTAGTTTAGTTTTCCCTGTTTTTTGTTTTACCGTCCGGTAGAAAAGTACCCCGAAAATAAAAGTTCTCTGAACGTCCTGAAAATCAAGTATGATTTTTTCTGTAATTTTTTAAAAATATTAAGACGAAGAGCTTGTCTGGGGGTTGTACCAGTGGGCCACAAGCCCTAACGGCGCGGGCTCCCCCCTGGCCATGCCACCCAGGCTTGTGGGGCCCACAGGCACCCCCTCCACTCATTCTTGCTCTCATCTCGTTCTCCTACCTCCAGAAAAAATCGTTTCGCAGCTCAAACCCGTGTTCTTGCTCCTCTTGCTGGGATTTTCGATCTCTTTTCTCAAAGCACCATTCTCCGAACTGTTTTGGAGAAATTACTCCTTGGTAAGTGACTCCTCCATTGGTCCCATTAGTTTTTGCTCTAGTGCCTTATACTTCGCGTATCTTTGTTGCCTTGGTGACCATGTTCTTGAGCTTTGCATGCTAGTTTTAGCTGGTCCCAAGTAGTTTTGATGCGTAATATGGCCTATAGGCACTTGTGGGAGTAGTTGCTACGAGTTTCATTGAGCCTTATTCACTTTTCCTTAGAGTCACTAAAAAATTCAGAAATTTTCAGAGATAGGAAAAGGAAAACATGAGGAGGTTCTTAAGAGGCTCATCAAGCCATGACCCCAAGGATGATGGGACTGAGAAGAAGCCCAAGTATCTGGTCCCTCGAGTCGCAGAAGTTCGAGCGTGCGAGTGGCCCAACGGCGTGTTCTTACGCACCGCTGGAATTTATGAGGACTTTTATCACTTGGTGGAGAACGCAGGCCTTGCCGCCTTCGTTGAAGATAAGTGTCCGCAATACCTCCTCCTCACTAATATCTTCGTACAAAGCTTTAACTTCCATCTGAGGAAGAATCCTCCTATGGTTGAGTTCAAACTTTATGATATCCCCCAGCGCATGTCACTCCAGGATTTTTGCAATGTTTGCAAATTACCTTACGTTGGGGATATTCATGAACCTCGTCCACGGGACTTGGAAGCTTTCATCGATACAATTGTTGTAGGAGAGGAGAGAGGAGTGTCCTGCGCTAGATTTGCTAGCATACATTTTCCCGTGCTTCGGTACTTCTCATTATTTGTGGGAAAATGTTTGATTGGCCGTGGGAAAGCTGGGTCACTTAGTTCCCCAGATCTTGCGGTCTTGCGCGAAGCCCTTTATAGCGATAAAACTTATAGCTTGGGCGCTATAGTAGCTGAACGGTTGAACCTGAACCATTCTAAGGGTATTGTCTATGGAGGTATCTATGCCACGCGTCTTGCCAGAAACTTTGAGATACCTATTATACTGGACGCGGAAGAAGAGATTCTTCTTCCCGAGAGATATCTAGATTACAATAGCATGGTTCGCCATGACTTTCTTGATACAGATATAAATAGAAGGATATTTATAACCTGGTATTTAGTCAGGGTACCCGTGAGACTATTACTTTGCCTTCTCCTTCTTTGTTCAATCTTCATGCAGGCAGGTACATTATTATGCCCTCGGACATCTATGCATATTGGGGCTTGGCCCAACCACAGGTGCCCGTGACCGAGCCGCCAGTCGAGTACTAGACGCCGGTTTATTAGTGGGAGCCAGAGGAGCTCACACAGCAGTGGCATCCTCAGTCCACTCCGGAGTACCCCGGAGCTGGTTATTTCCCTCCTTGGTAGTAGACCAACTTAGGCCAAAAGCCTAAGCTTGGGGGAGTACGTGTTCTCACCGACTTTACATTCTTCCTTATGCTTTCACTTTGTTCGTCGGTGTTCACACTTCGCCACTGTATCATCCATGCTAGTTTATTTTCTTTTTCTCATTTTCTTTTCGTGTGTCTGTCTAGTTTGAGAAAACCCAAAAATATTTTCTTTTTCTTCTTTTGCTTGTTGGGACCTTTCCCGTGTAAATAGTTTTCTTTTTCTTTGGGTCAAGGTAGAAGATCATGGTTACAATGTTTAGTGGCTCTTGCATGCATACCTGTTTAGCTTTCAAAGAGACATATTACTTTGTCTTCTCATTTGTCTTTGCCTGCAGATTCCAGGGTAGTCCAATGCACGAGCACTCTTATTATTGTTCACATCATTCGGTCGTGCAAGTGAAAGGCAATAATGACGATATATGATGAAGTGACTGAGCGTGGAAAAGCTGGTATGAACTCGATCTATTTTGTTTTTGTAAATATGACTAGCTCACTGTTCCTAGTTTAGCTTTGTCGTGAGAGAAACATGTTTGCAATGACAACTTAGAGATCATAGTTGCTTATGCCATGCTTACTTAGCTAGGAGCTTATAATGGTTTGTCTTGGTTGCCCACATGAATGCTGAGATGACTATGATGTAGTATGATAGGATGGTATCCTCCTTTGAATGATTCAAGTGGCTTGACTTGGCGCATGTTCACGCATGTAGTTGAAACAAAATCAACATATCCTCTATGATATTCATGTTCATGGTGATTTATGTCCTACTCATGCTTGCACTCAATGTTAGTTAATCTCAATGCATTTTGATGATTGTTGTCGCTCTCTAGTTGGTCGCTTCGTAGTCTTTTGCTAGCCTTCACTTGTACTAAGCAGGAATACTGCTTGTGCATCCACTTCCATAAACCCAAAGTTGTGCCTTATGAGTCCACCATACCTACCTATATGCGGTATCTACCTGCCGTTCCAAGTAAATTTGCATGTGCCATTCTCTAAACCTTCAAGAAATAATCTGTTTTGCATGCCCGAACCGCTCATGTGGTAACAGGGGGCTATTGGTATCTTCCATGCTAGGCATGTTATCCTCGATTTTTGTTTATTCACTATCATTCACGAGAAAGGGGCCGGTAATTGGAATTCCCAGTTCCATGCTCAAATTGAAAAGATAATTGCAAACAAAACTCCCCCAGGATTGATGTTGGTATGGACAGTACCCAAGGATTCGGCTAGCCGTGGAGTGTGATTGATTGGTGGTGGGGGAGTCAAAACTTTACTTTTCTGTTTGGGAACCGCCTACAGCATGTGTAGCGTGGAAGATGTTGAGAACTCTTAGTCATTGCGTTGACAATGAAAGCATGCCACCCAAAATTATTATCTCTGTTTTCAAAGCTTGAGCTCTGGCACCTCTGCAAATCAATGCTTCCCTCTGCGAAGGGCCTGTCTATTTATGTTCCTGTTGAGTCATCCTCCTCTTACAAAAGCACCAATTAGAGAGAACCTGTGTCACTTTTATGCTTTGCTTTTAACTGTGTTGAGTATGACTATGACTGGATCTTCTTTGTAATGATTTACAATGTTTAATCAGCCCTTGGTCTTTGAAGGTGCTCTGCATTTATGTTTAGCGGTCTCAGAAAGAGCTAGCGAGATACCATCTATTCGTATAGCTTCATGTTGTTATGATTGAAGTGCTGACATTTGAGGCCTATTATTATTTGCTCATCAGCTGATTATGCCGTTGATATGAGTTTACCGTGAGACCTAGATGTCATTTGCTTATGTGGTTTTCTTGTGATCTTGCTGAAATTCTGGTTATGAGATAGTGTAACATCCCAAAATTATAAATTTTGGAATGTTAATATAATTATTATTAGATCGTTTGTTGGTTGCCTGAGTGATCGAAACTTGTGTGAAATTTGAAACTTTTCAAAAACTTTTGAATGAGAGGGAATAAAATGACTTTCCCCTTCTCCGGTGAATTCAAATTCAATCTTTTAAAAGCAACGAGAGAAGATGACATGACTTCTTCAACTATAAAGAATTTGAACGAAGATATTTGCATTTGAATTCTCTTGCATTTTTATTTGTTTTCTTCGTGCAAGAAATGCCGGGAAATACTCTCTGTCAAACAGAAAAGAGCGGAGGAACATAACCCTCAAATACCCGGGCATTTTGAATGTTATTTGCACCCTAAAACTTACAGGGTCATTTGAAAATTATTTGCAAAAGAAAATAAATCTTTTAGGCAATTTTGTGAAAATAATTTTTTCTGAAGTTTTTATTTTTGCGGTGGAAAAATGCCCATCGTCTATATTTTATTTTTCTGATAATTTTAGTATATAAAAACTCTTTATTCCGAATTGATTTGATTTCCTTTTTATCGTTTTAGTTTCCTAGTTTTAAAAATAGGAAAGGAATCGTTTTTATTAGGAAAAACCTGCTGGCCCATTAAGCACTTTCCTATTCTAGCCCAACAAGAGATCATCTTCTTCCTGTGTTTCCTCTCACGTCACAGGAAGTTTCCTTCCATGGAGAGGAGATCCCGACCTCCGGGATTCGCGAAATCCTTTCCCCCCTAGTGCCTCCCGTCGCCTCTATAAGAAGCCCCACGTCCTCCTCGTTCCATTCCCGTTGAAATCTTCTCCTCTCCTCGCCTCTAGCTCGCGCACCCCTCGCCGGAGTCGGCACCGGAGAACATCACACGAACACCTCCACCTCGCCCCGACCAGGAGCTTTTATCCAGCAGCACCTCCACCTCGCCACCTCCCTGCACCTCGTCCACCGCCCCCCCTGCAGCCCCACCTCGCTGCACCCCTCCATCCTCGCTGCACACCTCCACCTCCCCATCCCCATCGCCAACGACCAGGAGACCAGCAGTTTTCCCTCCTCGCCCCCCCCCCCTGCAGCCCCCCTCCACCTCGCCACCACTCCCCTCCCTGGAGCCCCTCCACCCTTCGCCCCCCCCCCCTCCACCACTCCTCTTGTCGGCCACCACCCCCTTCCCCACCGGCGACCAGCCCCATCGGCCACCAGCACGGGAGTAGCTCCAGCCACGGTAAGGACTCTCTCCTCTCTGTTGTTCTTTTTTTTTCTTTTGTAGCCCTTAGATCATTATTAGATGGTGTAGATTAGATCCTAGTATCCTGTAGTTTTTAGAAACATATAATTTGTCTATGTTTGAAATTTTCAAATATAAGTTAGATCAGATTTAGGTTAAACCTTGTTTTGCCTATTCCATGAGTTTAAAAATAGCTTTTAATTTGATTCCTTTTGGTACTGATCACTAGTGATCTTATGTATCAGTGGTAAAAATTTCAGATTTGTTTGAGTATCTTAGCTCACTGTTTCTTGTGAAACAATTTCTGTTTCACCTCTTTTAGGATTTCGACTAATTCCTTTTCTATCTTTGTTTTAAAATATTTTCTTTATTATTTCAGAAAGATTATGTTTTGTTTATATTAGTTAAACAGTAGTTTTGCAACAAGTTTTTATTTTTTATTTTTATTTGTTTTCATGAAATCAATTCTAGTTCCCTCATAACTTGCAATTGGTTTCACCATTGTTTCAAATCCCGTTTGGGAATACTTTCAAAGAGTTTTGTGAAACAAAATACTTTATTTTATCTTAGTTAAACTTATATCTTAGTACCTTGTTATTATTTTTCTGTTAGACAAAATCATTTAGTGTTTGACGTAGTAGAAGACTCCCTAGTCCTATTTGAAGTTTCTTTCGGTTTCTTATTCGCTCTCTCTCTTTTGTTTTGATTGCTAGAATGATTGCTAGTATGAGTGCTTATGTGAATGATATGTTTGTTATATAGATTTCATCGGAGAGTGACGAGTAGTCTATCAAGTTATTTTCTCGAGAAATTCTTCTTTGTCAACATCACTAGGCAAGTCATTTGATCATGTATCACCTATGTTTTATGCATCGTAGTTCTACCATCCTATGCCCAATTGCATGCTGTGTAGGTACTTGGAAATTTTAGTATAGATTGTAGTATCATGTGGTAGGCACACAACAACCCCGATACTTGGCCCCGGGACGACAAATTTCATATTGCTATGCTTGAGTAGACGGGATTTCGGTTGAGTGCATAACATGAGTGATGCGAGGTTGATTAAATAACCAAGACCGGTTAAGACAAGATTTTCAAGACCTTGGACGCAATGCAACTCTGGGTGAAGTACGGTTGATCGGCTCCCTGGGGAACCCAGTGGATGCCCGGGATGCTGGGGACGGCCATGACATCCTGCGGAAAGCTTCACCCAGGCTCAAAGAGACGGACGGATATTTTCAAGACCCAAGGCTTACCTGCACAGCCACAAGTCATTATGGGCTCTGGCTTGGTTGGACAACGCGGCGACTCTGGACAGGCGGTGCTAGCAGATGTAGAAGAACGGTAGGAATGGATGGGCACCAACAGGGATTCAGAGGGACCCGTTGAAAGACCATGTTTTGATCATCCGGTCTTCAAACCCCCTGAAGTGCGAGGACATACACAGAGGCGATCAAATCTTGTGGCGAACGTGTGCAAAACTCTGCAGAGTACTCAAACCTAATCGATTAGCCGTGTCCACAGTCATGGACAACTTGAGCCAAAGGAACTGAAGTTATCTGAAATTCTCAACACAAATAATAATATTGATGTGGGAATTATTGACAACTCGGGTACGAGAATTGGTTGGCGGAACCATCTCGTTAACAACCAACAATGTAGTAACATTTTGCTTTTAACCCTCTCTTGATGTAGGATAAAACTTGCTTTTCGCTAAAAACTTATAGCCCCACCTTCCATATATGCATATAGTATAGATGATTACTTTTCACCCCTCTCTTATGTGACTTGCCGGCATATTCAATATGCTGACCTACACGGCTGCAACGTCTTATGTTGCAGATATTTTTCTTCGACGAATAAGAGTACGATTCAGGGTTACGGTCTACACTCAACTTGTCGTTGGTGTTTATTGGGACTCCACTCCCTTGACTGCTTCCACTGAAATATTTAAGGTATATATCAGTTTTACGCTATTTTACATGTGATTGCACTTTGATATATACATTGATGTACTGTGTGTGCCAGCATACTGATCCAGGGATGGCACAGAAACACAGAGGCTTGACTCATCTTGAGTCGGGTCGCTACAGATAGACATAGTTGCAACAACAAGATCAAACAGAGTTTGTCAAAGTTTTTCTTTTGTCTCTTTCTGTTTGTCAACTGAATTGCTTGAGGACAAGCAAGGCTTTAAGCTTGGGGGAGTTGATACGTCTCCGTCGTATCTACTTTTCCGAACTCTTTTACCCTTGTTTTGGACTCTAATTTGCATGATTTGAATGGAACTAACCCGGACTAACGCTGTTTTCAGCAGAAATAAAAGTTCTCGGAATGTCCTGAAAATTTACGGAGAATTTTTCTGGAATAAATGAAAAATACCTGCGCAAAGATCCACCGGAGGAGGTGTGCTAGTGGGCCACAAGCCCATGGGCCGCGACCACCCCCGTGGTCGCGCCGTGAGGGCTTGTGGGGCCCACGTGGCACCACCGCCTCCAAACTCAGCTCTATTTATTCCGTCTCGCCCGGAAAAAATCAGGGAGAAGGATTCATCGCGTTTTACGATACGGAGGCGCCGTGACCTCCTGTTCTTCATCTGGAGGGCAGATCTGGAGTCCATATTGGGCTCCGGAGAGGGGAAATCATTGCTATCGTCATCATCTACCTTCCTCCATCGACAATTCCATGATGCTCTTCACCGATCGTGAGTAATCTCATTGTAGGCTTGCTGGACGGTGATGAGTTGGATGAGATCTATCATGTAATCGAGTTAGTTTTGACAGGGATTGATCCCTAGTATCCACTATGTTCTGAGATTGATGTTGCTACTAATTTTCCATGCTTAATGCTTGTCACTAGGGCCCGAGTGCCATGATTTCAGATCTGAACCTATTGTGTTGTCGCCAATATATGTGTGTTTTAGATCCTATTTTGCAAGTTGTAGTCAGCTACTGTGTGTTATGACCCGGCAACCTCGGAGTGACAATAGCCGGAACCACTGCCGAAGATGACCATAGTATGAGGAGTTCATGTATTCACCAAGTGTTAATGCATTGGTCTGGTTCTTTATTAAAAGGAGAACCTTAATATCCCATAGTTTCCATTAGGACCCCGCTGCCACGGGAGGGATGGACAATATATCTCATGCAAGTTCTTTTCCCTAAGCATGTATGACTACATACGGAATACATGCCTACATTAGATTGACGAACGGGAGCTAGTTACTTATCTCTCTGTGTTATAGCTGTTACATGATGAATCACATCCGTCATACTCATCCATCACCGATCCACTACCTACGAGTCTTTTACTACTGGTCCTTGCTATGTTACTTTGTCACTACTACTGTTGCTACTGCTGTTACTCTGCTGCTACTGGTTACTGTTGTTCCTTGCTACTGCTGTCATTACTGCTATTACTTGCTGCTGCTGTCACTACTGTTGTTACTTGCTACTTTGTTGTTACCTGTTGCAAGACTTTTCTGAAGCCATTGTCGGGGAAGAATAGTCCCCCGTCAACGTGCTATTTACTAGCACCATTGATACAACAAGTTAGGAATAGTCTGTCGTCAACAGATCTTTTCTCGCACCATTTCTATCATACCACTTTGCTACTGATACTTTGCTTGCAGACACTAATCTTTCAGGTGTGGTTGAAATTGACAAACTCAGCTGCTAATACTTGAGAATATTCTTTCGTTTCCCTTGTGTTGAATCAATAAATTTGGGTTGAATACTCTACCCTCGAAAACTGTTGCGATCCCCTACACTTGTGGGTTATCACTCCTTCAAGCGCCTAGAGGCCATATCACGCATCAAAACTACTTGAGACCAGCTGAAATTAGCATGCAAAGCTCAAGAACAGGGTCACCAAGGCAGCAAAAATACGCGAAGTATAAGGCACTAGAGAAAAAACTAATTGGACCAATGGAGGAGTCACATACCAAGGAGCAATTTCCCCAAAATAGCTTGGTGAATGGTGCTTTGCACAAGGAGATCGAAAATCCTAGCAAGAAGAGCAAGAACACGGGTTTGAGCTGCGAAACGATTTTTTCTGGAGGTAGGAGAAGCAGATGGGAGCTAGAATAAGTGAAGGGGGTACACGTGGGCCCCACATTCGTGGTAGGCACGGCCAGGGGGGTGCCCGCGCCTCCAGAGCTTATGGCCCACTGGTGCAGCCCCCTGACTAGCTCTCCGTCTCAGAATTTTTCAAAAATTCCAGAAAAAATCATACTCTATTTTCAGGACGTTCGGAGAACTTTTATTTTCGGGGTACTTTTCTACGGGATGTTAAAAGTAGAAAATAGGGAAAACTAAAGCTAAATCTATCGTTTTTCTTCTAAGCAACCGAAGGTGAAAGCTTGGAATAGAGGTTTGTGACTCCTCGATTCATCCATCCCATGGTCATCGAAAGAAATCCGTCAATGAGGTTGATCAAGTCTCCTTGACAAACTTTGTCGAATCACAAAAGGAAACGGAGAATTTCCGAATAGCCACTAGGTTACCTCAATGGGGATGTGAATATCCCCAACAAGAAAATCATACTTCATCTTAACACATGTATAGGGCATTCAAAGCTCCCAATAAGAATCGAGAAGTTTTTTCGATAGCATTGATGCAATGTACTTGATATTGTTTCTTCAGAAAGTGCACCGTATGCTCATTACCGTTGACATGGAAAGTGGCATTGCCTTTGTTGCAATATATAACAGCCCCTGCAGTGTTGAGAAAGGGTCTTCCAAGGATGACCGTCATGGTATTGTCCTCGGGAATATCCAGAATAACAAAGTCTTTTAAGATAGTAACATTCGCAACCACGACAGGCACATCCTCGCAAATGCCGATAGGGAAAGCAGTTGATTTGTTGTCCATTTGCAAGGAGATTTCGATGGGTGTCAACTTATCCAGTTCAAGCCTACGATAAAGAGAGAGAGAGGCATGACACTAACACCGTCTCCAAGGTCTCATAAAGCAGTTCTAACGTAGTTTCCTTTAATGGAGCAAGGTATAGTGGGCACTCCGGGATCACCTAGTTTCTTAGGAGTTCCACCCTTGAAGGTATAGTTAGCAAGCATGGTGGAAATATCAACCTCAAGTATCCTCCTATTATTAGTCACAATATCCTTCATGTACTTAGCATACGGAGACATTTTGAGCATATCTGTCAAACGCATTTGCAGAAAGATAGGTCTAATCATTTCAACGAATCGCTCAAAATCCTCATCATCCTTTTTATTGGATGGTTTGGGAGGAAAGGGCATGGGTTTCTGAACCGATGGTTCCCTTTCTTTACCATGCTTCCTAGCAGCAAAGTCATTCTTATCATATCTCTTATTCTTAGGATGTGGGTTATCAAGATCAACAGGTTCAATCCCCATATCCTTATCATTGCTAGGTTGAGCATCATCATGAACACCACTATCATTAGGCTCATGTTCATCACCAGATGTGTTTCGGCATCAGAAAAAGAGACATCATTTGGAGTCTCGGGTGTAACAGCAACAGGGTTGCTAGTGTGCAAGTTCCTATCATCTTCCTTCTTCTTTCTAGGATGACTAGGTGCATCAGTGCTAACTCCTTGAGAATCTTGTTCAATTCTCTTAGGATGACCCTCAGGAGACAAAGGTTCCTGGGTCATTCTACCGCCTCTAGTGACGACTCTGACAGAATTGTCATTCAACTCATTGAGCAAGTCATTCTGAGCCTTAACTACTTGTTCTACCTGAGTAGTAACAATAGAGGCATGTTTACTCAGAAGCTTAAGATCATTGACATTTCTATCCACACAAGCACTTAAATGACTAAGCATACGAGCATTCTGTTCCAATTGTCTGCTAACATAATAATTGAAACTTTGTTGTTTGGCAACAAAGTTATCAAATTCATCCAGGCATAATCTATAAGGTTTATCAAAATGAATATCACTCTCATTGAATCTACGAAGAGAATTTACTTCTACTGCCTGTATCGGGTTATCAAGACCATAGATCTCTTTGATAGGTGGTAGATTTTTGACATCTTTAGATTTAATGCCTTTCTCTTTCATAGATTTCTTAGCTTCTTGCATATCTTTAGGACTGAGGAATAGAATACCTCTTTTCTTCGGAGTTGGCTTAGGAGGTGGTTCGGGAATAGTCCAAGCATTCTGATTGCACAGGATATTATTCAATAAGATCTCAGCTTGTTCTACGGTTCGTTCCCTAAAAACAACCAGCACAACTATCTAGGTGGTCCTTAGAAGCATCGGTTTGTCCATTATAGAACATATCAAGTATTTCATTCTTCTCAAGAGGGTGATCAGGCAAAGCATTCAGTAGCTGGACGAGCCTCCCCCAAGCTTGTGGGAGACTCTCTTCTTAAGCTTGCGCAAAGTTGTATATTTCCTGCAAGGCAGCTTGCTTCTTATGGGCAAGGAAATATTTCTCACAGAAGTAGTAGATCATATCCTGGGGGCTACGCACACAACCAGGAGCAAGAGAAGTGAACCAAGTCTTAGCATCATCCTTTAGCGAGAAAGGAAACAGCTTAAGGATATAGTAGTGGCTAATCTTTTCCTCACTCGTGAATATGGTGGCTATACCGTGCAGTTTGGTAAGATGGGTTACAACCGTTTCAGACTCATAACCGTGAAAAGGATCATATTCGACCAGTGTGATTAACTCAGGGTCGACAGAGAATTCATAATCCTTATCGGTCACAAAGATAGGCGAAGTAGCAAACTTCGGGTCGTATTTCATCCTAGTGTTCAGAGATCTTTCTTTCCACTTGCGCAGTAATTTCTCAACACCATAGCTATCGTTACAAGCAATAAAGTCCTCAGCTATCTCTCCCTCCATAACATAACCCTTAGTCATATCAGGCAATTCATATCTAGGAGAGCTAGTTCTAACAGGCAAAATAGGAGGTTCTACTTCAATAATATGAGCAGTTTCAGAAGTATCGTCACATCTAGCAGAAACTCTAGCAATTTGTGCATCAAGGAATGCACCTAGTGGCAAAGCAGTATCAAGCATAGCATCATCATAAGCATCATGGACACCAGAAGTAGCATCATCAAGCACAGGCGACACATCAAAATTTGTAGCAGGAGCTCGTGTTGCAAACTTACTCATAACTAAAGGCGAATCAAGTGCAGAGCTAGATGGCAGTTCCTCACCTGTCCTCGTAGTTGAGGGCAAGACTTTAGTTGTTGGATCTTTCGGATTCCTCATAGTGACCAACAGACATAAATATCAAGTGACTCAGAGAATATAGCTATGCCTCCCTGCTGCGGCAACAAAAGTCCTTCCCTGGCGCTTAGGAATTCTTCTTGTTACTTCTCGGGTTTGCGTCTGTTTTTCCCTTGAAGAGGAAAGGGTGATGCAGCATAGGAGAAGTAAGTATTTCCCTCAGTTTGAGAACCAAGGTCTCGATCCAGAAGGAGGGCCTCGTCAAGTAGAGAGTACCTGCGCAAACACAAACAAGCTTGCACCCAACGCTTCAAAGGGGTTGTCAATCCCTTCAAGATTGTTTGCAAAGTGAGATCTGAAGGCGGAAAGTGCAACAAGTAAAAATTGTAAGGCTGGAAATATGGTGTGGAGTAGACCCTGGGGGCCATAGTGTTCACTAGAGGCTTCTCTCATAATAGCAAATATCACGGTGGGTGAACAAGTTACTGTCGAGCAATTGATAGAACCACGCAAAGTCATGACGATATCTAAGGCAATGATCATGCATATAGGCATCACGTCCGAGACAAGTAGACCGACACTTTCTGCATCTACTACTATTACTGCACACATCGACCGCTATCCAGCATGCATCTAGTGTATCGAGTTCATGACGAACAGAGTAACGCTTTAAGCAAGATGACATGATGTAGAGGGATAATCTCAAACCAATGATGAAAACCCCATCTTTTTACCCTTGATGGAAACAACACGATGCGTGCCTCGCTACCCCTTCTGTCACTGGGTGAGGTCACCATGCGGTATGAACCCAAAACCAAGCACTTATCCCATTGCAAGAATCATAGATCTAGTTGGCCAAACAAAACCCACAACTCGAAGAGAATTACAAGGATATGAAATCATGCATAAGAGAGATCAGAAGAAACTCAAATAAGATTCATAGATAATCTGACCATAAATCCACAATTCATCGGATCTATACAAACACACCGCAAAAGAAGATTACATCGGATAGATCTCCATGAAGATCATGGAGAACTTTGTATTGAAGATCCAAGAGAGAGAATAAGTCATCTAGTTACTAGCTATGGACCCGTAGGTCTATGGTGAACTATTCACGCATCATCGGAGAGGACATGGTGTTGATGAAGAAGCCCTCCGTATCCGAATCCCCCCTCCGGCAGGGCACCAGGACATGCCCCAGATGGGATCTTGCGGAGAAAGAAGCTTGCGGCCGCGGAAAAGCGATTGCGATGATCTCTTGATTTTTTTTGGAATTTATGGGATTATATAGGTGAAAGACCTAGGTCAGGGGACCTCCAGGGGGCCCACAAGCCTGGATGGCACAGCCCCCCTGGCCGCGGGGTGGGGGCATGTGGGGCCCCTGGAGCTCCTCTGTCTTGGCTCTCAAGTTCTCCGATCTTCTTCCCTTCTAGAAAAAAATCTTTTCGGGGATTTTCTTCCGTTTGGACTCCGTTCCAAAATCTCCTCTGAAAGGGGTCAAAAACATGGAAAAAACAGGAACTGGCACTTGGCACTGAGTTAATAAGTTAGTCCCAAAAAATAAATAAAAGGCATGCAAAACATCCAAAGTTTGACAAGATAATAGCATGAAACCATCAAAAATTATAGATACGTTGGAGATGTATCAAGCATCCCCAAGCTTAACTCCTGCTCGTCCTCGAGTAGGGAGTGATAAAGAATGAATTTTTGATGTGGAATGCTACCTAGCATAGTTGTCCTTTGCAACTTCTTTCACGTGACATGAATGTTCAGATCCGTAAGATTCAAAGCAATAGTTTGTTATTGACATGAAAACAGTAATACTTCAAGCAAACTAGCAAAGTAATCATGAACTTTCAAAATAACAAGGCCAAAGAAAGTTATCCCTACAAATCATATAGTCTGGCTATGCTCCATCATCCTCACGCAACTAATGTAAATCATGCACAACCCCGGAATTGGCCAAGTAATTGTTTTCGCACTCTTACTTTCTCAAACCTTTCATAACTATCACGCAATACATGAGCGCGAGCCATGGATATAGCACTATAGGTGGAATAGAGTGTGGTGGTGGTTGTGAGACAAAAAGGAGGAGATGGTCAGATTGAATCGGCGTATCAATAGGCTATGGAGATGCCCATTAATAGATATCAATGTGAATGAGTAGGGATTGCCATACAAGAGATGCACTAGATCTATAATAATGTGAAAGCTCAAGAGGAAAACTAGTGGGTGTGCATCCAACTTTCTTGCTCACGAAGACCTAGGGTAATTTTGAGGAATCCCATCATTGGAATATACAAGCCAAGTTATAAAACGAAGATTCCCACTAGAATATGGTAGTGACAAAGCAAGAAGCTCTCAATCATGAAGAACATGGTGCTAACATGAAGCACAAGTGTGGAAAAAGATAGTAGCATTGTCCCTTCTCTCTTTTCTCTCTTTTCTTTTTTTCATTTGGGCTCTTAGGCCTCCTTTTCTTTTCTTTTCTTTTCTTTTCTCTTTTTTTTTGTTTTTGGGCTCTTTGGCCTCTTCTTTTTTTAGTTCCTCACATGGGACAATGCCCTAATAATGATGATCATCACACTTTTATTTACTCATAGCTCAAAGATCACAATGATGATGACTCCATAGGAAATGTCTCCAGCAATGTACCGGGATGTGCAACTATCTAGCATAGCGTATGACGTTGAAACATCTCGCTAGCTATCTTACGATCATGCAATGGCAATATGAGAGTGACGGCACAAGTCATTAGACGGAACGGTGGGAGTTGCATGGCAATATATCTCGGAATGGCTATGAAAATGCCATAGTAGGTAGGTATGGTGGCTGTTTTGAGGAAGGAATTTGGTGGGTTTGTGCACCGACGAGAATTGCGTGGCACTAGAGAGGCTAGCAATGGTGGAAGGTGAAAGTGCATCTATACCATGGGCTCACATTAGTCATGAAGAACTCACATACTTATTGTGAAAGTTTTTATTAGTAATCGAAAAAAAGTGCTAAACGCATACTCCGAGGGGAAGGGTTGGTAGGTGTAAACCATCGCGCGATCCCGACCTCAACACAAAGTATGACAATCAATAGATCAATTATGCTCCGACTTCCTAACATAGCGGTTCACCATACGTGCATGCTACGGGACTCACTAACTTCAACACAAGTATTTCTAGATTCACAACACCCTACTAACATAACTCTCAATATTACCGAATCCACGTCTCAGAACCAATTGAGAGGAATCGAAACTTCTCTTTCTACTCAGTGCACATAAAGATGGAGGTTTTTGCATCCTCTTTGGGTAACTAGCACATTTGTGACTTTTTTTTCATAGCATAAGCCAACTACCAAGTCATGCACCGTCGTGCTCTAAAGATATAAGTGAAGCACTAGAGCAAAAGTATCTACCTCAAAAGATATAAGTGAAGCAGTAGAGCAAAAGTATCTAGCTATAAAGATATAAGTGAAGCACTATGAGCATTCTAGCAAAATCACGATGAGTGCATGTCTCTCTCTATCAAAAAGGTGTGCAGCAAGGATGATTGTGAAACAACAAAAAGAAAAGACTCCTAAGATCCAAGACGCTCCAAGAAAAACACATATCATGTGGTGAATAAAAATATAGCTCCAAGTAGTGTTACCGATGGATTGAAGACGAAAGAGGGGATGCCTTCCTGGGGCATCCCCAAGCTTAGACTTTTTGGTGTCCTTGAATTTGGCTTGGGATGCCTTGGGCATCCCCAAGCTTGAGCTATTTCCACTCCTTATCTCTTTGTCCATGAGAACATCACCCAAAACTTGAAAACTTCACAACACAAAACTTAAACAGAAACTTGTGATAACATTAGTACAAGAAAACAAACTACCACTTCTTTTGGTACTGTAGAAAAATTGAATTCCATCTATATTGATGATGGGCTACTGTATTCTCACTTTCCCATGGCTAGTACCCCCTGATACTAACCATAGTTTCATCAAAACAAGCAACCAACTCAACAAAAACAGAATCTGTCAAAAACAGACCAGTCCGTAGAAACATGTATACTTCGTATACTTCTGGTACCTCAAAAAATCTGAAAAATTACGACGGCCTCGGGAAAAAGCATATCAATCAGCAGCGAAAAGAATCAACTCAAAGTTCTTTCTGAATAAAAATGAAAAATCATCTCGTGAGCGAAAAGTTTCTGTCTTTTTCCAGCAGGATCAAACAACCATTACCAAGACTAGTCATAAAGGCTTTGCTTGGCTCAAACACAAAAAGAAACACAAAAACACAATCACAACAGAACTGTGAAAGCGTGGACGCAACAAAAAAGAAAGAAAAAGATAAATTCATTGGGTTGTGTGACAGCCCGATGCCGACGTTCCAGAAGATTCCCCTTCTATTCCGTTTTTGTCGTGTGTCTATTTTCTTTTGTCGCATTATGTGCATCATCAGCATTGTATCGACATCCCGTTGCCGCCCGTTTTCAAAACTTGCATCCGCCGTTAGTTGCCGGTTCTCGTCGTTGTTCGATCTGAGTCCGACCGCACTCGCACGCGCCTGCGGCATCGTCAAATCTCTGTTTTAAAAGTGTGTTGAGAACTTTCTCTGATCGAGGTGAAACTTGGCATGCGGTCGTGATTAGTTATAGCTAGGCCGCATGTCTAATTTCATCGCGATCTGAGTCCGTCTGGTACCCGAACGGTCGACCGTAGTGGCACCGTATTCGGTCTATCGTCGGATGTGCCCCGGTGTTTTAAATTCGTTGCCGCGCTGCCCATTCTCCCTCTCGTCTCCGGATACCCACATTACACGGCCTCGTAACCATTCCCGTGTTCGGAATCATCCGAATCCGACCACATGGTTGGATCCGGAACGAAATTCCGGCTAACCTAGCCCCCCCCCTTTTGCCTATAAATAGACCCCCGTGCTTATTTTCAGACAAACCCCCTCCACCTCAATTTCCGTGCCGCCCACCTAACCCTAGCCGGCACCCGAGCGCTCTCTCTCTCCCACCGACCGCCGGGCCTGCCCGAGCCCGGGTCAGGCCCGCCCGAGCCCATCTGGACCCGGGACAGCCGCCGCTAGCCTCTGCCCAGTCCCCATGGCGCGCCGCCTCGCCTGCGGTGCTCCTCCCGCGCGCACACTCCCTCGCCCTGCCGTATCCCGTCGCCGTGCGCCGCCTAGACCCCGACCCCGCAGCTCCTCGCCGGAGGTTCCCCTCGCCGGCCGCCATCGCAAACACCGCCGCATTCGCAGCCTCCCCGCTTCTCCCCGTCTTCATGCCGGCGCCGGATCCCAGTCGCCGTTCCTCGGCCCCTCCGTCCTCCGCCGGCCGAGCCAGAATCGGTTGGCCCCACCGTTCCTCGACCTCCCCGCCGGTTCCGCCGTCCCTTAGGCTGCCGATCGCCCCGTGCTTTCGCCCCGCCGCCGCCGCTCGCAACCTCCTGGTCGGGAGGCTGAGCTGGTCGAGGAGCACGATGCTCCTGGCGCCTGGGTTTATGTGTTGTCCCAATAGGATATAGCCCGTATTATTATTTTCGCGCAAGACCGGATTGATCGTATGCCGTAGATAAAATTCCCATGTTTTAGGAACCACTTTTCCATGTATTTTAGAGCGGTCATTGGTATTTTTGCGTATAGGGATTTGCCGTTAGATTATTTTCCGAGTATAAGTTTTTATCTCGCATTTATGTGTGGCATTATTTTTGTGTTGCAACCCCACATGTTTTATATGTTTTCGGGGTAGAAAAATCCATGGGATTTTTCTGTGCAATTAGTTTTAGCTTTTGAGCAAGTTCGTTCACGCAATATTTTGCCATGTAGCCCTCTTGTCTTTTTCGTAGGATTTATTCCGTGCTTCGTTTGAAGGAGTTGTCAACTAGAGAGTTGTTCTTGGGTGTTTAGTCTAGCCCCTGGTATTTTTGGTTGCAATATAAATGCATGTTTAGGTGTGGTTTGATTTCCCTCAAGTTGCTAGAAATAGTGCTGATTTGGACGTGCTGAATTATTTCTAGGTCTGGAATCTGTTATATTTCGTTGTTGTCTTGTCTTGCTTGTATCTTTTGATCTGTAGCTCTTTTGAGGTTGGTCCAAAGGAGTTAGTTGTAGCCCTTGTGTTTCTCTAGCATGCTGTTAATTTTCATGCCATTTGGAGTCCTGTAGCTATAGGTTTTTCTGCTGTCAATATGGCTTCAGATCGAAAACTGCACTTTCATGGAGTGTTATTTCCCTAAGTCTGAAACTGTATGTGAGAAGCCATTTTGTGACTTCTTTTCCTAGTGATCCATGCTGCCATGCTAGTTGTTGTTAGTTGTTTGTAGTAGTGCTTCTTGCCCTCTTTCGTGTCATGCCTTGGTTGAGTATATCGGAGTTGTGTAGCTCGTAGTTGTGGGGTGTAGAAGATGCTATGTGGCTGATTTTGGCAGATTGTAGTGATGTCTTGTTTTGCTCCTAGTTTTTGATCCTTAGCTCCGTTTTGATCGTGTCCTACATGAAACTTGCTTAGAATCTCATGTAGTTTCATTTTCTCTTGCTGGTTGTATGTTTTGAAGTGCTCGTGACCGTCGTTGCACAAATATTGCATTCATGCCATCATATCTTGCGATGCTTGTATCTTTTGAACCGTAGCTCCGTTGGAGATGATCTCTATGTGTAGATTGCTTGAAATGACGCGTAGAATCACGTGAACCTATTTGTTTTGCTGTTAAATAACTAATTAAATGTGTTAGTTCAGATCTGGACATAATTGCAAATTAACATGTGAGGTCGTCTCGGAGGTGCTATATGTCATTCCGACCTCATTTAAAATGCCTAGAGAGGTAGTTCAATTACGCTTCACATCTTACCATGATTAATAACATTTAATATTGCTGTGTATCTAATTGGGATAGAACTAAATAAATAAACGTGGAGTTTCGTCAATATGCAACTCGTTGCATATTGAACTTCACTTAATGTGTAGTGTTTGATTGTGTGAATTGTCATGCTGTGACTTGCATGTATTCAGCTGCTCATGCATCATATGTGTTGTGCATCGTGTGGTGAATATCGTGTGTTGATTCTTGTTTCCGGCTTCCTTCCTCTCCCTAGAGTTCCGCAAGCGTGTCGGATTGTGAGGACCCGTTCGACTACGTCGGTTCTTCTGCTTCACGGAGTCATTCTTCTTCCAAGCGGGATCTCAGGCAAGATGACCTTTTCCCAAGATACCATTACTATCATTGCCATGCTAGTTTACCATTGCTATCGATTATGTCTTGTTGCCTACCACATGTTAAATATCAGCCTCTCAACAATGCCATGAAAACCTTCAACCTGTTCAACCTAGCAAACCACTGATTGGCTATGTTACCGCTTGCTTAACCCTGTGTAGCGTTGCTAGTTGCAGGTGTGGTTGCTTCCATGTGAAAACATGGGTTCCTTGTGATATCACCATAGTAATGCTATTTAATTTAATGGACCTATATACTTTGTAAAAGGTGGAAGGCTTGGCCTTTCTAGCCTGGTGTTTTGTTCCACCTTTGCCCCCTTAGTTTCGGCTACCGGTGTTATGTTCCATAAATGAGCGCTCCTAACACGATCGGGGTTGTTATGGGGACCCCCTTGATAATTCGTTTTAGATTAAAGCTGGTATGGCAAGGCCCAACATTGGTACTACATTTTCCCAACATAATAATTCTGTTAATACTGAAATGCATAGAGAGTTAGCGCTACCCGAGGAGTAATTCTACATAATACAGGGAGGGCCGGTGCTGATGGTGCTGGTCCAAAACAGAGCGCCGTGCGGGGCCAACCCGGGGAAACTCGGGAGATTTATATCAGGCCACCGTACGCTTCGCTTATCCATCGTGTCCTGAGAACGAGATACGCGGCTCCTATCGGGATCGTCGACACGCCGGGCGGCCTTGCTGGATTAGTTTTACCTTTGACGAGATATCTTGTGCATCGGGATTCCGGTGATGCTTTGGGTAATCTCAGAGTTGAGGTTTTCCACTAGGGAATCCGACGAGATCGCGAGCTTCGTGATTGAGGATTGCTATGCGGCTTGTGGTAATTTGTGATGGACTAGTTGGAGCACCCCTGCAGGGTTAAATCTTTCGGAAAGTCGTGCCCGTGGTTATGTGGCAACGTGGAAACTTTGTTTAACACTGGTTCCAGATAACTTGAAGTAACTTAATTAAAACTTGCCAACTGTGTGTGTAACCGTGACTGTCTCTTTCGTGAGTCCCTTCTCCGATCGAGGACACGGTGGGGTTATGTCTGACGTAGGTAGGTGTTCAGGATCATTCATTTGATCACCAGTAGTTCACGTCCGCTATGCGTAGATCTTCCCCCTCTTATTTCTTGTACTCGTAAGTTTAGCCACCAAATATATGCTTAGCCGCTGCTGCAACCTCACCACTTAACCATGCCTCACCCATTAAGCTTTGCTAGTATTGATACCTTTGGAAATGAGATTGCTGAGTCCCCTGTGGCTCACAGATTACTACAACACCAGCTGCAGGTACAGGTAAAGGTTACTTGACGCGAGCACGTTGATTGTTCATTTGGAGTTGCTTCTTCTTCTTATTCTTCATCGATCTAGGATGGGTTCCAGGCCAGCAGCCTGGGATAGCAAGGATGGACGTCGTTCTTATTTTTCTCGTTTGTTTTCGTCCGTGGTCAGACCCTGCTCTTACTCTTGATGATTAAGTAATGTACTGATGTGACTCTGATGTAGCTTGTGGCGAGTGTAAGCCAATTCTATATATATATATATATATATATATATATATATATATATATATATATATATATATATCTTCTTTTCAGTGCATGTACTTGTAACGATATCCATTCTTGCGACACGACGAGATGCGCTTCTATCCCTGACGAGGCCTTCGTGCCAAATTGAGGATAGGGTCGCATCTTGGGCGTGACAGGTTGCCTCCCAACAAGCGCTATTGTTTAACGCCCTTAGCTAGGCATAGGAGAGATAGAATCACGTATCATCGTCTTTGGTGCTCAAACCATAAGTGGCCCTCATCATGGATTCATAAGGCAATCTTATTTTCTTTCTAGGAAAATGTTCCATGGCCTTCCTTAAAGGAAATTGAAATCTAATATTCCCTTCCTTCATATCGATGATAGCACCGATAGTCCTTAGGAAAGGTCTACCAAAAATAATCGGGCATGTAGGATTGCAATCAATGTCAAGCACAATCAAATCCACGGGTACATAGTTCCTATTTGCAACAATAAGAACAACATTGATCCTTCCCATGGGTTTCTTGACAGTAGAATCAGCGAGATGCAAATTAAGAGAACACTTTTCAATCTCATTAGAACCCAGAACATCACATAAAGACTTTGGAATCGCAGAAACACTAGCACCCAAATCACACAAAGCATTGCACTCATAGTTTTTGATTTTTATTTTGATGGTAGGTTCCCACTCATCATGAAGCTTTCTAGGGATAGAGACTTCCAATTCAAGTTTCTCTTCAAGAGCTTTTATCATAGCTTCGACGATATGATCGGTAAAGGCTTTGTTTTGGCTATAAGTGTGTGGAGAGTTTAACATGGATTGCATCAAAGAAATGCATTCAATCAAGGAGCAACTATCATAATTGAATTCCTTGAAATCCATGGTAGTAATTTCATTACTACTCAAAGTTTTAACGTCTTCTACTCCACTTTTAATGCTTTTAGCATCAAGATAGATGGACTCCGAATCATTGGGGCACTTCTCAACCAAAGTGGATTCATATCCAGCCCCATAATCATTAGGTTTGACACAAGAAAACATAGATTCAATGGGAGTCACACCAAGCACTTTAAGATCTTCGTGATTCTCATCACGAGAACACGCCTTTTTAAGCCATTCATGTCTAGCACGAATTTGGGCGGTTCTTTCTTGGCTCTCAATCATGGAGACACGCATAGCTTTCAAAGTTTCATCCATGTTGATTTTGGGAGGAGCACATCTAACTTTCAAAGCATCAACATCACAAGCAATCCTATCCATGCTTTTAGCCAAATCGTCAATTTTCAGTAGTTTTTCCTCTATGGACGCATTGAAAATCTTTTGAGAGTTGATGAACTCATCGATATTACTCTCTAGATCAGAGGGTAATCTATTGTAATTTCCATGAGTATTGTTGTAGGAGTTGCCAAAGTTATTAGAGGAGTTACTACGAAAAGGCCTAGGAACATAGTTTCCTCTAAAAGCGTTGTTGTTGCCAAAGTTATTCCTACCAACAAAATTAACGTCCAAGCTAGCGTAGCTACTCTCAATCAAAGAAGACAAAGGCATATCATTAGGATCCAAAGGAGCACTTCTACTAGCAACCAAATTCATTAACTCATCCATCTTGGCACTCAACGAGTTAATTTCTTCTATAGCGTGTACCTTCTTACTAGTAGGTGACCTTTCAGTGTGCCACTGAGAGTAGTTCGTCATGATGTTGTCTAAGAGCCTTGTGGCTTCCCCTAACATGATTTCCATGAACGTTCCACCTCACGCAGAGTCCAATATATTTCTAGAAGCAAAATTCAAGCCAGCGTAAAAGATTTGAATAATCATCCAAAGACTCAAGCCATGAGCGGGACAATTTCTAATCATTAATTTCATTCTCTCCCAAGCTTGTGCAACATGTTCATGATCAAGTTTCTTGAAATTCATGATATCATTACTGAGAGAGATGATCTTAGCCGACGGAAAATACTTGGATATATAAGCATCTTTGCACTTATCCCAAGAACCGATACTATTTTTGGGCAAAGAAGAAAACCAAGTTTTTGCGCGATCTCGCAACGAGAAAGGAAAAAAGCTTCAATTTAATCACGTCATTATCCACATATTTTTTCTTTTGCAAATCGCCAAGCTCAATGAAGGTATTGAGATGGGATGCGGCATCTTCACTAGGAAGCCCAGAGAATTGCTCTTTCATAACAAGATTCAGCAAAGCGGCATTGATTTCGTATGACTGTGCACTAGTGGCGGGAGCAATCGGAGTACTAATAAAATCATTATTATTAGTATTCAAGAAGTCACAAAGTTTGGTGTTTTCGTTCATGGTGACTTCAGCAAGCAAGCAAGCACACAAGCAAACAAAGAGTAGGCGAGAAAAAGGGCGAACAAAAAGGCGAACAAAAAAGGCAAACGAAAAAGGCAAATTGGTGAAGTGGGGGAGAGGAAAACGAGAGGCAACTGGCAAACAAAGTAAATGCAAGAGATGAGTTTGCGAGACCTACTTGGATGAGTTCTTGACTTGATCTTCCTCCCCGGCAACGGCGCCAGAAATTCTTCTGCTGCGGCAACAAAAGTCCTTCCCTCGCGCTTAGGAATTCTTCTTGTTACTTCTCTGGTTTGCGTCGGTTTTTCCCTTGAAGAGGAAAGGGTGATGCAGCATAGGAGCAGTAAGTATTTCCCTCAGCTTGAGAACCAAGGTATCGATCCAGAAGGAGGGCCTCGTCAAGTCCAGAGTACCTGCGCAAACACAAACAAGCTTGCACCCAACGCTTCAAAGGGGTTGTCAATCCCTTTCAAGATTGTTTGCAAAGTGAGATCTGAAGGCGGAAAGTGCAACGAAGTAAAAAGTGTAAGGCTGAAAATATGGTGTGGAGTAGACCCTGGGGGCCATAGTGTTCACTAGAGGCTTCTCTCATAATAGCAAATATCACGGTGGGTGAACAAGTTACTGTCGAGCAATTGATAGAACCGCGCAAAGTCATGACGATAGCTAAGGCAATGATCATGCATATAGGCATCACATCCGAGACAAGTAGACCGATACTTTCTGCATCTACTACTATTACTCCACACATCGACCGCTATCCAGCATGCATCTAGTGTATTGAGTTCATGACGAACAGAGTAACGTCTGGTGGGCTTGTGGGCTCTCAGCTCCACCCCTTCGGTTGATTCTTGCGCCAGTATTTTTTATATATTCCACAAAAAATCTCCGTAAATTTCTAGGTCATTCCGAGAACTTTTATTTCTGTGCAAAAACAACACCATGGCAATTCTGCTTAAAACAACGTTAGTCCGGGTTAGTTCCATTCAAATCATGCAAATTAGAGTCCAAACAAGGGCAAAAGAGTTTGGAAAAGAAGATACGATGGAGACGTATCAGTTGTCAATCCCTTCAGAGTTATTTGCAAGGATGAGATCTGACAGAGATAGATATAAAAGATTGCGGAAACAAAAGTAAATAAATTGTAGCAAGATATTTTTGGTATTTTTGGTTTATAGATCTGAAAGTATAATATGGAAAATAGACCCGGGGGCATAGGTTTCACTAGAGGCTTCTCTCATAAAGGAAAATAATATGGTGGGTGAAAAAATTACTGTCGAGCAATTGATGGAAAAGTGAATAATTATGAATATATCCAAGGCAATGATTATGCATATAGGCATCATGGCCGTGTCAAGTAGATCGAAAGGATTCTGCATCTACTACTATTACTCCACACATCGACCGACTCCTGCCTGCGTGTCGAGTATTGAGTTCATGAAGAACAAAGTAACGCATTAAGTAAGATGACATGATTTAGAGGGATAAACTCAAGCAATATAATGAAAACCCCATATTTTTATCCTCGATGGCAACAATACAATACGTTCCTCTCTACCCCTACTATGTCACTAGGTGAGGACACCGCAAGATTGAACCCAAAATTAAGCACTTCTCCAATTGCAAGAATTACCAATCTTGTTGGCCAAACCAAACCAATAACTCGAACAGACTTGCTAAGATATGAAATCATGCATATAGGAATCCATAAGAGATTCAAATAATATTCATAGATAATCTGAACATAAACTCACAATTCATTGGATCTCGACAAACACACCACAAAAGAGTATTACATCAGATAGATCTCCATGAAGATCATGAAGAACTTGGTATTGAAGATCAAAGAGAGAGAAGAAGCCATCTAGCTACTAGCTATGAACCCGTAGGTCTTTGGTGAACTACTCACGCATCATCGGAGGGGCAATGGAGTTGATGTAGATGCCCTCCGTGATCAATTCCCTCCCCGGTAGATTACAGGAAAAGGCTCCCAGATTCGATCTCACGGGAACAGAGTCTCTCGGCGGAAAACTATTTTCGTGTCTCTTTTTAGCGATGGGAGAATATTTGGGAATTTATAGGCCGAAGAATAGGGTTAGGAGACCTGCAGGGGACCCACAAGCCACGGGGCGCCCCCTATGATCCGCCCTGCAGGCTTGTGGCCTCTCGGCAGGTGCCCTGCCCCCTACTCCAAGTCTTCTGGGTTTCTTCTGGTCCAAGAAAAATCATTCCGGAGATTTTATTCCCGTTGGACTCCGTTTAATATTCCTTATTTGCAATACTCAAAAACATGGAAAAAACAAAAACTAGCACTAGGCTCTAGATTAATAGATTAGTCCCAAAAACAATATAAAACAACATATTAACGCATATAAAACATCCAAAACAGATAATATAATAGCATGGGACAATCAAAAATTATAGATACGTTGGAGACATACCAAACATCCCCAAGCTTAATTCGTGCTTGTCCTCGAGTTGGTAAATGATAAAAACAGAATTTTTGATGTGGAATGCTACCTAACATAATTATCCATGTAATATTATTTGTTGTGGCATGAATATTCAGATCCATAAAATTCAAAACAAAGGTCTAATATTGACATAATAACAATAATACTTCAAGCATACTAATAAGGCAATTGCTTCCTTTCAAAATAACATGGTCTTAAAAAGTTATCCCTACAAAATCATATAGTCTGGCTACGCTCCATCTTCACCACACAAAGTATCTAAATCATGCACAACCCCAATGAAAATCAAGCAATTGTTTCCACTGTTTATGTTCTCAACTATTTTCAACTCTCACGCAATACATGAGCGTGAGCCATGGATATATCACTATAGGTGGAATAGAGTATGGCGGAGGTTGCAAAAAAAGGAGAAGATAGTCTCACATCAACTAGGCATATCGACGGGTTATGGAGATGCCCATCAATAGATATCAATGTGAGTGAGTAGGGATTGTCTTTCAACAAATGCACTAGAGCTATAAGTGTATGAAATCTCAAAAAGGAAACTAAGTGGTTGCGCAAAATATGTAATTCCACAAGTTATATGATAGTGTCAAAATAGGAGACTCTCTATGAAGTACATGGTGCTACTTTGAAGCACAAGTGTGGAAAAAGATAGTAGCATTGTTCCTTCTCTCTTTCTCTCATTTTTTTCTTCTTTTTTTGTGGGCTTCTTTGGCCTCTTATATTTTTTTATCGGCTTCGTTAACCTCTTTTATTTTTTGAAAAGTCCAGAGACTCATCCCAACTTGTGAGGGAATCATAGCTTCCATCATCCTTTCCTCACATGGGACAATCCTCTAATAATGCAAATCATCACACTTTTATTTAATTACAACTCAAAGATTACAACTCGATACCTAGAACAAAATATGACTCTATAAGGAATATGAAAGTGATGGTACGTGTCATAAAAACGGGACGGTGGTGGTGCATGGCAATATATCTCGGAATAGCTATGAAAATGCCATAATAGGTAGATATGGTGTTTGTTTTGAGGAAAATATATGGTGGCTGTTTTGAGGAAGGTGGGTTTAATGTACCAACGAAAATTGCATGATACTAGAGAGGCTAGGAAAGGTGGAAGGGTGAGAGTGCGTATAATCCATGAACTCAACATTAGTCATAAAGAACTCACATACTTATTGCAAAAACCTATTAGTTATCGAAGCAAAGTATTAGACGCATGCTTCTAGTGGAAGGGTTGGTAGGAGTTAACCATCGCGCGATCCCGACCTCCACACAAAGGTTGACAATCATTAAACAAATCATGCTCCGACTTCATCACATAACGGTTCACCTACGTGCATGCTATAGGAATCACAAGCTTTGATAGAAGTATTTCTTTTAATTCACAATTACTTACTAGCATGAATCTCAAATTACCATCTTCATATCGCATAACTATATGCAAGGAACCAAACTTCTCATCATATTCAAAGCACTTAATATGAAAGTTTTGATTATATCCCTCTTGGATGCCCATTATATTAGGACTAAATTCATAACCTAAACCAATTACCTTTCTATTTAAAGAACTCTCAAAATAATATAAGTGTGGTAAGAGAGTTTAATAATTTCCATAAAACACGGCACCGCCGTGCTCTAAAAGATATAAGTGAAGCACTAGAGCAACATTGCCTAGCTCAAAAGATATAAGTGAAGCACAAAGAGTATTCTAATAAATTCACGATTCAGTGTGTGTCTCTCAAAAGATGTGTGCAGCATGGATGATTGTGACAAACTAAAAAGTAAAGACTCATATCATACGAGACGCTCCAAGCAAAACACATATCATGTGGTGAATAAAAATATAGCCTTTAGTAAATTTACCAATGGATTGAAGACGAAAGAGGGGATGCCTTCCGGGGCATCCCCAAGCTTAGGCTCTTTGTATCCTTGAATATGGTTTGGGGTGCCTTGGGAATCTCCAAGCTTATTCTCTTGCCACTCCTTATTCCATAGTCCATCAAATCTTTACCCAAAACTTGAAAACTTCACAACACAAAACTCATGAGATCCATTAGTATAAGAAAAATAAATCACCACTTTAGGTACTGTTGTTAACTCATTCTTTATTAATACTAATGTAATACTTACTGTATTCCAACTTCTCCATGCTTCATACCCCCCAATACAACCCATAGATTCATCAAAATAAGCAAATAACACAAAGAAAACAGAATCTGAAAAAATAGAAGAGTCTGCAGAAATCTGTTTACTTCGAATAGTTCTGTAACTCCAAACATTATGAAAAATTAAGAAAATCTGGGAAATTTGTAAATCCAACTTTTGTAAAAAATTCAGATAAAAAACACGTTCTAGTTAATTTACAAAATTCCTGGACTTGGAGCAAAAGTTTCTATTTTTCAGCAAAAATAACTTGCAAACACCGTAGACCATCCCAACGGTCTTGCTTGGCTCAAACACTAATTAAACAAGAAACCACAATTATTACAGAGGTAATAATGTTTGCAGCACTAAAAACATAAGAAAAAACAAAAGCATAAAAATAAAATCGGGTTGCCTCCCAACAAGCGCTATTGTTTAACGCCCCTAGCTAGTCATAATGCAATAGATCTAGGTATTCTCATGTGTGGTATGCAATCCATAAGTAGCTCTCACGATAGATTCATAAGGTAATCTTATTTTCTTTCTAGGAAAGTGATCGATGCCTTTATTTAATGTAAATTGGAATCTAATATTTCCTTCTTTCATATCAACAATTGCACCAATCGTTCTAAGGAAAGGTCTACCAAGAATAATAGGACATGTAGGATTAAAATCTATATCAAGAACAATGAAATCTACGGGCACATAATTCCTATTTGCAACAATAAGAACATCATAAATCCTTCCCATAGGTTTCTTAATTGTAGAATCCGCTAGATGCAAATTTAAAGAGCAATCATCAAATTCACAGAATCCTAGCACATCACATAAAGTTTTTGGAATCATGGAAATGCTAGCACCCAAATCACACAAAGCATGACACTCATAATCTTTAATTTTAATCTTAATAGTAGGTTCCCATTCAACATAAAGCTTTCTAGGTATAGAAACTTCCAACTCAAGTTTTTCTTCAAAATATTTCATCATGGCATCCACAATATGTTTAGTAAAAGCTTTATTTTGATTATAAGCATGGGGAGAATTCAACATGGATTGCAACAAGGAAATACAATCAATCAAAGAGCAACTACCATAATTAAAGTCCTTGAAATCCAAAAGAGTGGGCTCATTGCTATTTAAAGTTTTGACCTTTTCCATCCCACTTTTATCAATCTTATGATTAAGATCTATAAACTTCGAATCATTGGGACGCCTTTTAACTAAACTTGACTCATCTATAGTCCCATCTTTTACAAGATTTATACTAGAATACAAAGATTCAATGGGTGTCACATCAATCACTTTGAGATCTTCATCTTTACTTAAAGATTCTGGCTTCGCGGCCATTTTATTAACTAAGGTGGCTTGTTTATCAGAAATTTGGCCTACTAAATTTTCAAGGTATGAAAACTGAGATTTCAAACCACAAAATTCCTTGGCCATATTGTAAAGTTCTTTATTCATGTATTCAAGCATAAACCTTTGTTCTTTAAGCTCGTTCCTAAAGAAATTGTTATGGTCAAATTGAAGTGACATGAACCCCTTAGCATTATTCTCAATATCTTCCAACTTCTTAAGATATGGATCAAAACTTTTGGGTTGAGCCATGGAAATGAACAGACGAAAAAGACAAAGGAAGAAGGGCGAATAAAAAGGCAAATCTTTTTGGTATTTTCTAAAAATTGTTTCAAAAGTGGGGGAGAGGAAAACGAGAGGCAAGTGGCAAATAAAGTAAAAGCAAGAGATGAGTTTGTGATGGGTACTTGGTAGGCTTGATCTTGATATGTATCCTACCTAGCAATGGCACCAGAAATCCTTCTTGGTACCTCTTGAGCTTGGGTTGGTTTTCCCTTGAAGAGGAAAGGGTGATGCAGCGAAGTAGATAAGTATTTCCCTCAGTTTGTTGAGAACCAAGGTATCAATCCAATAGGAGGAACACGCAAGGCCCCAATCATAGTACCTAGACAAATAATCAAACTCTTCCACCCAACGCTAAAAAGGGGTTGTCAATCCCATCAGAGTTATTTGCAAGAATGAGATCTGATAGAGATAGATATAAAAGATTGCGGAAACAAAAGTAAATAAATTGCAGTAAGATATTTTTGGTATTTTTGGTTTATAGATCTCAAAGTATAATATGGAAAATAGACCCGGGGGCCATAGGTTTCACTAGAGGCTTCTCTCATAAAGGAAAATAACACGGTGGGTGAACAAATTACTGTCGAGCAATTGATAGAAAAGCGAATAATTAGGAAGATATCCAAGGCAATGATTATGCATATAGGCGTCCTGTCTGTGTCAAGTAGACCGAAACTATTCTGCATCTACTACTATTACTCCACACATCAACCAACTCCTGCCTGCATCTAGAGTATTAGGTTCATGAAGAATAGAGTAAGGCATTAAGTAACATGACATGATGTAGAGGGATAGACTAAAGCAATATGATGAAAACCCCATCTTTTTATCCTCGATGCCAACAACACAATACGTGCCTAGCTACCCCTACTATGTCACTGGGTGAGGACACCGCAAGATTGAATCTAAAACTAAGCACTTCTCCCATTGCAAGAATTATCAATCTTGTTGGCCAAACCAAACCAATAACTCGAAGAGACTTGCTAAGATATGAAATCATGCATATAAGAATTCATAATAGATTCAAATAATATTCATAGATAATCCGAACATAAACTCACAATTCATCGGATCTCGACAAACACACCGCAAAAGAGTATTACACCGAATAGATCTCCATGAAAATCATGAAGAACATGGTATTGAAGATCAAAGAGAGAGTAGAAGCCATCTAGATACTAGCTATGGACCCATAGGTCTGAGGTGAACTACTCACGCATCATCGGAGGGGTAATGGAGTTGATGTAGATGCCCTCCGTGATCAATTCCCTCCCTGGCAGATTACCGGAAAAGGCTCCCAGATTGGATCTCAAGGGAACAGAGTCACCGAGCGGCGGAAAAGTATTTTCGTGGCTCTTTTTAGTGATGGGGGAATATTTGGGAATTTATAGGCTAAATAATAGGGTTAGGAGACCTGCAGGAGACCCACAAGCCAGGGGCACCCCCCCTAGGGCGTGCCCTGCACGCTTGTGGCCTCTCGGCAGGTGCCCTGCCACCTACTCCAAGTCTTCTGGGTTTCTTCTAGTCCAAGAAAAATCATTCCAGAGATTTTATTCCATTTGGACTCAGTTTAATATTCCTTATGTGCAATACTCAAAAACATGGGAAAAAACTGAAACCGGCATTAGGCTCTAGATTAATAGGTTAGTCCCAAAAATAATATATAAAGCAACATATTAATGCATATAAAACATCCAAAACAGATAATATAATAGCATGGCACAATCAAAAAATATAGATATGTTGGAGACGTATCACTTAACAGAGAAACCGTTTTTGCCTAAGCTCAAATGGTTCCGAGTGAAGGCAATACCTTCACCCGGCTGCCAAGACGAACAAGACAATCGTCCCTTAGCTGCAATCTGTTTTCGACTAAGTCCAAACATTCCCCGAGTGAGGGCACCCTCCACACACGGGGACTCGGCTGCGAACCTGCTTTCGCCCGGGTGAAAATGACTCTGAGGGAGGTTGATGAAGCAAGTAAAATCCAAATTAGAATAAAGTTTGAAAGTCCAAATTTTAAAGACGACGAATAATATCGCGTTCCAGTTCAAGAAAAAAGTGCGCATAACGGGAGCTCGAGGCTGGATCAAAGTTTAGAGGTTACATTAACCACTCGACATTCTGAGGTGAATTAAAACTTAATGTTTTTTCCGAGCATCACTCGGAGGCTGAAGACTACACCGCTTCCACGAAGGTGTCAAAGTTGATCCCATCGACGATCCGAGTGGCAGCCGCCATGAACATTTCCATGAAGTCCTCGAACTTGGCAATCTTCCGATTGACGACTCTGAGGTTCTTCAGCTTCTCTCGCCCACTCCTTTACAATGGATGCAAACGAGTGAGAGGGCAATGTCAGCTCCGGCCCGCGCTGCCAATTTCTTCTAAGATTGCAGTTGAACAATGACTTCCTTCACTCGGTTCACAATGGTTTGTGCGTCCTTGGGGAGCTCGTCACCAGGAGTGACCTCCTGGTCGATCTCTGAGACAGCTGATTGGAGCCACTTGAAGCAGCCCAACGCATAGTCGATACGAGCTTCCAGTCTAAGAAGGGCCAAAGCAGCATTGTCCTTTGTGAGCCCTACCTTTGGGTTCAACTCCTTCTCGATCTGCCTGTCTCCTCATCGGCACCGATATAGAAGGTTGGGCACAGACAAAAACAGAGGATTAGAAACATCGCTAGGAAATCATAAGGCAATAGCAAGGGATCATTCAGATTCACAGCGTACCTTTGAGTTTCTCGCTCATCTCTTTGCCATAGTCTTCAACAAACTGCTCCAATTTGGCCCTCTTGGTGGTGACCTCCCCGAACTTGGTCTCCCACTCGACATAGTGCTTCTTCAGCTCAGCGAGTTCCTCGGCAGACTTCTCTACAACAACCTTCAAAAGTCGGGTCTCTTCTTCAAGCTTCCCGACTGTCTTGAGCTTGGTTTCAGCCACCTTGGTTTTTTGATTGACCTCCCTCTAGGCTGATGCCAGTTCATCATCCCTCTTCTCGAGGGCCTCCTTCATGGTAACTAAAGAGATGGAATTCTTTGAACTCTGAGAAAGGCGATCTGGTAAAATAACCTCATTCGGATGAGGTGGAAGATCGAACCACAAAGAAATCGGTCAGCAAAGGCATACCTTCAGCGCCAAGACTGAGATGCAGGTACTGCAACTCCCGCTCGACAGCATCATTGGGGCTCCTGAGCCCGCATGCGGTATGCCATCAACAAATACAAATAACGAGAATGATAACTCTAAGACTACCGCCGACTGCTCTAGTCGATGGCAGGCTTGGGGACTACATTGAGTGGGTGCGCTCAGCGCGCGCCCACTGGAAGGATAAGAGGAGGGACAAAGGGTCATGTACCCCATCAACCTCTCTCGAGTCAACACAGGAACTAAGACTACCGTAGAATACATCAGTCGACGGCAGCCTCAAGGACTACACCCAGTGGGTGCGCTCAGCATGCCCCCACTGAAAGTGGACACCCGGTGGATGTGTCGGGTGTGCCCCGGACCAAACCCACTCAGGATCAGAAACAAAAAAATGTTTATACAAAGGACTCACCCGAATGTTCTTCGCCATGGCTTCACTGGCATCATATGCCTCCTTCAATCGCCCAACCATCACCTCCAGTTGAGTCAGGGCTTCCTTGCATGCGCCTTCTTGGTCCTTCGGGATATGGTGTAGCTCGAAAACGTTGCGGTTGATGGGAGGAAGCAACGGAGTGGTAGATGGACCAGATCCGAATGACGACCCAGCTAAGGAAGTCTCCCGAGCCACGGGAGTCACAACCTTGGAAGCCGAGGGCTCAACCACTCTGCTGGGAGTCACATCTTTCTTCGACGCTTCATCAATGACCGAAGGACTACTACGACCGAGTTTGATTACATCTTGCGGCCCTCCATGCGTCTATAGACATTCAAAAAGATCATATCAAGGCTAAGTCTCAAGTCGTGAATGACCAAAAGTGAGCTCAAGGGTTACCTTTGGAGGAGGCGACGTTGGCATCAGCTTGCCCTTTATTAGAGGTCTTGGGCTCCAACGAAGCAGTCAATGTATCAGGCCTACAACAAAAACTGCAAGGAAATCATCTATCACTCGAAATATCTTGATCGACAAAAATAGACCACTCGGCGAGAATACTTATGCTGAAGCCACACACACGTCAACCTTGATGCGCGAAATAGCCTTTAGAGGCTTGGAGGCCATGGTCTTGGGCTGCTTGGCGGCCTTTTTGATGACACCTCAGGCTCACTCCAACCCCATTTAGAACTGCGGGTTGGCATGGCCGACACGGTCGGTTTCACCGCCCTCGAGGTCTTGGCGCCCCTAGCATGGACCCCAGGGTGCTGGCGTGCCTTGGAGCAGGCCTTAGGTGGGACTTCATCGGACGGAGAACACTCCACCTTGTCCCCATGTTCGTCGTCACTCTCCTCCATGTCCTCCTCATGATCGTCATCCTCCTCATCTTCCGAGCCATCTTGGTGCTCGGTGTCACTCGCCACCTCAATGGGCGCGCGGTCAACCACCGGCACAGAACTGACCAGGGTTGTAAAGGCATGCCGAATGATGGAAACAAGATTACAAACAAAGAAAGAAGATGAGACAATGAATTTCACTCGGTTAGGACACGTGAAGACTTACCTCATTCGGCGAATGCTCCTTCGACAAAGGGGGCACCAACCGGGTTCCCCTAGGGTTGTCTCGCATAGGTGTTAGGGCTTCGAAATTATTCTCCAGCTGCTCCGCCTCGATCTCCTATGGGTGAACACGGGTGGAGTCATTCGGCCCACTATACATACACATAGGGTGGGCTCTGTCCTGGAGGGGCTGGATCCTCCGCTGAAAGAAGACTTCTAGAAGATCCATCATGTTGACACCCTTCCGCAACACAGCAACCAACGCTTTCACCAGATTGTCTACATCCACCTTATTCTCCTTCAACACGGTCAAATAGGAAGCCGTCTGGATTCGCTCAAGTGAATAAGGTGGAAGGCCCGACTGACCCTCACCGACTGGAACATCCTAGGAATAAAACCAGGAGTCTTGCCAACCCTTCATAGAATCAGGGAAAGACATCTGCGGGAAGCTACTCTTACCTCTAAGTTGTATTCCTTAACCCCCGCGGAGTTGCACTATGTTCGTCCTCCCCCCGACTAAGAGGACTTCTTCACCATCATCACTCGACATGTAAACAAGTGCTTGAACAATCCCCGATGCGGATAGCATCCAGGGAAGTTCTCGCACACAGACACGAAGGCATGTAGGTACGAGACGACATTGGGGGAAGATGATAAAGTTGAGCCACAAATAAATCAAGGAATGCGCGGAAGAACGGATGCGAGGGCATAGAAAAACCTCTTTCCACATGGGTGACGAGGAGCACTTGCTTGTCACCCCTCGGCGCGGGCTCCCACTCGCCCTCCTCCGACAGTCATCAGCTCCATGTGACCACCTGACCTTCGCTCTCCATCTCCTGCAAGCGCCCCTTGGAGACTTGGGACGACATCTAGTTGCCTTGAATCTAGCCGGCGGGAGCGCCCCGGCACTCAAGGAAGACCCCCCACGAGCCCTTTTTGTCCCGATCGGCCTTCGCTGTCGCGCCCTTCACCATATCGCGCAGCAAGAGGAAGCTGGAGATAGGGGAGAGCTCTCAACTACAGCAGCAAGGTTCGGGGGAGAGATGGAAATGGCCCAGATCTGGTGGCGTAATCCTCTCTCCTCGCTACCTTGTCCCTTTTATACGCCATCTGTAGATACCTCATCGAGTACTTCTCCTACACAAGGGGGATCCATAGGATTCCTGGGACATCGCACCTAAGCATCACAGCGACATCTTAGGCGCTGAAATCATGGCTCCTCGCCACTACCTCCACTACCCACGTCACCTTTGTTTCCGCTCCTCCTGCACGCTCCTTCAATTCAAAAAACGCGAAGATGTCGCCTCCCTCATAACCCGAATGGATTTCATATCCATGGTGCATAATGAAGTGAACCTAAAATCTTGCGGTTCGTCCTTCCATGGGACCTCAATCATTTGGATAAAATAAGAAGGTGATTTGATCGCCCTTGCCATAGCGCGAGTGGGATCCGTCATGCCTCACCGTTGGACACTCGGAGCTCCGAGCTCAGGATCGTTCAAATCATCGATCTATCTTCCCAAAAGATACTCAATTATTACCAATTGCAAGCATGCGGACATGCTCAAACACTCGGATTTTTTCACTCTTGAATCCGAAGTGGTTTACTGAGAGTCCGAGTGATGTAGCCCTGAGCTACAACCTCGGCATCCCTGATACATCGAGGACACTAAAGAGTGTTATTCACTCGTCCAGTAAAACCTCAACCGATTCGGGGGCTACTGACGGGGTTGTACATTAGGGTTAGGCCCACAAACCTGCATCCTAGGGACCACCTAAGACGCCACATGGACATCAATGTCCCCAAGATCACCTGTGCAGTCACGGTCTCACTCGGGCAAACAGGTTGTCACTCGGTTTGCACAAGGTCACTCGGATCACCTTATGTCAGTTGGATGTGCCTCGACACTTGGACTACAATAAGGCATGAACGACGAAGAGACTGCAATGGCTACATATTTAAACTACCACATGAAGTGCAGTGAAGATGCGCATGATACGTCCCAAACGTATCTATAATTTCTGCTTGTTCCATGATCTTTTGGGCGACGTTGTTATACGTTTTGCTACACTTTTATATCTTTTTACACATAGTTGGACTAACCTACTAACTCAGTGTACCCAGTGCCAGTTTTTGTTTGCTGGTGTATTTTTTTGCAGGGGCTTTTACCCAATTTTCTAGAGCCCCAAAAATCCCAAGAAAAATATATAAAAATCAGCGTAACGGAAGCTTCCGGATCACTGAAGATGGGCCAGAGGGGAGCCAGAGGGTGCCCAGGCGGCCACCTTGTGCGGCCTGGCCCCTGGTCGCGCCGACAGGCCGCCTGGGTGGGCCCCACCTCCTCTAACGCCCTCGTTTGGTCTATATTTACTCCTCCGAGAGGAAACCCTTCTATCACATCCAGAATCGTGAATTTCTACATCGTTCTGCCACCGCAGGGCTTCCAAGATCGGGAGCGTCAGGAGACCTCTTCCCGGCACCCTGCCGGAGGGAGGATTGACCTCCGGGAGCTTCTCCACCGCCATGGATGCTTCCCGGACGTGCCGAGAGTAGTCCTCCTTGGACGTGCCGATAGTAGTTCTCCAATCTTGTGCTTCAGTGGTTAGTCCTTGTGAGCTGCCCTGCATGATCAAGGCATCTATGTAATTCTCTTGCTATTGCTATGCTCGGTTTGTTGGGATCCGATGGATTATGAGATTATGTTCAGATTTTTATGAGTTATATATTTGAATATCCTTTTATGTTATGTTCATTAGTGATTCATGCATGTTCTCTGTTGCTATTTATTGCTTTGGCCGAGTAGTAGATTGTAACTCCAAGAGGGAGTGTTATGCATGATTGTGGGTTCATGCCCCTCGATGTCTAGCTTGAGTGATAGAAACATGAGACTAGGGGATGTGTTGTTGCCACCAGGGTTAAAACAACGGCGCTTGTGACCACGGTTGCAAGGATTGTTTACCTTACGCATAGTTCGTTAATGCAGTTACCCGTTGCTTTGAGTTTACACTTCGGGTGGGGTTCGCAACTTAATACCAGCGAGATGTTCTGGATAGGTATCTCAAGGTGGATGATTAGTAAGTAGATGCTACTGAATAAACGATCTACTTGTCTTGGCGTACTGCCCATTACTATTGAGCCTCTAACTTTCAAGTAGCATAATTAGCATTGCGTGCGTTTATAATTTTGTCAGTTGCCCAGTTGTAATTTGTTTACCCAAGCATAGTTGTTTATCGTCTTTTGGGAGAGAGACTTCACTAGTGAACATCATGTGACTCCGGTACATATCACCACCATTGTTTATACCTCCATCATTTACCGCTTTCATTTACTTTCCCGTTGCAATCACTATTACTATTCCCGCTTGTGTTTTGATCCTCTGCAAACTACAAGGCCGAAGAGATTGACAACCTCTCTGTACTCGTTGGGAGCAAAGTTATTCATGTGTGTGCAGGTCCGAGTCTTCTTCTAGCGCCAGGGTGGGAGGCACCTACTTGTTGATCCTAGGTGTCCTCCTGGTTCGATAAACCTTACAGTCTCCGTGTAAGGGAAAATTTGCTGCTGACTACATCTCAACCTTCCACTTGGGGTAACCAACGAGGAGCGAGAAGTATATACATCATCTCGTCATCAGCGCGTTACCAGTAACGTCAGAGTTAGAGCTGCTATTACTAGTAACTTCCATAGTTATTAGCATTAACTCACCCTTGTAATGGCGCTCTACCGGTCATGGTGCACTCTATATAAGCAACACCCGAGATCGTGAACAGGGGTTGAGCATTCTGTAATCTCACACCCCCCATCATCAAACACTAGCCTCTAGGCTTGAGACATAGGGTTGTTACCACTCTGGAGTGGGGCCCGAACTCGTACATCCGTGTGTATCCACTATGCCATAGCTAGGTTCCGCCCTTTTATTCGTATTCCTGGTATTATTGTCAGGATCACTCCACTGACAATCACCCCCGATTTCCAGACGAAATTTCTCATATTAATGGGACATAAGCCTAGGCCTCGTGCGGGGTCCACTTCCATAGTTTTCCTTATGGCATCGCGGTTCCTGCTCAGCCACTCGCACCATCTGGTGCACTCTGCGTCGAGCGTGCAATATCGCGTGTTGGTGATCCCTAGCTTCTTTCAAGATGACCCTGACTAACCTGCTAGCTTGCTCGTGTCGTGATTCTTGCCTCCTCTGGATGTCATCACGGGAGATGGCGGCATGATCGTTGACCCTCAAGCCGACCATCGGGCCAGCAGTCTCAAATCCGTCGTCGCCCAACTCCATCGTGTCGTCGGCCATTGGGGGTTTGATGATATGTGTGGCAATTAGCCAATGGATCATTGACTTACCTTCGCCGGCCATCACTATAGTTATTTATAACTAGTTGCTGCCAATGGGATTAGGGATTTTACAATTTACCACTGTAGCTGGTGCTTGCACTTGCGTGGGAAGCATTGGCTCGAGGAAGGGAAGACTAAATGGAGCCCATGAGCAACGACCAACCACCATTCGTGAGGGTATAGGCGACGACGAGCGGGGAGTCATGGCACACAGCTGTTACTTTACACCCGTGTGTGGTTGTGTGGCTCATCGGAGGCGCTTCGTATTTTACACCGGGGTGTGATATATCATATATCTATTCTGCATGGCACATAGTTTTCGAGGTGTATAACGTCATTAATTTATGCACCGGGGCATGGGGCGGTTTCTGGATAGGACATGTCTTGTTTCATCAACCGTGCACGCTCTTTTATTACCATCACCCACGCTTCTTTTACTTACACCATGTGCCCGTTAGATCACAGAATACCCATCATTTTATCACTTTTTGAATTCTTTTTGGTGCACACATAATTGCACACGGAAAAATGTGGCAACTGTTTGCAATCTCGTATGCAGCATAGATGTTGCACTGACACAGCAAAGCATAGAACACACAGACTAAACTACGAACCCCGTCGGTGATGATTTCATCATCACTCACAATTGTATACAAGCAAGTGTTTCCCCACAACACACACAGGTTATTAGCAGCAACTGTCTGTTTATTTCTTGCGTTTGCACATGATTCTAATTACTCACTTGTTTGTTGTATATCGCAGATAGCTTGTTATGTTGAATCGTTTGTGTTTTGCTAAATCATCGCACACAGTTTATGGTAGTGATGCCCTCTATCACGCACATCTCAATATCTTTAAGAGTTTGTGTTATTTTAGCTAATCACAAATGTTTGTATGGAATAACTCTATGCCATATATCACACACACTACTATTTTCTAAATCCTATTTGATGGATCCGCCATCGCACACAGTTCGTGTCATTGGCGACAGAGCTTGGACTATACCGTTTGCGATTGGTGGATCGCAAACAGCTTCATTGAAAGGTATTTGATTGTAGTGTTGCGTTAGCAACATCCTGCAGTAGTGATATTGAAATACTCTTGCTTAACAATGTATTTATAAAATTCATCTGTGCATTGACCAATACTTTTATTATAGGGTATATCATCCTCATCAAATCTACAAAGAGAGTTTACGTCTACTACCTGCGTAGGGATATCGAATCCATGTATTTCTTCAATAGGTGGTAAATTCTTGACATCTTGATATTTAAATACCTTTTTATTTCATGGATTTCTTAGCTTCTTGCATATTATCTGGATTGAGAAATACAATAACTCTCTTCTTTTGAATGGGTTCCGGCGGTTGTTTAGGAAGTGCCTAATCATCGTCATTCCTAAAAAAATTATTCAACAGTTCTTCAGCTTGTCCAATAGTTCATTACCTAAAAACACAACCAACACAAATATCTAGGTAGTCCCTAGAAGCATTGATTAGTCCATTGTAAAATATATCAAGTATTTTATTTTTCTTAAGAGGATGTCCAGGCAAAGTTTAAGTAATTGGAGAAGCCTCCCCCAAGCTTGAGGGAGTTTCTCTTCTTCAATTTGCACAGAGTTAAATATTTCCTCCAAACTAGCTTGTTTCATATGAGAAGGAAAATATTTGTTAGAGAAGTAATATATCATAGCTTGGGAACTACGCACACAACCAAGAGCAAGAGTATGAAATAACTTCTTAGCATCTCCCTTTGGTTATAAAGGAAAAACCTTAGGCCTTGTTTGGTACTAGTGTATTTTAGGAAATTAGTGGGGATTATCCCGGTCAAACCCCTAAATCCCCACATATCCCATAACACCATTTGGTTCTAGTGTATTTGACATGTTTCATCCCCACATTTCCCCACAAATCCCCAAATTCTAGTGCATTTTTCTCAATACCCAATACACTACCCCTACGTAGTGGACTGGGGATAAATGGGGATTTGGAGGGACTGGATGAAGGCTAGGGTTTCACCCAATCCCTGTGGGGATTATCCCCACCAATCTCCTCAAAAACTCTATTACCAAACAAGGCCTTAACTATATAGTAATTTTGAATCTTTTCCTCATGAGCAAATAGGGTGGCAATGTCATTTAATTTGGTAAGGTGTGCCACAATAGTTTTAGTTTCATAACCATGAAAAGGATCAAACTCTACCAAAGTAATTAACCCAATATCAACAGAGGATTCATAATCCATATCATTAACACATATAGGAGAAGTAGCAAACTTAGGATCATATTTCATTTTCTCCATCATATTTTTTTCTTTCAATTTATTTAGTAGTTTCTTAAGATCATCCCTATCATTAGAAGAAAGAAAGCCTCTAGCTATCTCCCCATTAATAGCATAACCATCAGGTACCTCGGGCATAACAATTCTAGTAGAAGAGCTAGACATAATAGGTGAACCATAATTTTCATGAACTTCAACATTATCAATTTCTCTAGATTTAGCAATATTAGAATTAAATAGTTCACCTAGTGGCACAATTTTAGTTTCATCTATCATAGTAGTAGAATCATTTTGAGGTCCATGAAATACATAAGTAGCATCATAAATTACTTGCGACGTATCAGAATGAATAGCAGGTGGTGGTGTCGCAAGCCTACTTAAAACAGAAGGTGTATCAAATACAGAGCTAGATGACAATTCCTTACCTCCCCTCATCTTAGCGGGTGTGATCTTAGTCTTAAATTATTTCAACTTCTTCATAATGATAAATGGAAATCCCAAGTGAACTCAATAAATAGAGTTATGCTCCCCCACAACGGCGCCAAAAAAATGTCTTGATAACCTACAAGTATGGGGGACCACAATAGTCTTACACGGCAGTATTTCACCCATATTTATTGATTCGATACAAGGGGAGCCAAATAATATTTTTAGGTCTTAGCAGTTCCGTTGTCAATTCAACTGCACTTGGAATTTCTTTGTGCAACAAAGTTTTAGTAGCATAGTAACAATAGTAATAGAAACAGTAACAGTAGCGATTGTGATGGTTGTAAAAGCAGCAAGAACAGTAGTAACTCAGCGGAGATCAATATGCGATAAGTGTAAGCATTGGATCGGTGATGGATAATGTAACGACTAAGATGCGGTCCTTTCCGATTTAGGGAACGAGGCCCCGAATTGGAAAGAAGCGCATCTAAGCGTTTCGCAAGCACGGTAACATAGCACATACATAATAATAGTAGAATGAAAATTAGGGATTCAACTGCCATCTCATAAATATATCAGAGTTACATCACGCATCCAAACAAGGTAGTTCCGCTACGGACTACAAAACATGAGAAATGACTATGCTACCCTGCATGCTTGCCCACGATCACGACCACGCCTCAGTCTTCTGGATAGTTCACGTACAGGCGGTCGTTCTCCTCATCGTACTGCCACGCCAGCTGCGTGCCGTCCGGATCACCTGTCTCGGGGGTACGTGAACCTGTTGGTGTTTGAAGGAATCTATGAGCCACGGGGACTCAGCAATCTATGACCTCGATGCCAAAACTAGTCAAGTTATTAGGTAAGGAAGGTGGAATATTTAGGTTGCAGCATCCTAAGCATATATGGTGGCTATCTTACGTAGAACAAGTATTGAAGGTGGTCTATTCTAGCGATCGATGATTAGCTGATCACTAAGTGATCCTGAACACCTACTTACGTCAATCATAACCCCACTGTGTTCCCGATCGAAGAGAGGTCTTTGAAGGGACAGTCACGGTTACGCACACAGTTGGTAATTTTATTAGATTGTGTTCAACTTATCTATAACCGGATGTTAACAAATATTCCAAGTTGCCAAATAACCGCGGGCACGGCTTTCCAAAAGATTAAACCCTACAGGGGTGCTCCAACTAGTCCATCACAAACGGTCACGGGCCGCAAAGTAATCCTCTATCATGAATCTCGTGATCTCGTCTGATTCCTTAAAGGAAAACCTCAACTCTGGGGAGAACCAAGGCTTCACCGGGATTCCTATACGCAAGATATATCGCTAAGGTAAGACAAGACTAGCAGGACCTCCCGTCGTGTCTCAGTCTCAGGACACGACGGATGAGCTAGACGTCGGGATGGCTAAACCTCTGGGTGACAAGTGGGGCCCCGGACATCGCTCAGGTGGGACCAACACTCATGAGGAGCACTGGCCCGGGTTGTTGATTAAATTCCTCGGGGTAGCTATTCCCTATGCAGATTATTATAAGTGATTAGCAGATTAAAACCAATGTTGGGTCCTGCCGGACAAGTCTTAACACTACACAATTTATCAAGGGGTCCCCATAACAACCCCGAACGTGTTAGGAGCGAACAGTTATGGAATCAAACACCGGTAGCCGGTAACTATGGCGGAAATAACGGAACAAAACACACGGCAAAAGGCTAGGCCTTCCGTTATTTACCAAGTATATAGGTGCATTAATTAAATAACATATTTAACATAATGATATCAAACTCATGTTATCACATGAGACATTTACACCTGCAACTAGCAACGCTAACATTAGAAGTTGAGCAAAGCCTACTTAGCCATTCAAGATTTGCTAGGAAGGATAAGTGTTTGGGTTTCATGGCAATATCAGGAGGCAATTATTTCAGTCGTAGGCAGCGAGCATATGACGGAAGAAACGTAATCTAGCATAACAAGTCTAGAGATGGAATCAAGGTCATATCATCTTGCTTGTGATGTCCTCGGCTTGGAACTGCTCTTGTTCGTCCTGCACGTAATCTCCCGGATCCACGTACTCGTTCTCCGATCCCGGTGCTACCCAACATAAAAATAGCATCCAATGAACAACAACACAACAAGATGCAACGAGCACATGATGCATGAGATGAAAATGAACATGCATCTCTATTCTAGTCACTAGAACAAGCATGAGAAGTAAATACAAGTTCCTGGACAGAACTGCACTCTAAGCTACTTGACATGCATGAGGATGACATGAACAGATGCGTCACGTGAAAACGATGCAAAAACATGTAAAGAACGTTACGAACGGAGCTACGGTTCAATGGGAAACAACGAAACAAGAATTGAAGCCCTACGTATCAAAATCATCACAACATACATCAATGGCATACTTCTGGTATTCCCAGGTTGCCAAATCACAAAACAACCAAGTATGGATGGGTGGTGCAAGGAATATCACCACACCATCAACTATGCACTCACAAGCATCAAAACATCAAAACTATACAATCTGCCATAAACAGCATCATAGCAGTTTGAGAGCTGCATGCAAAGCATCTAGAGCCACCCAAATATACCACATAGGATATGTGGCAGAAGGTATCCAAGAATACTACAAGCATGAGCAAAAAGATAATTCAAAGGAGTTTCACACAGAAAGTTACACAGCTGGTAACTTGGACAAAAATATCAGTTTTCAGGGACTTAGTGAAAATTCCAGATTCTCAGTAGCTGTTTATGCTCTGAAGCATTTTGACAGCACCCAAAACAATATCAACAGGATTCCAAATGGAATGAAAATTGATAGAGAGCTACACAAACACAAAATATACAACTTTCTAGTTGATAGCAAAGGCTGAATCCCAACACATGGATCTCTACAAGCACAACAACAGGAGAAGAAAATATAAGCAGATTCTCAGACTTAGTGAAAATCACATGTTTTCACTAAACTGGAATTTACAGCCACATGCCTACTTTGACTAGGCACAACTTGCCCACATGAACTCCTAAGCATGAAACAAAACCAACATGAGGTAGAGGGGGTCACCCTCTACTGCCACAACAAGGAATCAACCTCTTGGGCTCACCACATCACATGGAACCAAGCTCTAAACATTGAACAAAACTGAAATATGGCATTCCAAGAAAGTGTTCCAAAGTGGAAAATGAACCCACCATTTGGATTCCTGGGATGATTATACCCCAAAAACATATATAATACATAGGCACTTGCATAGAACAATTGGGCACAAACTTGAAAAGAAAATCTACATGGAATCACATAGAGTGAATAGTGCATCATGACATGTGCTTCCACTAGTTCATCACTTATACATGCTCTTGCACATGTCCACAACACCAAAGGTGCACATGAAGGGTAGACCTCATGCTCATGTGCCTTAGCACACCACTACACACTCACATGTATCAAGCACAACATAATATAAACACCTACACATGCTAATGAGAACACACACACTAGATTACACCACATCATCTATACACCTACACATATAAACATGCACATGTGCTCATCAAGGCACTCCATGCCTTGAGCATGTGTGGGACACACACACACCATCTCACACAACCACACAAGAGCACCTACATATCCACAAGGTAGGTGAGGGGGAAAACCCACACACACACTCACATCACATACTTGCACAAGATAGGACACAAGTCCATCAACATGCACATGGGAAAACACACACACATGCATCTTCACTCTATCCTAGTGCATGCACACACACGCACATGACTATCTCACACTCAAACATGAGCAACTCTCATAACACTTATGCACACAAGGTCCTTCACATACATATTAACATAGCTAGCAAAATACTAGGAACAACATGTTGTTTGGAGGCAAGCAAAACAAAATACCCCACATGAAGATCTAGCACACCACATACATCTATGCAAGCATACAATGCAAAAACAGAAAAGAATGCAACAACAAAAATAAAAGAATGGGGAGGGATTCGAACCCAGACCCCCTAGTTACCAACACTAAACCAGCACCACCCTGCTACTGCGCATGCACTTGACAGATACAGCGAAGAGAGCAGGTTATGCTCTCTGTTGTAGTTACACTGCCGGAAAAACGAAATAGAAAAGGTGCACCGAGGGGAAATCGAACCCACAACTAGCCACTGCGCCAAAACTACCACTACCACTCTGCTACTCGTTGGGATCTTAACAGGGGAGGGGAGTTAACCCTTTTGAGTAACCCCCTCAGCATCTGCTCTGCCCGACGATGGCCGGAACAAGGGACAGTGCTCGCCGGCGGTACACTTTAAATCAAGCTACGGCTACTCGTTGGAAGGAAGCCCATGCTCCCACAGTTCCATTTCACCTACTAGCACTACTCGAGAGGGCCTACAGTGACGGCTCGACGAGGCACGGCGGCTCCGGCGACAGAAGGGGAAACACGGCGAGGCTACGACTCCTAGCGCTAGATTTGGTGCCAAGGAAGAGAGGGGAAGGTCGTCGCTCACCCACTGGACGAGGTGGTCGCGTCGGCCGGAGAGGATGTAGAGGAAGAAGGGGAAGAAGCCGCTCGGGGAAGATCGTCGGGGAGGAAGGCCACCGTCGTCGAGGTAGTTGAAGCAGGGTCGATCTCGACGAAGTAGCCGTGGGAATGGGCTCCTGGAAGATCCCGCGTGCTCGCCGAGGTGTTGGGGAGGCCGCAGGTGTACGGGCGCGACGGCGAGGAGCTTCTCAGCTTGCGGCCATGGCGGAGGAGGTCGATCCCCTTACCTGGTGTCGTCGACAGAGAGGGAGAAGGAGATGGGGAGGAGGTGGCGGCGCGAGAGGAGGAACCCTAGGCTGCACGGACGCCAAGGGGGGCTTTTTAAGGAGGGGGGAGGCGAGGGACGCGCCTCGACGTTCGTGACGCCTTTTGTTGTTGTCGCGCACTCTCTGCCTCTCTGAAGGAGCCTGGTGGAGGAGGAGGACAGGGAACGGCGTCTACAGGAGAAAGGAGGGGAGTTGGGCCTGCTAGTGGGAGGCGGCCCACTAGTTGGCGCCACATAGAGGAGAAAATAAACCCCTCGGGTTTTCTAATTACAAAATATCCAGAGAAAGAAAATAAAGCAAAGGCAAATCTGTTAAGACTAAAAACAAAACAAAAATGCCCCTCGTCATAAGGAATTATGTCCTATTTAAATAAATTGGAAAAGAAATATTTGGAGCAATTAAATATTAATAAAATAGAATTTATTGGACCTGTTTTGTGAATATTAGGACCTTTAAAACATATTTTCAAATCAGCAAATCACATCCTCACAATCACCAAAAATACATGCTAAAACATAGACATTTTCGAAATAGGGATGGGACAAGAGAATCTTGGCTTGAGATAAATAGAGAGGGAGTTGTTTTACAAAACCTAGAGCAACCACATGCTTCCTACTAACACAACACTACTCCACACCTTCACATATACCACATATCATCATCACATCACAACTCATGTCACCACACCTCCACATATGATCACAAGGCAACAAACACAAAGCATGGAATGGATGGAATGCATGCATGCAAAGGAAAACAAATCAAGGTGACATCACATGAAATCATATGCATTAAGCTCTCATTGCAATGACAAGGTGGACCCACATAGAGAAGGTTCCAAATATGGCAAGGTACAATCTTGGGGCATTACAGATAATTATGTTGCATGACATTCATCGTATAACCGTTACACACTTACACACTAGAGAGACACAAAACTATCTCCAATTCATCAATATAATGTAGGCATGTATTCTGTATATAGTCATACATGCTTATAATAAGAACTTGCATGATATCTCTTGTCCTACCCTCCCGTGGCAGCGGTGTCCATAAGGAAATCTAAGGGATTATTAAAGCCTCCTTTCAATAGATAACCGGAACAAAGCATTAACACATGGTGAATACATGACCTCCTCATTTTACAGACATCATCACAGATGATTCGAATTATTGTCACTTTGGGGTCTACGAATCATAACACATAATAGGTGCATACAACTTGCAAGTTTGATCCAAAACAGTCTCATATTCGTGAAAACATAATAGTTTCAGATTTGAAATCATGTCACTTGGTCCCTAGTGACAAACATTAAGCATGGCAAAGTCATAGCAACATCAATCTCAGAACATAGTGGATACTAGGGATCAAGCCCTATCAAAATAACTCAATTACATGACAAATATCATCCAATCCCATCACCGTCCAGCAAGCCTACGATGGAATTACTCACTTCCAATGGTGACCATCATGAAAATGTTTATGGAGAAGGGTTGGTGATGACGATGATGAATCCTCCTCTCCCGAGCTCCAAAAGGACTCGAGATTAGCCCTCTCGAGGAAGAACAACAGGTGGTGGCGGCTCCATCTCATAAAATGTGATGAAAGTTTCTCTCTAATTTTTCTCTCCACGAAATGGAACTTACAACATTGGAATTAGGTCAGCCGGAGCCCCAAGGGACCAACAAGCTCGGTGGGCGCGCCCTAGGGGGCGGGGCGTACCCACCTGACTTGTGGCTTCTGGGTGGAACCCCTCCGGTAGATCTTGATGCCAATATTTTTTATTAATTTCAAAAATATTCTTTGTACAATTTCAGCTCAATTCGAGAACTTCTATTTCTGCACAAAAACAACACCATGGTAGTTTTGCTGAAAACAACGTTAGTCCGGGTTAGTTTCATTCAAATCATGTAAATTAGAGTCCAAAACAAGAGCAAAAGTGTTTGGAAAAGTAGATACGTTTGAGATGTATCAGTAGGATGAAACCATACTAGTGCTAGGTTGAACTTTCTATGTCGTATGATCATGCATGCTTACTATTGCTCTTCGCTCAATTGCTTGCTGCTTGTGTGCTCCACTGCTTACGGCTTGTGTGCTCTATTGCTTGTTGCTTGAATTGTTGCTCTTTTGCAATGCTAGGACAAGTGGTACATGGTGTTCCACATGAGTTTTCTAGATCTTTACAATTCATGGGAAGCATGCAATGAACAAGTGTCAAGTTACAAGAACATCAATGAGAGAGAGAGGGGGGGTTTGAGAGTAGGGACGCGGTAGAGGATGCTTACTCCAAGTTTGTGCGAAAGCATGCATGCAAGGTTTAAGTTCACAAGGCCGACCGATACTTTGGGGGTGAAGAACTTCATCATCATCATCTAGTTCGTCGCCATTGCAATGTTGTGTCATTGGTGTACCCGGTTTGATCGTGTGTAAGGTGCAGTGGGTAAGCTCGCCACGTAGGGTACAAGGTTAGCACACCTTGTTGCTTGTGTGCAACCAAACAACATGTTGTTTCATGAGTGGAGGGAATGCGGGATGTCGAACAATGTGCGAAAACCGATCCCCTAATGTAGGACACCTTGATGCGACCAACCAAATAGGTGCATGTGTTGTTTTTTGCCTATTTCCTCTCAATCGGCCCAACTGAGACATGTATGCTATGCAGTCAAATGATGAGATGACAACCAAACATGCACTTCAAGTACTGGTCATGCACAATTTGGCATTACGAGGGTATCACATGACGATGTTCATATATTATAAGGACATGTCATAGGTCCCAAGGAACTTGCTCCTGCCGTTGGCATTTGTAAGAGTATCTCCTATGGCTTTTGGGGTAAGAAAAATAACCTCTAACATCTGGCCAACATATAAAGTTGGCCAAAATTTGGGCATCCCAAATAAGGCACAGAGGCATTACGGCACACTCCTTGTTGCCGCAAACACAAAATCCACCCGCACATAGGTCAACCGTCTCCCTTGGGAATATTCCACACCCCCTCCTCCCACGACATCATCGCCTCACTGAATTCGGCTGAATCCGGCCACTCCCACCACCGCCGCACCCTCCTCCAATCGGCCGCACCGCTACTGCGTCCCCTCACCGTCATGCTACATCCGCCATCTCTGAATAGCCTTTGAGTGATGCTACCTCATTAAATCGCATAATCGGCCAACTAGTCAGCCTCGGGCCCGCTTTGGACCGCACCGACCATCCATCATACGCTCCACATCCAAGATAATTCACATTGATTATAGATCCAATTGTCGAGTGATTTTTTCTTTCCCGGGTCCTAATGGACGGCGGTAACGACGTGAACTCGAGCCCGCACATGGCGCAAGCCGCGGACTCAAAGTCGCGGGATTGAGAAGCCACGGGAGCACCAAAGCAATTGGGACGTGGGAGGTCGCACACTTGGCCAACCCCGAGCATGTTTGAAGTTGGGCCCATGGAGATAGGCCATGGTTATCGTCAAGACAAAAGGAGCCCGCTTGGGTTCACCTCTCTGAATGTCAAAATACTCCAACTCCAAACACGTTCGGAGGCTACTGTCTAGATACACTCGGGGCTACTAACGGTGCAATACGGGGATAGCCCCTCGGTGAGACGCCTGGTTGTAGGCCTGCCTCGGGCCGAGGAGGCTTGGTAGAAGCCTGCCGACAGGAAAAGAAAATAGTTTAAGCTGAAAGTCCAAATCTCTTAAGGGCTTGTTCGGTTAGGCAAGGTTTGAAGAGGTTTGAGAGGGATTGAAAGGGATTAAATCCCTTATAAGTCAAAATCCTTCTCAAACCTCCCCAATCCTGAAAAGGACGTGGATGTCGCCTAGAGGGGGGGTGAATAGGCGCTTTAAAATAATTAAGGTTTAGGCTTGAACAAATGCGGAATAAAACTAACGTTTAATATGTCAAGCACAAAACCTCAAAAAACTAGGCTCACCTATGTGCACCAACAACTTATGCTAAGCAAGATAAACAACTAAGTGATAGCAAGATATATGACAAGAGACAATATGGCTATCACAAAGTAAAGTGCATAAGTAAAGGGTTCGGGTAAGAGATAACCGAGGTACGCGGAGACGATGATGTATCCCGAAGTTCACACCCTTGCGGATGCTAATCTCCGTTGGAGCGGTGTGGAGGCACAATGCTCCCCAAGATGCCACTAAGGTCACCGTAATCTCCTCACGCCCTCGCACAATGCAAGATGCCGTGATTCCACTAAGGGACCCTTGAGGGCGGTCACCGAACCCGTACAAATGGCAAACCTTGGGGGCGGTCACCGAACCCGTACACGTGGCAACCCTTGGGGGCGGTTACCGGTACCCGTACAAATTGCTCGGGGCAATCTCCACAACCTAATTGGAGACCCCGACGCTTGCCCGGAGCTTCACACCACAATGATTGAGCTCCGAGACACCACCAAGCTTCTAGGACGCCAAAGCATCCACGAAGAACAATATCTAGGGTACTAAGTACCAAAGGTAATAAGCTTCTCAAACTTCACTTCCACGTATCACCGTGGAGAACTCAGACCGATGCAACCAATGCAATGGCAAGAACACATGAAGTGGTCAAGTCCCTCACACTCAAATCCCTCCACAACAACGAAAGCTATGGAGAAATATGAGAGGAAGAACAAGGAGCTCACAAAGAACTCCAAGATATAGATCCAAGGGGTTCCCCTCACATAAAGGGGAAAGTGATTGGTGGAGATGTGGATCTAGATCTCCTCTCTCTTTTCCCTCAAGAACAAGCAAGAATCATTGGAGGGATTGAGAGTAAGCAAGCTCTAAGAATGTCAACAATGGAGGTAGAACAAGAGCTCAACGGATAGATAAGGCCAAGGGGGAAGAAGACCCCCTTTATATAGTGGGGGAAGAAATCAGACCGTTACCCCCACTTACAGCCCGAGCCCAGCGGTACTACCGCTGGCTCCAGCGGTACTACCGCTGACCCTCCGGCGGTACTACCGCTGAGCCCATGGTAGTGCAAAGATACTACCGGGCCAACCACCGCCAAGAAAGTCTTCGCAAAAATGTCCGACGCAGTACAACCGCAAAGATGACGGTACTAAAAACTTGGAGCGGTAGTACCGCTGGCCAGGGGCGGTACTACCGCTGAGCTGGCGGTAGTACCGTTGTCCCAGCGGTAGTACCGCCAACTCTAGCGGTACTACCGCTCGCCACTGAAACAGCCATAACTTTCACATACGAGCTCCGAATCGAGCAAACCCAAGCTTGTTGGATTCAGGACGACAAGAGCTACCCAAACAACGAAGAACCGGCAAAAACTCCAACATCGAAAATGCCAATGATATAGAGATGTGAGTCATCTATGAATGAAGAACCGGCAAAAACTCCAACATCGAAAACATCATAGTAGATGCATATGGACTCCGTTTTCGATGAACTCGAGCTTGTCACGAAGATGACCATAAGCTCTAAAACTCACAAAGAGAAACACCAAACAAGAACCAAGAAGTATGATGCAAGGATGCAAATGGTTTGAGCTCTCAACGAACGATACGATCAAGCTACTCACTTGAGAGCCCACCTTCATAGTACAGCAATCTATCCTAAACATAAAATCTATCAAGGGCAAACCTATACCTTGCACCTCGTCCTCTTTAGCTAGATGATGATGATCTTGGCTTCCTCAAGATGGACCACCTTTCTTGATTGTGTTGGCTTGATGAAGACTAGTTGATTGCTCCCCCATACTCACTATGGGTGAACCACTCTTCAGCATATCTTCACAAGTCCATTGCCACCACAATGGACGGCAAGCTTCAAGCATGATATCTTCGTGCTGATCCACTTGGACTTGCACATCGCAATCTTGATGACGATCACAACTTGACGTCATACTTCATGGGTTGTATGAGATCTTCCCTTTGACGCAAGCCCATGGAAACACACCTAACCCCCACATAGAACTCTCACGAAGACCATGGGTTAGTACACAAACACGTAATGGACAATGCTTACCATATCATGGGATCACTTGATCCCTCTCGGTACATCTTGTACGCTTTGTGTGTTGATCATCTTGATTTACTCTTTGTCTGAGATCTTGATCAACCATGTGTCTCTATGACCATTCTTTGGATAATACCTTGAATACCATCTTGGTCATCATATAAACTCCTTGAACCCAACAGATGGACTTCAAGAAGTGCCTATGGACAAATCCTATAAATGTAACTTAAGGCAACCATTAGTCCATAGGAATTGTCATCAATTACCAAAACCACATATGGAGATATATGCTCTAACAAATCCCCTTCAATCCCTGTGGTGAGGGGATTAACCGAACATGGCTTAACTTTTCTTTCAACACCCTAGTCACTTAATTGTATGTTGTTGACTCTATGGCCCTGTTTGGAACCACCCAGATTATATAATCTGGTTTTTATAATCTATTATGTTTTCAAACAGGACAGTTTATATTGTAGATTTTAAAAACTAGATGATCAGATTATTAAAAACTCATAATCTACTCTACCCCAGCTAAAATCAGATTATGGATTACTAATGACCTATTACCCTTGTAAACTTAAAGATAATTACCTACTGCCACCGCCACCGTCTTATTTTTATACAGGACAGACATGTCATTGTATAATGTAAAACCTGAATTACAGTTTATATAATCTGGCCTCCAAACATACCCACCTGGATTATTTTTATAAACCAGATTATATAATCTATCTTCATAATCCAGATTATTATAATCTATTGTGGTTCCAAACAGGACCTATATCATGTTTTTCACTAGTTCGGTAGAAATGAACAAGTGAGCTATGGGTTCATCTTCAGGTCGCAATGTGAGTCCGTGGTGTAATCCTTTACTGCTTTACTTTTCACTTCTCAGTCGAGTGCTAGCATATTATTACCACCATTACCGTGCAAATAACATATTTATTTATTTATTGTTTGCATATGATCAGTAAATGTTCCTAACGGCGACCATTTTAGCAGTACGAGTTCTCCATATTTTAATTATTTCTACTACTCTCCAATGGTGAGCTGCAGCAGCTCTCTGAACTCCAGCCTCCTGGTCTCCGTATGCAGCGTCCTCTTCTTGTTTGGCCAGTAGGTGACCCATATTCTCCCCTTGATCTCCCACTCCATGGTCTTGCCGGCTGCGGCTGCGCCCATCCTCCAGCACACGCCCTCCCCGTACTCGTCGCCGGCAAAGATGACTCCGCCGCTCCTGGTGAAGGGCCTGCTGGGGCTGGTGTACCGGTTCCTGAACCAGGACTTCGGCTGGAAGAGCTCGAGCTTGGGCGGGTCACTGGAGAAGACCTCCCTGCCCCCGCCGCCGCTGCCGTGGAGGAACCAGCTGAGCGACGCGGTGTTGCCGTGCACCGAGTGCTCGAACTTCCAGGGCTTCATGGTCCTGGTCACCGTCTCGTGGGCCGACACGCTGATGCCGATGGACGCCGGAGCGGCGGCGATCGTCGTGTCGATGCCCTTGTCGGTGCCGACCTCCTGCGCGGGGTTGTCCGTCGACCTACTCACGGAGAGCGAGAGGATGTTCGACTGCGCCACGGGAGTGAGCTGCAGCGATATGCGCGACGGGAAATGCTTCTCGTCGGAGCCGTGTCCTTGCCTCGCCATGAGAGTCTCGGACACCAGCTGTATCACGTCGCACCTGCACGCAAAATACCGGTCAATAAGAGCGTTTAGATCACTATTTTTGTTATCTAAACACTCTTATATTGGTTTACAGATGGAGTATTAGCTTATTATTAGAGCAGTTGTTGATTCATGCATGCATAGTGAATTGAGTTGCAGCGCGGATCGGAGAGAGACCTTATGTTGTCGACGTTGACGGTGACGTCGATCCAGTTCTCATGGAAGGCGACTCTGTACACGAACTGGATGACACTCTCGAGCTGCTGGTAGTTGAGCGAGAAGAGCAGCCTCTCGTCTTTCACCAGCTGCTGCTGCTGCTGGTGGTGATGGGACGGGTGGTGCTCCATGGTCATGGCCACGACCGGGCAGTACAGCTGGACCTTCCATAGCCTGCTAGCCGACAGAGCATAGGAGAACACCGCGAAACGCAGCGGGGACGACGTGCCGGCGCCTGACCGGTGAGCCTCCATGGCCCAGTTGGTGACGCCCAGATTCAGCGACCGCATCCACTGCTCCTCCAGGTTGGACCCGAGGGCCAGCATAAGCTCCCTCGCCGCGTGGCGCATCTCGTCGCGGGTCAGCCGTGCGGCGATCGCGCCGATGAACTCCCGCCGGGGCGTGGACGGAGCCTCGTAGATGCAGACCAGGAACGCCAGGGCCAGGACGGACAGGCTGAGGATCTTGCCTGAACCATCAGACACATGCACGGCCGGTAGCCTGAAGATGGCCCTGCTGCTGGAGTAAGGCCCGTATCTGAGCACCCCGCAGATGATCTCGAGCAAGAACTGGGCAGCAACGTCTGTGGTGTTCGCAGGTTTGAGCTTGGAATAATGGGAGCTCCAGAGCGAGACCGGATCATGATCACGGGACTTGTCACAGATGGAGAAAGACAAACTGAAGGGATGGGTTTCTTCAGATTGTTTGGTGACTACGAGGTTGAGGGATTGGTTTGTGGATGGAGAATTGCATATCAGGAGAGAGTGGAATTCGTCTGCCCTCCATTGCCTGGGGAGGCTCTTGATCCACTGCCAGACGTCAGGAGCAATGCCAGAAGCCATGGATGGCAGAGAAGGAAGAGCTGGCCCTATGGACTCCATGATCACCTCTGTCCAATTATATACAGAGTTCAAACCACGAGGTGAAATTGAAACGGGAAGTCAAATCACGAGGAACAATTCGATAAGGCGCAAGTTGAGGGCAACTGAAACTCTACTTTCCTATGGTTGCAAAGCCCCTTTCAGATGATGTGTAGATTCAGTATTGTCTAATTCAGCACATTGTTGAGTAGTGCAAGGGAACGTTTTCCTGTTAATGGTGCCATGCCTAGAGCCTATATGTACTGCTTCTAACAATAAGAATTGTTTTTCCTGATAACCCTTTTTTCCTTGATAAATGGGCATATTCTTTTCTTCCAAGAGAATTGCAGTGCTCCTGCTCCTTCGAGGTTCATTCTAGTGAGAAAAGTTTGGCAGAGGAAATGATTTCTACTACTTTTTACAAAGCGTTTACAAGAAAAAGAAAAACATCTTCAGAATATCCTGTACTAAATAGGGTTTTGCTTTCGCGGTGCAGTTAGGTAAAATGAGGTGCCATTCTTCGTGCCTTTGCCATGTGTGAACGGAACCAGATCCTCCTTTTGTCATAGCTTGTTATCATCATCCAGTTCCATATTCATCATCCATCCGTGTGAGTTTTTTTCTTTTCACGAGTTGATGGATGGACGCTTGATGCTTCAGTTAACACATCGGGCAAGAAGTACTTGCTGCATCCGCGAATCCTAGATAAGCTCACCAACTGCTGAAATCAACACCACGAATAACTTTCATTCTTCTACGCATCTACCTATACAGTAAATTGCGTTCACCAAGTGTTATCCGCAAAAGTATCCACCAGTAATCATTAGATAGCTCTTCTAGATGAAAGGGAAATTTATTACAGGGGTAAAATATACGAAAATTGCTTTTGAAGGCCGAGCTCCATAGAGGCCTCCAAATGCAAAGTTCAAAATTTATGAAAATTCATATGTTTATATATTAAAAAATTCTGAAATTTTTTACAGGGATAGATGAAGGCATAATGCATAGGTGCGTAAATTTTCAGAACAAATTTATTGAAATAAGGGTTGTGCAAAAAAGACAAATCGAAGACTTTTTAACACATGATAGTGTTCATCCTCTCATGCCACGAATTTGTCTTTTTTATTCAGGCCGCATTTCAATCTATTTCATCCTGAAATTTTACACATATAAGCCTCACATCCTTCTTTAGTTGGACAATTTTTTCAGACTTTTTAAAACCAAAAATTTCTATTTTTTATTTTTTAAGAAAAATAAGGCCTTCATGAAGGCCGAGAGCCAAAACGACATTCTCGTAAAATATATAACTAACATTGTTGCTGTGATTTAAAGAAATATTCTGATTTAAAAAAACCGAGGTTGACCCTCACTTCTACACCATTGTGATGCACATACTCATTTTATTAGAAGTTTAATGCTCATCCATAAAAAAAAAAGTAAAAATATATGACCACAACGAGTGCTTCTCCCATATCTTTTACCTCCGACTAAGCCGGGTCCTCCAGCCCACTTGTGGATATCCTGGCGCTCTTGATGGGGGCAAAAGTCTGTTTTAAACCTTGTCTTCGTTTGACCCAGCGAATTCGAACCCCAACCTTCAGATCCCTGAAATCGGCACCCCCACCTCTCTAATCCCAGTTCTTTGCGCCCTTAGAGCCGTTCCCAAATAGGGATTCGCTGATGTATGACCGGGATTACTGAATCAGCTCTGGGGCGTGGGTCCAAGTGATTTACGCATGGGGATATGTCGCTGGGCCGGGCGAGCTCGCCTCCCACCTTCTTCCCTGACGGATCAACTTCTCCCCTTCTCACCTGACGCCTAAACTTCTCCTCTGTGGCGGCGATGGCGAACGGCGGCTGATCGCAGCGACCTCCGACGAGCAGTCCTCCGAAAAAAGAGCAGGTACACGACTTTACTCCTGAGTGTCCATTTGCTGATTTTTTTGGGGAAATTTGAGACTCTTGCGGGCAGTAGGTTTAGGGTTCTACTGGTGTCCAAGTTGGGGTTTAGGGGGGAAATTTTTGCCACCTTCAGATGGTTCTATTGTTAGCCTATAGTTCTTTTTCTCTCACATATTTGTTGCGACGTAGGATTTTGTTATTCAGAACATGGATCCAACAGACGTGTTGGCTGTTAGATTTCACTTTGGGGGCGAGTTCATACGGATTGGAGGGGTTGCTGAAGTATACGTTGAGTATACCATCCAGAGTGGCTACAAGTTCAACAACTGGAAGAGGAAGAGGAGTTGGGAGAGGGACTAGAGCTGGAAGAGGGACTGGAGTTGGAAGAGGGACAGAATCAGGATCTAGATTCATGTCCTATTTTACAGCTAGTGGAATTACTAGAGGTGTTTGATGATGTGGTTATTTTGGAAAATGTCAGAATGATGTACTGGACCTTGGTAGTTTTTGTGTGAACATGGACCTTGTGGTACTATAAATGACCACTATTTATGTTCAATGTTGGCTGATGCAGCATGATCCTTAAGTGCAGTGCATTTGTACTGTAAATTGGCAAATTCAGACTTTTGCACTGATAAATACAGAATTTTGTTGTAAAAAGTCTGAAATTTTGTACTGATAAATTCAGACTTTTGCAAACTTGAGCTGTCAACACTGATAAATTTAGACTTTTGCACTGATAAATTCAGACTTTTGCACTGATAAATACAGAGTTTTGTTGTAAAAAGTATGATTTTTTGTACTGATAAATTCAGACTTTTGCAAACTTGAGCTGTCAACACTGATAAATTTAGACTTTTGCACTGATAAATTCAGACTTTTGCACTGATAAATACAGAGTTTTGTTGTAAAAGTCTGAATTTTTGTACTGATAAATTCAGACTTTTGCAAACTTGAGCTGTCAACACTGATTAATTCAGACATACACAACAAATTTGGGCTTTTCAAATTCATTCCAACGTCATTGAGATACATTACACTGCAGTTAACATAGCATCCCTGAAGCCAAGATATAAAGAGAGAGGCATGGGTGGCACACATGGCGTCACTTATCCTAATTACTCACCTAACCTGGCTGCTTCCCCTGCCACATCAGCGAATCCCCTGCTAAACCTGGTTTAAGGGCGCAAAGGACTGGGATCAGAGAGGTGGGGGTGCCGATTTTAGGGATCTGGAGGTTGAGGTTCGAATTCGCCGGGTCGAACGAAGACAGGGTTTAAAACAGACTTCTTCCCTTGATGGGTGTATGTTGGTCCGATCGAGTTTGGAGCAGTGGATGTGGGGGCGGGGTTCACTTGAGGTCATGACGGACTCCGGGTTTCTGTCTCCCGTCTCCTCACCACCCATGGCTAGAGGCCGGACTAGTGGGGTTTAGAGCAACTTTAATTGGGGGCTCATTTCATCCGTTCGTGTCCGTTTCGGTCGGCGCAGACACAAAAGTTGATCCAACGCGTCGATTCAAATGGATGCGCATCCGTTTTTCGTCCGCGGACGACCCATTTCCGACCCATTTTTTAGCCGGATTTGCGTCGGCGCGGACATGAGACGTACGTGCGCGCACTCGCCTTCTCCTCCTCCGGGCCCGCTAATCGATGGCACATTGGCCTCCCCTCATCCAACAGCAACCCTCGCCCCCTTCGTCTCCGACGCCGCCGCCCACTTTTTCCGGTGACTCTGCCAGTTGTCGGCGCCGCAACATCCGCTCAGCAACGCCGCCACCTCCCACGACGCCCGCCACCGCCGTCTTGCCGCCGGGCAACCGACTGCTTCCCATCCCCCCCCCCCCCCGACACAGCCGCGGCCGCGAGCAAGAAGTCGCCTCGCCGCCCCGGCCAGATCCTCACCGTCATGCTCGTCGGAAGCCGGCAGGGCAGCTAGTTGGTCTTTGCGTGCCATGACTCCCTTCGCCAGCCGTCTCCTTCGTCGACGCCCGCAAGCTGTTCGACAGTTTGCCAAGGTACAAAATGGACTCTACCGATGAGTTCTTTTTGTTGGGGAACGTCGTATGGGAAACAAAAAATTTCCTACGCGCATGAAGACCTATCATGGTGATGTCCATCTACGAGAGGGGATTTCCGATCTACGTACTATTGTAGATCGCACAGCAGAAGCGTTAGTGAACGCGGTTGATGTAGTGGAACGTCCTCACGTCCCTCGATCCGCCCCGCGAACCGTCCCGCGATCCGTCTGACGATCCGCTCCGATCTAGTGCCGAACGGACGGCACCTCCGCATTCAGCACACGTACAGCTCGACGATGATCTCGGCCTTCTTGATCCAGCAAGAGAGACGGAGAGGTAGATGAGTTCTCCGGCAGCGTGACGGCGCTCCGGAGGTTGGTGGTGATCTAATCTCAGCAGGGCTCCGCCCGAGCTCCGCAGAAACGCGATCTAGAGGTAAAACCGTGGAGGTATGTGGTCGGGCTGCCGTGGCAAAAGTTGTCTCAAATCAGCCCTAAAACCCCACTATATATAGGAGGGAGGGAGGGGAGGAGGCAGCCTCAAAACCTAAAGGTTTGGCCGAAATTGGAGGTGGAGGAGTCCTACTCCAATCCTACTTGGAGTAGGATTCCACCTTCCCACTTGGAAACTTTTTCCACCTTGTGTTTTTTCCTTCTCAAACCGTATGGGCCTTAGTGGGAACTTATTCCAGCCCACTAGGGGCTGGTTTATCTCTTCCCATAGCCCATGAGACCCCTTGGGGCGTGACACCCCTCCTGATGGTCCCCGGCACCCCTCCCGGCACTCCCAGTACACTACCGATGAGCCCGAAACTTTTCCGGTAATGCACGAAAGCCTTCCGGTAACCAAATGAGGTCATCCTATATATCAATCTTCGTTTCCGTACCATTCTAGAAACCCTCATGATGTCTGTGTTCTCATCCGGGACTCCGAACAACATTCGGTAACCAACCATATAACTCAAATACGCATAAAACAACGTCGAAACTTAAGTGTGCAGACCCTGCGGGTTCGAGAACTATGTAGACATGACCCGGGAGACTCCTCGGTCAATATCCAATAGCGGGGCCTGGATGCCCATATTGGATCCTACATATTCTACGAAGATCTTATCGTTTGAACCTCAGTGCCAAGGATTCATATAATCCCGTATGTCATTCCCTTTGTCCTTTGGTATGTTACTTGCCTGAGATTCGATCGTCAGTATCCGCATACCTATTTCAATCTCGTTTACCGGCAAGTCTCTTTACTCGTTCCGTAATACAAGATCCCGCAACTTACACTAAGTCACATTGCTTGCAAGGCTTGTGTGTGATGTTGTATTACCGAGTGGCCCCGAGATACCTCTTTGTCATACGGAGTGACAAATCCCAGTCTCGATCCATACTAACTCAACTAACACCTTCGGAGATACCTGTAGAGCATCTTTATAGTCACCCAGTTACGTTGCGACGTTTGATACACACAAAGCATTCCTCCGGTGTCAGTGAGTTATATGATCTCATGGTCATAGGAACAAATACTTGACACGCAGAAAACAGTAGCAACAAAATGACACGATCAACATGCTACGTCTATTAGTTTGGGTCTAGTCCATCACATGATTCTCCTAATGATGTGATCCCGTTATCAAGTAACAACACTTGCCTATGGCCGGGAAACCTTGGCCATCTTTGATCAACGAGCTAGTCAACTAGAGGCTTACTAGGGACAGTGTTTTGTCTATGTATCCACACAAGTATTGTGTTTCCAATCAATACAATTATAGCATGGATAATAAACGATTATCATGAACAAAGAAATACAATAATAACTAATTTATTATTGCCTCTAGGGCATATTTCCAACAGTCTCCCACTTGCACTAGAGTCAATAATCTAGTTCACATCACCATGTGATTCCAACGAATCCAACACCCATATAGTTCTGGGGTCTGATCGCGTCTTGCTCGTGAGAGAGGTTTTAGTCAACGGTTCTGGAACTTTCAGATCCGTGCGTTCTTCACAAATCTTTATGTCATCTTATAGATGTTGCTACTATGTGCTATTCGGAAATGCTCCAAATATCTACTCTACTATACGAATCTGTTTCACTACTCATAGTTATTCGGATTAGTGTCAAAGCTTGCATCGACGTAACCCTTTACGACGAACTCTTTAACCACCTCCATAATCGAGAAAAATTCCTTAGTCTATTTAGTTACTAAGGATAACTTTGACCGCTGATTAGTGATTCAATCCTGGATCACTCTGTGTACCTCTTAACAGACTTGCTGCAAGGCACACATCAGGTGCGGTACTCAGCATGGCATACTTTAGAGTCTACGGCTAAGGCATAGAAGACGACCTTCGTCTATTCTCTTTATTCTGTCGTGGTCGGGTTTTGAGTCTTACTCAAATTCACACCTTACAACGCAACCAAGAACTCCTTCTTTGCTGATCCATTTTGAACTCCTTCAAAAACTTGTCAAGGCATGCATCTTGTTGAAACTTCCATTAAGTGCCTTTGATCTATCTCCATAGATCTTTGATGCTCAACGTTCAATTAGCGCAATCCAGGTATTCCTTTGAAAACTCCTTTCAAACAACCTTGTATGCTTTACAGAAATTCTACATTACTTTCTGATCCACAATATGTCAACCACATATACTTATCAGAAATTCCATAGTGCTCCCACTCACTTCTTTGGAAATACAAGTTTCTCACAAACTTTGTACAAACCCAAAATCTTTGATCATCTCATCAAAGTGTATATTCCAACTCCGAGATGCTTGCACCAGTCCATTTAAGGATCGCTGGAGCTTGCATACTTGCTAGTATCTTTAGGATCGACAAAACCTCATGGTTGTATCTCATACAATGTTTGCTCAAGGAAACCGTCGAGGAAACAATGTTTTGACATCCTACATGCAATATTTCATAAATAATGCAGCAACTACTAACATAATTCTAACAGACTTTTAGCATCGCTACGAGTGAGAAAGTCTCATCATAGTCAACTGTTTGATCTTGTCGGAAACATCTTTGCAACAAGTCGAGCTTTTCTTAATAGTGACTTATCACTATCATCGTCTGTCTTCCTTTTAAAGATCCATCTTTACTCAATAGTCCTATGACCATCAAGTAGTTCTTCCAAAGTCTACACTTTGTTTTCATACATGGATCCTCTCTCGGATTTCATGGCTTCCAGCCATTTGTGGGAATCTGGGCCCACCATTGCTTTCTCCATAACTCGTAGGTTCACTGTTGCTCAACAACATGACCTCCAAGACAGGGTTACCGTACCACTCTGTAGTAGTACGCGACCTTGTCAACCTACGAGGCTTGTAGTAACTTGATCTGATGTTCGATGATCACCATCATCAGCTTTCACTTCAATTGGTGTAGGCGCCACAGGAACAACTTCATGCACCCTGCTACACACTGGTCGAAGTGATGGTTCAATAACCTCATCAAGTTCTACCACCCTCCCACTCAATTCTTTCGAGAGAAACCTTTCCTCGAGAAAGGATCCGTTTCTAGAAACAAACACTTTGCTTTCGGATCTGAGATAGGAGATGTACCCAACTGTTTTGGATATCCTATGAAGATGCATTTATCCGCTTTGGGTTCGAGCTTATCAGACTGAAACTTTTTCACATAAGTGTCGAAACCCCAAACTTTCAAGAAACGACAGTTTAGATTTCTCTAAACCTCAGTCTATACTGTGTCATCTCAACGGAAATACGTGGTGCCCTATTTAAAGTGAATGCGTTGTCTCTAATGCTTAACCCATAAACGATAGTGGTAATCCGATAAGAGACATCATAGCATGCACCATACCAAATAGTGTGTGGCTATGACGTTCAGACACATCATCACACTATGATGTTCTAGGTGGCATGAACCGCGAAACAATTTCCACATTGTCTTAACTGCGTACCAAAACTCGTAACTCAGATATTCATTTCTATGATCATATCGTAGACAGTTTATCCTCTTGTTACGACGAACTTCACTCCGAAACAGAATTGAACTTTTCAATATTTCAGACTTGTGATTCATTAAGCAAATACTCTAGTATCTACTCAAATCGTCATTGAAGTAAGAACATAATGATATCCACTGCGTGCCTCAGCACCCATTGGACTGCATACATCAAAATGTATCACTTCCAACAAGTTACTATCTTATTTCATCTCAATGAAAACAAGGCCTTGCTCATGTGGTATGATTTGCATGTCACTAGTGATTCAGAATCAAGTGAGTATAAAGATCCATCAGCATGAAGCCTCTTCATGCAATTTATACCAACATGACTCAAGCGGCAGTGCCACAAGTAAGTGGTACTATCATCATTACCTCGTATCTTTTGGCACCAATATCATGAACATGTGTAACACTACGATCGAGATTCAATAAACCATTGAAGGTGATTATTCAAGAAAATAGAGTAACCATTATTCTCTTTAAATGAATAATCGTATTGCAATAAACACGATCCAATAATGTTCATGCTTAACGCAAGCACCAAATAACAATTATTTAGGTTTAAAACCAATCCCGATGGTAGAGGGAGCGTGCGACGTTTGATCATATCAACCTTGAAAACACTTCCAACACGTATCGTCACCTCGCCTTTAGCTAGTCTCCGTTTATGCCGTAGCTTTCATTTCGTGTTACTAATCACTTAGCAACCGAACCGGTATCCAATACCCTCATGCTACTAGGAGTACTAGTAAAGTACACATCAACATCATGTATATCAAATATACTTCTTTCGACTTTTGCCAGCCTTCTTATCTACCAAGTATCTAGAGTTGCTCCGCCTCAGTGACTGTTCCCCTCATTACAGAAGCACTTAGTCTCGGGTTTGGGTTTAATCTTGGGTCTCTTCATTAGTGCAGCAACTGTTTTGCCGTTTCACGAAGTATCCCTTCTAGCCCTTGCCTTTCTTGAAACTTAGTGGTTTTACAAACCATCAACTGTTGATGCTCCTTCTTTATTTCTACTTTCCCAGTGTCAAACATCGCGAATCGCTCAAGGATCATTGTATCTATCCTTGATATGTTATAGTTCATCACGAAGCTCTCACAGCTTGGTGGCAGTGACTTTGGAGAACCATCACTATGTCATCTGGAAGATTAACTCCCACTTGCTTCAAGTGATTGTCGTACTCAGACAATCTGAGCACACGCTCAACGATTGAGCTTTTCTCCTTTACTTTGTGGACAAAGAATCTTGTCGGAGGTCTCGTACCTCTCAACAAGGGCACGAGCATGAAATCACAATTTCATATCTTTAGAACATCACTTATGTTCCGTGACGTTTCAAAACGTCTTCGGTGCCTTGCTTCTAAGCCATTAAGTATTTTGCACTGAACTATCGTGTAGTCATCAGAAACGTGTATGTCGGATGTTCACAGCATCCACAGACGACGCTCGAGGTGCAGCACACCGAGTGGTGCATTAAGGACATAAGCCTTCTGCGCAGCAATGAGGACAATCCTCTTCAAAGTTTGCTACTATCAACTTTCAACTAAATTTTCTCTAGGAACATATAAAAACAGTAGAGCTATAGCGCAAGCTACATCGTAATTCGCAAAGACCATTAGACTATGTTCATGACAATTAGTTCAATTAATCATATTACTTAAGAACTCCCACTCAAAAAGTACATCTCTCTAGTCATTTGAGTGGTACATGATCCAAATCCACTATCTCAAGTCCGATCATCACGTGAGTCGAGAATAGTTTCAGTGGTAAGCATCTCTATGCTAATCATATCAACTATACGATTCATGCTCGACCTTTCGGTCTCATGTGTTCTGAGGCCATGTCTGCACATGCTAGGCTCGTCAAGCTTAACCCGAGTGTTCTGCGTGTGCAACTGTTTTGCACCCGTTGTATGTGAATGTTGAGTCTATCACACCCGATCATCACGTGGTGTCTCGAAACGAAGAACTATCGCAACGGTGCACAGTCGGGGAGAACACAATTTCGTCTTGAAATTTTAGTGAGAGATCACCCCATAATGCTACCGTCGTTCTAAGCAAGATAAGGTGCAAAAAGGATTAACATCACATGCAATTCATAAGTGACATGATATGGCCATCATCATGCGCTTCTTGATCTCCATCACCAAAGCACCGGCACGATCTTCTTGTCACCGGCGTCACACCATGATCTCCATCATCATGATCTCCATCAACGTGTCGCCATCGGGGTTGTCGTGCTACTCATGCTATTACTACTAAAGCTACGTCCTAGCAATATAGTAAACGCATCTGCAAGCACAAACGTTAGTTTAAAGACAACCCTATGGCTCCTCCCGGTTGCCATACCATCGACGTGCAAGTCGATATTAACTATTACAACATGATCATCTCATACATCCAATATATCACATCACATCGTTGGCCATATCACATCACAAGCATACCCTGCAAAAACAAGTTAGACGTCCTCTAATTGTTGTTGCATATTTTACGTGGTGGCCATGGGTATATAGTAGGATCGCATCTTACTTACGCAAACACCACAACGGAGATGTATGAATTGATATTTAACCTCATCCAAGGACCTCCTCGGTCAAATCTAATTCAACTAAAGTTGGAGAAACCGACACTCGCCGCTCATCTTTGAGCAACGGAGTTACTCGTAGCGATGAAACCAGTCTCTCGTAAGCGTACGAGTAATGTCGGTCCGAGCCGCTTCGATCCAACAATACCGCGGAATCAAGAAAAGACTAAGGAGGGCAGAAAAACGCACATCACCGCCCACAAAAACTTTTGTGTTCTACTCGAGATTACATCTACGCATGAACCTAGCTCATGATGCCACTGTTGGGGAACGTCGTATGGGAAACAAAAAATTTCCTACGCGCACGAAGACCTATCATGGTGATGTCCATCTACGAGAGGGGATTTCCGATCTACGTACCATTGTAGATCGCACAGCAGAAGCGTTAGTGAACGCGGTTGATGTAGTGGAACGTCCTCACGTCCCTCGATCCACCCCGCGAACCGTCCCGTGATCCCTCTGACGATCCGCTCCGATCTAGTGCCGAACGGACGGCACCTCCGCGTTCAGCACACGTACAGCTCGACGATGATCTCGGCCTTCTTGATCCAGCAAGAGAGACGGAGAGGTAGATGAGTTCTCCGGCAGCGTGACGACGCTCCGGAGGTTGGTGGTGATCTAATCTCAGCAGGGCTCCGCCCGAGCTCCGCAGAAACGCGATCTAGAGGTAAAACCGTGGAGGTATGTGGTCGGGCTGCCGTGGCAAAAGTTGTCTCAAATCAGCCCTAAAACCCCACTATATATAGGAGGGAGGGAGGGGAGGAGGCAGCCTCAAAACCTAAAGGTTTGGCCGAAATTGGAGGTGGAGGAGTCCTACTCCAATCCTACTTGGAGTAGGATTCCACCTTCCCACTTGGAAACTTTTTCCACCTTGTGTTTTTTCCTTCTCAAACCTTATGGGCCTTAGTGGGAACTTATTCCAGCCCACTAGGGGCTGGTTTATCTCTTCCCATAGCCCATGAGACCCCTTGGGGCGTGACACCCCTCCTGATGGTCCCCGGCACCCCTCCCGGCACTCCCAGTACACTACCGATGAGCCCGAAACTTTTCCGGTAATGCACGAAAGCCTTCCGGTAACCAAATGAGGTCATCCTATATATCAATCTTCGTTTCCGTACCATTCCGGAAACCCTCATGATGTCTGTGTTCTCATCCGGGACTCCAAACAACATTCGGTAACCAACCATATAACTCAAATACGCATAAAACAACGTCGAACCTTAAGTGTGCAGACCCTGCGGGTTCGAGAACTATGTAGACATGACCCGGGAGACTCCTCGGTCAATATCCAAGAGCGGGGCCTGGATGCCCATATTGGATCCTACATATTCTACGAAGATCTTATCGTTTGAACCTCAGTGCCAAGGATTCATATAATCCCGTATGTCATTCCCTTTGTCCTTCGGTATGTTACTTGCGTGAGATTCGATCGTCAGTATCCGCATACCTATTTCAATCTCGTTTACCGGCAAGTCTGTTTACTCGTTCCGTAATACAAGATCCCGCAACTTACACTAAGTCACATTGCTTGCAAGGCTTGTGTGTGATGTTGTATTACCGAGTGGGCCCCGAGATACCTCTTTGTCATACGGAGTGACAAATCCCAGTCTCGATCCATACTAACTCAACTAACACCTTCGGAGATACCTGTAGAGCATCTTTATAGTCACCCAGTTACGTTGCGACGTTTGATACACACAAAGCATTCCTCCGGTGTCAGTGAGTTATATGATCTCATGGTCATAGGAACAAATACTTGACACGCAGAAAACGGTAGCAACAAAATGACACGATCAACATGCTACGTCTATTAGTTTGGGTCTAGTCCATCACATGATTCTCCTAATGATGTGATCCCATTATCAAGTAACAACACTTGCCTATGGCCAGGAAACCTTGGCCATCTTTGATCAACGAGCTAGTCAACTAGAGGCTTACTAGGGATAGTGGTTTGTCTATGTATCCACACAAGTATTGTGTTTCCAATCAATACAATTATAGCATGGATAATAAACGATTGTCATGAACAAAGAAATACAATAATAACTAATTTATTATTGCCTCTAGGGCATATTGCCAACACTTTTTTCACAATTTCCTTTGCGACTAAGACGATTCGTTGCCCGATGACGAGGAGGAGATATTCGCTGCCGTGTTGGTCCATCACCACCTCAATAACAAGCGGCCGTTGTTTCATGGCTCCATTCCGGGCCACCTTCCGACGTCGAATCGCAACCGAGAGAGTGGGCATCTCCTTCTTTGGAAGGACTACTTTGATACAACAAATCCGTTGTTCAAACATCCGAAATTCCATCGTCGTTTCCGTACGAGTAGGCATCTTTTCAACTGTATTAGAGAGGTGGTGGTCGTCTACGATGACTATTTCGAGTGCAAAGAGGATGTCGTTGGAAAGATTGGTTTCTTCTCTTATCAGAAATGCACTGCCGTCATCCGAATGCTTGCATACGGAGTGCCCGGTGATCTCATTGACGAGTACGTCTGTATGAGCGAGTCTACATGCCTAGAGTCCCTGTATAAGTTCTGCAAGGTTGTTATTGTTGTGTTTGGCCCTGAGTACTTGAGAGAGACGACTCCTGAAGATACAGCCCATTTGTTGGCGATGAATGCCAGCAGGGGCTTCCTAGGGATGCTTGGCAGCATAGACTGCATGCACTAGGAGTGGAAGAACTGCCCTTCTGCTTGGCAAGGGCAGTATAAGGGCCATGTCGGGGCTTGCACTGTCATACTAGAGGCCGTGACATCTCAAGATCTCTAGTTCTGGCACTTTTTCTTTGGCATGGCCGGATCACACAATGATACCAACGTGCTTCAGATCTCACCGGTGTTTGTAGGCTTGCCAAAGCAAACAGCCCACCGGTGAACTTTACTATCAACAGCCACAACTACAACAAAGGATACTACGTGGGTGACTATAGCTATCCTCGGTGGACCACTATTGTCAAGACAATCCCCAACCCTGTCGGAGAGAAGAGGAAAAGATTTGCCCAAGAGCAAGAGAGTGCTAGGAAGGATGTCGAGCGTGCCTTTGGTGTTTTACAATCTCGATGGGGCATCGTTCCGTATCCTGCTAATACCTGGAGCATGCAAAAACTGTGGGAGGTGATGACTGCTTGTGTGATCATGCACAATATGATCGTAGAAGATGAGCACCCGGAACGTCTGTATGATCAAGGGTTTCAGTTTTAGGGTGAGAATGTTGTGTCTGAGCATGGAGGAGTGGCAATGTTTGAACAGTTTACCCAATTTCATCATGACATGCGTGATTGGAAAACTCGCGTGCAACTGCAAAATGATTTGGTTGAGCATATGTGGGCTCATGTTGGCAACCAATAGATGTATCTTCTTTATTTGGCTAGCAAAACTATGTGAGGCATTTTTACTTTTATTCGGCTTGTAAAACTATGCTATTTTATTCGGTTGGAACTATGTTATTTGACTATATGTTTGAATGCAAAAGCAATAAAAAAATGAGCTATTTGTTTAAATGGGGTGGCCAGCCAGCCACGCCGGCACATATGGATCGGCGCGTTGGGCGCAGTGCCGACCCAAATCTAAAACAAAGCGAACGCCGGGCGGGCGGCCGACCCAAACGGACAAAAAGCGGACAAAATCGCCGTCCGTTTGGGTCGGCCCGTTGTAGTTGCTCTTAGGTGTGTTATTTTCTTGGTTGGGCTTAGCATCCCATATCTTTCTGCCCCGGGTATCATGTTCACACCATCTTGTGTTCGTACCCTCTCTTATATTAATTCTCTTTCATCTGTCAATCAAATGATACACAAGCTTTGTATATCCGCCAAAAAAGAAATACCTCACCCAAACACATACACTCACACGCCAGCCAAATCAGTTGAATGAATCATGTCCGACCATCTCCCATTGGTTGAACCCAAAGGTCATACACCCCTGAATGTCCATGCTATGCAGTGAGGACTCATACCTATCCAAGTTGTAGGCTTCAAAATTACGTGCATTTTTTGGAAGGGTTATCCTATTAAAAACACAGTTTTTCCATCAATTCCAAATTTCCCATGATAAGGCACATACTCCAATTCGAATATCTTCTTTAATTTTGGGGTTAACTCCAGCCAATCAGTTTTCGAACAAATTTGTAATACTAGTAGGTGCACGTAAGTTAAAAGGTACAAGGACCATACACCAAAGTAAGAGACAAATGAACACAAGAGAAAACATGATGATTTGCTTCCTCCTAGTTACAAAAGCAATTTTTTTCCTCTCCTACTAGTTTCGTTTCCTTGTATTATTATTGATGATGTTTCCTTGTATTATTATTTATGATAATAACCCCTCTCTTCACAAAACACATAAAACATCTTAATTTTAAATGGAACTTTAGTCTCCCAGATATGATTGTTTGTGGAAGACGTGTGTGGTGTTTATAAGATCAGCCTACATGGATCCGACAATGAAAACACCATTAGTATTCAACCTCCATTGGAATACATTAATTCTTTGCATTTCATTGACATTTACTAACTTCGTACTAAATGAAGCCACACGGTCCATTTATCATCGGCTAACATCCCTAAACTAAATATTCAAGGGCCTTGCCCCAATGCTAGAAGCAAACGATGTGTTTCTGAAAGCACATATGCTCCCTTGGTGGTTTTGATAATTCATGACAACATACATTATCTCTTATACTAACACTTTTATCTAGTTTATCTCAGATTAAGTTCAAAGATAGCAAAGGCCGGGAACTGTGAGGAGGATCCACAAGAAGGAAAGGAACTCTATTTGCATTAGCTTCAAATTCAAAACTCTACACTTTACTTTATGTGATAAATCACATTTGAGTCCATAGGAAAGCTAATACTATTAAAAGGGAATGAGTTATCTATAATGATCCGGTTGGTCAAAGTGCTTAGAGATTAGACACCAAAAATCTGAGTCATTCTCCCACAAAACATTCTTTACAAAACCCAAATGATCAAATTCGATGCCACCAGTATTTCCTACTTCGGCCCCACCGAGTTTTCCTTTGATGGAGCCCAAGCGAAACCCTAGCAACTTGGTACAATCGAGACTAGCTTCGATACATCTAAAAAGCAGTAACCACCTTGTTGTTGCCCAATTGCTAATATTTGGAATTTCTAAGTTTTGCATTGCGGTACCACCGAGTCATTAGAACTGCCTAGGCCAACCGAATCGGTTTCATCAAGATGTTATCTTTCGGTCTCACCAACACGCCAAAAGTTAGGACATTTTGCACTAGTCGGTGCAACCGAGTTTTCATTCCGATTCCACCTAGTTGGGAAATGATGTTGTAATGGTTGGATTATTAGAGATCGATATATATACCCCTTCACCACCCTCTCATTCGCAGGGAGAGCACTCAAAACAAGCATACACTTCCACCATTCATATTCTAAGAGAGAACCACCTACTCATCTGTTGAGACCAAGATCTTCCACTCCAACCATATGAATCTTGATTTCTAGCCTCCCCAAGTTTCTTTCCACCCAAAAAATCTCTTCTAGGAAGCTAAATTCTATGAGAGAGTGATTGAGTGTTGAGGAGAATATCTTATGGAGCACTAGAGCAAGGATTTCACCATCCATACCACATCTATTACGTTTTGGAGAGTGGTGTCTCGTAGATTGGTTAGGTGTCGCTTGGGAGCCTTCAAATCATGTGGACTTGAACCAAGAAGTTTGTAAGGGAAAGAAGATCGCCTACTTCGTGAAGATCTACCCCGAGTGAGGCTAGTCCTTCGTGGATGTAAGCCATGGTAGAATAGACAAGGTTGCTTCTTTGTGGACCCCTTGTGGGTGGAGACCTCCGTGGACTCGCGCAACCGTGGGTTGAAGTATCCATCAACGTGGATGTACAATAGCACCACCTATCGGAACCATGCCAAAAATCTATGTGTCTTCATTGTGTTTGATCTTCCTATCTCTACTCTTCACTTACACTTGCATGTGCTTACTTTCAGCTTTTATACTCATACACTTGCATTTGTAGGGCGTGCTAGACATGATAGAATTGCTAAAACTTGTTTCTACCTCTTGAGCTTGCGTTGGTTTTTCCCTTGAAGAGGAAAGGGTGATGCAGCACAGTAGCAGTAAGTATTTCCCTCAGTTTGAGAACCAAGGTATCAATCCAGTAAAAGTATCAAGGCAAGTCTCCAAAGTACCTGCGCAAAAACAGCAAACTTGCACCCAACGCTACAAAGGGGTTGTCAATCCCTTCACGACTGATTGCAAGGTGAGATCTAAAGGCGGAAAGTGCAACAAAGTAAAAGTGTAAGGCTGAAAATATGATGTGAAGTAGACCCGGGGGCCATAGTGTTCACTAGAGGCTTCTCTCATGAAAGCAAATATTACGGTGGGTGAACGAATTACTGTCAAGCAATTGATAGAACAACGCAAAGTCATGACGATATCCAAGGCAATGATCATACATATAGGCATCACGTCCGAGACAAGTAGACCGATACTTTCTGCATCTACTACTATTACTCCACACATCGACCGCTATCCAGCATGCATCTAGTGTATTAAGTTCATGAAAAACGGAGTAACGCCTTAAGCAAGATGACATGATGTAGAGGGATAAATTCATGCAATAGATATAAACCCCATCTTTTTACCCTTGATGGCAACAACACGATACGTGCCTCGCTACCCCTTCTGTCACTTGGTGAGGTCACCGCACGGTATGAACCCAAAACCAAGCACTTCTCCCATTGCAAGAATTATAGATCAAGTTGGCCAAACGAAACCCACGACTCAAAGAGAATTACAAGGATATGAAATCATGCATATAAGAGACCAGAGGAAACTCAAATAAGATTCATAGATAATCTGATCATAGATCCACAATTCATCGGATCTCGACAAACACACCGCAAAAGAAGGTTACATCGGATAGATCTGCATGAAGATCATGGAGAACTTTGTATTGAACATCCAAGAGAGAGAAGAATCCATCTAGCTACTAGCTATGGACCCGAAGGTCTGTGGTGAACTACTCACGCATCATCGAACATGCAATGGTGCTGATGAAGAAGCCCTCCGTCTCCGAATCTCCCGTCCGGCAGGGCACCAGAACGTGCCCAGATGGGATCTTGCGGAGACAGAAGCTTACGGCGGTGGAAAAGTATTTTCGTGGCTCTCTCCCGTGGTTTCAGATTTTTCAGGGATTTATAGGCGGAAGAACTAGGGCAGGGGAGACACAGGGGGCCCACAAGCCTGCTAGGCCCGCCCCCCCCTAGGTCGGGCCTGGGTGGCTTGTGACCTCCTCCGAGGTCCCCTCCCTTGGTTCTCAAGTCTCCTGCGTGTCTTCTGTTATGGAAAAATCTGTCGGGACCCCGATCCTAAGCCATAGGAATCCAGCCTGTAACACATCGCATCCCTTTGCAGTCTCACGCACGGTTAACTCCACGGCTGCAGCCTTACCTTAGCCGGGACCGTTTGCGTCTTTTGACTCACGTATGCAATAGTGTCGCTAGCATTCCAATGTCAAAGAACCCGGATCGACATGTCTAGTCATAAACCAAAGTGGCAGTACCGCACAAGGACAGGCATACATGACCCAACAAAGCAGGTGTCGGTCATCAGCGAATGTAGACGAGTCGTAGCAAGCTACAAGGACTCCATTACATCGCGTGACATTTCCCCAAAGGGGACAGACACAGCAGCTAAGAAGCACACATGCCGGTCAACCAATGTGTCCGGAGCAGTAGCGATCTACCAAGGCTCATTGGATCACAAAGGGGCATTTCCTTGTAAGGAGTGCTACTAAAGTTCACGACTAAGTAATCGAACCCCATACATATCAAGTACGACACATGTACGCATGGCATACCGATATGTATAGATACATCGATGCCATCACAACATAACCATAAACATACAACCTTTATTTAAGATGCTCGGAAGAGCCTCACACATAATATTACACATTAAGGGTCTCACGACCCATAATAGCAGTCATTCAGTTACAAGCCAGCGGAAGAGTTTAAACTGTTTGAGTACAGACAGGGCAACTAGAAGGCACATGGCCTGACTATACTACAGACCCAACGTAGGGCCGGATCGTAGCTGGGACACCAGCTACTCGTCGTCGTCGATGTCTACGAAGAACCCTCCATTAGGGTCATTAGCAACCTCTGCAACATTTATTAAGCAAACATGAGTACGAAGGTACTCAGCAAGACTTTAGGATAACTAACTACTCATGCAAGGTATCAAAAGGTATTGTGGGGTTTCATGCGGAAAGCCAGCATTTGACTCGTGGCTAGACAACTTGCATTTTTAAATAATTTTGACAACTTGATTTCTCGCACACGAGTCCACTAACACCACAACAATACACTATCGTGGAATCATTCCATCTCCCAACAGAAATGCCGTCCACGATACTCACGCTTATCTTGGCAATTTTATGAGTAGCCATTGAAGTTATCTATGAACAACATATGTCTCCAAGTAGTCTAGCCTTGTTGAAGCATTTGATCCTAATGCAATAAATAAGTGCAGGAGCAAGAACATGGGAATTATCGGGCTGGTCAAAAGGGTTGCTTGCCTTGTTGCTCAGAGGAGGGACAATATCCGTCAGATGGATATTCGATGGAATCCGGGGGTGCGGAGCCTACCGAAATGGATGGCAACAATCAATAACAATCATATGCAAATAAGATGATGCATGAACATGGCATGAGAATGCAAGGTGATAAACTATTATAATCATCATGTGTTGGGTTTGAGTTGATTTGAATCACATTCAAATATCAATTCAAACGGGGTATTCTCGGATACCGATTTAACTGATTCGACCTGATGCTCAGATCAACTTGAAGTTAACATGCATGAGATGTCATGTTAGGGTACTGATTTGTAATTAGGACAGTGTGTGATCATGTCATTCATAATGAATTTTGAATATTTTTCCAAATTCCATTTATAAAGTAGTTATAAGAATTGAATTATTCATAATTCTACATGTTAGGGTTCTGTAACTTTTTCAAACAAGATTGAAAATAGCATATTCAGATTCCTTGATTTTTTCTGATACTTTTTCATATATAAATTATTTTCATTGGAGTTACATATTAATTTCTATGAATTTTTGAAGTTTTAAACATTTCTGGAATTATTTTTATACTGGAAAATACTTTTATTGCATCAGCATGACATCAGCAGGTCCATCTGGCCGTTGAAAGTCAAACCTGACCAGTGGGACCCACTGGTCAGTCTCTCTGGTCAATTTTAGATTAAGTTTAAACTTAATTAACTGATTAACCTTACTGGACCCACATGTCAGTGACTGATTAACTTATTTGATTTATTTTTATTAACTTTAAACTTGCCAGAGGCTGGCCCCACCAGTCAGTGGCTCAGGCCAGCCGAGATCCACCGGCGGCGAGGTCGTCCTCGCCGGCGGGGAGCCTCCGGCGAGCACCAGAACCTCGGGGGGGCTCGGAAATGGCGCACAGAGGGCCAATCGCACGGCTGAGACCTTGGAAGGAACGGCCACTCGATGGCGCGCACGATGGGACAAGCCCCAGGGGTTGGGGGTGGCCGGAATCAACGCCGGCGACGAGCTTGGCGGCGACCAAGTTCGGTCATCGTCGAGGCCATCGGATACGGGGTCAAAACGCTCGGGGTTGGGCACCTATCGCATCTACACAACGTCGTGAGGCTGTTGGTAGCCTCAGACGGACCAACACTTCACCGGAGGGTTACCGGCGACGAGCTGCAGTGGCGGTCCTCGTCGGGCTTCGGTGAAACTAGGGCTAGAGGAGGGGATCGACGGGGAAAACTTAGGGGAAATGACCGCATGCTCACGGGGAGTGCAGAGCAGGGCTTAGACGGCTCGGGGAAGGCCTGGGGGCGACGAATCGAGCAGAGCTCGCCGGCGGCCGAAGGTTGAAGACGACGGTGCCGTGGGCGTTGCAGGGCTCGGGGTGGCTTCGGCTTTTGCAGGGAGGACCAGACCGACGAGGCAGAGCTAACGGCGTGCTCAGCAGGAGGATCCTATGGCTAGGGGCACGGGCAGCTCGAGCTTTGCTCGGCTCCAATGGCGGCAGAAGGGGGAGGAGAGATCCGAGAGGAGGGGGAGGATCTGGCGCTGGGAATGGATAGGGTCGGCCTCGGGGAGCTTATCCTCGGCCTTGCCAGCGCGAGGCGGCGGCCAGGCAGGCGCACAGGTGCGTGGCCGCGCCGGAGAAGGCGGTGGCCACCTCCTGCTCCTACTGGCGCGAGGGAGGAGACGACTCATGGAGATGGGCCGGGCCAGGCTAGGCGACAGGTAAGAGTTTCCCATTTTTTTCTGTTTTTGTTTCTGTTTTAGCTACTTCAATATTTTGCTATTTATTTCAGCTCCAAAATGGTTGTAAAAACTATTTTAAACACACCTGAATATTTGTTGTAATATTCCCCACCATTTCCAAACTTTTCAACATTTTTGAAAATTTAAGGTTTCTGATTTCAAATTTAAAACTTGAAACCAGTAGCTTTTGCATTTAATTTAAAATGCTTAAAGTGTCAAGAAAATGATGTTATTCATTGCTCATTTACTTTCATGATTTATCAGAATGTTTGAACTTTTCTTGAGGCCATTTTGGGTTCATTGATTTTAACTAGTTTGAGATTTCCTTTAATTAAAGTAGTGGCTAGGGTTTTGAGTTTTCCTTCACCTCTTTCTTTGATCTTGTTGAATATTCTTAGATGCAAATGCAAAGAAGACATGAGCACAAGACTAACTTGCTTAAGGGTTAGGGATGTGACAACTCACCCCCACTCAAAAGAATCCCGTCCCGAGATTTAGAAGTCGTCGGGAATAACGCAGGATATTCAAGTCGGAGACGATCCTCTCTTTCCCAAGTTGCCTCCTTTTCAGAATGATTTGACCATTGAACTTTAAGAAACTTGAGGTTTCGACGTCGAGTGGTACGCTCAGCTTGATCAAGAATACGCACGGTGTATTCTCGGTATGAAAGGTTATCTTGGAGATCAAGCGTTTCGTGGTCCACTTCACGGATAGGATCCGAAAAGCAACGCCTAAGTTGCGAGACGTGGAAAACATCATGAACCTTGGAAAGATGTGGAGGAAGTTCCAATTGGTAGGCAACTTCTCCTCGTTTGGCAAGAATGCGAAAAGGACCAATGTAACGAGGAGCCAATTTGCCCTTGATACCGAAACGATGGGTACCCTTCAAAGGTGTAACCCGAAGGTAAGCCTTCTCGTCAACTTCAAAGGTCACAGCCTTATGATGACGATCATATTGGCTCTTTTGACGAGACTGGGCTGTTTTCAACTTTTCACGAATAATGTGAACCTGCTCTTCTGCATCCTGGATCATATCCGGGCCAAAGAGTTGCCTCTCTCCGGTTTCTGACCAATTTAGAGGTGTTCGACATCTTCGTCCATAGAGAACTTCAAAAGGGGCTTTGCCCAAGCTTGATTGGTAACTATTGTTATAAGCGAATTCAGCGAATGGAAGGCACTTTTCCCAATTCATACCGAACGATATAACACAAGCTCGGAGCATATCTTCTAGGATTTGATTCACTCTTTCTACTTGACCACTTGATTGGGGATGGAAAGCGGTGCTAAAAGATAGGTGAGTCCCCATGGCATTCTGAAAACTTTCCCAGAAGCGAGAAGTAAATATACTTCCACGGTTCGAGTTAATCTCCAGGGGAACACCATGAAGAGACACTATTCGAGAGATATATAACTCTGCTAGCTGGCTAGCTGTTATACTCTCACGAACAGGAAGAAAATGAGCCACTTTGGAAAGACGGTCAATGACCACAAAGATAGCATTATTCCCTTTCTTGGTCTTGGGAAATCCGGTAATGAAATCCATGCTAACTTTATCCCATTTCCATTCAGGAATAGCTAGAGGCTGAAGGGTGCCAGCAGGCCTTTGATGTTCTGCCTTAACTCGACGACAAACGTCGCAGTTAGCAACGAACTCAGCAATTTCTCTCTTCATCCTAGTCCACCAGAACCTCTGGCGTAGGTCCTGATACATCTTAGTACTACCGGGATGAATGGTGAGAGGAGAATCATGAGCCTCCTTAAGGATCAATTGCCGCAGACGTTTGCTCTTGGGAACCACTAAACGGTTCTGAAAGAACACAACACCTTTATCATTGATGGAGAAATCCCTAGCGTTGGCTAGCAATATTCTCCTTGATCCAGGATATACCCTTATCATAGGCCTGCACGGCTATGATTTGATCCCTGAGAGTAGGCTTCGCCACCAGGGTAGAAAGGAATCCTTGAGGAACAATATGAAGATTCAACTTCCGAAAGTCCTCATAGAGATGTGGTTGACCTTGTTGTAGCATCAAATTGTTACAACAAGATTTACGACTTAGCGCATCGGCCATAACATTGGCCTTCCCCGGGGTGTAAGTTATCCCTAAGTCGTAATCCGAGATCAACTCAACCCACCGTCTTTGCCTGAGATTCAAATCCGGCTGGGTGAAGATATATTTCATACTTTGGTGATCAGTGAATATTTCGCAACGATTACCCAGAAGGTAATGTCGCCAGGTTTTTAGTGCATGGACCACAGCTGCAAGCTCAAGGTCATGTGTGGGATAATTATCCTCATGTGGACGCAACTGTCGAGATGTGTATGCAATCACATGACGATCTTGCATGAGAATGCAACCTAATCCTTGTCGCGAGGCGTCGCAGTAGATAACAAAGTCCTTAGAAAAATCCGGTGGTAGCAACACAGGTGCGGAAGTCAGGCGTCTTTTCAGTTCCTGAAAACTATGCTCACACTGTGGTGTCCACTCGAACTTTTTATCTTTCTTGAGGAGTTTAGTTAGAGGCTTTGCAACCTTGGAGAAATTCTCGACGAAGCGGCGACAATAGCTCGCTAGACCAAGAAAACTCCTAACTTGCTTAACCGATTCAGGTTGAGTCCAATCAAGGACAGTTTGAACTCTCTCAGGATTGACAGCAATACCCTTACCAGAGATTACGTGACCCAGATAGGTTACTTCTGGTAACCAAAATTCACATTTTGAAAACTTGGCACAAAGGCGATGCTCTCGAAGTTTCATCAATACCAGCCTTAGATGCTCGGCATGTTCTTGTTCATTCTTCGAGTAGATGAGAATATCATCGAGGTATACCACGACGAATTTATCCAAATACTCCATGAAGATTGAATTCATCAGTCGAGAGAAGGTGGCTGGGGCATTGGTCAAACCGAAGGACATGACGGTGTACTCGTATTGGCCATAACGAGTAACAAAAGCCGTTTTGGAATGTCCCCGTTCTTAATCTTGATTTGATGGTATCCCAACCTCAAATCCATTTTGGATAAGACTGAGGATCCAGCGAGCTGATCGTATAGGTCGTTGATCCTGGGGAGTGGATACTTGTTCTTTATGGTGACCAGATTAACTGGTCGATAATCTACAACCATCCGATCCGTTCCGTCTTTCTTCTTGACGAAGAGGACGGGGCAAGCCCAGGGAGAAGAGCTAGGACGAATGAAACCTTTGTTCAAGGCCTCATCTAGTTGCTTCTTAAGTTCGGCTAGCTCCAGGGGTGCCATCTTATAAGGTCTTCTGGCTATTGGGACAGTTCCCGGAACAAGATCTATCACAAACTCTACATCTCTGTCAGGTGGAATTCCTGGCAGTTCCTTTGGAAAAACATCCGGGAAGTCACGGACTACCGGAATGTCTTCAAGTTCCGGAAGAGGGTTGGCATTTAAGGAATAGAGTTGGCATTTGGCAACTCGAGTAGAGACATTTACTATCTCACCCGAGGGATGGGTAAGCTGGACATTTCTAGAATGAGTATCAATCTTGGCATAGTGAGCTGACATCCAGTCCATGCCCAAGATGATATTAATATCCGAAGATTTCAAGGCTATCAATGAGGCTAGAAAAACTAGCCTGTCTACTAGAATTTCATTGTCATAGGTTATCCTAGAGGTTTGCCATTTACTACCAGGAGTTTGGACAACCAATGGAATTGGCATATCACAAAAAGACATGTTATGCAACTGTGCATAACTTTCTGAAATGAAGGAATGAGAAGACCCAGTGTCAAAGAGAACGGACGTTGGGTGATGATTAACAAGAAGCGTACCCAGCATGACGTCGGGATCCTCTGCAGCTTCTTCTGCTGACACATAGTTCACACGGCCACGTGTAGGAGTTGGCTTCACATAATAAGCTTTGCCCGACTTGGCTTGCCCGACAGACTTTCCGGGTTGCTTGGCACCCACATTCTGAGGACACTCACGGGAATAGTGCCCTTGTTCTCCACACTTGTAGCATATCACTTGGTTGGCACGTGGTGCAGCATTGCTAGCTGGACCACCATAAGCTTTTGCTGGAGGGTTGGCCTGATTCGTCTGAGGCGCCACGTAGGATGGCCTCGGGGTGTATCTTGGCGGCAGAGAACTGTTTGGAACCCACAGCCTCCGTTTTGGGAACGCGGAACCAGAAGACGAGCCAAAGTCACGGGAGTGCTTCCTTGTGGCTTCGAAGTCAGTATGACCAGTCTCGGCACTGATCACTTTGTTGACCAGGGCTTGAAAGCTTGCACACTCATGGAGGCGCAGATCACGACGGAGCTCAGGGCTCAGGCCCTTACGGAATCTTGCTTGCTTCTTGGCGTCAGTAGACACCTCCTCTGTTGCATAGCGGGCGAGGTTACCGAACTCGCGGCTATAGGCATCCACAGACAACTTGCCCTGAGTGAAGGTACAGAACTCCTCTCTCTTTCTGTCCATCAGGCCCTCTGGAATATGGTGCACACGGAAAGCTGCACTGAAGTTTGCCCATGTGGCCACTGGTTCAGCGGGACACATAGCTTCAAAATTCTCCCACCACAGATTGGCGGGTCCTTCCAGGAAATACGCCGCAAAGGTCACCTTGTCGGCCTCAAACACATTCGCAGAGTGAATCTTGCGTGATATGCTGCACGGCCATTCATCAGCATCGAGGGGATCGACGGAATGATGAAACTTTGGAGGATTCAGCTTCACAAAGTCATTGAGGGACACTGCGGCATTCCTAGGTTGTCGAGCCGTATTCTGCTCAATATGCTATAGCAGTCGGTTGGTCTCCCTTTTATTTCTCTCTGCCTCAAGCATCACTTCCACCAGAGAAGGCGGGTGAGGCAGGTCTTCGTGCGACGCTTGACTACCCTCGCCTTGCTCATGAGCAGGGGCACGGTTCAACCTGGTGAACACCATCCTGACAAACAAACTCATAGCTTAGACCAATATCATATCAATACTAGCTATGGATTAAGAATGTACTGAACACACGGAATGCGGAAATGAATATCCGAACAGCATGGTAACAAGCAACTGCTATATATACACCATGGTTCATACACACCCTTACATAGTTCAGTACAACCTTAACCGAAGAGCAAACTACTGAAATTATGAAACTACTCATCAGAGGCTTACAAGCTTCCTACACATTATTTATCTAGGCCTCCGGAATTCATTTCACATCACAGGCATACTTCACAAGTCACGCAGGACTGTGAACGTACAGCTACTACCATACTATCCTTCCGCTCACAGCTCAGGCATCCGCATAGAACATCTCATAGAGATTACCTCCATGACCTGGAAGCTCAACTTGCGGATCAGGAAACACTCTAACCTGAGATCCCTGGGGTCCATAAGGACACGGATGTGGCCTTGGTCCCCTGACTGGTGGTAAGAGGGGTCCCCGAAGAGGTGTGACTCCTCCTTTAGCTGGCCAGTCAACGTGGGCCGGAAGATGGGTCCTAACAGGGTTCAGCATCTCCATCTCTCCATACCCTGTCTGGACTACCGGTGCCAGGTGCGTCAAAGTCGTCCACAGACAGGCACGGGTAGCATAAAGCTCCATGCGGAGAGCACGAGCATCTCTGTCTCTGTTCTCTAGCATCTCAACAGTGGACTGCAGTAGTGGATCCTCCATAGAAGAATCAAAATAGACTCCACTGAGGTATCCCTCTTCACCAGGCTGAGAGGCTGGAACATAGCAGAACTCTGAATTCTGTAGCAGTGCATGTCTCGCTCTCATAATGGTCATCATTGAATAAGCAGCATCCTGTACTGCCATGTCAACGGTGACCCCCAACCCATAGGACCAATGGATTGGCTTCTCAGCTCCAGGGTAGTCTGGAAATACCCTAACAGTGCAGATGTACTGGCTCTGGTTGAAGTCTCGGTACTGTTCCTCCACTGTGTACTCGGGGTACCAGCGGTAACCGCACACCGACATCACCCTGACCAGCATGGCCGTATGACCCGGCACATCAATGCACCTGGTCAGACGTACCACCTGACGAGAAGGACGGCCGGGCATCTATAAATAGAGAGTAATGCAAAAGCATTAGAGCTCCGAATGAAAAATTGGGCAGCATAACGGCTGTAAATGCTCAAAACAAATTTTGAGACAACCCAAAAATGAAATAGCGTAACCACTCAACTATCAAGTTCAACTCTCTGATCATCAAACTTACTTCCTTTTTCCTAGGAAATAAAGAAACCCAATATCTCTTGACCCGTAGTCCTATAATCTACCGATCAGAAACACGAGCCTAGGAGAAGATGAGTAACCTAGTCCTTAATTCCCGCAGAAAAGACGAGGATGACCAGAATAGAATAACTTGAGAAGAGAACAAGAGTCTTACGTTCCCTCCCACAAACAATTCCCTTATATATAACTAAAGCAATTCTAGACTCAATTTCGACCAGTTTGGCTTAGTAATCCTACAGTCAGTCAGGCTCTGATACCAACGCTGTCGGGACCCCGATCCTAAGCCATAGGAATCCAGCCTGTAACACATTGCATCCCTTTGCGGTCTCACGCACGGTTAACTCCACGGCTGCAGCCTTACCTTAGCCGGGACCGTTTGCGTCTTTTGACTCACGTATGCAATAGTGTCGCTAGCATTCCAATGTCAAAGAACCCGGATCGACATGTCTAGTCATAAACCAAAGTGGCAGTACCGCACAAGGACAGGCATACATGACCCAACAAAGCAGGTGTCGGTCATCAGCGAATGTAGACGAGTCGTAGCAAGCTACAAGGACTCCATTACATCGCGTGACATTTCCCCAAAGGGGACAGACACAACAGCTAAGAAGGACACATGCCGGTCAACCAATGTGTCCGGAGCAGTAGCGATCTACCAAGGCTCATTGGATCACAAAGGGGCATTTCCTTGTAAGGAGTGCTACTAAAGTTCACGACTAAGTAATCGAACCCCATACATATCAAGTACGACACACGTACGCATGGCATACCGATATGTATAGATACATCGATGGCATCACAACATAACCATAAACATACAACCTTTATTTAAGAGGCTCGAAAGAGCCTCACACATAATATTACACATTAAGGGTCTCACGACCCATAATAGCAGTCATTCAGTTACAAGCCAGCGGAAGAGTTTAAACTGTCTGAGTACAGACAGGGCAACTAGAAGGCACATGGCCTGACTATACTACAGACCCAACGTAGGGCCGGGTCATAGCTGGGACACCAGCTACTCGTCGTCGTCGATGTCTACGAAGGACCCTCCATTAGGGTCATTAGCAACCTCTGCAACATTTATTAAGCAAACATGAGTACGAAGGTACTCAACAAGACTTTAGGATAACTAACTACTCATGCAAGGTATCAAAAGGTATTGTGGGGTTTCATGCGGAAAGCCAGCATTTGACTCGTGGCTAGACAACTTGCATTTTTAAATAATTTTGACAACTTGATTTCTCGCACACGAGTCCACTAACACCACAACAATACACTATCGTGGAATCATTCCGTCTCCAAACAGAAATGTCGTCCACGATACTCACGCTTATCTTGGCAATTTTATGAGTAGCCATTGAAGTTATCTATGAACAACATATGTCTCCAAGTAGTCCATATCCACGGACGCGGCTATTCGAATAGATCATAACCCTGCAGGGGTGTACTTCATCACACACGCTCTCACCACTTATCGCCATGTGCACGTCATGCACCTCGGCAACCTTCAAGCGGAAGCCCAGCGAGGGAGTCGGCCACGACCGTTAACCACACTAGTACCTAGTCCAGGTTTATTGCCTATCTGAGAGTAACCCGTACGGAAGTCCGGCCGAGGTTTCCGCCACGGCCTCAAACGATGTGCGCAGGGTTCCCAAGCCCACCATCCGGGTGCCACTTGGTACACCGTGCCACTGCCTACCGCATCACGGCCCACCTCTCAGGTCAGCACCATGCACGGCCTCCAGCATTACTATAAACACCAGAAACTACTTGCAACTCCTGGACCGAGTACTACGCGATTAATAGGCCGAGCGGGGTCATATTTCAGGGCCCATCATGTGGTAGTATCTAGTCTTGGATTACATACACGGAACTCAGTTCCTATGGACGGTTCCAATGAAACAACCCGCCATGTACTCCTACACAGCCTTTCACTGGTACCTTTACCAAGTCAGGTTCAACACACAACCTTTGCTTACCGAACACATTCTCACAATTCTGTTCATCTCCCAGATGACAGACCATACACAATTCTAAGCATAGCATGCATAGCAGGATAAGGCACAACATAGATCAAGCAACTACCAGGTATGCTAGGTTTCAAGGTTCGGCTATTTACTGTGACAAGGTTAGGTCATGCAAAGGAAGTGGGTTCAACTAACGTGGCAAAAGCAGTTGAAGCATTTGATCCTAATGCAATAAATAAGTGCAGGAGCAAGAACATGGGAATTATCGGGATGGTCAAAAGGGTTGGTTGCCTTGTTGCTCAGAGGAGGGACAATATCCGTCAGACGGATATTCGATGGAATCCGGGGGTGCGGAGCCTATCGAAATGGATGGCAACAATCAATAACAATCATATGCAAACAAGATGATGCATGAACATGGCATGAGAATGCAAGGTGATAAACTATTATAATCATCATGTGTTGGGTTTGAGTTGATTTGAATCACATTCAAATATCAATTCAAACGGGGTATTCTCGGATACCGATTTAACTGATTCGACCTGATGCTCAGATCAACTTGAAGTTAACATGCATGAGATGTCATGTTAGGGTACTGATTTGTAATTAGGACAGTGTGTGATCATGTCATTCATAATGAATTTTGAATATTTTTCCAAATTCCATTTATAAAGTAGTTATAAGAATTGAATTATTCATAATTCTACATGTTAGGGTTCTGTAACTTTTTCAAACAAGATTGAAAATAGCATATTCAGATTCCTTGAATTTTTCTGATACTTTTTCATATATAAATTATTTTCATTGGAGTTACATATTAATTTCTATGAATTTTTGAAGTTTTAAACATTTCTGGAATTATTTTTATACTGGAAAATACTTTTATTGCATCAGCATGACATCAGCAGGTCCATCTGGCCGTTGAAAGTCAAACCTGACCAGTGGGACCCACTGGTCAGTCTCTCTGGTCAATTTTAGATTAAGTTTAAACTTAATTAACTGATTAACCTTACTGGACCCACATGTCAGTGACTGATTAACTTATTTGATTTATTTTTATTAACTTTAAACTTGCCAGAGGCTGGCCCCACCAGTCAGTGGCTCAGGCCAGCCGAGATCCACCAGCGGCGAGGTCGTCCTCGCCGGCGGGGAGCCTCCGGCGAGCACCAGAACCTCGGGGGGGGGGCTCGGAAATGGCGCACAGAGGGCCAATCGCACGGCTGAGACCATGGAAGGAACAGCCACTCGATGGCACGCACGATGGGACAAGCCCCAGGGGCTGGGGTGGCCGGAATCAATGCCGGCGACGAGCTTGGCGGCGACCAAGTTCGGTAATTGTCGAGGCCATCGGATACGGGGTCAAAACGCTCGGGGTTGGGCACCTATCGCATCTACACAACGTCCTGAGGCTGTTGGTAGCCTTAGACGGACCAACACTTCACCGGAGGGTTACCGACGACGAGCTGCAGCGGCAGTCCTCGTCGGGCTCCGGTGAAACTAGGGCTAGAGGAGGGGATCGACGGGGAAAACTTAGGGGAAATGACCGCATGCTCACGGGGAGTGCAGAGCAGGGCTTAGACGGCTCGGGGAAGGCCTGGGGGCGACGAATCGAGCAGAGCTCGCCGGCGGCCGAAGGTTGAAGACGACGGTGTCGTGGGTGTTGCAAGGCTCGGGGTGGCTTCGGCTTCTGCAGGGAGGACCAGTCCGACGAGACGGAGCTAACGGCGTGCTCAGCAGGAGGATCCTATGGCTAGGGGCACGGGCAGCTCGAGCTTTGCTCGGCTCCAATGGCGGCAGAAGGGGGAGGAGAGATCCGAGAGGAGGGGGAGGATCTGGCGCTGGGAATGGATAGGGTCGGCCTCGGGGAGCTTATCCTCGGCCTTGCCAGCGCGAGGCGGCGGCCAGGCAGGCGCACAGGTGCGTGGCCGCGCCGGAGAAGGCGGCGGCCACCTCCTGCTCCTACTGGCGCGAGGGAGGAGACGACTCATGGAGATGGGCCGGGCCAGGCTAGGCGACAGGTAAGAGTTTCCCTTTTTTTGTTTTTGTTTCTGTTTTAGCTACTTCAATATTTTGCTATTTATTTCAGCTCCAAAATGGTTGTAAAAACTATTTTAAACACACCTGAATATTTGTTGTAATATTCCCCACCATTTCCAAACTTTTCAACATTTTTGAAAATTTAAGGTTTCTGATTTCAAATTTAAAACTTGAAACCAGTAGCTTTTGCATTTAATTTAAAATGCTTAAAGTGTCAAGAAAAAGATGTTCTTCATTGCTCATTTACTTCCATGATTTATCAGAAAGTTTGAACTTTTCTTGAGGCCATTTTGGGTTCATTGATTTTAACTAGTTTGAGATTTCCTTTAATTAAAGTAGTGGCTAGGGTTTTGAGTTTTCCTTCACCTCTTTCTTTGATCTTGTTGAATATTCTTAGATGCAAATGCAAAGAAGACATGAGCACAAGACTAACTTGCTTAAGGGTTAGGGATGTGACAAATCATTCCGCGGGTTTTATTCTGTTTGGACTCCGTTCAATATTCTCCTCTGAAAAAGGTCAAAAACACGGAAAAAAAAACAGGAACTGGCACTTGGCACTGAGTTAATAGGTTAGTCCCAAAAAAGATATAAAATAGCATATTCATGCATACAAAACATCGAAAGATGACAAGATAATAGCATGGAACCCTAAAAAATTATAGATACGTTGGAGACGTATCACTTGGCAACCGATAAAATTGGGTAAAGGCTAAGTTTTTATTTGGTCAAGTATTCTATTCACCCTGCCCCTGTAGACGCTGCTTGTCGATCCCACAATTGGTATCATAGCTTTGGTCTCCATTGCTATGGTTTTATCACCATTGGAGGAAGATGAATGTGTGTATTTTGGGGAGTCTTAGTTGTAGAGTACCATTGGAGGAAGATGAATGTGTGCATTATATACGCTTCCGCTTAGCGATCTAGAAGGGTATGTGGATCCGATCTCCCTCTCGTAGATTATCATCACCATGATAGGTCTTCGTGTGCGTAGGAAATTTTTTGTTTCCCACGCAACGTTTCCTTACACACAGTTCGGAATCCCTACTCAAGATCTGTCGTTCTGACACCAAAAATGGGGTCTAAATGATCAAAGTCATAAGCTTATGTGATGCTCAACCCAAACACCTATGTCCTTGAGTGAAGATAATGAAAGGAAATCTCTTCGAGAGTTAGTTGAGTCGACATTGCTTGTAGCGCAAGTAATGTTCCCGCGTGAGTGAAAAGGATCGAGATGGACCTAGAGGGGGGGTGAATAGGTACAAATCCAAATTTTAATAATTACTTAGCAATTTTAGGCTAAAGTGCGGAATATGAGTGTAAGCCTAATAATTGCTATGACAATGAGTAAGCTATTTGGAGTGAAGTAAGACAAGCGGTAAACAATAATCAAATACAAGTATGTAATAAGGATTAACACAAGTAGAGAGTTAGGGTTAGGAATAACCGAAACTCCGAGAGAGACAAGGATGTATCCCGATGTTCACTTCCTTGGAGGGAAGCTACGTCACCGTTAGAGGGGCGGATGTTACCACGAAGGCACACCAACGGCATGAAGGCTCACCCTATTCTCCCTTTGAGATAACTCCACGAAGGCATTTCTCAACCACTAGTGGTAAGCCTTGAGGTGGCTTCCAAACCTTCACAAACTTTCCGGGGGATATCACAATGGTTTGATTCCTCTCCGAAGACTCCTACCGCCTAGGAGTCTCCAACCTCCAAGAGTAACAAGATCACGGGGATTGCTCAAAACTTGCTCAAATCACAAATCACTTTGGTGGGAAGGAGGAGAGGGAGACGATCTATCTTTTGATTGGAACAACACTCAAAAGGACTCACAAATGCTCTTGGGATCTAGGATTTGGTGTAGACAAGAGTGAGTGAGAGGAAAGGTGTTCTTGGGTGTATTCTAGCTGTGTTGAACACCCTTTCACGAGGTGGGAGAAGAGTATATATAGTGTGGAGTGACATCCAGCCGTTGGAGGTGCTTAAGTCACACAGGGTCCGGACGTCCGACAGTTGCCGAAAGTCCGGGCGTCCGCGAGGGGCCGGACGTCCGACAGGGGTCGGTCGTCCGAGGCCTGTGGGCACGACTGGAACTCTTTTGAATTTATCAGCGACCGGACGTCCGACAGTGGTCGGTCGTCCGAGGCCTGTAGATACGACTGAACCTATTTTGAATTTATCAGCGTCCGGACGTCCGGAGTAGACCGGAAATCCGTGTTATACAACTCAACTTCTACTGGTGGTAGTTTCCGGATTTCCGACGGGGGTCGGACGTCCGGCGCTCGGACGTCCGGAGGGAGCCGGATTTCCGAGTTATGGAACACAAATTCTACTGGTGCAGGCTTCCGGATTTCCGGGGCTTGGCCGGACGTCGGCCCTCGGATGTCCGGAGGGAGCCGGATTTCCGAGTTATATGCCTCAAAACTTCTGGTGACGGGCTGCGGATTTCCGAAGCCTGCCAGTCGTCCGGCCCTCGGACGTCCGGAGGGAGCCGGATGTCCGAGGCAATAGTTCTGTTTTGAATGAGAACATAGTGGAGATTGTGTGGTGTTTGGTATGATAGTAAAGCTGTGGTATGAGCAAGTTCATCGCAAAACCTGTGATCCCCTCTTAATAGTGCGAGATCCCTATACTCAATATCAGTAAACTCAAAAGACTAATCTACATCATCTCTTCTTAATCCCGAGCCTTCTCGAAATATAACTCCCCAATCTTTTCAGACAACCTTTGGCACATAATTCTCAATCTACTAAAGTACTTGCCATCCTGAGATACACTCAACAAATAGGATTAGTTTCCTATGTATGTGTTGTCATCAACACCAAAAGACGATTAGGGGCATAGCATGCACTTTCAATCTCCCCCTTTTTGGTAGTTGATGACAACATATACATAGGTCTCAAAAAGATTTAACATACATTATAGTCTAGGAGATATTTAGTACGGATGTCCCCCTTAAGATATGCATGATAAAAAAATCGAAGCTCCAATGTATCAACATGTAAAGATAATAGATCATCATAGAAATAGGAAAGCAAGACATAATAGTCTATGATGATATCATAGCAATCCATAGCAAGTCACAACCATTCAGAAGTAGCCATACATGAGTTTATCCATTACATTAAATCTCCAAAGACTAAAAATTATGATAAAAACTACGATACATTACTCCCCCTTTGGCACCAAGTACCAAAAAGGGAGCCATCAACAGCACCAATCACACTCAGAGTTCATCACCATCATCATCAGCATCATTAGCCAAGCCACTGCCACCAGCCTCGTCAAGGAAATCAGACCACTCCGGACCAGAAGGGAAGCCAAAATCAGTAGGAGAAGCAGCAGGAGGGGCCTCATCATCACTCACATCAAGAGCGCCCGAGGCTCTCAGATGAGCCTTGAGGGCATTCTTGGAGGAGACTAAGCGAGAAACCACATCATGGGTTTGACCACACTGGAAAGAGACGGCCTTCATCAACGCAGAATGTGCCTTGCCAAGGAATTTTGCAATGCGACCGAGAGGAGCGGAGCTAGATGAGGGGGTGGCGGCCCGTGCAGCAGTGCGACGAGTGGATGTGGAGGATGAGGGGGCTTTCTTGGGAGCAAAGTCATCCGCCATGTGAGCGGGAATGACCCACTTGTTATGGGTGTGAGTGACAGCCACAGAGAAATCAGCAACATGGTTAATAAGTGCCTGGATGAAAGGAGCGTGAGGAAAGGCTCGCTTGTACTGAAAGCTAGCAAGCCGAATCTCATGCCATAGAAAATGGGGCACATTGATTTTGCCCTTGGGGTGCTCGTACAAGTGATGCATGATGTCGATACAATAGCCACTCCAAGAACCCTTATCACCCATCTTGGGATAGATGGTGCGGATGAGACACTGAAAAATAATGAAGTAAGGGGAGCGCCAGATGGATACCTGGTTAAGGTCCTTCATGCGCTCATCCGCATCAAGCTCGCGAAGTGGCTTGAGAAGGTGCCCACACGCATCAATAGATTTAGGTGCATGATTAGGATCATGCCTATGTATTTTGAAACCGGAATTGGGGAAACCCAGTGCGGCAACAAATGTAGCATAAGAAGCTTTGAAGAGAACGTCAGAGGTGATCCAGCTGACAGTGTTGTCTAAGACAAAATGGCATGTGGCATAGAACTGGTGAATGGCAGCAGCATTAAAGTCGCAATGAAAAGCAAACGGGGCGGCAAGCCCCGATGCCTCAATAAGCTCAATGGCACCCGGATATTTCGCCGGGTGCATGCGAATATGCTCAACATCAATAGAGTGATGAATAGATAACCCCTTAGGAACTATGACTGTGGTAAAGATGTCTGCCTGGACGTTTGTGTGGAAACGTGAGTCCGTAGAGTCACGTGCGACCTCGTATTGATCTATGTCGCGGCGGAAAGTGAGATATGAAGCTGCGCCAAGTGTGGTGAAATTTGTGATAGCACGACCTAACGTGGCAGGAGGTTCTAGTGAGATGCGGCGAGCTTCACCTGCGGGCTGGGCAGGAGGAGGTTGTGGCATGTAGGACGCCCTACGAGTCCCGGGCTTTGGCATGGACCTTCGAGTGACGTGCTCAGGAAGGTCCTCGGCGGCAAGCTCCTCCTCGAAGTCGGGGTCAGCACCATTAGACGACGAGGGAGACGGAGAACGCCGGGCAGTCCGTTTGAAGGGACGAATTGGCTCATCCGAGTCTGACCCCGTGTTCATAGGGGTGCGAGAGGATGAGCCGGCCACGGTCTTCCGAGCGGTGTGCTTGGTCTTGCCCATGGAGCTCAAACACCTACGCGGAGGAAAAATCCCCAAATGAGGAACGAACATGGAGATACATGGGAGAGAGAGGGAGAAAATCAAATCCAACGTGAAAGGAGACGGAGGAGCGACCTGAGGATGGATCCCGCGAAGAATACAGAGGAAGAAGTGGGGGATCCGCGGAGGAGATCGGCCTAATCTCGAGGTCGGCGGCGCAGGGTAGGAGCTCCTCGAGCAGCTCCTCGAGCTGGCGGTGGCGGCTGGGGGAAAAGGGGCACTGAGGGTTAGGGCAAGAGCCCAGCCCTGCGCCCAGCTATATATATAGGCCCCGAGGCGTCGGACGTCCGGAGGTTATTTTGGCGTCGGACGACCGACACTGGTCGGACGACCGAAGGGGATTTTGCCGCCGGACGTGCGAGATCAGTCGGACGTCCGAGAAGGAGGAGGAGGCAGAGACTGATTCTGGTTTTTTTGTTTTGATGATGAGATGATGACTTGCATGGTTTCGCACACAAAAAAATACGAACATGGTTTTCTTAAAAGCATTACATGCATGAATTGATCTATGCGTACTTTGTAAGCTTAAAAACATAGAATTAAGACTCACTCCCCCTAAATACATGCCCACATCAAGACACCAACATAATGTGAGTATGTGTATGTGTGCAAGATTTCAAGATATGTTGTCAAGCTCCAAGATACCAAGTTCACGCCTAAGTTGACAGAACCTAGCTACGCTAAGTGGCTTGGTGAAAGTGTCGGCTAACTGCATGTCGGTACCCACATGGGTAATATCAATGTCACCCTTTTGCACATGGTCTCTCAAGAAATGATACCTAATATCAATATGTTTTGTGTGAGGGTGATCAATGGGGTTCTCGGAGATCTTGATGGCACTTTCATTATCACAGGGAAGAGGAACGTGTCGATACGTGATACCATAATCCTTTAGTGTTTGCCTCATCCATAGCAGTTGGGTTGCACAGCTTGCGGCTGCTATATATTCGGCCTCGGCCGTGGAGAGAGAAACACAGTTCTGCTTCTTCGAGAACCAACTTACCAAGGAGCGTCCAAGAAACTGACATGCACCGGAAGTGGATTTCCGTCCCACTTTATCACCGGCCCAATCCGCATCGGAATACCCAATAAGATCAAACTTTGCATCCTTAGGGTACCATAAGCCTAACTTTGGGGTGTGAACAAGGTATCTAAGAATATGCTTAACCGCCGTGTGATGGCTTTCCATAGGGGAAGCTTGAAATCTAGCACATATTCCTACACTTAACATGATGTCCGGTCTAGATGCGCAAAGATAAAGCAGCGAACCAATCATGGAGCGGTAAGTAGATGGGTCAAAAGGAATACCGTTTGAGTCTTCATTTAGAACTACATCGGTGGCCATAGGTGTCTTCATTGGTTTAGCATTTGTCATATCAAATTTTTCAAGAATGTCCTTGAGATACTTTGTTTGAGACAAGAAAATCCCTTCTTGAAATTGTTGTATTTGAAAACCAAGAAAGAACTTCAAGTCCGTGTTGAGTGACATCTCAAAGGTCTTGGTCATGGAGGCCGCAAACTTCTTGCACAAATGGATGTTAGGAGAACCAAAAATGATGTCATCTACATAGATTTGGCATAATATCAAATCACCGTTTTCCCTCTTAGTAAAAAGAGTGGGATCGATCACCCCCACCACAAATCCATCATCGAGTAGGAACTTCTTAAGATGATCGTACCAAGCACGGGGTGCTTGTTTAAGACCATACAGAGCCTTGTGAAGTTTATATACATGGTCTTTGTGATGAGGGTCAACAAACCCAGGTGGTTGTGATACATATACCTCTTCTTGTAGAGGACCGTTAAGAAAAGCACTTTTCACATCCATTTGATGCAAAGTAAAACCATTGAAAGCAGCATAGGCCAATAAAATGTGAATGGACTCAAGGCGAGCAACAGGGGCGAAAGTTTCACCAAAGTCCAAACCTTCAACTTGGGAGTACCCCTGTGCTACTAACCTTGCCTTGTTGCGTAGGACAGTCCCGTTCTCATCTTCCTTGTTCTTGAAAATCCATTTAGTTCCAATGACATTATGTTCCTCAGTTGGTCATTCTACCAATGACCATACTTCGTTGCGTGTAAAACTGTTTAGCTCCTCTTGCATAGCAAGTAGCCAGTCATTGTCACACAATGCATCCTGAACCCTGTGTGGCACGGTACTAGAGACAAACGAAAAGTGAGCACAAAAATTTGTTAATTGTTTACAAGTCACTCTACCTTCCGACACGCCTGTGAGGATTTGATCAATATCAACACGACCGGCCACACGTGGCATGATGGAGGTCAAGGTTTCACGAGGTTCGACTTTGTTTCCATCATCAACGTCCTCAACATATGGATCATTTATGTGCGGAGGAAGATATTCCTCTTCGCGTTGCACCTGTTGAGGTTCATCATCAAGCATACCCATACTTTGGTCTACCTCTTGAAGATCAACTTGTTCTTGAGTGTCATCAGGGTGAGAGACATGTTCTCCCACTTGATCCTCAACAACTGGCATGATGTGTGTGCTAGTATCTTGTGGAGGTACGGGCAGTGAACTGTCTTGAGGATGAGAGATACTCTCATCATCTTCATCATCATCATGGGGTCTTTGTTTTATGGGAAGAAGTGCACCTACACCCATGTTTAAGATATCTTGTGGGGAGTCTTCTTCACCTGCATCATTTAGATCAACTTCCTCTCCATGGGAGCGGTTAAATTCATCAAACATCACATCACAGGTTTCTATAACACATCCAGTGGATTTGTTGTAGACTCTGTAGGCGTGAGAGTTTGACCCATAGCCAACAAAAATCCCTTCAGTTGTTTTGGATTGAAATTTTCCTAACCGTTCTCGTTTGTTGAGGATGAAACATTTGCATCCAACACACGAAAGTACTTAACATTGGGCTTGTTCCCAGTTAGGAGCTCATATGGAGTCTTTTCCAATATTGATCGGAGGAAGAGCCGGTTTGATGCATGACATGCTGTGTTGACAGCCTCAGCCCAAAAACTATGTGGTGACTTGTATTCGTCTAACATGGACCTTGCCATTTCCACAAGTGTCCGGTTCTTCCTCTCTGCCACACCATTTTGTTGAGGGGTGTAAGGTGCGGAGTACTGATGTTCAATTCCCTCATCACTAAGAAATTCTTCTAGGGTGTAGTTCTTGAACTCAGAGCCATTATCACTTCTTACTGCCTTGATGTCCTTATCAAACTTCCGCTGGGCTTGTTTGGCAAAGTCAATGAAAGTGATCTTCGTCTTGTCCTTGGACTTGAGAAAGAACACCCATGTATATCTTGAGTAATCATCAACAATTACTAGGCCATACTTTTTCCCTCCAAGACTTGCCCATGAAGGAGGCCCAAACAGATCGACATGAAGGAGCTCTAACGGCCTCGAAGTGGATACAATGTTCTTGGGTGGATGTCTTGATTGATGTTGTTTCCCAGCTATGCATGCACTGCACACACGATCTTTCTTAAAAGATACATTTGTTAGTCCAAGGATGTCATTGCCGTTTAAGAGATTTTGAAGATTTTTCATGCCAACATGGGCGAGCCAGCGATGCCACAGCCATCCCATGTCGGCCTTGGCCGTTAGACAAGTTGTATGGAAAGTGCTCTCTTTCGAGAAATCAACCGTGTAAAGGTTGCCATCCAACTCTCCAACAAAGGCCACTTCAAGGGTGTCTCTCTTAAAGACTTTCACATCCGTTAGTCCAAATAATGTGTCATAACCGACGGAAGACAATTGGCGAACTGAAAGTAAATGATATTGAACAGATTGGATAAGCATGACATTTTCAATAGACATGTCATTAGTGATTGCCACCTTGCCCAACCCAATTACCTGCCCTTTCGACCCTCCACCAAATACAATGCTCATGTATGGTCGAATGGCTTGCATGAAGTCATAGAGCAAGTTACTATCTCCGGTCATATGATTGGTGCATCCATTGTCGATCACCCATTTGGCTCCTCCGGAGAAAACAGCCTGTAACGAATTAAGACTTGGTTTGAGTACCCATTTTGTAATGGGGCCTTTCACATTAGTTACAAGAGTCTTAGGGACCCAAATAGCATAGAATCGAAATGCATTACGGGGACCAATGAATTTAGCATAGACCTCTCCTTCCTTTGATTTGCAGAGTACATAAGATGGAGGCATGAATTCGGTTGTCTTGTTGTGAGTAGACGAACCCCTAGTGGCCGATCCACTCACAACCTTACCTTTATCTGTGTGTCCCTCTCATACAAATATTTCTTTAAGCGGAGTGGTACACTTGAGAGGAGATGCACTGTTCTTGGCAGTGCTTGGGTTGAACCCAAGCCCTTCCTTGGCGAAACCTCCATTGTGTCGACTTAAGATCTCATTGAGAGTCTTTTGTCCTTGTGCACATGTCATGAGACCTCTCTCTAGCTGTGCCTTTAACGAACAGTTTTCCTCAAGGATAGATGTCAGTTCACTACTAGAGTTAGTAGTGCAGGTATCAACATTGATAATAGGTGAGGAGTAGGCCTTAGCTAGAGTGTCAAGATAAGTGACCTTAAGTGCCTCAAAGCTCTTTGTAAGAACCGTGAGTTTCTCTTCCTTGTCTTTGAGAGACAAGGATAGACGCTCACAGTCCTTAGAAAGGGAAGCATGAGAGTTCACAAGTCGGTCTTTATCATTTAGTAATTCTTTGCACACATATTCAGCCTTTTTCAAGGAGGCAAGATCATTAACATGTTTATCAAGGTTTTCACCTACTTTTGAACATAGTGCATCATTTTGTGCTTCCTCATACAGGACTTTCTGCTCAAGGAGTTCATTTCTCTCCTTCTCCTCAGTGACGAGGGTTTCGAGTTCCTTGATGGTATTGGTGTGCTTACTCACCATTTCCATAAGTATGCGAAACATAGTGAGCTTCTTTCCTTTAAGAGAGCACATAAATTTGTTTATTTTAGCAAGCATGGGATGATCTAAGTCATTATCCTCATAGTGATCTTCCGCATCAAGATACTCACCAGAAGGAGTGGAAACTAGACTGAAGGAGTTTAACCGTGGAGTTACCTTAACCTTATCATGGGAGCTTTGGTCTTGCTCATCTCCCATGGCAGTCTTTGCCATCAAACACTTGTGAGCGTTGCCCTTGTAGTCCTTCATATAGTTGTAGTGAACAACATCACCACTTTTGTTGACTAGCCTCAAGGTGCTTTGTGTATCTTGAGCTACTCCGGCAACTCCACCAACATCTTCTGGATCTGATTCTTCTTGTGCAACCATTGCTCTTCCATCTGTCCTCTTGAACTTGGAGTTCATAGGGTTTGGCAACTTCTTCTTTACAAAGGTCTTTGGAAACCTTGGTTTGTCTTCTCTCTTCTCATAAGGGCAGTCATTGGAGAAGTGGTTGGTTTCCTCACAGTTATAGCATTTCCTTACCTTCTTCTTTCGGAATCTTCCCTTGAACTTTCCTGCACTTAACTTCTTTACAAAGAGAGCAATGTCCTCATAAGATGGGCTTTCATCAGAGTCAACATCATCACCATCTTCGCAGTCATCATCACCCTCTTCTTCTTCACTTTCTTCTTCGTCACACTCATGCTTGGCTTTCAAAGCAAGATTGATCTTTGATGTTGAAGTGCCATGCATGGCTAGGTGCTTTGTTGCATTTGCCTTTGACTCTTCAAATAATTGGAAGGTGGATATGATGTCATCCGGAGTCATTTCTTTGAACCCATGATGCTGCCTCATGTCCCATACCATTTGATGGTGATACGGAGCAAGAGCGTGAAGTAACTTGTCCACAAGAAATCTCTTGGTCAGATTGAAGCCATCTTGCGTCTTGTCACAGTCACATGACTCAATGTCTGCGGCGAGAGTCATGAGTCATTCTAGTAGTTGCTTGGGAGATTCACCCTTTTCCATACAGAAATTCTGTAATTGCCCCTTGGCAATTTCATATTGAGCAAGCCGAAGAGTGGAGGTACCGGTCTTGGTCCTTATGATGTTGTCCCACAATTCCTTGGCACTTGTGATGTGAATGTATGGTCTTCGTTGCTTGTCATTCATTCCTTTTCTTATGCACATGATCGCAGTGTCATTGAGATGCTTGTCATAAGTTTCTCTGGGCGTGAGGCATCTTGGATCTGCAGGATTGTACCCATGCTCGAGGATGTCCAACATCTCATCATTGGCATACCTAAGATGATCCTGCATACCAACTCTCCACAAAGCAAAATCGGAATTGTCATCAAGCAAGGGAGGTTTTCCTCCAGGATTGTACTTAGGTTTCTCAATTTGAGATCTAGCATAAAGCCACGGAACACTGGTTTGGTTCCTCTCCGGAGGTGGTTGGCCAAATGAAGTACCGTGCACGTGGGGCCCTGAGGCCCTCGGGGACGTGGTTGTCCCCGTGGTTAGTGATGCTAGTCTCATTTGAATCATGGCCTCAAGAGAAGCACCATGCTCCTCTTTTTGCTTGGCAAGGGCCCGTTCCAGGTCCTCAGAGGTGAAAGACTTGACTTTCGAGGAAGTCCCGTCCCTCTGCACTGGAGCTAGTGTAGCTGGATCCACGTCCATCTCGCTCAGGGCGGTTAAGCCACACAAATAGAGCACGAGGCTCTGATACCAATTGAAAAGGATCGAGATGGACCTAGAGGGGGGGGTGAATAGGTACAAATCCAAATTTTAATAATTACTTAGCAATTTTAGGCTAAAGTGCGGAATATGAGTGTAAGCCTAATAATTGCTATGACAATAGTAAGCTATTTGGAGTGAAGTAAGACAAGCGGTAAACAATAATCAAATACAAGTATGTAATAAGGATTAACACAAGTAGAGAGTTAGGGTTAGGAATAACCGAAACTCCGAGAGAGACAAGGATGTATCCCGATGTTCACTTCCTTGGAGGGAAGCTACGTCACCGTTAGAGGGGCGGATGTTACCACGAAGGCTCACCCTATTTTCCCTTTGAGATAACTCCATGAAGGCGTTTCTCAACCACTAGTGGTAAGCCTTGAGGTGGCTTCCAAACCTTCACAAACTTTCCGGGGGATATCACAATGGTTTGATTCCTCTCCGAAGACTCCTACCGCCTAGGAGTCTCCAACCTCCAAGAGTAACAAGATCACGGGGATTGCTCAAAACTTGCTCAAATCACAAATCACTTTGGTGGGAAGGAGGAGAGGGAGACGATCTATCTTTTGATTGGAACAACACTCAAAAGGACTCACAAATGCTCTTGGGATCTAGGATTTGGTGTAGACAAGAGTGAGTGAGAGGAAAGGTGTTCTTGGGTGTATTCTAGATGTGTTGAACACCCTTTCACGAGGTGGGAAAAGAGTATATATAGTGTGGAGTGAAATCCAGCCGTTGGAGGTGCTCAAGTCACACAGGGTCCGGACATCCGACAGTTGCCGAAAGTCCGGGCGTCCGCGAGGGGCCGGACGGCCGACAGGGGTCGGTCGTCCGAGGCCTGTGGGCACGACTGGAACTCTTTTGAATTTATCAGCGACCGGACGTCCGACAGTGGTCGGTCGTCCGAGGCCTGTAGATACGACTGAACCTATTTTGAATTTATCAGCGTCCGGACGTACGGAGTAGACCGGAAATCCGTGTTATACAGCTCAACTTCTACTGGTGGTAGTTTCCGGATTTCCGACGGGGGTCGGACGTTCGGCGCTCGGACGTCCGGAGGGAGCCGGATTTCCGAGTTATGGAACACAAATTCTACTGGTACATGCTTCCGGATTTCCGGGGCTTGGCAGGACGTCCGGCCCTCGGATGTCCGGAGGGAGCCGGATTTCCGAGTTATACGCCTCAAAACTTCTGGTGACGGGCTGCGGATTTCCGAAGCCTGCCGGTCGTCCGGCCCTCGGACGTCCGGAGGGAGCCGGATGTTCGAGGCAATAGTCCTGTTTTGAATGAGAACATAGTGGAGATTGTGTGGTGTTTGGTATGATAGTAAAGCTGTGGTATGAGCAAGTTCATCGCAAAACCTGTGATCCCCTCTTAATAGTGCGGGATCCCTATACTCAATATCAGTAAACTCAAAAGACTAATCTACATCATCTCTTCTTAATCCCGAGCCTTCTCGAAATATAACTCCCCAATCTTTTCAGACAACCTTTTGCACATAATTCCCAATCTACTAAAGTACTTTCCATCCTGAGATACACTCAACAAATAGGATTAGTTTCCTATGTATGTGTTGTCATCAACACAAAAAGACGATTAGGGGCATAGCTTGCACTTTCAGTGAGTCTTTGAAATCGGATCATTGTGACACTTGTCGGTTGGCCATTAACCTAGGGTCACTTCGGTCATATCATGTTAGATTTCCTGTTGGCTACAAATTGCCCATTCCCTCCACCATAAGTTGCTGGCTGCTGAGGGTTATTATACAAATTTTGTCGTTTTGGAGCAACCAACCTCAAAGACATTGAGAGAGAGAGAGAGATCTATCTAGCGAGGAGAAATCCAAACACCTAGAGCCACAATGTTTAAGCGTCACTGAAGCTGTTCAGTTCTAAGAGAACCAAATACTTATTACACTCGAAGACCATGATCTTCCACACGGTTAGGTGTCATGTTCTAGAGCATCCAAGAGTCATTGTGGATTGTCGGGTGACCTAGTTTGTGAAGGTTTCAGAAGTCTACCTTGAATACTTACCAGAGTGATTGAGCAAGGCCTAAGTGACTTTGGCTCAAGGGGAATAAGGTGAAGACGAGGCCATGAGAGTCGAACCTCAACCTCCCTAACTAGATGTATAGTTGTCACAACAACTGGAACTGGTCCAAAAAATCTTGTGTCTTCGTCAAGCAGTTGGTTCTAACTTTCCACTCTTTACATATTGATTTATATTGTGAAGCCATTGCTTGCTTGTTCTTGTGTGAAGACATTCGCGGAAGACATACATCTGATTACCTCTTGTCTTCGTACTGCTTAAGTTTATCTTCGATACATCTTTGTTTACATGATGACTACCCCATGCTTGCTTGAATATCTTCATATTGTTGCATGCATTTCCTAGTCCCTTGATTGATATCCCTTACTGATCCTTAGTCGCATCTGCTCACTTCGAACACTTTTACTGTTTTGAAGCTTTCCATAAAAATTGCCTATTCACCCCCCTCTAGTCAATAACTAGCACTTTCACGAAGATACCATCGTCGTTCGCGGTTTGTGTCTCATGCGGGGGGTGGCGGTGGTGGAGTCTGAAACACTATCTAAGAGGATTCATAAGTGTGTGTAGCTTGGTCATCATCATCGTCGAAGCCCTCTAACAACGAACCAACACCAATTATCATGGGCGACTACACGAAATGCATGAACTGTGGCCACTCGTTGCTTACTAAAGTAGAGTTGCACGTGTAAAATTGATTTGCGAACATACAATTCTAAAAATAAAGTACAAAGTAGTGTTACCTAGTCCCATTTGCTGATGCCAAGACGGGCTTCCTGGTTGTGAAGAGGTGGCGGGCAGTAAGTTCGACCTGGGGGTGAAGCCATTCGATGTAGTTCTGAACGATGCACGGAGGGACATGTCGAGTGATATGCTCGACGAGGAACTGCAACATCTGAAGATCGTGTACATGTAACAACCGCATAAATCCCTCGTAGCTTCTCATCAAAACGCCTCAACCATGATAAGTGCTCTGGTTATGGGATAATATCCTCCCTCTCAACCCGACGCATTAAAGCGAAAACCACCTCTCATGCCTCGATTGTCAAGTCACTCTATACATGAAGACTTAACCAATTGTATATGTTTATGTTATGAGATACTACACATATGAGTTACATGGTACGTACCTTATGGTGTCTCGTTCCCACAACAGAGGCAATTGGGTACATATCATGAGTGAGAGGGTTTTCCATCTAATCAGGAGTAGCCGACGGAACCAAGTAGATCCTTGTCGTATGATGGTAACGCTCCAGATACAACCCGAACTTGTCCTAGTCAAAGGGTCGAACCTCATCCCAAATATTTGCCGGCACGGTAGTCTATGCCTCCTCCTTCACTTCCTCCTCGAAATTATTAGAATACAGATCTTCCGAAAATCCATCCTCGTCCTCCTCCTCCATCACCCTTTGCATTGTTTCCCTCCCTCGTCCCCATCAGCAAAACCACTACTAGCAAATAATGTCGACTGGCTACTCTGGCCTGCATCATAACCACACAAAATTATGTGGCACGTAATCTGAATCTTCCCAGGGATAGCTAACATCAACATCTTCTTGTTGTGACCTCAATAGGCCAATCTCGCTAGCAGCTTGACTGCCCTGGCCGGGTTCATACCCCGTGGATAGTTAACACTACTGTTATGCAATTCCGACTCATAAAAATTTCACGACTAAAAATACAACCACACTATAGTTAACGCTGGCGTTATGCAATATCATCTACACTAACTAAACACTAAAATTTTCGACGAGATGGTTATACCTTTGACGCATGAGTTGTCGGCTGCGAGCTTGTCTATTCCCGAAGCTTGTGCACCACCACCATCGTCGCATCCGCCTCGGCTCCTAGAGGTTGCCCCACTCGTAATACCCATGAAGCCGCCCTAGTCACACCTACCCCCAGCTGCACCTCCTACCCATAATGGCTCTTCCCCACCATGCCTACTCCTCACCACAGCTCCGAAAGGACTACCCCATGGATAGACCGGAGCCTAGGCCATCGGGAATAGCTATACTCAAGTGGATATGATCAATGGTTGTGAGAATGGCATGGAAACGAAGTAGATTAAGCGAAAAATAAGAAGAGTGTGTGCGCGCAGCGCGCACACAGAGTGCACTAGCATCGGGAGGAAGAAGACGGTAGGTCTTATCCCGACCTCTTCGATTGCGCGTTAGGCGAAGACCACTCTTCGATCTCGGGCTAACCGAAGCAACTCTCTTGAGCCTACGGCCGACCGACAACGGATCGCCGGTCCAGTTGCGCCACTCTTCGGCCACACGTAAACCGAAAATAGTACTTCCCTCAAAGTGTGGCCCAAAAGCCCCTCTTCGGCCCAAAGAACATGAAAGACCACCTCTTTGGTCTAAGGGTGGCCCATACATTTTCAGAATTTGTTATAAAAAAAGTACTTTCTATGTCCCAAAATAAGTGACGTAAATTTAATACTAAATTAATACAAATTTTGTACTAAAGCATCGATATTTATTTTGGGACGTAGGGAGTAATATTAAAAAAACGGATATATTTGTCTACCCAAACTAAAAAACTGTCTCGGCCCAGCTTGAAATTGGCCCACGTCTAACCTGTCTTTGGTCTTTCCTCCTTCCTTCCACTCACAGCGTGCTGGTCTGGTCTTCCTCCCACAGGCGCAATTCGTCACAATTCCTAACAAGCCCAGCAGAATCGCGGGAGCAGAGTGGGGGCGGAGAGGAGCGAGGTCAGTGGGGCAGACCACGCCGCAGCCATGTCGGTGCAGGAGTACCTAGAGAAGCACCTGCTCCCGCGCAAGATCGAGGAGGCCGTGAACGCGGCCGTCCGCGCCAAGGCCGCCGACCCGGTGCTCTTCATCTCCACCCACATGCGGCGGGCGGCGCCGGCCGTGATCACGCGGGTGTGCGCGCGGCAGATCCTGGACAGCCGCGGCGCCCCCGCGGTGGAGGTCGACCTGCACACCAACAAGGCCGTGCACCGCGCGTCCGCGGCCGGGCCGAGCGCCCCCGAGGGCGCCGCGGTCGACGCCACGAGGGACGTCGAGAAGCGGAGGCTCCTCGCCAAGGCGGTCGCTGAATCGGTGCGGCTGATCAACGGCAAGGTGTCGGAGGCGCTCGTGGGGATGGATCCGCAGCAGCAGGCGCAGATCGACCAGGCCATCATGGACTTGGACAAGGCACACCACAGGGTACATAGTCGAAACCCCGATGATTCCCTCTCTCATTCTCTGTTGGTGATCTGTTCCTGCATTGCCAAGCTCTATTTGTGTAAATGTGATAATGAATTATCATATGAGGATGCTGTTATGCCGTGTCTAGGTGTTTTCCCTAACCACATACTCCAATTCTATACTTTGCTACACGGTGGCAATATTTGGCACTGGCTTGCTTCATTTTAGGCTTCCCTGCTGGAAATAATGATGTGCCATTTTCGATGGTTGTAATGAATACTGGTTTACTAGTATCTCATTTTTTTTGTGCCAAAAAAGAGTATCTCGATTTAGTACGATTGTGTAGTTAGCAAAAGTTTCTGTGGATGTGCATTGTCCTCTGGTTATTTGTGAGGGCACCATGTAACACATCCTGCTTATACAGTAACTAATTTACTATGATAACCTTGTTCAGACTGAGGTTGGAGCGAATGCTATGCTGGCCGTATCAATTGCAGCTTGTAAAGCTGGTGCTGCTGAGAAAGAGGTATCATTTATGTTTTTTATCTGGGTTTTAGGTGAAAAATGAGTCTGCGACGATGACACAAATTCTTATACTTGTTTGCCTATTTCTGTGCAGGTTCCGCTGTACAAGCATATAGCAGATCTTGTTGGTAAAAGCGCAACAACGCTTCCCGTCCCAGCAATTACAGTCATTAATGGTGGAACCCATGCTGGAAATAATCTTCCCATTCAAGTATTTCCACTTCGCATTTAGGATTACCTTTTGTTGTAAACTTTGCTTTGCAGACTGCTGAGAACACTTTTTTTTTTTTTTTGCAAATAGACTGCTAAGAACACTCTCTTAGGCTCTGCTATTAACCCCAAAACTTTGCAGAGTTTAAGATTGTTACTACCTTGTTTCTTACTGTAATATACTACATGTAGTTTGACATCCCAATATACTGTAATGTTTTTTTTTTTTGCATAGTACTTTGAAGTAAAGTGTACGTTTCTGTAGGAAATTATGATCCTTCCCATCGGTGCAAAAAACTTTGAAGAAGCAATGCAGATGGGTTCAGAGACATATCATCATCTGAAGGTACCCTCCATTTTAGCAAACTGCTTCACAGATATACTTCAATAATAACACTGTGCACACTTTCTTGGCTATATGTGTATTTTCTAGTCCCATATTTGGGTCAACCTGCTACCTGCCCATCAAACATTCAACAAGCATTGTGTTTCCACGAAAACTTTATGCCTTATGCTAGCTTGTCAACTCTCTTTTCTGTCTTCTTAATTTGCTTGGCACTACTTTTTCTTGGTGATTGCTGCTAAGACAAAACAGGAAATTACTTAAACATTGGCTGTCCAGCTGTTTGAAAGTTTTGTTTTTATAATGCAGTTCTGCACAGAAATGTATGCTGATTTTCACTAACAATCTGTTACTAATGATTTGTTAGGATATTATATGGGAGAAGTATGGTTCAGAAAGTTGCAACATTGGCGATGATGGTGGATTTGCTCCAAATATTTCCAGGCAAGTAAGGAACTGATTTTACTTTTTCCTGACGTGCATTCTTTCTCAGTTTCCCCTTTGAACACCTACATATGGATCTTAAAATACCATATCTATGTCTGGTGAATGTTCAGTATAACCGAAGGCCTGGATCTTGTCATTGCGGCAATAGATAGAGCTGGATATAATGGAAGGATCAAATTAGCAATTGATGCTGCTGCTACTGATTTTTGCGTAGGTAAGGATAAATCAGTGAAATCTCTATCATCCATGCATCCTTAGCCGTTAACACAATGATTTATATTCTCCTTTGAATAACATCTTGGGCATCTACATAACTATACCCAATAGAATTGCAAGTAACGGCATGCATTTCACAGATAGTTCCATAGAGTTGCTGTGTTAGAAGGATGTGTTTTTTATCCTACTATGTTTTCCAGCTTCTTCTTTGTGTTGCATCGTTGTTGTTTTTACAGCTATCCTTGCTGTCTGTAACTTAATATGCTAGGGCTAGTTAAAGCATACCGTTGTGATCAGCATTTCCAATCAGGCACCATTTGACCAATCTCTTGCTATTATACTGTTGTTATACTTTTTGCAAGTGTATGACCTTGAAACATGGAAAATAATGAGTTTTTTCAAGCTAGAAACAGTGAGCTTGAATAGCAGTCAGATGTATATTGCAGGCTATTGTTGACTAATCTTACTATTTTAGTGAGTTAACTTCCCTGCTTGCTCATGCATCTCTTTGCAGGAAAGAAATATGACCTGGAGTTCAAATCTGCAAAGAAAACGGGGCAAAATTTCAAAACTGGGGATGATATGATTGAGATTTATAGTCAACTATGTTCAGGTATCACTTGTTTGTGGATTTACATATTCTGGAAGACAAATCTCTTGACTTCATGAACCTTATATTTCCTCTTTTTTGTAAACTAGAGTACCCACTTGTCTCCATTGAACAGCCCTTTGACAAAGATGACTGGGAGCACTCGAAAAAGTTTACCACCCTAGAGCTATGTCAGGTACCTATTGTGCTTTTATTTTCTATTTTCTGTCAGGGGCTCATGCCATAATGCATTTGCAGGTTGTAGGAGACGACTTATTGATGTCAGATCCTGAACGCATCAAGCGGGCAGTAAATGAATATACTTGTGACGCTCTTACTCTCAAGGTAAGTCACAAATCATTCATTTGTCTATTGATGTTTATGAATTTGTTAATGCTGCTTTGTGCAAGTTACTGGGACCCCGAAGGCTAACAATACCACATAGACTCTGGAATTAGGCATTTTTAAGCTGGAACAAGCCACAATTCATTTTGACTAACCACAGCAATCTTTGTTCCTGGATACTCAGTGTGGTTTTTTGTTTGATTGAATGCCGCTCCTTCCATTTTGTGCTTATTATTTTGCATGACATGATTTGAGTTTAAGGGCACTTACACACAATTTGATGTAGTGCTTGAATTCACGAAGATGAGCAATTAATTGTTGAACTGATTGTAGGCACATAAGGTTGCAAGAGCCACATGGTTGCACATGTAGTACTTGCCTCCTTGATTCTTACTTACTCTCTTGATTTCCTTAACTGTCCATGGATTCTCTTTTTCATATACCTTATTATGTGTTTCCTCTTCTTTTTCATGTGTGTAGGGAAGTCAAGTGGGCACTGTCACTGAGGCCATAGAGGCTGTGAAACAGGCAAAGGATGCTCATTGGGGTGTGATGGTGTCACATAGGTCTGGGGACACGGATGACCCTTTCATCGCCGACCTGGCTGTCGGTGCAGCAGCTGGACAGATCAAAGCCGGTGCCCCCTGCCGTGGAGAGTGCCTCACTAAATACAATCAGGTTTCTGCTGAATGCTTGATGCCTTTTATGTGAATACATGCACCGAAGCATTTGACTAAAGTCATAGTGCTATATGGTCATTCTAAATAGCTTATTTTGTCTTGAATGGTCTTTGATGACTGTGTGCATTGTCTCTGCAGCTTCTAAGAATAGAGGAAGAACTTGGAATCGAAGGTGTGTACGCTGGTGAAAATTGGAGAACTACCGCAAGCTGACTTGTGGCTCACTGGATTCGTCGATGTGATTTGGGTGGTTCTGTAGAAATGTGTTATGTTCTGGCTCAGCAAAGGCACGGAAAGAGGGTAGCTTAACAAACTGGGGAAACTTTCAGGCACACATTGGTTTCTTAGATGTAGTGGTTGAACTGCTGGGGCTTTACTTGTGAGAGATGTTCAGCTATGCCTTTTTCCCTTTTTCATTTCTATACGGTATGGAATGGATCGTGCAGAAGATACATGAATTTGAGAATGGGTTTAAAGGAGTAGAATTTTCATATACACAATTCCAGTGTACTCCAGTTTTATGTTTGAAATTCGCCAGATATAGTTAAATGCAAAGTGTTTGTGTTCTACGGAGGCAGTTTGCGTGAGCACATCTTACTTAATGGAGATCTCTTAGGCCCTGTTTGGAACCACAATAGATTATGATAATCTAGATTATGAAGATAGATTATATAATCTGATTTATAAAAGTAATTTAGTGAACATGTTTGGAGGTCAGATTATATAAACTGTAATTCAGGTTTTATATTGCATAATGACCTGTCTGTCCTTTGTTTTTTAAAAGGAGGGTGGCGATGGCAGGAATGTAATTATCTCCAACTTTACAAGGGTAATGGATCATTAGCAATCCATAATCTGATTTTAGCTGGGGAAGAGTAGATTGTGAGTTTTAATAAGCTGTCCATCTAGTTTTATAATCTACACCATAATCTGTTCATATAGTTTTTGTAATCTACACCATAATCTGTTCATATAGTTTTTATAATCTACACCATAATATATCCTGTTTAGAGATAGAATAAATTATAAAAACTGAATTATATAATTCGAGTGGTTCCAAACAGAGCCTTGCTAATGTGGTAGAAATTGTGACCAGACAGGAAAATGGTGCTCATCAACGCAGCTGAAATATTGATGCACTGAGGCACCACAAGAACTCATTATACCAGTACCTGATGCACAGCAATTTCAACAGTTTCTTTCGGAATGACATCAACTCCATGGTTCAACAACGTGATCCAGCTAGCACACAAGGAGATACGAAATTGATAGGTCCTGGTATCCCCGGAGCTTGAACACAGCATACAGCAGGTTACAATCGTAAATAAAGAGCAAGGCTTCCAAACTTCCAGCCTCAAAGCCCACTTTAAAGATGGCAGCATAATCAGGAGGATTCAGCAGCCGCCTGTGCTGTTTGTGCCGCGGCCTGTGCGGTTTGCGCCTCTGCTGCGCGCTTGACCGATGCGCACTTGATCAGATGGTTGTAGCTCCCCTTCTCCTTGAAAAGCTGTGAGAAATGGTGCTTGCAGTAGAGGATGCCTTCCAAAGCCGCGTAATTGGAGGGCGAGAGGGCGCAGCCTCCATGAGAGCATTTGAAGCAGGACTTGTGGTAAGACTTCTCTTCAACTGTCACCTGCAAGATTTAGTTTAACAACTAGGCATGAGTCATCTGCATGTTCTGGAGGCTTTAGGATATGACTGAAAAGGAAATTGATGATTCAAGACGATTATCATGGAAGTCTGCTTGCCTAAAAGGTATACAGATCATTAAACAAAGTAAAGTGAAGGCTATACAGCTATATACCCTTGTGTTCAATCACAAACGGTCAACCGACAGTTTTCACATTCTGAAACTTACGATTCTTTCGTGAAAATGACGAAATTGACTAGAATGTACAATTGTGTTACCTTCTCAAGAGGGTATGCTGTTTTACCACAAGTGGCGCACTTGTCCTGCGTTCCAGAAAACATGCCAGCAGCTTTGCTTGGCGATCTAGTCTGAAAAAGCGCATTCCACATAATAAGGCTAACTGAGCAAAGAGATAAAAGACACATGTACATGCAGCCTATATGGTACAGACCAGCTCAGGAGTCAACTTGTCCGTTGCAGATTTCGCGGCTGAAAGAAGCAAAACCAAGGATCAGGACACATTCGATCAAGGAAATAACAACGTCTGTCATGCTTGCAGATTAGTATTAAATGGAAACCTACGGGATTGTGACTGGAAGCTCTTATTGTAGCTCCCGGTCTCCTTGAACAGCTGCGCGAAATGGGGCTTGCAGTAGGGCACCCCTTCGAACGAGGAGTAGCTGCTAAACTGCCAAACAGCAAAAACAAGATGTCCAGATAGATTGTTATTTCTCTTACTTGTTTTTACCAATCCAGAGAAGGTGAAATGAACAAAGCCATGGTGATCTCCTATGTCCTATCCTAGGCAGGCACACGATTCTGACAGGGAATTCAAGCGCCAGATCCGTGCGGCAGACCAGTCCGCAGATCTGACATCGCATTTCATTCTACAGATCCGTCGACGACCGTTGACATCCACCCGACGATCTTCTTGGTTGTCTCCCGGAAGTAAAAGAAGACGGCCGGCGATGGTAGAAACTAGAAAGATGATAGGAAGGCAAAGAGGGGAGATGACATACGGAGAGGGTGGACTTGCAGTGGTGGCACTTGAAGCAGGCGCGGTGGAAGACGGCGCCGTCGGTGGAGAGCTGGTCCATGGGGTAGACCGTCTTGGTGCACACCTTGCACTTCTGCTGCGTCCCGCTGAACATGGTCGCCGCCGTCGCCGTGGTCTCCCTCTCCCCCGATCTGATCTCTGCCTGCCCCCCTGCGCCCGATGCGACGATGCGACGAACAACCCCACGAGCGCCCCCAATGGCCGCGCTTATATACTCGGCAGAGGACGGACGGACGGATGGATGGAATGAATTATGGCGGTCTCTCGATCGGGCCGGCTCACAGTTGCCGCGGCGGAAAGAAAAAGGGAACGAACGAACGAAGCGAAGGGGGAGGGAAAGGGCGGTGGGATGAGGGTGCGGGGCCCGCCGCGCGCTACAGCAGTGCTCATTAACGAGTACGCAATTGATTAATTATTACAGCCTTCTATAGTAGAGCGTGCTGCTGCTGCTGCGCGCACGAACGTGGCCCCGGCTGGGCGGCTGCCGGGGGGCCCGGAAGCACGCGGGGGCCCGGCTGCCAGTGGGTGTGCGGTTGGTGGCGGCCACGCGGGGACGGAGCTCTTCTGGGTCTCGGTCTGACTGGCGCGAGAAGTGCAGCAGAAGCAACGGCTACGACTGCTGGTATCCGCATCGATGCGGGGGGCCCAGTGGTCAGCCCCTGCGACGGCGAGAGGTGAGAGATATTCTTTGGATATAATTTGTACTAATTGTTGGAGTATTTTTTTTTTCGGGGTAGGAATATGTAGGTGCGGGGAGTATAAAGGGAGGGAGATATTATTGGCTGCCGCAGCGGCGAGCGGTGCGGCCCACGTCGGCCAGCTCTTTCCCTGCTGCCTCGCCGGACCACTCTGCCTGTTTGGTTTTGTTTGCTGGAGGCAGGGAGCGCACTGCGTAAGCATTAACTCTTCTTTCCTGTATTGTTATTGCATGCACGCCTAAACGGAAGAGGCTGGGGCGTGGGGCCGGGCCGTTTAGGTTTGGCGAGTGGGCCGGTGCCAACTGCGCTACTAGCACGCACGGCATCGACGCACTGCCGTGGTCATTTACTATTTGCTCATTTATTTGCTCCTGCGTGGCCTGTCTCTCTGTGCTTATTATACGGGCAGGCTACAGCTCATTTTTGTAACGCCGGGTTCAAGCATGTTTAGGACTTGACTCTTGGAGCATACTGGAATGTGCTCGTGATAACCATCACGTTTGTTCATTGGGCCGGACGGGACGGTAACCCCCCCCCCCCCCCCCCCCCCCCCCAACAAAAAACACGCCCGTACAGCTCATCCAACGAATATATCATTCCGTTCAGCAGTGCTTTGCGTCTTTGCGAGACGATATACCTGCACCCACATGATGATTGGATTTGAAGCGAGCCTCGTCGTCAACCACCGAGTGCGACCAAGGCACCATTATCCTGCCCGGCACCAACCGGAAAACGCAATCAACAACCCCACGGCACGACGCCAACCAAATCACTTCCAAAGCAGCACTGGCCTCCACGCCATCACCATCACCATGCAGCAGAGACATAGTTAGCTCGTGTGGCGCTATCACCAGGTTCAGGCCGGTGGTAATTCTAGCTCCAAATCCACAAATTCCCAAAATGCCCATGACCGTGATGAACGAAACAGCGGTTACAGCATCATAACCGAAGAACAAGAGCTTAATTAGCAGGATCGAAGAATGTAACCATGGAAAGAAAACGGGAATTTATATATGTGCCACGGATGGGCGGTGTGGCTGCCGGTATTCTGTCTGATGCTTAGCCCGGACGTGTCTCATGTGCCCATTTTATATCAGCAGATCATAGTGGTTCTTCCCGCTGTATAATAGCCTCACCGGCACCCGTTTCTTCCCCTCTTTTGAGTCTTTGGTAAACTCCAACCCGTACTCGGCAATTGGGATAAACCCGTTGCCCCGTCCGCGGTACTGTTGCACAAAGGAAGGGCAGATTAAGTTCGAGATGAAGTGAGAAAAAAGGTGACAAGCACCGAGTCAAGCATAATATACAGGGCAAACATGATTGCAGTGAAAAGGATAAAATGGTGCAATAAATCCACACGGTGTTTCCAATTTTGGAGACACGTTGGATTTAAACATCGAAATAATGCAAAAGGAAAGGTATCCACCAATCTTTCAAACAGTTCAATTTGCACTTCGCAGACGTCTTTCCAATTAATTATGCCCGGAATCTGGGATGTTGGGGATTCAGAACTTCGGGCCAAGGAAACAGAAACCAAAATGCAGTTTAGATTTTCAACACCACTCTGAAGGAAACTTTAGGCAGATTGTCTAGTTCCAAACGAACTTTTAGTTTTTGTTATTGAAGTACCAAGAAATCTTGGCTACATATTATCAATTGCTAGTATGTGTGCCTTCTGTTTTCATCAACTTTTATCATAGTACAATGCAATGTTCATAGTGATGATGATGGTGTTCTTAAAGTCACTATTCTTCCAAAACCTGTTGTTCAGTTTCTCTCCCTTAACAATAATAAAAGCGAGCTAATTGGATCAACTATTCCATTGATATTTTTTATGAGAATCGCTTCCATCATGTCACAACCATATTATTAAATATAGATGAAGTTTTATTATCCTTCTCCATTCTGCACACATATAGATTCATCGTCACCTAAGGCAGTTGAATTTACCTCACGCTCCGGAATGTAAATAATGATTGGTTGCCGGCACAGTCTAGACAAAACCTGGAAAGAGCAGATGCCGGATGAAAATCATATGTGAATGAGCCATGTATACAGATATAACAATTTAAGCAACAAATACAATATCAATCTACTCAGAAATGGGTGGCCTACTTTAGAACATCCAGAAGTTAAACAGAAGTATATTTTTGACTTTATCACGCTAAAAAGGAAGAATGATGCATGAACTGTACTGCTTAAAACATAAAATGACTGATACATGCGAGTCAGATGTTCTCCAGATGTAATCTGACAAAGAACTGATGCCTCCATCAACTATGCATGTTAACTTTTAGAACCATCAAATCCATACCAAGAGTTCTGACTCTCCGCCCCAAAAATCAGGTCGCCTTATCCTTTGGCAGTATCTACAAAAGCAGGCATAGCCGTTAGCATATCTAATTTCATGATATTGAAGTAAATAAAAAAGCTATAGGAACCTTACCGTTTCAAAGATTCATCCACTGTAATGGCTATAATTGCCTCTTCATACTTTTGACGCTCGGTTTGGTTGTCACATATAACTTCTTTCACTGCCAGCCGTAAGTCGTCTAGGATATTGAAGGTAAATTCCATCATAAAAATATATTTCAACAATAAACTGTCTTTCAATGGAGACCTGGCAAATTTCCAAGGCAATAACAATACTATATGACCAGCTCGAAGGTTGAGCGATGGGTACTCTCAGGTTTATTGGGATGGGGAGGTTGTAAGGAATGTGCAATTTAAATTTAAAAGAAACACGTACAGCTCTTCTTCACATATCCCTGGCAACAGGATAAGCTTTTGCCTACTCCATATCTTCGTACAGGGAGCCTCTCCAAAATATTTCCTATTGATATCGCTTCATGCTCCAGCGGACTCTTCAATTTTTCACTCTCCATATTCCACTATTCTATATTTTATCAATATCATATAAATAACAATATACTTGTAACCGCTATGTTTTCAACAGCAATGGTTCTATCTGATGGGTATATTTGTAATGGCTACTTTTTCTGGTCTATATATGTGCAAAGTCATTCGCTCTTCCTGATTGTTACTCCTCTACAAGATAGCAATGAGCCGTCACTACTTACTGAAGTGGTGTCTCTTGGATTCATCATCGTCACATGATGGCAAAGTACTTATTCTTACTACATATCCAGCACATAATATCAGCTTTTGAATGTTCCAAGCCATGGCATGGTGGTTCTGTGCCTAAACAGAGGTAATTCGTCCTATTAGAAAAATAGTCCTTTGGACTATACAAAGACTACTTTCCAGATGCTCCTACCAACAACCCAATTATATTTCAGTGCAGGTTTGTTATCACTCCATCTATTTCTGTTCTCCTTTTTTTTGTTATTTTCGCATAGGTTTAGAATGACTTCTCTCAAAAAAAAATTGGCACAGTGCACATTGTATAAGATCATGACGGCTATTTTGTACAGAAAAGAGATGGAGCTGGACATCTTGGGTTATATTCGACGGAGAAGATTACCGTAGCATTACGGAATGCTAATGTATGACGTAGCAAAGAATGCTACAGATAGTTATGTTTGGATTGAAGAAAGTGTTACTATAAAGTCTTAAAATTTGTGAAAAACTATTGTTGAAATCTCTAGGAATGAGTATTTGAGATCTTCAAATGAGAATTTTACTGCTGGATGACAAGCAATAGGAGAAAAAAAGGTGTTTTCCCATAATGCTAAGTAGCATAGCTTGCATGCATTCGAAGTGGAAAGCTGTCCAGCAGCATGACAAAATTTCTCTTTACTCTCCAGTTGCAAAACATCATTTTTCATTTCAACATCTCAAATATCCACCTCCGAAGACTTCTGCAATAGCTTTCTCAAACATTTTAAGACACTCTATAACAGTACTTACTCCAATCCAAAATCATCTGTAGCATCGGGTGCTACTCCATTAGTTGGTATTTCAAATGTTGGGGTAATCTTCTTAAAAAAGATAGCCCAAGATGTCCACATGCATCACTTTTCTACACAAAGGAGTCATAATTGCCTTCTACAGCATACACTATGTCAAAAGTTAGAGAACAAGTCATTCTAAACGGAAATAAACATGAGCTATAGACAAGAAATTAAACAAAAAAGTGAACAAAAACATATCGACTAACAACAAACCTGTTGCGATGAATCACTTAGCATATACGAATGGGTCTTGGCCTAGAATTGTGTATTCAAATGATAATATTGATTGTGTGATTGGTTTGATGTAAAAAGTCCATTGCCATCATCGGACAATGAAGAATCCAAGAGACACTACATGAGTAAGCTACGACCATTAATTGTGATGTGGTAAAGGAGAACAACCATATAAAGGCAAATAACTTTGCATGTATAAACTAATATAGCCATTACAAATGTATCCGTCCAAAAATAGCTGTTACAAATATAGCCACTGAAATTACAGCGGTTACACATATGGCCAGTAAAAGAATATTGATATTTATATCATATCGATAAAATGTAATTCCTCCGGTACAAGGAAAGGTTACATTTTGGACAGTGACACGATCATCAAAATATAATTCTGAGCACTAGTTTCTACTTTAGCATATGTATAACACCCAATAAAATTATAGTATCTTAAAAATAGTTTCCGACACGAATATGTACATTTGATTCTCAAGTTTCCAACCTAAATACTGAAACAATACCAGCGGTCAAATAAGTATGTCCAAAACATGCCATTTTTGTGAAATGGAGTAAGAAAGAGTGGAATACAAAGGGCCGAAAATGGAGGGTATGTCAGAGCATGAAGAAATATGAAGAGGATTTTTTGGTCAGAGAGGCTCACCACACGGAAATTGCTATATAGACGTTTGGTTGGAGATGCTCTGAGGAGTAGGTGTAGGGAACATGCCATGTATTTTTTATGTTCGATGACTGAAAAATGTTCCATTCTTTCTCATGGCCATAATCGTCTGGAGTCTAGAGTAGTGGGGTCTACCTTTGAGTGTAACAATTACACCCAAATTGCCTTCCAGGTCTATGACCTAGAAATACATTTGAACCTATCTACCATGTACCACTATCTCTTGCATGTTTTTGTTGACAATGATACCTATATTTAGTGGATGTTCTATTTTGTGAATACAGCTTTGGTTGTTAAAGTGGGAGCGCCTTCTCATAATATAACTGTAATCATATTTGATTGGTGGAAAGACAAATTCTCCCCAGGGTAAAAGATGTTACTGATATGTACCGAAACCTAAACTAAAGTCCTACACATAGGGCAAACTATCTCCATATTGACAACCCAAAAGGTTTGACTACCTACACAAAGCGAAAGTAAAGTAATCTCACACAAACAAAAGAAGGTAAAGTATATTGCGAAGATATGTCCATGAGCTAGGCATAAATAATTTCGGACTACCTGCATCTTGTACCTCCTCCCTTGGGGTCAATGGAATTCCCCTGGTCTTTGCCATTCCCTTAGCCTGCAGAGAAACACACCAGGATTCAAGAGGAACGGAAGACCATATATATTCTAAAGCACATGCAAAATCCAGCAGAAAGAGATGACTCCGCGGCTTACCAAGGCTCGAAACATGCACCGTCCATCGCCGGTGACTCTCTGGACCCCGTAGTGCTCCACCTTGTTCAGCGCCGCCGACCAGCCGCCCCTCCTGGACCGGGAACCAGTTCTTGTAACTCAACTCCGCCGGCACTTCAATCGAGTCAGGTATAAATGGAGACGGAGAAACGTACAGCGAGGATCCAATCCTGGCGAAGCCGTGGAGGCGGGGCCAAACCGGAGCAGGCGCGGGGTCCTCGAGGAGCTCGAACCTGGCCGTGCCCTCCCCGAGCCGAGCGAGAAGCGTGGCTGCGATAGCAAGAGCCACCGAATCAGAGATGCGCGTGGGGACTGGGTACTAGGGAGGAGAGTATGCACCACCTACCATTGGATGGCCGCACCGGTGGCGCCATTGGCAGCAATCTGGAAGACCGGAAGCTGCAGTCGGAGGAGAGCCGAATGTAGGAGGAAGGGGATAGCGGTGTTAGAGATGTGCCCGGCCGGGGTAAGGAAGCCGCGGCTGGCGGCCCGGCTCAACCTCCAACAGGGGCTTTGGGCTTTTCATTTGGAACGAGAAAGCGTTGGTAAGGACATGTTTGATGGCGTTTCCTATTTGACGCTACAGGCGTCCATTAACGTGCATTTTTGTAAACGGGCGCCTGTAGCGCTCGCACCGGGCCGGCCCATCTTCGGGTTTTCAAAAGCTGAAAAATGAAGCGATTGCGGGGATTGAACTAGCAGCCTCGGCAGAAGGCATCGACGCGTCAATCATAACGCCACGTTGGCTGTTACGTTAACTGCCGTCTTTTTGCCCTTTTCTTATAACTTCCTTCCTTTGTCTTTTTTTCCTTTCTTTTCTTTTTCTCCTTTCTTTTTTATTTTTTCTCTTTCCTTTTTTTCCTTCTTCTTTCTCGTTCAATGATTTTGTTTCAAATTCACGAATTATTATTTTCTAAATTAATGATTTTTTTCAAATTCAATGATTTTATAAAACTTGATGAACTATTTTAAATTGCATGAAATTTTTGAAAATCATTTTTTCAATTTTCGTTGAACATTTTTCAAGTTCGATGAACATTTTCCGAATTCAACTTTCAATTGCATGAAATTTTCGAAAATCATTTTTTTCAATTTCGCTGAACATTTTTCAAGTTCGATGAACTTTTTTCAAATTCGATGAAGTAAATTGCATGAAATTTTGGAATATCATTTTTTCAATTTTGATGAACATTTTTCAAGTTCGATGAACTTTTTTCATATTCTATGAAGTAAATTGCATGAAATTTTCGAAAATTATTTTTTTCAGTTTCGTTGAACATTTTTCAATTCGATGAACTTTTTAAAAAATTCGATGAACTATTTTCCGATTCGAAGAACTTTTTTAAGATCTATTAATTTTTTGTAACTTCGATGAACTATTTTAAAAGCGTTGAACTTTTTCAAATTTGATGAATTTTTATTCAAATTTGATGAACATTTTCTCCAACCCGATGAACTTTTTACAAATTTATTAATTGTTCTTTCCGAAATGCACGAACAATTTCAAATTCAATGAACCTTTTTTCAAATTTGGTGAAAAAATTCAAATTTGATGAACTATTTTTGAATTGGATAAAGTTTTTTCAAAAAACAGTTTTTTTATTCCGTTGAACGTTTTTCAGGTTCGATGAACTTTTTTTGAATTTGATGAACTGTTTTCTGATCCGATGAACTTTTTAAAAATCCATTGACTTTTTCCAATTTCGATGAACTTTTTGAAAATTGTTGGTTTTTTCAGATTTTTCGAGTTTGTTTTTTCATATTTGATGAACTTTTTTCAAACTCATTGATTGTTCTTTCCAAAATACACAAGATTTTTTCAATTCAATGAACTTTTACCAAATAATTCAAAATAATTTTAGCAATGCAATAAATGGTTTGGTGATATAAAATAGTGGGGCGACAATGTTTATTACTCTTTTGGAGATGCTAGTAATCACAAACTCCAGACTGTTCTAGTCGCTACTCGGACTCCTACCTAAACCTCAGGTGGTGAGTTTGAGTCATCCAAAGATCTATATTATTGTTGTTTTTTGCGTTTACTGCTGTGGTGCTTCATGGGCCGGCCCAACTGAACGCGGTAGCGAGCGCCACTAAGGAGTTCGGGCGCGTGTAGCGTCGAATAGGAGGTCCCGTGTTTGATTGTTGTGGGAGCCATTAGTTAGCAGAGCTTCTTCAAAAGCCTTCTAGCCAGCACTTCTGCACGTCGTTACTGGACGCGTTCTCAGTCGCCGCCACGTATCGTGCTTTAAATGTTTTTTCGGATTTTGTTTTTTTAATTTTACCGCACGCGTTTTCAGTTTTTTAGAATGATTTTTTCCAAAAAAAGGTGTTTCGGTTTTTCACCAGTCTTTCTTAGCTTCCTGACGAAAATAAAATAAAAAATAAATCGTGAAAAAATGCGGGTTTTTTTTCTCGCGAGAGGCACGGTTTTGCCTTTGCGATAGGCATGGTCGTGCCTCTTTGAAACGAAAAAACGCGGGTTTTTTTGGAGGCCGACTTCCCTGGCTAGAATGGTGATGGTCGACGGGGTCAACGCCCGTCCCATCCGCCCATACCCAAGTATAAGGACAAGACAGGACCTTCACAACGAGGCGAAGCGTGGCTACAGGACCGTCGGTACCGCTCACCTCGATGGGGTTGTACGGTCGTGTAGCGATGTGTGCTACCATGTGATCACTAGAAGGGATGTCTAGAGGGGGGTAAATAGACTACTTCACAAATTAAAACCTAGCCTTTCCTCGATTTTAATGGTTGTCATATTTTAGCATTTAGAGCAAGTCATACACACCCTACACGTGCAAGTATATGAGTATAGGAGCGGAAAGTAAAGACATGAATATGGAAAGTAAGGAGTAGAGTTTAGGAAGATCAAACGCAAAGGTTGACACGGTGATTTTTGGCGTGGTTCCGATAGGTGGTGTTATCGTACGTCTACGTTGATGGAGACTTCAACCCACGGATGGTAAAGGCCGCGCGAGTCCACGGAGGGCTCAACCCATGAAGGATCCACGGAGAAGTAACTTTGTCTATTCCATCACGACTTACATCCACGAAGGACTAGCCTCACTCGATGTAGATCTTCACGAAGTAGGCGATCTCCTTTCCCTTACAAACTTCTTGGTTAAAATCCACAACACGAAGTAGGAGGCTCCCAAGCGACACCTAACCAATCTAGGAGACACCACTCTCCAAAAGGTAATAGATGTGATAGTATGATGAACTCCTTGCTCTTGTGATTCAAAAGATAGACTCCTCAACACTCAATCACTTTGTCACATATTTGGCTTGTGTAAAAGTGATTGATTGGGTGGAAAGCAACTTGGGGAGGCTAGAAATCAAGATTCATATGGTAGGAATGGAATATCTTGATCTCAACACATGAGTAGGTGGCTCTCTCTCAGGAAAATAAATCTGGCAAGTGTTGGGTCATTCTGAGTGCTTCATCTACGAATGAGAGGTGGTGGAGGGGTGTATATATATAGGCATCTCCAAAAATCCAACTATTACAAAATTATTGCCCAACTCAGTGAAACCGAAGTGAAACTCGGTGGCACCGACTAGTGCAAAATGCGGTAGCTTTTGTCTTTTCGGTGAGACCGACATATGAATCTCGGTGGTACAAATTTTGGCTTGCCTAGTCAGTTTCCACAACTCGGTGAGACCGATTCTCAGAACTCAGAAATTCCGACTTTAACAAGTTGGTTACCTGAGCTGGGGGCACTGATTTCGGTTGCACCGGTATGGCACTTCGTGTCACTAAGATACTAGGGTTTGGCATGGGATATGTGTGGTGGAAAACTAGGTAGGGCCGAATGGAGAGAGTTGGTGGCACCGAATTTTGGACTTTTGTGGATTTTGACAGAATATTTGTGGGAGAATTTCATGAGTATTTTTGGTGGCTATCTCTAAGCACTTGAGCAACCAGATCATCATGGTCACCTCATCCCCTTTTAATAATATTGGCTTTTCCTATGGACTCATGTGTGATTTCTCACAAAATATAAAATATAGATTCTTGGAGCTTGAAACTTGGCCAATCCTATTTATTTACTTCCTCGGTGCTTCTCCTCACAATCCTTAGCCAATCTTCTCTATGGACTATATCTGAAATATACTAGGTAAAAGTATCAGTCCAAGAGACAATGTATGTTCTCATGAATTATCAAAACCACCAAGGGAGCATATGTGCTTTTAGTCTCTCCCTTTTTTTGTAATTGATGACAACATACAGTCAAAGCTTCAAATAGAAATAGGCATTAGGATATGACAACTTTGAAAGATACATGACTAATACAAGCTCCACCTAAATGTGTGCAATCCACTTTCAAGGGGTGTTTGCTTTGGACTGCATGGGCACACATATAGTAAAAGGGACAAGACAAGTCATGTTAATCTTGGCTATATGCATTAAACATATGTGAGTGAAATATTTCCATGTTCAAGACTCACTCTTGCAAACAATATGTCCAACAGATAATATATCATCCTGAACAAGGTATGATGCATATATTTACCTTGAGGTTCTTGAGCAACTTAGCAATAGGATACACTTGAGAAAACAACTGTTAGATATGTAGGATCGAAAGTATGTCTAGAGGGGGTGATTAGACTACTTGACAAGATATTTTTTTTCCTTTTCCCAATTCTACTTGAGAAACAACTATGACAGTTATAGCAGGTCAAGTACACCCTACACATGCAAGTCTAATAGTATAGCGGCGGAAAGTAAAACATGCAAGTGTAAAGTAGAGGAGCGAGGTAGGGAGATCAAACACATGAGGTTGACACGACGATTTTTGGCATGGTTCCGATAGGTGGCGCTATTGTACGTCCATGTTAGTGGAGACTTCAAACCACGGAGGGTAATGGCTTCTAGAGTCCACGGAGGGCTCCACCCATGGAAGGTCCACAAAGAAGCGGCCTTGTCTATTCCACCACGGCTTCCGTCCATGAAGGACTAGCCTTACTCACGGTAGATCTTCATGAAGTAGGTGATCTCCTTGCCCTTACAAACATCTTGGTTCAACTCCACAACACGAAGTAGGAGGCTCCCAAGCGACACCTAACCAATCTAAGAGGCACCACCCTCCAAAAGGTAATATATGTGGTAGATCAATGAACTCCTTGCTCTTGTGCTTCTAAATATAGTCTCATCAACACAAATCACTCTCTCACAGAATATGCATGGGTAGGAGAGTTTGATTTGGTGGAAAGCAGTTTGGGGAGGCTAGAGATCAAGTATCAAATGATTGGATTGGAATCTCTTGGTCTCAACAGACGAGTAGGTGGCTCTCTCTCAGAAAATGGATCTGGAAATGAAGTGTGTGTTCTGAGTGCTTCTCTCATGAATGATAGGTGGGTGAAGGGGTATATATAGGCAGCAGCCAAAGTCCAACCATTACACACAAAAGGGCAAACTCGGTGACACCGAAGTTGAAAACTCGGTGGTACCGATTAGCACAAAGGTGTGAACTTTTGAATCTCGGTGAGACCGGTATATGAAACTCTGTGGCACCGAAAAGGTGACTAATAGTCACATGGCAAAACTCAGTGGCACCGATACTCAAACTCGGAAATTCCGATTTTGTGTATCTTGGCAACAGAGTGTTGGTCACACTGAACTCGGTAGCACCGACTTGGTTTCCTATTTCTTCCTTTGATATATATCCCCCTTAATGATATTTCTCCCCCTTAATGATATTTCTCCCCCTTAATGATATTTCTTCCCCTTAATGATATTTATCCCCCTTGGATAAGATTGGAATCTTTGATATATTTCTCCCCCTTTGGCATTAATTTCCACAAAGGTCAGAGGGTAAGGGTTGTCGTGGATATAAGCCTGACAGTAGATGTATAGGGTACGAAAGTAGAGGGCAGAGTCCTAGCTACGGCAAGGTTGTATGAGTTGAGGCCCCTCTGTAGTGGAGGTAACAGCCCTACGTCTCAGTGCTCTTGGAGCTTGGTGTCAAGTGGAATATGAATGTTACAGAATGCGAACCCTTGTGCTAGAGGGGAGGGGTGGCTTATATAGAGTGCGCTGCCCCTCATAAGTGTCCAGCCTTCAAGGGTGTAATAAGTGGGATTGAATGCATACGTTAGAGGTAACATATGCCATAAAGGACATTAACTACAGTAGTCTAACGTCTGACCATTAGCCTCGCTGGAGTGGTTTCTGGCCTTCTATGTCGACTGGCTTCTGGTATTTACCGAGTGGAATCTAGTCGTCGACTATTAGGTAACCTACCGAGTGGTTACTTACCGAGTGGATCAGAGGTTGTCTTAATCCAGTTGGTAAGTATCTTGTGACCCTTAAGCTAAAAATGAGGTGCCCTTGGGTAGGACTTATAGGTCAGGCCTATGACCCTACCCTAGGGCTATGACCCCATCATCAGCCCCCGAATGGATCGAGGTTAGAGTGGTGAAGGTGCAACTACAAATCTTGGTATAGCAGACTAACTTTGGATGTTCTTCAGAGCTTCGCCAAAATGGATGTCGATTGCAATCTTCATCATTTGCCTTGATCAATTCTGCTTGGCATAAAACCTCCGAGTGAATTCGAGGATCTGAGCGAGCAAACGAAATGGCGCGTCTGACAGGATCTTTCGATGTGACCAATCGCTCTGTCAGTTCTGGATTTCCTGGGATTTGAAAATTTTGGCTGTCATGCATTACGCGGTGGCGACGTCATCGCTATCAAGTGGATCCCGCCGCCTCGATTCTTACGCCTCAATCTCCGCCACGTATCTTGCGGTGGCTCGTGAAGAGATAGGTCAAGGGTCCACCTGCCAGAGACTCAGTCGACGGGTTATAAAGGCTTTCGGCACTAGGGTTTGGAACGACATCATCTCCTTTCTCTCCTCTGCTCTTCCTCCTCCTTAGCTACCAGCGCGCACAGAAGCGACCAATCTCACCGCCATCGCCATGACGAAAGGACAAACGGGCAAGCTTTAGAAAGCGAAGAAGAAGGGCACCGCCAAGTCGAAGAATAAAGCCCTGCCGCCGGGCTGGATCCGGGGGGGTTTCCTCCCTTCCACTGTGCGGAAGGAGGATCTCCTCGAGCTCGTAGAGCACGACATGCTGATGGACAAATCTTGGCGTCTTCCTGGTGATGAGGCTGAGTCGCAGCCGCGAGAGGGGGAGCAGGTCCTCCTCCTGACTCATGTAGAAAGAGGTTTCTCTCTACCACCCCATCCTTTTATTCAGGGTTTTCTGGACTTTTTCGAGGCGCAGTTGCATCATTTTCCGCCGAATGCTATTGCGCACCTTTCTTGTTTTATCACCTTGTGTGAATGCTTCCTCGGGTGTCCTCCCCACTAGGGGCTCTTCAAATCCATCTTCACCGTGCGATCTCAGTCGGTGAAGAAAGTTAATCCGACTTATGACAAGACCAACGTCATCCAGTTGTGTGGTGGTTTAGGGCTCCAGAAAAAAGCCAAGAATAGCTACCCTGTCATGACCTTTCCCGAGTCGGTTCGCAATTGGCAGTCTACTTGGTTCTACTGTAACGATATAGCTTGCTCAAACATGTCGAGTGGACTCCCTCCCTTTACTCTAGAGCGACCGAGTTCCCCGAGGACGTTAGCGATGACGAAGGAAGAGAAGACTCTGGTTGATCCCTTGGTCAAAGCACTGATTGGCTTGGTCCGCAACGGAGTGACATGAATGGATCTATTAGAGACCTTCCTGGGCAAACGCATCCAACCTCTCCAGGCTCGAGATCACACCATGTGGCTCTACATCGGTCCCGAGGAGTCCACTCGGTCTCATCCCGAGGAAGTGAGTGAAGACAAAGTAGCCAAGTGGATCCGCGGGATAGTGGGTCCTTGTGACAATCCGATGGGAGCAAAAAGGGTCCTGCCCTTCTCAGCTGACAATCCACCGACGAAGAAGGTTAGTTCCGCTCTGTTGAACATTGTTGCATTTGAACCGAGTGCTTGTCATTTCCTTGTCGACTGAATTTGTGGATTGTATCTTGTAGGAGTGGATGAACCTTCATTCTTCGGTCCCGAATGGCAACACACTCGATCTTGATGAGGGGAGCATGGAGGATAGTGCAGAGAGTGAGGACTACGTCGATGACAATGACAGACGGAGGAGTCGGAGGAGAGTGAGGAGGAAGATTTGTCTCCTTCTCTCCCTGAGCCCCAAACTAAGCAGCGTCACGACCCCGTAGGCACTCCAAGCAAATATTTGGCGCCGAGTGGCAGGATTGCCAAACGCGTCAGGGGATCGTCTGGGGAACCAGTAGAACAACCTGCCAAAGTGTCCAAGCCTAGCGGGCCTAAGCCTCAAAAGGCCTTGCCTGGGATGAGGATTACCGTTCCAGTCGCCTTTGCGTAAGTGCTTGACCTTATGTTCTTATCCGAGTGAACACTTTGGTTACCGACGACTGACTGAGGCTGTCCTGACAGATCTCCTACTTGTGTCACATCGCTGCCGCGAGGAGACAAGGATCTCATGGAAGTCGATACTAAGAACGTAGCCACCTCACAACTTGGTATGAAGTTGATTTCTTGTTCCGTGTCATTCTTTCACATGCACGTTTTCTTGACTGTAACTTCTGATGTTTCTGTCTATCAACCGTGCCCGCTGCTAGAGAAGTCATTCAGCTGGACGATGACGATCAGAGGCAACCAGCTACTGCGGGGGACCCCGTCGTGTCCGAGGTGCCCCTGGCGACAACTGCTGTGGCGAGTGCTCCACCTTCTAGTTCGGTCGTTGTCACCACGACTCCTTTTGGATTGCAGTCGAGCGTTCCAGTTGCTTCTGCTGCGGCTTCAGGATTGATGTCTCCCGCGATCGTGTACACCATGCGTCGTGTCCGTGAGGATCAGATTGGTGCTGCCAAGGATGCTATGATACATGCAGGACTGATGAAGCAACACGCAAGAGGAGCCTATGACGCCATCGTCTCTGTGTACAACAATAGCGTGGTGCTAGAATAAAACGTCCAAGTAAGTTGGACCATAAGTTTGAATTCTAACTCTCACCCACTGGGGGTTGCTTTGTTGTAGAATTGTCTTTGTTTCATTCGAGTTCCAGTGGGGTCACTCTGAGTGAACCCACTGGGTGTAGTCCCCGAGACCGCTGTCGAGTGTTTGCACTGGCAGTGGTCTTAATCAATAGAGACTTTCCTTTTTTATTGTTCAAAATCAACCAGAGCTGATCTAGTTGAGTTATGAATCCAGTGGGGGCACGCTAAGTGCACCCACTGGGTGTAGTCCCCGAGACTATTATTAGTCGGGATTGAATGATAGTAGTCTTAAGTTCTTGAGTGCATATTGTATTTGACTCGACAGGGCATACCTTGTCGAGTATTGGACCAGTGGGGTCACGTCGAGTGAACCCACTGGGTGTAGTCCCCGAGACTACTAAGGAATGCTTGCATAATCAGGAGTCTGTATTTGAATGCTTGCATTATTTGTCGAATGACTTCTATTTCTCCACTCGGAAGTAGAATAATACTTGTGTCGAGTGAAAATAATTTTTCCACTCGGATGTTTTTTTGTAGAAAGCGTGTGAGATTGGGTCGCAGTACGCCCATGTGGAATCTAAGAAGAACAAACTGAATCTGGAGTGTGATGCCATGAAGAGGTTGCTGGAAGAGAAGGATGTGGCCCTTGCCAATCTGAAGTAGAAGTCTGAAGCTTATGAATTGAAGCTTGTGGACTTTGAGAAGTTGAAGGCAGACAATGAGCAGATGAAGAAGGAAAGGGATGAACGGGCGAAGAGGCTCCTCTCTATGTCGAAAAGGGCTAATGCCTTGGAAAGTTTTGTAAAAGACTTCCTGGCAAAAATGCTTGATTCGCTCATTGGTATGTTTCCTTTACCGAGTGAGTCTTAGAATTTTCGTCGACTGACATGCAGCTGATATTCGTTGGTCTTCTACTGCAGAGCTCTGTCCTGACTTCCAAAAAGAGACATTTGAGGTGGAGCCATATTTGGATCCCGTCAAGTTTCCTGTTCCCGATGACTTGGCCGCGAACATGTATCGCCTCAACTGTCGTCTTGTTAAAGTCCAAGGGTACTTCAGTCATGTGTGAGCTACTGTGGAAATAATCGACAAAGAGCTATGGCCTGAAGACACCTTCTGTTGGGGAACGTCGCATGGGAAACAAAAAATTTCCTATGCGCACGAAGACCTATCATGGTGATGTCCATCTACGAGGGGGATTTCAGATCTACGTACCCTTGTAGATCGCACAACAGGAAGCGTTAATAAACGCGGTTGATGTAGTGGAACGTCCTCACATCCCTCGATCCTCCCCGCAAACCGTCCCATGAACCGTCCCAAGATCCGCTCCGATCTAGTGCCGAACGGACGTCACCTCCGCGTTCAGCACACGTACAACTCGACGATGATCTCGGCCTTGTTGATCCAGCAAGAGAGACGGAGAGGTAGATGAGTTCTCCGACAGCATGATGGCGCTCCATAGGTTGGTGGTGATCTTATCTCAGCAGGGCTCCGCCCGAGCTCTGCATAAACACAATCTAGAGGAAAAACCGTGGAGGTATGTGGTCGGGCTGCCGTGGCAAAGTTGTCTCAAATCAGCCCTAATACCTCAGTATATATAGGAGGGAGGGGAGGGACCTTGCTTTGAGGCTCAAGGATCCCCAAGGGGTCAACCGAAGTGGGGGGAGGAGGATTCCTCCTCCAATCCTAGTCCAACTAGGATTGGAAGGTGGAGTCCTTCTCTATTTTCCCACTTCCCCTTTTTTTTCTTTTCTCTTTGATTTTCTTTCTTTCCTGCGCAGGGGCCTTCTTGGGCTTGCCCACCAGCCCACTAAGGGCTGGTGCGGCACTCCCAAGGCCTATGGGATTCCCCGGGGTGGGCTGCCCCCCGGTGAACATCCGGAACCCATTCGTCACTCTCGGTACATTCCCGGTAATGCTGAAAATTTTCCGGTAATCAAATGAGGTCACCCTATATATCAATCTTCGTCTCCGTACCATTCCGGAAACCCTCGTGACGTCTGTGATCTCATCCGGGACTCCAAACAACATTCGGTAACCAACCATATAACTCAAATACGCATAAAACAACACTGAACCTTAAGTGTGCAGACCCTGCGGGTTCGAGAACTATGTAGACATGACCCGAGGGACTCCTCGGTCAATATCAAATGGCGGGACCTGAATGCCCATATTGGATCCTACATATTCTACGAAGATCTTATCGTTTGAACCTCGGTGCCAAGGATTCATATAATCCCGTATGTCATTCCCTTTGTCCTTCGGTATGTTACTTGCCCGAGATTCGATCGTTAGTATCCGCATACCTATTTCAATCTCGTTTACCGGCAAGTCTCTTTACTCATTCGTAATACAAGATCCCGTGGCTTACACCAAGTCACATTGCTTGCAAGGCTTGTGTGTGATGTTGTATTACCGAGTGGGCCCCGAGATACCTATCCGTCACACGGAGTGACAAATCCCAGTCTTGATCCATACTAACACAACAGGCACCTTCGGAGATACCTGTAGAGCATCTTTATAGTCACCCAATTATGATGTGACGTTTGATACACACAAGGCATTCCTCCGGTTCCAGTGAGTTATATGATCTCATGGTCATAGGAATAAATACTTGAAACGCAGAAAACAGTAGCAACAAAATGACACGATCAATATGCTATGTTTATTAGTTTGGGTCTAGTCCGTCACATGATTCACCCAATGATGTGATCCAGTTATCAAGCAACAACACCTTGCACATAGTCAGAAGACCTTGACTATCCTTGATCAACTGGCTAGCCAACTAGAGGCTTGCTAGCGACACTGTTTTGTCTATGTATCCACACATGTATTTAAGACTTCATTTAATACAATTATAGCATGGATAATAAACGATTATCTTGATACAGGAATTATAATAATAACTTATTTATCATTGCCTCTAGGGCATAATTCCAACACCTTCCTCGTCGGTCTGGATGCTGTGATGGAGCACCTGGGTTGTGTTCCAGAAATAATCCAAGCGTGGAAGAAGTCTGCTGCTTGGTGTGGGGCGGACGTAGCCTTGTCACTCGTGAGGGTCCATTGCAAGGAGACTCGGGAGGAGAACTTGAAGGCGTTGCAGGTTGCGAACACGAAGAAGCTTCGTTTTGAAGACTGTTGGAAATATGCCCTAGAGGCAATAATAAAATGGTTATTATCATATTTCCTTGTTCATGATAATCGTCTATTGTTCATGCTATAATTGTATTAACAGGAAACAGTAATACATGTGTGGATAAATAGATCACAATGTGTCCCTAGCAAGCCTCTAGTTAGCTAGCTCGTTGATCAATGGATGATCATGGTTTCCTGATCATGGACATTGGATGTCATTGATAACGGGATCACATCATTAGGAGAATGATGTGATGGACAAGACCCAATCCTAAGCATAGCACTAGATCGTGTTGTTCGTATGCTAAAGCTTTTCTAATGTCAAGTATCTTTTCCTTCGACCGTGAGATTGTTCAACTCCCGGATACTGTAGGAGTGCTTTGGGTGTATCAAACGTCACAACGTAACTAGGGGACTATAAAGGTGCACTACGGGTATCTCTTGAGTTGTTATGAATCGAGACCGGGATTTGTCACTCCGTATGACGGAGAGGTATCTCTGGACCCACTTGGTAGAACATCATCATAATGAGCTCAATGTGACTAAGGAGTTAGCCACGAGATGATGTGCTACGAAATGAGTAAAGAGACTTGCCGATAACGAGATTGAACAAGGTATAGGGATACCGACGATCGAATCTCGCGCAAGTATCATACCGATAGACAAAGGGAATTGCATACGGGGTTGATTGAATCCTTGACATCGTGGTTCATCCGATGAGATCATCGTGGAACATGTGTGAACCAACATGGATATCCAGACCCCGCTGTTAGTTATTGGCCGGATATATATCTCGGTCATGTCAGCACGCCTCCCGAACCCGTAGGGTCTACACACTTAAGGTTCGATGACGCTAGGGTTATAGGGAAATAGTGTACGAGGTTACCAAACATTGTTCGGAGTCCCGGACGTCACGAGGAGCTCCGGAATGGTCCGGAGGTAAAGAATTATATATAGGAAGTGAGGATTTGGTCGCCGGAATTGTTTCGGGCGACACCGGTAATGTACCGGGACCACCGGAAGGGTTTCGGGGGTCCACTGGGAGGGGCCACCAGCCCCAAAGGCTAGCATGGGCCAAAAGGTGGAAGGGAACCAGCCCAAAGTGGGCTGGTGCACCTCCCACCAAGGCCCAAGGCACCACAAGAGAGGGAAAGGGGGAAACCCTAGTGCAGATGGGCCTAAGGCCCATCTGGGGTGCGCCACCCCCCTCTCCCTTGCCCTGGCCGCCACCACCAGCCCTAGATGGGGATGCCGCACCCTTTGGGGGTGGGAACCCTAAAGGGGCGCCTCTCCCTCTCCCCTATATATAGTGGAGCTTTTGGCTGATTTGTGACACACGAAATCTCTCTCTCGGTGCAGCCCTGCTTCTCCTCTTTCTCCTCTTCCGCGGTGCTTGGCGAAGCCGTGCCGAGAGACCTCGTAGCTCCACCGCCACCACGTCGTCGTGATGCTAGAGCTCTTCCTCAACCTCTCCCTCCTCCTTTCTGGATCAAGGCGCGGGAGACGTCACCGGGCTGTACGTGTGTTGAACGCGGAGGTGACGTGATTCGACACATAGATCAGAACCGACCGCGATCTGAATCGCTGCGAGTACGACTCCATCGACCGCGTTCATAGTAACGCTTCCGCTTAGCGATCTTCAAAGGTATGAAGATGCTTGACAACCTCTCTTGCTGCTGGTCTCTCCATAGATAGATCCTTGTATGGCGTAGGATTTTTTTTGAATTTACTACGTTACCCAACAGTGGCATCCGAGCCAAGGTTCTATGCGTAGATTCTATGCACGAGTAGAACACATAAGTTGTGGGCGCTGATTTTGTCAATTGCTTGCCGTTACTTATCTTATCTTGATTTGGCGGCATCGTGGGATGAAGCGGCCCGGACCGACTTTACACGTACTCTTACGTGAGAATGGTTCCACCGACAAACATGCACTTGTTGCATAAGGTGGCTAGCGGGTGTCTGTCTCTCCCACTTTAGTTGGACCGGATTCGATGAAGAGGGTCCTCATGAAGGGTAAATAGCATTGGTATATCAACGTTTTGGCTGTCACGTAGGTAAGAAACATTCTTACTAGAAACCCAAATCAGCCACGTAAAACTTGCAACAACAATTAGAGGACGTCTAACTTGTTTTTGCAGGGTATGCTATGTGATGTGATATGGCCAAAAGGATGTGATGTTGCATATGTGATGTATGAGATTGATCATGTTCTTGTAATAGGATTCACGACTTGCATGTCGATGAGTATGACAACCGACAGAAGCCATATGAGTTGTCTTAATTTATTGTATGAGATGCAACGCCATGTTGATTACTTTACTTTGTTGCTAAACGTTAGCTATAGTAGTAGAAGTAATAGATTGACGTGATGACTTCACGGAGACAGAATGATGGAGATCATGATAATGGAGATCAAGGTGTCATGCCGGTGACGATGATGATCATGGTGCCCCGAAGATGCTGATCAAAGGAGCAAGATGATAATAGCCATATCATGTCACTATATGATTGCATGTGATGTTTATCATGTTTTACATCTTATTGCTTAGAACGACGGTAGAAAAAAATAAGATGATCCCTCATGAAAATTTTGATAAAGTATTCCCCTAAGTGTGCACCGTTGCAAAGGATCGTTGTCTCAAAGCACCATGTGATGATCGGGTGTGATAGATTCTAACGTTCGCATACAACGGGTGTAAGCTAGTTTATCCATGCAGAACACTTAGGTTGACTCGATGAGCCTAGCATGTACAGACATGGCCTCGAATACGGGAGACCGAAAGGTCGAACATGAGTTGTATGGTTGATACGATCAGCATGGAGATGCTCACCATTGATGACTAGTCCGTCTCACGTGATGATCGGACATGGGCTAGTCAACGTGGATCGTGTAACACTTGGATGACTAGAGGGATGTCGATCTAAGTGGGAGTTCATTAGATGAACTTAATTATCATGAACATAGTCAAATAGGTCTTTGCAAATTATGTTGTAACTTATGCTATAGCTCTACGATATTTGATACGTTCCTAGAGAAAATATGGTTGAAAGATAGAAGTAGCAATTGTGCGGACTCGGTCCGTTAACTGAGGATTGTCCTCATTGCTAAACATAAGGCTTATGTCCTTAATGCACCGCTCGTTGTGCTGAACCCCAAGCGTGATCTGTGGATGTTGCGAACATCCGACATACACCTTTTTGATAACTACATGATAGTTCAGTGCATATTGCTTGAATGACTTAGAATTAAGGCATTAAAGACGTTTCGAACGTCGCGAGACATACGTGATGATCCAAGAGATGAAATTGGGATTTATTGCTCGTGCCCTTGTTGATAGGTATGAGACCTCCGACAAGATTCTTTGTCTGCAAAGTAAAGGAGAAGAGCTCAATTGTTGAGCATGTGCTCAGATTGTCTGAGTACTACAATCGCTTGAATCGAGTGGGAGTTGATCTTCCAGATGAGACAGTGATAGTTCTCCAAAGTCACTGACACCAAGCTACTAGAGCTTCCTGATGAACTATAGCATATCAAGGATGGATATGATGATCCTTGAGCCATTCGCGATGTTTGACACCGTAGAAGTAGAAATTGAATAGGAGCACCAATTGTTGATGGTTTGTGAAACCTCTAGTTTCAAGAAGGGAAAGGGCATGAAGGGATACTTCATTAAACGCGAACCAGTTGCTGCTATAGTGAAGAGACCCAAGGTTGAACCCAAACCCGAGACAAAGTGCTTCTGTAATGAGGGGAACAATCACTGAAGAGGAACTACCCTAGACACTTGGTAGATAAGAAGGATGGCAAAGTCAACAAGAAGAATATTGAATATACATGATATTGGTGTGTACTTTACTAGTACTCCTAGTAGCACCAGGGTATTAGATATCGGTTCGATTGCCAAGTGTTAGCAACTCAAAATGAAAGATACGGATTAAAGGGAGACTAGCTAAAGGCAAGGTGACGATGTGTGCTGGAAGTGTTTCCAAGGTTGATATGATCAAACATCGCACGCTCCCTCTACCATCGAGATTAGTGTTAAACCTAAATAATTGTTATTTGGTGTTTGCGTTGAGCATATACATGATTGGATTATGTTGATGGCAAATACGATTATTCATCTAAAGAGAATAATGGTTATTATGTTTACTTGAATGATACCTTCAATGGTCTTGCACCTAGAATGAATGGTTTATTGAATCTCGATTGTAGTGATACACATGTTCATAATATTGTTGCCAAAAGATACAAAGTAGTAATGATAGTACCATTTACTTGTGGCACTGCTGCTTGAGTCATATTGGTATAAAATGCATGAAGAAGCTCCATGCTGATGGATCTTTGTACTCACTCATTTTTTGAAACGTTTGAGACATGCAAACCATGCCTGTTGATATAAACGCATGAAGAAACTCCATGCGGATGGATCATTTGACTCACTTGATTTTTGAATCACTTGAGACATGCAAATCGTACCACATGGGCAAGATGACTCAAGACCTCTTTTTCCAGTGAGATGGAACAAGAATGTAACTTGTTGGAAGTAATACATTTTGATGTGTGCAATCCGATGAGTACTGAGGCACGCAGTGGATATCATTATGTTCTTACTTCAGATATGATTTGAGTAGATACTAGTGTATTTACTTGATGAAACACATGTCTGAATTATTGAAAAAGGTTCAAGTAATTTCAGAGTGAAGTTGAAGATCATCGTGACAAGAGGATAATATGTCTACGATGTGATCGTGGAGGTAAACATATATATCTGAGTTACGAGTTTGGTAAACGTTTAAGACAAGGTGAAAATTGTTTCACGTGAAAAATGTTTCACAACTCATGCCACCTAGAACACCATAGTCTGATGGTGTGTCTGTATGTCATAATCGTGCACTATTAGACATAGTGCATAATATGATATTTCTTATCAAATTACCACTATCGTTTATGGGTTAGGCATTAGAGACAACCGCATTCACTTTAAATAGGGCACCACGTAATTCCGTTAAGATGACACCGTATGAACTATGGTTTAGAGAAACCTAAGCTGTCATTTCATAAGAGTTTGGGGCTGTGATGCTTATGTGAAAGAGTTTCAGCCAGATAAGCTCGAACCCGAAGCGGATAAATGCATCTTCATAGGACACCCAAAACAGTTGGGTATACCTCCTATCTCAGATCTGGAAGCAAATGTGTTTGTTTCTAGAAACGGGTCCTTTCTCGAGGAAAGGTTTCTCTCGAAAGAATTGAGTGGGAGTTTTGGTGGAAACTTGATGAGGTTATGTGAACCATCACTTCAACCAGTGTGTGTGTAGCAGGGCGTAGGAAGTTGTTCCTGTGGCGCCTACACCAATTGAAGTGGAAGCTAATGATAGTGATCATGAGACTTCAGATCAAGTTACTAGAAACCTCGTAGGTTGACAAGGTCACGTACTGCTGCTACAGAGTGGTGCAGTAACCCTGTCTTGAAAGTCATGTTGTTGAACAACAATGAACCTACGAGCTATGGAGAAGCGATGGTGGGCCCGAATTCCGACAAATGGCTGGAGGCCATGAAATCCGAAGAGAGGATCCATGTATGAAAACAATGTATAGACTTTGGAAGAACCACTTGATGGTCATAAGACTATTAACTGTGAATGGATCTTTAAAAGGAAGACATACGGTGATGGTGAAAAGTCACCATTAAGAAAGCTCGGCTTGTCGCGAAGATGTTTCCGACAAAGTTCAAAGAGTTGACTACGATGAGACTTTCTCACTCGTAGCGATGCTGAAAGTCTGTTGGAATTATGTTAGCAGTTGCTGCATCATTTATGAAATCTTGCAGATAGGATGTAAAAATATTGTTTCCTCGACGGTTTCCTTGAGGAAAGGTTGTATGTGATACAACCAAAAGATTTTGTCAATCCTAAAGGGTGCTAACAAGTATGCAAAGCTCCAGCGATCCTTCTATGGACTGGAGCAAGCATCTAAGAGTTGGAATATACACTTTGATGAGGTGATCAAAGTTTTTGGTTTTGTAAAGCTCATGAGAAACTTGTATTTCCAAAGAAGTGAGTGGGAGCACAATAGAATTTCTGATGAATATATGTGGTTGATATATTGTTGATCGGAAATAATGTAGAATTTATGCAAAGCATAAAGGGTTGTTTGAAAGGAGTTTTTTCAAAGGAAACCCTAGATGTAGCTACTTGAGAGTTGAGCATCAAGATCTATAAAGATAGATCAAAGTGCTTAATGGAACTTTCAACGAAATGCATGCTTTGACAAGTTTTTGAAGGAGTTCAAAATAGATCACCAAAGAAGGAGTTCTTGCTATGTTGTAAGATGTAAATTTGAGTAGGACTCAAAGCCCGACCACAGAAGAAGAAAGAGAAAGGACGAATGTCGTCCCCTATGCATCAGCCGTAGGCTCTATAAAGTATGCTATGTTGTGTACCGCACCTAAAGCGTGCCTTGCCATGAGTCAGTCATGGGGTACAAGAGTGATCTAGGAATGGATCACTGGACAACGGTCGAAATTATACTTAGTAACTAATGGACTAAGGAATTTTTCTCAATTATGGAGGTGATTAAAGAGTTCATTGTAAAGGAGTTACGTCGATGCAAGCTTTGTCACTAATCCGGAGGACTATGAGTAGTAAACCGGATTCGTATAGTGGAGCAATCATTTGGAATGGTTCCAGATGGGGCGTAGTAGCATCTATAGGATGACGTAGAGATTTGTAAAGCACACACGGATCTGAAAGGTTCAGATCTGTTGACTATAAACCTCTCTCACAAGCAAGACATGATCGAACCCTAGAACTGTATGGGTCTTGAATTCATTGCAATCACATAGTGATGTGAACTAGATTATTGCCTTTAGTGCAAGTGGGAGACTATTGGAAATATGCCCTAGAGGCAATAATAAAATGGTTATTATCATATTTCCTTATTCATGATAATCGTCTATTGTTCATGCTATAATTGTATTAGGAGGAAACAGTAATACATGTGTGGATAAATAGATCACAATGTGTCCCTAGCAAGCCTCTAGTTAGCTAGCTCATTGATCAGTAGATGATCATGGATTCCTAATCATGGACATTGGATGTCATTGATAACGGGATCACATCATTAGGAGAATGATGTGATGGACAAGACCCAATCCTAAGCATAGCACTAGATCGTGTTGTTCGTATGCTAAAGCTTTTCTAATGTCAAGTATCTTTTCCTTCGACCATGAGATTGTTCAACTCCCGGATACTGTAGGAGTGCTTTGGGTGTATCAAACGTCACAACATAACTAGGTGACTATAAAGGTGCACTACGGGTATGTCCGAAAGTATCTGTTGAGTTGGTACGAATTGAGACTGAGATTTTTCACTCCATATGACGGAGAGGTATCTCTGGGCCCACTTGATAGAACATCATCATAATGAGCTCAGTGTGACTAAGGAGTTAGACACGAGATGATGTGCTACGGAACGAGTAAAGGGACTTGTCGGTAACGAGATTGAACAAGGTATAGGGATACTGACGATCGAATCTCGGGCAAGTATCATACCGATAGACACAGGGAATTGCATACGGGATTGATTGAATACTTGACATCGTGGTTCATCCGATGAGATCATCGTGGAACATGTGGGAACCAACATGGATATCTAGACCCCACTGTTGGTTATTAGCCGAAGATATGTCTCGGTCATGTCTGCTCGTCTCCCAAACCCGCAGGGTCTACACACTTAAGGTTCGATGACGCTAGGGTTATAGGGAAATAGTGTACGAGGTTACCGAAGGTTGTTAGGAGTCCCAGATGAGAACCCGGACATCACGAGGAGCTCTGGAATGGTCCGGAGGTAAATAATTATATATAGGAAGTGAGGATTTGGTCGCCGGAATTGTTTCGGGCGACCCCGGTAATGTACCGGGACCACCGAAAGGGTTTTCGGGGTCCATCGGGAGGGGCCACCACCCCAAAGGCTAGCATGGGCCAAAAGGTGGAAGGGAACCAGCCCAAAGTGGGCTGGTGCGCCTCCCACCTAGGCCCAAGGCGCCACAAGAGAGGGAAAGGGGTGGGGGGAACTCTAGTGCAGATGGGCCTAAGGCCCATCTAGGGTGCGCCACCCCCCTCTCCCTTGCCCTGGCCGCCACCACCAGCCCTAGATGGGGCCGACGCACCCTTTGTGGGTGGGAACCCTAAAGGGAGCACCCCCTCCCTCTCCCCCTATATATAGTGGAGCTTTTGGCTGATTTGAGACACACGAAATCTCTCTCTCGGTGCAGCCCTGCTTCTCCTCTTTCTCCTCTTCCGTGGTGCTTGGCGAAGCCCTGCCGGGAGACCTCATAGCTCCACCGCCACCATGCCGTCGTGATACCAGAGCTCTCCCTCAACCTCTTCCTCCTCCTTGCTGGATCAAGGCGCGGGAGACGTCACCGGGCTGTACGTGTGTTGAACGCGGAGGTGTCGTGATTGGACACATAGGTCGCAACCGACCGCGGTTTGGATCGCTGCGAGTACGACTCCATCGACCGCATTCATAGTAACGCTTCCGCTTAGCGGTCTTCAAAGGTATGAAGATGCTCTACAACCTCTCTCATTGCTGGTCTCTCCATAGATAGATCCTTGTATGGCGTAGGATTTTTTTTGAATTTACTACGTTACCCAACAAAGACTTCATGGAGACTTTTATTGATGCTGCAACTCGCATCGCTGACGTCATCGACCTTGATACCTTTGTGGAGCCATCAAGCCCAGGTGAGCCTTGATGAAGTTGGTCACTTGTTAGAAAAACAATTATTTTCCTCGGTATGCCGAGTGGTTCTTGTAAATGCTTAAAACTTTGTTCGGGTTGTGACCCGAGTGCTTTTGTCCGGCGCGGATAACCTTGATCTGCGCTGGGTTTTATTCATTTGCTCGCTTTGACTGAATTTTGAGTTTATCGTTGTCGAATGAACTTTTTCTTTGTTGAATGCTCTTGTGCATACTCAAATTCTTCCCACCTAAGCGAAGCTGGGTTTGCAGTTGGGTAGGGATTTGGGCGGGATTCCGAGTGAGAAGATAGTCTTCACTCGGGGGAGTTTTTAACTTAGGCGAACCTGGTTCGTGGCTAAGCCTCCGAGTGAGAGGGTAGCTCTTCATTCGGAGAATTTTTTTAACTTAGGCGAATCTGGTTCGTGGCTAATCCTCCGAGTGAGAGGGTAGCTCTTCACTCGGAGAAGTTTTTAACTTAGGCAAATCTGGTTCGCGGCTAAGCCCCCGAGTGAGAGAGTAGCTCTTCACTTGGAGAAGTTTTTTAACTTAGGCGAATCTGGTTCGCGACTAAGCCCCCGAGTGAGATGGTAGCTCTTCACTCGGAGAAGTTTTTAACTTAGGCAAATCTGCTTCGCGGCTAAGCCCCTGAGTGAGAGGGTAGCTCTTCACTCGGAGAAGATTTTAACTTAGGCGAATCTGGTTCGCGACTAAGCCCCCGAGTGAGAGGGTATCTCGTCACTCGGAGAAGTTTTTTAACTTAGGCGAATCTGGTTCGCGACTAAGCCCCCGAGTGAGAGGGTAGTTCGTCACTCGAAGACGTTTTTTTATCTTAGGCTAATCTGGTTCGCGGCTAAGCCCTCGAGTGAGAGGGTAGCTCTTCACTCGAAGAAGTTTTTTAACTTAGGCGAATCTGGTTCGCGACTAAGCCCCCGAGTGAGAGGGTAGCTCTTCACTCGAAGAAGTTTTTTAACTTAGGAGAATCTGGTTCGCGGCTAAGCCCCCGAGTGAGAGGGTAGCTCGTCACTCGGAGATTTTTTTTAACTTAGGCGAATGTGGTTCGCAGCTCAGCCCCCGAGTGAGAGGGTAGCTCATCACTCGGAGAAGTTTTCTAACTTAGGCGAATCTGGTTCGCGACTAAGCCCCCGAGTGAGAGGGTAGCTCTTCACTCGGAGAAGTTTTTTAACTTAGGCGAATTTGGTTCGCGGCTAAGCCCGCGAGTGAGAGGGTAGCTCTTTTGTGACAGCCCGATGCCGACGTTCCAAAAGATTCCCCTTCTATTCCGTTTTCGTCGTGTGTCTATTTCCTTTTGACGCATCATCATTGCATCATGCGCATCATCAGCTTTGCATCGGCATCTCCGTTGCCGCCAGTTTTCAAACTTGCATCCATTGTTAGTTGCCGGTTCTCGTTGTTGTCCGCTCTGAGACCGAACACACACGCACGCGCCCGCGACATCGTCAAATCCCTGTTTTTAAAAGTGTGCGTAAAACTTTCTCTGATTGGGTTGGAATTTGACGTGCGGTCTTATTTTAATATAGGTAGGCCGCCTGTCGAGTTTCGTCGCAATCGGAGTCCGTCTGGTACCCGAACGGTTGACCATAGCGGCACCGTCTCCGGTCTATCGTCGGACGTTTTCGGTATTTTTAATTCGCGTTGTCATGGGCCGCACCATTTCCCTCTCATCCCTACTTAGCCCAACTAAACAACCCACTAGACCCATCTAGTTACTTCCTTCGTTCGTGATTGTCGGATCGCGATCGGACGGATGAGATCCACCCCACCTTAGCCCAACCCTATATAAAACCACCCTATGGAGAGACCCCTCTCACTCTCTAGGTTTTCCCCCATGTTAAAATTGCAGCCACCCCCTACCAAACTCCAACTTCAAGTCCCACCTCCTCCAATCCCGAAATCCACTCCTCCCCTTCATTTTCAGCCCTCAGATCCGCAACTAGAGGCCTAGATTTTTGTCTCCTAGCCTTGCCAGACATTGTCCATGGCCGCCGGACATTGTCCGGGCGACCAACATGCAAAACAGAGGTCGAGCTCCAGATCGGGGAGGAGCCCCGATCCACAACCCTCGTCCCCGCGCGTCCCTGGCCGATCCCGCCGCCGCTCACGCGCGTGCCTCGCCTGCTTGCCGTGCCGCCGCCTCTTGCCGGCCTCCCAGCTCCCCGCCGACCGGATCCGGTCCGGGGAAGGTTTCCCCACCACCCTCCGCTGATAGCCGCGCGTCGGAGTGCACAGATCACCGGCCGCAGCCCCGCCTCGAGGTGCCTCGCGTTCCGATCTGGGAACGTGAGCGATCCCCGTTGACCGCTGCTCTCGGCCTCGCGTGCTGCAGGGGCCAGTGTCGGCCTTCCCCGCGCCTAGGCCGAGGCCCAATCCTTCTGCTCCCCCTCGCCCGCGTGGGCCTTCCCCGCGCCTCGGCCCAGCGAGGCCGCCTCAGGGCCCCGACCGGCCCAGCTCCTTCGGTCCGCCCCAAGCCACCGACACCGCTCCAGCGGCCCAACCGGGCAAGGCCCGTGGTAAGCCCCCGCCCCTATCCCTATTCCTCGCCCCTAGCGCACTATAGTTATTATGCGCCCCCTACTCGGCCCATTAGATAATTTAGGTTGTTTTTCGGAATTAATTAATTCCAGAAAAATAGACGTAAATGAATATGCCTGTAACTTTTAATCCGTAAGTCGGTTCGCGACGGTATCATATGGTTTTTGTGTAGAATCTCGCGTAGAATTCGAATTTATAACTTGCATAATTGTTTGACGTAGTCTAGCGTGCCGAATGCCTAGAAACGTGTGCTGTCTATTATGTTTTGGTCCCGTGTTATTTTCTTGTGCGTGTCCGGATTGATCGAATGTCGTAGATAAAATCTTCATGTTTTAGGAACCCCTTTGCCATGTATTTTAGAGTAGTCGTTGGTATTTTTGCATGTATTTTTCCGACACTAGTTATTTTACCATGTTTAGGTTATTATCTCGCATTTACGTGTGGCAATATTTTTGTGTTGCAACCCCACATGTTTTATATGTTTTCGGGGTAGAAAAAACCATAGGATTTTCCTGTGCATTTAGTTTTAGCTTTGGAGTAAGTTAGTTCGCGCGATATTTTGCCATGTTGCCCTCTTGTCTATTTCATAGGATTTATTTTGTGCTTCGTTTGAAGGAGTTGTCAACTAGAGAGTTGCCCTTGGATGTTTAGTCTAGCCCCTGGTAATTTTTGTTGCAATAGAAATCCATGTTTAGGTGTGTTTTGCTTGTTCTTTAGTTGCTAGAAAATCGTGTTGATTCGGAGATGCTGAAATATTTCGAAGTCTGAGATCTGTTATATTTTGTTGCTGTCTTGTCTTGCTTCTATCTTGTGATCTGTAGCTCTTTTGAGGTTGGTCCAATGGAGTTAGTTATAGACTTTAGGATTCTCTAGCATGCTGTGAATTTTCATGCCATTTGGACTCCTGTAGCTTATGGTTTTGCTGCTGTCAATATGCCTTCAGATCGAAAACTGCAGCTTCATAAACTGCTATTCTCACAAAGTCTGAAATAGTGTGTGAGAAGCCATTTTGTGACTTCTTTTCCTAGTGATCCATGCTTCCATGATAGTTGTTGTTAGTTGTTTGTTGTAGTGCTTATTGCCCTCTATAGTGTCATGCCTTGGTTGAGTATATTGGAGTTGTGTAGCTCGTAGTTGTGGGGTGTATAAAATGCTATGTGGCTGATTTTGGCAGATTGTAGTGCTATCTTGTTTTGCTCGTAGTTTTTGAACCGTAGCTCCGTTTTGATAGTGTCCTATATGAAACTTGCTTAGAATCTCGTGTAGTTTCATATTTTCTTGCAGTTTATGTGTTTTGAAGTGCTCGTGACCGTCGTTGCACACATATTGCATTCATCCATCATATCTTGCGGTGTCCGTATCTTTTGATCCGTAGCTTCGTTGGAGATGTTCTCTATGTGTAAATTGCTTGTCACGACGTGTAGAAACACGTGAAACTAATTGTTTTGCTTTTTAAATACTAATTAAATGTGTTAGTTCAGATCTGGACAGAATTGTAAATTAACATGTGAGGTCGTTTCGGAGGTGCTATATGTCATTTCCGACCTCATTTAAAATGCCTAGATAGGTAGTTTAATTGCGCTTCACCTCTTGCCATTTTTAATAACATTTAATATTGCCGAGTACCTAATCGGGATAGAACTAAATAATTCGTATGTGGAGTTTCATCAATATGCAACTCGTTGCATATTGAGCTTCACTTAATGTGTAGTGTTTGAGTGTTGTGAATTGTCATGCCGTGTCTTGCAGGTGTTCAGCTGCTCATGCATCATTTGTGTTGTGCATCGTGTGGTGTATATCGTGTGTTGATTCTTGTTTCCGGTTTGCTTCGTCTCGACAGAGTTCCGCAAGTGTGTCGGATTGTGAGGACCCGTTCGACTACATCGGTTTGTCTGCTTCACGGAGTCATTCTTCTTCCAAGCGGGATCACAGGCAAGATGACCATTTCCCCAAATACCATTACTATCATTGCCATGCTAGTTATTTCAATGCTATCGATTATGTCTCGTTGCCTACCACATGTTAAATATCAGCCTCTCCACAATGCCATGAAAACCTTCAACCTATTCAACCTAGCAAACCACTGATTGGCTATGTTACCGCTTGCTTAACCCTGTGTTAGCGTTGCTAGTTGCAGGTGCAGTTGCTTCCATGTGATAACATGGGTTCCTTGTTATATCACCATATTAATTGCTATTAAATTTAATGCACCTATATACTTGGTAAAAGGTGGAAGGCTCGGCCTTTCTAGCCTAGTGTTTTGTTCCACCTTTGCCCCCTTAGTTTCGGCTACCGGTGTTATGTTCCATATTGAGCGCTCCAAACACGATCGGGGTTGTTATGGGGACCCCCTTGATAATTTGTTTTAGATTAAAGCTGGTCTGGCAAGGCCCAACATTGGTACTACATTTGCCCGACATAATAATTTTGTTAATACTGAATGCATAGGGAGTTAGCGCTACCCGAGGAGTAATTCTACATAATACAGGGAGGGCCAGTGCTGATGGTGCTGGTCCAAAACAGAGCAGCTTACTAACGCTACCCGGGGCAACTCGGCGTTTGGCATGGTAACCATCGCTCATCCGTCGTGTCCTGAGAACGAGATACGCAGCTCCTATCGGGATCGTCGACACGTCGGGCGGCCTTGCTGGATTAATTTTACCTTTGACGAAATATCTTGTGCATCGGGATTCCGGTGATGCTTTGGGTAATCTCAGAGTTTAGGTTTTCCACTAAGGAGTCCGACGAGTTCGCGAGCTTCGTGATCGAGGATTTCTATGCGGCTTGTGGTAATTTGTGATGGACTAGTTGGAGCACCCCTGCAGGGTTAAATCTTTCGGAAAGCCGTGCCCGCGGTTATGTGGCAATGTGGAAACTTTGATTAACACTGGTTCTAGATAACCTGAAGTTAACTTAATTAAAACATGCCAATTGTGTGCGTAACCGTGACTGTCTCTTTCATTAGTTCCTTCTCCGATCGAGGACATGGTGGGGTTATGTCTGACGTAGGTAGGTGTTCAGGATCATTCATTTGATCAACAGTAGTCATGTCCGCTATGCGTAGATCTTCCCCCTCTTATTTCTTGTACTCGTAAGTGTAGCCACCAAATATATGCTTAGCCGCCGCTGCAACCTCACCACTTAACCTCGCCTCACCTATTAAGCTTTGCTAGTCTTGATACCTTTGGAAATGAGATTGCTGAGCCCCCTCTGGCTCACAGATTACTACAACACCAGTTGCAGGTACATGTAAAGGTTACTTGACGCGAGCACGTTGATTGCTCATTTGGAGTTGCTTCTTCTTCTTCATCATCATCGATCTAGGATGGGTTCCAGGCCGGCAGCCTGGGATAGCAAGGATGGCCGTCGTTCTTCTTTTCTCGTTTGTTTTCTTTCGTAGACGGACCCTGATCTTCTTCGTGTTATTTATATAATGTACTGATGTGACTCTGATGTAGCTTGTGGCGAGTGTAAGCCATATCAATATATATATCTCTTCTTTTCAGTACTTGTACTTGTAATGATATCCATTTTTGCGACACGACGAGATGCGCTTCTATCCCCGACGAGGCCCTCGTGCCAAATTGAGGATAGGGTCGCATCTTGGGCGTGACATCTTCACTCGGAGAAGTTTTCTAGACCGGAGTCGACAGATACATTGTGATAAACACAACTTCTGGCAAGTAAATTGCTTTAAGAAATCTTGTTCGTTACATCAAAACGGTCGCAAATTAGGCATAAAAACGCTTGAGTCAGTCTCCGTTCCATGCTTGCGGCTCGTGGATCCTCTTCTCCAAATTGTAGGGTTTGTACGCTTCGTTGTTCAGCACCTTGGAGATGATGAAGGGTCCTTCCCAGGCGGGTGCCAGCTTGTGTGGTCTCTACTGATGCACTCAGAGCACCAAATCGCCTGCTTGAAACGTTCGACTCCTGACGTGTCTGGCATGGAACCGCCGCAAGTCTTGCTGGTAGATTGTTGACCGAATCAATGCCATCTCGCGCTCCTCCTCCAAAATATCAACTCCATCATGGCGGGCTTTTTCAGCTTCGGCTTCTGAGAAGAGCTCAACTCTGGAGAAATTGTGAAGCAGATCACTCAGGAGGACAACTTCTGCACCATACACGAGGAAGAAAGGAGATCGTCTAGTCGACCTGTTCGGGGTTGTTCTGAGTCCCCAAAGCACAGAAGGTAACTCGGTGACCCAAGCACCTGCAGCGTGTCCAATCTCTCTCAAGAGACGAGGTTTTAACCCCTGAAGTATGAGCCCGTTTGCTCGTTCTGCTTGACCATTTGTTTGGGGGTGAGCCACAGATGCGTAATCCACTCGGGTTCCTTGGTTGGAGCAGAAACTCTTGAATTCGTCCGAGTCGAAGTTTGATCCATTGTCAGTGATGATGCTCTGTGGGACTCCAAATCTGACAATGATTTCTCTCATAAACTTGATTGCAGTGCAAGCATCTAGCTTCTTGATTGGTTTGGCTTCTATCCACTTAGTGAACTTGTCGACTGCAACTAGCAAATGAGTAAAACCGCCTTGCCCTGTATGAAAGGGTCCAACCATGTCCAAGCCCCATACGGCAAAAGGCCATATGAGGGGGATTGTCTTCAGAGCAGATGATGGCTTATGCGATTTGTTGGAGTAGAATTGACATCCTTCACAGCGGTCCACAAGCTCTTTAGCCATTTCACCTGGACGTGGCCAGAAGAATCCAGCTCGGAACGCCTTAGCAACGATGGCTTTGGAGGATGCATGATGTCCACAGGTTCCCGAATGAATTTCCTCCAAAATCAGTCCGCCTTCTTCGGGGGAAATGCAACGCTGAGCTACACCAGACACACTTTCCTTGTAGAGCTGATCTCTCATGACTGTGAAAGCCTTTGATGTGCGAACAATCTGTCTGTCCTCATCTTCGTATTCGGGTAGCTCTTGCCTCAAGATACATGCAATATACAACATTGTCCAATCGGGCGTGACTACTCGAATTTCCATGATCAAGTCGACGACTACCGGGATATCAACTTCAGTCGGATCAAATGCACTAGTAGGTTGTGGAGGTTCTTCAGTGAATGTATCTTCTTGAACTGAACGTGTATGAATGTGCTCTAGACAAACATCACTAGGCACGATTTTTCGAGTGGATCTGATTTTGCCAACTCATCAATAGCTTGATTCTTCAGTCGAGGAACATGGTGAAGTTCCAACCCTTCAAATATTTTCTCAAGTTTTCTGAGTGCATTGTAGTATCCAGTCATTGCAGGGTTTCTCACATCCCACTCTTTCATTACTTGATTAACCACTAGATCTGAGTCACCGTATACCATTAAGCGACGGACGCCGAGTGAAATGGCCATACAAAACCCATAAAGGAGAGCTTCATACTCTGCTTCATTGTTAGAGGAATCAAAGTGGATCTGTAATACATAATTGAGCTTATCGCCTTTTGGGGATATAAGAACCATGCCTGCACCAGAACCACTTAGCATCTTCGAGCCATCAAAGAACATTGTCCAATGTGCCGAGTGTGTAGGGGTTGGTTGCTCTTGTTCCACCCATTCAGCCATGAAATCTGCGAGAGCCTGAGATTTGATGACTTTCTTGGCTTCAAACTTTATGTCACAATATAATAGTTCCATTTCCCATTTTGCCACTCGGCCTGATGCATCCCGATTGTGAAGGATTTCAGACAATGGGGCATCACTAACCACAAACATCGAGTGACCTTGAAAATAATGAGCTACCTTCTTTGCAGTCATATAAATCCCATAAAGTAGCTTCTGATAGTGGCGATATTTTTGCGTGGAAGGAGTCAAAACCTCAGAAACGTAATATACTGGGCACTGGATCTTGTAAGCCTTGCCTTCCTCCTCTCGTTCGACTGTCAGGACTGTGCTGACACCTTGATTTGTAGTCGCTATGTATAAGAGAAGTGGCTCTTTGCTGTACGGAGTAGAAAGAACCGGCTGGGTGGATAGCAAATTCTTTAAATCGATGAATGCAGCTTCTACTTCGGGAGTCCACTCTAAGGTATCTGACTTCTTCATGAGTCGGTATAATGGTAAGGATTTCTCTCCGAGTCGAGATATGAATCTGCTTAATGCTGCCAAACATCGTGCAAGCCTTTGGACGTCGTGCACTCGCACAAGGCTTTTCATTCGGACGATTGTCCCGATCTTTTCGGGGTTAACATCGATTCCTCGTTCGGAAACGAGAAAACCGAGTAACTTACCGCTGGGGACTCCGAATGTGCACTTGGCCGGGTTGAGCTTGATATCGTACCTTTGAAGCTTGGCGAACGTTTCAGCCAAGCCAGTCAGCAGGTCGGAACCTTTGCGTGACTTGACTACAATATCATCCATGTATGCCTCCACGTTTCGACTGATCTGGTCGAGGAGGCATTTCTGGATCATGCGCATAAAAGTGGCTCCTGCATTTTTGAGACCGAATGGCATAGTGATGTAGCAGAAGCACCCAAAAGGGGTGATGAAGGCTGTTTTTATTTCATCTCGTCCATACAGACGGATCTGGTGGTACCCAGAGTAAGCATCTAAAAAAGACAATCGCTCACATCCCGCAGTCGAGTCGATGATCTCATCTATGCGGGGGAGTGGGAAGTGGTCTTTCGGGCAGACCCGATTGATATGCTTGAAGTCGATGCACATTCAGAGTGACTTGTCCTTCTTAGGCACCATCACAACATTCACGAGCCACTCGGAGTGGTAAACCTCGCGAATGAACTTGGCCTCTAGGAGCTTGGCCACCTCCTCGCCAATTGCTTTCCTTTTCTGCGTGACGGACCAACGCAGATGTTCCTTGACAGGTCGAGCTTTGGGGTCGACCCTCAGTCGGTGCTCAACCAGTTCCCTGGGTACACCAGACATGTCATTGGGCTTCCATGCAAAGATGTCCCCGTTCTCACAGAGGAACTTGATGAGGGTCAAGGGTTGTTGAGATGTTGGTCGGGGCAGCTATAGGATCTGTCGGGTGGATGCTGACCTTCTTGATTTCGCCTGCCGACTGGAATACCGACTCGGAAGCTGCTACTGCAACAAAAGACCTTCCAACGGCACCAGAAACGTGCTACGACACCAGGAATCCTTCTGCTACGCCTACGCCTTAAGGGACTTCCTAGGCAAATATGCAAAGGATTTCCCCCGTGGCCTTGGAGCCTTGTGTTGGTGTTCCCTCGAAGCGGAAAGGGTGATGTAGCGCAGCGGTGGTAAGTATTTCCCTCAGTTTGAGAACCAAGGTATCGATCGAGTGAAGGAGTATCTCAAGTGCCTGCACAAACACAAAAAGCTTGCTCCCAACGTTATGAAGGGGTTGTCAATCCCTTATAGATTGTTTGCCAAGTGAGAACTGAAAGCAAAAAAGTAACAAAGCAAAGTAAAAGCAAGAGTGGAAATGATAGATGTGAATAGACCAGGGGGCCGTAGTGTTTACTAGTGGCTTCTCTCATGAAAGCAAGTAGACGGTGGGTGAACAAATTACTGTCGAGCAATTGATAGAACCGCGCAAAGTCATGACGTCATCTATGACAATGATTATATCTATAGGCATCACGTCCAAAAGAAGTAGACCGATACTTTCTACATCTACTACTATTACTCCACACGTCGACCGCTATCCAACATGCATCTAGTGTATTAAGTCCAAAAGAACAGAGTAACGCCTTAAGCAAGATGACATGATGTAGATGGACAATCTCATATCTACGACAAAGCCCACCTTGTTACCCTTGATGGAAACTACACGATGTGTGCCTTGCTGCCCCTACTGTCACTGGGAAAGGTCATCACACGGTAAGAACCCAAAACCAAGCACTTCTCCCATTGCAAGAATCATAGATCTAGTTGGCCAAACAAAACCCAAGACTCGGAGAGACTTACAAGGTTATCAAATCATGCATATAAGAAATCAGCAAAGACTCAAATATATATCATAGATAATCTGATCACAAATCCACAATTCATTGGATCTCGACAAACACACCGCCAAAGAGGATTACATCGGATAGATCTCCATGAAGATCATGGAGAACTTTGTATTGAAGATCCAAGAGAGAGAAGAAGCCATCTAGCTACTAACTACGGACCCGTAGGTCTGAAGTGAACTACTCACGAGTCATTGGAGGGGCGATGATGTTGATGTAGAATCCCTCCAACTCCAAAGTCCCCTCCGGCAGGGCACCGGGAAGGGTCTCCAGATGAGATCTCGTGGAAACGGAAGCTTGCGGCGGCGGAAAACTATTTTCGTGGATCCCTTGATTTTTTTCTGTATTTTAGGGAATATATAGGCGAAGGAGCTAGGCCAGGGGGGCGCCAGGGAGGCCACAAGCCTGCTAGCCGCCGCCCCCTGGTGGCGGATAGGGGGCTTGTGGGCCCCCTGTAGCCCTCCTGGCTTGGCCCTCAAGCCCCCTGATCTTCTTCCGTTCGGGGAAAATTTATTTCGGGGATTTTATTCCGTTTGGACTCCGTTCCAAAATCAGATCTGAAAAGAGCCAAAAACACAGAAAAACAGGAACTGGCACTTGGCAATGAATTAATAAGTTAGTCCCAAAAAAGATATAAAAGATACATAAAACATCCAAATATGACAAGATAACAACATGAAACCATCAAAAATTATAGATACGTTTGAGACGTATCAAGCATCCCCAAGCTTAACTCCTGCTCGTCCTCGAGTAGGGAAGTGATAAAGAATGAATTTTTGATGCTTTCATGCTACCTAGCATAGATGTCCTTTGTAAGTCCTCTTATGTGACGTGAATGTTCAGATCCATTAGATTCAAAACAATAGTTTGCTATTGACGTGGAAGCAATAATAATTCAAGCAAACTAGCAAGGTAATCATGAACTTTCAAAATAACAAGGCCAAAAGAAAGTTATCCCTACAAAAGCATATAGTCTGGCTATGCTCTATCATCATTGCACAACGAATTTAAATCATGCACAACCCCGGTATCGGCCAAGTAATTGTTTCCCACCTTTACTTTCTCAAACCTTTTCAACTCTCACGCAATACATGAGCGTGAGCCAAGGTTTTAGCACTATAAGTGGTGTGGAGTGTGGTAGAGGTTGCAAGACAAAATAAGGAGAAGATGATCACATTAACTAGGCATATCAATGAGCTGTGGAGATGCTCATCAATAGATATCAATGTGAATGAGTAGGGATTGCCATACAAATGATGCACTAGAGCTAAGAGTATGTGAAAGCTCTTAAAGAAAACTAGTGGGTGTGCATCCAACTTGCTTGCTCACGAAGACCTAAGGCAATTTTGAGGAAGCCTATCATTGGAATATACAAGCCAAGTTATATAATGAAAATTTCCCACTAGCTATATGGTGGTGACAAGACGAGAGACTCTCAGTCATGAAGATCATGGTGCTTTAATATGCACAAGTGTGGAAAAAGTGGTAGCATTGTCCCTTCTATCTTTTTCTCTCATTTTTTTTGGTGGGCTCTTTGGCCTCTTTTTTTTATGGGCTTCTTTGGCCTCTTTTATTTCCTCACATGGGACAATGCTCCATTAATGATGATCATCACACTTTCAACTCAAAACTTAGAGCAACTATGACTCTATATGGAATGCCTTCGGTAGTGTACCGTGGCAATGATCTACCATGGCATAGACATCAATGGAAACATCATGCTAGCTATCTTACGATCGTGCAAAGGCAAAGTAGACCTGGTGGCACATGTCATGGTGGTAGTTGCATGGCAATATATCTCGGAATGACTTTGAAAAAGCCATAATAGGTAGGTATGGTTGCTGTTTTTAGGGAGGCTAATGGTGGGTTTTGTGCACCGGCGAAAGTTGCACGGCACTAAGAAGATAGTGATGGTGGAAGGTGAAAGTGCATCTAAACCATGGACTCAACATTAGTCATGAAGAACTCATATACTTGTTGAAAAAGTTTTATTAGTAATCGAAACAAAGCATTCAACGCATACTGCTAGGGGAAGGGTTGGTAGGTATAAACCATCGCGCGATCCCGACCGCCACACAAAGGATGACAATCAATATACTAATCATGCTCAGATTTCATCATATAGCGGTTCACCATACGTGCACGCTACGGGAATCACTAACTTCAACACAAGTATTTCTAGATCCACAACACCTTACTAGCATGACTTCAATATTACCATAACCACAACTCAAAACTAATTGAGATGAATCAAACTTCTCTAACCATTCAATGCACATGAAGGTGGAAGTTTTCGTATCCCTTTGGATAACTACCCCTTTTGAGACTACTTTCAAAGCATAGATCAACTACCAAGCCACGCAACGCTGCGCTCTAAAATATATAAGTGAAGCACATAGAGCAAAAGTATCTAGCTCAAAAGATATAATTGAAGCACATGTGAGCTGAATTGTCTACCAAAAGATATAAGTGAAGCTCGACAAAATCACGGTGTGTGCATGTCTCTCTCTCTAGGTGTGCAGCAAGGATGATTGTGACACGACAAAATAAAAGACTCCTATGATACAAGACGCTCCAAGCAAAAACACATAACATGTGGTGAATAAAAATATAGCCCCAAGTAACGTTACCGATGGATTGAAGACGAGAGAGGGGATGCCTTCCCAGGGCATCCCCAAACTTAGGATTTTACAACATCCTTGAATCTCTTGGTGTGCCTTGGGCATCCCCAAGCTTGACCTCTTGCCACTCTTTATCTTTTTGTCCATAAGAACTTCACCCAAAACTTGAAAACTTCACAACACGAAACTTGAACAGAAACTCGTGATAACATTAGTATAAGAAAGCAAACCACCACTTCCTTAGGTACTGTAGCAAACTTAAATTCTACTTGCTGATGTTGGGTTACTGTACTTTCAATCTTCCATGGCTAATACCCCCCCGATACTATCCATAGTTTCATCAAAATAAGCAACCAACACAACTAAAACAGAATCTGTTAACAGCAGACCAGTCTGTAGCAATCTGTATATTTAGTATACCTCTGGTACTTCAAAAATTTTAAAAAATTACGAGGAAGCCTATCATTGGAATATACAAGCCAAGTTATATAATGAAAATTTCCCACTAGCTATATGGTGGTGACCAAACGAGAGACTCTCAATCATGAAGATCATGGTGCTTAATATGCACAAGTGTGGAAAGGTGGTAGCATTGTCCCTTCTCTCTTTTTCTCTCATTTTTTTGGTGGGCTCTTTGGCCTCTTTTTTTTGGTGGGCATCTTTGGCCTCTTTTATTTCCTCACATGGGAAAATTCTCCGTCAATGATGATCATCACACTTTCAACTCAAAATTTAGAGCAACGATGACTCTATATGGAATGCCTTCGGTAGTGTACCGTGACAATGATCTAGCATGGCATAGAGATTAATGGAAACATCATGCTAGCTATCTTACGATCATGCAATGGCAATGAAGACGTGGTGGCACATGTCATGGTGGTAGTTGCATGGCAATATATCTCGGAATGACTTTGAAAAAGCCATAGTAGGTAGGTATGGTGGCTGTTTTGAGGGAGGCTAATGGTGGGTTTTGTGCACCGGCGAAAGTTGCACGGCGCTAAGAAGATAGTGATGGTGGAAGGTGAAAGTGCATCTAAACCATGGACTCACCATTAGTCATGAAGAACTCATATACTTGTTGCAAAAGATTTATTAGTAATCGAAACAAAGCATTCAACGCATACTCCTAGGGGAAGGGTTGGTAGGTATAAACCATCGCGCGATCCCGACCGCCATGCAAAGGATGACAATCAATAGACTAATCATGCTCATATTTCATCACATAGCGGTTTACCATACGTGCATGATATGGGAATCACTAACTTCAACATAAGTATTTCTAGATCCACAACACCTTACTAGCATGACTTCAATATTACCAAAACCACAACTCAAAACTAATTGAGATGAATCAAACTTCTCTAACTATTCAATGCACATGAAGGTGGAAGTTTTCGTATCCCTTTGGATAACTACCCCTTTTGAGACTACTTTCAAAGCATAGATCAACTACCAAGCCACACACCGCTATGCTCTAAAAGATATAAGTGAAGCACATAGAGCAAAAGTATCTAGCTCAAAAGATATAAGTGAAGCACATGTGAGCTGAATTGTCTACCAAAGGATATAAGTGAAGCTCGACAAAATCACAGTGAGTGCATGTCTCTCTCTCTCTCTAGGTGTGCAGCAAGGATGATTGTGACACAACAAAAATAAAAGACTCCTACGATACAAGACGCTCCAAGCAAAAACACATAACATGTGGTGAATAAAAATATAGCCCCAAGTAACGCTACCGATGTATTGAAGACGAGAGGGGATGCCTTCCCAGGGCATCCCCAAGCTTAGGCTTTTACAGCATCCTTGAATCTCTTGGGGTGCCTTGGGCATCCCCAATCTTGAGCTCTTGCCACTCTTTATCTCTTTGTCCATAAGAACTTCACCCAAAACGTGAAAACTTCACAACTCGAAACTTAAACAGAAACTCGTGATAACATTAGTATAAGAAAGCAAACCACCACTTCCTTAGGTACTGTAGCAAACTTAAATTCTACTTATGATGATGTTGGGTTACTGTATTTTCAATATTCCATGGCTAATACCCCCCAATACTATCCATAGTTTCATCAAAATAAGCAACCAACACAACAAAAACAGAATCTGTTAACAGCAGACCAGTCTGTAGCAATATGTATACTTCGTATACTTCTGGTACTTCAAAACTTCTAAAAAATTAGGACAGTGTGAAGAATTTGCGTAACAATTAGAAGCAAAAAGAATCAACTCAAAAGCTCTTACAGAAAAAAATGAAAATTCTTTTCGTGAGCAGAAAGTTTCTGTCTTTTCCAGCATGACCAAACGATCATCCCCAAGACTAATCATAATGGTTTTGCTTGGCACAAACGCAAAAAGAAACACAAAAAACACAATCATAACAGAATTATGAAAGTGTGGAAAACACAAAACCAAAAGAAAAATGATAGATTCGTTGGGTTGCCTCCCAACAAGCGCTATTGTTTAACGCCCTTAGCTAGGCATTGAAAATTCAATGATGCTCACACAAAAGACAAGAATTGAAGCACAACGAGAGCATCATAAAGCATGTGAAAATCACATCTAAGTCTAACATACTTCCTATGCATAGGCATTTTATAGGAAAACAGATTGTCAAGACAACCAATAGTTACCATATGCAAGGAAGAACAAAGAGACAATAGCAATCTCAACATAACGAGAGGTAATTGGGTAACATGAAAATTTCTACCACAATATTTTCCTCTCTCATAATAATTACATGTGGGATCATATTTGAATTAAACAATGTAGCTATCACATAGGATATTCTTTTCATGATCCACATGCATGCAAAGTTGACGCTCATAAAAAATAGTGGGATTATCATCAACTAAAGTCATGACTTTTCCAATCCCACTTTCAATATTATTGCAAATATCATAATCATCATGAGGCTTGAACAAATTTTCAAGATCATAAGAAATATAATCACCCCAATCATGATTATTGCAACAAGTAGGGGACATAGCAAAACTAGCATCCCCAAGCTCAAGGTTTTGCATATTTTTAGCATGATTGTCACTAATAGGATTTATAGTGAAACCATTGCAATCATGCTTTTCATTCAAGGAGCCCTCGTGAATCACATCATAAGTTTCTTCCTCACAATTTTCAGATTCACGTATCTCAAGCAAAACTCCATAAAAATAGTCAAGTGCCCTCAACTTACTAGCAATTGGATTGACATAATTGGATCTCTTAAAGAGATTAGCAAGTGGATGAGGATCCATATCACTAGATTTTCAGCAAGCAAAGATGCAAGCATATTGAAGGCACATGGCACACGGGCGAACAGAAAGCAAGCGAGAAAAAAAGGGCGAACGAAAAAGGCAAACGAAAAAAAGGCAAAAGGCAAATATGAAGTGGGGGAGAGGAAAACAAGAGGCAACTGGCAAAAAAGTAAATGCAGGAGATGAGTTTGTGAGACCTACTTGGATAGATCTCTCCTTCCCCGGCAACGGCGCGAGAAATAGGCGTGTTGGTGGGAGATTATTCTTGTCTTGATACTCTCCGGCAAGCGATCCTCCTCCCCGGCAACAGCGCCAGAAATACTTCTGCTACTGCAACAAAAGACCTTCCAACGGCGCCAGAAACGTGCTACGACACCAGGAATCCTTCTGCTACGGCTACGCCTTAAGGGACTTCCTAGGAAAATATGCAAAGGATTTCCCCCGTGGCCTTGGAGCCTTGCGTTGGTGTTCCCTCAAAGCATAAAGGGTGATGTAGCACAGCGGTGGTAAGTATTTCCCTCAGTTTGAGAACCAAGGTATCGATCCAGTGAAGGAGTATCTCAAGTGCCTGCACAAACACAAAAATCTTGCTCCCAACGCTATGAAGGGGTTGTCAATCCCTTATACATTGTTCGCCAAGTGAGAACTGAAAGCAACAAAGTAACAAAGCAAAGTAAAAGCGAGAGTGGAAACGATAGATGTGAATAGACCCGGGGGCCGTAGTGTTTACTAGTGGCTTCTCTCATGAAAGCAAGTAGACGGTGTGTGAACAAATTACTGTCGAGCAATTGATAGAACCGCGCAAAGTTGTGACGTCATCTATGGCAATGATTATATCTATAGGCATCATGTCCAAAACAAGTAGACCCATACTTTCTGCATCTACTACTACTACTACACATGTCGACCGCTATCCAGCATGCATCTAGTGTATTAAGTCCAAAAGAACAGAGTAACGCCTTATGCAAGATGACATGATGTAGATGGAAAATCTCATATCTACGACAAAGCCCACCTTGTTACCCTTGATGGCAACTACACGATGTGTGCCTTGCTGCCCCTACTGTCACTGGGAAAGGTCACCACACGGTAAGAACCCAAAACCAAGCACTTCTCCCATTGCAAGAATCATAGATCTAGTTGGCCAAACAAAACCCAAGACTCGGAGAGACTTACAAGGATATCAAATCATGCATATAAGAAATCAGCAAAGACTCAAATATATATCATAGATAATCTGATCCCAAATCCACAATTCATCGGGTCTCGACAAACACACTGCCAAAGAGGATTACATCGGATAGATCTCCATGAAGATCATGGAGAACTTTGTATTGAAGATCCAAGAGAGAGAAGAAGCCATCTAGCTACTAACTACGGACCCGTATGTCTGAAGTGAACTACTCACGAGTCATTGGAGGGGCGATGATGTTGATGTAGAAGCCCTCCAACTCCAAAGTCCCCTCCAGCAGGGCACCGGGAAGGGTCTCTAGATGAGATCTCGCGTAAATGGAAACTTGCGGCGGCGGAAAAGTATTTTCGTGGATCCCTTGGTTTTTTTCTTCTGTATTTTAGGGAATATATAGGCGAAGGAGCTAGGTCAGGGGGGCGCCAGGGAGGCCACAAGCCTGCTGGCCGCCGCCCCCTGGTGGCGGATAGGGGGCTTGTGGGCCCCTGTAGCCCTCCTGGCTTGGCCCTCAAGCCCCCTAATCTTCTTCCATTCGGGAAAAGTTTATTTCGGGGATTTTATTCCGTTTGGACTCCGTTCCAAAATCAGATCTGAAAAGAGCCAAAAACATAGAAAATACAGGAACTGCCACTTGGCACTGAATTAATAAGTTAGTCCCCAAAAATATATAAAAGATACATAAAACATCCAAAGATGACAAGATAACAACATGAAACTATCAAAAATTATAGATACATTTGAGACGTATCAGAAGCTGGCTTCTTTGCACGCATCAGCTCGGCAGGATCTGCTGTGTGCCGGTACTCGTCGAGCTCTGCCATTGCCATCTGTTGGTCAGCGATCTTGGAGCCCTGCTGCAAAATTCTTCGGCTCTCTGTCGATCACCAGTGATGGTAATGACTCCCTTTGGTCCTGGCATCTTTATCTTCAAATAAACGTAACATGCTCGGGCCATGAAATGTACATATGCTGGTCGCCCAAGTATAGCGTGATAGGCACTCTGGAAGTCTTCCACTTCGAACGTGAACGGAAGCTCTTGTCGGAGCCGAAGACAACATCCAACGCGATCTGACCAAGTGAAACAACCTTCTTCCCCGGGATCACTCCGTGAAACTGCATATTGATGTCGTTGAGCTTGGACATCGGAATACCCATCCCTTTGAGAGTGTCATCATAGATGATGTTCAAGCCTCTCCCTCCATCCATCAACACCTTGCGGAGTCGAACTTCTTCTACCACTGGGTCAACAACAAGAGCCTGACGTCCTGGAGTAGGGACATGTGGCGGGTGATCCGACTGGTCGAAGGTGATGGTAGTCTGCGACCAGTTGAGATACTTCGGGGTGGAAGGAGCCGCCATGTTGACCTCTCGGTTGACCACCTTCAGTCGACTCTTGCTTTCGACATCAGCGAAGATCATCAGAGTGGCATGGACCTTCTGGAAGTGGTCTTCTTGCTCTTCATCTTCTTTCTCTTGGTCTTTCTCACTCGACTGATCTTCTCCAAACCTCTGGATCAACAGTCTGCACTGCCGAGTGGTATGTTTAGGTACGATGGTGTTGCCTTCTTCATCTATCTTCGTGTGAATCGCACACGGCTGATCAAGGACATCTGGTCCCGACTGCTTCTTGAATTTCTTTGGGGGGAATTGACCCTCGCCTTTTCCCTTGAACTTTCCCGCTCCCAGACCGGATGCCTCTGCCGGAGGAGTGCGCTCTACCTTCTGCTTCTGCTTTCGGTTGGCATCTCCGTCGACTGCTTTGCCTTTGCCTCTACGGAGGCGGTCTTCTTATTCTCCATTGGCATAGCGGGTTGCTATCTCCATCATTTTACTCATATACATATCACCTGTTTGACCGAACTTCAGGTACAACTCGCGGTACGTGATGCCTGCCTTGAAAGCGCAGACTGCTTGATGTTCAGTGTGTTCTCCACATTGTGGTGAAGAGTGGTCCAGCGCTGGATGTAATCGCGCAAAGACTCACTCGGCTTCTGGACACAATGTTGTAGCTCTAATAGACCAGCAGGGCGCTTGCAGGTACCCTCGAAGGTCTTGATGAACACTCGGGCCAAATTTTCCCAACAGTATATGCTTGATGGAGCCAGTTGATTCAACCAGGCACGGGCCAAACCATCCAGCATCAGGGGTAAGTGCTTCATTGCAACATTGTCGTTGCCGCCGATCTGAACTGCCACTCGGTAATAATCTAGCCACGTCTCTGGCTTGGACTCTCCAATGAACTTGATTATTCTGGCCGCCAACCTGAAGTTGGGGGAATATCAGCGGAGCGGATTGCTCGACTGAAACACTCGGGCCCAGATATGACAGAGCCACTTCCACTCGGACGATCGCCGTTGTATCCGTCACGATGGGCTCGACCTCTATCAACTCTCTTCTGAGTGAGATAGTCCCTTACATCACGTCTCTGGTCGCGGTCGTCACCCACTGATCGCCTTTCGTCGTTGCGCCGGGGCGCATATGAACCACTCCGCGGAGGTGAGCGCGAGCGATCGCGATCTTCACGATTGAACCGGGGGGAAGTGGATTCCACCCCTGGTCTCTGTACCGACCTTCTCGGTGATCTCCTCCTCTACGGCGCTGCGGAGAACCTGGGCTATAAACCGACCGAACTACGTCTGCTCGGACGGAATTGTTGTGCAGTCTGTTGTGAGACTGAGAGACAACGGAATTCTGCTGCCGCGCCGCCTGCAATAGGGCATGGATCTGCTGCACTCCTCTGCCCGCTGATGAATTTGAAGGCTGGATGGAGTCTGCAATCCTTGCGGCCGCAACCAAGTTGAGGATAGGTGTGCGGAATACCTTGATGTTGTCGACCTGATGAGAACGCCGACCGGATGCTGGGGGCGTGGATGATGATGCACACCCGAAGTCTCTCCAGTTTCCCACTTGTCCCGATTGGTCCTTGGCGGGCTCTCATGTGAGCCGGCCATGAAAACCTCCGCCGCAGGGCTGCGGTTCTCACACTCGGAAGGAGGGCCATACAGATCTGACACGGAGTGGGTTGCAGCACATGGAAGTGTAGCAAGTTCGATTGCTGCCACCTGTGGCGAAGATGCTTGACGCGCGAGTGCATGACGCACCCAACGTTGGAGCCGTGAGCGACCAGATCGCTTGTTGCGACGTGCGATGGGTAGCACAGTCGACATCGGAGTTGACGTTTGTCGAAGAAGGACTCCGCAGGAACTGGCGCGGAAGAATGTCGCCCCGCGGACTGGAAGTGCCTCGACGTCGAGAGGCGCCTCCTGGAGCCATGCCGAATCATCGGCGAAGAAGACGAGTGTGCCGAACACGATCTCGTGGTCAAGGCACAAATCACCGCCGCAAGACATGGCGAAGAGGAAAAATGCAAACTTGCCGGAAGTCGCGTAGACGCCTGCCCCACGGTGGGTGCCAACTGTCGTGGATATAAGCCTGACGGTAGATGTATAGGGTACGAAAGTAGAGGGCAGAGTCCTAGGTACGTCAGGGTTGTATGAGTTCACACCCCTCTGTAGTGGAGATAACAACCCTATGTCTCAGTACTCTTGGAGCTTGGTGTCGAGTGGAATATGAATGTTACAGAATGTGAACCCTTGTGCCAGAGGGGAGGGGTGGCTTATATAGAGTGCGCTGCCCCTCATAAGTGTCCAGCCTTCAAGGGTGTAATAAGTGGGATTGAATGCATACGTTACAGGTAATGTATGCCATAAAGGATATTAACTACAGTAGTCTAACGTTTGACCGTTAGCCTCGCTGGAGTGGCTTGTGGCCTTCTATGTCGACTGGCTTCTGGTATTTACTGAGTGGAATCCATTCATCGAGTATTAGGTAACCTACCGAGTGGTTACTTACCTAGTGGATCAGAGGTTGTCTTAATCCAGTTAGTAAGTATCTTGTGACCCTTAAGCTAATAATGAGGTGCCCTTGGGTAGGACTTATAGGTCAGGCCTATGACCCTACCCTAGGGCTATGACCCCATCAAGGGTTCCTTGAGAGTAAGGAATCCTGGATACTTCTTTGATAAGGGTTCCTTGATACTTCTCCCTCTTGAGTAGTTTGGGTCCCTTGAAACTTCGCCTCCTTTCAGTAGGTAAGGGTTCCTTGAAATTTATCCCTTTCAGTATAGATAGGGTTTCCTTGAATTTTATCCCCCTTTCAGTAGGGATCCTAGATGTTTCTACCTCTTTGAAATTTTGAGATCTTTGTCGAAGAAGACCCCCTTTGGCAAAAAATACAGAAAAATCACTATGAGCTCAGGTAGCATTAGAATTCAGAGTCTCTGATGCAAAGTGGTTCGGTAGAACCGATATTGAGTTTGGGCCTGTGGTACAAGTCGGTAAGACTGATATTCCCAGCTCGGAGAGTCTGAGTTGCTAACTGAAACTTAGCTACTTAAAAACATGGGATCAATTTAACTCTCACATAAGTCCTTCCTGGCCATTTTGTTAATAAAAAAATCATATATTTTGGCCAAAGCTGTCATAAAGTATTCAAATGATTTCCAAGAAATTTTCAAAGAGATTTGCAAGGATTTTTTCACAACTAGATGAGAATTGAATGGTTGCAAGAAAGCATGCAAAAAAATATGAACCATACAAGAAACTTCATCTAGATGTTGGTTGGTGACAAGGTCACCTATATTAGAGTATATTAACTTGAGGAGTCAAGCAAGAATGCTTGATCGTAGGTCATACTCATCGTTAAGCTCAAAATGGGGTTACCATTTTTTGTTAAGCATTTTAATGTGTTCATATCACTTGAGTTGCTTTACCTCATGACTTTATGTAAAGCTTTATCAAGGATATGTGTACATACCTTCGAATTATGTTGATGACATGGCATGTAGGTGATCTTGTTTGTGGATGCTCAATGTTGATGAAGATGATCTTGAGTAGGGAGCTATCCTTGTTGTTTTGGTTCACTTTTCACCTACACAGGTTAGTCACACAAGGAAGAACATAATATACCCAAATGACAAGAATGTATTTATTCATCAAATGGTTGTCAAGGATATGATTTTGTTGTATTCTTCCTTCATCACCGAAGAAAGGGTTGTTGATACTTGGCCATGACAAGATTGATTTTGATGTGAGTTGATGGAAATATTGTGTAGTGTAGTTCTTCCAAGTACTTGCAAATGATTAGATGCAATACAAGGGAGCATGGTTTTACAAGATATAAGATTGTGTCAAATTGATAGCATCATGGAATAATCAAGTAATCTCATGCCCTTGCATGCATCTGAGTGAGTCTAGCTCAAATTTTAAGGATCAATGATGTTCAACTCACTCCTTAAGCAACAAAACACTTTTTCATCAAGTGGCTTGGTAAAGATATCGACCAATTGTTTTTCGGTACAAACATGCTTGAGATTAATATCTCCTTTACCAACATGATCATGCATGAAATGATGTCAAACTTGAATATATTTAGTTCAAGAATATTGCACGGGGTTATGATAAATTTTAATAGCACTTTCATTGTCACACAACAATGGAACATGTTTCACATGAATGCCATAATCCTTAAGAGTTTGCGCCATCCATAGTAATTGCGCACAACATGACCCGACAGGCAATGTATTCCGCTTCGGCGGCAGATAGAGATACCGAGTTTTGTTTTTTGGATGACCAAGCAGCAAGAGATCTCCCAAGAAATTGACATGTACCCGAGGTTGATTTTCTATCAACCTTGTCTCCGGCATAGTCTGAGTCGGAATAGCCAACGAGATTAAAAGAAGATCTCTTGGGAAGTTGGATACCATATGCCAAAGTTTGGTGTCTTTATCAAATACCTCACAATTCTTTTCACAACCTTTATATGACACTACTTAGGTGCTACTTAATATCGGGCACACATGCAAACACACAACACGATATCAGGATGGGAGGCACATAGATATAGCAAGGAACCGATCATTGATCGATAAACCTTTTGATCAACCGGTTTGTTCTCCTTGGTGAGATCAACATGTCCACTAGTAGGCATGGGAGTTTTCATACCTTTGCACACTTGCATGTTGAACTTCTTGATTAAATCCTTGGTATAGTTGATTTAAGAGATAAATGTACCTTCTCGCATTTGTTTGATTTGCAAACCAAGGAAGGATTTCAGCTTACACATCATGGACATCTCATACTTCTCGGACATCAACCTTCCAAACTTTTCCTTAAGTGTGGGTTAGTATATCCAAAGATAATATCATCCACATAAATTTGGCACATGAATAATTCTCCATTAACTCTTTTAGTGAATAAGTTTGCATCAATTTTATCGATCTCAAAACCCTTTTCGATAAGAAACTTTGTTAGACATTTGTACCAAGCTTGAGGGGCTTATTTAAGACCATATAAAGCTTTACAAAGTTTATAAACATGATTAAATTTCTTAGGGTTCACAAAGTCGGGAGGTTACTTGACATAAACTTCCTCCTCAATTTCACCAATTATAAAAAAACACTTTTGATATCCATTTGGTAAAGAGTAATATCATGGTGATTGGCATATGCGAGAAAAATACGAATGGCTTCAAGTCTACCAATGGGCATAGGCCTTGCCATAGTCCATACCTTTGAATTGCGTGTAACCTTGAGCTACGGGACATGCCTTGTTGCGGACTACTTGGCCATCTTCATCTTGCTTGTTTTAAAACACCCATTTTGTACCAATGATGTTGTGCTCATCCTTGGGCTTCTCCATGAGTGTCCAAACTTCATTCCTCTCAAAGTTGTGTAGCTCTTCGTGCATGGTATTCACCCAATCCGGGTTTTTGAAATGCTTTTTCTACCTTCATAGGCTCAATGTTAGATATAAATGAGTAATGCTCAGAAAAGTTAGCTAAACGCGTTTTAGGGCGAGTGATTCTCCCAGTTTGTATCTGATAACCCACAAGTATATGGGATCTATCATAGTCCTTTCGGTAAGTAAGAGTGTCGAACCCAACGAGGAGTAGAAGGAAATGACAAGCGGTTTTCAGTAAGGTATTCTCTGCAAGCACTGAAATTATCGGTAACAGATAGTTTTGTGATAAAGTAATTTGTAATGGGTAACAAGTAACAATTGTAAGAAAGGTGCAACAAGGTGGCCCAATCCTTTTTGTAGCAAAGGACAAGCCTGGACAAACTCTTATATAGAGAAAAGTGCCCCCGAGGACACATGGGAATTTATGTCAAGCTAGTTTTCATCATGTTCATATTATTCGCGTTCGTTACTTTGATAATTTGATATGTGGGTGGACCGGTGCTTGGGTGCTGCCCTTACTTGGACAAAACTCCCACTTATGATTAACCTCTCTCGCAAGCATCCGCAATTACGAAATAGGAATTAAGATAAATCTAACCATATCATTAAACATATGGATCCAAATCAGCCCCTTACGAAGCAACACATAAAGTAGGGTTTAAGCTTCTGTCACTCTAGCAACCCATCATGTACTTATTACTTCCCAATGCCTTCGTCTAGGCCCAAATAATGGTGAAGTGTCATGTAGTCGACGTTCACATGACACCACCATAGGAAAGACAACATATAACTTATCAAAATATCAAACAAATACCAAATTCACATGATTACTTATAACTAGACTTATCACATGTCCTCGGGAACAAACATAACTACTCACAAAGCATATTCATGTTCATAGTCAGAGGAGTATTAATACTCATTAAGGATTTGAACATATGATCTTCCACCAAATAAACCAACTAGCATTAACTACAAGGAGTAATCAACACTACTAGCAACCCACACGTACCAATCTGAGGTTTTGAGACAAAGATCGGATACAAGAGATGAACTAGGGTTTGGAGAGGAGATGGTGCTGATGAAGATGTTGATGGAGATTGACCCCCTATCGATGAGAGGATCGTTGGTGATGATGATGGCTTCGATTTCCCCCTCCTAGAGGAAAGTTTCCCCGACAGAATAGCTCCATCGGAGCTCTAGACTGGTTTTGTCGAAGTTCCACCTCGAGACAGAGGCGACGCGTCACGAAAGCTCTCTTATGATTTTTCCAGGTCAAAATCCTTGATACAGTAGAAGATGGGCACCAGAGACCGGCTAGGGGGCCCACAAAGCCTGCAAGGCGCGACCAAGGGGGTAGGCCACGTCCCCTGTCTTGTTGCTTCCTGGTGGATCCCCTCCAGGACTTCTTTCGCCCATTATTTTTTATATATTCCAAAATAATTCTCTATAACTTTTCACGACTTTTGGATCTCTGTAGAATAGGTCTCTTAGGTTTGTACCTTTTCCAGTCCAGAATTCCAACTGCCGGCATTCTCCCTCTTCATGTAAATCTTGTAAAATAAGAGAGAAAAAGCATAAGTATTGTACCATAATGTGTAATAACAGCCTGTAATGAAATAAATATAGATATAAAAGCATGATGCAAAATGGACGTATCAACTCCCCCAAGCTTAGACCTCGCTTGTCCTCAAGCGAAAGCCGAGATCGATAAATATGACCACATGTTTAGAGATAGAGGTGTGGATAAAATAAACTACGGACATGCACGCATCATGATTATCTTTAGAACAACAACATATGAATATCTTATACTAAAGTAACAATTCATTCACAAGGCAAAATATGAATCAAGAACTCTATTGAGAATTAACAAACTATGATTTCAGTCATTGTGGCAATTCCAATTTATCACAACGTAGGAAAGAGTCAACATAAGAGCTTGTAAAGCAAATCCACATACTCAATCATCTTATAGTCTTTCATAATTGCTAACACTCACGCGGTACCTATGAGGTCAAATCTTCAATCGGACATAGAGAAAGATAGGGACTTATAGTTTTGCCTCCCAACTATTTACCTCAAGGGTAAAGCAAAAAATAATAACTCACGATCACCCACATCCGAGTGGATATATTTTTCTAGATCATTCCCCAACACATGGCGCTTGCCAAAAGATAAAGGCGAAATAAAGGAAGTGGTGATGATCACCAAGACTCTTACATAAAGCTAAGTACTAGAAAGTAAAATTAATAGACAGGCCCTTCGCAGAGGGAAGCAGAGGTTGCGTGTGACAGCCCGAGACTGATGCTCCAGAAGATTCCTCTCTTATTCCATTGCCGCTGTGCGATTAGATAGTCTGTCACATTCATCATCGCATCATGCTCATCATCTGCACTACATCAGCACTCCATTGCCGCCAACTTTCAAAACTGCATCCGTTATTAGTTGTCGGTTCTCTCCATTTTTGACGTTGACCATTTTGAGACCAATCACACACGCACGCGCCCGCGACATCGATAAAATAATTGTTTTTAAAGGTGTGTATTAAATATTCTCGGACTAGGTCGAAAATTGGCGTGTGGTCTAAATATAGTGTAGGTAGATCGTCTGCCAAATTTCGTCGCAATCAGAGTTCGTTTGATACCCAAACGGTCGACCGTAGCGGCACCATCATCGGATTATCGACGAATGGTTTTTTGGTGTTTAAAACTCTCGTGTCACGGGCTACAACATTCCCTCTCTTCCCACCTAACTGTTGGAAATATGCCCTAGAGGCAATGATAAATAGTTATTATTATATTTCCTATTTAAAAATAATCGTTTATTATCCATGCTATAATTGTATTGAATGAAAACTTAGATACATGTGTGGATACATAGACAAAACAATGTCCCTAGCAAGCCTCTAGTTGGCTAGCTAGTTGATCAAGGATAGTCAAGGTTTTCTGACTATGTGCAAGTGTTGTTGCTTGATAACTGGATCACATCATTAGGAGAATCATGTGATGGACTAGACCCAAACTATGAAGGTAGCATATTGATCGTGTCATTTTATTGCTATTGTTTTATGCGTGTAAAGTATTTATTCCTATGACCACGAGATCATATAACTCACTGGCACCGGAGGAACACCTTGTGTGCATCAAAGGTCGCAACGTAACTGGGTGACTATAAATGTGCTTGATGACCCACAAGTGTAGGGGATCTACCATAGTCCTTTCGATAAGTAAGAGTGTCGAACCCAACGAGGAGCAGAAGGAACTGACAAGTGGTTTCCAGCAAGGTATTCTCTACAGGCACTGAAATTATCGGTAAGAGATAGTTGTGTGATAAGATAATTCGTAGCGAGTAGCAAGTAACAATAGTAACAAAGGTGCAGCAAGATGGCCCAATCCCTTTTGTAGCAAGGGACAAGCCTGGATGAACTCTTATATGAGGTAAAGTGCTCCCGAGGACACATAGGAATTTCTATCAAGCTAGTTTTCATCATGTTCATATGATCCGCGTTCGCTACATTGATATTTTGATATGTGGGTGGACCGGTGCTTGGGTGCTGCCCTTACTTGGACAAACATACCACTTATGATTAACCCCTCTCGCAAGCATCCGCAACTACGAAAGAAGAATTAAGACAAAGTCTAACCATAGCATTAAACTAGTGGATCCAAATGAGCCCCTTACGAAGCAACGCATAAACTAGGGTTTAAGCTTCTGTCACTCTAGCAACCCATCATTTACTTATTACTTCCCAATGCCTTCCTCTAGGCCCAAACAATGGTGAAGTGTTATGTAGTCGACGTTCACATAACACCACTAGAGGAAAGACAACATACATTGCATCAAAATATCGAACGAATACCAAATTCACATGACTACTTATAGCAAGACTTATCCCATGTCCTCAGGAACAAAAGTGACTACTCACAAAGCATAATTATGTTCATGACCAGAGAGGTATTGAATAACATTAAGGATATGAACATATGATCTTCCATCGAGTAATCCAACTAGCATCAACTACAAAGAGTAATTAACACTACTAGCAACCTTACAAGTACCAATAGGAGCCGCGAGACAGAGATTGGTTACAAGAGATGAACTAGGGTTTAGAGATGAGATGGTGCTGATGAAGATGTTGATGGTGATGAGTCCCCTCCGATGAGAGGAGTGTTGGTGATGATGATGGCGACGATTTCCCCCTCCGGGAGGGAAGTTTCCCCGGCACGACTGCCCTGCCGGAGCTCTAGATTGGTTCTGCTCAAGTTTCGCCTCGTGGCAGCGGCGATTCCTCCCGAAAGCCTCCTCTTCATTTTTTCTGGGACGAAACCCTCCTCATAGTAGAAGATGGGAGCCTGAGGGGCAACAGGGGGGCCACAAGCCACCCAAGCGCGACCAGGGGGTAGGCCGTGCCTCGTAGGCTTGTGGCCTCGTGGGGGCTCCCCTCGGGTACTTCTTCAGCCCAGTATTTTTTATAAAATCCAAAATAATTCCACGTTGATTTTCACGGATTTTGGAGTTGCGTAGAATAGGTATCTCAAACTTGCTCCTTTTTCAGACCAGAATTCCAGCTGTCGGCATTCTCCCTCTTCATGCAAACCTTATAAAATAAGAGAGAAAAAGGGATAAGTATTGTACCATAAAGTGTAATAACAGCCCATAAAGCGATAAATATCAACATAAAAGCATGATGCAAAATGGATGTATCAACTCCCCCAAGCTTAGACCTCGCTTGTCCTCGAGCGGAAGCCGAGATCAATAAATATGCCCACATGTTTAGAGATAGAGGCGTCGATAAAACAAAATACGGACATGTAGGCATCATGATCATAATTAGAACAACAATATCGTCATATAATCTCTTATGCTAAAGTGACAATTCCTTCACATAGTAGAGTATGGATCAAGAACCCTATTGAGAATTAACAACCAATAGCCTTTAGTCATTGAAGCAGTTGCAATTTATCATAACATCGAAAAGAGTCAAATAAGAGCTTGTAAAGCAAATCCACATACTCAATCATCCTTTTGTCTTCTACAATTGCTAAAACTCAAGTGGTACTCATGAGATCAAAGTTTCAGTCGGACACAGAGAAAGATAGGGGCTTATAGTTTCGCCTCCCAACTACTTACCTCAAGGGTAATGACAACAATAATAATTCATGAATACTTACTTCCAAGTTGACATATGAATACAGATCTTTCCCTAGCACATGACGTTAGCCAAGATAATGGCGAAATAAGGAATTAATGTCGATCACCATGACTCTTTTAAAGATGAAAAGTAAAGGTACAAGATAGGCCCTTCGCAGAGGGGAGCAGAGATTGTCATGCGCTTTTGAGGTTTGGATGTGTGACCTCTTAGTGTGAAGGGACGTCACTTTATATTGGCTCCTGTGATAAAGAACTTTATTATGCATTTTGTCGCTTTTATGTCTTCCTCATCACAGGTTCGTACAAAGCTTATTTTCCACACACTAATAGATCATACATATTTAGGGAGCAATTTTTATTGCTTGCACCGATGACAACTTACTTGAGGGATCTTCTTCAATCCATAGGTAGGTATGGTGGACTCTCATGGCAAAACTGGGTTGAAGGTTTATGGATGCACAAGTAGTATCTCTACTTAGTGCGGAAGTGTTGGCTGAGATGAGGTAGAAGCAAGCGTCACATGCTAAGGGATCTCTAGTCATATAACATTGTTCGGAACCAAGCAAACATAATTCATTATGTTGTCTTCCTTGTCCGACATCTACTTCTAAGCATGTAATTGTTTAATGAGTGCTCACATTCATAGACGGTGTCAAAGATGATATATTTATATGTGAACCTCTCTTTCTTTATTACTTCCTATTAATTGCAACAATGACCAAGGTCTACGTTTGTCTACCCACAACAAGTTTCAATCAACATTCTTTTTATATGTGAAGCCACCACTTCCCATAATATCATTACATGATCTTTCATGCTTTTGTTCTTCTATTATTCTTTTATTTAGATCATGGCATGAAGCAAGGCCCTTAACTAAAACACTCTTTATTATATGACTCACGAACACGATTACATTGGGGGTAACACAAAGCAAAACTCAAGGCTAGATCATACTAAGAACTTTATTCTACTAGAGAAAGATAAAACCAAAAAGGATCGAACTAAGAAAAAGGTAAAGGCAAAAGATGTGATGGTGATACGATACTGGGGTAACTCCCCCTAGCTTGGAAAAAGACAAGGGGAGCGCCCATACCCGTTCTTAATTGTCTTCCTTCGAAGGTGATGGTGGTGGAGTTGTTGCAGAGTTCTTGAACTTGTTTAATTTCCTCTTGAGCACAAAATTCTGCTCCTTCCGATCGTTAATTTCCTCTTCAAGCCTCAACACCCTTTGGCATAATTCTTGCTTACTCTCCTTCAAAAGACGAGAAGGGGTAAACAAAATCTTAGGCTTCTTCCTTGAGTTAGGGAGGCTCGACTTCTTGAACTCCACATGTGTGTTTCCATATTGGGGTAGAGGAGCTTCCTCTTCATCGGAACTTGTTCCTTCCTTCCCCTTGGGATCATAATCTTGTTCCTCATTAGTGGTCCAACCATAATGATCCAAGTCCCATAAACCTTGGGGTTAGCAAGGTAATCGGCCACATAGCTCTCCCCCTCCGAATCTTGAGAAGACATCTTGCCCTAAATCTGCTGCTGAAACAGGCTCAAAACGAAAATAGAGGATATGTGAGTGATACAAGGGTCAGACCTTTCGGGAGAATATATAATTAATTTTTCCTGGCCAGAAGGAGTACTCCGCAAGAAAACGGAGTCCGGGGGGCACACGAGGTGCTCACAAGCCCCCCAGGCGCGGCCAGGGGGGTAGGTCGCACCTGGCAAGCTTGTCGCCTCCTCGTGCGCTTTCTGGACTACTTTAATTTTTTCTATTTTTCTAAAAATTCCAAAACGGAGAAAAATTGCTACTCGAAAAGTTTTGGAGTCGGTTTACTTACCGAATCACATACCTTTTTGTTTTTGGAGTCTGAAACACGCTGATAAATATCCCTTATGTACTCGTCCGGAGTTATGGTATTAATAATATTGCTTTCAACATTTATGGGAGTACCTGAGATATAATGCTTGATTCTTTGCCCATTTACAACTCTCGGAAAATTCCCTTCCGTGTTGTTGATCTTTATGGCACCGGAACAATATACTTCCTCAACAATGTAAGGACCTTCCCATTTAGAGAGAAGCTTGCCTGCAAAAAATCTTAAACGAGAATTGTATAGCAAGACATAATCACCTACATTGAACTCACGTTTTTGTATCCTTTTATCATGCCACCTCTTAACTTTTTCTTTAAACAACTTAGCATTTTCATATGCCTGAGTTCTCCATTCATCAAGTGAGCTAATATCAAATAACCTCTTCTCACCAGCAAATGTGAAATCAAAGTTGAGCTCTTTGATTGCCCAATAAGCTTTATGCTCTAGCTCAAGAGGTAAATGACATGCTTTACCGTAAACCATTTTGTAGGGAGACATGCCCATGGGATTCTTATAAGAAGTTCTATAAGCCCACAGTGCATCATCGAGCTTCTTAGACCAATTATTTCTAGACCTATTAATAGCCTTTTGCATAATTAGTTTAATTTCTCTATTACTTAGCTCTACTTGACCACTGGACTGAGGATGATAAGGAGATGCAATTCTATTGTTGACATCATACTTAGCAAGCGTTTTACGGAAAGTACCATGAATAAAATGTGAACCACCATCAGTCATTAAATATCCATGGACTCCAAATCTAGGGAAAATAACTTCTTTAAGCATCCTAATAGAGGTTCTGTGATCAGCACTACTAGTTGGGATGGCTTCTACCCACTTAGTAACGTAATCAACATCAACTAGAATATGAGTATACCTGTTAGACTTTGATAATCAAAACCCCAAACATCAAATGGTTCAATGACAAGTGAATAATTCATAGGCATTTCCCGACGTTTACTGATATTACCTATTCTTTGACATTCATCACAAGACAAGACAAACTAACGGGCATCCTAGAAGAGAGTAGGCCAATAAAATCTGGATTGCAATACCTTGTGTGCAGTTCTATCTCCCGCATGGTGTCCTCCGTAAGCCTCGGAGTGACACTTCTGTAGGATCTGTCCCTGTTCATGCTCAGGTACACAACGTCTAATAACACCATCTACTCCTTCTTTATAAAGGTGAGGATCATCCCAAAAGTAATGTCTCAAATCAAAGAAGAATTTCTTCTTTTGTTGGTATGTGAAACCAGGTGGTATATATTTGGCAACAATATAATTTGCATAATCAGCATACCACGGTGTACTACGTGAAGCATTGATGACATTCAGTTGTTCATCAGGAAAGCTATCATCAATAGGTTGTGGGTCATCCAGAACATTCTCCAACCTAGAAAAGTTATCTGCTACGGGGTTCTCAGCACCCTTCCTATCAACAACATGCAAATCAAATTCTTGTAGCAAGAGAATCCATCTGATAAGTCTAGGTTTATCATCTTTATTTTCCATGAGATACTTAATAGCAGCATGATCAGTGTGAATAGTAACCTTGGAATCAACAATATAAGATTTGAACTTTTCACATGCAAACACGACTGCTAAAAATTCTTTTTCAGTAGTAGCATAGTTTCTTTGGGAACTGTCTAGAGTTTTACTAGGATGATGAATACCATTCAATTTATTATCAAATCTTTGTCCTAGAACAGCACCAACATCATAATCACTAGCATCACACATAATTTTAAAAGGTAGGTTCCAATCAGGTGGTTGAACAATAGGCGCAGTTATCAAAGCCTTCTTAAGTATTTCAAATGCTTCCTCACAATCATCATCAAGAACAAAAGGAATATCGTTTTGCAAGAGATTGGTAAGAGACCTAGAAATCTTAGAGAAGTCTTTAATGAACCTTCTATAGAAACTAGCATGACCAAGGAAACTTCTTATACCTTTGATGTCTGTAGGGCATGGCATTTTCTCGATCGCATCAACTTTAGCCTTATCGACTTCAATACCTCTTTCAGAAATTTTATGCCCTAAGGCGATGCCTTCATTAACCATAAAGTGGCACTTCTCCCAATTCAAGAACAAGGTTGATATCTTTAAATCTCAGCAAAACTCAATCAAGGTTGCTGAGGCAATCATCAAAAGAAGACCCGTAAATGGAGAAGTCATCCATGAAAACCTCAACAATTTTTTCAGAAAAGTCAGAGAATATAGCCATCATACATCTTTGAAAGGTAGCAGGTGCATTACATAAGCCAAAAGGCATACGTCTATAAGCAAAGGTACCAAAAGGGCAGGTAAAAGTGGTTTTCTCCTGATCAGATTGTACAACTGGTATTTGGGAGAAACGAGAATAACCATCTAGAAAGCAGAAGTGTGTGTGTTTAGACAATCTTTCTAGCATTTGGTCAATAAAAGGAAAAGGGTAATGATCTTTCCTATTGGCTTTATTCAATTTCCTAAAATCAATTACCATCCTATAGCTAGTAACAATCCTCTATGGGATCAATTCATCTTTATCATTAGGGACAACGGTAATACCTCCCTTCTTAGGGACGCAATGCACCGGACTCACCCAATCACTATGAGCAACAGGATAGATAATACCCGCTTCCAGGAGTATAGTATTTCTTTTCTTACTACCTCTTTCATCTTAGGATTTAATCTCTGTTGATGATCGACAACTGGTTTGGAATCAGGGTCGGCTTTAATTTTATGCTGGCATAGAGTGGGACTAATGCCCTTAAGATCATCAAGAGTATATCCAATAGCAGCACGGTGCTTCCCCGGTGTTTTCAATAATTTCTTTTCTTCATACTCTGAAAGGCTAGCACTAATAATAACATGATATATCTCTTTTTCATCAAGATAAGCATACTTAATAGTATCAGGTAACTATTTAAGCTCAAACACATGATCATCCTTTGGTGGGGGTGGATTTCCAAGTAGTTCAATAGGCAAATTATTCTTAAGGATATGATGTTGTTCAAAGATAACTCTATCTATCTCATTCCTTTCATCCATATGCATATCATTTTCATGCTCAAGCAAGCATTGCTCTAAAGTATCAGTAGCAGACACATCAATAGAAGCTAGGGAAATAATTTCATCCTTACTATACAATTCTTTTTCATGAGGTTGTCTACCAAACTTGGAGAAATTGAATTCATGTGACACACCTTCAAAGCCAACAGTGACAGTTGGCTTTTCACAGTCAATGTGAGCATTGACAGTATTGAGGAAGGGTCCGCCAAATATGATGGGACAAAAGCTATCTTGTGTGGTACAAAGAACGAGAAAATCAGCAGGATACTTGGTTTTACCACACAAGACTTCAACATCTCTAACAATTCCCAAAGGGCAGATAGTATCTCTATTGGAATGCTGAATAGTAACATCAATAGATTCCATCTCGACAGGTGCAATCTCATCTTTAATTTCATCATATAAAGATTGAGGTATTGCACTACACTAGCACCCACGTCACATAAACCATGATAACAATGATCTCCTATCTAAACACAAACAACCGGCGTGCCAACAACAGGCCTATGTTTGTCTCTAGCACGAGGTTTAGCAATTCTAGCAGCATCTTCACGGAAGTGAATATCATGGCCATCAACATTGTCTACAGGAGATATTTGATAATAGCAATGCTAGGTTCAACTTTAATTTGCTCAGGGGGTGTAGGTGTTCTAATGTAGCCCTACGTATCACAGTTGAAGCTTTAGCATGATCCTTTATTCTAACAGGGAAAGGTGGTTTCTCAATGTAAGCACTAGGAACAATAGGATCATTATAAGCAATGACTTTCTCCTCAACTGGATTGGGTTTAACTACATTGACTTCTACGGGAGAATGATATTTAAACCACTTCTCTTTAGGGAGATTAATATGAGTAGCAAATGATTCACATAATGAAGCTACTATCTCAGAGTCAAGTCCATGTTTAGCGCTAAAATTACAAAAAGTATTTGTTTCAACGAAGGATTTAACGCAATCGAACTTAAGATTCATACCTGAATCCTTACCTTCATCAAACTACCAATCTTCAGAGTTGCATTTAATTCTTTCCAATAAATTCCATTTGAAGTCAATATCTCTCTTCATAAAAGAACTGGTACAAGAAGTGTCAAGCATGGTGCGATTATCATGAGAAAGCCGAGCATAGAATTTCTGAATAATAATTTCTCTCGAGAGCTCATGGTTGGGGTATGAATATAACATTGACTTAAACCTCCCCCAAGCTTGAGAGATACTTTCTCTATCACGAGGCCAAAAATTATAGATATAATTCCGATCACGATGTACCAAATGCATAGGATAAAACTTTTGATGAAATTCCAATTTCAATCGGTTGTAGTTCCATGATCCAGTATCATCACATAGTCTATACCATGTCAATGCTTTATCCCTCAAAGATAAAGAAAAGACCTTCTTCTTGACCTCATCCTCGGGCAAACCTGCAAGCTTAAATAAACCACAAACTTCATCTACATAGATTAGATGCAAGTCGGGATGTGATGTTCCATCTCTTGTAAAAGGATTAGCCAACAGTTTCTCTAGCATACCCGCAGGAATTTCATAATAAATATTTTCACTAGGTGCAGTAGGTTGAGGAGAACATCCTTGTGCTTCTTTTTGAGGTGAAGATACCCCGAACAAGCTCCTCAAAGGATTAGTTTCCATAGTGAAAAGTGATAATAAACCTCAGCACACTATATAAATGTTTACTTACCAAATTCCACTCACCAAAGGTGCTTCACTCCCCGGCAACGGTGCGAGAAAAGAGTCTTGATGACCCAAAAGTTAGGGGATCTATCGTAGTCCTTTCGATAAGTAAAAGTGTCAAACCCAACGAGGAGTAGAAGGAACTCACAAGTGGTTTCTAGCAAGGTATTCTGTGCAGGCACTGAAATTATAGGTAACAAATAGTTGTGTGATAAGATAATTCATAGCGAGTAGCAAGTAACAATAGTAACAAAGGTGCAGCAAGATGGATCAATCCCTTTTGTAGAAAGGGACAAGCCTGTACGAACTCTTATATGAGGTAAAGCGCTCCCGAGGACACATAGGAATTTCTGTCAAGCTAGTTTTCATCATGTTCATATGATTCACATTCGCTACTTTGATATTTTGATATGTGGGTGGACCGGTGCTTGGGTGCTTACCTTACTTGGACAAACATCCCACTTATGATTAACCCCTCTCGCAATCATCCGCAACTACGAAATAAGAATTAAGACAAAGTCTAACCATATCATTAAACTAGTGGATCCAAATCAGCCCCTTACGAAGCAACGCATAAACTAGGGTTTAAGCTTCTGTCACTCTAGCAACCCATCATGTTCTTATTACTTCCCAATGCCTTCTTCTAGGGCCAAACAATGGTGAAGTGTTATGTAGTCGACATTCACATAACACCACTAGAGGAAAGACAACGTACGTCGCATCAAAATATCAAACGAATACCAAATTCACATGACTACTTATAGCAAGACTAATCCCATGTCCTTAGGAACAAAAGTGACTACTCACAAAGCATAATTATGTTCATGACCAGAGAGGTATTGAATAGCATTAAGGATCTGAACATATGATCTTCCACCGAGTAATCCAACTAGCATCAACTACAAAGAGTAATTAACACTACTAGCAACCATACAAGTACCAATAGGAGTTGCGATATAGAGATTGGTTACAAGAGATGAACTAGGGTTTGGAGATGAGATGGTGCTGATGAAGATGTTGATGGCGATGAGTCCCCTCCGATGAGAGGAGTGTTGGTGATGACGATGGTGATGATTTCCCCCTCCAGGAGGGAAGTTTCCCCGGCAGGACTGCCCTATCGGAGCTCTAGATTGGTTCTGCTCAAGTTCCGCCTCGTGGCGGCGGCGATTCCTCCCGAAAGCCTCCTCTTCATTTTTTCTAGGACGAAACCCTCCTTATAGCAGAAGATGGGAGCCAGAGGGGCAACAGGGGGCCCACAAGCCACCCAGGCGCGGCCAGGGGGGTAGGCGGCGCCTGGCAGGTTTGTGGCCTCCTGGTGGCTCCCTTCCGGTACTTCTTCAGCCCAGTATTTTTTATAAAATCCAAAATAATTCCACGTTGATTTTCACGGCTTTTGGAGTTGCGCAGAATAGGTATCTCAAACTTGCTCCTTTTTCAGACCAGAATTCCAGCTGCCGACATTCTCCCTCTTGATGTAAACCTTATAAAATAAGAGAGAAAGGCATAAGTGTTGTACCGTAAATTGTAATAACAACCCATAATGCGATAAATATCAACATAAAAGCATGATGCAAAATGGACGTATCAGTGTTCTACAGGTATCTCCGAAGGTGTCCGTTGAGTTAGTATGGATCAAGACTCGGATTTGTCACTCCGTGTGACGGAGAGGTATCTCGGGGCCCACTCGGTAATACAACATCACACACAAGCCTTGCAAGCCATGTGACTAAGTGTAAGTCACAAGATCTTGTATTACAGACCGAGTAAAGAGACTTCCCGATAACGAGATTGAAATAGGTATGCAGATACCGACGATTGAATCTCGGGCAAGTAACATACAGAGGGACAAAGGGAATGACATACGTGATTATATGGATCCTTGACACTGAGGTTCAACCGATAAGATCTTCGGAGAATATGTAGGATCCAATATGGGCATCCTGGTCCCGCTATTGGATATTGACCGAGGAGTGCCTCGGGGCATGTCTACATAGTTCTTGAACCCGCACGGTCTGCACACTTAAGGTTCAGCGATGTTTTAGTATAGTTGATTTATATGTGTGGTTACCGAATGTTGTTCGGAGTCCCAGATGAGATCACAAACATCACTAGGGTTTCCGGAATGGTCCGGAAACAAAGATTGATATATGGGATGGTTTCATTTGGTCACCGGAAAGTTTCAGGCAATTCCAGCAGTGTACCGGGAGTGACGAATGGGTTCCGGGAGTTCACCGGGAGGGGCCCACCCACCCGGGAGTGAGCCCAGGCACTAGGGTGGCGCCACAAGTACTTATTGGTCTGGTGGAGTCAGACCAAGGGGCCCATGACGCCACATAAAGAAATACCAAAAGAAAATAAAAGGAAAAAGGAAAAAAAAAGGGAGGTGGGAAGGAAGAGAAGGACTCCTCCTTCCCAAACCGAATTGGAGGAGTCCTCCTCCTCCTCCCCTTGGCCGGCGCACCTTGAGGCCTTGTCCCTCAAGGCTAGCCCCCTCCCTCCTATATATAGTGGTGTTTTAGGGCTGATTTGAGACAACTTTTGCCACGTGCAACTCAACCCTAGACCACATAGTTCTACCTCTAGATCGGATTTCTACGGAGCTCGGGCGGAGCCTTGCAGGAGTAGATCATCACCACCACCGGAGCGTCGTCACGCTGCCGGAGAACTCATCTAATTCTCCATCTTGCTTGCTAGATCAAGAAGGCCGAGATCATCGTCGAGTTGTACGTGTGTTGAACGCGGAGGTGCCGTCCTTTCGGCGCTAGATCTGAACGGATCGTGGGACGGATCGCGGGACGGCTCATGGGATGGTTCGAGGGACGTGAAGACGTTCCACTACATCAACCGCGTTTCTTAACGCTTCCTGCTGTGCAATCTACAAGGGTACGTAGATCCAAATCTCCTCTCGTAGATGGACATCACCATGATAGGTCTTCGTGTGCGTAGGATTTTTCCCCATGCAACGTTCCCCAACAGTGGCATCATGAGCTAGGTTCATGCGTAGATGTTATCTCGAGTAGAACACAAAAGTTTTTGTGGACGGTGATGTTCTATTTGCTGCCCTCCTTAGTCTTCTCTCGATTTGGCGGTATTTTTGGATTGAAGCGGCCCGGACTGACATAACTCGTACGCTTACGAGAGACTGGTTTCATCGATTGACATGCAACCTCGTTGCCTAAAGATGACTGGCGGGTGTCAGTTTCTTCAACTTTAGTTGAATTGGTTTTGACCGAGGCGGTCCTTGGAGAGGTTAAATAGCAATTTGCACATCTTCGTTGTGGTTTTTGCGTAAGTAAGATGCGATCATACTAGATACCCATAGCAGCCACGTAAAACATGCAACAACAAATTAGAGGACGTCTAACTTGTTTTTGCAGGGTATGCTTGTGATATGATATGGCTAATGACGTGATGTGATATATTGGATGTATCAGATGATCATGTTGTAATAGTTAATATCGGCTTGCACGTCAATGCTACAGCAACCGGCAGGAGCCATAGGGTTGTCTTTAAACTGACGTTTGTGTTTGCAGATGCGTTTACTATATTGCTAAGACGTAGCTTTAGTAGTAATAGCATAAGTAGCACGACAATCTCGATGGCGACACGTTGATGGAGATCATGATGATGGAGATCATGGTGTGGCGCCGGTGACAAGAAGATCGTGCCGGTGCTTTGGTGATGGAGATCAAGAAGCACATGATGATGGCCATATCATGTCACTTATGAATTGCATGTGATGTTAATACTTTTATGCACCTTATTTTGCTTAGAACGACGGTAGCATTATGAGGTGACCTATACCTAAAATTTCAAGATGAAATTGTGTTCTCCCCGACTGTGCACCGTTGCTACAATTCGTCGTTTTGAGACACCACGTGATGATCGGGTGTGATAGACTCAACGTTCACATACAACGGGTGCAAAACAGTTGCACACGCGGAACACTCGGGTTAAGCTTGACGAGCCTAGCATGTGCAGATATGGCCTCGGATCACATGAGACCGAAAGGTCAAGCATGAATCATATAGTTGATATGATTAGTATAGAGATGCTTACCACTGAAACTATTCTGAACTCACGTGATGATCGGACTTGAGTTAGTGAATTTGGATCATGTACCACTGAAATGATTAGAGAGATGTAATTTTTGAGTGGAAGTTTAGCAAGTAATTTGATTAGCTAAACTCTAATTATCTTGAACATAGTCTAAGTCCACTTTGAAATATTTGTGTTATCAATGGCTCACACGACAGTCACCCTGAATTTTAATACGTTCCTTGAGAAAGGTAAGTTGAAAGATGATGGAAGCAACTTTGTAGACTCGGCTCGTAATCTTAAGTTGCTCCTGCAAGCTGGGAAGAAGGATTATGTTCTTAATGCTGCTCTAGGAGATGAACCACCCGCTACGGCTGACCAAGATGTTAAGAACGCTTGGTTAACACGTAAGGAGGACTACTCAATAGTTCAATGTGCAGTCTTGTATGGCTTAGAGCCGGACTTCAACGTCGCTTTGAGCGTCATGGAGCATTTGAGATGTTCTAGGAGTTAAAGTTTATCTTTCAAAAGAATGCCCGGATCGATAGGTATGAGACCTCCGATAAATTCTATGCTTGCAAGATGGAGGAGAGTTCGTCTGTCACTGAACATGTGCTCAAAATGTTTGGGTACTCAAACCGTCTTGCTGAGCTGGAGATTGAACTCCCGCAAGAGGCTATCACTGACAGAATTCTGCAATCACTGCCACCAAGCTACAAGAGCTTTGTGTTCAACTATAACATGCAAGGGATGAACAAGTCACCCGGCGAGTTATTCGCGATGCTGAAAGTCGCAGAGTCAGAACTCCGTAAAGAGCATCAAGTGTTGATGGTGAATAAGACCACTAGTTTCAAGAGAAACGGCAAAGGCAAGAAGGTTAACTCCAAGAAGAGCGGCAATCTTGTTGCCAATCCGACGAAGAAACCCAAGGCTGGACCTAAGCCTGAAACCGAGTGTTATTATTGCAAGGGACTGGGTCACTGGAAGCGCAACTGCCCCTAGTATCTGGCTGATAAGAAGGCGTCCAAGGAAAAATCAGGTATATTCGATATACATGTTATTGATGTGTACTTAACCAACTCTCGTAGTAGTGCCTGGGTATTCGATACCGGTTCTGTTGCTCACATTTGCAACTCGAAACAGGAACTGCGGAATAAACGAAGGCTGGCAAAAGATGAAATGACGATGCCCATGGTAAATGATTCCAAGGTTAATGCAATCGCCGTCGGCACAGTTTCACTTCAGTTACCATCAGAATTAGTTACGAACTTAAATAAGTGTTATTTAGTGCTCGCGTTAAGCATGAACATTATATATGGATCTTGTTTATTGCGAGACGGTTACTCGTTCAAGTCAGAGAATAATGGTTGTTCTATTTCTATGAATAATATCTTTTATGGTCATGCACCCAATGTAAGAGAATTGTTCATATTGAATCTTGATAGCGATGATACACATATACATAACACTGAGACCAAAAGAGTTAGAGTTAACAATGATAGCGCCATGTTTTTGTGGCACTGCCGCTTAGGGCATATCGGTGTAAAGCGCATGAAGAAACTCCATTCCGATGGACTTTTGGAGTCACTTGACTTTGATTCACTTGACACATGTGAACCATGCCTCATGGGAAAGATGACTAAGACTCCGTTCTCCGGAACAATGGAGCATGCAAGTGACTTGTTGGAAACTATACAGATGTGTGTGGTCCGATCAGTGTGGAGGCACGCGGCGGATATTGTTATTTTCTCACCTTCACTGACGATTTGAGTAGATATGGTTATGTCTACTTGATGAAGCACAAGTCTGAAACGTTTGAGAAGTTCAAGAAATTTCAGAGTGAAGTTGAAAATCATCGTAACAAGAAGATAGAGTTCCTATGGTCTGACCATGGGGGTTATATCTGAGTTTCGAGTTTGGTGCTCACTTAAGACAATGTGGAATTGTTTCACAGTTGACACCGCCTAGAACACCACAGCGTAATGGTGTGTCCGAACGTCGTAATCATACTTTATTAGAGATTGTGCGATCTATGATGTCTCTTACCGATTTGCCATTATCGTTTTGGGGTTATGCATTAGATACAGTTGCATTCACTTTAAATAGGGCACCATCAAAATAAGTTGAGACGACACCATACAAATTGTGGTATGGCAAAAGACCAAAGTTGTCGTTTCTTAAAGTTTGGGGATGTGATGCTTATGTCAAAAAGCTTCAGCCTGAAAAGTTGGAACCCAAAGCGGAAAAGTGCGTCTTCATAGATTATCCAAAAGAGACAGTTGGGTATACCTTCTACCTCAAATACGAGGGCAAAGTGTTTCTTGCTAAAAATGGAGCTTTTCTTGAGAAGGAGTTTCTCTCGAAAGAATTGAGTGGGAGGAAGATAGAACCTGATGAGGTTGTCGAACCTCTAATCCCTCTGGATGGTGGTGCAGGGCAAGGGGAAACCCCTGTCATTGCAACGCCGGTTGAGGAGGAAGTTGATAATGATGATCATGAAACTTCGGGTCAAGTTCCTATCGGACCTCGCAGGTTGGCAAGATCATGTACTGCTCCTGAGTGGTACGGCAATCCTGTCTTATCAATTATGTTGTTAGACAACAATGAACCTGCGAATTATGAAGAAGCAATGGTGGGCTCGGATTCCAACAAATGGCTGGAGGCCATGAAGTACGAGATATGATCCATGTACGAGAACAAAGTGTGGACTTTGGAAGTACTACCTGAAGGCCGCAAGGCTATTCAGAACAAATGGATCTTTAAGAAGAAGACGGAAGCAGACGGTAATGTGACCGTTTATAAAGCTCGACTTGTGGCAAAGGGTTTTTCACAAGTTCAAGTAGTTGACTACGATGAGACGTTCTCACCGGTAGTGATGCTTAAGTCCGTCCGAATCATGTTAGCAATAGCTGCATTTTTCGATTATGAAATCTGGCAGATGGATGTCAAAACGGTGTTCCTTAATGGTTTTCTTAAGGAAGAGTTGTATATGATATAACCCGAAGGTTTTGTCGATCCAAAGAATGCTAACAAAGTGTGCAAGCTCCAGTGATCCATTTATGGACTGGTGCAAGCATCTCGGAGTTGGAATAAGCGCTTTGATGAGGTGATCAAAGCATTTGGGTTTATACAAGTGGTTGGAGAATCTTGTATTTACAACAAAGTGAGTGGGAGCTCTGTGGCGTTTCTAATATTATATGTGGATGACATATAGCTGATTGGAAACAACGTGGAGCTTTTGGAGAGCATAAAGGATTACTTGAATAAAAGTTTCTCTATGAAGGACCTAGGATAAGCTGTTTACATTCTAGGCATTAAGATCTATAGGGATAGATCGAGATGCCTCATAGGACTTTCACAAAGCACATACCTTGATAAAGTTTTTAAGAAGTTCAAAATGGATCAGTCCAAGAAAGGGTTCTTGCGAGTATTACAAGGTATAAAGTTGAGTAAGACTCAGTGCCCAGCAACTACGGAAGATAGAGAACAAATGAGTTCCGTCCCCTATGCTTCAGCCATAGGATCTATCATGTATGCAAGTTGTGCACTAGACCAGACGTCAGCTTGGCCATAAGTATGGTAGGCAGGTTTCAGAGTAATCCAGGAGTGGATCACTCGACGACGGTCAAGAATATTCTAAAGTACCTGAAAAGGACTAAGGAAATGTTTCTCGTTTATGGAGGTGACAAAGAGCTCGTCATAAAGGGTTAGGTCGACGCAAGCTTTGATACCGATCCGGATGACTCTAAGTCACAAACCGAATACGTATTTATTCTTAATGGGGGTGCGGTCAGCTGGTGCAGTTCCAAACAAAGCATAGTACCAGATTCTACATGTGAAGTGGAGTACATGGCTCCCTTGGAGGCAGCAAAGGAGGGTGTCTGGATGAAGCAGTTCATGACGGATCTTGGAGTTGTGTCGAGCGCACTAAATCCAATAACTCTGTTTTGTGACAACACTGGTGCCATTGCTCTAGCAAAGGAACCAAGGTTTCACAAGAAGACCAGACACATCAAACGATGCTTCAACCTCATCCGCGACTACATCGAAGGAGAGGACGTGAATATTTGCAAAGTGCACACGGATCTGAATGTAGCAGACCCGCTGACTAAACCTCTTCCATGGGCAAAACATGATCAACACCAGAACTGTATGGGTGTTAGATTTATTACAATGTAAATCGCATGGCAATGTGAGGACTAGATTATTGACTCTAGTGCAAGTGGGAGAGTGTTGGAAATATGCCCTAGAGGCAATGATAAATAGTTATTGTTATATTTCATGTTTAAAGACAATCGTTTATTATCCATGCTATAATTGTATTGAATGAAAACATAGATACATGTGTGGATACATAGACAAAACAATGTCCCTAGCAAGCCTCTAGTTGGCTAGCCAGTTGATCAAGGATAGTCAAGGTTTTCTGACTATGTGCAAGTGTTGTTGCTTGATAATTGGATCACATCATTAGGAGAATCATGTGATGGACTAGACCCAAACAATGAACATAGCTTATTGATCGTGTCATTTTATTGCTATTGTTTTCTGCGTGTCAAGTATTTATTCCTATGACCATGAGATCATATAACTCACTGGCACTGGAGGAATACCTTGTGTGCATCAAACGTCGCAACGTAACTGGGTGACTATAAAGGTGCTCTACACGTATCTCCGAAGGTGTCTGTTGAGTTAGTATGGATCAAGACTAGGATTTGTCACTCCGTGTGACGGAGAGGTATCTCGGGCCCCACTCGGTAATACAACATCACACACAAGCCTTCCAAGCAATGTGACTAAGTGTAAGTCACGGGATCTTGTACTACGAAACGAGTAAAGAGACTTGCCGGTAACGAGATTGAAATAGGTATGCGGATACCGACGACCGAATCTCGAGGAAGTAACATACCGAAGGACAAAGGGAATGACATACGGGATTATATGAATCCTTGACATTGAGGTTCAACCGATAAGATCTTCGGAGAATATGTAGGATCCAATATGGGCATCCAGGTCCCGCTATTGGATATTGACCGAGGAGTGCCTCGGGGCATGTCTACATAGTTGTCGAACCCGCACGGTCTGCACACTTAAGGTTCGGCGATGTTTTAGTACAGTTGATTTATGTGTGTGGTTACCAAATGTTGTTCGGAGTCCCGGATGAGATCACGGACATCACGAGGGTTTCCGGAATGGTCCAGAAACAAAGATTGATATATAGGATGGTTTCATTTGGTCACCGAAAAGTTTCGGGCAATTCCGGCAGTGTACCAGGAGTGACGAATGGGTTCCGGGAGTTCACCGGGAGGTGCCCACCCACCCGGCAGTGTGCCCAAGGCACTAGGGTGGCGCCACAAGTCCTTAGTAGTCTAGTGGAGTCAGCCCAAGGGGTCCATGGCGCCACATAAAGAAATAGCAAAAGAAAATAAAAGGAAAAAGGAAAAAAGGGAGGTAGGAAGGAAGAGGACTCCTCCTTCCCAAACCGAATTGGAGGAGGAGTCCTCCTCCTCCCCTTGGCTGGCGCACCTTGAGGGCTTGTCCCTAAAGGCTAGCCCCCTCCCTCCTATATATAGTGGTGTTTTAGGGCTGATTTGAGACAACTTTTGCCATGTGCCACTCAACCCTAGACCACATAGTTCTACCTCTAGATCGGATTTCTGCGGAGCTCGGGCAGAGCCCTGCAGGAGTAGATCATCACCACCACCGGAGCACCGTCACGCTGCCGGAGAACTCATCTACTTATCCATCTTGCTTGTTGGATCAAGAAGGCCGAGATCATCGTCGAGCTGTACGTGTGCTGAACGCGGAGGTGCCGTCCGTTCGGCGCTAGATCGGAACGGATCGTCGGACGGATCGCGGGACAGTACGTGGGATGGTTCGAGGGACGTGAAGACGTTCCACTACATCAACCGCGTTTCTTAACGCTTCCTGCTGTGCGATCTACAAGGGTACATAGATCCAAATCTCCTCTCGTAGATGGACATCACCATGATAGGTCTTCGCGTGCGTAGGAATTTTTTTGTTTCCCATGCAACGTTCCCCAACACTAACCTATTCTACACAGCCCAACACCACCCACCTAGACACCCCTCTGTTTTGGATCGTCGGATCGCAATCCAACAGCTCGAAAACGGAGAAAAAACCCTAACCCTAACTCCCTTTCTTTAAATAGGCACCAAATCCTCTCTACTCCTCGATTTTCATGCCCCAACCCCCAACCACTAGCCTCCTCCTCTATAACATCCCAAATTTTGGTATGTTATAATATTTACTAGATTGATTGTTTGTTTGTTCGAAACTTGAGTGAAATTTGAAACTTTTTAAAAACTTTTGAATGAGAGGGAATAAAATGTCTTTCTCCTTTTTCCTCTGAATTCAAATTCATCCACTTAAAATCAGTGAGAGGAGATAACATGACTTCTTCAACTATAAAGAATTTGAAAGGTGGATTTGAAAACTAATAAAAGTTTTCCTATGTGGGTTTCAATTTTTGTATTTCATCCTATTCCTATTTCAAAGTTTAAATGAATTCTTATATTAAAAAAAATATGAGAGGAGGAACATGACCCTCCAAACCAGGGGCATTTTGAGAATTATTTGAACCCTAAAACTTAGGGGGGTCATTTGAAAAATATTTGTAAAAGGAAATAAATCATTTAGGCAATTTTCTGAAAATAATTTTTTATAAAGTTTTTATTTTGGCCGTGGAAAAATGTTCATATTATTGGATTTAGTTTTTTGATAATTTTTATATATAATACTTCTATATTTGGAGTTATATTTATTTCCTTTTTATGTTTTACTTTCTAGTTATAATAAATAGGAAACGAATCGTGTTTATTTGGAAAGCCACCTCAGCCCGATGGGAAATAGGAATCAGGCCCGATACACTTCTTCTTCTTCCTCCCGTTCTTTCCTGCTGTGCACATGAACGTCTTCCAGGAACATGGCGCTGGATTACCTCTCCCCGATTCACGTGATTTCCTTCCCTCCCCTCGCCTCCCATCGCCCTATAAATAATCCCCACCGCTCCTCTCTTTGTTTTCCTAGAAATCCCCTCCTCTCCACGCTAGGACGTCGTCGCCCACCACCTCGCCGGAGAACACCACGCCGAAGCCTCCAGGAGCTCCCTGTCGCGCCTCCCTTCGCCCACGCCCCACCCTGACGCCACCAGGACCTCGCCGTGGTTCTCCTACGCCTCTTGGACCACCCCGCCATCCCCTGCATCCACCGGAACCACTCCCCTCGCCGCCCTCACCTTTGGCAGGAACGTCCTTGATACGTCTCCAACGTATCTATAATTTTTGATGGTTTCATGCTATTATCTTGTCAAACTTTGGACGTTTTGTATGCCTTTTATATCTTTTTTGGGACTAACTTATTAACTTTGTGCCAAGTGCGAGTTCCTATTTTTTCCGTGTTTTTGACCCTTTTCAGAGGAGGATTTTAAACGGAGTGCAAACGGAATAAAACCTGCAGAATGATTTTTTCCATAATAGAAGACGCGCGGGAGACTTGAGAACTAAGGCAGGGAACCTCAGAGAAGGTCACAAGCCCACCAGGCCCGGCCTAGGGGTGGGGCCTAGCAGGCTTGTGAGATCCCCGTGGCTCCCCTGCCATAGGTCTTCCGCCTACATATTCCCTAAAATCCCCGAAAAAATCAATAGATCCACGAAAATACTTTTCTGCCGCCGCAAGCTTCTGTCTCCGCAAGATCCCATCTGGGCCACGTTCTGGTGCCCTGCCGGAGGGGGATTCGGATACAGAGGGCTTCTTCATCAACACCATGACCTCTCCGATGATACGTGAGTAGTTCACCATAGACCCGAGGGTCCATAGCTAGTAGCTAGATGGCTTCTTCTCTCTCTTGGATCTTCAATACAAAGTTCTCCATGATCTTCATGGAGATCTATCCGATGTAATCTTCTTTTGCGGTGTGTGATGTCCCACAAGCGTATGGGATCGCAGCAGTTTTCGAGGGTAGATTATTCAACCCAAATTTATTGATTCGCTCACAAGGGGAAGCTAAAGGATATTCTCAAGTATTAGCAGCTGAACGTGTCAGATTCAACCACACCTGAAAGATTAGTGTCTGCAAGAAAAGTATCAGTAGCAAGGTAGTATGATAAAAATGGAGCCAGAAACGATCTGGTGACAAGGCAGACTATTCCTAACTGTTGTATCAAGGGCACCAGTAAAAGCTTTGACAATCCCCAGCAATGTCCCTAGAAAAGGCCATGTTGACGGGATGTTAGCGCCAACAAAGTCTCGCAACAAGTAACAACGGAGTAGCAAGGAACAGTAGTAGCAGTAGCAGCAAAGTAACAAGTAACAGCAGTAGCAACAGTAGCAAAGTGACAGCAGCAAAGTGTAAGCAGCAGCAAAGTGGCCCAATCCCTGTTGTAGCAAGGGACAAGCCCAGGCAAAGTAACGTAGCGAGAACCAGTGGTAAAAGACTCATAGGCGATGGATCGGTGATGGATGAGTGTGACGGATGTGATTCATCATGTAACAGCTATAACACGGAGAGATATGTGGCTAGTTCTCGTTCATCAATCTAATGTAGGCATGTATTCCGTATATAGTCATACGTGCTTAGGGAAAAGAACTTGCATGACATCTATTATCCATCCCTCCCGTGGCAGCGGGGTCCTAATGGAAACTACGGGATATTAAGGTTCTCCTTTCAATAAAGAACCGGACCAACGCATTAACACTTGGTGAATACATGAACTCCTGATACTATGGTCATCTCCAGGAGTGGTTCCGGCTATTATCACTCCGGGGTTGCCGGGTCATAACACATAGTAGGTGACTACAACTTGCAAGATAGGATCTAAAACACACATATATTGGTGACAACATAATAGGTTCAGATCCGAAATCATGGCACTCGGGCCCTAGTGGCAAGCATTAAGCATAGCCAAGTAGTAGCAACATCAATCTAGAACATAGTGGATACTAGGGATCAATCCCCGTCAAGGACTAACTCGATTACATGATAGATCTCATCCAACTCATCACCGTCCAGCAAGCCTACGATGAGATTACTCACGAACGATGAACAACATCATGGAATTGTCGATGGAGAAAGGTTGATGATGACGATGGCGACGATTTCCCCTCTCCGGAGCCCCAAACAGACTCCAGATCTGCTCTCCAGATGAAGAACAGGATGTGGCGGCGCCTCCGTATCGCAAAACGCGATTAAACCTTCTCTCTGATTTTTTTTCCAAGTGAAACGGAAGATATAGGACCGAGATTCGGGACGGTGGTACTACGTGGGCCCCACAAGCCCTCATGGCGCGGCCATAGGGGGTGGCCGCAGCCGAGGGGCTTGTGGCCCACTGGCACGCCCCCTCACGTGGAACTTTGCGCAGGCATTTTTCTTTTATTCCAGAAAAAATCTCCGTAAATTTTCAGGACATTCCGAGAACTTTTATTTCTGCACAAAAACAACACCATGGCAATTCTGCTGAAAACAGCGTCAGCCCGGGTTAGTTCCATTCAAATCATGCGAATTAGAGTCCAAAACAAGGGCGAAAGAGTTCGGGAAAGTAGATACGATGGAGACGTATCAACTCCCCCAATCTTAAAGCCTTGCTTGTCCTCAAGCAACTCAGTTGACAAACTGAGGGACACAAAAGAAAAACTTTGACGAACTCTGTTTGATCTTGTTGTTGCAACTATGTCTAACTCACAACCAGAATTTCAGCAACATCACAATCAAACCACATAAGCAAATGATATCTAGGTCTCACGGTAAACTCAAATCAATGGCATAATCAACTAGCGAGCAAATAATAATAAGCCTCAAGTGTCAACACTTCAATCAAAACAAGATGAAGCACTACGAATAGATTTTATCTCGCTAGCTCTTTCTGAGACCGCAAAACATAAATGCAGAGCACCTTAAAAGACCAAGGGCTGACTAAACATTGTAATTCATGGCAATGAAGATCCAGTCATAGTCATACTGAACACAGTTAAAAGCAAAGCATAAAAATGACAGAGGTGCTCTCTAATTAGTGCTTTTGTAAGAGGAGGATGACTCAACAGGAACATAAAATAGACAGGCCCTTCCGAGATGGAAGCATTAATTTGCAGAGATGCCAGAGCTCAAGCTTTGAAAACAGAGATAATAATTTTGGGTGGCATGCTTTCATTGTCAACGCAATGACTAAGAGTTCTCAACATCTTCCACGGTACACATGCTATAGGCGGTTCCCAAACAGAAAAGTAAAGTTTTGACTCCCCCACCACCAATCAATCACACTCCACGGCTAGCCGAATCCTCGGGTACCGTCCATACCAACAATAATCGTGGGGGAGTTTTGTTTGCAATTATCTTTTCGATTTGAGCATGGAACTGGGAATTCCAATTACCGGACCCTTTCTCGTGAATGATAGTGAATAAACACATATCGAGGATAACACGCCTAGCATGGAAGATACCAATAGCCCCTGTCACTACATGAGCGGTTCGGGCATGCAAAACAGATTATTTCTTGAAGATTTAGAGAGTGGCACATGCAAATTTACTTGGAACAACAGGTAGATACCGCACATAGGTAGGTATGGTGGACTCATATGGCATAACTTTGGGTTTATGGAAGTGGATGCACAAGCAGTATGCCCGCTTAGTACAAGTGAAGGCTCGCAAAAGACTGGGAATCGACCAACTAGAGAGCGACAACAGTCATCAAAATGCATTGAGATTAACTAGCATTGAGTGCAAGCATGAGTAGGACATAAATCACCATGAACATGAACATCATAGAGGCTATGTTTATTTTGTTTCAACTACATGCGTGAACATGCGCCAAGTCAAGCCACTTGAAACATTCAAAGGAGGATACCATCCTATCATACTACATCATAGTCATCTCAACATTCATGTGGGCAACCAAGACAAACCATTATAAGCTCCTAGCTAAGTAAGCATGGCATAAGCAACTATGATCTCTAAGTTGTCATTGCAAACATGTTTCTCTCACAACAAAGCTGAATCAGGCATGATGAGCTAGTAATATTTACAAAAACAAAATAGATCGAGTTCATACCAACTTTTCCAGGCTCAGTCACTTCATCATATATCGTCATTATTGCCTTTCGCTTGCACGATCGAATGATGTGAACAATAATAAGCGTGCTCGTGCATTGGACTAAATCTGGAATCTGCAGGCAAACACAAAGGAGAAGACAAAGTAATATGGCTCTTTGAAAGCTAAACAGGTATGCATGCAAGAGCCACTAAACATTGTAACCAATATCTTCTACCTTGATCCAAAGAAAAAGAAAACTATCTACACGGGAAAGCTCCCAACAAGCAAAAGAAGAAAAAGAAAATGTTTTTGGTTTTTCTAAAACTAGACAGACACACGAAAAGAAAACGAGAAAAAAGAAAATAAACTAGCATGGATGATACAGTGGCAAAGTGTGAACACCGGCTAACAAAGTGAAAGCATAAGCAAGAATGTAAAGTCGGTGAGAACACGTACTCCCCCAAGCTTAGGCTTTTGGCCTAACTTAGTCTACTCCCAAGGATGGTCCTGGCGAAACCCAAAATCATAATGGGGGTTATATGGGAGCGCTACAGCCACTGCCTGAATAGCTGCCTCACGGAGACGAGCAGCCTTTGCCTCCCTCTCGTACTCCTCTGCCTCTCCTCTGGTTATGTAATATCTCCGTTTTACCTGAAAGTCAAAGAGAGCAGGAGCAGGAAGGGTAATATGGAAAACACGTTGCCGGTTAAATACCAATCGGTATAGGAGGGATTCATCATCCCTCTCAAGGAACTAGTAGCGTGTCATAGCGACGCAGTCAAGGAAAGTTGTATGGAGCGGGGGATCTCCTGCGCGGATGGGTACTCCGAGAAAATTTGCTATGCGAGTGGCATAGATCCCACCAAAGAAATCCCCATCAATAACATTCTTATTCAGCCTCCTTGCTATAATAGCTCCCATGTTGAAGCTTTTGTTACCCGTCACCGCGCTCTTAAGGATACTAAGGTCGGGTGCGCAGAGGTGACAATGCTCAATCTTGCCATTAATGCATCTGCCTATGAAGAGGGCAAAATAATGCAAGGCATGAAAATGAATACTCCCCATGGTAGCTTGCGTAATGTCTCTAGTTTCTCCAACCGTAATACCAGCGCAAAAATCTCTAACCGAAGATTTAGGAGGATCATTAAGGTTACCCCAAATAGGTATTTTGCAAATTCTACTGAAATCCTCTAAATCCATGGTATACGATTTATCATAGAGATCGAACGGTACCGAAGGCTCACGGGCAGCTGAAAATTTGAATCTACGAACAAAAGAGGCAGTGAGAGAAACATACTATTCACATTTATCGGAGATGAATTCTTCGAGTCCGGCGTTGTGAACAAGTGCATCAAACTCATCTTTGAAACCTGCCTCAATCATAAATTCATCAGAAGGCCATTCACATGGTTGCACCTGCGCGTCCCTAGGTTGGTAAGGATCAGGCTCCCTAATCGCTAGACGAGGACCTCTCTTGCTTGAGGAACTACCATGAAAGACTCTCCTGAACATCTTCCTTTTCTAAAAATTTCAGTGACCCAAAGGAAAGGTGAACAAGGTTCAACTAAACTTGTAGAAACTACTCCTACAAGTGCCTAGAGACCATATTACACATCAAAACTACTTGGTACCAGCTAGAATCAGCATACAAAGCTCAAGAACATGGTCACCAAGGCAACAAAAATACGCAGAGTATAAGGCACTAGAGCAAAAACTAATTGGACCAATGGAGGAGTCACTTACCAAGGAGTAATTTCCCCAAAACAGTTCGGAGGACGGTGATTTGAGCAAAGAGATCAAAAATCCCAACAAGAGGAGCAAGAACACGGGTTTGAGTTGCGAAACGATTTTTTTGGAGGTAGGAGAACTGGATGGGAGCAAGAATGAGTGGAGGGGGTGCCTGTGGGCCCCACAAGCTTGGGTGGCGCGGCCAGGGGGGTGCCCGCGCCCCTACGGCTTGTGGCCCACTGGTGTAGCCCCCAGACAGACTCTTTGTCCCAGTATTTTTCAAAAAATCCAAAAAAAAATCATACTTGATTTTTATAGCGTTCGAAAAACTTTGATTTTGGGGGTACTTTTCTACCGAACGCTAAAACAGAAAACAGGGAAAACTAAACTAAACCTATCATTTTTCTTCTAAGCAACCTAAAGTGAAAGCTTGAAACAGAGGTTTGTGACTCCTCGATTCATCCATCTCATGGTCATCAAAAGAAATCCGTCAATGGGGTTGATCAAATCCCCTCGACAAAACTTTCTCGAATCGCAAAAGAGAACGGAGAGTTTTTGAATAGTCACTAGGTCACCTCAATGGGGATGTGTATCTCCCCAACAAGCAAATCATACTTCATCTTGACACGAGGAATAGGACATTCAAAGCTCCCAATAAGAATCGATGAAGTTTTTTCGATAGCATTGATGCAATGTACTCGATATTGTTTCTTCGGAAAGTGCACCGTATGCTCATTACCATTGACATGGAAAGTGAGATTGCCTTTGTTGCAATCTATAACAGCCCCTGCAGTGTTTAAAAAGGGTCTTCCGAGGATGACAGCCATGGCATCATCCTCGGGAATATCCAAGATAACAAAGTTTGTTAAGATAGTGGTGTTAGCAACCACAACAGGCACATCCTCGCAAATGCCGATAGGGTAAGCAGTTGATTTGTCGGCCATTTGCAGAGAGATTTCAGTGGGTGTCAACTTATCCAGTTCAAGCCTATGATAAAGAGAGAGAGAGGCATAACAGTGACACCGACTCCAAGGTCGCACAACGCAGTTCTAACGTAGTTGCCTTTAATGGAGCAAGGTATAGTGGGCACACTAGGATCACCTAGTTTCTTCGGAGTTCCACCCTTGAAAGTGTAATTGGCAAGCATGGCGGAGATCTCAAGATCAGGTATCCTTCTCTTATTAGTCACAATATCTTTCATGTACTTAGCATACGGAGACATCTTGAGCATATCAGTCAAACGCATCTGCAGAAAGTCGGGTCTGATCATTTCAACGAAGTGCTCAAAATCCTTATCATCCTTTTTCTTGGATGGTTTGGGAGGAAAGGGCATAGGTTTCTGAACCCATGGCTCCCTTTCTTTACCGTGCTTCCTAGCAGCGAAGTCATTCTTATCGTATCTTATAGTCTTAGGCTGTGGGTTATCAAGATCAACACTAGGTTCAATCTCTACATCCATTTCATTGCTAGGTTGAGCATCAACATGAACATCACTATTGATATCATCATTAGGCTCATGTTCATCACCAGATTGTGTTTCCGCATCAGAGACAGAGGCATCGTTTGGACTCTCAAGTGTAGCAGCAACAGGGTTGCTAGCGTGCACATCCCTATCATCTTTCTTCTTCTTTCTAGGATGACTAGGTGCATCAGTGCTAACTCCTTGAGAATCTTGTTCAATTCTCTTGGGATGACCCTCAGGATACAGAGGTTCCTGGGTCATTCTACCGCCTCTAGTGACAACTCTGACAAAATTGTCATTCAACTCATTGAGCAAGTCATAGAGGCATGTTCCAATTGTCATTCAACTCATTGAGCAAGACATTTTGAGCTTTAAGTACTTGTTCTACCTGAGTAGTAACCATAGAGGCATGTTTACTCAGAAGTTTAAGATCGTTGACGCTTCAGCCCACACAAGCACTTAAATGACTAAGCATACTAGCATTCTTTTCCAATTGTCTGCTAACATAATCATTGAAACTTTGTTGTTTGGCAACGAAGTTATCAAATTCATCCATGCATAGGCTAGCAGGTTTATCAAAAGGAATATCACTCTCATCAAACCTACGCGGAGAATTTACTTCTACTACCTGTATCGGGTTATCGAGACCATGAATCTCTTCGATAGGTGGTAGATTTTTGATATCTTCAGATTTAATGCCTTTCTCTCACATAGATTTCTTGGCTTCTTGCATATCTTCAGGACTGAGGAATAGAATACCTCTTTTCTTCGGAGTTGGCTTAGGAGGTGGTTCGGGAATAGTCCAAGCATTCTCATTGCACAATATGTTGTTCAGTAGAATCTCAGCTTGTTCTACAGTTCGTTCCCTAAACACACTACCAGCACAACTATCTATACCTAATAATAAAGAGGCTATTGCTTCCGCCGGAAAACCCACCGCGGCATTTTTATAAAAAAGCCCCTGTAATTTTTGTTATTCAACCCGCGCTCCATCATTTATCTGCAATGTAAAAGAAAAAAATGATTCGCTGCAAAAATTATACCCGTACGCATCGCCTCCTCCCGTCGACCCTGGGCCACCCTGGCCTGTGCCCAGGCCGCCGCCACACCACTCGCCGCTGCGGCCGACCTCAACGCCATCGCTGCCGATCTCAACCCACCCGCCTCCGCGGTCGTACCTCTCCCCGCTCACTACCCCCGTTGCGGCGCTCGAGCGCATCGTGTCGACCCTGGTCCACCCTGGTGTGTGCCCAGGCCGCTGCCACACCACTCGCCGCCGCGGCCGACCTCAACCACCACTGTTGTCGATCTCAACCCACCCACCTCCTCGGACGTACCTCTGCCCGCTTGCTGCCCCTGTTTCGGCGCTCGAGCACAGCTTCTGGATCAAATCAACGCGACAGCTACAGTGTCCGGGGATGATGCGTCTGCTCGATGCAGAACGGCGGCGGCGCGGCGGAGCGAAGTACTTGCAGGTGGAGGCGGGCCTCCATGGCTCACACGGGGAACTCCAAGGTTATGGCGCGACAACAGCGACTCCTTATGGCCAGATAGAGGTTCCTAACCCTTTCTCCCCTCATCGTATCCCCTCCTCCGGCAGGAACTCATCATCTGGTGAGATCCCCTCCCCATGCCTCCAACCGTGTGCCAAGCACCGACAAGAAATTTTGTTTTGTGGGGATTTGTTTGCTGATGAATGAATGTATTGAATGTAAGATTGTATTGTTGTAGAGACAGAGAATGGAACACCACCTTTAGTTTGTCATCTGATCCCACATTCTCTACCCCATGAGTGAAATAAGATAACAGTCCATTGATCAATTCACGTAGCCTCTTTGTTTTGCTTTGCTTGTCCCGCTCAATTTCTCATCATGGTGGAATTAACAATGGATGGGTTGATTTCTCAACAAAATAGGATAGGACTGACTACATTAGTTAGTTAGCTTATTATTTTAATAAATCAAAATGATTATAAGAAGATTAAAAGCGTGTGGTATTTTTTTCTCCCGTTGCAACGCACGGGCCCTTTTGCTAGTCTAGATGGTCTTTGGAAGCATCGGTAAGTCCATTATAGAAGATATCAAGTATTTCATTATTCTCAAGAGGGTGATCAGGCAAAGCATTCAGTAGTTGGATGAGCCTCCCCCAAGCTCATGGGAGACTCTCTTCTTCAGCTTGAGCAAAGTTGTATATTTCCTGCAAGGCAACTTGCTTCTTATGGGCAGGGAAATATTTTTCAGAGAAGTAGTAGACCATATCCTGGGGGCTACGCACACAACCAGGAGCAAGAGAAGTGAACCAGGTCTTAGCATCATCCTTTAGCGAGAAAGGAAACAACTTTAGCATATAGTAGTGGCGGATCTTTTCCTCACTGGTGAATAGGGTGGCTATATCGTGCAGTTTGGTAAGATGGGCTACAACCGTTTCAGACTCGTAATCGTGAAAGGGATCAGATTCGACCAGAGTGATTAACTCAGGGTCGACAGAGAATTGATAATCCTTATCGGTCACAAAGATAGGCGAAGTAGCAAACTTTGGGTCATATTTCATCCTACCGTTCAAAGATTTTTCTTTCCACTTGTGCAGAAGTTTCTCAACATCATAGCTATCCTTACACGCAAGAAAGTCCTCAGCTATCTCTCCCTCCATAACATAGCGCGTATCACGCATAACAGGCATAGTAGCAGGTTCTACTTCAATACTATCAGCAGTTTCAGAAGTATCATCACATCTAGCAGCAATTCTAGCAAGTTGTGCATCAAGGAATGCACCAAGTGGCAAAGCAGTATCAAGCATAGCATCATCAGGCATAGTATCTAGCATAGCATCATCAGGTATAGTATCAAGAATAGCATCATCAGGCATAGTATCAAGCATAGCATAATCAGGCATAGTATCAAGCATAGCATCATCAAGCACAGGCGACATATCAAGATTTCTAGCAGGAGGTGATGTCGCAAACTTACTCAAAACTAAAGGTGAATCAAGTGCAAAGCTAGATGGTAGTTCCTTACCTCTCCTCGTAGTGGAAGGTAGGATTTTAGTTCTTGGATCTTTCGGATTCCTCATAGTGATCAGCAGACGTCAATCCCAAGTGACTCGGAGACTATAGTTGTGCTTCCCCGGCAACGGCGCCAGAAAAAGCCTTGATGTCCCACAAGCGTACGGGATCGCAGCAGTTTTCGAGGGTAGAGTATTCAACCCAAATTTATTGATTCACTCACAAGGGGAAGCTAAAGGATATTATCAAGTATTAGCAGCTGAACGTGTCAGATTCAACCACACTTGAAAGCTTAGTGTCTGCAAGCAAAGTATCAGTAGCAAGGTAGTATGATAACAACGGAGCCAGAAACGATCTGGTGACAAGGCAGACTATTCCTAACTGTTGTATCAATGGCGCCAGTAAAAGCTTTGACAATCCCCAGCAATGTCGCAAGAAAAGGCCATGTTGACGGGATGCTAGCGCCAACAAAGTCTCGCAACAAGTAACAGCGGAGTAGCAAGGAACAGTAGTAGCAGCAGCAGCAAAGTAACAAGTAACAACAGTAGCAACAGCAGCAAAGTGACAGCAGCAACAAAGTGGCCCAATCCCTCTTGTAGCAAGGGACAAGCCTAGGCAAAGTAACATAGCGAGAACCAGTGGTAAAATACTCATACGCGGTGGATCGGTGATGGATGAGTGTGACGGATGTGATTCATCATGTAACAGCTATAACACGGAGAGATATGTGGCTAGCTCCCGTTCATCAATCTAATGTAGGCATGTATTCCGTATGTAGTCATACGTGCTTAGGGAAAAGAACTTGCATGACATCTATTGTCCATCCCTCCCGTGGCAGCGGGGTCCTAATGGAAAGTACGGGAAATTAAGGTTCTCCTTTCAATAAAGAACCAGACCAACGCATTAACACTTGGTGAATACATGAACTCCTCATACTATGGTCATCTCCGGGAGTGGTTCCGACTATTGTCACTCCGGGGTTGCCGGGTCATAACACATAGTAGGTGACTACAACTTGCAAGATAGGATCTAAAACACACATATATTGGAGACAACTTAATAAGTTCAAATCTGAAATCATGGCACTCGGGCCCTAGTGACAAGCATTAAGCATAGCCAAGTAGTAGCAACATCAATCTAGAACATAGTGGATACTAGGGATCAATCCCCATCAAGAACTAACTCGATTACATGATAGATCTCATCCAACTCATCACCGTCCAGCAAGCCTACGATGAGATTACTCACGAATGATGAAGAGCATCATGGAATTGTCGATGGAGAAAGGTTGATGATGACGATGGCGACGATTTCCCCTCTCTGGAGCCCAAAACGGACACCAGATCTGCCCTCTAGATGAGGAACAGGATGTGGCGGCGCCTCCGTATCGCAAAACGCGATGAAACCTTCTCTCTGATTTTTTTTTCGAGGCGAAACGGAAGATATAGGACTAAGATTGGGGGTGGTGGTGCCACGTGGGCCCCACAAGCCCTCATGGCACGGCCGTAGGGGGTGGTCGCGGCCCAGGGGTTTGTGGCCCACTCGCACGCCCCCTCACGTGGAACTTTGCGCATGTATTTTTCTTTTATTCCAGAAAAAATCTCCGTAAATTTTTAGGACATTCCGAGAACTTTTATTTCTGCACAAAACAACACCATGGCAATTCTGCTGAAAACAACGTCATTCGGGGTTAGCTCCATTCAAATCATGCAAATTGGAGTCCAAAACAAGGGCAAAAGAGTTCGGAAAAGTAGATACGACAGAGACGTATCAGTGTGTTTGTTGAGATCCGATGAATTGTGGATTTATGATCAGATTATCTATGAATCTTATTTGAGTTTCTTCTGATCTCTTATATGCATGATTTCACATCCTTGTAATTCTCTTCGAGTTGTGGGTTTTGTTTGCCCAGCTTGATCTATGATTCTTGCAATGGGAGAAGTGCTTGGTTTTGGGTTCATACCGTGCGGTGACCTCACCCAGTGACAGAAGGGGTAGTGAGGCACGCATCATGTTGTTGCCATCAAGGGTAAAAAGTTGGGGTTTTCATCATTGATTTGAGATTATCCCTCTGCATCATGTCATCTTGCTTAAGGTGTTACTATGTTCATCATGAACTCAATACACTAGATGCATGCTGGATAGCGGTCGATGTGTGGAGTAATAGTAGTAGATGCAGAAAGTATCAGTCTACTTGTCTCGGACGTGATGCCTATATGTATGATCATTGCCTTAGATATCGTCATGACTTTGCGCGGTTCTATCAATTGCTCGACAGTAATTTGTTCACCCATCGTAATATTTGCTATTTTGAGAGAAGCCTCTAGTGAACACTATGGCCCCCGGGTCTACTTCACACCATATTTTCAGCCTTATTCTTTTTCTTCGTTGCACTTTCTGCCTTCAGATCTCACTTTGCAATCAATCTTGAAGGGATTGACAACCCCTTTATAGCGTTGGGTGCAAGCTCTTTTGTATTTGTGCAGGTACTCTGGACTTGACGAGATTCTCCTACTGGATTGATACCTTGGTTCTCAAACTGAGGGAAATACTAACTGATCCTGTACTACATCACCCTTTCCTCTTCAAGGGAAAAGCGAACGCAAGCAAGTCTCCATCAACGTGTCAATTTCTGGCGCTGTTGTTTGAGAAGTAGCAGAAGGATTTCTGGCGCCGTTGCCGGGGAGGATTGATACGTATCAAACATATCTATAATTTTTGATGGTTTCATGTTGTTATCTTGTCAACTTTGGATGTTTTATATACCTTTTATATCTTTTTCGGGACTAACTTATTAATTCAGTGCCAAGTGCCAGTTCCTGTTTTTCTGTGTTTTTGACTCTTTTCAGATCTGATTTTGGAACGGAGTCCAAACAGAATAAAATCCCGAAATAGATTTTTGCAGAATAGAAGAAGATCGGGGGACTTGAGGGCCAAGGCAGGAGAGCCACAGGGGGCCCACAAGCCGTGTAGCCGCCACAAGGGGGGCCGACGACTACCAGGCTTGTGGCCCCCTGGAGCTCCTCTGCCTTAGCTCTTTCACCTATATATTCCCTAAAATCCCAGAAAAAACCAGGGCATCCACGAAAACACTTTTCCGCTGCCGCAAGCTTCCGTTTCCGTGAGATCTCATCTGGAGACCCTTCCCGGTGCCCTGCCGGAGGGGACTTTGGAGTTGGAGGGCTTCTACATCAACATCATCGCCTCTCCAATGACTCGTGAGTAGTTCACTTCAGACCTACGGGTCCGTAGTTAGTAGCTAGATGGCTTCTTCTCTCTCTTGGATCTTCAATACAAAGTTCTCCATGATGTTCATGGAGATCTATCTGATGTAATCCTCTTTGGCGGTGTGTTTGTCGAGATCCGATGAATTGTGGATTTGTGATCAGATTATCTATGAATTATATTTGAGTCTTTGCTGATTTCTTATATGCATGATTTGATATCCTTGTAAGTCTCTCCAAGTCTTGGGTTTTGTTTGGCCAACTAGATCTATGATTCTTGCAATGGGAGAAGTGCTTGGTTTTGGGTTCATACCGTGTGGTGACCTTTCCCAGTGACAGAAGGGGCAGCAAGGCACGCATCGTGTTGTTGCCATCAAGGGTAACAAGATGGGATTTTATCGTAGATATGAGATTGTCCATCTACATCATGTCATCTTGCTTAAGGCGTTACTCTGTTCTCATGAACTTAATACACTAGATGCATGCTGGATAGCGGTCGACGTGTGGAGTAATAGTAGTAGATGCAAAAAGTATCGGCCTACTTGTTTTGGGTGTGATGCCTATAGATATAATCATTTCCATATATAACGTCACGACTTTGCGCGGTTCTATCAATTTCCATAGATAACGTCACGACTTTGCGCGGCCCCCGGGTCTATTCACAACTATCGTCTCCACTTTCACTTTTACTTTGCTTTGTTTCCTTTTTGCTTTTAGTTCTCACTTTGCAAACAATCTATAAGGGATTGACAACCCCTTCATAGCGTTGGGTGCATGCTCTTTGTGTTTGTGCAGGTACTTGTGACTTGACGCAATCCTTCCACTGGATCAATACCTTGGTTCTCAAAACTGAGGGAAATACTTACCGTCGTTGTGCTACATCACCCTTTCCGCTTCGAGGGAACACCAACGCAAGGCTCCAAGGCCACGGGGGAATCCTTTGCATATTTTCCAAGGAAGTCCCTAAAGGTGTAGCCGTAGCAGAAGGATTCCTGGCGCTGTTGCTGAGGAGTATCAAGACAAGAATAGTCTCCCGTCAACACGCCTATGTCTGGCACCGTTGGAAGGTCTTTTGTTGTAGTAGCAGAACTATTTTTGGCTCCGTTGCCGGGGAAGGAGAGATCAAGTTAAGATCTATCCAAGTAGGTGTCACAAACTCATCTCTTGCATTTACCTTTTTTGCCAGTTGCCTCTCGTTTTCCTCTCCCCCACTTCACATTTGCCGTTTTCATTTGCCTTTCTCCTTTGCCGTTTTCTTTTGCCTTTTTCCTTTGCCGTTTTCTTTTGCCTTTTGCCGTTTTCCTTTGCCAGTTTTCTAGCTTGCTTGTGTTCTTGTTGGTTTGTTGAAGTCATCATGGCTGAAACACCAAACTTTGCAACTTCTTGAGTACCAATAATAATGATTTTATTAGTACTCCGATTGCTCCTGCCACTAGTGCGAAATCGTATGAAATCAACGCTGCCTTGCTGAATCTTGTTATGAAAGAGCAATTCTCTGGCCTTCCTAGTGAAGATGTCGCATCCCATCTCAATACCTTCATTGAACTTTGCGATATGCAAAAGAAAAGAGATGTGGATAATGACGTGATTAAGTTGAAGCTTTTTCCTTTCTCGTTGCGAGATCGTGCAAAAACTTGGTTTTCTTCTTTGCCTAAAAATAGTATCGATTCTTGGGATAAGTGCAAAGATGATTACATATCCAAGTATTTTCCACTGGCTAAGATTATCTCTCTACATAACGATATCATGAATTTCAAGCAACTTGATCATGAACACGTTGCACAATCTTGGGAGAGGATGAAGTTAATGATTAGAAATTGTCCCGCTCATGGCTTGAGTTTGTGGATGATTATACAAATCTTTTACGCTTATTTGAATTTTGCATCTCGCAATATCTTGGACTCTGCCTCAGGTGGAACGTTCATGGAAATCACGTTAGGAGACGCTACAAAACTCCTAGACAATATCATGACCAACTACTCTCACTAGCACACTGAAAGGTCACCTGCTAGCAAAAAGGTACGCGTTATAGAAGAAATTAACTCGCTTAGTGCTAAGATGGACGAGTTGATGAATTTGGTTGCTAGTAGAAATGCTCCTTTAGACCCTAATGACATGCCACTATCTTCCTTGATTGAGAGTAGCAACGCTAGTTTGGACGTTAATTTTGTTGGTAGGAACAATTTTGGCAACGACAATGCTTTTAGAGGAAACTATGTTCCTAGGCCTTTTCCTAGTAACTCCTCTAACAATTATGGAAATTCCTACAACAACACTTATGTAAATCACAACAAATTACCCTCTGATTTAGAGAGTAATATCAAAGAGTTCATCAACTCTCAAAAGATTTTCAATGCATCCATAGAGGAAAAACTACTCAAAATAGACGATTTGGCTAAGAGCGTTGATAGGATGTCTTGTGATATTGATGCTTTGAAAGTTAGATGTGCTCCTCCCAAGGTCAACTTGGGCGAAACTTTAAAAGCTATGAGTGTCTCCATGAATGAGAGCAAAGATAGAACCGCCCAAATTCGCGCTAGGCATGAATGGTTTAAAAGGGTGTGTAATAGTGATGCAAACCACGAAGATCTTAAAGTGCTTGGTGTGACTCCTCTTGAATCTTTGTTTTCTCGTGTCAAAGCTATTGATGAAGGGGCTGGATATGAATCCACTTTGGTTGAAAAACGCCCCAATGATTCAGAGTCCACCTATCTTGATGATAAGGGTGTGGAGAGTGGAGTAGAAGAAATCAAAATATTGGGTAGTAATGAAACTCCCACTTTGGATTTCAAGGAATACAATTATGATAGTTGCTCCTTGTTTGAATGCATTTCTTTGATGCAATCCATTGCAAACTCTCCACATGCTTATATCCAAAGCAAAGCCGTTACCGCACATATCGTAGATGCTATGATGAAATCTCTTGAAGAGAAGCTCGAATTAGAAGTCTCTATACCTATAAAACTTCATGATGAGTGGGAACCTAATATCAAAATCAAGATCAAAAACTATGAATGAAATGCTTTGTGTGATTTGGGTGCTAGTGTTTCCGCGATTCCAAAGTCTTTATGTGATATTCTTGGTTTTCATGAGATTGAAGAGTGTTCTCTTAATTTGCATCTTGCGGATTCTACTGTCAAGAAACCCATGGGGAGGATCGATGATGTTCTTATTGTTGCAAATAAGAACTATGTACCCGTGGATTTAATTGTACTTGACATAGATTGCAATCCTTCATGTCCCATTATTCTTGGTAGACCTTTCCTAAGGACTATTGGTGCTATCATCGATATGAAGGAAGGGAATATTAAATTTCAATTTCCCCTAAAGAAGGGCATGGATAATTTTCCTAGAAAGAAAATAAGATTGCCTTATGAATCTATGATGAGGGCTACTTATGGTTTGAGCACCAAAGATGACTATACGTGATTCCATCACCTTATGCCTAGCTGAGGGCGTTAAACAATAGCGCTTGTTGGGAGGCAACCCAACGAATCTATCCTTTTTCTTTCTGTTTTGTGTTTTCCACACTTTCATAATTCTGTTATAATTGTGTTTTTTGTGTTTCTTTTTGCGTTTGTGCCAAGCAAAACCGTTATGATTAGTCTTGGGGATGATCGTTTGGTCATGCTGGAAAAGACATAAACTTTCTGGTCACGAAAAGAATTTTCATTTTTTTCTATAAGAGCTTTTGAGTTGATTATTTTTTCTGCTGATTGCTACGCAAATTCTTCAGACTGTCGTAATTTTTCAGAATTTTTGAAGTACCAGAAGTATACGAAGTATACAGATTGCTACAGACTGGTCTGCTGTTAACAGATTCTGTTTTTGTTGAGTTGGTTGCTAATTTTGATGAAACTATGGATAGTATCGGGGGGTATTATCCATGGAAGATTGAAAATACAGTAACCCAACATCAACATAAGCAGAATTTAAGTTTGCTACAGTACCTAAGGAAGTGGTGGTTTGCTTTCTTATACTAATAATATCACGAGTTTTTGTTTAAGTTTCGTGTTGTGAAGTTTTCAAGTTTTGGGTGAAGTTCTTATGGACAAAGAGATAAAGAGTGGCAAGATCTCAAGCTTGTGGATGCCCAAGGCACCCCAAGTTGATTCAAGGATGTCGTAAAAGCCTAAGCTTGGGGATGCCCCGGGAAGGCATCCCCTCTTTCGTCTTCAATCCATCAGTAACGTTACTTGGGGCCATATTTTTATTCACCACATGTTATGTGTTTTTCTTGGAGCGTCTTGTATCGTAGGAGTCTTTTATTTTTGTTGTGTCACAATCTTCCTTTCTGCACACCTAGAGAGAGACACATGCACTCACCGTGATTTTGTCGTGCTTCACTTATATCTTTTGAGCTAGTTGATTTTGCTCTATGTGCTTCACTTATATCTTTTAGAGCACGGAAGCGCGTGGCTTGATAGTTGATCTATGCTATGAAAGTAGTCTCAAAAGGGGTAGTTATCCAAAGGGATATGAAAACTTCCATCTCCATGTGCATTGAATAGTTAGGGAAGTTTGATTCATCTCAATTAGTTTTGAGTTGTGGTTGTGGTAATATTGAAGTTATGCTAGTAAGGTGTTGTGGATCTAGAAATACTTGTGTTGAAGTTAGTGATTCCCGTAGCATGCACGTATGGTGAACCACTGTGTGATGAAGTTTGAGCATGATTAGTTTATTGATTGTCATCCTTTGTGTAGCGGTCGGGATCGCGCGATGGTTTATACCTACCAACCCTTCCCCTAGGAGTATGCGTTGAATGCTTTGTTTCAATTACTACTAAAACTTTTGCAACAAGTATATGAGTTCTTCATGACTAATGTTGAGTCTATGGTTTAGATGCACTTTCCCCTTCCACCATCACTATCTTCTTTAGTGTCGTGCAACTTTCGCTGGTGCACAAAACCCACCAATAGCCTCCCTCAAAACAGCCACCATACCTACCTACTATGGCTTTTTCAAAGCTATTCCGAGATATATTGCCATGCAACTACCACCATGACATGTGCCACCACTTCTACATTGCCATTGCATGATCGTAAGATAGCTAGCATGATGTTTCCACTAATGTCTATGTCATGCTAGATCATTGTCACGGTACACTACCGAAGGCATTCCATATAGAGTCATCATTGCTCTAAGTTTTGAGTTGTAAGTGTGATGATCATCATTGATGGAGCATTGTCCCATGTGAGGAAATAAAAGAGGCCAGCGAAGCCCATATACAAAAAGAGGCCAAAGATGCCCACCAAAAAAAAGAGGCCAAAGAGCCCACAAAAAAATGAGAGAAAAAGAGAGAAGGGACAATGCTACTATCCTTCCACACTTGTGCTTATTAAGCACCATGATCTTCATGATTGAGAGTCTCTCATTTTGTCACCACCATATAGCTAGTGGGAAATTTTCATTATATAACTTGGCTTGTATATTCCAATGATAGGCTTCCTTAAAATCGCCTTAGGTCTTCGTGAGCAAGCAAGTTGGATGCACACCTACTAGTTTTCTTTAAGAGCTTTCACATACTCTTCGCTCTAGTGCATCATTTTTAAAGCAATCCCTACTCATTCACATTGATATCTATTGATGAGCATCTCCATAGCTCATTGATATGCCTAGTTAATGTGACCATCTTCTCCATCTTTGTCTTGCAACCTCCACCACACTCCATTCCACTTATAGTGCTAAAACCATGGCCTACGCTCATGTATTGCGTGAGAGTTGAAAACGTTTGAGAAAGTAAAAGTGTGAAAACAATTACTTGGCCAATACCGGGGTTGTGCATGATTTAAATTCGTTGTGCAAGGATGATAGAGCATAGCCAGACTATATGATTTTGTAGGGATAACTTTCTTTTGGCCCTGTTATTTTGAAAGTTCATGATTAACTTGCTAGTTTGCTTGAATTATTATTGTCTCCACGTCAATAGCAAACTATTGTTTTGAATCTAATGGATCTGAACATTCACGTCACATAAGAGGAGTTACAAAGGACATCTATGCTAGGTAGCATGAAAGCATCAAAAACTCATTCTTTATCACTTCCCTACTCGTGGACGAGCAGGAGTTAAGCTTGGGGATGCTTGATACGTCTCAAATGTATCTATAATTTTTTATGGTTTCATGATGTATCTTGTCAACTTTGGATGTTTTATATACCTTTTATATCTCTTTTGGGACTAACTTATTAATTCAGTGCCAAGTGCCAGTTCCTGTTTTTTCTGTGTTTTTGACTCTTTTCATATCTGATTTTGGAACGGAGTCCTAACGGAATAAAATCCCCAAAATATTTTTTTCCAGAACAGAAGAAGATCGGGGGACTTGAGGGCCAAGGCAGGAGAGCCACAGGGGGCCCACAAGCCCTGTAGCCGCCACCAGGGGGCCGACGGCTACCAGGCTTGTGGCCTCCCTGGAGCTCCTCTGCCCTAGCTCTTTTGCCTATATATTCCCTCAAATCCCAGAAAAAACCAGGGCATCCACGAAAACACTTTTCCGCCGCCGCAAGCTTCCGTTTCCACGAGAGCTCATCTGGAGACCCTTCCCGGTGCCCTGTCGGAGGGGACTTTGGAGTTGGAGGGCTTCTACATCAACATCATCGCCTCTCCAATGACTCGTGAGTACTTCACTTCAGACCTACAGGTCCGTAGTTAGTAGCTAGATGGCTTCTTCTCTCTCTTGGATCTTCAATACAAAGTTCTCCATGATCTTCATGGAGACCTATCCGATGCAATCCTCTTTGGCGGTGTGTTTGTCGAGATCCGATGAATTGTGGATTTGTGATCAGATTATCTATGAATTATATTTGAGTCTTTGCTGATTTCTTATATGCATGATTTTATATCCTTGTAAGTCTCTCCGAGTCTTGGGTTTTGTTTGGCCAACTAGATCTATGATTCTTGCAATGCGAGAAGTGCTTGGTTTTGGGTTCATACCGTGTGGTGACCTTTCCCAGTGACAGAAGGGGCAGCAAGGCACGCATCGTGTTGTTGCCATCAAGGGTAACAAGATGGGCTTTTATCGTAGATATGAGATTGTCCATCTACATCATGTCATCTTGCTTAAGGTGTTACTCTGTTCTCATGAGCTTAATACACTAGATGCATGCTGGATAGCGGTCGATGTGTGGAGTAATAGTAGTAGATGCAGAAAGTATCGGTCTACTTGTTTTGGACATGATGCCTATAGATATAATCATTGCCATAGATAACGTCACGACTTTGCCCGGTTCTATCAATTGCTTGATAGTAATTCGTTCACCCACCGTCTACTTGCTTTCTTGAGAGAAGCCACTAGTGAACACCACGGCCCCCGGGTCTATTCACAACTATCGTCTCCACTTTCACTTTTACTTTGCTTTGTTTCCTTTTTGCTTTTAGTTCTCACTTTTCAAACAATCTATAAGGGATTGACAACCCCTTCATAGCGTTGGGTGCATGCTCTTTGTGTTTGTGCAGGTACTTGTGACTTGACGCAATCCTTCCACTGGATCGATACGTTGGTTCTCAAAACTGAGGGAAATACTTACCGCCGCTGTGCTACATCACCCTTTCCGCTTCGAGGGAACACCAATGCAAGGCTCCAAGGCCATGGGGGAATCCTTTGCATATTTGCTAAGGAAGTCCCTAAAGGCGTAGCCGTAGCAGAAGGATTCCTGGCGCCATTGCTGAGGAGTATCAAGACAAGAATAGTCTCCCGTCAACACGCCTATTTCTGGCGCCGTTGGAAGGTCTTTTGTTGCAGTAGCAAGGATCAAGTCAAGAACTCATCCAAGTAAGTGTTGCAAACTCATCTCTTGCATTTACTTTTTTTGCCTCTCGTTTTCCTCTCCCCCACTTCTGAAAAACAAAAAATTACAAAAATATTTGTCCTTTTCTTCGTTTGCCTTTTTTGTTTGCCTCTTTCGTTCACCCTTTTCTTGCGTTTGCCTTTCCTTTGCTTGTGTGCTATGTGCCTTCAATATGCTTGCATCTTATCTTGCTGAAAATCTATTGATATGGATCCTCATCCACTGGCTAATCTCTTTAAGACATCCAATTATGTTGAACCAATTGCTAGTGAGTTGAGTGCACTTAAATTTCTCTATGGAGTTTTACTTGAGATGCGTGAATCTGAAAATCGTGATGAAGAAATTTATGAAGTGATTCACGAGGGCTCCTTGTATGAAAAGCATGATTGCAATGGTTTCACTATGAATTCTATTAGTGACATTCATGCTAAAAATATGCAAAACCCTAAGCTTGGGGATGCTAGTTTCGTTATGTCCACTACTAGTTGCAATGATACTGATTGGGGTGATGATTTTTCTTATGATCTTGAAAATTTGTCTAAGCCTCATGATGAATATGATACTTTCAATAATATTGAAAGTGGGTTTGGAGAAGTCATGACTTTAGTTGATGATAATCCCACTATTTTTGAAGAGCATCAAGTTTGCATGCATGTGGATCATGAAAAGAATATCCTTTGTGATAGCTATATTGTTGAATTTGATTATGATCCCACATGTAATTGCTATGAGAGAGGAAAATATTGTGGTAGAAACTTTCATGTTACCAAATCACCTCTCGTTATGTTGAGATTGATATTGTCTCTTTCTTCTTCCTTGCATATGGTAACTATTGGTTTTCTTGACAATTTGTTTTCCTATAAAATTCCTATGCATAGGAAGTAAGTTAGACTTAGATGTGATTTTCACATGCTTTATGATGCTCTCTTCGTGTCCGATTGCTATCCTTTTTTGTGAGCATCATTGAATTATCAATGCCTAGCTAAGGGCGTTAAACAATAGCGCTTGTTGGGAGGCAACCCAATGAATTTATCTTTGCTTTTTTGCTTTCTGTTTTGTTGCGTCCACACCATCATAATTCTGCTATGATAGTGTCTTTTGTGTTTCTTTTTGTGTTTGAGCCAAGCAAAACCTTTATGACTAGTCTTGGTGATGGTTGTTTGATCCTGCTGGAAAAAGACAGAAACTTTTCACTCACGAGATGATTTTTCATTTCTATTAAGAAAGAGATTTTGAGTTGATTCTTTTTGCTGCTGGTTTATATGCCTTTTCCCCAGGCAGTCATAATTGTTCAGAAGTTTTGAGGTACGAGAAGAATACAAAGTATACAGATTGCTACAGACTGGTCTGTTTTTGACAGATTCTGTTTTTGTTGAGTTGGTTGCTTGTTTTGATGAAACTATGGATAGTATCGGGGGGTACTAGCCATGGAAAAGTGAGAATACAGTAATCTAACACCAATATAAATAGAAATCAAGATTGCTACAGTACCTAAAGAGGAGGTAGTTTGTTTTCCTGTGCTAATGTTATCACGAGTTTCTGTTTAAGTTTTGTGTTGTGAAGTTTTCAAGTTTTGGGTGATGTTCTCATGGACAAAGAGATAAGGAGTGGAAAGAGATCAAGCTTGGGGATGCCCAAGGTATCCGAAGCCAAATTCTAGGACACCAAAAAGTCTATGCTTGGCGATGCCCCGGGAAGGCATCCCCTCTTTCGTCTTCAATCCATCGGTAACATTACTTGGGGCAATATTTTTATTCACCACATGATATGTGTTTTTCTTGGAGCGTCTTGTATCTTAGGATTCTTTTCTTTTTGTTGTGTCACAATCATTCTTGCTGCAAACCTTTTGAGAGAGACATGCACTCATCGTGATTTTGCTAGAATGCTCATCGTGCTTCACTTATATCTTTTGAGCTAGATAATTTTGCTCTATGTGCTTCACTTAGATCTTTTAGAGCACGGCGGTGGGTGACTTGGTAGTTGGTTTATGCTATGAAAGTAGTACCAAAGGTGATAGGTACCCAAAGAGAATACAAAAACCTCCATATTCATGTGCATTGAGTAGAAAGAGAAGTCTTGATTCCTCTCAATTAGTTTTGAGACATGGATTTGGTAATATTAAGAGTTATGTTAGTAGGGTGTTGTGAATCTAGAAATACTTGTGTTTAAGTTAGTGATTACCGTAGCATGCACGTATGATGAACCACTATGTTTGGAAGTCGGAGCATAATTGATCTATTGATTGTCATCCTTTGTGTTGAGGTTGGGATCGCGCGATGGTTAACACCTACCAACCCTTCCCCTAGGAGTATGCGTTTAGCACTTTGTTTCGATTACTAATAAAAACTTTCGCAACAAGTATGTGAGTTCTTCATGACTAATGTGAGTCCATGGTATAGATGCGCTTTCACCTTCCACCATTGCTAGCCTCTCTAGTGCAGCGCAACTTTCGCCGGTGCACAAACCCACCATATGCCTTCCTCAAAACAGCCACCATACCTACCTACTATGGCATTTTCATAGCCATTCCGAGATATATTGCCATGCAACTCCCACCGTTCCGTCTCATGACTTGTGTCGTCACTCTCATATTGCCATTGCATGATCGTAAGATAGCTAGCGAGTCATTCGCCAAGCTAGATCATTGCACATCCTGGTACACTGCCGGAGGCATTTCCTTTAGAGTCATCATCATTCTGAGCTTTTGAGCTGTGAGTAAATAAAAGTGTGATGATCATCATTATTAGAGCATTGTCCCATGTGAGGAATAAAAAAAAGAGGCCAAAGAGCCCAAGTAAAAAAAGAGGCCCAGGTGCCCAAATAAAAAAAAGAGAAAAAGAGAGAAGGGACAATGCTACTATCTTTTTCCACACTTGTGCTTCATAATAGCACCATGTTCTTCATGACTGAGAGCCTCTCGTTTTGTCACCACCATATGCTAGTGGGAATCTTTATTATATAACTTGGCTTGTATATTCCAATGATGGGCTTCCTCAAAATTGCCCTAGGTCTTTGCGAGCAAGCAAGTTGGATGCACACCCACTAGTTATCCTTTTGAGCTTTCACATACTTATAGCTCTAGTGCATCATTTGTATGGCAATTGCTACTCATTCACATTGATATCTATTAATGGGCATCTCCATAGCCCTTTGATACGCCGAGTCAATGTGACCATCTCCTTCTTTTTTGTCACACAACCACCACCAAACTCTATTCCACCTATAGTGCTATATCCATGGCTCACCCTCATGTATTGCGTGATAGTTATAAAAAGTTTGAGAAAGTAAGAGTGCGAAAACAATTACTTGGCCAATACCGGGGTTGTGCATGATTTAAATTAGTTGTGTGAGGATGATGGAGCATGGCCAGACTATATGATTTTCTAGGGATAACTTTCTTTGGCCTTGTTATTTTGAAAGTTCATGATTACTTTGCTAGTTTGCTTGAAGTATTATTGTTTACATGTAAATAGCAAACTATTGTTTTGAATCTTACGGATCTGAACATTCATGTCACTTGTAAGAAGTTGCAAAGGACAACTATGCTAGGTAGCATTCCACATCAAAAATTCAGTCTTTATCACTTCCCTACTCGAGGACGAGGAGGAGTTAAGCTTGGGGATGCTTGATACGTCTCCAACGTATCTATAATTTTTTATGGTTTCATGCTATTATCTTGTAAAACTTTGGACGTTTTGTATGCCTTTTATATCTTTTTTGGGACTAACTTATTAACTCAGTGCAAAGTGCCAGTTCTTGTTTTTTTTCGTGTTCTTGACCCTTTTCAGAGGAGGATTTTAAACGGAGTCCAAACGGAATAAAACCCGCGGAATGATTTTTTCCATAACAGAAGACGCACCGGAGACTTGAGAACCAAGGCAGGAAACCTCGGAGAAGGTCACAAGCCCACCAGGACCGGCCTAGGGGGGCCGGGCCTAGCAGGATTGTGAGCTCCCCGTGGCTCCCCTGCCCTAGGTCTTCCGCCTATATATTCCGTAAATTCCCCGAAAAATCAAGAGATCCACGAAAATACTTTTCCATCGCCGCAAGCTTCTGTCTCCGCAAGATCCAATCTGGGGCACGTTCTGGTGCCCTGCCGGAGGGGGGATTCAGATACGGAGGGCTTCTTCATCAAAACCATGACCTCTCCGATGATGCGTGAGTAGTTCACCATAGACCTACGGGTCCATAGCTTGTAGCTAGATGGCTTCATCTCTATCTTGGATCTTCAATACAAAGTTCTCCATGATCTTCATGGAGATCTATCCGATGTAATCTTCTTTTGCGGTGTGTTTGTCGAGATCCGATGAATTGTGCATTTATGATCAGATTATCTATGGATATTATTTGAGTTTCTTCTGATCTCTTATATGCATGATTTCATATCCTTGTAATTCTCTTCGAGTTGTGGGTTTTGTTTGGCCAGCTTGATCTATGATTCTTGCAATGGGAGAAGTGCTTGGTTTTGGGTTCATACCGTGCGGTGACCTTACCCGGTGACAGAAGGGGTAGCGAGGCACACATCGTGTTGTTGCCATCAAGGGTAAAAATATGGGGTTTTCATCATTGGTTTGAGATTATCCCTCTACATCATGTCATCTTGCTTAAGGCGTTACTCTATTCGTCATGAACTCAATACACTATATGCATGCTGGATAGCGGTCGATGTGTGGAGTAATAGTAGTAGATGTAGAAAGTATCGGTCTACTTGTCTCGAACGTGATGCCTATATGTATGATCATTGCATTGGATATCGTCATGACTTTGCGCGGTTCTATCAATTGCTCGATAGTAATTTGTTCACCCACCGTAATATTGGCTATTTTGAGAGAAGCCTCTAGTGAACACTACGGCCCCCGTGTCTACTTCACACCATATTTTCAGCCTTACTCTTTTTATTTGTTGCACTTTCCACCTTCAGATCTCACTTTGCAATCAATCTTGACAACCCCTTTATAGGGTTGGGTGCAAGCTCTTTTGTGTTTGTGCACGTACTCTGGACTTGACGAGATTCTCCTACTGGATTGATACCTTGGTTCTCAAACTGAGGGAAATACTTACTGCTCCTGTGCTGCATCACCCTTTCCTCTTCAAGGGAAAAGCCAACGCAAGCAAGTCTCCATCAACATGTCAATTTATGGCATTGTTGTTTGAGAAGTAGCAGTCCTCGCCGGAGTTCTATTCTGCGAGCCACGGTAAGAACTCCCCTTTTCTCCCCACTGTTAGATCTTTAATCTACGATATAGATTAGATGCGGATACCCCTACGGTTTGTTTAAAAAAACATTCGGTTTTCTGTTAGTTAGTTTTAACCGAATAGGTTTTCTCTAATTTGCGACCGCCCGCTAGTTAGCCTAAAACGCACACAGATTCCAGCCAATCACAGCCCGCCACTTCGCCTTTTCTTTTTAATCTTTTTCTGTTTTTAATTCTGACAACAGATTTGAACCCGATTTTAGAATCCTTATAACTTTTATTCTATACCTCCAAATTTGGTAATTCTTCTTGTCTTGGATCACAAATATTACGTAGTTTCTGTAGATATAAAATTTAACCATGTTTGGTAATTCTTCTTGTCTTGGATCACAAATATTACGTAGTTTCTATAGATATAAAATTTAACCATGTTTGAAAATTTAAAATTTGAATTTAAACAAATTTGGTTTAAATCTTGTTTTGTTAATATCTGGAGTTTAAAATAGATTTTTAGTTGATTCTTTTTGCTACTGATCACTAGTGATCTTGTTTATCAGTGAGTTCCATTTCAGAATTTTTGGAATATTTTAAATCATTATTTCATGTAAAACAAATTCTGTTTTAGTTCTTTCTAGGATTATGACTATTTCTTTTGCTATAATTGTTTTTAATTTGTTTTCTTTTATACTTGTAAATAGTTATATTTTGTTTTTCTATTAGTTAACACTAGGTTTTCAACAAAAACAAAATTTTATTTTATTTTATAGCATGAAATCAATTCTAGTTCTATAATAACTTGCAACTGATTTCGTCGCTAGTTTGATTGCCTATTTGAAAATACTTTTGAAATAATATTGTTTTATGAGAAAAATACTTTTTGTTATCTTAGTTATTTTATAATTTTTCTTTTCTGTTATTTTACTATTTTAGCATTTTATTTGTTGTTAAGTGTAAACTAGGACAAAAACTATTTTGTGATTGTTGTAGTAGAAGACTCCATAGTTTTTCTTTGAAGTTTCCTTTGGTTTCTTATTGATTTTATTGCATCAATTTTTTATTGTTGTTTGTTATATTGATTGCTAGGATGATTGCTAGTATGAAAGCTTATGTGAATACTACGTTTGATTATATAGATTTCATCGGAGAGTGACGAAGAGTCCTATCAAGTTATTTCTTGAGAGCGATATCTATCTTCATCAACCCTACCAGGCAAGTTCACATTGATCATATTTTTTTACCAATGGTTTATTGCATTAGTTTAAACCTTCTTCACCCATTGCATGCAAGTAGGTACTTGGAAATTTTGGTTCTTAAGTAGTATGATATGATAGGCACCCCTAAACCCTTCTTACTTTGACCGGGACGTTATTTTTGCTATGCTCCTAGTAGACGGGGTTTGGTTGAGTGTTTATCATGAGTGTTGTGAGAACTTAATAATCAAGACCTGAAGACTTCAAGACTTGCAAGACCTCAGAATGCAATATACCTCTGGGTGAAGGACGGTTCAGATGGGCTCCCTAGGAAACCAGCGGAGGACCCGTGATGCATGGGGAAGCACCATGACATCTTGCGGAGAGCTTCACCGAGGCACAAAGAGATGGATGGATAATTCTAGACCCGAGGCTTACCAGCACAGCCACAAGTCATTATGGGCTCTGGCTTGGTTGGACATTGTGGTGACTCTGGATGGGCCGTGCTACGAGATGTAGAAGAACAGTAGGATTGGATGGGCACCGACAATGTCTCAGAGGAACCCTTTGAAATACCATGTTTTGATCATCCAGTTCTCAAACACCCTGAAGTGCGAGGACTCCAACGGAGGCGATCAAATCTTGTGTGGAACGTGTGCAAAACTCTGCAGAGTACTCAAACCTAATCGATTAGCCGCGTCCACGGTCATGGACAACTTGAGCCAAAGGAACTGAAACTATCATGAATTCTCAACACCATTAACTTATTGATGAGGGTAATATTGATAACTTGAGTATGAGAAATGGTTGGTGGAACCTTTCTCATTAACAACCAACAATGTAGTAAATTTTGCTTTTACCTTTCTCTTGTTGTAGGAAAAATTTGCTTTATGCAAAACTTAAACTACAGCCCCACCTGCCATATATGTATATAGTATAGATGATATTTTCATCCCTCCCTTTTGTGGCTTGCCGACATATTCAATATGCTGACCTACACGGCTGCAACGTCTTATGTTGCAGATACTTTCTTCGACGGGTAAGAGTACAATTCAGGGTTACGGTCTGTACTCAACCTGCCGTTGGTGTTTATTGGGACTCCACTCCCTTTGACTGTTTCCGCTGAGATTTTGAGGTATATATCAATCTTACGTTATTTACATGTGATTGCACTTTCATATATACATTGATGTACTGTGTGTGCCAGCATACTGATCCAGGGATGGCACAGATACACAGAGGCTTGACTCTTTTTGAGTCGGGTCGCTACATCCTCCCAGCCGTTGCGGGCCGACCTGATCCCATCTGAGGCCTGCTAGGCCCGGATCCGCCATCGCCGCTCGCGAGCGTCTCCCGCAGCGCAGATCCAGCACAGCTCTGCTCCCGAGCCCCCCTACCGGCCCCAAGCGCGCCTCCCCTCGCCGGATCTCCATGCCCCGTCGCGCCGGACCTCGACCAGGCCAAGACCCGTCATCGGTCGCCCCCCTCTCTTCCCTCTCCTTCTTCCTCATCTCTCTGCCCTACCCCCCCCCCTGTCGGCCTCTCTTACCTCGCAGGTGGCCGTCATGGAGGCTGCTCGATCCCCTCACCCCGACGCTTCCTCGACACTCCACCATCGGGAACGGAGCCCCCACGGCCGGATCCGCCGATACCCGGCCTCGCCGGAATCCTGCGACCTTGCCGTTGACCCTATGCCGCCATGGCCTCCCGCTCGGGAGGGAGACGACAACCCGACCGCTCGCCCTCCTGTCGCCAACGTGGGCCGAGGCCCAGCCTCGCGCGAGGGCTACTTCGCAGCGCCGGCCCATCTAGCGCCTCTCCACCGGCCCGAGGCCTAAGGTGAGCGCCACCTTCCTATTCAACGCTTCGTGCATGATGTAGCTAACTTAAGCCCACCCCTGTTTCAGCCTGGTAGAGAAATCGGGCCAATTCGGTTTTTTCCCGTTTAACGAATTTGCGTAATTTCAGGAAAAGGCATATTTTCAAACGCCCATAGTTTTCAAAACCGTGTGTCGTATCGTGACGAATTATATATGTAAAGTGATTAGAATTTCATGTAGAATAATATTTTCCAATTTTCATGCACATTTAAAACTGTCAGTTGTGCCGTTTGCATTGGTTTGCATGACATTGGGTTAAAACAATTTAGTTCATAGTTATTTAATCGTAGCTCCGTTGGAGATGAGTCATATATGTAAATGGAATAGAACAACGAGTAGAATCACATGAACCACGTTGTTTTACCGTTTAACAAACATAAAATGTGTTAAGCACAAATCTGGATAGATTTAGAATTTAACACATGGGGTCAGTTCGGAGACGCTATATGTCGTTTTCGGCTTCATTTAAAATGCCTAGATAGGTAGTTTGATTTGTGATTCACCCTTGCCATGTTTAACAACATTTACTATTGCCGTGTAAATAAATGGGAGTGAACTAAATAATTAAATGTGGAGTTCCTTCAATATGCAACTCGTTGCATATTGAGCTTCACTTAATGTATAGCGTTTGATTGTTGTGAATTGCCATGTCATGCATTGCATAATTAAAATGGACATGCATCGTATTAGGGTTTCATCATGTCATGCATGTGTTGTGGTAAATATTGTGTGTTGATTCTTGTTTCTGGTTTGCTTCGTCTCGATAGAGTTCTGCAAGCGTGTCAGAATATGAGGATCCGTTCGACTACGTCGGTTCGTCTACTTCACGGAGTCGTTCTTCTTCCAAGCGGGATCTCAGGCAAGAAGATAATTTCCCTTGATACCATTACTATCATTGCCATGCTAGTTGTTTCGTTCCTATTTCCATGTCTCGCTGCCTACCACCTGTTAAATGTCATCCTCTCAACATTGCCATGAGAACCTTCAACCTGTTCACAACCTAGAAAACCACTACTTGGCTATGTTACTGCTTTCTTAACCATGTGTTAGCGTTGCTAGTTGCAGGTGCAGTTGGTTCCATGTAATAACATGGGTTCCTTGTTATATCACCATATTAATGTTATTTAAAATAATGGACCTATATACTTGGTAAAAGGTGGAAGGCTCGGCTTTCTAGCTTGGTGTTTTGTTCCACCTTTGTCGCCTTAGTTTCGGCTAGCGGTGTTGTATTCCATAATTGAGTGCTCCTAACACGATCGGGGTTGTTATGGGGACCCCCTTGATAATTCATTTTAGATTAAGACTAGTCTGGCAAGGCCCAACTTTGGTACTACATTTGCCTAATAACTAATGAACCTCATAGGGAGTAATTTACCCGAGGAAATTTAATCCTCCCCCGGGCCAGTGCTCTGCCTGAGTGTTGGTCAAACTGGCAGACTACGGGGCCACCGCGGGGCAACCCGAGGTTTGGTTTTACTCCTAGTGTGACCCATCTGTCGTGTCCTGAGAGCGAGATACGCGGCTCCTATCGGGATCGTTGACACGTCGGGCGGCCTTGCTGGATTAGTTTTATGTTTGTCGAAATATCTTGTGCCTCGGGATTCCAGTGATGCTTTGGGCTATCTCAGAGTTGAGGTTTTCCACAAAGGAATCTGAGGAGATCACAAGTTTTGTGATTGAGGTTTTCTATGCGACTTGTGGTAATTTTTAATGGACTAGTTGGAGCACCCTTACAGGGTTAAATCTTTCGGAAAGTCGTGCCCGCGGTTATGTGGCAACGTGAAAACTTTGTTTAACATCCGGTTCTAGAAAACTTGAATTAACCTTAATTAAAACTTGCCAACTCAGTGCGTAACCGTGATTGTATCTTTCATGAGCTCCTTCTCTATCTGAGGACACGGTGGGGTTATGTATGACATAAGTAGGTGTTCAGGATCATTAATTTGATCATCAGTAGTTCACGTCCGCTATGCGTAGATCATCCCCCTCTTTTATTCTTGTACTCGTAAGTTAGCCACCTCAAATAAATGCGTAGTCGCTTGCTGTAGCCTCACCACTTAACCATACCTCACCCATTAAGCTTTGCTAGTCTTGATACCTTTGGAAATGAGATTATGAGTCCCTGTGACTTAGAGATTACTTCAACACCAGTTGCGGGTACACGTAAAGAGTTACGTTGACATGAGCACGCCGATTCTGCTATTTGTAGTTTCTTCTTATTCATCATCATCGATCTAGAACGGGTTCCAGGCCGGCAACCTGGCATAGCAAGGATGGACGCCGTTTGTTTTCGTTCGTAGACGGACCCTGCTCTGCTTCATGATGATTGTATGTATTGTAATGATGTGACTCTGATGCAGCTTGTGGTGAGTGTAAGCCAACTCCTTATACTCATCTTTTCAGTACATGTACTTGTAACGATATCCATTCTTGCGGAATGACGAGATGCGTTTCTATCCCTGTCGAGGCCCTCACGCCAAAATAAGGATAGGAACACATTTTGGGCGTTACAAGTTGGTATCAGAGAAGTACCGACCTAGGAGCCCTCTTGATTGATCGAACTTGGCCGAGTCGAGTCTAGGGAAAAATTGCTTTGATTCTAGTTATATATCGAAGAGTAGGATTTTTTTCTACTCTTCTATGCTATGGTGAGGAATCTTGATGTAAGAATTTTAATTCTACTCCTCTTCTCTCTCAAAAAAAATAGGATCACACGGATATTTTTGGAATATATATGATGTCGATGTGACAGAGTTCTGACTTGGTGCCTCTTGTTGTGTTGATGTTATTTCGGGGAGTTTAGCTCCAGGGGATTCTTGAGCACATCGTTATCATTCAGATTTCTTAGTATCTCAGGACGGTGGATGTTCGAAGTTGCTTCAATACTGGTAGCCGCAAGATAACCCCGGCATCCCCAGTACTGGTGCAGAGAGTTCGGGGTACCACCATACTTGGTATCATTGTGATTACGAGGGTCTGAGATATATGAGTTTCCGAGATCTCTTGTTATGTGTTGAGGATGTGATACACTGGACAAGTAGTGTTATTGCTAGGAGTTAAGTGATGGATTTTACTCCTTGTATCCATGGACCTGATTGCATGACCAGAAAACTTCGAGAGTTCTTAGGTGGGAATTCAAGTAGTTACTTATAGGACAATCTTCCAACAGATGCATGATGTGAGGTTGGGGTTCAGCATCTAGTGGATTAGTTTGTTCACGTCCGTCTTACATCGGTTCTCATTGTGTCTTAAAGAGTCCTTGTAGCCTGCTACGACTCAGGGACGCTTCGTATGTCGTGTGCACTGCCTTGTACATGATGGCTACTATAGGATAGAGCCCATGCGATCCTATCCATGAAAATATCGGACGAAATAATTGTCAAGAATTTGTTCTGGCTTTTTTGTAAGCCTCATCCTTTGTTTTGTTGGAGTATGGTAATTCGAGTTGCTTCAATGTCAAGTGGTGATTTCATGTCTTTCCTAAGTGGTGTTCTCATATTTTTATGGGAATGTTGATTATTTTTCTCAATCAAGTTGTCTTATCAATTCTTATCATCTGGTGTGCTTATCTTCAAGTGAATTCAATCCTCTCCAATTTTGCAAGATCAATCTCTCATTTCTTTCCGGAGTTCATCTCATCTGTCCCAAGTTGTCTTTGTTTTTCCCATCCCTCCCGCCATTTTCTTCAATGATTAAATTATCATACTAGTGCTTCCTTTTCATTGTTGCTTCAGCTATCTTCTCTTCCATGTCGTATTCGGTGATTCTTTGTGAAGATTCTCAGAAGTTCTTGATTTTAACCCTTTCAATTATTTTGAGGTTCCCAACCTCATCAAGTTTTCAAGTGTACCGGTGCAATATCTCTCTTGTCTAAGCAATTGTTTTAACGGTGTTTTTCCTTTGTGGGCCCATAACCCACGGGTTTTCCGAGGATCTTTCCGGAGATCTCTAATTCTTTTCAATTATGACGTAAGTATGAATTTCATCAGTCATATTCCTTCTCCAAGATTTCTTCAAATTTATTTTCATCATTGGCTCAACTTTTCATATTCTTATTCCGGAGTGTCTCAATTATTCTTGGTGGTGTTCTCCTCATCATCTTAAGCTTGGAAGACCGAAGGAGTATTTCTCTCAAATCTTGGTCCATTCTTTTGAAGATTTGTCATCTCAGCTTCGTGTTATCTTCTCAATTGTTTCCAATCATGAGTAAGCCCTTTCTTGCTATCCGATGCATTTGAGATTTGTTTCATTCTTGATCCTCTCAAGGCCATCATTTCAGAAGATATATTCATTCCCAGCTTTTAGCTTCCATCCTCAAATTCTTCTCTATTGGTGTCTCTTCGTTCGTCTCTCAATTATTTTGGTGCCTTGTTGAAGTTTTCTGTTAGGCGGCTCAAGATCTCTTCATTCACAGGTGTTCTTCAAGATCTTGTGGTAGTACCTCAAGTATTCTTTCTCTGCATTTCAAAGTTCAATTCTTCCTCCTTTATCCTTTGATGAGGTGTTATAGCATTCTTGTTAGTGGAGGAGTCTCGAAGAGGGTTTGTTTCAAGAATGAGATATTTAAACTCACCAATTCTTTGATCAAGAGATATTTTTAAACCCATGATTTCTTCATTGAGTTATCTTGGTTTAGATTTCACCGGAAGTTTTTCCTAAGGATTGTTGCTATTATGGTGATTATCATTCATCCAAGTTCTCAATATATCCTCTTGGTGTAAGAAGATTTCATATCTTGTTGCTCCCAATCAATCCTTGTTTCTGTTAGTGGCCGGTTGTCACCTCATTATTTTTGGATGGTTTTTATAAGTCCGCAACAAGCTTTTTATTTCTGTTGTTGGGTTTCGAACAACTCTGTTCTATTCTTCTTGCAAGGCTGCGTGTCAAAATCAATGGTGATAGTAGTTTTCATTTTCTTCTTCATTCTTTCTTCCCTATGATATATTTCTATTCTCTTGTTCCGGAGTTGTTGTGATGTTGCTCTGTTCAATCTATCATCTTGTCCTATCAAGATCATGTTCTCTCCTTACTTATTCAATTTAGTTGGTTTTTTCTGAATGGTGTCACGATCTCTCCATCTTATCAAATTTCGCCTCAATTTCCTAGCAAAGTGCTGCCGAAATTTTGTTTGAATTCTTGCTTGTTTCTCATATCATTCTTCATCTCTTTGCAACCATCAAGATTCATTGGTTTCACTCGTTTGTCAAAGAAGCGACTAAGTTCTAACTTTTGTTTTTTCTCTTCCTCTCCCCCTTTCATTCTTAGATCTCGGGGTGAGATCTCTTGTTAGTGTAGGAGGGTTGTGACAGCTCGAGACCTACGCTCCAGAAGATTCACCTCTTATTCCATTGCCGCCATGCAATTATATAGTCTATCGCATTCATCATCACATCATGTGCATCATCTGCATTGCATCGGCACTCCATTGCCGCCAGTTTTCAAAACTGCATCCGTTATTAGTTGTCGGTTCTCTCCGTTTTTGCCATTGACCGTTTCAAGACCAATCACACACGCACATGCCCATGGCATCGATAAAATATTTCTTTTTAAAGGTGTGTATAAAATATTCTCGAATTGGGTTGAAACTTGGCGTGCGGTCTTAATATAGTGTAGGTAAACCGCCTGCCAAATTTCGTCGCAATCGGAGTTCTTTTGATACCAGAACGACCGACCATGGCGGCACCGTCATCGGATTATCGGCGAACGGTTTTTTCGGTGTTTAAAACTCTCGTGTCACGGGCTGCAACATTCCATCTCTTCCCACCTAACCTATTCCACACAACCCAACACGACCCACCTAGCCACACCTCCGCTTCGGACCGTCAGATCGCAATCCAATGGCTAGAAAATGGAGCAAAAACCCTAACCCTACCTCGTGTCTTTAAATAGGCACCAAATACTCTCTCATCCTTGATTTTCATGCCCCAACCCCCAACCGCCAGCCTCCTCCTCCCAGCCCTCGTGGGCCCTCCCGAGCCCATCTAAGGCTCGCCGAGCCCGGATCCGCCGCCGCCGCTCACAAGCGTCTCCTGCAGCGCAAAGCGAGCGCAACTCTGCTCCCGAGCCCCCCCCCCCCCCCCCCGCCGGTCCCAAGCATGCCTCCCCTCGCCGGATCTCCATGCCTCGCCGCTCCGGACCCCGACCAGGCCAAGACCCGCCACCGGTCTCCCCCTCTCTTCCCTCTCCTTCTTCCTCCTCTCTCTCTCTCAACCCCCCCCCCCCCCCCCCCGTCGGCCTCTCTTACCTCGCAGGTGGCCGCCATGGAGGCTGCTCGATCCCCTCACCCCGACGCTGCCTCGATCGTCCGCCACCAGGAATGGAGCCCCCACGGCCGATCCGCCGATACCCGACCTCGTCGCCCCTCGTCTCGCCTCGCTGGAAGCCTGCGACCTTGTCGTAGAACCTGCGTCGCCATGGCCTCCCGCTCGGGAGGGAGACGATGACCCGACCGCTCGCCCTCCTGTCGCCCGTGTAGGCCGAGGCCCAACCTCGCGCGAGGGCTCCTTCGGAGCGCCGGCCCAGCAGCCTCCTCAACAGGCTCAGCCAGCGCCTCTCCACCGGCACGAGGCCCAAGGTGAGCACAAAATCCCTGTTCAATGCTTCATGTGTGATGTAGCTAATTTACGCCCAACCCTGTTTCGGCCTCGTAGAGAAATCGACCCGATTCGGAAAAAATTCATTTAACGAATTTGCGTAATTTCAGGAAAGGGCATATTTTCAAACGCCCTTAGTTTTTAAACCGTGCGTCGAATCGCGACAAATTATATATGTAAAGTGATTAGAATTTAACGTAGAATAACATTTTCTAACTCTCAAGCATATTTAAAACGGTTTCCTATGTTGTTTGCATTGGTTTGCGTGATTTAGTTCATAGTTAAAGTGATTTAGTTCATAGTCATTTAATCGTAGCTCCGTTGAAGATGAGCCACATATGTAAATGGACTAGAATGACGAGTAGAATCACGTGAACCACTTTGTTTTGTCGTTTAACAAACATAAAATGTGATTAGGACAAATCTGGACAGATTTATAATTTAACACATTGGGTCAGTTCGGAGACGTTATATGTCGTTTTCGGCCTCATTTAAAATGCCTATATAGGTAGTTTAATTTGTGTTTCACCCTTTCCATGTTTAACAAAATTTAATATTGTTGTGTAAATAAATGGGAGTGAACTAATTAATTAAATGTGGAGTTCTGTCAATATGCAACTAGTTGCATATTGAGCTTCACTTAATGTGTAGCGTTTGACTGTTGTGAATTGCCATGACGTGCCTTGCATAATTGAAATGGACATGCATCATATTAGGATTTGCATCATGTCGTGCATGTGTTGTGTTAAATATCGTGTGTTGATTTTTGTTTCCGGTTTGCTTCGTCTCGAGAGAGTTCCGCAAGCGTGTCGGAATGTGAGGATCCGTTCGACTACGTCGGTTCGTGTGCTTCACGGAGTCGTTCTTCTTCCAAGCGGGATCTCAGGCAAGATGATCATTTCCCTAGATACCATTACTATCATTGCCATGCTAGTTGTTTCGTTTCTATCGCTATGTCTCGTTGCCTACCACCTGTTAAATGTGAGCCTCTCAACATTGCCATGTGAACCTTCAACCTGTTCACAACCTAGCAAACCACTGTTTGGCTATGTTACCGCTTGCTTAACCATGTGTCAGCGTTGCTAGTTGCAGGTGCAGTTGCTTCCGTGTAATAACATGGGTTCCTTGTTATATCACCATATTAATGTTATTTAAAATAATGGACCTATATACTTGGTAAAAGGTGGAAGGCTCGGCTTTCTAGCTTGGTGTTTTGTTCCACCTTTGTCGCCTTAGTTTCGGCTACCGATGTTATATTTCATAATTGAGCGTTCCTAACACGGTCGGGGTTGTTATGGGGATCCCCTTGATAATTCTTTTTAGATTAAGACTAGTCTGGCAAGGCCCAACTTTGGTACTACATTTGCCTAATAACTAATGACCCGCATAGGGAGTAATTAACCTAAGGAAATTTAATCAACCCCTGGGCTAGTGCTCCACATGAGTGTTGGTCCAAACTGGCAGACTACGGGGCCACCGCGGGGCAACCCGAGGTTCGGTTTTACTCCTAGTGTGACCCATACGTCGTGTCCTGAGAATGAGATACGCGGCTCCTATCGGGATCATCGACACGTCAGGCGGCCTTGCCGGACTAGTTTTACCTTTGACGGAATATCTTGTGCATCGGGATTCCGGTGATGCTTTGGGCTATCTCAGAGTTGAGGTTTTCCACTAAGGAATCCGAGGAGATCATGAGTTTCGTGATTGAGGTTTTCTATCCGTCTTATGGTAATTTGTGATTGACTAGTTGGAGCACCCCTGCAGGGTTAAATCTTTCGGAAAGCCGTGCCCGCGGTTATGTGGCAACGTGAAAACTTTGTTCAACATCCGGTTCTAGAAAACTTGAAGTAACCTTAATCAAAACTTGCCAACTGAGTGGGTAACCGTGGTTGTCTCTTTCGTGAGATCCTTCTCTGTCTGAGGACATGGTGGGGTTATGTCTGACGTAAGTAGGTGTTCAAGATCATTAATTTGATCATAAGTAGTTCACGTCCACTATGCGTAGATCATCCCCCTCTTTTATTCTTGTACTCGTAATTTAGCCACCTCAAATAAATGCTTAGTCGCTTGCTCCAGCCTCATCACTTAACCATACCTCACCCATTAAGCTTTGCTAGTCTTGATACCTTTGGAAATGAGATTGCTGAGTCCCTGTGGCTCACAGATTACTACAACACCAGTTGCAGGTACAGGTAAAGAGTTACTCTGACGTGAGCGCGTTCATTGTCCTATTTGGAGTTTCTTCTTCTTCTACATCTATCTAGGATGGGTTCCAGGCCGGCAGCCTGGGATAGCAAGGATGGATGTCGTTCTTTTATCGTTTGTTTTCATCCGTAGACGGACCCTCTCTTCTTCATGATGATTGTACTCCCTCCGTCCGGAAATACTTGTCCTAAAAATGCATATAATGGATGTATCTATAATTAAAATAAGTCTAGATACATTCATATCTAGGACAAGTATTTCCGGACGGAGGTAGTATGTATTGTATTGATGTGACTGTGATGCACCTTGTGGTGAGTGTAAGCCAACTCCTTATACTCATCTTTTCAGTACATTACTTGTAACGATATCCATTTTTGCAAAATGACGATAATCGTTTCTATCCATGTCGAGGCCCTTGCGCAAAAATAAGGATAGGACCGCATTTTTTGCGTTACATTGCCATGCGCATTTATAGTAGGATGCACAATCTCTTAATGCAAAAGAACGTCACTTTATATTGTCTCTTGTGATAAAGAACTTTATTATGCAGTTCGTCGCTTTTATTTCTTCTATATCACAAGTTCGTAGAAAGTTTATTTTCCTCACACTAATAAACCACACATATTTAAGGAGCAATTTTTATTAGTTGCATCGATGACAACTTACTTGAAGTATCTTACTCAACCCATAGGTAGGTATGGTAGACTCTCAAGGCAATACTGGGTTAATGTTTTTGGATGCACAAGTAGTATCACTACTTGGTGCAGGAGTTTCTTTTGGCTAATATGATGTGGAAGCAAGCGACACATGTTGAAGGTTCTACGACCATATAACTTCTATTCGGAAATAAGAAAAGATAACTCATTATGTTGTCTTCCTTGTCCAACATCAACCTTTTAGCATATAATATTTTAATGATTGCTCACGATCATAAAAGTTGTCTAAGATAATATATTTATATGTGAACCTCTCTTTCTTTATTACTTCCTTTTAATTTCAACAATGACCAATAGCTTTGTTTGTCAACTCACAACAAATTTCAATCAACATACTTTTTATATGTGAAGTCATCACTCCCATAAGATCATTGTGTATGCTCTTTGGCTTTTATTCTATACTTCTTTCTATTTCTTTTTTCTCTAGATCATAGCAAGCAAGCAAATCCCTCAACTCAAAACTACTATTTATTATATAACTCTCGGACTTGCTTACATAGGGGGAACAAAAGGAAAAAACTTAAAACTAGATCACACTAAAACTTTATTCTACTAGATCAAGATATAACAAAAGGATCAAACAAAGAAAAATGAAAGAAAAGTAAAAAGGTGTGATGGTGATACGATACCGGGGCACCTCCCCCAAGCTTGGCACAAGCCAAGGGGAGTACCCATGCCCATGTGTTCAGTTGTCTTCCTTAGGAGGTGGTGTTGTTATATTCTTGGCGATGATGCCCCTCAGGATGCGATTCTCCTCCTTTAGCTTATTATTTAGTCGTCTGAGCTCCATTATTTCCTTGCGAAGCTTTCTAGTGACGGTTAGAGCTCCCATAACCCATGGATGTTCCATTGCTGTGGGGGGGGGGGAATCAACACTCTTTTTCATATTTTCATAAGTAAGAAATTTGGCATTGGGAGGGATAACCAAATTCGGAATTGCTGAGCTCTGAAGTTCTTCCATCATGGCTTTAGGTTGCAAACGAGAGGTAACTTATTGGTCTTCCTCCATTGCATCTATCCTTTTCAAGTCAACTTCCACCTATTCCTCCGTGACTTACTCGACATGGTTCTCCCCAACAGATTCTTGCAAGGACATATTGCTATGAATCTGCTACAGAAACAGATCAAAACGAAAACATGAGACATTGTCGAGATACAGATGTCAAAACCTTCGGGAGATTATATAATGATTTTTTGCCGACCCGAAGGAGTACTACACAAGACAACGGGGTCCGGTGGGTGCACGTGGTGGCCACAAGCCTGCAGGGCGCGGCCAGGGGGTAGGCCGCCCCCCTGGCTTGTCGCCTCCTCGTGCACGCTTCGGACTGCTTTTAATTTTCCTATTTTTTAAAATATTCCAAAACTGGTAAAAATTGCCATTGAATACGTTTTGGAGTCGGTTTGCTTACCGTAGCACATACCTATTCCTTTTCGAAGTCCGAGATGTTCTCATAAATCTCCCTAATGTACTCTTCCGAAGTTATGGTATTGATAATATTAGTTTCAACATTTATGGGAGTACCTGAGATATAATGTTTGATTCTTTGCCCGTTTACCACCTTCAGATTCGTGCCCTCGGTGTTGTTGATCTTCATGGCACCGGAACGATACACTTCCTCGATAACGTAAGGCCCTTCCCATTTAGAGAGATGTTTTCCTGCAATAAATCTTAAACGAGAGTTGTATAGCAGGACATGATCACCTACATTGAATTCACGCTTTTGTATCCTTCTATCATGCCATCTCTTAACTTTTTCTTTAAACAACTTGGCATTCTCATAGGCTTGGGTTCTCCATTAATCAAGTGAGCTAATGTCAAATAACCTCTTCTCACCAGCAAGTTTGAAATCATAGTTAAGCTCTTTAATTGCCCAATAAGCTTTATGTTCTAGCTCTAGTGGTAAGTGACATGCTTTACCATAAACCATTTTATCAGGAGACATACCCATAGGGTTTTGTAAGCGGTTCTATAAGCCCATAATGCATCATCAAGTTTCTTAGACCAATTCTTTCTAGATATATTCACGGTATTTTACAAGATCAATTCATACCTAGCAAGCAATTTACGGAAAGCACCATGAATAAAGTGTGGACCACCATCAGTCATTAAATATCAAGGGACTCCAAATCTAGGGAAAATGACATCTTTCAGCATTTTAATAGAAGTTTTATGATCACCGCTACTAGTTGGAATAGCTTCTACCCACTTAGTAACATAATCAACAACAACTAGAATATGAGTATACCCGTTGGATTTTGGAAATGGTCCCATATAATCAAAACCCCAAACATCAAATGGTTCTATAACAAGAGAGTAATTCATAGGCATTTCCTGACGTCTACTAATATTACCAATTCTTTGACATTCATCACAAGACAAGACATACTTACGACCATCCTTGAAGAGAGTAGGTGATGACGAGTTGATGAATATACTTCTCGCCCCTCGTTGGTTACCCCAAGTGGAAGGTGGAGATGTAGTCAGCGGCAAGTTTCCCTTACACAGAGAATGTAAGGTTTATCGAACCAGGATGACTTTGAGGATCAACAAGTAGGTGTACCCTGCCCTGGCGCACGCAGAAGACGTGGGCCTGCACACAGACAAATAGCTTTGCTCCCAACGAGTACAAAGAGGTTTTCAATCTCTCCGGCCTTGTAGTTTGCAAAGGATCAAAACACAAGCGGGAATAGTGATAGTGATTGCAACGGAAAAGTAAATGAAAGCAGTAAATGATGGAGGTTTAAGCAATGGTGGTGATATGGACTGGAGTCACATGATGTTCACTAGTGATGTCTCTCTCCCAAAAGACGATAAACAGCTATACTTGGGTAAATAAATTACAGCTGGGCAATTGACAGAATTATAAACGCACCGCAATGCTAATTATGCTACTTGAAAGTTAGAGGATCAATAGTAATGGGCAGTACGCCAAGACAAGTAGACTGTTTATTCATCATCATCTACTTACTAATCATCCACCTTGTGATATCTATCCAGAACATCTCGCTGGTATTAAGTTGCGAGCCCCACCCAAAGTATAAACTCAAAGCAACGGACAACTGCATTAATGAACTATGCGTAAGGTAAAAAATCCTTGCAACCGTGGTCACAAGCACCGTTGTTTTCTCCCTGGTGGCAACAACACATCCCCTAGTATCACGTTTCTGTTACTCAAGCTAGACATCAGGGGGCATGAACCAACAATCATGCATAACGCTCCCACTTGGAGTTACAATCTACCACTCAGCCAAAGCAATACAAAGCAACGAAGAACATGCATGAATCACTAAAGAACATAATATAAAAGGATAATCAAATATATAACTCATAACAATCTGAACATAATCTCATAATCCATCGGATCCCAACAAACCGAGCATAGCAATAGCATGAAAATTACATAGGTGCCTTGATCATGTAGGGCAGATCACTAGGGCTAATCATGGAAGCACAAGATTGGAGACAAGACATCACGTAGCTACTGGTCATGGGCTCATGGTCCAAGGAGGACTACTCACGGCACGTCCGGGAAGCGTCCATGGCTGTGGAGAAGCTCCTGGAAGTCAATCCTCCCTCCGACAGGGTGCCGGGAAGAGGTCTCCCGACGCTCCCGATCTCAGAAGCATTGCGGCGGTGGAATGATGACCCACAAGTGTAGGGGATCTATCATAGTCCTTTCGATAAGTAAGAGTGTCGAACCCAACGAGGAGCAGAAGGAAATGACAAGTGGTTTTCACCAAGGTATTCTGTGCACGCACTGAAATTATCGGTAACAGATAGTTGTGTGATAGGATAATTCGTAACGGGTAGCAAGTAACAATAGTAACAAAGGTGCAGCAAGATGCCCGAATCCCTTTTGTAGCAAGGGACAAGCCTGGATGAACTCTAATATATGGTAAAGCGCTCCCGTGGACACATGGGAATTTCTGTCAAGCTAGTTTTCATCATATTCATATGATTCGCGTTCGCTACTTTGATAATTTGATATGTGTGTGGATCGGTGCTTAGGTGTTGTCCTTACTTGGACAAACATACCACTTATGATTAACCCCTCTCGCAAGCATCCGCAACTACGACAGAAGAACTAAGACAAATTTTAACCATAGCATTAAACTAGTGGATCCAAATCAGCCCCTTACGAAGGAACGCATAAACTAGGGTTTAAGCTTCTGTCACTCTAGCAACCCATCATCTACTTATTACTTCCCAATGCCTTCCTCTAGGCCCAAATAATGGTGAAGTGTTATGTAGTCAACGTTCACATAACACCACTAGAGGAAAGACAACATACAACGCATCAAAATATCGAACGAATACCAAATTCACATGACTACTTATAGAAAGACTTATCCCATGTCCTCGGGAACAAACGTAACTACTCACAAAGCATAATTATGTTCATGATCACAGAGGTATTGAATAGCATTAAGGATCTGAACATATGATCTTCCATCGAGTAAACCAACTAGCATCAACTACAAGGAGTAATTAACACTACTAGCAACCTTACAAGTACCAATCGGAGTCACGAGACGGAGATTGGGTACAAGAGATGAACTAGGGTTTGGAGATGAGATGGTGCTGATGAAGATGTTGATGGAGATGAGTCCCCTCCGATGAGAGGAGTTTTGGTGATGACGATGGCGACGATTTCCCCCTCTGGGAGGGAAGTTTCCCCGGCAGGACGGCCCTGCCAGAGCTCTAGATTGGTTCTGCTCAAGTTCCGCCTCGTGGCGGCGGCGTTTCTTCCTGAAAGCTCTCCCTTGATTTTTTTTCTCGGGCAAAACCCTCCTTATAGGAGAAGAAGGGAGCCGTAGGGGTAATAGGGGGCCCACGAGCCACCCAGGCGCGGCCAGGGGGTAGGGAGCGCCTAGCAGGCTCGTGACCTCTTGGTGGCCCCCCTCCAGTATTTCTTACGCCTGATATTTTTCATATATTCCAAAATAATTCCTCCCTGATTTTCATGACTTTTGGAGTTGTGCAGAATAGGTATCTCAAACTTGCTCCCTTTTCAGCCTAGAATTCCAGTTGTCGGCATTCTCCCTCTTCATGTAAACCTTTATAAAATAAGAGAGAAAAGGCATAAGTATTGTACCAAAATGTGTAATAGCAGCCCATAATGCGATAAATATCAATATAAAAGCATGATGCAAAATGGACGTATCAACTCCCCCAAGCTTACACCTCGCTTGTCCTCAAGCGGAAGCCGAGATCAATAAATATGCCGACATGTTTAGAGATAGAGGTGTCGATAAAATAAAATACGGACATGCAGGCATCATGATCATATTTAGAACAGCAATATCGTCATATGATCTCGTATGCTAAAGTGACAATTCCTTCACAATGTAAAGTATGGATCAAGAACCTTATTGAGAATAAACAACCAATAGTCTTTAGTCATTGAAGCAATTGCAATTTATCATAATATCGGAAAGAGTCAAATAAGAACTTGTAAAGCAAATCCACATACTCAATCATCTTTTAATCTTCTACTATTGCTAAAACTCATGTGGTACTCATGAGATCAAAGTTTTAGTTGTACACAGAGAAAGATAGGGGCTTATAGTTTCGCCTCCCAACTATTTACCTCAAAGGGTAATGTCAACAATAATAATTCATGACTACTTACTTCCAAGTTGATATATGAATATAGATCTTTCCCTAGCACATGATGCTAGTCAAGATAATGGTGAAATAAGGAATTGGTGTCGATCACCATGACTCTTTTAAAGATAAAAAAGGTACAAGATAGGCTCTTCGCAAAGGGAAGCAGAGGTTGTCATGCGCTTTTGGGTTTGGATGTGTGATCTCTTAGTATGAAGGAACGTCACTTTATATTGCCCCCTGTGATAAAGAACTTTATTATGCAGTCTGTCGCTTTTATATCTTCCTCATCACAGGTTCATACAAAGCTTATTTTCCACACACTAATAGATCATACATATTTAGGGAGCAATTTTTTTATTGCTTGCACCGATGACAACTTACTTGAGGGATCTTATTCAATCCATAGGTAAAGCTGGGTTGAGGGTTTATGGATGCACAAGTAGTATCTCTACTTAGTGCGGAAGTTTTGGCTGATATGAGGTGGAAGCAAGCGTCACATGCTAAGGGATCTCTAGTCATATAACATTGTTCGGAACCAAGCAAACATAATTCATTATGTTGTCTTCCTTGTCCAACATCTACTTCTTAGCATGTAATAGTTTAATGAGTGTTCACAATCATAGACGGTGTCAAATATGATATATTTATATGTGAACCTCTATTTCTTTATTACTTCCTATTAATTGCAAGAATGACCAAGGTCTACGTTTGTCCACCCACAACAAGTTTCAATCAACATTCTTTTTATATGTGAAGCCATCACTTCCCATAAGATCATCACAACATCTTTCATGCTTTTGTTCATTTATTATTATTTTTTCTCTAGATCATGGCATGAAGCAAGGCCCTTAACTAAAACACTCCTTATTATATAACTCACGAACTCGATTACATTGGGGGTAACACAAAGCAAAACCCAAGCCTAGATCATACTAAGAACTTTATTCTACTAGATAAAGATATTACCAAAAAGGATAGAACTAAGATAAAGGTAAAGGCAAAAGATGTGATGGTGATACGATACCGGGGCAACTCCCCCAAGCTTGGCACAAGCCAAGGGGAGTGCCCATACCCGTGTTTAATTGTCTTCCTTCGAAGGTGATGGTGGTGGAGTTGTTGGAGTCTGGGGTTGATTCTCCGTCTTCCAAGGCATAGGTTCTCCATCATGGAAAGATGATCGAGTCTCCGGAATCCTCAAATCTGCAGCCAACCGCATTGCTTTAAATCTATACTCATACTCACAGTTTTGGTTCTGCAGGTAGTAGATCTGGGCTTGGAAGTGATCAATTCTGTCATAGAGCCTGGAGAGGTGCTTCCCGATGTCATTGGCATCGATCTTGTGCTTGTTGGTGAACTCCGTGATCATCATGTGGTTGGCGTTGAGTCCGCGTTCCACCATCCCTTGGCACTTGAAGACTTGCTGCTCCATTGCTTCGAGCCTCGCCTCTATGCTTTCGGTCCTCTTGGGGCCCTCAACATCACGGATGTGCAGCACCCCCTCATGCATCTCGATGGATTGAGGGTGTTGCAGCACCTCCACGAGGTAGGGATTGATGACCTTCTCGAAGAAATTGTCCTTCAGAACTTTTGGGGACGCCATAGCGATCTAGATCTGTCTGCACAGCAGCTCGAAACGAAAACAAAGGATATTTGCGTGATACGAGGGTCAGACCTTTCGGGAGATTATATAATGAATTTTTACCGACCAAAAGGAGTGTACCACAAGAAAACAGAGTCCGGGAGGCGCACGAGGTGCTCATGAGTCCCCCAGGCGTGCCCAGGGGGTAGGGCGCGCCTGGCAAGCTTGTCACCTCGTCGTGCGCTTTCCGAACTACTTTAATTTTTTCTATTTTTCTAAAAATTCCAAAACGGAGAAAAATTGCTATTGGAAAAGTTTTGGAGTCAGTTTACTTACCGAATCACATACCTCATCATTTTTGGAGTCTGAAACAAGCTCATAAATATCCCTGATGTACTCCTCCGGAGTTATGGTATTAATAATATTGCTTTCAACATTTATGGGAGTACGTGAGATATAATGCTTGATTCTTTGCCCATTTACAACTCTTGGAAAATTACCTTCCGCGTTGTTGATTTTGATGGCACCGGAATGATACACTTCTTCGACAATGTAAGGACCTTCCCACTTAGAGAGAAGCTTGGCTGCAAAAAATCTTAAACGAGAATTTTATAGCAATACATAATCACCTACATGGAACTCACGTTTTTGTATCCTATTATCATGCCACCTCTTAACTTTTTCTTTAAACAACTTGGCATTTTCATATGCCTGAGTTCTCCATTCATCAAGTGAGCTAATATCAAATAACCTCTTCTCACCAGCAAGTTTGAAATCAAAGTTGAGCTCTTTGATTGCCCAATAAGCCTTATGCTCTAGCTCAAGAGGTAAATGACATGCTTTACCGTAAACCATTTTATACGGAGACATGCCCATGGGATTCTTATAAACAGTTCTATAAGTCCACAGTGCATCATCAAGTTTCTTAGACCAATTCTTTCTAGACCTATTGACAGTCTTTTGCAGAATTAATTTAATTTCTCAATTACTTAACTCTACTTGACCACTAGACTCGGGATGTTAAGGAGATGCAATTCTACGGTTGACATCATACTTAGCAAGCGTTTTACGGAAAGCACCATGAATAAAATGTGAAGCACCATCAGTCATTAAATATCTAGGGACTCCAAATTTGGGGAAAATGATTCTTTAAGCATCTTAATGGAGGTGTTATGATTAGCACTACTAGTTGGAATAGCTTCTACCCACTTAGTAACGTAATCAACAGCAACTAGAATATGAGTATACCCGTTGGACTTTGGAAAAGGTCCCATATAATCAACAACCCAAACATCAAATGGTTCAATAACAAGTGAATAATTCATAGGCATTTCTTGACATTTACTGATATTATCTATTCTTTGACATTCATCACAAGACAAGACAAACTTACGAGCATCCTTGAAGAGAGTATGCCAATAAAAACCGGATTGCAATACCTTGTGTGTAGTTCTATCTCCCGCATGGTGTCCTCCGTAAGCCTCGGAGTGACACTTCTATAGGATTTGTCCCTGTTCATGCTCAGGTACACAACGTCTAATAACACCATCTACTCCTTCTTTATAAAGGTGAGGATCATCCCAAAATTAATGTCTCAAATCATAAAAGAACTTTTTCTTTTGTTGGTATGTGAAACTAGGTGGTATATATTTAGCAACAATATAATTAGCACAATCAGCATACCAAGGTGTACTACGTGAAGCATTGATGACATTCAATTGTTCATCAGGAAAGCTATCATCAATAGGTTGTGGGTCATGAAGAACATTCTCTAACCTAGACAAGTTATCTGCTACGGGGTTCTCTGCACCCTTCCTATCAATAATATGCAAATCAAATTCTTGTAGCAAAAGAACCCATCTAATAAGTCTAGGTTTAGAATCTTTCTTTTCCATGAGATATTTAATAGCAGCATGATCAATGTGAATAGTAACTTTGGAATCAACAATATAAGATCTGAACTTATCACATGCAAACACAACTGCTAAAAATTCTTTTTCAGTAGTAGCATAGTTTCTTTGGGCACTGTCTAGAGTTTTACTAGCATAGTGAATAACATTTAATTTCTTATCAACTCTTTGTCCTAGAACAGCACCAATAGCATAATCACTAGCATCACACATAATTTCAAAAGGTAGGTTCCAATCAGGTGGTTGAACAATTAATAGGTGTTGTTATCAAGGCCTTTTTAAGTATTTCAAATGCTTCTTCACAATCATCATCAAAAACAAAAGGAATATCTTTTTTCAAGAGATTGGTGAGAGGCCTAGAAATCTTAGAGAAGTCTTTAATGAACCTTCTATAGAAACCAGCATGACCAAGGAAACTTCTTATACCTTTAATGTCTGTAGGGCATGGCATTTTCTCGATCGCATCAACTTGAGCCTTATCGACTTCAATACCTCTTTCAGAAATTTTATGTCCTAAGACGATGCCTTCATTAACCATAAAGTGGCACTTCTCCCAATTCAAGACAAGGTTAGTATCTTTACATCTTTGCAAAACTCGATCAAGGTTGTTCACGCAATCATCGAAAGAAGATCCGTAAACGGAGAAATCATCCATGAAAACCTCAACAATCTTTTCACAAAAGTCAGAAATATAGCCATCATACATCTTTGAAAGGTAGCAGGTGCATTACATAAAACAAAAGGCATATGTCTATAAGCAAATACCAAAAGGGCAAGTAAAATTGGTTTTCTCCTGATCAGATTGTGCAACAGGTATTTGGGAGAAACCGGAATAAACATCTAGAAAGCAAAAGTGTGTGTGTTTAGACAATCTTTCTAGCATTTGGTAAATAAAAGGTAAAGGGTAATGATCTTTCCTAGTGGCTTTATTCAATTTCCTAAAATCAATTACCATCCTATAGCCAGTAACAATTCTCTGTGGGATCAATTCATCTTTATCATTGGGAACAACGGTAATACCTCCCTTCTCACGGACACAATGCACCGGACTTACCCAATCACTATGAGAAACATGATAGATAATACATGCTTCCAGGAGCTTTAGTATTTATTTTTTTACCACCTCTTTCATCTTAGGATTTAATATATGTTGATGATCGGCAACTGGTTTGGAATCAGGATCAGTTTTAATTTTATGCTGGCATAGAGTGGGACTAATGCCCTTAAGATCATCAAGAGTATATCCAATAGCAGCACGGTGCTTCCTCGGAGTTTTCAATAATTTCTTTTCTTCATGGTCTGAAAGGTTAGCACTAATAATAATAGGATATATCTATTTTTCATCAAGATATGCATACTTAAGAGTATCATGTAATTGTTTAAGCTCAAACACAGGATCACCCTTTGGTGGAGGTGGATCTCCAAGTAATTCAACATGCAAATTATTCTTAAGGATAGGATGTTGTTCAAAGATAACTCTATCTATCTCATTCCTTTCATCCATATGCATATCATTTTCATGTTCAAGAAAGTATTGCTCTAAAGGATCAGTAGGAGGCATAGCAATAGAAGCAAGAGCAATAATTTCATCATTACTAGACAATTCTTTTTCATGAGGTTGTCTACCAAACTTAGAAAAATTAAATCTGTGTGACACACCTTCAAAGCCAACAGTAACAGTTTGTTTCTCACAATAAATCTGAGCATTAACCGTATTGAGGAAGGTTCTACCAAATATGATGGGACAAAAGCTATCTTGTGTGGTAGCAAGAATGAGAAAATCAGTAGGATACTTAGTTTTACTACACAAGACTTCAACATCTCTCACAATTCCCATGGGGCAGATAGTATCTCTATTAGCAAGTTGAATAGTAACATCAATAAATTCCATCTCGACAGGTGCAATCTCATCTTTAATTTCATTATATAAAGATCAAGGTATTGCACTAAAACTAGCACCCATGTCACATAAACCATGATAACAATGATCTCCTATCTTAGCAGAAACAACAAGCATGCCAACAACAGGTTTATGTTTGTCTCTAGCATGAGGTTTAGCAATTCTAGCACCATCTTCACAGAATTGAATAACATGCCCATCAATATTATCGGCCAAGAGATCTTTAATAATAGCAATTCTAGGTTCAACTTTAATTTTCTCAGGGGGTGTAGGTGTTCTAATGTAGCCCTTACGCATCACAGTTGAAGCTTTAGCATGATCCTTTATTCTAACAGGGAAAGTTGGTTTCTCAATGTAAGCACTGGGAACAATAGAATCATTATAAGCAATGACTTTCTCTTCAACTGGACTGGGTTTTACTACATTAAATTCTACGGGAGGATGATATTTAAACCACTTCTCCTTAGGGAGATTAATATGAGCAGCAAATGATTCACATAATGAAGCTACTATCTCAGAGTCAAGTCCATGTTTAGCGCTAAAATCACGAAAAGTATTTGTTTCAACGAAGGATTTAACGCAATTGAACTTAAGATTCAAAACTGACTCCTTGCCTTCATCAAACTCCCAATCTTCAGAGTTGCATTTAATTATTTCCAATAAATCCAATTTTAAGTCAATATCTCTCTTCATAAAATAACCGGTACCAGAAGTGTCAAGCATGGTGCGATTATCAAGAGAAAGCCGAGCATAGAAGTTTTGAATAATAATTTCTCTCGAGAGCTCATGGTTGGAGCATGAATATAACATTGACTTAAGCCTCCCCCAAGCTTGAGCGATACTTTCTCTATCACGATGCCAAAAATTATATATATAATTCCGATCACGATGTACCAAATGCATAGGATAAAACTTTTGATGAAATTCCAATTTCAATCGGTTGTAGCTCCATGATCCAGTATCATCACATAGCCTATACCATGTCAATGCTTTATCCCTCAAAGATAAGGGAAAGACCTTCTTATTGACCTCATCCTCGGGCAAACCTACAAGCTTAAATAAACCACAAACTTCATCTACATAGATTAGATGCAAGTCGGGATGTGATGTTCCATCTCCTGTAAAAGGATTAGCCAACAGTTTCTCTAGCATACCCGAAGGAATTTCATAATAAATATTTTCAGTAGGTGCAGTAGGTTGAGCAGCAACTATTTGTGCTTCCAGTCGAGGTGAAGATACCCCGAACAAGCTCCTCGAAAGATTAGTTTCCATAGTGACAAGTGACAATAAATTTTAGCACACTATATTAATGTTTCCTTACCAAATTCCACTCACCAAAGGCGCTTCACTCCCCAGCAACGGCACCAGAAAAGAGACTTGATGACCCACAAGTGTAGGGGATCTACCATAGTCCTTTCGATAAGTAAGAGTGTTGAACCCAACGAGGAGCAGAAGGAAATGACAAGTGGTTTTCAGCAAGGTATTCTCTATAGGCACTGAAATTATCGGTAACAGATAGTTGTGTGATAAGATAATTCATAACGGGTAGCAAGTAACAATAGTAATAAAGGTGCAGCAAGATGGCCCAATCCCTTTTGTAGCAAGGGACAAGCCTGGACGAACTCTTATATAAGGTAAAGTGCTCCCGAGGACACATGGGAATTTCTGTCAAGATAGTTTTCATCATGTTCATATGATTCGCATTCGCTACATTGATAATTTGATATGTGGGTGGATCGGTGCTTAGGTGCTGTCCTTACTTGGACAGACATTTCACTTATGATTAACCCCTCTCGCAAGCATCCACAACTACGAAAGAAGAATTAAGACAAAGTCTAACCATAGCATTAAACTAGTGGATCCAAATCAGGCCCTTACAAAGGAACGCATAAACTAGGGTTTAAGCTTCTGTCACTCTAGCAACCCATCATCTACTTATTACTTCCCAATGCCTTCCTCTAGGCCCAAATAATGGTGAAGTGTTATGTAGTCTACGTTCACATAACACCACTAGAGGAAATACAACATGCAACGCATCAAAATATCGAACGATTACCAAATTCACATGACTACTTATAGCAAGACTTATCCCGTGTCCTCAGGATGAAACGTAACTACTGACAAAGCATAATTATGTTCATTATCAGTGAGGTATTTAATAGCATTAAGGATCTGAACATATGATCTTCCATCGAGTAAACCAACTAGCATCAACTACAAGGAGTAATTAACACTACTAGCCACCTTACAAGTACCAATCGGAGTCGCAAGACAGAGATTGGATACAAGAGATGAACTAGGGTTTGGAGATGAGATGGTGATGATGAAGATGTTAATGGGGATGAGTCCCCTTCGATGAGAGGAGTGTTGGTGATGACGATGGCGACGATTTCCCCCTCCGGGAGGGAAGTTTCCCCGGCAGGACGGCCCTGTCGGAGCTCTAGATTGGTTCTGCTCAAGTTCCGCCTCGTGGCGGTGGCGTTTCTTCCCGAAAGCTCTCTCTTGATTTTTTCTAGGGCGAAACCCTCCTTATAGTAGAAGAATGGAGCCGGAGGGGTAACAGGGGGCCCACGAGCCACCCACGCGCGGCCAAGGGGGTAGGGCGCGTCTAGCAGGCTCGTGACCTCCTGGTGGCCCCCCTCAAGTATTTCTTCCGCCCAATATTTTTTATACAGTCCAAAATAATTCCTTGCTGATTTTCATGGCTTTTGGAGTTGTGCAGAATAGGTATCTCAAACTTGCTCCCTTTTCAGCCCAGAATTCCAACTGTCAGCATTCTCCCTCTTCATGTAAACCTTTATAAAATAAGAGAGAAAAGGCATAAGTATTGTACCAAAATGTGTAATAGCAGCCCATAATGCGATAAATATCAATATAAAAGCATGATGCAAAATCGACGTATCATGGAACGATGGAGAACTTCGCGATTCTGGATGTGATGGAAGGGTTTCCTCTTGGAGGAGTAAATATAGGCCCAAGGAGGGCGTCATAAGAGGTGGGGCCCACCCAGGCGGCCTCTGACTGCGGCCTGACCTGGGTGGTCGCCTGAGCAGCCCCTGGGCCCCCTGGCCCATCTTCGGTGATCTGGAAGCTTCCGTTACGCTGATTTTTATATATTTTCTCAGGATTTTTGGGGCTCCTGAAAATTGGGTAAAAGCCCCTGCAAAAAGACATCAGCAGACAGAAACTGGCACTGGGTGCACTGAGTTAGTAGGTTAGTCCAAACATGTGTAAAAAGATATAAAAGTGTAGCAAAACATATAACAATGTCACCCAAAAGATCATGGAACAAGCAGAAATTATAGATACGTTTGGGACATATCAACATCCCCAAGCTTAATTCCTGCTCGTCCTCGAGTAGGTAAATGATAACACAAATAATTTCTGTGGTGACATGCTAACACACGTATAAGAACTTCAAAGTAAAGCAAGTAAGATATGCAATTCAAGTCAAGACAATAACAAGCAAGAGTCTATATTTAGTATTGAGTTTATCAAAGTAAGAACATAAAGGTGCAAGAGCTCTCGCTGTCCGTGACTCGAATGTCTCCAAATGGTGTTTGTGTGCAAGAAGTGGGAGATGGGTTTAGAGATAAAAAATAATAATTGAGAACTCAATCTACTAAATTTCACACTTGGTCTCCTTCGGAATCTTATTTTGACTCATCCCAGACCACTAGTCAGGCTCAAGTCAAAATGATCCTCTCCCTTTCGACTTTGTGCACTCATGCAATGGATGAGCGCAAGCAAGATATGTTGGCACTTACGATGGCAAATAGAATAATGATGGGGAAGTAAGACAAAAAGGTGTGAAAGGCTCACATCAATGAGGACAACCATAGGCGAGAGAAAGCCAAATGATAGATATGATGTGAGGAGTAGGGATTGCCATGCAACGGATGCACATATGAGCTAAGATAAGCTCTCCAATGGAACTACTGGGGGTGCATCCAACTAGCTTTCTCATGAAGACTTAGAGACCATTTGAGGAGGCTCATCATTGGAATATGCAAGCCAAGTTCTATAGTGCAAGGGTCCCCACATAGTTATGCATGAATGATAATCTCTATGGAGTACAAATATAGCAATGGAGTACGAGTGTGGATCTTTCAAAAGGAATAGTAGTGTTTCCCCCTTCTCTATTTTTATTTATTTTTTTTCTTTTTTTTCTTGTGGCCTCTTTGTCTCTTTCTTTTTATCTCTCATTTGTCCTATTTGGGATCTTTTCATTTGTCCTCTTTGGGATCTTTTCCTCACTTAAGGGCAACACTCTATGTTTGACAAGAATAAAAAGAAGATCATCACACTTTATAAGAATTACTCACATAAAGACAAGTGAAAACTATCATGATGTATGCAAATGTATGCCTCTGCCAGTGTAGCAGGATATGCAATGAAACTAGCGCGCATGTAGCAATAATAAGGGCAAGGCCCAACTAGCATGCGGCTCCTCGATCAAGCAAAAGCATGTATGACATGAAGATCAAGTCATGAGATGGTGGATGTTGCATGGCAATGTATCTCGAAAAGGCTATGCAAATGCCTTAATAGGTAGGTATGGTGGTTGTTTTGAGGAAAGATATAATGATGCTTATGATGAAAGAGCGTATCATGCCAAGGGTTTGGATGCACCGGTGAGGTTTGCATCAACTCTCAAGATGAGAAAGGGCAATGCACGGTACCGAAGAGGCTAGCAAAATATGGATGGTGGAAGTGCCAACAATCGAATACTCGCATTAGTCTGAAGAACTCATACACTTATTATCGGTAACTCTCTATCTAGTCAGGTAATTCACAAAGAGACAAGTACCCCGAGGAGGAGTGTTTGGGGGTTTGGTTATCCTTGCGCATCCTCGGCCCATGGTAACGTGAGGGTACTCTATATATTCCAACACCTCCAGAGGTTAGCGATTGTAACATCCCAAAATTTTAAATTTTGGAATGTTAATATAATTATTAGATTGATTGTCTGTTTGTTTGCTTGAGTGATTGAAACTTGTGTGAAATTTGAAACTTTTCAAAACTTTTGAATGAGAGGGAATAAAATGACTTTCCCCATCTTCGATGAATTCAAATTCAATCTTTTAAAAGCAATGAGAGAAGATGACATGACTTCTTCAACTATAAAGAATTTGAATGGAGCTGGCATTTGAATTTCCTTCGATTTTAATTTGCAAATTCTATTTTCCCTCCACTCAAGAAATGTCGGGGAATAATATTCTGTCAAACAGAAAAGAGAGGAGGAACATGACCCTCCAAAGCCAGGGGCATTTGTTGAAGTATTTTGAGCCAAGGAAACAAAATTTAATTTGAGAAAATAATTGCAAAAAGAAATAATGCTTTTAGGGATTTTTTTGGAAAAACATTTATTTAAGTTTTTATTTTGGTCGTGGAAAAATGCCCATCATTTAGATTTTATTTTTCTGATAATTTTAGTATATAGAAACTCCATTTTCGGAATTGATTTGATTTCCTAAATTTTCCTTTTACCTTCTTGTTTTATTTAAAAGGAAAATTCTCCTATATTAGGAAAGTCGCCACACGCCCAATAGGCAGGTTTGGGCCCGATCCCCTTTCTTCCTCCCCTGATCGTCTACTTCCTTCTGTCTCCAGGAACCTTCCATCAATGGAGGAAGAATCCTCTCCTTCCCGATCTCCCTCTTCTTTCCTTCCGGACGCCATCCGAGGCCGCCTATAAATCCCCACCGTCCTCCTCTCTCCATTTTCCTCGCCATCACTACCGCCCCCTGCCCCACGTCGTCGCGCCACCCGCCTTAAACTCGCCGGAGCCGCAGCTCCGGGAGTCCTCTGGACTCCCCCTCCCGCCGCACCCCCTCCTACTGCACCCCCCCCTACAGCCCTCCCCTACCTCGCTGCACCCCACCCCACCCTTGCCGTGCCTCCCCACCTCGCCCCCTTCCACCTCGTCGCCCTACAGAGCCCACGCCACCACCTCGATGTTCCTGTCTGCAGGAACCTGACGAAGCACCCCAGGGACTCCCCATCACCCCCTCCTAGGAGCACCCCCTCCTCCACCGGCCCCTCCCCGCGGGAGATCTTCCCCATCGCCAGAGTGCACCCCCCCCACGCCGGAGCTGCTCCCCCATGCCAGCCACCTCGCCGGAGAAGGCCTCCAGCCCGAGCCAGTCACGGTAAGGCTCCCTCTCCTCCTTCCTTTCTTTTTCTTTTACTTGTCTTGTTTTTTTTTGTATTGTGTAGTTTTACCGTTAGATCTAGATCCCATGGTGTAGATTAGGAGGTACTTACCCTTTCGGTTTTTAAACAAAGACCGCCGGTTTTTATTCACTTAACTTATTAGCCAGAGAATTCTCGTTAAGCTTCGGCTATTCGCTGGTTAGCCTACGCAGCGCACAGGCCCGCAGCCAATCAGGGACTGTCACGTAGTCCGTTAGCTATTGTTGTATTTTCTGTTTAGTTCCAAAAACAGAATAGTTTCAGTTTTGTTTTGACCATAACTTTTGATCCACAACTCCAATGGAGTTGATTCTTTTCCAGTAGATCACAAATTTCCTGTAGTTTTTAAAAAACATATAATTTGTCTATGTTTGAAATTTTCAAATTTGAGTTAGATCAGATTTAGTTTAAACCTTGTTTTGCCTATTCCAGGAGTTTAAAAATAGATTTTAATTTGATTCTTTTTGCTACTGACCACTAGTGATCTTAGTTATCAGTGATAAAAATTTCAGATTTGTATGAGTATTTTAGCTCACTGTTTCTTGTGAAACAATTTCTGTTTCACCTCTTTTAGGATTACGGCTAATTCCTTTTCTATATTTGTTTTTTAAATATTTTCTTTATTATTTCAGAAAAAATATTGTTTTGTTTATGTTAGTTAACAGTAGTTTTGCAACAAGTGTTGATTTTATTTTTATTTGTTATCATGAAATCAATTCTAGTTCCTTAGTAACTTGCAATTGGTTTCCCCACTGTTTCAAATCCCGTTTGGAAATACTTTCAAATAGTTTTGTGAAAAATACTCCATTTTATCTTAGTTAAATTTATATCTTAGTTCCTTGTTATTATTTTTCATTGGACAAAAACTATTTAGTGTTTGATGTAGTAGAAGACTCCCTAGTCTTATTGGAAGTTTCCTTCGGATTCTTATTCGCTCGCTCTTTTGTTTGGATTGCTAGAATGATTGCTAGTATGAGTGCTTATGTGAATGATATGTTTGTTATATAGATTTCATCGAAGAGTGACGAGTAGTCTATCAAGTTATTTCTCGAGAAATTCTTCTTCGTCAACATCACCAGGCAAGTCACTTTGATCATACTATCACCTATGTTTTATGCATCATAGTTCTACCATCCTATGCCCAATTGCATGGTGCTTAGGTACTTGGAAATTTTAGAACAGATTGTAGTATCATGTGGTAGGAACACAACAACCCCGATAGTTGGCCCCGGGACGACAAATTTCATATTTCTATGCTTGAGTGGACGGGATTTCGGTTGAGTGCATAACACGAGTGATGCGAGGTTGATTAAATAATCAAGACCGGTTAAGGCAAGACTTTCCAAGACCTCGGACGCAATGCAACTCTGGGTGAAGGACGGTTGATCGGCTCCTTGGAGAAACCAATGGATGACCCGGGATGCTGGGGACGGCCATGACATCCTGCGGAAAGCTTCACCCAGGCTCAAAGAGACGGACGGATATTTTCAAGACCCAAGGCTTACATGCACAGCCACAAGTCATTATGGCCTCTGGCTTGGTTGGACAACGCGACGACTCTGGACAGGCGGTGCTAGCAGATGTAGAAGAACAGCAGGAATGGATGGGCACCGACAGGGATTCAGAGGGACCCGTTGAAAGACCATGTTTTGATCATCCGGTCTTCAAACACCCTGAAGTGCGAGGACATACACGGAGGCGATCAAATCTTGTGAGGAACGTGTGCAAAACTCTGCAGAGTACTCAAACCTAATCGATTAGCCGTGTCCACGGTCATGGACAACTTGAGCCAAAGGAACTAAAGTTATCTGAAATTCTCAACATAATTTAATAATGATGGGGGTATTAATGACAACATGGGTACGAGAATTGGTTGGTGGAACCATCTCGTTAACAACCAATAATGTAGTAACATTTTGCTTTTAGTCCTCTCTTGATGTAGGAGAAAACTTGCTTTTCGCTAAAAACTTATAGCCCCACCTGCCATATATGCATATAGTGTAGATGATTACTTTTCACCCCTCTCTTATGTGACTTGCCGGCATATTCAATATGCTGACCTACACGGCTGCAACGTCTTATGTTGCAGATATTTTTCTTTGACGAGTAAGAGTACGATTCAGGGTTACGGTCTACACTCAACTTGCCGTTGGTGTTTATTGGGACTCCACTCCCTTGACTGTTTCCGCTGAAATGTTTAAGGTATATATCAGTTTTACGCTATTTACATGTGATTGCACTTTGATATATACATTGATGTACTGTGTGTGCCAGCATACTGATCCAGGGATGGCACAGAAACACAGAGGCTTGACTCGTTTTCAGTCGGGTCGCTACAGAAATAGTATCAGAGCACATGTTGACTGTAGGACGTGACCCTAGAAACTGGAAATCCCTTAGGAAAGGATCTCTCAAAAAAAATTATTTTCAAGAACATCCTTTACTTCTCATCCCTTCTGATTTTATCGAATGTTTTCTCTCGCCTCAAATAGTTAGACAATACCCTTACCCCTTTGCCCTCATGAAGAATCAACGGAGTTCTACTTCAAAGTAAAGAGGATTTCATCATGCAATTGAAGCTACACCAATTGAAGACACTCAAGACCCGAAGAACTCGAAGACCCCGAAACCTTCGAATATTTATATGACCATTAGAAGTCCAAACCCCTTTTATATACTCACGTTAGATACGATGATTTGTGAGCCGTCATTGGTGTGTGTTTTCCGACGGCCACAAATAAAACCTATTCTCAAAAATATTGTTTGTATTGTGTGTATCTCCCTCCCTCTCTTACCCGTCTCATCCCCAAAACCTCAACCCTACCAGATGGAGTATGAAGCTGGAATTGTAGTCTCTGGACCAATGACCCAATTGGAGGCTGAAATATGGATTCAGAACATGGAGAACCACTTCGGGAGCAACTTGATCTCAAGGAAGTATGAAGTGGAACACACTCTCCAGTACTTTACCCAAAGTGCTGCTATCTGGTGGAAAATGCACCATGCCATACAAGGATTTAGTGGAGCAGAAACTTGGGACGAATTCAAGAAGACTCTGTTAAGATCCCGTCTCATTCAGAAGGGCTATGATAATCCGAAGGAGAAGGCTTGTGCATGCAAGATCTGTGGAGAAATAGTACACACCCAGGAAGAACACAAGGATGGATGCACTCATTGTGATGAAAATCACCCAGCTAAGGAGTGCCCAAGCAGTCAGGTGACTTGTTTCCTTTGTGAAGGAACCACCCACTACCCAGCTCAGTGTCACATTTACCCCAAGGTGCAACAAGTTGTCAAGAAGCAGAAAGATGCAGTGAAGGAAACCCTCAAGAAGAAGATTCTAGAAGAACCTGTGATGATTGAAAATATTGAAGACCCTGATGGACAAGGTCTGACCAGATTTTTCTCCAATGCATGCTACTCATGTGGAGAAGAAGGACATTATTCACAGGATTGCACGAAGAGAAGCCAAGAGTATCTGGGAAACATCCCGACGGAAGAAGTGGAGTTTGATCCACTTGAAATAGAAGAACTGGCCAAAATAAAGGAGTCCGGAAAGAAGAACAAGTACCCTCGGAAGAACCAAATCTCTGCAGACATAGACCTGAGTCATGTCAGATGTTACAAGTGTATGAAATTTGGCCACCACAAATACATGTGCTCAGGAAGGAAGCCGGGAATCCAAGGAGCAAAAGCAGAAGCGAAGAAGCCTCGAGACTTGTCAGAAATCATTTGCTTTTGTTGCAAGGAAGCAGGACATTTTGCCAGCGATTGTCCACAAAGGAAGAAAGCTAGAATGGAGTAGTTAAGTTTTGACCATGGCAATAAGTGTAATCCCAAGCACTCTTGTTTTTCATAAGATCATGGAGTGAAAATTTTTGTAACAGAAGTCCCTGATATTCTAATAACATCATGAATTAATGGAATTTATTGTCTCATGATTGTCGATGTTGAAACTGTATGCGTTGTTTCTCTTCGAGCAAAGCTCTCTGAACAATTATGAGGATATGAGAAAATATGGTCTATGCAGGCATGAGTATAATTCATTTTAAGTGTGGTAGTAATCGGTAAACCCACAGGATCCACTGAGAAGGAATGTACCATGATTACCAAGGAGACACATACATTCCTCTGAGTACCTATTTACTGACACCAGCAGATGACAACTCTCTACGAGTCATTCCTCAAGGGCCCAGAAACGATCATGACCCTGACCAGTGATCATGATTACCCGAAAATCCTGAAGGATATGATGAAGCACTTTCATCTTGAAGGAGATGCAGTCTACAAAGGCTACCCATTCATGGAAAATGGAGTGGAACTTTGGTACGTGGAAGTACCCCTCCACCATGTGAAAGGAGTTTGTCCAAAGACTATGGGGCAATACTTTTTCATTTCACGTGTCCCACGAGCGACCTTCTTTGATGCTGTTCGTGAAGCTGCCATGGAAGCCATACGTCAGATTGGAGAAATACTTGAAGCAAGACTCCGTCATACCCAGGAATACCTGAGTGAGGTACGTGCGGAAATGATGGAGATGAAGCTAATGGCCACCGTGATGAAGCAAAAGATGGATGATTTCAAGGAGCACCTCGGAAAGTTCGAGTGGAACTAAAGTACCTCCAAGAGAGGCAGATGAATAAAGTTGGCAGAAATGCTCGACCATACCGAACCATGTGGATGGCAGCATTTGTAATAGAGTACTTTTGAATTGGAGTTTTTGAGGATAAATTAAGGATGTAATAAAGGATTGATTATGAAATGAATATGATTTATGGAAGAAGCTATGGTGGATCAGCAAACGTTTTCTTAGGAGCATACGAAAACCTGAGAGTTGTGAAGATACGATAGATGTTTCGTTCAGCTTCCAGAACCAATGGATTATCCGAACTTCGTTCGTGGACAAGAGAAATTCTGCAACGCTAGTGAGGATGCCCAAGTGTTAGAATGCGAGATTCGCTAAACCTTATACAGAGAAATGATTTGGGTGCGGAATGGATTGATCACCATGACGACTTACTCTTATCATTTATCTTGCTATTCGGAATGGTAAATCTGAGAGACTTACCCATATAGAGAGACGACGTTCTTTGAAGCTTTTGTTCAAGCCTTAGAATGGTACAAGGAAAGCCCCAAGTACATGCCATTTGTTGTCACGCGTAGGAAATTTGACGGTGAGAATGAAACCAAGACCTCTCTCTCTGCAGGATAACCACAAATGGTAGACCACCATGAGAACCATCGATATGTTATTTAGAATTGACCACGAGACTGTCAGTTAAGAAGACCCAGTAACGGAAGAAGCTTATATCAACGGGAGAGCATCACCAAAGGATTTAATATGAAGACTGTGTGATGTCAGTTGCCAAAACCCCAGAGGATCGTTAAAGCATTTTGAGGGACCAGTATCTCTCATTTTAAGTGTGGTAGCATCCCACCTTGCCGGAGATTGGATTTGTTAGAAGACCCCCAAACCCTAACCTTTCTTTCTAGCCTCTTCGAATCTCGAGGACGAGATTCATTTTAAGTGTGGTAGTTTGTAACATCCCAAAATTTTAAATTTTGGAATGTTAATATAATTATTAGATTGATTGTTTGTTTGTTTGCTTGAGTGATTGAAACTTGTGTGAAATTTGAAACTTTTCAAAACTTTTGAATGAGAGGGAATAAAATGACTTTCCCCATCTCCTATGAATTCAAATTCAATCTTTTAAAAGCAATGAGAGAAGATGACATGACTTCTTCAACTATAAAGAATTTGAATGGAGCTGGCATTTGAATTTCCTTCGATTTTAATTTGCAAATTCTATTTTCCCTCCAGTCAAGAAATGTCGGGGAATAATATTCTGTCAAACAGAAAAGAGAGGAGGAACATGACCCTCCAAAGCCAGGGGCATTTGTTGAAGTATTTTGAGCCAAGGAAACAAAATTTAATTTGACAAAATAATTGCAAAAAGAAATAATGCTTTTAGGGATTTTTTTGGAAAAACATTTTTTTTAAGTTTTTATTTTGGTCATGGAAAAATGCCCATCATTTAGATTTTATTTTTTTGATAATTTTAGTATATAGAAACTCCATTTTCGGAATTGATTTGATTTCCTAAATTTTCCTTTTTCCTTCCTGTTTTATTTAAAAGGAAAATTCTCCTATATTAGGAAAATCGCGAGAGGCCCAATAGGCAGGTTTGGGCCCGATCCCCTTTCTTCCTCCCCTGATCGTCTACTTCCTTATGTCTCCACGAACCTTCCATCAATGGAGGAAGGAATCCTCTCCTTCCCGATCTCCCTCTTCTTTCCTTCCGGACGCCATCCGAGGCCGCCTGTAAATCCCCACCGTCCTCCTCTCTCCATTTTCCTCGCCATCACTACCGCCCCCTGCCCCACGTCGTCGCGCCACCCGCCTTAAACTCGCCGGAGCTGAAGCTTCGGGAGCCCTCTGGACTCCCCCTCCCGCCGCACCCCCTCCTACCGCACCCCCCTGCAGCCCTCCCCTACCTCGCTGCACCCCACCCCACCCTTGCCGTGCCTCCCCACCTCGCCCCCTTCCACCTCGTCGCCCTACAGAGCCCACGCCACCACCTCGATGTTCCTGTCTGCAGGAACCTCACGAAGCACCCCAGGGACTCCCCATCGCCCCCTCCCAGGAGCACCCCCCTCCTCCACCGGCCCCTCCCCACGGGAGATCTTCCCCATCGCCGGAGTGCACCCCTCCCCCCACGCCGGAGCTGCTGCCCCATGCCAGCCACCTCCCCGGAGAAGGCCTCCAGCCCCTGCCAGTCACGGTAAGGCTCCCTCTCCTCCTTCCTTTCTTTTTTCTTTTACTTGTCTTGTTTTTTTTTGTATTGTGTAGTTTTACCGTTAGATCTAGATCCCACGGTGTAGATTAGGAGGTACTTACCCTTTCGGTTTTTAAACAAAGACCGCCGATTTTTATTCACTTAACTTATTAGCCAGAGAATTCTCGTTAAGCTTCGGCCATTCGCTGGTTAGCCTACGCAGCGCACAGCCCCGCAGCCAATCAGGGACTGCCACGTAATCCGTTAGCTATTGTTGTATTTTCTGTTTAGTTCCAAAAACAGAATAGTTTCAGTTTTGTTTTGACCATAACTTTTGATACGCTGTTACGGTCTACACTCAACTTGTCGTTGGTGTTTATTGGGACTCCACTCCCTTGACTGTTTCCGCTGAAATATTTAAAGTATATATCAGTTTTACGCTATTTGCATGTGATTGCACTTTGATATATACATTGATGTATTGTGTGTGCCAGCATACTGATCCAGGGATGGCATAGAAACACAGAGGCTTGACTCGTTTTGAGTCGGGTCGCTACAACGATCAATTTAGTAGCTAGAGCTCTCAACTAATTTTCAGTGTTTGAAGAACACACGGATTTCCCAAAATACGACACCTATCACTAATGGGCTCAAGCTCTCAGCACCAATAGTCCAAACATTACTCAAATCAATACCTCAAAACTATTGCAAGTTACTACTATACTTAAATAGCAACCTCAATTATCTACTCATGCAAGACACACAAATCAGTGCAACAAGCCAACTCTCTAAACAAGCTAAGCATGATAACTCAAGAGAGTTCCAAAAGCAACCTAAATAAAAGCTCTTAAAAAGATATAGCATGAAAAATAAGAGCTAGGCATGACAGTAGCTATGAAAAGATAACGAACACACAAAAAGATAAGAATGAAAACATATGTTGTGTTCTAGAGTGGAATGGAGCGTGTTTCTCTCCCAAACAATGTAGGCTAGGTTCCGACTTGTTATGAACAGCAAGCAAAACTAAAAAAACTAAAAAGTAAAGAGCGGGACCCTCCAAGCATAGCACATAACATATGAAGTGATAAAAATATAGCATGGAGATGGACGAACTGATGATTGTTGATAGAGAAGGGGATGCACGGGGGCATCCCCAAGCTTAGACGCTTGAGTATCCTTGAATATTTCTTGGGAGTGCATGGGTGCATCCCCAAGCTTGATCGTTTGACACTCCTGGATCTTCTTTCATCATCTTCCATCACATACTTGAAAACTCCCTTCATACGAAACTCATCATAAGCTGATTAGAGTGTTTAGTACCCATGATAAAACAATTCATTACCTACTAGAAATAAAGATTTTCATGAAAATCTATTGTCTCTAATGATTGCCAAAAGGTTTTTGCAAAGGAAAAGCAAGCTTAAGATTTGCAAAATGATGAAAACGCAAAACGTGGCATAATCTATGAAAAACATAACAGCAGGTAGTAAATAATTTTTTCGAGGCACTTCTGCAACTCAAATCAAAAAACTCAGAAAAGATGCCAGAAATAAAATCATATATAGCATGCTGTAAAAAACTTCAGATCAAAAAGATGATCTGGTGATTTTTTGGCGAATTTTTCCGTCAAGCAGACATAATCTGTTTCTCGACAGCATTGTCACAATTTTTGAAGTTTCTCGCAATCGGAGGCTAAAACTTGGCACAAAGCTTGAAAATAAAGATACAATGATGTTGCTACAGTAGTAACAAGCATCAAGACCACTAAAATTGAAAGTAAAAACAAATTGGGTTGCCTCCCAACAAGCGCTTTCTTTTATGCCTTTGAGCTAGGCATGATGCAAAAAGGAGGATCAAAATTCACCAAAGTCATTGGTGTCATCAAAACCTTCAAACGGATCCTCAACAAGTTCATCCTTATTTTTCCTAGGGAACGGGTACGTACCTTTCGCTTTACCGTGTAAGCGTATGTGTCCTTTACCTATATCAATGAAGCCTTTCATGGTTCGAAGGAAGTCCCTTCCAAGCACTATGTTTCCTTGGTTTGGCTTCATGATGAAGAAATCAATTATTGCATTTCTTTTAAAGGATGTAACCTGGACATCTTTTACCTTTCCCTAGATTTCAGAAATATCCCCATTAGCAGGTTCATGATAAGAAGAAAAATTGTCTATGTTTAAGCTCAGAGAATCATAAACAACTTTTGGCATTGTAGAAACCATGGATCCAATATCACAATAAGCAAGGAAGTCTTGGTTAGAAATGCCAATTCTAACAAAAGGCTCCGAGTCATCATCTATTTCCAAAACATATTTCTTATCAACCATGGGTTTCTCTCTTTCTATTAAGTCTAGAGCATCTATTTTCCTTTCAATGGTAGCAAGTCCATCTATAATAGTGTCATACCCACGACCATAAACAAGGTATTTAGATAGACCATGTATAATATCAAGAGCTCTAGCCTCTTCACACTCTAAAAAATCTCCTCCAGCTATAATATCAAGAATGTGTTTACACCAAATAAAAAGACCATGATAAAAATTTCTAAGCACTATTTTAATAGGTATCCAAGGCATAATTCTTTTATGTGCTTCAGAAATTCTATACCAAGCCTCCTTCATATTTTCTCCATTCCTTTGATGGAAATCTAGGACCTCAGATTCCCTCAAAGCATCAAACCCTAACATACTGGACTAAGCAGGAAGAACAACTAAAAGCAAAGTGACTATTTTTTTTGTGGTTTTTGGTATAAGACTCTAAAGCAAAAACTAGAAAGCAAACTAACAAGACTAAAAATCAAAGGTAAAAGGTAGCGTGCAACTCCCCTATCTTGAAGACTCGAGTCCCCGGCAACGGCGCCAGAAAACTTGCTTGATGACGAGTTGATGAATATACTTCTCGCCCCTGGTTTGTTACCCCAAGTGGAAGGTGGAGGTGTAGTCAGCAGCAAGTTTTCCCTTACACGGAGACTGTAAGGTTTATCGAACCAGGAGGACTCCGAGGATCAACAAGTAGGTGTCCCCTGCCCTGCCGCAAGCAGAAGACATGGACCTGCACACACACAAATAACTTGTCTCCTAACGAGTACAGAGAGGTTGTCAATCTCTCCGGCCTTGTAGTTTGCAAAGGATCAAAACACAAGCGGGAATAGTGATAGTGATTGCATCGGAAACGTAAATGAAAGCAATAAATGATGGAGGTGTAAGCAATGGTGCTGATATGGACCGGAGTCACATGATGTTCACTAGTGATGTCTCTCTCCCAAAAGACGATAAACAGTTATGCTTGGGTAAACAAATTACAGCTCGGCAATTGACATAATTATAAATGCACTGCAATGCTAATTATGCTACTTGAAAGTTAGAGGCTCGATAGTAATGGGCAGTACGCCAAGACAAGTAGACCGTTTATTCATCAGCATCTACTTACTAATCATTCACCTTGAGATATCTATCCAGAACATCTCGCTGGTATTAAATTGTGAGCCCCACACAAAGTGTAAACTCAAAGCAACGGACAACTGCATTAACGAACTATGCGTAAGGTAAACAATCCTTACAACCGTGGTCACAAGCACCGTTGTTCTCTCCCTCGTGGCAACATCACATCCCCTAGTCTCATGTTTCTGTCACTCAAGATAGACATCACGGGGCATGAACCCACAATCATGCATAATGCTCCCTCTTGGAGTTACAGTCTACCAATCGGCCAAAGCAATATAAAGCAATGGAGAACATGCATGAATCACTAAAGAACATAATATAAAAGGATAATCAAATATATAACTCATATCAATCTGAACATAATCTCATAATCCATCGGATCCCAACAAACCGAGCATAGAAATAGCATGAAAATTACATAGGTGCCTTGATCATGTAGGGCAGCTCACAAGGGCTAATGATGGAAGCACAAGATTGGAGATAAGACATCATATAGCTACTGGTCATGGACTCATGGTCCAAGGAGGACTACTCACGGCACGTCCGGGAAGCGTCCATGGCGGTGGAGAAGCTCCTGGAGGTAAATCCTCCCTCCGGCAGGGTGCCGTGAAGAGGTCTCCTGACGCTCCCGATCTCGGAAATGTTGCGGCAGCGGAACGATGGAGAAATTCGCGATTCTGGATGTGATGGAAGGGTTTCCTCTCGGAGGAGTAAATATAGGCCAAAGGAGGGCGTCAGAAGAGGTGGGGCCCATCCAAGCGGCCTGTGGGCGCGGCCAGGGGCCAGGCTGCGTCGGGTGATCGCCTGGGCAGCCCCTAGCCCCCTCTGGCCCATCTTCGGTGATCTGGAAGCTTCCGTTACGCTGATTTTTATATATTTTTCTCGGGATTTTTGGGGCTCCGGAAAATTGGGTAAAAGCCCATGCAAAAAAGACATCAGTAGACAGAAACTTGCATTGGGTGCACTGAGTTAGTAGGTTAGTCCAAATATGTGTAAAAATATATAAAAGTGTAGCACAACATATAACAATGTCACCCAAAAGATCATGGAACAAGCAGAAATTATAGATACTTTTGGGATGTATCAGTAGGCCAATAAAAACTAGATTGTAATACCTTGTGTGCAGTTCAATCTCCCGCGTGGTGTCCTCCGAGGCCTCGGAGTGACACTTGTATAGGATTTGTCCATGTTCATGCTCAGGTACACAAGTTCTAATAATACCATCTACTCCTTTATAAAGGTGTGGGTCATCCCAAAAGTAATGTCTTAAATCATAGAAGAACTTTTTCTTTTGTTGGTATGTGAAACTAGGTGGTATAAATTTAGCAACAATGTAATTAGCATAATCAGCATACCAAGGAGCATCGCGTGAAGCATTTATAACAGCTAGTTGTTCATCGGGAAAGTTGTCATCAATAGGTAGTGGGTCATCAAGAACATTCTCTAATCTAGACAAGTTATCTGCTACGGGGTTATGAGTGCCCTTTCTATCAATAATATGCAAATCAAATTCTTGTAGCAGAAGGACCCGTCAAATAAGTCTAGGCTTAGCATCTTTCTTTTCCATAAGGTACTTGATAGCAGCGTGATCAGTGTGAACAGTTACTTTGGAATCAACAATATAAGGTCTAAACTTATCGCAAGCAAACACAAACTGCTTATAAATGTATGCCGAAAGGGCAAGTAAAAGTGGTCTTCTCTTGATCCTCTTTTGATACTGGTATTTGAGAGAAACCAGAGTAACCATCTAGAAAGCAAAAAATGTGTATGTTTGGATAGTCTTTCTAGCTTTGATCTATAAAAGGTAGCCGACAATGATCTTTCCTAGTAGCCTTATTTAATTTCCTAAAATCAATTACCATTCTATATCTTGTAACAATTCTTTGCGGGGTTAATTCATCTTTATCATTAGGAACAATGGTAATACCTCCCTTTTTAGGGACACAATGAACGGGGCTAACCCGTCTACTATCAGCAATAGGGTAAATTATACCTGCCTCCAGAATCTTTATTATTTCATTTCTTACCACTACCTTCATTTTAGGATTTAATCGTCGTTGGTGATCAACAACTGGTTTAGCATCAGGCTCTATATTGATTTTGTGCTGACATAGAGTGGGACTAATGCGCTTAAGATCATCAAGAGTATATCCAATAGCGGCACGGTGCTTCCTCGGAGTTTCAACAATCTCTTTTCTTCATGCTCTAAAACGTTAGCACTAATAATAACATGATATATCTCTTTTTCATCAAGATAAGCATACTTCAGAGTATCAGGTAATTGTTTAAGCTCAAACACGGTATCACCCTTAGGTGGAGGAGGATCCCCGAGTATTTCAACAAGCAGTTTGTGTTTCAGAATAGGTTGTTGATCAAACAAAATCTTATATGTTTCATTCATTTCATTCATATACATATCATTTTCATGGTCTAGCAAATATTGTTCTAAGGGATCGGTAGGAGGCACAACAATAGAAGCGAGACCAATAATTTCATCTTTACTAGGCAGTTCTTTGTCATGGGGTTGTCTATGAAATTTAGAGAAATTGAACTCATGAGATGCATCCCCAAAACTTACAGTAACCACTTATTTTTCACAATCAATCTTAGCATTAACAGTATTCAAGAAGGGTCTACCCAATATGATGGGACAAAAATCATCTTGTGGGGAACCAAGAACAAGAAAATCAGTAGGATACTTTATTTTCCCACACTAGACTTCAACATCTCTAACAATCCCAATTGGTGAATTAGTATCCCTATTAGCAAGCTTGATGGCAACATCAATTTCCTCTAATTCGGCAGGTGCAATATCATCCATAATTCTCTTGGTATAAGGTAAAGGGTATTGCACTCACACTATCACCAATATCACATAAGCCATGATAACAATGATCTCCTATTTTAACAGAAACAACAGGCACGCCAACAATAGGTCTATGTTTACCCTTAGTATAAGGTCTAGCAATTCTAGCGGCTTCATCACAGAAGTGAATGACATGCCCATCAATATTATCAACCAAGAGATATTTAACCATAGCAATATTAGGTTCAACTTTAATTTTTTTAGGAGGTATAGGTGTTCTAGCACAACTATTACGAACCACGGTTGAAGCTTTAGCATGTTCCTTTATCCTAACAGGAAAGGATGGTTTCTCAATATAAGTAGTAGGAATAACAGGATCAACATTATAAATAGTAGTTTCTTCTTCAACTTTAATAGGTTCTACCACTTTAACTTCAATGGGAGGATGATATTTAAACCACTTCTCCTTGGGGAGATCAACATGAGTAGCAAAAGATTCACGAAATGAAGCTACTACTTCATAGTCAAGTCCATCTTTAGTGCTAAAATCACGAAAAGTATCGGTGTCTATAAAGGATTTAACACAATCAAACTTAAGGCTTATACCTGACTCATTACCTTCGTCGAGTTCCCAATCTTCAGAGTTGCGTTTAATTCTTCCAATAAGTCCCATTTGAATTCAATATCTTTCTTCATAAAGGAACCATCACAAGAAGTATCGAGCATGGATTGATCATTACGAGAGAGCCGAGAATAAAAATTCTGAATAATAACTTCTCTCGGAAGCTCATGATTGGGGCATGAATATAACATTGACTTAAGCCTCCCCCGAGATTGAGCGTCGCTTTCTCCTTCACGGGGCCAAAAATTATAAACATATTTCCGATCACGATGAACCACATGCATAGGATAAAACTTCTGATGAAATTCCAATTTCAATCGGTTGTAGTTCCATGATCCAATATCATCACATAGCCTATACCATGTGAACGACTTTTCCTTCAAAGATAAAGGAAAGACCTTCTTAATGACATCATCCTCGGACAGACCTGTAAGCTTAAATAATCCACAAACTTCATCCACACAGATTAGGTGCAAATCAGGATGTAGTGTTCCATCTCCTGCATACGGAATAGCTAGCAGTTTTTCTATCATACCCGCGGGAAATTCATAATAAATATTTTCAATAGGTGAAGCAGGTTGAGGAGCATCTATTTGTGCTTTCAGTCGGGGTGAAGATACCCCAAACAAGATCCTCAAAGGATTATTTTCCATAGTGACAAGTGACAGTAAATTTCAGAACACTATATAATTTTTCCTTACCAAGTTCCACTTACCAAAGGCACTTCACTCCCCAGCAACGGTGACAAAAAAGAGTCTTGATGACCCACAAGTATAGGGGATCTATTGTAGTCCTTTCGACAAGTAAGAATCTATTGTAGTCCTTTCGATAAGTAAGAGTGTCGAACCCAATGAGGAGCAGAAGGAAATGACAAGCAGTTTTCAGTAAGGTATTCTCTGCAAGCACTGAAATTTTCGATAACAGATGGTTTTGAGATAAGGTAATTTGTAACGAGTAACAAGTAACAATTGTAACATAGTTGCAGCAAGGTGGCCCAATCCTTTTTGTAGCAAAGGACAAGCCTAGACAAACTCTTATATAGAGAAAATCGCTCCCGAGGACACATGGGAATTTATGTCAAGCTAGTTTTCATCATGTTCATATGATTCACGTTCATTACTTTGATAATTTGATATGTGGGTGGACCGGTGCTTGGGTGCTGCCCTTACTTGGAAAAACCTCCCACTTATGATTAACCTCTCTCGCAAGCATCCACAACTATGAAATAGGAATTAAGATAAATCTAACCATATCATTAAACAAATGGATCCAAATCAGCCCCTTACGAAGCAACGCATAAACTAGGGTTTAAGCTTCTGTCACTTTAGCAACCCATCATCTACTTATTACTTCCCAATGCCTTCCTCTAGGCCCAAATAATGGTGAAGTTTCATGTAGTCGACGTTCACATGACACCACTAGAGGAAAGACAACATATAACTTATCAACATATCAAAATAATACCAAATTCACATGATTACTTATAACAAGACTTATGTCATGTCCTCAGGTACAAACATAACTACTCACAAAGCACATTCATGTTCATAATCAGAGGAGTATTAATAATCATTAAGGATCTGAACATATGATCTTCCACCAATTAAACCAACTAGCATCAACTACAAGGAGTAATCAACACTACTAGCAACCCACACGTACCAATCTGAGGTTTTGAGACAAAGATCTGATACAAGAGATGAACTAGGGTTTGGAGAGGAGATGGTTCTGATGAAGATGTTGATGGATATTGACCCCCTCTCGATGAGAGGATCGTTGGTGATGACGATGGCTTCGATTTCCCCCTCTAGGAGGGAAGTTTCCCCGGCAGAATAGCTCCGCTGGAGCTCTAGATTGGTTCTGTCGAAGTTCCACCTCGAGACAGTGGTGTCGCGTCCCGAAAGCTCTCTTATGATTTTTTCTAGGTCAAAACCCTTCATATAGCAGAAGATGGGCACCAGAAGCCTGCCAGGGGGCCCACAAGCCTGCAGGGCGCGGTTAGGGGGGTAGGTCGCGCCCCTGGCTTGTGGCTTCCTGGTGGGTCCCCTCCGGGACTTCTTTCTCCCATTATTTTTTATATATTCGAAAATAATTCTCTGTAACTTTTCAGGACTTTTGGAGCTGTGCAGAATAGGTCTCTCATATTTGCTCCTTTTCTAGTCCAGAATTCCAGTTGTCGGCATTCTTCGTCTTCATGTAAATCTTGTAAAATAAGAGAGAAAAGGCATAAGTATTGTACCAGAATGTGTAATAACACGCTTAA